>NC_136061.1:1993355986-1994645707 GCF_964261635.1 Lissotriton helveticus | reverse complement strand
TAGCTCAAACTCAAATAAATCCGAGCCCGATTGCATTTCTAATGCTTGTTTAAAAAGTGGCCACCAATGTCCCGGGCTGCATGGAAAGTGAAAGCTTGTATGGCGCACTAAAAGTTGCAGGAAAGCAAGTCGTGCCTGCAGTTGGAGAAACCCATTAAAGAAAATAGTGCTTACAGACTAAATAAGCCGTACTGTGTAATAACAGAAGTAAAAGGACCAGTCTTCATGGGAGGTTACAAATGAAGACAAGGCGGGACTAACAAGCCTATTAACAAATCAGAAGCCAGCATTTATTAAAAAAAAACAATGACACAAGCCAATGAAAAATATGGGCGGAGAGTGGGCGGAGCTTCAAGTCAATATTCGAATACAGCATGCCTCTAGGAGCTGCGCATGCGCTGCCCAGGTTTGATTTAAAAAGAATGCTAAGCAGGCATCTTCAATATGGTGGCCCACTGGGTATTCAGCAGCATTGCAAGTGAATCTACTGTGCTGGCAGAATCACTTTAATTACAGAGATCTCTACCAAGGAGCCAAGTATCTTTAAATATGATAGGCATTTCTATGACATGGGAGTGGCGGTCACAGCCTTTGCTAACCAGGTGGCCTGGTTGGTCCTGCAGTGCCAGTAGCGCCACCTACCGGCAGCAGATTGGCATCACAACTGGCAGAGTAAGGGACTCCCAATGCAGCACCCTCAACTCGGCTATAAGTTTCATAAATATAAAGCTGCCCAGCATGATTGAAGAGCCTGCAGTGTCCTCAGTTACCTCATCCAGAAGCCTGCAACAGCAAGGTTAGCTACCCCTCTTGGCAGGTTGGAGCTGTGCGATCCGCAGTGTCAAGGAAGACTGCCACAGACAGAGAAGAAAGGTGGCTGCAGCACCACCTAATATTTGATCATGGCACCGCGGCCTGGCTCCTGGAGTAAAAGAGTGCATTGGCAAACAGACAACACTCCAACCTGAACAAGAATAAATACCTGAGGCAGCAAGAGTGGCTCCCTGTCCCCCAGTGATCTCAGGGACTGAGCAGACCAAGTACCAGCAAGCTTGCGATAAAAATAAAATCCAGACAGGTGCAATGAGCGTGGAATGCCCCCAGGTAGCTGTATAACTCCACCGTATGGTAGAGACCGATGTGAGCCGGAGCTGCAATGCAGGTAAGAGGAGTGGTCATCCAAACGCGAGCGCTTCAATAGTGAGATCACAGTGAGAGGAGAATCTAGCAAAAGTCCAGTGATGCCAAGAGTATCCAAGCAACAAAGCCTCAAGGCAGCAAGCCAGCGAACGGTGGAAGGAGAACACACGCTGCAAGCACGTCCCCGGTGGCTATTTGACGCTACTGCAAGGAAAGAGATAGCAGCGCACACACCCAGTGGGGAATAGCCATCACCACAAGAGACGAAAGGTCATGCAATGTACCAGCAAAATGCACCCCTGAAGGGAAAGACTGAAAGTACATGGTCAGAGGTGTGCAGAGGGCCGCACTGAGAAATCTCACTGCAGTACAGGATCCCTTGGGGAGACAGAGAGAGCCCTCAGAGCACAAGAAGGACTATCACATGGTCGAGGCCACACCAGTTGGTCACCCTAGCATAGATTGGCCACCGTTGGCCCACCAAGCATGTCATATGGAGTGACTGACCTTGCCAAGCACGCCCATACCTGGACAAGACAAAGGGCTGCAATGGTGTAGCCTTGAGGCGCAAGCAACGTGTTAAGATGACCCTCCATCCAGGGAGCGGAGCACCGAGAAGATCCCTGAGGAAAGGATAGGACCTGCAAGAGGTCCATGAGGGGAAGCATGTCCTGTCGACAGGAGAAAAGGCAAGTCCTACAGACAGAACGTGACCAGGGAGGTCCCGATAAAGAGAGTATCAAAATAAGAGGCCTGGTCAGGAGAAAGAAGCGAAACAGTCCTCGGACCAAGACGCGACCAGGGAGGTTAATGTGAAATGCACATTACATCGAGAAGCCTGGTTGGAATGGAGAAGATTGTGGCCTGACGCCATGTCATGAATGAATGGTCAGATGGGAGAAGAGAGTGGCCAGACACCATGTCATGAGTGAATGGTCAAAAAGGAGAAGAGAATATCCTGATACCAAGTCATGAAAAGGATAATGGAGTGGAAAGATGCCACAGCATAAAGGATAAAAGAAAGGTGTGTAATGGACCTGTCACACGGAAGATTCTGACAAACACAGGTGTGTAGGAGGAAAGAAGAAGAGCAACAAGTATCATCACACCAAGTAAGGCGTTGCCACCTGCAGCACGGGTTGTCCTATGATGATAGTCATCCTTACCTGGTGGATAACAATGAGTCATCAAAGTAGCATCACACCACCATAGTGGAGCTGTATGTGTGCCAAAACAACCAGAGACTATCATGGCATCCCTGGCACCGTGGGAGGTTGGCCACCCAAGAATCTTCTGTGAGCACCTGTAAACCTGGAGCCTACCGTACTTGGGCTAATGGGGGAACTTCGAAAGGGGAAGACCTCACGTAAAGAGCGGGCGCAGCGTATTGCTTAAGAAGTGGAAAAGAATCAGCATCACAGTTGCAGGAATACTAGAAGTATCTGGCATCATTTGAAATAAGACTTTGCGAGAGAAGCCCATAAACTATTGCCCGTTATTTTAAGAAATTGGAAGAAATAAACACAGGCGCTATCTGGATTGGTTGGAGCATTTATCAGAACCAAGTATTGATTGAAGAAAAGGGAACTTACCACTGAGGCATCAAGGAACAACATAAGGTTTGAGCCCTGATGAAGCCGGTTGGTTAGTGTTAACCTCGGCGAAACGCGTTGGCATGACAGAAGGGGATTGCAGTGTGAAAGAATAAAAAGAAAAGAAAGAAATCTTCAAGAGCCCAACTAACTGTTCTATGTCTTTTTGTGAAACGAGTAATATTGTTATGATAAATGGGGTGCTGCAAACATTGCTATAATATTGTGTTCAATCCTAGGATTGCGTAGTGAGAAGCAGGGTGTTCTCTTCTCCCACTAATATTGCAAGCACCCAAGAGAATAAGGAGTTTTTGGTTATATCTATGAATGTATTGTCACATGAGCGCTGAAATTCTCCCATACACCCCTAAAAAAATGTTTTTGTATTCCCGAAAAGAGTACACTTGACCATTGGTCCATCCATGCTTGAGATTGTGCGAGGCTTGGCTGTGGCCCTGTTTTGGGTTCCGCAGTGACCCCTTTGTGCAGCCTTAGTGAGGCTCTGCAGAGCCCATGCAGCCACGTGGCAATCCAGGGGCAAGGGCCTCACGGAAATTCCAGTGAGAGATGAATCCCGACATGAGAGATGCATCTGCAGCAGCTCCACAACGGGCCCCAGGAAGCGTAGAGGTCACGTACAGAGACTGGGTCACCCAAGGACTATCCAGTGGTTGCCAGCACACCAAAGTCCTGATGGCAAGGGCGCTGATCCTGATACAACACTGACTCTGAAACAACTGCCCTTCGAGGCTGATCGAGTGACTTGGATGTAGTTCTGTTGGCAGTTCCTTAGTGACTCCTTTGCATGGCTTATGAGAAGCCCCACACAGTCCCACTGCTGCCCAGTGAAAAAGGCTCAAGCAAATTCCCATGAGAGGGGAATCCTGGTAAGAGAGGTAAGTCGGAAGCTGCTCCACCAACTGGTGCTGAGAAGCATGGAAGACACTGTCCAAGTCCAAGGAAAACACTCTACAATCGCATTGTCGTCCTATGTCTTTGAAGGCTTGCTATCCATGTAGCCAGAACACCTTTGACGAGATCTCAGCAATAAACTCCACCTCTACTCCAGATGCACCATCACAGCGAACTTTGTAAATAGACTGTAACGCTGGGAGACCAGGATGGGGAGGAGCAAGAGTGCACAGGTGGACTATAACCTAAAGGACAGGCGATCAAGAGATCTGGATTTTATCCGTACTGCCATTTAGGCCCAGAGTAGTCTGGTTAAACTACGGAGGTGTACCATGATGCTGGGTGCTCCCAGCTGCATCTGTCCCATCATCCTGTTCAGCAAACAACCGGAAGAGACTCAGTGGTGTTTTGTTGTGTTCCTTTGTTCTCTCCCACAGGTTGGACTTGTTAGCTATTTTTAATAAAGTTTGGGAGGGATGTAGTGAGAGGCTGATCACAGTCTAGTGTTTTTACAATAACGTGTTTCCACCAGCCACTCCTTGAGGGCTGGCTTTCACCTTCACCCCACGCCCATCCATCACAGGCGTGACAGGTCAGGTGACCCTGCTAATAAAAGGGCCTGGACGCACATGCCCTGGGCCAGTTTCAGTACTATACCCTATGTGGCTGTGCGGTCATTTGTCCTGCATGAGGGCCTATGACCCTAACCATTACAGGTAGTACTGAGGTACCCGATGTTATAGCTCAACCCGTGCTCCTGTATTAGGGATCTCTGCACTATTTACCAAACTGGCAAACTATGTAAAAACCCATCTCTTCCATAAGATGCGTAATCTCATCTTTCGAAAATAATGTATTTTAAAGGTGTCCACAAGATTATCCCCTGACAGTCTCCCCTCCCCATAAGCAAATTTATTGACCTACGGGCGTTATTTCTTGTAGCAAAAGCGAATGGAAGTAACAAGGAGCAAAAGCTATTCAGACTTTTTTGACATGTTATTAAAAACTTCAACCCTCAAAAGTGCAACCCTGGTTTCCATAACAAGTGTATATAGTAATGGTGTCTGGAATCTCCAGTAAGTATGGTACATATGACATTTCACCCCTAACATAGCTTACTTTCAAGTCGGTAGCAGAGGACACTTACTGAGTCATCTCCCTATTAAAACACTGAGGAAAGAGAACTGAAGAGAAATGATTTTTCCAGTAGCACTTCACTTGGGGTGTTGGTGCTCTTTTGTAAGCTTGTTTTATCACTTGCCGAGGATATGGTTTATCGTTCAGTTTCTCAAACAGGTATTCTGCGTATTTGTGAAAATCCTTTTTGTTGGTGCAGTTCTCAGCCTTAGAAATTGCCCTACTGGAAGATTGTCTTTGAGTGATCTAGGATGGTTACTTTCATATTGCAGTAGGTTGTTTCTTTCAGTAGGTTTATAGTATACCTTGCTCTTCAATGAATTGACTTGTGGAATGATTTTCAAATCCAGAAATGGAATTCTTTATTGCTTACTGTCATGGAAAATCTTAGAAACTTATTCACACTGTTTATCCATAACACAAAGTCTTTGGCTGTGTCTGCTTTACCTGTCCAGATTACAAAAATATCATCTATATATCTTTTCCAGACCGTGATATGATCAAGGTATGGATTAATCTCATCATAGATGAATTCTACCTCAAACGCATGGACATACAAACAGGCTACAGTAATGTAGTGTCCGTTATTGTCCCGTGGCACTGTAAATAAAATGTGTCTTTGTACTTGAAGTAGTGTCTTGTTAGTGCTGTGTGGGCACAATCTATTACAAAGTCATGTGGAGTTATGGATGTCCATACCTCTTTCTGCAATTGGCAGTCTAAGACTCTCAATGATTCCCCTTGCGGCATACTTGTGTAGAGAGCCTCCACATCTATTGTTAAAAGCTATTGTTTTTCTGGATCAGACTGTATTTGACTCAGAATATTCAACATGTCTTTGGTGTCCTGTAAATAGACTGGCATTCTTCTGACAATAGGTTTAAAAAATGACACACAAATATGGATTGCGGTTTTAATGCAGAGCCTATACCTGCCTATACAATGGGATGACCTGGTGGAGGTGCTTTTCCTTTACGTATTTTTGGCAGGATGTAGAAATAGGGCACCATAGGCTTTGCCTCTATCAGAAAATCTGGTTCCCGTTTGGTTATCCATTCTTTTTCCACCGCATTCTTTACCATGTATGTAATCTCCTCCATTATATAATTGGTGGGATCTCTTTACAATCTCTTATAGTTTATGTTATCATTCAAGAGCTTCAAGCATTCCTGCCTGTACATATCAGATGGAAGAGTGACTAGTGCGCCACCCTGGAAATGTTTTGAAAGTGCTTTCACTGTGTCTTATTTAGGGCAACTATTTCTCCTGCTTTTTCAAATGTTTGTACTTCAAACGGTGAACTGTTGATGGGTGGATTAAACGTAGATCATGTTTATCTCTTTTATCTCTATTGACTTATCTAGGAACAAGGTTTGCCACTTCCTTTCTTAGGGCGAAAATGTCATGTGTTTGAGTTGGAAAAACCCAAGGCCTTTATTCAGAACACTTATTTGTGGGTCAGTCAGTTCTATCATACTTATGTTAACCACTATATTCGGTCCTTGCTTGTCCCTGGTTGTGGGGAGTAATCTCTCTGATGCCTCTGTTCCTCTTGAGGATTCCATTGCACCCTATGGTCCTTTTGTCTTCCGCGACAGCAGCTGCATCTCAGATGAGATGATCAGCTTCTTTAGAGCAATACTGGGGAAAACCCAGCAAGGATTTAACCCCACCCGGACAGACGTGATAGCTGAAGAAGTTGGTGCCCACCCCCAATATCCATTATAACACTATAAATCATCACCATAACCAGAGACCTATTCTATTGATCATCATTACCCACTCTAGAAGCCAGGAGTCCCTAAGTGAAGCATTAAGATAGCTCACAGAAGGTGATGCACAGGAAAGGAGTGCAGGGAGCAAAAACATTAGACACTGTGAGGCTTCCTCACAAAAATGTGATAATGTGATGTTGAATGCACTTATTTACACCCAATACAAAGAAAGTGTGACACTACAGTAGAACGTTTATTAGGCACTCACCACACCAGTCATTCTATCAAATTAAAGCTAACTAAAAACAATCGAACTTAGACTTTAGTAACACAAGAAATGTTAAAACATAGAGCAGAGAAAACAGAGGGCTGGCACAGGTTATGGCATCAACGCTGGTGGCTCCCAGTGCTAGTTTTCTTTGGCACCCCCATGACCTCCTCCTCGGATTCCCTACCTACAAACCAGCAAAAGTGCCATTCATCTCTCTATAGCCCATGTCCCACATATATTTCATTAGTTTTAAAGCGCTGCTAAAAGTTACTTTAATAATCCACTCAGCTATCAACATAAAATGCAGATCTGTTCTTTGCAACAGGCACATTAACCCTCTGCGTTACTTTATGGCGAATCTAAAGAGCCACTAGACAAAACTTTGATATCTCTCTCTAGCATAACATTAATCACAAGAGTTATCTTGACATTTTCACTGCAGCCTGAAAGCTGGCTGCACAAGGAACTCTGCAGCAGGTGCTTTTAAATCTTAAATTATTGCTAAACACTGTGCCCCCCTCCCTCAACCCCCCTCCTCCCTCAGTGCCCCTTCTCCAGGTGAACGCCTAGTGTGGCCGTGCCAGTTGTACCGCCCTAAAGCCGGCCCTGGTTGGCACAATCTTTTGACCTCAACCATGGAAGAAGGAATTCTGAATCCCATTTTACTCGTCATGCATTCCCGAATCTGTATTTTCTTTACTCAGTGAGAATGGCGCTCTCGTCTTCCTTTCACTCCATCCAACTTCACCATAGGCAGGGCCAGTGGAATTAAGCAATTATGCAGCCATGGAATTTTTCACATAATCCTGGATCTGCCGCATTTGCCACATAATCTACCACCTGGTGCATAGTCTGCAGATTTTAACAGAATAAATGTTTTTGGCTCAAACGGTTCAAAAGTAACTAAAAATGCAACAAGGCATGTTGCCAAGCAGTGAAAGGCCCTTTCCAATGGTTGACTGGGTGTTAAACTGGTACTAATGAAGTGCAACCTACACCCAAGACAGTGTTAACAGGTGTAAAAATGTCAAAATATTGAAGTAATACTTTCAGAAAATGTGCCTCATTAAGCTGCAAAATTTGTCTTTTCTAGTCGTATAATTTAGCCAAGTCTGCCCCATAATTCCAGTGGCCCTGACCATAGGACATGTACCCAGCACAGTATGGAATCCCCTAATCTGCCGACCGTCAAAGCGCACAAGCCGTGGCATGAATTTCTCAGTACTACTCTATCCTCGTAAGGTAACAACATTGGTTCATTGGTGCCTATAGTATATTGCGAAAAGGCAATTTAACCGGAAATCTGTACTCCTGTGTCTCCCACTCAGTTCCAGAGTACTTTTATGAAAGAAAATCAGATTACTGAACCAAGACAAAGGGACCTCACTCTTAATGCTCACGCTCGGAAGTTTGGGACCGTAGTAGCGTATGCTCGTAGCTGTCCACTCCTATGCAATGCCCAGCTGAACTACTTGTAGTTCCCCTTTTCCGCACTCAAGCAGGTTCCGATTGTGCTCTGCATTTTGTCCATCTCATTATCTCTTTATCTCTCTGTCCTGCGGCAGTCTCATCCTGTTCCAATATGCAATTCTGTTGTTTAAATTGTTTAAATGTATTTCTGATGGCCCAAAGCCCGAGAGGTCGAACTGTGTCAAAATGAACGTGACCTCGACTCAACATCTTGCCATCTTTTTGAGATTTTTCTCGCTCAGAGTCTCATATTTAAATTTGCTGCTTTGAGTTCTATTCACACATCAAAAGGGAAACTCCTCTGCAGCAGGATTTATTTGTTACTAATAAGAACAGACATTGTAGTGCAATACATGTATTTCTGCAGCTGTGCTGCTCATGTTGCCATCTCACTACTTCTGTTGAGAGCCTTTATAGAAATTAAACAAATACGTTTTAGCCCTGCCGAGTTGTGCATGTGTTAAACACAGTGGTACATCCTGGGCTGATTTTGTTTGGCAAAAGGATTGCAAAATGTTTCTGTTACAGAAAATCATAAAAATGTGTATATATTTGTTGTAGTTGGTAGTGCAGTCCTGCAAAATAAACATATCTAGATAGTAGTGGCGAGACGACTGAAACTTGTAATGGCGGCATGTTTTAACTATGAATTAACCTACTGTGCAAACCAATCAGCAGTCATTTGTGTGGTGTTGGTTTACCTGGAGACAGTCCTGTATTTTTCCATTTTTAGCCCAGCTTGAGAGTCTCCTCATCCCATAGGAATACACTTCTAAACTATCTAAAAGCCTTGATGTGCCCTAATATTGATCCTCAATAGGCCTCAACACCCAGTAGTCTCGAGGGGTAGCTCTCTACAGCTGTGTAGATTTCAATAGTACAAGCGGTGCAGCAGCACCAGGCCTTATATGTGTTAGTGCCCACTGCAGCGAAAACATGGTTATATATTACTATCCAAGCAGTGGAGAGGGGGCGGCTGACATTGTTCCTGCTTGCATTAGGGCCAGTGGTACCCTTGCTACACCAGTGGCATTCCCCAATACCTTTACTCAGGTCCAAACTGATGGAATCGGGTATAGTTTTTCGGTGCACCAGAAGCAGCAAGTGGCAATGCCTACTGTCTCCTCTTCTAAATTAATCCCAGTTACCTGTTTGAAATGTGGAACCTATTCAGGTCATTATTTAACATAAACGTGAATGTTCTTGAAAGTTATGTGCAAGTTTACTAAATAATTAACACAACACATGGGGATGGAATGGATAGACGTTTGATCACAATCACTTGGTGCATCTTTCATTATGGTGACACTTAAATTATCCCAAATATCTTTCTAAAATAAAACAGGTAGTGTAAGATGGAATATGGCTGCTGCCAACAGAGAACAAGAAATTGCAAAGCTAATAGATCTTGCCTATACAAGAGATACTGGCATACCAATGTGTTTTAGCCATGTTGTACACCAGCGTGGCTGCTGTTCAGCATGGATACAAATTTGTGGCTTAGAGTAGTGTAGTGTACCATGGAGTGGAGTGTTATAGAGTGGCATAAATTGTCGTAGACTGTAAATTTGTAGAGTGGAATGTAGCCTAGTGGAGTGTCGTAGAGTGGAGTGTCGTAGAGTGGAGGGTGAAAGTGTGGAGGGTCATAGAGTGGAGTACAGCTGAGTAGAGTGAAATAGTGTGTTGGAAAGTGGATTGGAGAAAAGTGTCATAGAGTGGAGTGGCTTGGAGTGGTGTGGATTAGAGGGGCATAGAGTGTCATGCCGTAGAGTAGAATGTTGTGGAGTAGAGTGTTGTGGAGTGTCATAAGGTACAGTGGCGTAGAGTCGAGTAGAGTAGCGTGGAGTGGCAAAGGGTATGGGAGAGTGTCAGAGTAGATGGACGCAGAGCGGAGTGTTGTAGAGTGGCATAGCATACAGTGGATTAAAGGGTTGAAGGTTGGAGTAAAGTGTTGTAGAGCAGAGTAGAGTGGGGTTCAGTGGAGTGATGTGCTGTAGAGTGGAATGGCATAATTTAGAGTGGAATAAAGCATCATAAAGTGGAGTGGTGCTGTATGAAGTTGCATAGAGTGGAGTAAGGTAGTGTAGAGTGTCATAAAGGGGAATGATAGAGTTTTTAATAATGGTATAGAGCGTCACAGAGTGGAGTGTTTTAGAGTGGAGGGGTGTACAGTATTGTGGAGTGCAATACAGTGGAGTAGCATGGATTGGAGTAGAGTAGCATACAGTCCTGCGCCCTTTCGCCTTCTGCCCCCTCGCCGGTCCCGCTTCCCGCCGCTGCGTCTCCTGCAGTCCCACCTCCCCGCTCCCATTCGTCCATTTCTCCCCACCCAGCTGCTCCTCCCTCCCACCTCCCCTTCTTACGGCGGCCGCTACGCGGCAGTGAGAGTGACCCTCGACCCTGCATCCAGGCAGGTCACTCCCCACGCCGCGTAGCTCCACCTGACTGTGCCCTTGCTACTACTCAGCTGATGCCGAGTTCGAGGCCCGCCTGGTAGGCCTTGGTCACTGTTAACACTGTTATTTTGTATTTTGTATTGTGTGCCTTTACCTGTGCTTTTGTATTGTGTATTTTGTGCCTTTGCCTGTGCTCGTGCTTTTTTCCTTCTCCAGCGCCCGTTCGCCTTCTGCCCCCTCGTCGGTCCCGCTTCCTGCCGCTGCGTCCCCTGCGGCCCCGCCCCTCGCTCCCAGTCATCTGTTTCCTCCATCCAGCTGCTCCTCCCTCCCACCTCCCCTTCTTATGGTACTACGCAGCCTCGTAGCGGACACGCGCAGCGGGCGCGCCACTGGCGTGCCAAAGGCAAGCCTGTCTGCACCTGTCCGTGCCTGGACCGCGCCCAGCACCAGAAGCCCTGGTCCCCGTGGATGCAACGACACCCGACTGAGCTACGATGCCAGCACCCTCCACGCACTCAACGCCACGCACTCAACACCGGCCGAGAACACACCTGCTACCGGGCCACCCCGAAGCACACTAGGGACCCTTCACCTGCCAGAGCTGCAGCTTCACCAGCATCCGGCCAGCCAAACCACAAACAAGGAACCCAACTACCTCAGTTGCATCCTCCTCAACACCCGCTCCGCCCGCAAACACGCCGTCGAACTCTGTGACCTCCTCGAGTCCACCACCCCGGACATCACCTTCCTGACAGAGACATGGTTGAACCCCACCTCAGCACCCGACATCGCCATAGCCATCCCGGATAGCTACAAGATCACCCACAGAGACCGTACCAACAGAGTAGGAGGAGGAATCGCCATCGTCCACAAGATCACCCTCAGAGTCTCGACCAACACCGACGACACCCTCAGCACCGCCGAACACATGCACTTTCAGATCCACACCGACCCCAACACCACCCACAGAGGAACCCTCGTCTAAAGACCCCCCGGACCCTGACCACAGTTCAGTGACTCCATCGCCGACTTCATCAGCACGCACGCCCTCGCCTCCTCCTAGGAGACCTGAACTTCCACCTCGAGAACAACAACGATGCCAACTCCACCACCCTGATCGACAACCTTGCTAACCTTGGACTCAGACAGCTCGTGACAACACCCACCCATGCCGCCGGCCCCACCCTCGACCCCATCTTCACCGCAAGCCCCCATGTCTCCTTCAACCACACCACCGAACCCCACTGGACCGACCACCACTGCATCCACTTCACCTTCAGGAAGCCCACCAAGCACCACCGCACTCAACAGATACCTCGACGCTGCTGGAGCAAAGTCACCGAAGACCGGCTAACCGACTCCACCGATCCCAACACCACCACCGGCAACCTCAGACAATGGATCGACGACTGCGCCAACACCCTCGCCTCACTCAAGTCACCCTCCAACAGCCACACCAGCAAGAAAGCCACCTGGTTCATCGAAGACCTCGGAAATTGGAGAAGAACTGGCTCCGCGAATGATCACCGGACAGCTACACAGCCCACAAGAATGCCACCCGCAGACACCATCAACTCATCAGAGCCGCCAAGAGGACCTCCTTCAAGGACCGCCTGGATAATAACAAACACAACAGCAAAGAGCTCTTCAACATCTTAAAGGAGCTCTCCAACCCCAGCTTTAACACTAACGACATCCCACCTTCGCAAGACCTTTGCGACTCACTGGCCACCTTCTTCCACCGCAAGTTCGCCGACATTCCACGACAACTTCAGCACCACGACCACTCCGACCACCACCACCCCCATGACCACCACCACCCCCACGACCACCACCCGCACCAACAGCCTGCTCTCCTGGACCAGCGTCAACGACGAGGACACCAGCAAGATCATGAACACCATCCACTCCGGATCACCATTAGACCCATGCCCTCACCACATCTTCAACAAAGCCAGCACAGCCATCGCACCCCATCTCTATAGAGTAATCAACATCTCCTTTGAGACAGCAACCTTCCCGGAAAACTGGAAGCACGCCGAGATCAACGCCTTATTCAAGAAACCCAAGGTGGACCCCAATGACCTCAAGAACTTCCGACCCATCTCCCTGCTTCCGTTCTTGGCGAAGGTCACCGAGAAAATCGTCAACAAACAACTGACCCGCTACCTCGAGGAGAACAACATCCTGGACCCATCCCAGTCCGGTTTCCGCAGCAACCAGAGCACTGAAACCGCCCTCATCGCCGCCACAATGACATCAGGCCCCTGCTTGACAACGGAGAAACAACGGCCCTCATCCTCCTGTACCTGTCAGCTGCCTTCGACACGGTCTGCCACAACACACTACGAACACGCTTACACGACACAGGAATCCAAGAGATGGCCCTGGACTGGACCACATCCTTCCTCTCCGGCAGAACTCAGAGCGTCCGCCTCCCCCCTTCCACTCCAAGGCCACCTAGATCATCTGCGGCGTACCACAGGGCTCATCCCTCAGCCTGATGCTGTTCAACATCTACATGGCACCCCTCACCCACGTCGCCCGACAGCACGACCTGAACATCATCTCCTATGCCGACGACACCCAGCTGATAACCTCCCTTACTAAAGACCCTCACACCGCCAAAACCATCCTCCACGAAGGAATGATGGACTTCGCAGAATGGATGAAGAACAGCCGACTGAAGCTGAATTCAGACAAGACGGAGGTCCTCATCCTCGGCCCCACCCCCTCAGCCTGTGAAGACGCCTGGTGGCCAACAAGACTGCGAACAGCACCGACACCCACCAACCGCGCACGCAACCTAGGGGTCATCCTCGACGCCACCCTCTCCATGACTAAGCAGGTCAGCGCCGTCTCCACATCCTGTTTCAACACCCTCCGAATGCTCTGCAGGATCTTCAAGCGGATCCCCACCGAAATGAGAAAAACAGTCACCCAGGCCCTCATCACCAGCAGGCTGGACTACAGAAACGCCCTCTACGCAGGGACGTCGGTCAAGCTCCTGAGACGGCTACAACGCATCCAGAACACCTCAGCACGCCTGATCCTCGACATCCCCCACCGCAGACAAATCACACCCCACCTGAGAGACCTGTAATGGCTCCCCGTGAACAAGAGGATAACCTTCAAGCTCATCCTCCACGTGCATAAAGCTCTCCACAACACCGGCCCAGCATACCTCAACAGACGATTCAGCTTCTACACCCCCATCCGCCAGCTCCGATCCGCCGGCTACGTCCTCGCCACAGTCCCTCGAATCCAAAGAACGACCGCCGGTGGCAGATTTTTCTCCCACCTCGCTGCCAAGACCTGGATCATCCTCCCCACCAACCTACGGCAGACCCTAGACCTTCAGGCCTTCAGAAGACTCCTCAATACCTGGATCTTCGATGAGTAGCAGCACCTCCCCCCAGCACCTTGAGACGCTAACAGGTATGTAGTGCGCTTTATAAGTGTCTTGATTGATTGATTGATTGACTGAAGTGGCATAGACAGACATAAAGTGTCACAGAGCTATAGAGTGTGATAGAGCGAAGTGGCATAGAGCGTCGTAGAGTGGATTGGTATGGAGTGGACTAGAGTCTCATAGAAAGCAGTATGGTGGAGTGTCGTAGAGTGAAGTGGAGTGGCATGGAGTAGAGTGTTGCAGAGTGGAGCAGCATAGAGTGGAGTAGAGTGGAGTGGCATAGAGAGGAGTAGAGTGAGGCATCAAAGAGTGAAGTGGCATGGAGTGTCATAAACAGAAGTGGTGTAAAGTGGAGTAGAGTAGAGTAGAATGGAATAGAGTGGTATAGAGTGTCATAAAGTGGAGTGGCATAGAGTGTCATGGAGTCTCGTAGAATGGAGTGGTGTGGATTGAACTGGAGTGGGAAGAGAGCGTTGTAGACTATCGAAGAGTAGAGTGTTGTGGAGTTGACTGGCATAGAGTGTCGTAGAGTGGCATTGCATAGAGTGGAATATGCATGGTGTGGTAGCTGCCATTACAGACAACAAATTTTCAATTGAAATCACCATTACATATGCACAGAAATACTTTTTTGCTGATAAAACTATACAGCGCACAATCAATAATGTGTGGAAATGGCATCACCTAATGTATTGATTTGTTTTGATCATATTACAATATTTGTTTACACCACACTTATGAATTGCAAAAAAATTAGCTTCAATTGTGCTTTCCTAATTCTGATATATTCTGAAATATTTGCACAGTGAATTTACATTTAACTGGTACTGTGTGTTGGAAAAAATAGCATCCTGCACCATTTCCTCCAGCACACCCCCAGTACCCAGAAAGACTATCACATAAATCCTCTCACTTTGAAGTTAGGGAAAGAAAAGTAAACACCAGCCTTCCAGGGAAGACAGAGCCTGACATTTGACCTTTGTCTTTGAAAGCACAGCAACAATGACGATATAAGAACAAAAGTAATGTTGTGTTTACAGAAAGTGCACACTAGTGAAAGGAGCGAGTCAGAGAGGTGGTATACAGTCTATGCTCCACGGGAGGGACAAAGACCTGCCTAAAACAAATAAAGCCAGCAACTAAAAAGCAAGCAAAAGTGAGTTATAAACTACAACGTCAATTGTGAGCGATGAGTGGAATGCATTCCGGGGGAAACTTTCAGAATATCCCCGAAGAAGACTGCAAAAGGCTTGTAGGCTTCAACCTGATAACAGGGACAGACTCCTCCCTTTCTGCTGCTTTTGTTATCTCCAGGTCCTGCCTGGATAAAATACTCAAGGTTTTAAACCAGAACGGGCCCTTGCCAGGGTCGGACTGGAAACAGAAACCGTCCCTTGCAAACTGCTCAGCTGCCCCCACCCCCGCCCGCCCCTCCGGTGAGTGGGAGCGCAGTCGAGCAGTTTGCGAGGGCCGGTTTCAGCCGATTTTGTTACCGGGGGCCGATATTGCCGACCCCCGGTAACATAAACGGCCCCCCAAGGGCCCAAAACCGGCCCCAACCCTCGCGGCGTACCGGGGAAACGTCCGGTGCCGCTATGGCCAGTCCGGCCCTGGCCCTTGCCAATAGTGTCTGCTTGGTATCATATCCACATCAAGCACCACCAGTGTATTCAGGACGGAAGGCAAAGGCTTCCTTTCACAGAAGGGAGAACAACAAACGTTCTGCCTTAACCCATTTGGTTAACCATGAGAGCTTTGAAGATGGACTAGGACTGACTGGTAGTGGGTTACTGCTCATTGTTCAGGGAGTGCAAATAAACGGTGTAGTGAACACTTTGATTGTTTAACACCAAGAAGAACATACAACTGTGTGGACCCTGCTGTGGTACTAACAAAACCTGGAGGTGAGTGCGGCCTCCTTATTCAAGGCTAAAAAGACGCTTGAAGCCATGCTGAACTCTTCTGGCCTACAATGATGCTGCTGTTGCGCTTGTCTCTTTGGAAGACACCAGCTTGTGGATGCAGTAGAGAAAGGAGGATACAGCACCTAGAAACCACGTGTAATTCCTTACTGAAGACTGGTAGACCACCAAAAATATACATCTAGAAGTGCAGGTGAGCAGGCTCACAATTCAGGTCAGTTGCACATCGCACATTTCCTCTCCTCCCTGCAACAACTTTTATTGTTTGATGCCACCTTTTCTTGATGATGGAAGGATCACACCGGTATACTGTGTGCTCCCTTGTGCCTGTGGCAGTAGACCTGTTGTTCAGACAGCTATCTGTCAGTCCCTCCTGATGGTTTTTCTATTTTCCAGAATTACTACAACCCCTAAATCAAGCAAAAAATAACAGGATATTTCCAGTCAACTTATTCTGAACACTGATCTCTAAAACACTCCCTTTCTATTGGCCTGGCTTACTGTTACTCTGGTTTACATAATGCCAATGTGATTCTTTTGTTTCTGTCAAGTTTCGTTTTCCGTAGTCAGCGAAGATCATAAATGACATTTGGTAGTGAATAATAAAAATCATCTTTCGATGGCAAGACATGGCTCCATATCACGATCTCGACCAAGTACGGAGCTTGAACAGTATGTGGTTGTGACTGAGTATCAGATCTTTTGTTGAGCTATGCTTATTTCGAACTGATATTTTTATGTTGACATCGCTTCTTTTTCTGGATCGTCTTAGTGATCGCAAACAGTATGTCCTGTGCATCACGCTTGTGACTTGTTTTACCACTGCATTTCTTTTATGATATTGTTTCATTGGGCATTTGAATTCTGTGCGTTTTGGTGTTTAATTATTATTCACATGGGTTGCATGGTATATACGTGCATGAAAATTAAGGTATTAATAAAACGTTATTCTTTTTTATGAAACTCCCCACCTTCATTGCAGTGCCACTGTTTTCTACTGCATACAATTCCAACCTGTGCACTGGCTTTATTTGTCAAGGCCTCGTCTGCTTGGCAAGGCTACCTGGAAATTTAACTAAGGGTAGGAGGTCAAGTTTTCATCACAGAGCAACAGGAGTGGCTCGTACTGGGGAAAAGAGGCAGGGTAGGGGACGAGATGGGGGGGGGAGGACAGGGGACAATGGAGATAAAAAATGTTTTTGCAGCATTGTGTCGCGCTCTTCCGCTCCTCTCCTCCACTGCAGGCAGGCTCCGGCTCCCGGCAGCTTCAGGATTGGCCTGAGCACTGATGATGTGCCCTCCAGGGCCGACTGGGAGTCTGCTCTCTCCAGCCCCAGCAATGCAATAGGGTTGTAGAGGGGTCACTGCGCATGCGGTTTTCAGCCAGCCTGAGACCGCTGGCCAAAAACCACATGCGCAGTGTAGATAGAGCTCATCACTCCCCCTCCTGCATATCATAGCCCTGGCCCTGCCCCAAGCTAAATAAAACAATAATATAAATGAGTATTAAACCTGTTTCATTATCGTTTTATTTTTAAAAAAATTTAAGTGCTTGCCGGGGGACGCTCCTCCACCATAGCTGAGGAGCCGCCGCTGTAGAGCAGGTTTCTGAACTGAGTCCCACTTCTGGGTCAAACGCTTTATTTCTGTTTCCGCAGTTTGCCTCTGGCTTTTCTTTGGCTTGCCTCTCTTCCATTTGCTGGGTTCCAGTAAAGATCTTTCCTTGTGATGGAGTCTTGTTCTCTTCTGAAGGTGTGTCCTATCAATCTCCGTCTTTTTCTCATATTGATCGTGTCCATGCTCTCTAGCTTGCTTCTGGAGAGCAGTTCCTGGTTGGAGATGGTTCACGGCCTGGAAATGTGCAAGATTCTTCCCATGTTACTTGTGTGGAAGGCTGTCAGTTTATTGATTTCACTTATCATCATCCGCCAGCATTCTCACTCATTCAAGAGTGTGGACAGAATGCAGCTCTTGTAAAGCCTCAGCTAGGTGTTGGTGCTGTATTGAGATAACCTCCACCCATTGTTCAGCATTCTGAAAGTTTTCCTGGCCTTGTTCGCTCTGCACGTAATGTCACTACCTACCCATCCATGATGTGTGATAGAACTGTCTAGGTAGGGGAACTAAACTCTTCAGTCATGGCTAGGTCCTCTCCATCCACCTTGATTGGTGAAGGGCTTCGATATTGAGTAGCATATCTTATGATTTGTTCTTGTTGATATTCAGGTCCACTTGCTGTGCATAGATGTGCAAAACTGAAAACTGGACTTTGTGCCCTATTGTAGTGTAAAAACCACAAATGCCATAAATAGTAGCCAATCCCATTCTGGTCATACACATGGCTCTTATGCGCTCGCACTGAAGTTTTTATGCAATGGATGTTTAACTCTGTAGCATGATGTAATAGCGGAATTTCGGTTTGTATGAAATTTCTGAAATTACGTAATACTGTGCCTAGGCCTGGGAGAAATGTTTATTACGCCAGAGAAACCAGAGTTCTTTCACTAATTACACTCTACTCTTGTGATGCGAAATGACAGAAATTACACAATTTTGCAACCTTGAGTAACTAAGAGTAATTTTGGGCAGCAATCCTACGGCAGGAGTACAGGAACAATGAACTAAAATGTATTCTAGTGCCCATTTTGGATTCAAGGGTGCAATTTGTAGCAGAAAACAGTTCTAAATGCAGAATTGTGCTTGTCACATAATTATGCATACTTACAAGTAATTTTGCGATAATTATAATTATTTACACAAGAGAGAATTATGTCAGTTATTCCCACCCCTAACTACGCCTACATACGGAAGTTTCACCGAAGCCTAATCAAATATAGAGGTTGTCCTCAAACATACATGAAAGTCATAGTAAGAGCTTATTATAAGCAGATAATTTAGGTCTAGACATGTGAACAGTGAAGTCTGGAATAGTGGTTGCCAATCAAGTACTGATGTTTGTTAGACTTGCAATATAAAATGTCTAGTCACAAGAATGCAGAATGACCTGCTTAAGAAACATTATTTCAGTGGTTGCTGTTTGTGAACATATGTAATTTATCTACAAACACTGGCATGGTGGACTGCATGGGAGTGCAGACCATATTCCCTGAATTTGAATTCTTTTTTGGATTTTGTTTTAAAGCATTTTGTGTTCCTTAAAAGAACAAGTGCAACTTTAAAAAAATCCGCCATTCGGATACATTGGAATGAGCAAGCCTGCTCCCTCAGAGATTGCCCAACATCAGGGCCGGCTTTTGGGCGGTGCGAGCGGTGCCACCACACCGGGTGCCAAGGTTAGGGGGGGCGCCATTTCTGCACTGAAATCGGCGCAAGTCACATCGCCCAAAAACCTGCACAGTTAAACACACTGTTGTCCCTCTTTCTTTTCTACGATGTTAATCTTCGTAGAAATAAGAGATAACCGTGTTTAAGTATTTCAGTTGCAGGCTTTTGCCCACCCGTGCGTTGCAGTGCGTGCCCACCCTCACCCAAATAAACTCCTCACAATTGGCTTGATTAAATTTAGCTGGAGCGGGTCACGGGGGTGACGTCAGTGCTAAAAGCCCGGCAACATCAGTATTAGGCTGGCTCTGGGACCAATCGACCTGCCTTCTGCTGTCCCACACTACACTTCTATAATGAGCAGTCTCTGCAGCCGGAGGAGCGGTCTTGTCACTGGAGCCTTGGAAGGCCCAGGAATCCGCGTAGGTTTGTTGCAGCTGCATACCGCAGTGCAAGTGATGTAGTGTGTGGCACCTTGGACCGAAGAGCACAACCAGTTTTAGGCTTGGGACCAGCAGCAGAAGGGAGCTGATGCTGGTTTGTGGTCAACGTTCTAGAGGTACTTTATTTTAAATATATATATCCATGTGAAACACTCTTTTATTTTTGAAATAGGTGATGAATGTAAAATGAAGAGGTACGATATTTATTCAAAAGAAAAAAAGTGAAACATTTTATTTAATGAAAGCAGCATTGCACAGGGATTTTTTTAAAATAAATAAAATACCTCTTGCAACTTCACTTTACATTTCTTTTCAGCCCAAAACAACATAAAGTGAAGTTCCTGGATCCAGTTTTTTAACATTATTTTTTGCACTATAATAAAGATGGGAAATGCAACGCAAGTGCTCAGGGCGAATTTTGCATATAAGAGACTTTATTGGTAATCAAAGTATATGTCAATCCGTCCTGAGATCACGAAGTGCTGTATATCTGCTTGGAAGTCAATGGCAGATATTGATATATTTTGTGTGTAATTTAATTTAGGTGTTTGTCTCTTTAACGATCCCCAGACGTTTCTTAAAAGCAAACCAGGCACACTCACGGTTTGTCACTAAAAACCCAGACAAGGATCGTTTTAGGGGGCAGGAGGAATAGACTACAGTATGATGTGGGCTGAAGTCCAGGTGGAGAAAGCAACTCTGTGTTACAATCTGCACTGCTCCAGGCGACGGCGGCGGTCTGACTAAAGAGCTCTGCAATTCATATGTCGCAGTTACAACACTGTGGCATAAAGCGCACACAATCTAGCACTGTGTTATAATGTGCACCACTGGAGTGGTAGAGTTACAACACTATGGTATTGTGTGCATTGCTCGGGTGGTGGCATTTACAACATGCACCTGTCTGCTGTTTGCCTGAGCTTATTCAAGGCAGGGCTGCAACAAGCTTCCGTTCTGGCCCTCAAAGGGACCTGCTGCTGTCCTTTGACTGTCAAGCTTAACATATTCTCCAATTGAGAGTCACCTATAACACCCCAGTCTCACCCAGATCACCTTACAAGTTTTTTTAAACCTGAGCACCAGGAGCTTTTGATGGTTTTACTTCACTGTGACAAAATGTTGGCGTGACCCCTGCTTTTTATATTGCCTGTAGCTTGTTCTGACGTGAACAGTAGCAAATTGATTTGATCAACTAAACAAACAGACGGCATTAGGTGCCTGAATGACAGGTGTAATGGTTACAGGACAGAAAACACATTATGGCCCTTGTAAGGATGACAGGCAAAGGAGGCCCTGCTGGAATTCAAACCTGTTCCTGTAGCTCTCTGGGTATGTCCTTAAGAAGTTGAGGCATCCTACCAGCCTAGGGCACTCTACATTACACAGCGTTGTTTGCTACAGGAACATATGAATCCTGGGTTGGGTGTTGTACACTTAACAGTGCATGTGCACTGTGCAGGTCAATGAAGCTGGGCGTTGGGGGGGTCTCTGGGAACAATGCTTGGCCTTCGGTAGCTCATCAAGATTTTCACTAATCAAAATTAGCTCTCACTACAGATAATGTTGGAGCCCTATTTAACTTTGCTTAGGAGTCGGAGTCAGGAAAATAAGAAAAGATTTCTTGTGAACATTCGTGGATTTTTTTCATTTAATTGATCTCTGGGCACAGAGAGCAGAGCTCCGCTCTATGCAGCATATGAAAGGTCAAAGTAGGTCAACGTTTTACCTTAAGCAAAAATTGTCTAGTTAAAAATAATATAAATGATAATATGCAACTTTCTGCTTAAAAAATGTGTTCAGACCTTGCCTGTTAATTTCTTTCTTCTTCTGTGTCCTGTAATGCTGGGGTTCTATCATTTATGTGGAACTTCAATTTGTGTTTTATTAACACTCAGTTAAAATAGTTATATATACCATGCATTGACAAACCATCAGGATTTGTTTTTTATTTGCATGCACAAAGATGCACAAATCGGTGCAACATGGTATGGTTCACGGACCCAGGAAAACACACCCACAAAGACCATTTTCTCCCAAGTCCAACATGCACACAAGTCACCAAACATACAGTTATTAAAAAGTGAAAATAGACCAACATTTATACACAAACCTGTGCAAAAGGTTGCACAGTAGAGTGTGCAATAGTGTTACAAAGTAAGCTGCACAACAGAAAGCAGAGTGGGATGTGTATTAGTGAGGACAGGGTGAAGCGTAGCAGTAGAACACTCAGATTTACATTATCGTGATGTACCTGTGGTGAGGAGCAATGTGTAATAGGCATAAAAGTAGCACTGAGTGCTGCAAATTAAAGGAGCACCAAGTGCTGTGTCGTAACATCTGTTCCCCATCTAATCCTTATTTAATTTACATGATATTTGATCATACATTTTATATACTCTAAAATGTATCCTGTATATATTTAATATACGGTTGAGAAACCATACAACTCACCACTAAAAATAGTGTTTGTTTGGGGGGTGGGGCGCCAACAAAGATTGTTGCACAGGGCGCCATAACCTCTAAAGCCAGCCCTGCCCAACATAATTCCCAAAGAGAAGACTTTCCCATGGGGACAGCTTCCCCTTTACATATCGGTTGCCACCTACTTTAAGGTATTGTTAGCTTTTCCATGGTTTGCAACCTCAGTTGTGACCACAAAAGATTGATACATACCATTCTGAATCGCAATAAGGCAGAGGACCACACTTTCACATCCCATCCTAATTGCAATTCAGAATGAGTTGCAAATCCCCTTTTGCGAGGCGGAGAAACCTGGCAAACAAAAGAGGTTGTTATATTTCCATCAGACTGGAGTAGACTGCATGTCCCTATTCCCTGTATGATATAATGCTGAGAATAAATGATGATATAATAGAATGTTGAGTGGGAGGTATATGTGTGAGTGTTTTTGCTACTTGGTGTGTGTGCCTGTGCTAGATAGTTTGAGTTGGTATGAGGCTGAGGCCTTGATTAGAGTTAGTTACCTGACACAGCACCTGGAGGCCTGACATGCAAATAAAGAAGATACAATTCTCTACCTGGCTGACTCCTCAATCATCTTTGAAGAACTTTCCTGAAGACTTAACACAGGACCAGGGTGACTCTAAATCAAACCAAAGCACAACTCTATAACTTTCTAACAGTCAACATTCGAACAGCCAAAGTGTGAGTTTGTGATCAGCATGATTGTATGACCAATCTGATAACCGAATATAGGTACAGAGGAGTGATGTTTTTCCATAGTCTCTCTTGGACCACCTGCCATTTCTAAGTGCAGGATGAACCTACTTGAAAAAAATGGTTATGCTGATCAGGCCAAATGTGTCTGCTTTTTTTTTATAGTAGAAATCTCTATTGCAAGTTCTGCATTACAAAGTCACAAAAACATGCATTACTTTCACCCAGGGACAGAGCTATCTATGCAAGAGCAATACTTGAAAGGACACACACACTACTGTAGATTTTGTTCACTATTGTTTCAGTTGCAAAAAGCTATATTAGACTTAAGTATTGGATTTTTTTTCAGGTCGTATAAATAGGGGAAAATTATGTCAACTACATTAAAAAAAGAACTGCCATTAAGAGCTCTAAATTGATGGTATCAACCAGGGTTCTTAGGATGTTTCGTTGTACTACCTCACTGACTTTGAGAAATACTTTGCTAATTCACCAGCAGGAGTTCTCCAGATATTAGGGTCAGATTTTTGCAATGTCATTAGTGAATTAGACAGAGGCATGCAGGTGTTGGGATCCAGTGTCGCAACAGAGTAGCTAATCCAATCGATAGCAGCAGATTCAAGTCAGGTGGTAAATGCTTATAGTGTCTCTGGAAATCCAAGTGAATTTCCTCACCAAAGATTGTGTGGACCTTGAAACTAGGCTAAACAGCTTAATGTCCAGATCAGAAATCTGAGAGAAAAAATAAACGGAGATGATACTGTTGTAGTCTTACTCTACTGGATGCACTCCCTCTATGGTGTCTCTCTGCTTTGCCTGCTCAGCCTGCTATGATGTCATGTGGAATGTTAGGGTGGCTTTGTATGTGGCAAGATCAGTTAGTGAGATGGGCTGAGCAGAGAGGACCTTGCTCCTGGTGGGGCATATACTAGGGCATTTCCAGGTATTACCAGATATTCCTAGGATCTTCCTGTAATTGTATACCTGTTGATTACTACGTGAATAAACCTACTTATACCTTCTACAAGTGATGTCTACCCCATTACTTCGTCATAACACTGGCGACGAGGACGATTTAAAAAGAACCCATGGAGCTACCTTGGATGGATTTAACTTTTGAAACTGAAGTAAGTGAAGCTGTTTAAGTAGACGGAGAAGCATTTTTACTAAGGATTTAAAGTTTTGGAATTTAATGACTTCAAATAAGCTGAATGGAGGAAACTAGGCACCCAATAAGCCCCACCAGTGACCCTACCAACGGTCGCCCTTTTGATTAGATTGTGCCTGTTTCTATTAGCCTTCCTACAACCTCAGAAGAAGGTTTCAGCATATAGCTGTTTTAGCTTAATGGAAGTTTAAGAGTTCCCTCTTGTTTTAATGTTTTGGCTGCTGGTCTGGATTTTACTTTCATCAAACCCTGAAAGAAACCCAGCTGTTTTCTGTTTTTGTCTGCATCGAGTTTAACCTTAAATTAAAAAAAAAAACTGATTAACTGTTGGATAGGAGGCACGTTATATTTGTGTCAGTCTGCTTATCTCATGAAGTAAACCAACAGTTTCAGCGTGTCAGCAGCTGGATGAAAGTATATTTTTGTTCAACTTGGATTTTAAAGTCTATCTATAACCTGGATGTTCTGTGAACTGGCAGTGTGTGAATCAGCAAAAAAAAAAAAAAAAAAAAAAAAAAAGAGAAAATCGAGCCTCGGCAGGGATGTTCTTCAATTCAGCCACTGGGTGGTGCTGTTGTGATATCTACCTTATTTTTCAGCCTAATTTTCGCTGAATATTAACCATGGCGAAATGCAAGTCTTACCGGCTTCCTTCCTTTGGATGACAGTTGACAGTTTCTCTCGGGAGTCGTCTTTCCCCTGCCGCCTCAGTGTGTGACTGATGATGTCACAGAATCTTCTCCGAGTATTGGTGGAAGTCTCCTTTGACCCCTGTGACAACGTCTGGCTCAGCGTCCATGCGAGGTCTATTTTCTGTAGAAAGTGACGGCGAACGACGCTGTGGCGGCCATTTTGGGACATTGGGATGAATCCCTTTTATTACATTGAGTTTCACGACGTTTTACCTCCAAATTTGACTAGCAGTTACATCGCAGGCGAGTGATGTTTACTCTTGCCAACTTCTTATTTACCTGAAGGCTAACTCTATTATAGTAGTGACAAACCTGGTTTTACAAACGCTATTCTGAATTTACATGCGCTAAAGAGGATTTCATGGTGATTCTACGCTCAACCATGAGGGGAACTTACGTGTTGATGGTGCTGTTTGTGGCGCAATTCTCTACTTACGCTGGATTTAACCTGCTACATTTGGATTTTGGATGAATGAATATTTGAATTAGACTTCCATGGATTTGACTTTCTGTTTTGCTGACTGGACTTTCGGGTGAGGTATCGCTCATCTTCATTGGACTGGACTTTCGGGTGAGGTATCGCTCATCTTAGACTACGGTGACCACGTTTATTGTTTTAGTTTGTTATGTTCTATTTACCTTGTGATTTTAATATCTGGATGGGGTCATGTTACAGTTATATGTTTGTTGTGACGTTGGTAGAAGTGTTGTTGTTTTCGTGGAGGACGTCGCGAATCTTCCCGTATTCACAACATTCCTTGTTTGTGACAGCTCACTGGGGCATGAGACATTCTTATTTTGCTGGTCATTTGTAGTTTGTCTTTTTGTTTCCTGGAGTTGTGGATGTTAAGTGTATGTGCTGTTTCTTTTGACTCTGGTGGAGTGTCCCTCATCCAGTTGTACGTGTGTGTCACAGGTTTATAGGTTTTCCTTATTTTAGCTTGTCGTGGGTTTTTAGTTTTTCGGAATCTGTTTGCTCTAGGTCTAAAGAAACCTATCTGATGTTTGCCTTGGGCATGGCGATTTTCATTATTTTTGTTTTCCTTTGGGTGTTGCAATCCCCAAAATTTTGACTAACTTGGGATTGTTTCTTTTCCCTTATTTTGTTGTCCTTCGGGTGAAGGAGTGCCCAGGGTGGGTTGCTTTTGGGCTGTTGTAGCTCGCTGTGTTTTTGTTTGGGTTGTTGTTTTTCATTTGCAGTTTGCATGGCATGTTTGCTTTGCTTTAGGGTGACCCATGTCACGTTTGCCTTGAGTTTTAATATCCATAATTTAACAGTTTTGGTTTTACTGTTACCTTTTTATGGGTGTTGGACCTGTCATGTGGCGTTTTTTTTTACACCGTGTGGTGTGTTGCCTTTTGGAAACGCCGTTTTTTTAGTTTTTGATTGTATCTTTTGTCTTGCATTCCTTGTTTTTCCTTATCTTATCAGAGAATAGGGTGTTCTATTTGTTTTTGTAGTGCATCCTCTTTTCTGTCTTGTGCGCTTTACCATCTCTATGCATTTTTGAGTAAGGGGGAAGGATGTGTGTATGTGCGTTATCAAAGGGGTAGGATGAGTTGTGTGGTATATTTTATTTCATGCATTTTTCTTTCCTCCCTTTTGTTGTTCCGCTACACTATTTTGTTCCACTATACTATTACCTTACGTTTGACTGTTATTCCTTCTTTTGCTTCACGTGTGTCCAACAGCTTCACACTCTCTCTCTTTGTTTTCCATTATTATAATGGGGGAGATGTGTTGTAGTCTTACTCTACTGGATGCACTCCCTCTATGGTGTCTCTCTGCTTTGCCTGCTCAGCCTGCTATGATGTCATGTGGAATGTTAGGGTGGCTTTGTATGTGGCAAGATCAGTTAGTGAGATGGGCTGAGCAGAGAGGACCTTGCTCCTGGTGGGGCATATACTAGGGCATTTCCAGGTATTACCAGATATTCCTAGGATCTTCCTGTAATTGTATACCTGTTGATTACTACGTGAATAAACCTACTTATACCTTCTACAAGTGATGTCTACCCCATTACTTCGTCATAACAGATACCTTCATGTGAACGCTGTCTTCATGAGAACTCTGTCACTATTGGCATCAAAAGGTTTCACAGTGTAGGGAAGGCTTGGCCACAGGATATTATTGCCAAGCTGTTTTCATATGAACTGAAGGAGTATATCATGATGAAGGGAAAGAGAATAAACACAGACAGCATTATTGGAAGTCAAGTGACATTTTATCAAGAAATAGCACCATCCACACTGCTGAAGAGGAGCCAATACAGAAGAAGGGGAAGGACATGTGCCATAATGCAAACAACAAAGCCAGGATCAGTGTAATTCCAGAGATTGCTGCCTGAAGGACACTTAGATGAGAAAAGGAGGACGTTTACAACTTCTAGCACTGTATACTACCAGACACTTAAGATGTTTTGTATGAGGGATATTGAGGGTGTTGGACCTGGCCCTCTCTGCATTGTCACCTCCAAACCTTTTGCCTTTCCCCTCCAAATCATTTTAGTTGGCCTTAAGACTCTGCACTTTACCACTGCTGCACTCTCTCCTCTAAGTGTTGTATAGTTGGCTTACAGTCCGTTGACATATTGAATTTACTTGTAGGTCCCTAGTGAAGTGGTACCACATGTATCGCATACTGTAATTTAAATGCTACTGATGGGCTTGCAGCACTTATTGTGCCGCCCACTCAAGTTTCCTTACAACCCTGTCTCAGACCTGCCATTGCAGCCTCTGTGTGCAGGTTTAAACTGCCATTGCAACCTGGCAAAATACGTCTTTCACCAAGCTCAAATCTTTCTTTTGAATACATATGCCACCCCTTGGGTAGCCCCTCAACAGTCCACATGGCAGGATGAAATCTATTTAAAAAGTAGGACATGTAATTCTAAGTTTTGCGTGTACTGGTAGTGAAAAACTCTAACAATCTTTTTTCACTGCTGCAAGACTTGCTTCTCCCATTAGAAAACATTGGCGTTACCTTATTACATTTAATAAGCTGTAACTTACAAATGGGAACAGGTAAACAGTTCATGATTGGTGTCTTTGGAATTGCAATAAAAAGTCCCCAATTTTGGTAAAGTCAGATTCTGAATTACAGTTTTGAAATGCCACTTTAGAAATCTGGTGTTTTCTTGCTTTAGCAATTTAGTGCCTATGGATTGTCTCTGGGTTACATGACTGGGTGTAGTTGGCATATGGTGTTTGTGTATTCCTCCTAGACAGCCACACACAATAGAGAGCTAAGGTGTGCCTGGATGGACGATCAGTGACAGAATGGGAGGGCCAGAGCTGGACAGAGCTGCACTTACACCTGAAAATGATGTCCAGCCTTTAGACAAAGGATTACATACTTCCTGTCGTTAGTCTGGAGCAAGAGCAGAGGAGGCAGGAAACCTGTGCATTTCAAGGGAAAGCTCTAGAAGCTTTTTCCACTTCAAATGAGGAACCATGTATATATATATATATATATATTGGACCTCAGACACCAACTCTTCAGTACACTTCTGGACCTGTGGAAGACTCTGCCAGGAAGAAGGACTCCTGTGCTGCTGAAGGGACTTCCACTTTGCTGGACTGCTGCCCTGAAGGACTGCTGCCTGCTGTGCTTATCTGCTGCTGGTTTTTCTCTTGACTGGGTGAATAAGACTGGACCTGTAACCTGAACTCAGGACCACCAGAGTGTCTCCAAGGGCCAGCCTTTTTTAACAAGTGCCTGTACTCTACAAACTGTGATATATGCCCTGCCAGGTGCAACCATCCCAGGCCTGGATCCATAAAAAGCGGGCCTGAAGGTGCTCTGCCATCCCATCTGTGGATCCAACATAACCAAAGCTTCACCTCAGCAGTAAGGCGCAAGCCAAACAGAACCAATGCATCACCTCTGCTGTGAGGATTCTTCCAGCACAAGGACTCCGCATCGAACTTGCAGCCCGCAGCTGCATCGGGCCCCCAGCTGTGTGACGCATCCTTGACGCAGGCCCTTGCATTGCAATTCTCTCATCAACGGCAGCCTTGATGATGACTCTGGACATCGCAAACCCCGCAATCTCCTCGGAACCATCCAGTGTGCAACGCTTGCTCAATGCAAACCACCTCGGTAATGACATTGGACCTCGCATCCCAGCCTCATAGCTCCCAGGAACTGATTTTATTTTATTTTTTTATTTATAGAGCGCAGCAGTTACTCGAGAGCGTCAAGGTGTTATAAACTAACAGTCCAGAAAGGGAGTACCTGTGAGCGGGTGATATGGATATCTATAGGCAGAATGGCCAAGTTTTTGGGGCCTTTCTAAAAAGGAGGTGCTGGGAAATGGCTTTAATGTTTAGCTTGTAATCAAAAAACAATGTCCTAATAGGATAAACTGACGGTCAATTAAACATGCATGCGTATCGCATTGCTAGCAAAGAAAAAAGGAGAACACTCTTTAGTTTAAAGTAAGATAGTCATTCATCTTATTTTATGGTATAAATTGATGGTCAGTGGTATACAGTTATAAGCAGCACTGCATAAACTTAATTTGTGACAACCATACAAAACTTGGTGCTCTACAAAAGTGACTGTGGTGAAGGTGGCGACGCAAGTGAAGGGGTTAACAGCATGGACGGCGCACAGTGAACAAGGTGCAAACAATATACAGTGGGTGGCTCAAATCATGTGACAAAGTGATATCACAGATTCAGAATTATTTTTTCATTATTTAAACCACATTGGTAAGGTACGCCTGTTAATGAGCTGTAGAGTCGACGGCGTTTCGATCCACGTAAGTAGGGATCGTCATCAGGACTGGGTTGTCTAGCTTGGGGTGTGCTGAAGAGGCGCTTGATAGCGTGCGACCAAAAGAGATCATCAGTGGGGGAATGAATCTGCACAGGGGCACGGCGGTGAAGGTAGGTAGCCGTGTAATAACTGTCGATGACCAGCACGAGTCCTTTAGGATCAGCGTGCCGGCGTAGGACAGCGTCCTAAAGTCTGGAAAATTCAGGCTTGATACTTGCAGGTAAACTTGCTTCAACCTGAAGAAGCGGACGAATATGGAGGGACCAGGCGGCTATGTGAAGCACGTCTGCATCAACATGAGTCCTTAAAGATCTGCATGCTGGAGCGGGACTGAATCCTAGCGTCTGGCGAGCAATGGCGCTCGTGAGAACTGCTGGTTTACTTCCGCAAGTTAATGTTTAGCGGCAGAGTATTCCAGAGTTTACTGGCAGCCATAGAGAAAGCTCTGTTGTCCCATTTCTTCCTTACTGTTCTGGGTACATGTCAATATAGATTAGAGGATGAGCAAAGAGATCTGCCCGGGGAGTACCAGGTGAACATGGATTTCAGTCTAATAGGGTAGGGTAGATAGAGAGCGCAGGGTTTTCAGTCCCATCGCCGCAGAGTGTCTTTTTGGAATGTCCCGAACCAGTCTTGCAAGGGCATTTTGCACTAGCTGGAGTCTGTGTTGCACATTGTTGTTTGAGTTTATTGCAATAATCCAGCCTGGACATTACCAGGGCAAGGGACAGCTGCTTACGTGCAGGGAGTGGGATATGAGGGAAGATTTCTTTCAGCATCCTTAAGATCCAGGTGCAGGTGGAAACAGTACGGTTAGTTTGGGCATTGAAATTGAGATCAAGGTCCATCTGAACTCCCAGGTTCTTGGCCTTGTTTCTTAGGAAAGGACACGTTCCTAGAGAGTGAGGCCAGCAATTGCTGTTCCAGCTTGTTGCTCCCGGGCCAAAGACCATCAACTCTGTCTTATCCCCATTTAGTTTTAGAAAATTGGTGGACATCCATTCTGCCATCTTAGTCATACAGCATCGAACATTCTCAGCCAATGATCCTGAATTCTTAGGGATTGTTACCATGTCTGCGTGTCATCAGTGTATGACACCATCGCCATTCCGCAAGAGTGAATGATGCTAGCTAGAGGTGCCACATAAAGTTTAAAAAGAGTGGGGTTCAGAGCGGAGCCATGAGGAACTCCACACAGCAGGGAGAAAGCTTCAGAATAGGATCGCTGCAGCTTCACCTTTTGTGATCCTTCCCCTAGAAAGGAGGACAGAAGGGCCAAGGCTTGATGCCTAATACCCAGTCCTTGGAGTCTGTCCAGCAGCAGGGTTGGAGAGATGGTATCGAATGCTGCCGACAGATCCAGAAGTATAAGCAGCAGTCTTTGTCCTTCATCTACTTGGCGTCTGATATTGTCCGTGGCTGAGATTAGTGCAGTTTCTGTCCCATGATGTTTCCTGAAGCCAAACTGGGCATCATTGAACCAGTGTTGTCGTTCAGCAGTCTCCATCAGCTGCATATTAAGATGCATTTCCAGAACTTTAGCAGGTACGGGTAATAACAAGATTGAACAATATTTTTTACAGTCTGTATTATCAAGATTTGGTTTCCTGCAGCAGAGGCCTAATAATAGCCTGCTTCCAATTCTGTGGATATGACCTAGAGATGATCACATTGTTTAATAGCTCACAGAGTGGAATAGCTATGTTGCTGGCGGCCATATGGAGAACTGTAGGAGGCCAGGTTTTGGATGACGAGCCTGCATATGTTCTCAGGAGATATTGCTCGACCAGTTTAGGAGAGAGAGTGGAGAAAAAGAAGAGGCCCTTGGTCTCCAGGCTCGTGTCTGGCAGTGAGTCCTGCTGTACTCGGGGGACCCCTGAGAGGTAGGAGGCTGAAGCTGAGTAGGGGGCGTTGGCCCAAAGCCTGCGAGGAAGTCTATAATCTTAGAGTAGAAAAAAGTGGCTAGCTGATTGCAGAACACCTGTGAGCTCTCTGGTTCCACTCTGGAGTGAGAGGCTGAGAGCAGTTGAACTAGCTTAAACAGCTCTTTTGTGGACACAGCATTTTCAATTTTCTGTGTGCAATACTTGGCTTTTTCTTCAAATATTGCAAGTTTATATTCTTTGATGGAAATGTTGTATAAGACTCTATCTTGATTGGCTTGGTATTTCCTCCAAGCACACTTGTGGCGGCGGCAAAATTGTTTAAGTTTGTTGTTGTACCAGGGAGCAGACACACAACGGATACTCAACACTGGACCTTGCAACGCTCTGCAGCCAGGATTTGAGGTACTTTTGTTCAGCAAGCCTAACTGGGTCCCTATAGCCAGTCAACCTGAACTTGTGACTTTGTCCCGGTCCCGCACGACCAGATATCCACAGTTGATGCTTTGTGTTTTTTGGCGCTATTTTCATTGAAATCTTCAAAATTGTATCTCCAGTTCTACTGATTGGATTTTCGTCGCTTCGTTTTGTTTTATTTATTAAAATGTACTCTATTTTTCAAATTTGGTGCTGGACCCTTTCTGAGTTGTTTTGTCACTGAATTAACCCTGGGCGGTGAACTCTGCTCTGCTCACGGAGTTTGTTGAGATTTCCGCAATCTGCGTTACGCAGAGCTTGCCGAGTTTTTTTTGAGGGAGAAAAATCAACCTACCGGCGAGATTTTTCCTCGTTCGCGAACGTCAACATCACGTTGGTGAGCACGAACGTGGAAATTCAACGTGGGCTGGTCAGGTTTCTCATTGTGAGTGGTCGCATATGCTCACGACAGCTCGGTTTGAGAAACTGGCCGTTCACGTTGAGAAAGCTGCTGCTCGAGTAAAAATCAACTTGAGTGGCACAAAAGGAAAGCCCGGACTGTTTGCGCTGTGCATGGTGCCATTCGCAATGATTGCACAGTGCGGACAAGCATCCGGCACTGTGCAATCAATGCGAACAGCATTTTTCTATTGTATTCTGCCGCTTGCAGAGCTCCGCATTTTTTTTGCACTTTGCAGAGTTCCGCGTAGTGCAACTCCATGAACTCCACCCAGGGTTACACTGTATTACTGTTTGAAGTGCAGGTGCTGCATGAATACGTTACACTTTATCTCTTAGAAAGAGCACAAACAAAAAATGCCAAGATGTAAGAGAGCAATCTCCTGATTTGGTATTTCTTCATGAAACCCATCTGAAGGTAGAAGATCAACACTATATGAAACAATATTTGCATCCAATTACCCACAAACTGCCAGGGATAGCCAACTTAATTAAACGATGCATGCCATTAAAAATATAATGGCAAAGAAGAAGACGTAGAATAGTTACCTGTTGGTCCAACTAGATTTAAAATGTAATATTTAAACCCCTTGGGAAGAAATAATTCTATGAGAGGATTTAAACTTGTTTTGCTATGTATATCTAATTTTTTAATTATCCAGGATACATCATCAAAGAGGGAGTTTCTGGTGGAGACTGAGAGAACATCTGCTTAGAATGACAGCCCAAGAGGAGGAAACCGAGACCTAGATATAAGGGTTCTAGGAAATATATTTATAGTAATTATAGATCTTTGGCTGAAAATTGGAATATGCTGAAAACTTGTCTCAGGCTATTGCACTAGAATCACAGGCAAAAATCGAACATGAACCGAACACTGATATATACCTAGAGAAATCCAGAAACTGGACAAGGCTAATACATATCACACTAGAGCAGGGAAGGAGGAGAACATATGAGGCTGAGAAGTCAGTCTATTTCCTCCAAACAAATAGGGCATGACAATTGCCGCACATAAGAGCACAGAAGTTCTATGCAAATAGCAATATGATTTAGAGAATTGTGGCTGTCTAGTTAAAAATCCAGGAGAGAACGTTGCTTATAGCGAATATCAGGAATGCATAACTAGATATAATAAACAATGAGCTGGGTAAAATGGAAGCCTTTAAAAGACTATATTAAAACCTTTATATTATGGTGTTGGTAACCAATGTAAGGGAGTCACCTATATAGAGATGCATATACTCCCCAGCTTATAAAATAATAATGCTTGGAATTGGAATGCTTAATGGAGGAAACAGAAGTGAGAAAAGCCAGATGCTATCTTAAAGCTGGCTAGTTTCTCTGCAGGCTAATACAAGACCTTTGCAAACACATTAGCTACTCCTTCACAATTATTTTCCAAAAGATGTAGGGGTGGCACAAACAATGCAAGAGGTTTAGATACCACTAATACTGAAGCCTATGTAGAATTTCTTGGAATGCACATTTCATGATCACATTTGGATTATTATTGTAGATAGTAGGGTTGTTACCAGGAATCTTGCACCTCAAGACCTCGCTCTAAATTACCTGGATCACATAGGATTTGTGAGCGAGAGACAAACCCATGTTAATGGTTGGTCTGTCTGATTGAGAAGAGTACATGAAACAAGATTCCACCTGTCCTCATGAATTTAGAAGCGGAAAGGGCATTTGATCAAATCATTTCAGAATTCCTAAGATAGATGTTGAGCAAGATGGACTTCAGCATCAATCTTTGCTAATTACATTCTCCCCTAAAGCAGGCATCCTACTCAATGGAATATTCAACTGCCTCGAAGAAGGAAGTAGGGGGCTCCCAATCTTCCTTTGCACAGGCAATATAACCCTCCCTGCCTCCTACCAGACAGAACTGGCAAATAATAGGTATTCATTTTGAGAACTCACAGAATAAGAACAGTATTTTTGTGTATGGTGTACTCCTCACTTAAATAGGCCAGACACATCACTGTAAATGATTATTGCACATCTGGACCATTTTAAGTGGTCTAGGTTGGAATTTCTCTACCTGGCTCTCTCACTGAAACACATCCAGTGGCCTGAGAACTCCCTGCCCTCTAACTGAGAAAGAGACTTCATGTATTGAGTAAACCTAACTAACTATCTGTTCCCAAACCTTGCAGATAATGGGCCTTATCTTACAAATAATATACCATGTGACCTGGTTAGATGGAAAATATTGAGTGTGTTGTTGACAGGAAGGCTTAATGGAGTGAACTTAAACACACTGTGTAGATTGCTAAGCATATTTACAGTGTACACCATCTCTACACTTGTATCTATGGATGACATATATACTCTCCTGAAGAAAAGCAAGATGTGCCATGGGCAGAGCTACACTGTTAAGAAGAATCATGATCAAGAGGGATGGAGAGTCCAGAAATCAGGAGTTCATATCAGGTGTCACAATGTAGATTGTTGCAGGACCGTTTGGACTTCCTGTGGCTTCCTGTCTGTAGTACTATCAATGACTTGACACTGAGAAAGTCTGCTGAGTCGCCATTTTGATTGGCAAAGGAAATGGCATCTCCTCTCAGACGCCACAGTGAAACTCTGCAGAGAGCAGTATACATGAAAGGTGTTAAGTGCCACCTTAAGATGGTTCCAGTTGGAAGTAATTGGAAATGAAGATAAACACTGAAGTTGTCAATAACTCCCTCCAATTTCGGACAAGAGAAAAAGGCATAAGGGACATATATCCAGAAATGAAACCTAGTAGACATTCCAACTGCTAGAAACCAAAATTGTGATGAAAATTACAGTATAAATGTATTACGGTGCATTTTTCTCTTATGACCAGTTCCTGTATGCATGTTTCAAAGAGGAAGTAACATAACATGAAAAAGGCTCTTTTACATCTTTGATTGATAACCTTGGATTACGTCCCATATGCCCTGATCACCATCTTTCAAAGGACTGTTTATTTAAAGTATGCACAAGACACTTTCTAGGAATGCTCGGTGTCCATTTGGCAAGCAAAGAAGAAGTCAAAGGTGAATATCCTTTACGTTGTCCGGCCCTGGGTACAGCACCTATACTTACAGATCACGCACGTAACCTGGGATTCATCCTGGACTCCTCCCTCTCGATGACCAGACAAGTCAACACCGTCTCATCTTCATGCTTCAACATCCTACGCATGCCCAATAAAATCTTCCGTTGGATCCCCACCGAAACAAGAAAGACAGTCACCCACGCACTGGTTACCAGCCGACTGGACTATGGAAATACCCTTTACGCCGGAACCACTACCAAACTACAGAAAAAACTCCAACGCATCCAAAACGCCTCAGCCAGACTCATACTGGACATCCCCCGTCAAGCTCACATTTCCGGTCACCTGAAAGACCTCCACTGGCTCCCAATCAACAAGAGAATAACGTTCCGTCTCCTCACCCACGCACACAAGGCCCTCTACGACCTAGGACCCGATTGCCTCAACACAAGACTGTCCTTCTACACACCCACCCGCCAACTACGATCATCCAATCAAGCACTCGCCGCAATTCCGCGCATCCACAGATCCACCATGGGAGGAAGATCCTTCTCCTACTTAGCGGCCAAGACCTGGAATTCTCTCCCCACTCACCTCCGCCTTACACAGAACCACCTCTCCTTCAGAAAGCAGCTAAAAACCTGGCTTTTCGATAAGTAATTCACCCTCCCTCCCTCAAGCCCCTTGAGACCCTCTGGGTGAGTAGTGCGCTATATAAATTCCTGAACTTGAACTTGAACTATTTATGCAGCCCAATTGCTGCACTTTATGTCTGCACTCCAATCGACATGCAGAATGCATTTAAAACATGTGGAGATATCAGAACAGTCCAGGAGGTGTGGACGCCCAGCTATGACCATTGTTGGGCAGGATGTCAATTGTACCTTTCTGCTCTGAACTAATGAGATCTCTGATATGCTCTTGGTACTGCTCTCAGCAAGGTTCTCACCACACATGAAACGGTTTGCCCTCAACCCCCTGAAGCTCCAGGTTTATCAGAAATGTCAAAAAAATAAGAACGCATGTACTGAAGAAGTATATTCCAGAAAATGCTTACTAGAAGTAAATCTTTCCAGTAGATAGAAATGTAAGCCAACCATGAGACTTTATATTCTGGTTGCCATTGTTTGGTAACTGGTGGAGGCTCAGATGAAAGGTGGTGATGAGGATTCCAGACATTTGTCTTCAGTTGAGAGGAACTGAAGTCAGAACGAATCTTCCATTGTGCAAAGCAACTTCACCAGCAAAACCACATGATTGATCTGGTAATTTTTCACAAATGTGCAAAAAATCAAGGTAGAGTTAAGTTATTGACAGGCAGAAAATGAAAAGAGAACCAAAAATTCTCTCAGAAGCAAAAGAAAATTGGATTTGATCTTGATATATCAGTGTATTCCTTCACTCTAATTGTAGAACTGTAAACACTGTCAGCAACAATTTATGTATGCTTCTGTAACTGATTTAAATAACTAAAGGATAAAGAATGAGTAAAATATCAAAAAGAGTTTGCATACAAATGAAAGGTGAAACCTGATGTTACATTGGTTTCAATGTTTTATGACGAGTCTGCACTTGACAATTATGTATTCTGCACAATTGGCTTAATTTGCATTATGAAAGCACCATAGATATTGCTCCATATTTTCAATAGTTCATTCACTTTGTTCACCCATTTGACTGGGGATGATAACTAAAAGAAAAAGCTTGTTCAACTTCCAAAACATGAAAGATATTGAGTGTCACTATCAAAATTGATAGTATAAGGCAATCTATGTAGACAGAAAATATCAGTGAAAAACATTTGGTATTTTCTGCAGGTGTGGTAGTTTATACAGATGAGAATAGTGGGCCATCTTTGAAAAGGCATCTACCTTCAACGTTATCACACAGTATCCAGATGAAGGTGGAAGATCTGTTATAAAATGTCTAGAAATCACATGGTGAGTAGGCCTGGGCAATATTGGAATTACGCCACCCTATTTGTGTAATATTAGGCTTGAAACATGATATTACGACATCATGCCACTTCATGTAACTACATGCCATTAGCTGTAAAAATTTACGGATGTAACAATAAACTTCTTTAATGTATTAGTGTGACACAAAATTGTTGCATTAGTAAACTTCCATTTGATCATCTCATCGAAAACTGCTTTCCATATTTTTCCTTTTTCCACGTATGAGTAACTTCACTAGTTATCTCTGAGAAAATCTTAATAAATTGATAAAAACAGTTTTTAAATCCCAAAAAACTTTAATTCTCTTTAACATTGGAATCCATGGAAAGGCCATAGGCGATCAATCTAAATCTAAGCTACTTAACTTCTCTCCTTCTACATTTCAGACTTCAAAGGATTAAAAAGAATCATGACAACAGCAAACCCAAATGCTTTTAATACACTGCAAGAGCCTTTGAAAACACTAGAATATTATCCAAGTAGAGCAATAAAAATTAATTTAAGTCATTGGAGAGCATTGAATACATAAAATGCTGAAAGATGGCAGGGGCATTGCACAACTCAGATGGAATTGAATGATATACGAAATGTTCAAAAGGGTTGTGGAAAACTATCTTCCACTTGCCACTTTATTTTATAAGCAACAGATGATAAGCACCTCATAAATCGAGTTTAGCTAAAGCTCAGGCTCCATCAATTGACTCCAAGATGTCCTTGATTAGAGGCAAAGGAAGTCTATCCTTGACTGTGTTTCAGTTTACGCCTCTATATGCAATATCAGTTGGTTGCTTTTGATCATTCTTAAGTACAAAGCACAAAGGTACCTCAGAAGATGATGGAAAAAAGCCTTTAGGATTGCATTCTCCTTCTCAATTAACCAGTTGACCTTCATCGCAAATTTCGCCGCGGGTGCGGGCGGTTTAATCAGTGGGCGGGGTTCGGACCACACACCCATCGTCATGTGGGATGGCTGAGGGCTGTCCGCAGCACCGAATGGGTTAAGCAATAAATATGTACAAAAGGGAAAATAGCACCATGTTCAATTTGTATGACACATTCTTAGTTAATGTAGGAGGAAGTAACAATACATTATGCTAAGCACAAAACTGAGGACAAAAAGCATTGTATTCTAGTGGAAACAAAGTAAGATTACCCCAATTAAATTGGATGTGGAGTCACATTGTAACAATGTAACCACATCACTTGGTTACCAATAACGTTCAGAAGCATAACAAGGATCATGATACAACTGTAATAATCATACACAACATACAGATTCTAGGCTACTTGACTGACCCTATTGGCCTGTTTGTTGATATATACATGGAAAAGGAATTGAATGAAATGGAAATTATTCAGTGAGCAGATTTGACATATTTTGTGAAGGTATATCTGGTGAAACATGTACTTCTGGTATGTTAGTGCCTTTGGACCAAGACACACATGTGATTGTCTCTGCCCCAGTGTTAATTAATTTTCCTGAACTTGATGGGAATTCTTCTTTTACAGGCAGCTTTACCTCTCTCTAGGCAGACCTGTTGTTTCCAATACATATTATTTACTTAGAGATGGCTTCAGGTAAGCCCCTTGAATTACCTAGCTGTCCATCTCTAATGTCTAGACCAGCGGTCTTCAAACTTTTGGATGCAGAGAACCCCCTGTCAACATTTTCAGATGTAAGGACCCTCTCCTGACAAACATTTCTAGAACTTAATACTACTAATTATCGATAACCATACACACTCCCAGTTCCCATAGAAAATCCTTTTTACAGTGGGGAAATATTATTTAACAGTGTTTAGCAAGTCAAAGGTTTGTGGGTAACAAATCAACAGTAAACACAGTCCACCAGACCATAAACCAGGCCAGCAAGCAGCCACAAAAAGCCTACACACTGACTTGTCTGGCCACCCCTTTGGGCACTGCCAGACTGTCCTGTAGGCAGGGCTACTGGAATTATGAGACAAAGGGAGGACTAAATTATGTGGCAGTTTTAAACTTGTAAAAGCCGAGCTGTATAAGTGTTTTGCAAGGAATGGGAAACTGCATGCATTCGTGCTTGCAGCAGATAATATTTGTGGTCATAGCACGGAAATTAACAGTAAAAACAGTCCACCAGACCATACAACAGGTGAGCAAGCAACAAAAAAATAAAAGCCTACACACTGACCTGACTGCCCATCACTTTAGGCACTGCCAGCGTGCCCTAAAGGCAGGGCTACTGGAATGATGAGGCTGGGGAGGGAGAAATTATGCAAGAGGATTGATTGAGTTGTGTGGTAAGAAAATGTAAATAATGCTATGTGATGCAGCATATTTTGGGATAGTATTGCTTCATTATTTTGACATTTTTTTTAAACACGGTAACACTAAGTAAAGATTTCACCTCATCAGTACCAGTTTATAACCAAAATACAGCAATAAACAACAGGAAGATGTCTAGTCATCCTTTGTGAAGGGCCTTCCCCTCTGCAGTGTCGCCACATTAGAAGCTCACCTGGCTCTGGCTGGGAGCAGCACGGGTCCCTTAAAACCCTGGCGGTCTTGTGCAGAGTCAATCAGTTCACACACACCTCTTTCCTCCCAGCCCCTCACCTTTATCCCTCTGTCCCTTTGCAGTCCATTTTCTTTCACCCCTTTTTACAACTTCTGAACAATCCCCATTCAACCTCTTACTGTACCTTTAATCATCTCTCGCTGTTCTGTTTTTTCAATCCCCTCATCTCTAACAGTCTCTCTTTTTTATCTCATGGCCTCCCTGCCCACATCTCCTCTCTCAACCCTCAGCACTCCTCATTCACCTCAAGTAACTCCCTTCAAATTTCTGTCTTATCTATTTGTATCTTACACTTCTCCAGTTCCACCATTCATCGTTCTATCTCTCCTTTGTTCTTCCACACCTTCTTGAACTAACATTCCTCTCACCTGTTACCACAGCACCCACCCCAGTATTCCCTCTATTCCCCTTTCGCTGCGCCTCCTCACCCACGTCGGAACAAATTCTCTTTATACCTCATGGATCACCTCTCAGCGATCTTCTCTCAATCTTTAAAGGTAGCTCTCCTCTCTGCCTTCACCTTTCTCTCACACTCACCTCTCCTCTTGTGTTTCCGCACTTCCTTTGCCACTTCACATTTCTCTTTATCCCTGTCCTCTCAAATTGAATTCTCTGACTCCCTTGCTGCCCTCCTCACTTCTCTCATCTGTCTTCTCTCATCTGTCTTCACTCATCTGTCTTCTCCCATCCCGTCTCCCCTCACCCTCATCACCTCTCACATCTTCCCCTCTCACCCCTCCCATGTCTCTTACGTTGCCTCTCCTCAATTCTCTCACACCACCCACCCCTTCTCTCCAGTCCCCTATCACACCTGCATCCTGCCTCTCACTTCTAGCACCACACCTCTCTCCTTGCCTCCAATCGGCCTCGCATACCCCCATCTCCCGTCAGTTAAATGTGTCTGGCCCTGTCTTTCAATGCCTAATAAACACACACAGACAATGCCTTGTCGGTTCAGGCTCCTCCACTTCATCCCTAGTGTTTTCCTCCTTCAAACCCTCCTCTCGCCTAACCAAGCACACTGCCCTTCTGTCAGCTACATGATGGCGGTGTCATTCCTAAAGGGGGAAGAGCACCTGCAGCCTTCACCACAGGCCCAACCCTGCCTCGGGAAGAAAGTAAAAGGCACACACCTAGCACACAAAATGTGACGCCTCTGGTTGGAGTCTCCCTATTTTCATATGTTGAATACTCAATGAGATTGAGTTTTGTTAAGAAAGGCTAGTTTTGTGTTCAAAAAACCTTTTTTGTTTGAAAAGATTGTTCTTTCCGGTGGCGCAGGTGGGAGCGTGACTGCCTACCTTGTTTTTGAGCTATTGTGGTCTGACATCCTTCTCATTGCAGCCTCACACAAGTACTTCACAGGTCTTTAAAAGACCATTTACTTGTTAACGAGGCTTTGTTTTTCTTTCACCCATTCTTAGAGCACCTGCATCTTCAATCTGCCAATTGCTAGAAGAATTGCCCCCTCAAAGGTTTTTATTAGCCCCCCCCCCCTGAAACTGGACTCTAATTGCGCCTCTGGCCCTGCATGCACACTACCAGGAAAGCAAGTACACAGAGAAGTGTGACCTACACAAGGATTTCCATTTGCACATAGTGCATTTACATCTGGGGTCTGGTCCTTAGCTTTTGTTAAAAATAGCTAATTATGTTTTCGAAAAACCCTTTTTGTGTGAAAAGATTGGTCTAGGTGGCGCAGGTGGGAGTCTGACTGCCTCCCCCCTTCCTGCCCTCCCCCTCCAACTCCACCCTACACCGGAGCCCGAGAAAGCCTATGTGGGCTTTCCCCAAGCCAAAACGGTGGTCAGAGTACGGCAACAGTTAACAGCGCGAGGGCACAGCAGAGTAATTTCAAAGACAGCAGTGGGAGAAAGGGCAGGCGTGAAAATAAACAAGTGTTCTGGATTCCAGTTCCAGGCAGAAGTGCAACCGGGAATGCACAACCCCCTATCTACAACTCCACGACCCCCCTGGGGGTTGCGCCCCACAGAATGAAGACCCCTGGTCTAGACTTAATTTGATTACTTTTTCCCTTATTTTTGTATTTGACCTGACTAGGAACATTTTGGTCACACTGTGCTCTAAATGGACTACTTCTTATAATTTACTGTTTCATTGTGGGCCTCCTTTTTTAAATTTTTATATCAGCACTCCAGCATGTACTTCTTGGCTGACCCCAATTTTTTTATTTTTTTTGGTAATAGGTCTGGAAACTTTAAGGTGCTACTGGGCCCTTGAGTGTTCTCCTCTTTCTCACACCTCCATTCTTCCCATCCCACCCCCGTCCCAATCCACCTTTTTTCATTTTCATTTTTTTACTCAGGGCCCACAACTACAAAACACTGCTGGGTTGCCCCTCCCATTTTACAACTAGTACATATTTTTTCTTTTTTCTCCATGTGACTTATTTATTATTTTAACATAGCCAAAAACACAAAAATAAAAATAGCTGTCATGTTATATGATGCATGCATAAAGACACACGTGCATGCATCACAACACGTGTGCACATGCATTATGAATCACACCTGTGCATGCGTTGTGATGAGTGTGTGCATTGGTGGACATTTTGGAATGGTTATTTTTTTGCATAAACTTCTTTACTAAATTGACAGACATTCAAGTGCATGTGCTTTGATGTATACATTTGCATGCCAATGGCAAAAACATTGACAAAGCCAAAAGTTCAGCCCTTAAGAGCTGAGATCTATTGGCTTTGCTAATGCTTGCTATATACCTGCATTATTCTACACTTAGACTTTGATTGTAACTATGTATTTATATAATTCCCAAGTTGGGCGGTAATTGCCTTTATGCTAATTGTGGTTCTCATTAGGTGACTTACTTGGAATTTGAAAAGGGGGGGCCCTCGGCCCCCCCGCACGCATGGCGGCGCGGCGACCGCCTCACCCCCTCTCCCCTCGGGTCCTTCGACGGTGGGGGCGTGCCCTGGGGGCGCGGCCCACCGCCGATTGGCCGGCGCCCCTCCTGACCCGGAATCAATGGACTGGTTCCGGGTCGGGGGGGGCGGGCGTGAGGAGGGGCCACCCGGCCCCTCGGGAATAAGAGGTAGGGAGCGCCCAGGAGACTCCCTTGTCCCTGGACGCTCCCTCGCTGAACGTTGTGCCCCGCGTTCGGGGCTTCTTTGATCATCAGCCGCGTTGAACCAGGCCGCCAAGGAGAGCAGCGTGTAAGGGACACGGGCCAGCAGACTGAGGCGCCGGCGGAGGTGTTTGCGTGAGGATTCCAGGCCGGGTTTTAGTCTCGGAAGCGGCGCGTACGGTGACCGCACACGGTATTTGTGGCGCGGGGGGCAGAGCCTTGCAGCGGGCCGGCTGCAAGTAATAGAGGTGCTCCGTAGCGCCAAAAGAGCGCGAAACAGCGAGGGAACAAGGGTGGGGTTTATGTAAGCGCGGGACAAGAACGAACTGTGGTTTCGCCCGCATCTACGATAATAAGGCGAGATACGCGTGTGGTGGGAGCCCAGCGAGAGCGGGCAGGGAATTAGCAAGGGTTTTAGACACCGAGTGTGGCGCATTGGTGGAGCGCGTTCTTCTAATGTATGAGGCCCCTGGTCCAGTCCTCTCCAGTTATTGAACGAGGTGATCATCAAACAAGGTGTACAATTGTAGGGTGAAACAAGGGGCCATTTCTGACAAGGTTAGGATTGGTGATTAAGTGATTTATGATTAATGTCATTTGCACGAAGAACATCTATGTAATTGTTTTTTCACGCTACGCTGCAGTGTTTTATAATTCATGTTCCTGGATGTGACACAAAGGGCGCATTTCTTGAAAACGAGGTGATAATTTTATAAGGTTTTCACTAACGTGATTTCGAGTATCAAGTGATTTATTGTCATATCCTTACAGTTCTGGGGTGTACGGGTCCAGATTGGTCCTGGCCTTGGACGGAGTGTACTTTTTTAATATCGCTTATACACGGTGATAACACAAGTTTTTAATTCCAGGCAATTTAAACGACGTTATTGGGACCATCCACTAGCGGACAGGACGTAAGAGTATCCAGCACGCAACGTGGTGTGAGCGGGGGCCGCAGATCATTATCGCAGGCGAGGACAAGTGACTGGTCGGTAAGAGGGGTACGGGGGGCTAGCATTCATCGCTCCTGGTGGCCGCCGGGTGGGTCTACATTAGGTTTACTCACCCCTTTACATAAGCGGACAAGCCGCTAGTGTTGCGGTCGCCGTTGCATGGTGCTGAAAGCCCCCTGGTGACCCTCCATCTGAAAGGTACACACAGTTGACCTGTTGAGAACAGAGTAGGCAGCGGGTGTTTTTGTCTGTGAGGGTAAGTGTCATGCCGGGTCCAAGGGGTGGAAAAAGGGGGTCCAACATGGAGGCTATGATGCGGGCTATGATGCGGGAGATGAGCGACATTAAGCAACAGCTAGGACAAATTAAGGAGCGGGAAGCGCGGTTGGAGGATAGAGAGGGCGAGGCACCGGGCCCGTCCGGGAGACCGGTCCGCAAGAGGGTGGCACCAGTGCCAAGAGGGGAATTTGTCACCCCGCAAGGGAAACCTAGGTCCAAAAGACCCAGGGAGGCGGTCCCCACCCCAGGCCCAGGGGATCCGTTACCCGCCGCACCCCCCGCGGTGGTCCCACCCCCGCATGTGCCTACACCCATTGCCCCTGTGGTGCCGGTGCCGACAGGTCAACCAGTAGACGCTGGGGCTGCTTCCGCACCGGTGCCCACAATCCCGGGTACAGGCGGGCCACACCCGGCGCCCGCTCTGCCAGCTGTGCCAGGACCACTGGGCATAACCCCAGTGGTACCTGTTGTCCCGGGGGGTAACGTAGATTCAATGCCACCCGAATTGTTATCTCAGTTAACGGCCATGATGCCATGGCTCCAAAAAGGAGGAGCCTTCCCGAATTCTGCAGACCATGCGGCAGAGGCGGCAAGGTTCGTAGAAAAAATCAGATCGGCACCGATCGCCGACAGTGTTGCATTGCCAATTTCTTCTCCCCTTGCAGGTCCAAGTGTTCCCCAGCTGGACGGAGTACAAGGGCAGCCGCCCCCGGTGCCCGCGCTTGGTAAGGAAGTGGCATTGCCGCTCTTGGGGGACGGTGTAGTACCTTCCAGGAGCGAAAATCTAGCTCAACATGTGTCTTTAGCTGTTAAAGAAATGATTTGGGCTGACAAATACGTGTACATTTATTCTTTATTATTGGATAATAGGGAAATGGAGCAGGCGAAAGCACTGAAAGAGTGGATGCTCCCAAGTGAATGGAGGGCGCAGTGTACTAGATTCAGGGTTGAGGAAAATCTCAATAATTGGATGCAAGCATGGGCCGTTTTCACTGCAGTTAAGGCTGAGCGTCCTCCAGATCTGCAGGCTGCATTGGCTTGCTACTCGAGCAGGATTGTGGGGTGGAGTCAGCAGTATTCTGGGGAAGCATGGAAGGGTTATGATGTAAATTTTAGGAAGGCATTGGAATTCAATAGAGCATTACCATGGGACTCGGTAGATTCCATGGCCTGGCACAAACAGTTCTCTGACACTGCACCTCCCCCTCAGTTCGGTGCGGGCAGGGTGTTCACTAGACCGCAGCAGCCCTTTCGGCCCCCCCAAACGAGTGAAGTACCTGGGAAATTTAGGGCAGGTGGGCCAGAGAAGAAAGGAGTGTGCTGGGATTTTAATAAGCGTACCTGCACAAGGGCCGCGTGTAAGTTTAGGCATGCATGTGCCTCCTGTGGGCACCCCTCTCATCCAGAATCTACCTGTAGGTCCAAGCAAGGTAACACGGGACAGAGAGGTAGGGGAAGGCCACTATAAGTCAGACACGTCACGCCCCCCCACTCCAGTGGATGTGGTGGCAATGATTCCATTCTTGAACAGATACCCTGACCACAAAGCGGCCACCCTACTCCAGGAAGGTTTTTCTAAAGGTTTTAGGATCCCGGCCGGGGGATACACAGGCAGTGCGCACTGTAGAAATCAATTATCAGTCACACACAATCCGGCTGTTGTGGCCGCCAAAATTGACAAGGAGCTTTCCTTAGGCAGGATATCTGGCCCTTTTTCTGCAGTGCCAGTACACAACTTTGTGTGTTCCCCACTGGGAGTTGTCCCCAAGAAAGAGAAGGGGCAATTCAGATTGATTCATAACCTATCAGCGCCAAAGGGGGCCTCACTGAATGATGCCATTGACGAAGATATCTGTAGTGTTAAGTACGCCTCTTTTGATCAGGCTGTGACCTTATTACAGGCCACTGGACCCGGGGCGCTGATGGCGAAATCAGACATAGAGTCCGCCTTCCGCCTCCTCCCAGTCCACCCGGCAGACCAACATCTTTTAGGTTTCACCTTTGGAGATAGGTTCTACATGGACAAATGCATGCCTATGGGTTGTTCTATTTCTTGCGCCTACTTTGAGATGTTTAGTTCATTTCTTGAATGGGCCATGAGACAGGTGACAGGCCACCAAAGGGTCATGCATTACTTAGATGATTTCCTCTTCCTCGGTACAGCGGGTTCTCAGGAGTGCGCACTAGCATTGCAGGAATTTTGCGTGCTCATGCGGGCTTTTGGGGTCCCGCTTGCGCCTGGGAAGACGGTGGGCCCGACCACCTGCTTGGAATTTCTGGGCATCGAGATTGACTCGATGGAGAAATGTTTTAGACTACCTAAGGACAAGGTGCGCAAATTCAAGACGTTGCTACAGTTATGCCTCCGGAAGGAGAAGGTCACTTTGCAGCAATTACAGGAGGTGGTGGGGCAACTGAATTTCGCATTAAGAATCATCCCAATGGCTCGCCCCTTCTCTCGCTCCATCGCGCACGCGATGCAGGGGCTGAGGGAAAAGCACCACCGCACGCGCCTATCGTCTGAAATTCGCCAGGATATGCTTATTTGGATGGCAGTCCTGGAGGATTTTAACGGTAGGGTGGTCTGGCCCGGCCCGCTCACTACATCAGCGGAGTTAGGACTATGGACCGATGCGGCCGGTAGTGTGGGCTTTGGTGCCATCCTAGGGAATAGGTGGGTCGCTCAACAATGGCCAGAAGAATGGAACACATGGGGTTTGCTCGGCAACATTGGCTTCCTGGAACTTTTTCCAATATGGGTGGCACTGATGGTTTGGCCCGAACACCTATGTAACCAATCAGTGGTGTTTTGGTCAGATAACATGACAGTGGTGGAATGTATCAATCAGCAGGGGGCGCGGTGTCCTTTCATACTTCGTCTGATCAAAGAAATTGTTCTGCGTTGCCTTAAACTGAATGCTAATTTTAGAGCCAAACATGTCCCTGGTGTTTTAAACAATGCTGCTGACGCCCTTTCTCGCTTCAAAATGCAGGTTTTCAGGGAACATCTCCCCACAGCAGACCCCTCGCCAGCACACTTCCCAGCAGTACTTTGGCAGATTGGTGCCCCAGATTACAAGACCTCGTGGTCGCTAGCCTAGCCCCCAGGACCAAGACGGCTTACGAAGGGGCGTTTCTGTCTTATTGTTCTTTTTTGGGGCCACAGTGGGAAGTGCTTTGGGCGAAGGAGGATGGGTTTGCAGCCTATTTAGAATGGATGCACAAAGAGGGGCGCTCAGTAGCAGCGGCAACCAGACATAGGGCAGCAGTGTCATTCTTCGCTCAAGCTAGGGGCTTCCGGGATCCCACCAATACCTTTATGATACGCAAGGCTTTAAGGGGATGGCGCCGTATTCAAGGACACCAGAAGGATAAGAGGAAGCCCATGGGGTTGGCCCGGCTAACAGCCTTACTGGGCACGCTGGAGATTGTCTGTAACTCAGAGTGGGAAGTGCTTCTTTTTAGGGCGGCATTCTCCCTGGCATTTTATGGGGCACTGAGAATTAGTGAACTTGTGGCAGGATCTAAGGCTGACATACTAGGTGGCTTGCAGAAGGCTGGGGTGACGATAAGGGGTGACACCATGTGGGTGATTATCCAGAAATCAAAGACCGATCAAGAAGCTAGGGGTCACACCATAGTTCTGCAACGGGCCCCCGCCAACCCGTGCTGCCCGGTGAGGCACGTGGAATCACTCATGGGATTATTGGTCGGTTCAGCAGGCAGGGCGTTGCTCTGTCACGCCGACGGGAGCCCCTTGACCAGGTATCAATTCAGGAGAGTGTTCGAAATAGGGGTTACAAAAGCGGGTCTTGATCCTAGAGATTTTGGATCTCATTCCTTCAGGATTGGGGCAGCAACTGAGGCGGTGGCGGGGGGCCTCCCAGTGGAAAGAGTGAAGACAATTGGGAGGTGGTCGTCAGACTGCTATAAACGTTATGTTCGGATTGACATGCTATGATTACCTGTCACTCACGCTTGGTCTCTTTTCCGCTCTCTTACAGTTTCTCAGACCTGTTACGCAGGGGAGGAATTTGTCGTCGGGCACCGCCAATATTCATCGGCACGGAGCGGCGACCAGGAAACAACAAAGAACAATGTCTGGATTGTTGGTCATTCATATGTTAAGCGAGCGGAATGTGTTTTCCTGTCAGGTGACAAGAAGGAAAGGGCGGCACAACTAGGGTTGAATATCACGTTCTTTGGCAGAGGAGGGTTGTGTCTTCACGAGTTTAGGGGATTCTTCCAAGGGCTGTTAGCACGCCAGCGGGCTCCACCGTCAGTGGTGATACTTCACCTTGGGGAGAACGATTTGGCAACACTGGGCAGGCGCACCTTGATTGAGGAGATTATCTCAACAGCGGGTTGGATAGCTAGGACCTGCCCCGGGTGCACACTAGTATGGTCACAACTAATACCTCGACTTCAGTGGCGGGGGGGCGATTCAGTCAGGGCGTTGAATCACTCGGTAAAGAGGATCAACACACGGCTGGATAGGTTGTTCCGAACCCCCGTGTTACAGTCAATACCTCATGGGTGCATCTGGGGTCAAAAATATTACTTGAAAGACGGGGTTCATCTGACAGAAGAGGGTAATGTCCTATGGGCTGACAATATCTGGGCTTGGCTGGAGGGCTGGGGTAGGAGGCTGTGTCCTTAGATAGGGGCTAGAGGGGGAGGCCAGATCGTCGGTTAACAATACTGGCCTGTGGCGGTAAGGTCATTATCGGTGAGCACATATTTGAGGTCTGAGGGGGCGGGCATCATCCTATGGAGGTTCCCGCCCAGGGGGAGGAGCCTGCGGGCCACTCCCAGTACTCCAGGGGCAAGGTAATATGCAAAGGAGCGCGGGTAGGAGTAGTTCACGCTTTCCTTAGGCTGGTAGCCACCCCGCGCGCGTGGACTCATGACGCCACCGGCGCAGAGTAAGGGCCCTCCTTTAGTGGGTAAATGGAGTTTGGGGCGTAGACCGGGCAATTCCCGGGGTAACACTGCGCATGCGCACTTCTAAGGGGAAGGCGCAGCTTGTAGGACCTGACACCGGTAGTGACCCTGCCATATGGCCAGAAATGTACAAAAATCAAGATAGGATGTTTAGTTAAGCTAGGAACAACTTGTATTAGAGTTTTGTTAAGGTCAGGCTCTCAAACTTGTTGATAACGATTGTATAACTGAATGTCCTGCTGATTTTTGTATTTCATTGTTGATTATGCAATTAAAACCCTTTTTTAATTTCATACTTTAATAAATACGGCCGGGCGACTAGCGCCCGCCTTCCAAAGAGTAAACACGTCTCGTGTCCACGTTCCTTGGTGTTGGGTGCCGGATTGGGGGGGAGGCGGCAGCTAGTCGCTGACCATGTGAAAAGGGGGGGCCCTCGGCCCCCCCGCACGCATGGCGGCGCGGCGACCGCCTCACCCCCTCTCCCCTCGGGTCCTTCGACGGTGGGGGCGTGCCCTGGGGGCGCGGCCCACCGCCGATTGGCCGGCGCCCCTCCTGACCCGGAATCAATGGACTGGTTCCGGGTCGGGGGGGGCGGGCGTGAGGAGGGGCCACCCGGCCCCTCGGGAATAAGAGGTAGGGAGCGCCCAGGAGACTCCCTTGTCCCTGGACGCTCCCTCGCTGAACGTTGTGCCCCGCGTTCGGGGCTTCTTTGTTTCCCACCCACCATCCCTTGGTACAAAGTTTAAGCAGCGTTATGTCCGGTCTAATGGTAAGTTTCATAGGTATAGACCGCGGGAGAGAGTAGGTTGTTGTGGTGTTTTGTGATCTGTTGTCAGGACTTTTTTCCCTTTGTAAAAAAATGATGTGTGAAGTGAACTATATTTGAAGATATGTGTCTTTAGGCCTTTTTTCCCTTTGTAGATATACGTAGTGATTGTGATTATGAGCAACATGCGTGAACCGAATTGTAATTTTATGCCATGTGTCGTTAGGCCTTTTTTCCCCTTTAGCTATGCGTGGATACTGTTATTTATTAGCCAGTGTAGTTGTCCTTTAGACTTTTTCCATAGGTCGTCGTATTTATTAGGTATGGGGCATGCGGTAAGGTCATTATCGGTGAGCACATATTTGAGGTCTGAGGGGGCGGGCATCATCCTATGGAGGTTCCCGCCCAGGGGGAGGAGCCTGCGGGCCACTCCCAGTACTCCAGGGGCAAGGTAATATGCAAAGGAGCGCGGGTAGGAGTAGTTCACGCTTTCCTTAGGCTGGTAGCCACCCCGCGCGCGTGGACTCATGACGCCACCGGCGCAGAGTAAGGGCCCTCCTTTAGTGGGTAAATGGAGTTTGGGGCGTAGACCGGGCAATTCCCGGGGTAACACTGCGCATGCGCACTTCTAAGGGGAAGGCGCAGCTTGTAGGACCTGACACCGGTAGTGACCCTGCCATATGGCCAGAAATGTACAAAAATCAAGATAGGATGTTTAGTTAAGCTAGGAACAACTTGTATTAGAGTTTTGTTAAGGTCAGGCTCTCAAACTTGTTGATAACGATTGTATAACTGAATGTCCTGCTGATTTTTGTATTTCATTGTTGATTATGCAATTAAAACCCTTTTTTAATTTCATACTTTAATAAATACGGCCGGGCGACTAGCGCCCGCCTTCCAAAGAGTAAACACGTCTCGTGTCCACGTTCCTTGGTGTTGGGTGCCGGATTGGGGGGGAGGCGGCAGCTAGTCGCTGACCATGTAGTTTTGGGTGAGCAATGGAGTTTTTGTACCTAAAAAGCAACTAGCAGTGTGAGTGTAATTATGGCCTTAGTCTTATGGCCCTCATTTATGGGGATTTCGCATAGGGCAGTGCAGCATGTTAGCATACTATGCTGCCCTGCGCCAAAGAGAAAGGGTAGGAATGCACAGTATTTATGTAATTCAGTGCATTTCTGTCCTTTCCCCCTACACTGGCATCATTTCGGCAGCCTAGTACAAGGGAGCGTGTGTTGGCAGGATTGATTTTGCGCAGGAAGTGGTGCTCAGAAACAATCCTCAGCAGCATTTTCCTCTTTCCATGTGTGCATAGAAAGATGAAAAAATGAAGAGAAATAAAGATATTACTCCTTGTTATGCCTCACCTCAGGAGGCATAAGGTTTTGGTGCTTCCCCAGGTGTACATGCTCTGGTACATCTGGGGAAGTGTCAAAATCGACCGTATTGCCCATGGAATGCCTCCTGAGGCAATGCAGCGAAAAGCACTGCCACGCTTTATTTAGTATATATGTGGCCTTTCAAAGCCACGCATAGAGGCTTTGCATGGCCTCATAGATATGATTCTGTGACTTGAGCCACTGAAGTGTCACATACAGTGACGTTCCAGAGGCGCCTGTCGCAAGGGGCTCGTACATATGCCCCATAGTCTTTTTCAAGTGCAGACAGGAATCTGAATGTCTGGTCTAGCGGCTAGTCTCTCTTCAAATTTCTGTTGGTGATTTTTATTAACTTTTCTTTTTTGCGTCTGCACATTAATGAGCATATATAAAAGATCATTTATAAGTGCGGCGAAGCTAAAGGGAGCGCTAGTCATCTTCGGGAACGTTACAGTGATGCCGCCATCAGTCACTCGAGCGATTTCAGCATTCTTAAATACCAAAATCAATAAAATTCAAACATCTAAGTGGTCGCGCTGAGCGTACGGCGGTACCATGACCTATTTGCGATGTCCCATTAAAAGAAAATATGAGTTGCACGCTCCACGGGGAACAGTAAGTCAATAAATTCTTGGTATTTTTATAAAAGCCATCTTCCCAAGTAGGCGAGTCAATTAAACACCTTTCTCTCTAATAAGGGAAAAGCACTTGTCTGAGTTCTGCATACTCAAACTCTGCTTAAATTGCTGATATTTTGTATCTGTGTTTCATAGCTGTAAAGAATGCATCAGTTATTCTCTGTGGCTTTGCCTAAATATTTGTTTTAATTAAGGGTAACCGCCTCTCATTGTGTGAGATTATTGTGTGAGCCCAGGAAGCCTTCATACTGACTTGTTGTTTATATAGGACATTTTGGGGGCTTTTTTTGCTGTATTTCTGGATAAGGTACAGGGTAGTGAGGATAATATGGGTATTCACAGGTAGCCAGTGGGGTCTTGGGATCCAGGAATTCCTACCAGACACAAGTCTGGTTACAGAGTTCACATACGTTGGCAAAAAGAAACTTAAAATGTAAACTTAGTCCTCCAGCAGCCCAATGACACCAGACCTACTATGTTTAACATTCCCCGCTCTGCTGAAGTAGTGCCTCCGACAAGTCAGTAGTAGTTTCGGCTAAGATTTAATGCTGGCCGGGATACTTTGTCATGGCACCCTAACTGATATTTTTTTGTGATAGAGAAGCAAATCTACAAAATGAAGTTAGAGACTTGCTCTATTTTACAATGGGGCTACTCTCCTTCAGCTTCCCGTATGAAGAAGGCCACATATCAGCATGCCGGGTCTGGTGGCTCAGAGGACTAATGCATCCACTACAGGGGCCTGTGTTCGACCTCATGGTCACAGGTTCAAATCCCGGCAGGTCTACTAAGCCTTTCATCCATCTGAGGGTGATAAAATGAGTACCATTGAGTTGGGTAACTACAAACATCTGTTATTCAGTGCCAAGAGACCTCTGGGTGAACGTGCGCTTTACAAATACACATGGCATGTTATGTAAGTGGATGTAAGGTTCAGTAAGGATGGTGCAAGGTATGGTGTTTATTTTAGAGGTAAACGAAGGCCCTGCTTTAAACCTACTGAGTTACATGATTGAGATGATAGCCATTCCTGCTTCAATAGACCACATTCCGAAGCCCAGGGCTTAATAGTGGTGATGTTTGTCCTTTGGTCCTCGTGCCAGCTCCCCCTGCGACAGTTCTCCCATCCACCTTACCCACAGTATGCTACCCTCTGCTGCCCTCTGTCTGTACCTCCTCTGTTTGTGCTTGTTTCTTGCTCTGTTTTGCCTTTTCTGCCCTCCCGTTTGGCATTTTTCTTCGCCTTTTTTGCTCTCTACTTTACTTTTTTCTGCTTGGTTCTTCCACCTTCCTTCCGCCACTCAGCACTCCACTCTCCCCCCAGGACCTACTTAATGGAGGCCTCAGTGCTATCCCATTGAGCAGGTCCTCGTGTCAGTTCCCCCTGCTTGCCCACGGTACACTACCTCTGTTTGGTCCTCCTCTACTCGTTTATTGCTCTGTTTTATCTTTTCTGCAGTTTTTCTGCCCTGTTTTTCCTTTTTTACTTGCTTTTCAGCTCTCTATTTTGCCTTTTGTACTAGTTTTCTGCTCTCTGTTTTTCCTCTTCTTCTCGTTTTTCTGCACTCCGTTTTGCCTATTCAACTAGTTTACTGTCCTCTATTTGGCCTTTTTCTGCTTATTTCTTCCCTTTTCCTGCCATTTCCCTCCTCCCGCCGTTTCCATCCTCCAGCAATCCAGCACCCCGGCCTCCCCCCGGGACCTTCTTAATGCATGCAGCAGCACCTGGACCGCGGCCAGTGCCAGGATACCTGGCTCTCTCATCACCCACACTACACGGCTAAGGAGCTCTTGGCCATGGACCCCAGACATTGAAACAACATCTGCTGCACTTTCTCCCCATGATAAACCAAAGGACCTTTCACCTGCCATCATTGTCACTACTCCTGCATCATAGGGCTGCCAGCCCACACTGGATCCCTCGCCATTTCTGCCCAGAAGAGCACAAACAACCCAAAACTGCCCCAATGCCTCCTGCTGCAAGCACGCCATGGAAATCTGGGACTCCATCACCACCCTTTTCCCTGACATTGCCTTCATCACCGAAACATGGCTCAACCCCGCCTCCAACCCCGACATCGCCACGACAACACCAGATGGCTACAAGATGATACACCAAGACCACACAAACACAGCAAGGGCACAGCCATAATTTTCAAGGAAATCATCTGATGCATCACCTCCAAAACTGACCCAACGGCCCTCATGGAACACCTCAACTTCCAACTTCAGACCGACGCAAAGACCATGAAAATAGGCACCCTTGTACACAGATCCCCGCAACCCTGACCGGTGCCATCATCTCCTACCTCATCACTCCACTAGCCATCGACTCCTACCATTACGTCCTACTCGGTGATCTCAATTTCCAAGTCAATGACCCCAACTTCACCATCTCCACCTCCCTTCTGGAGAACCTGAACAACATCAGCCTCACCCTACTGGTTACTGAACCCATGCATAAAGCCGGACATACACTCTAGTCCATTTTCACCTCCAACTACAGAATCAAACTCAGCCACATCACAGAACTCACCTGGACCGACCATGCCATAATTTTCTTCACCTTCTCTGATGCTCAGCCCACCCCCTCTAAGCATCACAGCTGCTCCCACCACAGCTGGGGCAAGGTAACAGAAACACAGTGGTCACAGGGCCTCAGCACCACCAAACCTGGAGACCATAACCAGGCTGTCCAGAATTCCTCTGCATGGTTCGCCAAATGCGCCAACAGAGTCGCCCCAAAGAAACTAGCAAAAACCAACAAAACCTCAAAACAAGCCAGCTGGTACACCTCAGAGCTCTGACCCACCAAGCACAACTGTTACGGACTCAAGAAACCTTGACGTGCCTTGAGGAAGCCCTCTGACTGAGGCCCTCACAAAGAAGCCCTCAACAACTACCACAGGCGCATCAAGGAAGCCAAGAGAACAGCCACCATAGCACGCATCGAGACAGCGGCCAACCACATGAAAGAACTCTTCAAAATATTCACAGAATTCTCCAACCCAGCAGCCACAGAGAACACAATCTACTCCTCTCAAGAACTCTAGAACACCCTCCTGGACTACTTCCACAGCAATATTGTCACTATCTACAGCAACTTCGACCCCCAAACCACTTCTCTCAACAGCCTCAACCGACCAGCACACACTGGTCGAATGATCACAACTTGGTCTCGGCTCACCACTTAAGACCACCACGGCCATCATGTCATTCATTCACTCCAGGGGTACCCACCGACCCCTGCCTCCACCGTCTTTTCAACCTTGGAACCCACCCTTTCAGCACAAAACTCACCAGAATCATCAACATCTCCATCACCACAGTATCCTTTCTAGACAGATGGAAACACGCAAAGGGCAGACCCCCCTAAAGAAACCCACCGACAACTCCAGTGAACTAACAAAAAATTATCAACCAACCTCCTTGCTCACCTACCTGGCCAAAGTACTTGACAAGGCCATCAACAAACAGCTTACTGAATACCTGGAACAAAACCATTTACTTGATGCCCCCAATCAGGATTCTGTGCCAACCACAACACTGAGACGGCCCTGATCACTGGCACAGATGACATCAGATTCAACATCAACCGTGGAGAGACTGTGCCCCCGATCCTCATTGATCTTTCTGCTGCTTTGTACACTGTTTCCCACCTGACCCTCATCAACAGACTCTACAACATCAGCATTCAGCAAAAAGCCCTCAAGTGAATTGTCTCTATCCTCACAGGATGGACACAGAGCATCTGGCTGCCTCCCTTCAATTCTGAACCCAAGAATATCTTATGTGGTATACCCCATGGATCATCCCTTAGCTCCACCTTGTTCAACGCCTACATGACCCCTCTCGCATAAATCGTCAGATCCTATGGCCTCAACATAATTTCCTATGCAGACAACACTCAACTCATTCTCTTTCTCACCAAAGTCCCCTTCACCACCAGAATCAACTCCTGCGATGCCATGACCAACGTAGCCAACTGGATGGGAGATAACTACCTTAAACTCAACTCCGACAAGACAGAAGTACTGATCTTCAAGAAGAACACAACCATATGGGACCACAAAAAATGTGCTGGAGGTAATGATATCCCTCAATTACATTTTAAATACATGAGAAATTTTTATAAGTTCAGTTGGACCGAATATATCTTGTCCCAAACTATACCGCCCGGTATAGGAACTGCTGTGATGTTCACTAATGACAAGTCTCTTTGTTCACGATGTGACGACAGATGTGGCTTCAGAATCAAATTAACTTTTTGGGCTATAGAGCTTTGTTGAAGGTATCATTCATTAATAAGCATGCTGAAGGTTATAACTAAGCCTAGCCAGAAAAGAAAAAACAGTATCCCAGTAATTACCCAGAGTTCTACCCAAGGCATTACCAGGTAAGTCTTTTTGAGAAAGTGCAGACATTTCTTGACTTGTTGCTTGCGTGTTTGTTGGGCTGGCGTCATTTCTGGTTCACTTGGATCCAAGGAAAAGGTATCAAAATTCATGAAGTAGCCAGAAGCAGTACGATCAATTGTTTGAATTGCATCGGGATTTGTTGAAATCCCATTTTGCTTTCATCGAGGCATGTTGATGTAGATGCCTGTATTCGGTCTAATTGCAACCTGGTTGTTATTTTGAGTTTGATTTTGAAGTTGAACTTTGGGTTCAAGAGGAACGAGTTCCATAGCATTGTTGCATAGTCCTTCATTCCGTACAGGAGGTTCTTCAAACGTGATGAGTCTTTCTGTTTGAACTTCTTGGATTGTAGTGAAAGGAGGGTGTTTGGTACTTTGGAGTCCACGAGGCCTACAGCTTAGAATCGGCCACATGGTGTGGTTTGATTAAGTCAATTAAGAGAAATCTTTTCTCTTGTTTTCCGGCAAGAGGCGGCAAAAGTACAGTTCTTGTTCCTTGAATTGCTTGGACAGGTACAGGCTTTCTGTATGATGGTCCAAATTCTTTTTTGTCCGCTATTTTCTCTCTGATCAGATCCCCGATTTTTGGGGTCTAGACAGGTTTTTCCGTGACTGCCTTGACTTCCCCAGTGGCAGCCTGTTTCATGTGGACGTTACTTTGTTATGTCCTGGATTCATTTAGAGCCTGTAAAACAGCCAAAAATCATGGATATCAAATGTATTTTCATCCGCCACTGTGCCTTCACAATCAAGATCAGGTACCCACATTATCGTCCCAAATACGACCTCGTAAGGAGTGACACCCCCTAGAGAACTCCTTGGCTGGTTGTTGAGGGCTCTCTGTACCCCATATAAGTGTTTGACCCAACTAACGGCCTTGCCTAATACCCTAGCTGTTAAAGATTGCTTTAAGTCCTGTTTTTTCCTCTCCACAACCGAATTTCCCTCAGGATGGTATGGAGAGGAGTACTGCAATGCTACGCCCATTCTGTCCATGGTCTATCTGTAAGCCCGACAGCTAAATGCCGGGCCACGTTCAGAATGTAATGTACCAACTGCGTATCTCCCTATAAAGACTTGCAAATCTTTGATAACAGTTCGAGCGTTAGCCAAGCACTGAGGCCAAACCCATAGGAATCTTGATCATGAATCCACTGCCACCAAGATATACTTGTAAGCCCCATCAGAATGTAAGGGACCGCAGTGGTCCAGATACACACAAGCAAGAGGTTTGTCTGATTTCAATAATGGTGTCTGTGCCGGGCGTATTATGGTGGATCCTTTCATCTGCTGGCAGATGTCACATTTCAAGACACAGTCTTTAGTTTGTTTTGTTAGACCTGGCCACCAATAGTGATGTTTCAACAATAAAATTGTTGCTGTAACGTCTGTGTGTGCAGAGCCCAAACCCTTGTGTGCTGCAACAATTAAACCTTGTCTACAATCCATATTTGGTATTACTCCATCCCCCACTCCAGGAATCTGAGCATATGGAATGTTGTTTGCATCTAACTTGTAAGAGTACTTGAGTGGACATTTCTTTGGTACAGCTGAGCTGGCCATGCACGATGCAATGACTCCAATTATAATGTCATAGTCTATCCTCGTTTTTGAATTAATTATTGCAGCTACAGAAGCTGTGTGTACAGCCCCCTTTGCAGCTTCATCAGCCATTGAATTCCTTTCAACGTGAACGCCATCACGTTGATGACTCAGTGTATGAATCACGTGAGCCCTTGGTGGTTGTTTTTTAACTCAACTACCTGTTCCCAAAGCATTTTATGCTTAATTGTCCCACCTTTTGCATCTTTAAACCCGTTTTGTTTTAATGAAGTAAATATTCATTATATGATTGCACACAGTAAAAAGATTCACACACTATCAGTGTGGGGAATTCATGATCTGTATTCACCAGTGCCAGTATTAATGCTTTTAACTTTGCTAACTGAGCCATTCAGTCTCCTAGAGATTGCTTCTTGATGCAACTTGGATGGAACTTCCCATCCTGCATGCGACCTTTAACGATAGCACATGCTGCCCTGTACTGTTGCTTACTTCCTACGGCTGGTTGAGCAGATCAGTCAGCGTAAATTATATATTCATACTGATCTAGGGGCTAGATTTCATTTGGTAGAAGATGTTCTTGTTCGTATTGCAAGAATCCTTGTGTTTTTAGACTCGGTCAAATCTGTATTCAACATCCGTTGTAGTAATAGAATCAGCCCATTGTATCCATCTCGGATGTAAGGCTTTTGCATTTGGACTGCTAGCCTTTGTAACAGCTTCTATAGCTGGTACTGGGGCTACGACAATTAGGCGTTTCCTCTGAGCCAGTGCTGTTTCTCTTGCAACAGCTGTCTGCTGTCAGGATTTTCTCAGTTGAAGTGAAACGCATTATAGCTTTTGTGTACAAGTGTGATTAGGAAGCGATTGGTACTGTTTCGCCTTCATTTAAGGTTAGGTAAGTGTACCTGCATTGACCCGCTATTACACAGATCACTAAGTTGGGTACGTTTACTCGCGTCTGTAAGCTATCATGTCTTCTTGCAGTGAATGTAGGATATTTGTCTGCCCCTGTGTCCAGTGTCTAACTGAGAAGTCAGGTTTTATTAAGTCGTAAAAAGAGTTTACTTTTTCTGCGTAATCCAAAATGTATGTTCTGCTGAAATTTAGGAATCCCAGTATTGATTGTAAATGTTTTAATGATTTTGGAAGTTGGAGCAGCACACACTGTTCCAAGAAGTTAGCTGCCAGGCTTTTCCCTTCACTTGACAGCTCCTATCCTAAAAACAGGACATTGAGGTGGGCGATTTTTGATTTTTTTAAAGTCAAATTTGTAGCCCTCAGAGGCGAATCCCATAATTATGGTGTCCACCCTGGTCAAGTGCCTTTCTAAATCATCGTCCATCAGATAAATATCATCCGCATAGGACAATGCTTCCTCATCAAAATTTTGGAGTAACTCAGTTACCCTTGCTGAAAATACCCCGGGCTGTTATTATACCCCTGAGGCAGACAACATAATTGTCTTGGCGATCCCAACGCTAAGAATGCGGTCATATACCTGCTTTGAGGTGCTATATTTTGGCAGAAAACTGCATTTGAGATATCAAGTGTAGCTTTGTATTTTTTCCACACAATGTTACTCATTAATGCAGCACTGTGTGCATTTTGGACAGCGCATGTCTTTGTGCATGTGTTTAAATGGCTGTAATCTAAAACTAAACGATATGAGTTGTCCGGTTTTGACACAGGAAACAAAGTATTTATCATTGCTGAGGTGCATGTTTCAATGACCCCTTGATATTCAAGTTGATCTAAGATCTCCCTGACCTATTTTTTAACTTCTTGCTTTATTAGATATTGCCGTTGTGCATTTGGTGGAACTTTTAACAGGATCACGTGGTGGGTTGAATTCTCATCCCATCCGACATGATTTTTGTATAATGCTGGAGATAGGGCAACCACCCAATCCTGTGCATATGTGTGTTTAATATGTATGGGAACCAGCTTCTCCCCTAGGGCACTCTATAACTAATGCTGGTGGTCAATCTTGTTCAGCTAATAGGATGTCAAGCCAGATGACAGGTTCTCCCAAAAGAGACCTTTAACTTTCCTGGGTTTGTCCCCCTCCATTTGGAGTGTTATTTCATGTAACTTATGTGAGACGCTCACCCTTGTATCTGGTGTTTACACCGTGATGTAATCATTCAACTCCGCTGTCACCAGAAATTCCTTCAGGTTCAGGCGAGCTATTGTTACTTCTGCCATACTGTCTAGCATCGTCTGAGCCCATTGCCCATTCAAAAGTTGTGTCCTCTGAATTCTGGGCATGTCTGATCTTCAGGCCTGCAAGCTTCTTCTTTTTAAACTGAGGTTTTGATTTTGGCTTTTCTTCTTTTTTGGAAGTATAGTCTTGAGCTTGCTTGCTTGCTTCTCTCTGAACTTAGTACGCTCTTTTTTGTGTTCTGACCAGCCTTCTCTCTCTGAATTTTTTGTCGAGCCCTGAAAGGAACGAGAGGAACGTGTATCAGAATCCTAATAGCAGTCAGGTTTCCTAATGTTGTCCCTATTCCTAACGTTGTACCTCTTTTCAGAGTGCTTCTGTGGAGGAGATCTACCTCGGGATTGAGATGTTTTCTGTAAAGTTTTGTTGTTTTTTATTATCTCACTTCTTTTTAGAAGAAGCAGGTGTCTGCTTAGAAGTGTCATTTTCAGAACTGCCCACCAGTTGTGGTTTTAAAGCTTTCCCACCCAACTGTCTCTGCCTAATTCTGCATACGCATTTTCAATTATTTTGGGTAGTTTGTGTTGTTGATTTAACAGACTGAACTCCCTTAGCCGTTGGCGGATTGCCACTGACGCTGCTTCCCCTTTAATATTACCTAGTATAGTGGCTGATACCTGGTCATAGCTATTTAGTAACTTCTTCCCTAAGTTCAGGGCAGGCTTTGCCCCGTACGTGTTCTGTATTTGTCTTACTACAACCGGTAACACCACTCATGAAGGAATACCATGAGTCCTGGTATATAAGGCAGCAAAGACTGCACCCCAAGTGGTACATTCCTCTAATTGTGGTGTTATCCCCATGGGCAAGCATATTGTTAGCATTCTGTGTTTTTCAAATGGGGTAGTATCCGGGAAAGCTGCCTCTAACTGTGTTATTTTCTGAGCTACCCAGAATGGCAATTGTTCGCGTTTCGTGGGCATTTTGCCCATTACTGCGTGTAATGTTTGTGGAGTGATTTTAGTTGCTGTACTCTGAGATTGAGTTCCATTTGTTGCAACTGTTGCTGGTTGGACTGTGAAAGTCCTCATAACAAATTTTGTCACGTTTCTATAGATGTTAATTAAATCTTTCTGTTGGATGAGTAAGTCCCCTTGTGGCATTGTTTCAATGTCAGGATGAGGTGTGTAGGCTGCTAATATCAGCTACTGGTCTTCCTAACGGACCAAGCCTTACTCCTCCTCTTACGTGTTGTAGGGTGCCTTTAAACCAGTATCGGTTTTCCTGGTACGTGGGTGAAATCTCTATGTCCTCGAACGGACCATATTCCATTGGTGCATCTCCATCTGTATAGTAGTGAAATGTCTGTGTTTGTGCATCTGCTGCTGGGAATGTAACACTAATAAAATATCTCTCTTTTTTTATTCGTGTGCCTCAATCACGAAAGCTGCTATGCCGCCCCTAGCTTGTAAACCACTATCTAATAGATTAAGGGTGATTGTATGTCTGAATGTAGGTGCAATTTGTATTGCGCCCACATATTCTTCTCCTGTTGAGAGGAATCGATCCACCACTGGGTTATCTTCACCCTCAGTCATTTTGTAACTGAGAAGAATTTTGTTCAAGGGAACTAAGATAAGGTTTTATTGCACAATTTTTAGGAACACTATGTCCTTCAAGCTTGATTTAACCAACAGCCAATAAATAGGATATTTTGCCTACGCAGCTGTGGCGGAGTTTGTGCCCACCCACTCCAGACGTCTCTGGCGTTTTGTGAGTAGGGGTCTCTGAGAATTGCACGACTGAACTACCCAGATTCTACTGTTAAATAAGTACCCAACCAACGTTGGGCACCATGTTGTGTAGTTCCTTTATATTCCTATACAGAATCTGCGCGTTCGGATAACATAAACTGTGGGTTTGGTGGCAGACTGATTCTGAGTACCCCCACCGAGAATGTTAGCCTATTTGCATTAGCTAGGTCACATTACCACTAGAATCTCCTCTTATGGGGAGAGAATCGATTCTGGCAACCTTAGAACATGACAACCCTGATCCCTCAGAATCGTGGAAACAATGTACTACTTTTGACTCAGTCACTCGTGCTCACCTATTCGGTCTCAGAGAGTTACACAGAAGAAACAGTTGGGCGTGTTACAATAATAATTTATTGCACAGTTGTTCTACTGTAAAAGAGATGTGCTGCAACAACCGTTAGACAGTAGCAGATATATATGATAGGCAGTACAGTGAATATTCAAGGAGAGTACAGTTCTACCATCTTATGATAATCATGAATACATACATGCATGATAAAAGAAATTGCATACTCCTACGATGCCTGTCTAGATGTACCTAAATGTGAGTAGGTGTGAAGCTAAGAATCCCTCTAGAATTTATTCTAACCCCATTACCTGAGCAAGAGAGTGTGGGACCCTCTCCTGGTATTGAGTTGGACACCCCGCCAGGGATGTGTCAGACCACTGTCAGCTGGAGCGTCTGCATTCAGGAGCCTCAGCGTCTCAGGTCAGTGTGTCGGCCTCGAAGTCTCGGTTCCCTCTAGCTATCACTGGCAAGAGGTGCTGTATTTATACAGAAAGTATTTAGGGTTCCTTTGTCCCTTGTTTCTTGTATTATCTATTGTTGGATTTGAGGATGACGTATGGGATGAACCTTGTACGTAGATATTATGAAGGTGGTTTTAGCCCCTGCCTGGTTTCCAAGAACACTTATGAATATTCATTCGTACTGTGTGAGTCTATTGATTAAGTTATAGAACAATATTGTTCAGGGAAAACGCTCCTTCTGCGCCCAGGACTAGAACTAGCTAAAGGTTAAATCCTAAAAGGCTTGTTGCTGTGTAGTGTAGGGGAGGTAATGTACGTGAAGGGGTATGATATCACCAAGGCCTATATTAGGGGATACCTGTATGTAACATATCAGTGGCCTGAAGAATTCAGTCAAACACCCACACCTACAGACCATAGACGCAACCTAGGCATATTCTTTAACAGCGAACTGACCTTGAAATGACAAGTCAACGCAGTCATCTCCTCCTGCTTCCACACCCTTCCCACACTCCGCAGACTCTTCAAATGGATCACAGTCAACACTAGAAAGGCCGTCACTCAGGCCCGCATCACCAGCCACCTCAACTATCCCAATGCTCTCTACATCTGCATCTCCACCCAGCTCCTCAATAGACTCCAGACCATACAGAATGCTACGGCCAGACTCATCCTGGATGTCTCTAAATGGACCCACATCACCTCCATCTCAGAAACCTCATACAGGAGACTGCTCAAGATTCTCATGCACGCCTACAAAGGTCTGCACGATCAATGATGGCCTACATTAACCAACGACTAAACTTCCTCCTATCTGCAAAACACCTGCACTCCTCCTCACTAGCCCGTGTGCAACCCCTCCACATCCGTGGCAGCTTTAGCGGGGGCCTCTCCTTCTCCTCCATCACCACAAAGACTTGGAACAACCTACCCCTCCATCTTTGAAAATCACCCTTCCTGGCGGACTTCAGGAAGAAACTCAAGACCTGACTCTTCAACAGATATGTTGTACACACAGCACCCAGATACCCCAAGGGGTGGCAGTGCTGCACTATGCAACTGCTGACTGATTGATTGATTGATTTGTTAGTGATACCAAGGTATAGCCAAATGTCATTGGTATATGAGTGGTATGGGGCTGTAGTTGTGGATGATCATTTGAAGGAATATAGATAATGTAATCACAGCTATATAAAACATTTAATATATATATATATATATATATATATATTACCTACTGGCGGTCGCCAGTAGGTATATATAGTTAGGATTTTTTCTCTATGGGATTTTTGAAAATTCTATGTCTAATAACTTTGGCGTTTGTGGACGGAATTGGCTGAAATTTTCAGGAAAATGGAACATTTTGTTTCTGAGCAGCCCCTGAAAATTTGGGGGGGTTTCGTCAAGGGGGGGCCGAGAAAAAAGGGGGGTCCCAAAACGTGTTTTTAACATTGAGTTTTCCATAGGGCGGTTGGCCTCACTTTTAGCCCGAACGGCTGAATGGATTTGCACGAAACTTGGCAAAATTGTAGGGACTGGTAGCCCGATGTGCCTTTGCTAGGTCTCAATATATGTGCTCCAGTGGATTTTGAGAAATTAACGTTCAAAAAAAGATATATATCTGTAACAGCGGACCAGGCAGCGCTCCAGTTCGCGTACTTTTCGCGTTACGGAGCTTTGTGAAGCGAAGCTGATTGGTTCTCCGGCGTCTGTAAACATTCCAAACAGTCCGTAGCGGCCGCCATCTTGTCTCTCGGTAGGATCGAGAGACAAGAGGAGGCCAAAGCGAAGGGGCAAATGACCATAAGGGGGCATAGTAGATCCTCCCTGACCCTCTAGGTTTGATGTGGAGGTTTTAAAAGGGCCCCGCGGGGCAAAAAATAAATAAAATAATAATAATCGAACGGCTGAATGGATTTGCACGAAACTTGGCAAAATTGTAGGGACTGGTAGCCCGATGTGCCTTTGCTAGGTCTCAATATATGTGCTCCAGTGGATTTTGAGAAATTAACGTTAAAAAAAAATATATATCTGTAACAGCGCTCCGCTTCGCGTACTTTTCGCGTAACGGAGCTTTGCGAAGCTGATTGGTTCTCCGGCGTCTGTAAACATTGCAAACAGTCCGTAGCGGCCGCCATCTTGTCTCTCGGTAGGATCGAGAGACAAGAGGAGGCCAAAGCGAAGGGGCAAATGACCATAAGGGGGCATAGTAGATCCTCCCTGACCTCTTAGGTTTGATGTACCATTTTGCCAAGTTTGGTGTAATTCCGTTCAGCCATTCAGGCTGTAGACGTATCTAAATGTCCTATGGAAAATTGCATGGGGAAAACACATTTGAAAGTGTTGAAATTTAGAACCAATTAAAATGTTACTTTGGTTTTGTATTTGTGTGTGATGAAAGTTAATTGGTTATGTATATATCTAAAATGAGAGGAAACCACAGCCATTTTGTGATACTACTGTCTAAGGTACATTTGTGAGGAATTTTTGGTGCTCAATTTCTGGTGTTTGGTTTACACAGTACTAACACTTCTCCTACTTTTAAAAAGGTGAGTTGTTAATTTGTAAGGGGAACTATGTTGTACACTTTAAGATAATTTGAAAAATGTTTTCTGTTATTTATTTACAGTCCTTCTGTTATACTAAATACTTGATAAAGTTAGTTTTATATTATGTATTACTAAAAACGATAAATGAAAGTGATTATTTTTTTCTGCAATTTACAGCAAGCAATTTCAAAATAAGATGGCTCACAATGAAGAGACCGTGGCAATTTCTTTTGAAATTGACAGCACCAATAATGAAGTATTCTCACAAGGAGGAGATGACTTGAATGATTTTTTGGATCAATCTCTTGATGGCGAATTTATCGAATGTTTGGAGACCATAGAGTTACAAGAATCATCATTGCAGACTTTTCATGAGGAGATTCCAGATGAGATGATTGAAGAGGAAATTCCTGATGAGGACATGTTACTAGTTCTTTCAAATTTTGAAAATTCAGAAGAATAAATTTATATTTAGAAATACAAAAATTGTTTGAGACATTATTCATTTTTATTTTTAATTTATGAGGTTGTAGCGAAGTGATTGTAGTATAAAATGAGACTTATAGTATAGAGTGGAACATTTTTATGTTACATGGTAAGTTTACTCATATTTACTTTCCTTCTTCCACTATATTATCTCCAATGTGTATTTGACATCTCTTCTTCATCTCCGGCCTCCTTTCTCTCACTGTCTGTCTCTGATGCATCTTATCGCTGCCATTTTGTGTAATTACAGAAGAGAGTAAAATAAAATAGTTCGGAACGTGAAAAGGGGGCAAAGTAGAGTACCCCTCACCCCCTAGGCCTTCTCAGGCGGTCCCAAAAGGATCAGTTTCTGCTTTCCTGAGAGATTATGGTATGAGTTCCATATACCACAATAACTTGCATTACAACATGCAAGATATCTATCTCCTATTACCAACTTTTGGAGATATTCGCGCTAAGCGCGAATTTTCTCCAAAAACTAACACCTGCCCTGAGCAGTTCTTAGCCATGTTATCCAATGGGAGGTGGATAACATGGCTAAGAGCATTAGCTCGGTAATGCATGAATATCGCTGACTTTTTAGCGATATTCATGCATTGCGGCCGTTTTTTATCGCATTTGCGATAAACCTTGATAATAGCAAGGTTTATCTTCGATAATTTCTGACGATGCTTAGCGGTAAAAAAATTCGTTGCTAAGCATCGTTAGCGATAAATATCGCTTACATTTGGCAATATGCACCAACGTCTGTTAACGTTCGATTCGAAGGAAATGAGGAAGTGTTGAAAAACATTGTCTGCGCCATCTTGCCTTTTTTGAAATGCCACACTTTTGTTGTGCACGGCAGCCATTTTAGATGCCTTGACCAGACCCACTCTCTGCACGCTGTCGATTCGTAGCATGGCTCCCCACCCTCGCAAGCATCTTCCCCAGGCACTGCTCACCCCCGCTCTCTGTCTTATGCATGGGCAATAAACCTTCCCCCATCTGCGCTGCTCTTCCCTGAGAATCACACTCTGTGCCCGCCCGACACCTCCCTTTCGCCCTATTCACTACCGCACCCTCTGACACTCCTCTTCTTCTGTGTCCGATTGTCCAGGCCGGTCCTAGGCTATCAGCTAGCCCTGCAGATGTAGTTTATGGCCCCAGCTGTAAAGAATCACCCCTCTTCAAAGGAGTTATAGTAGATCAAGGCCCACACCCGATGAGATCCGTCACACCACACGTGTTCATACTATCTGAAAACCATCCTGTATTGTGATTGGGGAGGGGACCAAGCCTGAAGCGGAAGATTCCAGGGATGACTCTTTGTACATCAAAGTTTTTACAATTATGTGTCACATTAAAAATATATAGCACTCCAACAAAGTAGTAGGAATATAAAACTTTAATAACTTATAAATATATACAACAAAACAAAAACAGTAAAAACATTTAAACAATGAAGAGACCGTGGCAATTTCTTTTGAATTATCCACTACATTTAATGAAATTGACAGCACCAATAATGAAATATTCTCACAAGGAGGAGATGACTTGAATGATTTTTTTGATCAATCTCTTGATGGCGAATTTATCGAATGTTTGGAGACCATAGAGTTACAAGAATCATCATTGCAGACTTTTCATGAGGAGATTCCTGATGAGATGATTGAAGAGGAAATTCCTGATGAGGACATGTTACTAGTTCTTTCAAATTATGAAAATTCAGAAGATGTTGCCTGGGGGTGGGTCGTCAGTAGCAGTCTGTTGTGCGAATAGTTCCAAGGCAGCAGAACGAGCTGAAATCTAGATGGCACGAAGGTGATGTCTAGTAAGTTGCCGCCCAGCAAATAACGGCGTGGGGCGCCGCGGGGGGGGAGGCAGTCCAAAGTTCCGTTAAAAGGGCAAAGGAAAGGATCGGTGGTTTGAACCATCAGTCAAAAAGGGGAGGGGGTGCAACAATTTTTCCTACCGGGTCACACTGTGCTTTCACCGGAACTGAGGTCTGCAGGATTCTAGTCATTCAAACTGAGGCTGGCGCCAGCATGGGAGCGCCGACGTCCCGCGGCTACAGTTTCGTCACTCCACGGGCGATCATGGCAGTCATTCCCCATCGGGGGTGTCTGCGGGGGTCGGGGACTCCCGCGGCTCCTCTAGAATCTTCAAGGTCGTGGAGGACTACGGTGGTGGAGTCAACCAGTGACCGGGCCATTTCTTTATGCTGGGCCCGCTCTTGCCAGGTCGACCGCCATTTTGAGAGTTCGGTAGCTACTGGCGATCGCGGGGTCAAATGAGCGGACGGGCTCCACCCTGCCGGGCGAGACGTTGCAGCATCGCCACAGTGGAAGAACCCTTTTCCGGGCGCCTGGAGCGCTGAGGGTGCAGGTGGGAAGCCTCCACCTGGGGAGGCGGGAGAGGCCTGTTCGCACCGTCTCTCCCTCCCAGTGCACCCCACGGCGTCTCGCTTGAGATTTGTTATGGCCGGACCAGGCGATGAGGACGAGAGGGGGGGGGGTCGGAGGCATGTGCAAGACATCCCCCCCCCAGGGTTGTTGCAGCAATTATTCAAGAAAGAAGAAATGTCCCGTCCGTCTTTGGGCCGGACCTCCGGTGGATGGCGGGCGGACGCCCTTTGCTCTGGCCCCATGAACGGGTTCCTTGGCTCATCGGCTGCAGCCGGATCCCGTCGGCCCCAGCCCCCGGCTGTTGGTGGCCGGGTCCCGCTGGCCTCGGCCTCTCCTCCGGCTACACCCTACGTGATGATCTCCTGGCCGAGGCGTGGCAGCAGGACCCGCCTTATATGTGTTGCTTCCGGCTGGGCGTAGCCGAAAACCTGCTGCCCTTTGGAAGTTTCTAGAATGGGGCGGATGTCTGCTGACTTCTATCTTTCCCAGTTTGCCGTTATTTGGCCGTGGCAGGCGGTGGGACAGACACGTTTTGGGGCAGTGAGGGGCAATGTTTTCAGGTTTCTTATTACGGGCTTACTTCTAACGTTTCTTGTTTCTAGGACAATAATAGGTTTTATCATTACGTATTGTTATCGTTTCTTTGTTTGTTATTTAATAAAAAGTTCATCAGTGGCCTACTGATTTTCGTTTTCCTATTCTTTTCTTTCCAGGTTGTTTCATGCTAAAGTTTCTGTTAACAGGATACAGTGATCACTTCGTTATTATTGCATATGTCCTTTTCACTAGGGGTGCTCTCTTGTCGGGCCAGATGACCTATCTCTAGTAAATGGTCCGGGTGAAACAGGTGCATCAATCAGTGGGGAGTAGATAGGCATGACAGATTACAACGGGGGAGAAAGGTCCGCATTACGTACCCTTTCACTACTTGCAAAGATTTTCCTACGTTTATTTGCAAACAGGGAATACCTCCAAAAAGAACTAATTCCCAAACAGTCAATGTTCGGACAATCAATCAATCAATGAGGAATGAAATAGGTACGACGTGTTAAAGGCTTGCGTTACCTACCCTTCACTATCTGCAAAGGGAGAGAGAATATTCCTATTCTACCTCGTTTGCAGGCAGAGAAGATCCTTAAGAGAACCAACTTCGAACAATTCAATGCTCGATTCAAACAATCAACAAGGGGTACTGTGAACACAAATGAACGCCGCTTATGTACATACACATTGCTATTTTCAACAGGTTGTTCCTAATGTTTCTATTTTAGCGAGGTCAAAAAGAGATCCCATTAGTGGCCTACTGATTTTGCTCGATTTCTTTTGTTTTTTTACACGATTTTTCGCTATCTGCAAAGACTAAACAGAGTATTGCGACTCTGTGCTTGTTTGTAAATAGAGAATGAACCAAAGAGAACAATCAATCAAATGGAGAGAGAAGCAGGCACGACGGATTACAACGGGGGCAAAGGCCTGCGTTAACTACCCTTCACTATCTGCAAAGAGAGAGTACTCCTAATAGAAATGAGGGGTGGGGGGCAGCATTCAAAGCAGATCAGTGTGCATAAACACGAAAATGTTTTTACTTACCACGTACTTGACATTCGACAGCTTATGATATTTGCTATTAAAAAACCATTGAAATTCACTGAAAAAACCATAGGTTATAGACCATATATAGTTAGGAATTAGCATTTACAAAACCTTGAAAATTCACTGAAAAAACCATAGGTTATAGACCATATATAGTTAGGAATTAGCATTTACAAAACCTTGAAAATTCACTGAAAAAACCATAGGTTATAGACCATATATCGTTAGGAATTAGCATTTAAAAAACCTTATTTTACTCACACAAAACCATTGAAATTCCATATATAGTTAGTTGCACTAACTATATATCGCGCACCCGCAATCCACTGCTGATGATGTCACATATTACATCATTCATGACATGGTCAGTGACATCACTGATGACATCACTGATGACATCTCAAATGACATCACTGATGACATCACTGATGACATCTCATTTGACATCAATGACCACATCACTGATGATATCATTCATGTGACAATACAATGCATCTCCTCACATTTTAATATAACCTTTGTTACACCCAGTGTTAAATACAGAGTATAATTTTTGAAACCATTCACACACCAATACTAGTTACTACATACGCACTCACTGATTCCTACGTCTACACACACATTCACTTATTCACCCATACAATCATTCATACATACAATCACTCATCTTTACAACACTATCATATGCACTCATACACCTATACAGATACTCACACTCTGCCACTCATCCATGGAGTTACTCACACACCTAGTCAGTCCTGTAAAGAATCAATCACACTTCCATTTTCTTGTCTATACAGTTAAACATAGAGCACCTTACATTTTCAAACATATACTAACACATACTTACTCTCTTATACAATCATTGATACAAGTACACATTGATCTGCACAGAGTCACACACCTCCCAGCCAGCCACACACACACTCAGTCTCCCATACAAATACTTGGACAATCAATCAATAACCCATATAGTTAATCATATAGCTACTGATCAACACATGCAGCAGTTTACAGAACAACAGACATAATGATGCACAAATTAAGACAGTTTAGTCACTAACCCATGCACTCAGTGAGACACATTTAATCACTCACTCATACATTCAGTCATGCACCTACTAAATCCTTCATCCAGACACTTATTCTTCCACTCATTCTTCAACATGGAAGACATATTTTAACTTTACAGAAACATACAGTCACTGGATGTTGTCATCAGTGATGTCATCAGTGATGTCATTTGAGATGTCATCAGTGATGTCATCAGTGATGTCACTGACCATGTCATGAATGATGTAATATGTGACATCATCAGCAGTGGATTGCGGGTGCGCGATATATAGTTAGTGCAACTAACTATATATGGAATTTCAATGGTTTTGTGTGAGTAAAATAAGGTTTTTTAAATGCTAATTCCTAACGATATATGGTCTATAACCTATGGTTTTTTCAGTGAATTTTCAAGGTTTTGTAAATGCTAATTCCTAACTATATATGGTCTATAACCTATGGTTTTTTCAGTGAATTTTCAAGGTTTTGTAAATGCTAATTCCTAACTATATATGGTCTATAACCTATGGTTTTTTCAGTGAATATATATATATATATATATAAACAAAAAGTTGTATTTCCTTTTAAAGAATAATAAGTTGCAATTAGGCATTATCCCCTATGAATGAAGCATGTAATTCATGTTCACCACTACCAGTTGTGCGCTGCTACCTGGAAGCAGTAGTGAGGCCGGTAGGGGGGGAAGGTGCGGGGGGAAGGATTGATGAATAAAAAAAAAATCACTAACCTCCAGGGCGGCCAGTTGGCTGGCCGCCGCTGCCTCTCCTGCGTCCTCTCCTGCGTCCTCTTCCTGGCTTCTTTGGAGAAACAGGAAGCAGGAAGCACTAGGGCTTCCGCCTCACACACAAAGTGCTGCACACAGGGAATCCCGCCTACCTGGCCTCAAAACTCCAGAAGGTCAGTCAGACAAGAAGGCTAAGGAGTACCAACACCCTACTCCTTATCCCTCTGAAAACTCGCAAACAAAAAAACACATCTCGCTCCTTTGCAGGAAATGAGCCCAAAATCTGAAACTCCATACCAATCCGTATCAGCACCAACCCCTCCTACTAAATTTTCAAAAGGCAGCTCAAAGACCTCCTCTTTAATCGATCTCTCACAAATGGATAGCTAAAGCCTAACCAACGAAGCCTGCCTACAGCAGCACTCAGACACTTTGACATTAAGACCATACCTCATTAATCTCGCCAAGAGTCACGGTTGCTTCTACGACATCATTTCTGTGAAGCGTCATGAGACACCGTACACCCTACTATGTTAACATATCTTATGAAGGACAATGTGCTCTTTTACGAAGATTCTCTGCAATACGTCCTGACTCACTGTACATATTACTGTGTAAATTTATCTTACGTGTGACAATGCTGTAAAGCGCTCTGATACTCTCGGGTCTAGCTAGCGCTATATAAAACTCTTAAATAAATAAATAAATCACAACGCTGCAATGCAGCATTGTGATTAATCTGAGCACCGTGATACAGCACTTAGCGAGGGGCTGGAGGGGTGGGCATGTTCTCCATTCAGGCTGTAATGCAACCTGCATGGAGAACAGGGAAAGTGCACATAACTGTTTTGGGTGGCCCGTGAGGGCCGACCAAACAGGATTGTGCACTAAGGATGGTTGTACCACTCCTCCCTTGTTCTGCAGCCCTGCCAACTCACACAAGCTGCTGCATCAGGAGGATAAAATAAAATGATAATAACATTAGTTATTATCGTTTAATGTTTTTCCTTTCTTTTGCTTCTTCAAGGCAGTGGGGTAACACTCCTCTGCCACTGACCACTACTGATTGAGAAGTGACTCTACGCTGCAGCCAACAGTTGGAAGCATTTTGAGGCACCGGATGGACAGATCACTGACAGAATATGGCAACCAAAAGTATAGTGTGGACAGAATATCAATTGACCATTGTTAACTTCACATCTACGTACCTTGAAGATATATATATCATCAAAGTATATTTAAGTGGAGATATTTATAGTAAAACTTTACTCATGTATAGAAACTTACCTTCACAATATGTTTGTCCTCTTTATTCTTGACACAATATTTTGTCCCATGATATTTTTGGTGCTGATATTCTGTGTAAACAGCGGACGGACAGCACAGTAATAGGACTACCTTTCTTCTACCTGATCACCTCACAATGGTAGGCAGTACCAACAAGCTGATGTACGCGTTGGCATGAGAGCTTCTATGGCATCTTATGACATCTGTCAGTGTGCTGTTTGCCTAGTCATTTCTAGTCAGCACAGCTTATAGCTCAAATCTGCGGTGTTCTTCTGTGACATCTAGGATTTGAGGCAGTAGTCTGTCACCAGGACACACCAGTTTATATTTATACTTTGGGCAGCAGCTACAAAAATTAGCTGAATGTGGAGGGCTCTTCTCAGGTTAATAGGAGGTGGTGGTTGATTGTATATCTGTACAGCCGGTGCTTAATTTGTAAGAGAAAAGGTGCTGGGGCCGAAGGATTTGCTCAGAAGTCCAAAGGCAGAGCCATTGAATGCTAGGGTGCTGAATACCGTGGCTGCAAAGTTTTGATTTCTCTCCATGCATATGCTCCACCACCAGATATTTCCTATCTCTTAATCTAACTTTTGCAGGTTCTTTTTCATCCTTGCTTTCTCCCTTTATCTTTGTTTTCCCCCTATCTTTCTCTTAATCCTTCTTCCAACATTGTGTTATTCTCCCTGTTGATGTGGATCAATGTCTGTTCAAGACAAATAAGGGCTGGTCCCCAAAATTTAGTGCCACTTGGAACCACTGGCTCAACTTAAGCAATGGTACAGCCTTCATATCATAGGGGGGTGGGTGAGTTTTAATAGCTTTATAACAGAGACAATCTGCTCAGTCTCCTAGTGTAAGGATTGCAAGACCCTCTTAGCGTTAATGATCCAAATGCAACTGTTAGTCAGCTATGCTGCTTTGGATATTAACTGTAGATCCATCCTGGTATGTTTTTCATATCCTATAATTGAGCACAATTTGTTGCCCTGTGGATTCTAAATATGTGAGATTTATTCATCCATCAATTAAGGCATTATCTAAACAGGATTCCAACAAGCATCTCAATATTAACAGGACACAATCTAAACTTAAAAAAGAAGTGTCTTCTGCTTGATCTTTTACTGGACAAGTACATCAAGGACCACTTGATACCTAATAGTCTTCATGTGAAGAATGTATTTTCACTGATGATTGGCATTTCCTTGACTTCTTCAGAATGTCAGTTATATGTGCTTCAGAGAATCACTCATCATAATTACTGAACAGACAAATGCCACTTCCGTCACTCTTATAAACTCTCATACCTCTCTCTCCTCACTTCCCCAGACTCTAGCTTTCATCTTCTCACCTTATTTGACCTATTTTCTATGCCTCATCTCCTACCTGCAACACCAACTACCACATTCTTCATAATACCAGATGATTTCCCTCATCCTCTTCCACCTCATAGGCTCCTGGGCCCCCTACCTGTTTTCCCAGCCGTTTTGCTCCCTCTCTCATTCCTACTTCTCTAGCTACCATTTCCTCTATAAAGGCATTTCCCTACTTCCACCCGTTCTCCCTAGTTCTCATGTCCTCTTATCTCCTACCCTTATCCAAAATTGTAGAAGCAGTGGTACTGGAACAATTTTCAGATTGGGGATGCTGTCATCTATTTTACATCACTGAAGTCACTGGGATTGTGAAAGGTCCAAATGTCAGACAAAGAACTAGTGCAGCAAATGAGCCACCTTCATCAGCAGTAGTGTGGAAAAGTAGTTTTACTGATTAAACTATTTAGCACACAAACAATAATGTGCGGTCACAGGGGTTCAAAAATATTTATCATTCAAAATAGAAAGAGGACTGAGCGAACCTTAGCAGCAGCCATCTTGGCATGGGCATATGATCAACAGCCTTTACAATCTATTCTGCGGAATGAGACCTGGTAATCTCCACTGAACAATGGATGGTTTAATCTTATTGGATTTGAATTTAATTTGAACACTCCCTCACACTTAAACCTCCATGACTGAGGCTCGGTTAAGAGGGTGCAATTCATCATCAAATGCTAAAGTGCAGATCATTTACGATGGGGAAAGTCATCATCTAATGCAACAACAGCAAATAAATCTTACACACCCCCAGGTCCATACACAATGGCTCTATAGCACACTCTTTAAGTAGGCCTAGCTCTTAGGACAGATCTTTTTGAGGTCTTTCTACTTATATATTTCACTATTTTTAATAGACCTACCTTATTAGTGACCAGAACTGACCCAAGAACTCACCCTCTCCTCTCATTGTGGCCTCCCGCCACCATGGCTACATCTATCACCAGCCCTATTGAAGGTTCACTTTCTCAAGTGGGCTTCAATGCCTTTAAGATTACTTATCCCGCTAACCTTACTAAAAATGCTGCTAAGAAATTCAAACACAATATAATCAAAAGACACCCAAACTGTTTATATCTTATACCTATTTCAGTATGTCTAATGGCAACATCCTGAATGACCTAATCTTCTTCACGAACAGAAGAGCCCAATGGAGGAAAACCCTCATATCCCTGTTTCAGTTCAAACAGATAAGGAAAACACCTCATAATTTTAGGCTTTCAGTTACTTCCTCTCCCATCTTCAAAGCCAATCTCACCATTACCATCTACAACAGCGGGATCGTTCTCACTCAATCATCGGATCAAAATCTAGAGCAGTTCAACAAACTCTTTATGAAGATGAAAAACTCATTGGCTAACAATACGACATCTTCACGACAAGATCTATCGCTAGCAACCACATGGGTACCCTAAAGCGTTGTTCCTATTTCCTATTCCAATACACCTCCCTCCTCGAGCACCAATCGAGCTTCATCTCTGCCCGGTGGCAGATTGAATGCTCCACCCATTTCACTACCAGTAGCCCTCTCACCATTACCAATCTCTCTATCAATGCAACCTGGAACACTGCAAGTCCTCATGACCAACTCCCCCCTTTGGAACCTCTCAACATTGACTCTGACCCTTTTGGCACACATCAAGACCCTTCCTCCTCGCCAGTTCTCCCCATACAACCTCTACCGCTTTCCCTGCACCCAGACTTGGTGGCATGCCTGTACGATATATCCCTCCAGCTGTACCTTCTTACCCTCAAACTGCATGATTTGAAAGCCCTCTCATTGGAACATCTCCCCTTGATATGCTCCCTCCTCTCTCGCCCGAATCTGCCCAGAGCCCTGGCGAGCGCTAGTATTAGAGCTCGCCTTGATCAACTCTCTCTCCTCTAAAACTGTCCTACTACATAACACACCCTCCAGCCCCAGAAGATCGATGGCCTATCTCGCACTTAACGACATCGATGACTTACTCAACTCTTACTTGCTTATCCTAGACACCAACAAGATTCTTAAGGGGCTTATTCAAGCCTTTTATGGTAACCCGAACTGAGACCCCCCCACAACCTTAGAGTCATAATTAATGACAACCTCATGAGTGTGAGCATCAGACAGACTCCTCCACCCCATACACAGGTGCAACTTAAATGCGTACTACTCAACTGCAGGTCAGCATGTAAACATGCCTCTGATATCTTTGACCTCATCCAACACAATGATAAATACATCATCATCCTCACTGAATCTTGGCTCAATCCCTCTTCCACTCCTTTCCTAGACCTCCTAGTGCCCCGTACCCATGACATAATTCGTCTAGAAAGAGCTATGAAGCTCGGAGGTGGCCTAGCCTGTAAACACTGGAGCACACTTGCGGTCTCCCTCTCGGAGTCTACTATGCCATCATCATGCGAATACCTTTGTCTCAATATCTCTAGTAACAACCACCCGGTGTGCAAACTATACATATTCTATCACCCCCCTGGGCACAACCTCCCCTTCATCGAACAGTTAATGCAAATCATCTCTGGTAATGTCGATTCCGTTCTGTCCCACATCTACCTCTGTGATTTCAACCTTCACAGGTCTAACCCTAATGACCAAGCGGTAACATGCCTCAAATCTTTCTTGAGTGATCACGAGTTGATTCAACATTGTGACCGGCCAACCCATAATAAAGGAGAAACTCTGGACCGCATCATCACCGAAGGACACACCATCACAATGGATACCATCATCCCTTGCGATTGGTCCAACCACCACAGCATCTTCTGCCAGATTAACATGGAGGTGTCTCTGAGGAAGGCGCAACCAATGAAATCGAAGATTTGGGAAAGGGATCTCCGAGATATCAACACAGCCGATCTAGCAACCAACTGTAAATTTGCCCTCTCTTCCCAAGTTGATATTTTTGAGGTTCATGTACTCACTAACTTCTACAACTCTACTATCTCTAGCATAATGGATTCCATTGCTCAACTCCGACAAAAAAATGCCTCAACAAAAATATCCAAACCAAATATCCAAACCACAGCAACTTAAACTCAGAACGTCAAAACCTTAGGGCAATCGAACGATACTTGCGATCCAAACCATCCTCAGACCAGCTAAAAATCCTTATATCATTAAGGAGCTCCTATAACAAACAAATCAAGAAAGCTATAGCGGACTATTTCAGATCCCAACTTAATCAAGCCGCAAATCGCCCCAAGAAACTTTTTGAACTGGTTAAACAACAATCGGTGGAAGCACCAAACTGCTTTGACACTGAAGTCAGCCCTCCCTCATGTGATGATCTGGCTGCTTTCTTTACTGAGAAATCAAGACTCATCAATATTGATCTAGATACCAGGCGGGCTTTACCGCTATCCAATGGCTCTGTGCCCCCCTGGCCCTATTAGACATGATCGATCCGATGAGACTAGGCATCAAGAACAATGCCTCCTGGGGCACCTTTAACCCCCCATTAAAAAGGTTCTTCAGGGTATCAACCCATCTAATCACTTCAGCGACCCGTTGCCACCTTCCATCTTCAAAGAAATCAAGGATGTTGTCTCTCCCATCTGGACAAAGATTGTTAACGCATATCTGTCACAAGGCACGATTCCGGAGTGCCCAAAAGCAGCTCAGGTAACACCTATATTAAAAAAAAGACCACAAACAGCGTTGACCGTAACAACTTCCGCCCTATCTCTAACATCCCCACACTAGCAAACTCAAAATGCGTCCAATCACAACTCTGTGCTCAAATCGGAAATTTCCATCTCCTGGACCAACATCAATCTGGCTTTTGCAGTGGGCACAGCACCGAATCAACTCTCACCCACATTATGGATAACATTTTAAAAACGCTTGACCAAAATGAATTGTGCCTCCTTATCCTCCTTGACCTTTCCTCTGTGTTCGACACTGTTAATCATGACAACCTCCTATTCATTCTGGAGCACAGGATGGGCCTGGCTGGTCAGGTGTTGCAATGGTTCTTGTCCTTCTTCCATCACAGATCCCATAGAGTGAAAGCCAACCACTCTCTCTCTCAGTCATCGGCAGTATACATGGGGGTCCCCCAAGGGTCCGCCCTATCTCCCATACTCTTCAACTTGTTCTTGGAACCATTAGCTAATGCACTAAATTCCATGGACATTCTCTTCCATATGTTTGCGGATGACACCCAACTTTATCTGAAAATCGCCTACCCGGATAACATCACTTCACTCAACACTACCCTATTGACTACTCAAAACTGGTTAACTGAGAACCACTGCTTGCTCAACACTTTCAAAACAGAATTCCTTCTCATTTCTCCTCCGAATCACACTCCAAAGGTAGACATCTGGATGAACAACCTCAACGCCTTAAACTGCTCCTCTCTCATTATTGACTCAGCTAAATCACTCGGAATCACCCTGGACAAGCACTTGAACATGAAGCCTCATATTAGTAATGTGTGCAAGGGAACTAACCACCTGATGAGGATACTCAGGAATCTCAAAACCTTTCCTCCCACAAGCTGACTTCAAGCAAGTGGTACAAGCGCTTGTTTTGCCGAGGCTAGACTATGGCAGTGCTACACTCTGTGGTCTCCCCAAATATACCTTGGCCCCAGTAAGGGCCTAATTGAATGCAGTGGCCGGATTGGTTACGTGTACCAAACGAAATGCGCACATCGCCTCAGTCTTAAAATCCCTAAATTGGCTGCCCTACAAAGCAAGAATACAGCTAAAGATTGCTGCCTATCTCACAAAGCCCTCCATTTCAAAACTCCCAGTTATCTAGTTTAGTTAGTTTAGTTTTATAAGCTTATAGAGCGCCTGGTTACACTGTACTAGTGAGTCCCCGCGCTGTGTCCTAGCGTAAAAGCTGGAACTATCCGGAGGGGGTAGACCCTCTAGGAGTGCTAACTCTCTCCTCCTGAAACCTCAGATATTTCGCAAAAAGAGAACGTGTCACCGAGCTTTCTCCTGCTCTGCACCGAACATTTGAAACTCTCTCCCACCGGAAATACGTAGAATCTCCTCCAAGGTTGCTTTCAAACTGGAAGTATGAACAAGTTCTTACCTTAATAGGGTGTTGGTATGATGGTTGTGCCCGGGAATACAGACGCTTCGCGTTCTAGTTGTTGGCTTCATGCGTTGTCAATTCCGGGTCTCTCCCATCTCTTCCGGGTCCTGAAATCCAGTGTGGGCGTGTCGCGTCTGGTTCCTGCTTCCCACTTCGGGAGTGGCTGAGTGCCTACTTCTGCTCCTAGCCACTGGTTCTTTGAAGGTAGCACAGGGAACCTCTTTTGGCTCTTCTCTGCTTCTCTCGGCGCCCTAGAGAAGAACTCTCATTTGTTTGGCTAGTTAGGTTGCCCCGCCCCCCGAAGGCTCCCTGTGCTTGCTGTGTAGGGGCTCTTTTCTGGTGTGGCATTTAGGTATCTGCATTTTCCTTATATTCTTGAATCTTGTACAGAGTGTCCTCACGTATTATTTGGCATTATTTGTGTTGTGCTATATATGTCATATTGACAGCTACCTCTGCTCTTCAGACAAGTAGCACATAGCTGTAAATTACGGAGCTCACAGTCGATAGGGGTTGGCAGTCGCTGCTACTCCTTCTTTTGAGCCCCATACAGGCCAGTTGGCTCAACTTTAGGTGGCTACATTTTATATTTACGTTGGTCGTTTGGAAGGGTGCGATGTTCACAACCCATATAAAACATACTTTCTTTATAAGCCACCATGCATTACATGTTCCTCACAAGGATAGGGGGTAAGATACGCAACTACTATACCAAATAATTACCCTACTGTGAATTAGTGTTATTAGGTGTTAACATTATCTTTATCTAAGTTTAGGAATATTGCACCTGTTGCTTTTCTTCATTTTAACTGTGGACACAAGCGGAAGAGGGGAGATTTCCAGGTAGAATATTTTACTGACCATTAGTTATGTATGCTTTCTCCTAGCCTATCACCCTGCTAATATAACATTCTGTTCACAGGAATTCTTCCGGATTGCAGTGGAGCTTTCGTGGTGCTGGACGTGTGTTGGACCTGCCCTGTCTCTACTTCTCCTTCCCTTGTCTCCCTCGTCCCCCTATTCTCTGGCACTGCTTTGACCTTGTTGGGTGGGCAAGTGGTAGAGGGAAGTTGGGATCTATTAATCTGCCTCCTGCCTCCTGTCCATGCGGAGACCTCCGGTGAGCCTGGATCGTCTGCTCTAATGCATTGGATTTATACCTTTAAGCCCTGCGCTGGCTGCTTTTCTTGTTTTTTCTTTTTTTCTCCAATCATATGCTTCCCTCCTATTTCGCTATGTTCCAGGTATTATCTTATTCTTTGTTGACCCCTTGTATTTGTAACAATTCTTGTTCTGTGAGTCCTATTTGATATGTGTTCTGTTTGGTATTTCTATTTGACACATGTACTACAGCTCTTACCGTCCTTTCACTCAATTGTAAAGCGCTCTGATATCCCTCGGGATCATGTTCGCGCTATATAAAATGTTATAAATAAATAAATTTAAAAAATGTGTGCATCATCAGTAAAGTGCTTGTTTTTGTCAATCATAGTGAAATCTTTTTTACCATCGTACTTCAGAAGTACAAACAAGAATTCTTAATTTGTGTTTTTCTACTGTTTGGCATATTTTAAATAATTTGCACAGTTAATTTGCAGGTATTTACATTTTGTGGTGTGTTAGAAGAAATGTACACCCTACAAACTTTCCTTTCACACTCCCTGTATCCCAGCAAGTTTGTCACATAGTTCACTTTATAAAATCATCTAACTGTGCAGTCAGAGAAAGTAAAGTAAACACCAATCTGTGAATAATAAACACTTTGACAGTAGACAGCCTGACATTTGTTCTCTGTTTTGAATGCAAATGAAATTCTGATAAAAACAAAATTTTAAGACATCTTTATTTCTCATTTAACTTCTGAACTCCATCATGGCTATTTTGATGGAACTGTAGTACCTACCACACCCCTATTTCCAGCACTTATGCATGGGTCCCTCTATCGGATCTGTTTACCACTACCACTCCACCAAATCTTGCTCATTAACTTTATTACAATATAATAGAATAAATTTGCAAGACAATCCAGACAAATATTACCAATGTAAACACCTAATATAATTACAGTCTACCTCCTTTCCACATCACATTAGAAGTCCTGGCTCTCAACTCATGTCCAGCTTGCCTGTCACCCTGCCAGTATGAAACCATTCCAAATTACCACACAACACTATGGCTCTTAAATGAGCTCCAATTTCTCTTCACAGCAATTATCACAAGCTGTAATAAACCTACTTTGACCACAACACACCCCGCTCCAAATGCCATCAAAATACACAGAAACTGAAGCTCCATTTACTCATCAACGCCAATGTGGAGCTTTCTTGGCAACTCCTTCTGTCAAACACACTGCAGGTGGTCCTTCATGACAGAGGCCCTATCCAAATAAATGTCTACTGTTGTGAGCCTAGTGGCATTGCAGTTGGCTCGCTTGCACTGTGTGAAAACTGCGTAACATAACAAGCACATTATAACATGGTTTAATATATGATGTGTTCAGATGCTGAAGACATATAATCCTAGCCTTCTTTTCTTTGCCATTTGCCTGGCATCTTTAAGGAGGATGCCTCTCTGTAAGAAAAACACAAAAAACATAGATGTCATACTTCTAGGCATCGAAGCTAACAAATTATTTATTCTCAGTGGCAGAAATACTATCTCCAAGATCTGATCACACTCATGTAATATTGACCATGATGAGACCACAAGATTCTGTGACTAGACTTAAGATTATAAGCATGTATTTTAAATTTTACCTTTTGAATCTGTCACCTCAAATAAATGTAAGGGTATATGTCAAAAGGGACATGCTAAGACGAGGTGAAGGAGAAAGATTGTTTTAAATGCAATTAAATAGTTGATACAATCTTGTGATACATACTTAGCTCATGCCAACCGAGGCTCATATTTTACGAATATATTCTAATGTGCAGCATATGCTCAATTACAGTATCAGGGCACACGGAATGAGTCACGGGAAACCTTATTGGCACAGAAAGCAAACAACAATAAAGTCCAGAGTTGTTATGATCCCAATCTGAGTCAAAGAATGATGAAAAGATACTAGCTTAACCACTATTCTTTCTTTCTATTTTTTTTAATGTCTGGCCTTTAGGCAAGCGTTAACTCTACTCAATAAATATCTGACTGTGCATCCACCCTTACTTTGGTGGTATACTTGTGTAATACTCTATTTTACTCAGCCTTCACTCCACTTTCCGTGAACTAGGCCTTAACTGTTTGACCAAGCATCAGAAGAGAGTCAAGGAGGCTTTGGATTCCCGCCTTGCGGTTGGCAACCTTGTGGTTCTTTGATGTTGTAAAAACAAGGCTGACCGAGCATCGGTCAGCAATAAAAACTAAAAAATTGTCTGCGCCTTTAGTCAGCCACTTTATGGACTTCGGACATTCTTCCGAAGAAATGAAGTGGCGCATTCTGGAGAAAATAAAACTGCCAAATAACACAGGAGGGGAACAAATCAGGAAAAAGCGAGAACTTTATTGGATCTTTACTCTTGACACATATAAACAAGGCCTGAATTCGGAATGCCCGTGGTCAAATGCGATAATATAATGAAATCAATAGACCATAGGGATATGGAACAATATCTCAAATAAATTGTAAAGTTACCATTCACTCTGAACTAGAGGGAACTCGAATTCAATGTAAAGGTCGCTTTCACTTATTTTTACTAATTAAGCAACCTTTAAATATCTAAACTTCTGTCTATGATAAAATAAAGATTCCTAGTTTATAACAAATAAATCACATAGTGACACATAAGAGCAAAAGGAAACAAATCGGTGAATGAAAAGAATCGGTTGCTTTCCCTTTGTCTATGTCTGAAATGAGTCCCAAAGAAAAAAACGGTAGTTACAGCTTTAAACATGGGAGGAGCCCTAGTTCAATGAGATAAACAGGTTAGAGTATAAATACCAATAAAACTACGGCTTGTGAATCCTTTGAATTCCTGCCGTTACAAGCCGCCCGCCGATTGGACCATCCCCATAGGGAGAAAGAGCGCGAGTAAGGTGAGTGAGATAAGAAATGTTTCCCCTCGCCCATAATGGCTTTAATCTATAGCAATAAGATAAACCCACAAACTAATATAAGTTTAATTTTGAACGTTTTAGGTACTCTGCTTAAAGTATAGAGTCCGTCCACGAGTAAGCGCACATCATCATACTTAATTGGTCCCCGCAGCGAAAGGGTATCGGACGAGGAAACCCGCCTTTTATGCAACGCTATTGTCAACAGCGGGAATCCCTGACGGCCCGCGTAAAGGAAACAAGATTCCTTTAAGGTATAAATACATGCCATTTTTTCTGACCCGAGGAGATTTTATTAAAGGCGGGTTGCAATAATACTTTTCCTAAAACATTTAAATATGTGCGGCACTTCACCTCTTTTAGAGAATTGCCGCTCCGCGCTGGAAGCTTGAATCGTTTAAAGAAGGGAAAGAACGAGGAAACCCGTCTTCTATGCAGCGCTATCCCTAACAGCGGGAACCACTAACGGTCCGCATGTAAGGAACAAGAGCCTCTTAAGGTATGAAGATAGGCCGTGTTTACTTACCTAAGCAGACTTTGTTAAAAGAGGGCCACAAAAATAGCTGTTCTAATATGCAAACACGTGCGGTTTCTCACTCTCTTTAAATAGTTACCGCTCTACGCTGAAAGCTCGAATTCCCTGAAAACGTGACGGATTTGGGCTGTAAATGACATAGCGACTGCGAGAGGGATTTTTAATTACACTTTCAATGCTTCTTTTTTACTAATAAGGTGAGAAAAGATACGATTGTTAGCTGAGCTTTGCACCACTAGAAAACCTCTATTACCTATTATGACGACCAATTGGTTTCATTTATAGTTTGGAGGGAACTCGTTTTTATGAAGACAACCACAGTGTGGTAGAAATACAGCCTGATTGAGATGGGAGCAGTGTACCATTAAAATGAAGGTAGACAATATACCCCCCAAAAAAAAAAAAAAACTATGTGAATGAGCACATGTTGCTCTCTAGCACGCCCTATACATAAAATACCAAATGGAAGGGCGTTTAAGAAATATGGAATTATCTTTCTTGCAGGTTACACATGCCGAATCTTAGGAAATGAAAATAACGGTGCCTCAATCAGTCTGGTTTTTAATGAAGGTTTTGGCTGGTAAATCTTGAAGAGAGATCGCAGTCAGGTAAAGTTATATGATACCTATCATCTAAGTGAAAGAAAAGAGGTACTCACTACTGAGTATTTCAGATATAAAGAGATACTGTTGTAGATAGGTATGCAGTACCAGATGCATGAGCTTATAGAAACTAGGATACCAGTTTTTAGGTATGGTTCAAATTAATACTAAAACCCTCACAAAAAATAAACGATTAATCCTAGTTGTCACCCTTTTTCTGTTGGTTTCCTTTACTTATCTTTTCTTTCCTAAACTTTAATCTTGGTTCTATTTGCTACCTGAGATAGAAGGTGAAATATTAAAAAATTACTGTCATCAAATCAAAATGTGAATCAGCTCTCCAATGAATATTAACAACAGAATAATTGTAAATATTAGACAAAACAATTGATATCATGTAAATTGCAACTGTCTAAGCCTCTTCTCCCAACGTTACCTTTAATGTATGAATTTATATCAAGTGCACTGTACTATGCTATGTATTAAAAAGTACTCAAAGTTAAACAATGAATACAATCGATATTCCCATGTTGAACTAAAATGAACCAGATATCACAAAATGAAATGGATAATGACTTTTTGGTTCACTGCCATCGATCATCAATTTCAATGTTCTAATATGAAACTGTAAACCATGACATTGAATTTTCAAACAAATATACAAGAACTAATTATACTCTGTTCTTTATAGACATATTGGCTGAACGTATAACTGTCCTGAGGAAGACACCACGACGTGTCGAAACGCGTTGACTCAAACTCAACAGCCACAAAAAACTTTAGAAAGAATATGTATCAGTGTCTATCTTAATATGTTTTAAATTTATGTTTTCTTCCATTAGAAAACTCATAATTTTTGCATCGATAATCTATTATAAGTATATGTTTACATTGTATAAATTTATCTTTGTTTTTATTAAAAAATACTATTTTTGATATCATTATATTTGTTTGTGTTATGGTTTAAGTTTCTAACTTTTGGGAATACTTCAGTCGAATACATAGCTGGTTTTTGTTTAACTGATAGCCTGGGTGTTTACCTTCACATCACAACATCTTCAAGGATATGTTTCAAGATTTGACTGAGTGGCTAGAGGCAACTGCCACTCTATCCAATCTTGGGCAAACCACTGTCTCTCTCTGGATACCTGAAATCCCCTTCAGTCAAATTAGGCGTGCTTACAAAAAGTATAGTGCCTGTGTTTTGGACAGCATGAAAACTGACTAATTGCACTCTAATAATGAGAAAATGTTAGTTTGTGTTATATCACGGAAGTCATTCAGTTGTTATTGTGTGCTATATCTAAAAAATTGTTCAAATTAATGCTATGTATGGACAGCAGAATGTAAACTACGGATATTCTAAACGACATTGATGGGAGTAGGTGTAGTAACATTTAACTGTTAACCGCACAAGAGCACAGGCTAATATGAGTTTGTTGGAGTTCTGAAAGACTTTGGAATAACATTTCCAAAGAGTGTTTAGAACACCCTTAATTCCAAAGTGACAAACATTAACAATGTAATCTGAGCCAAGCAACAATTCTGCAAAAAAACACACTGATAATACATAGGGAAACACAAAAAATTAAAAGCCAGGCACGTGTCCTTCTATAAACTATATGTTCGAAACATATAGGAATTAATAACATATCAATAACTGGATACAAACATTGCTTTCCAAACACCCGAAGACACTTCTGAGAGGAAGTAACATGGTTAAGTAAGCTCCTTTTGTTTCACTCCTCTCGGTGGTAGATGTAGGCCTCCTAGTGGGTCCGATTGATTTTCTTTGAAAAGTTGCCCTTGCAAATTATTCAGACTTAAAGACATTGTATCCTGAGCTACTGGGATAAGATTATGACACCTTCAGATTGCACAGCAATTTTGCTCTGTTATTAGGACCGCTCTTATGGCGCAAAATGTGCTTTACATTACTTTGGGGCATATGTATCAACCGTTTTTTTTATCACAAATGCTGCAATTCCCAAAAAAGCAGCATTTGCAATAACATTTATTAGTGATTTCTTAATTTGGGATGTCCTCCGTTTGCAAAATTTGCAAACTGGATATCACAAAATAAGAAATCGCAGTGACATGTAACAAAAATTCGCAAATTGCAAATTTGTGAAAATCGCAAATTAAGAAATCGCTATTACCACCAAGTGCTGGCAGGTGATAACCAGATGGAAGGTATAAAAGTCAGCCCACAATGCAACTGAAACTTCCACAATGGCAGCACTATATGTGATAGCTAGGAGGCTGCATATCCATGCCATTGCTCAGAGGAGACTGAGACAGGAGCGCATATTCAAACTGCGCATCACGCTGTTCCAGCATACTGAAGAGGACATTCATGAGAAGTACAGGCTGCACCCACACACCATCTTGGACCTGATTGAGGAGCTGAAACCCTTTTTGGAACACCCAACACGCAGGACACAACCAATTCCCACCCATGTGCAGGTCTTGTGCTCACTACACCTTCTGCCTCAGGGAGTTTTCAAGGAGTCATAGCAGAGGTTGGCTGGGTGTCACAGAGTGCTCTATCTCGCTTTTTCCATGCCTTTTTGGATGCAATGCTGAACAGGCTAGCACATCATATATACTTCCCTAGCACCCAACAGACATTACAGCAAACCAAACTTGACTTCTATCAAATTGCATGTTTCCCCCATGTCATTGGCTGCATTGATGGGACCCATGTCACCCTGACACCACCAGCAGCAACAGAATATGTGTTCAGGAACCGAAAAGGCTACTATTCCTTGAATATACAGATTGTGTGCAATGCCAAGTACATCATCAACGACATTGTGGCAAAATACCCTGGCAGCACACATAACTCTTTCATCTTCCGACGTAGTGGGATACACAGATGTGCTGGAGAGTTTGGAGAGGGATACCTGCTAGGTAAATCAATAGCACACATATATCCATCCATCCACTACTCATTTTGGGGGGGAACATTGACTTACCTTTCCTTTCCATCCATGCAGGTGAAAATGCCTACGCAGTGCGAGACTCCAAACTAACACCGTATATGAATCCAGCAAATGCAAGTGAGAGGAGTTATAACAGGGCACACAGATCAACGCCCAGCGCCATAGAACGCACCGTTGGCAACTTGAAGAGCCGGTTCAGATGCCTACATTAAAGTGGAGGGGCACTGCAATACAGCCCTGAGACATGTTGTAAAATAGTGACAAGCTGCGCAATGCTCCACAACATGGCAATGAGGAAAGGCACCACAATTGATGTGAGCGACACAGACACATCGGATGAAGACTGCACACCTCCCCCTGGCAGGGCAGCAGCAGGAGTAGGGGCAGCTGCTGGACGTCAGAGGCGGTCTGAGATCACACACAACTACTTTTAGGTAAGAAATAAATATAATGATAAAAAGTGAATTTTGTAACGTGATGTGTTTATTCACACATCACACACAATAATGTTAGCAGTACCCAACACATGTTTCAACACAGTGATAGCACTGATGACTAATATCCATAAATCAGTTTAGGTTGGTTGCTTCACCCCTTTTGACAATAGTGTCATTGTCTACTTCACCTCCTCCGGTGACGGCTTGGTGCAGGGAGGTGTTCTGCCTGTGTGCCCTGCATTGTATGGCTAGCTGCAGCACCATGTCTGCCACTGCGACGTTGTGCAAGTGGCAATGTAGGAGTGTTGCTGCTCCTACTGGAGGTCTCTTCACTCTCCCCAGAGACCATTAGTGTGCTGCCACCAGAGTTAGCAGTTTGCATCTGTTCAACTGCGTTTGTTACTTGTTCTAGCCCTCTGGCAATGTTCTGGCAGCATTGTGTCAATTGCATCTGCATAGTGATGCTGCGACTTGTTAGGTTGCTGGTGGTTGTGCAGAGGCGAATTACTGCCTTAGTGTAATTGTGCATACGTGCATTGGCACTTTGGGCAGCCCAGTTCTGCCCTGGCACTTTCATTGCGTTCTAGTGTAGGACCTATGTTTTGAATGGCACCTGCCATGGCCATGATGCCCTCTCCCATGTGCCGCTGAATTTTATTCAAGGTGTTCAGCTGCCTGTTGATTGAACGCAGTGCTTTGTGTTGCAGGCGCTGAACTTGAAGCATGTTCTGCTCCAGTCCTGTAAAAAGAGTGTGTTCCTGATCATTGACACTGCTGCTCCTGGGCGAGGACCTACGTGCTGCATTTGCGTCAGACCTTTTTTGTGGTTGCAGTTGTCCTCGACTGTCACATACTTCCTGACTTTCAACTCTATTGTCACTTGCATCCCCAGCGCCATCTAAGTCATCCTCCAATGGAGCCAGTGGGGGCACATATGTTCGCTTCATGCGCATAATGGGTGTTTGGTTGGATTCATCACTGGTATCCCCTTCATTGGAGTGTTCCAAATTAATTTGGGAGTCCTCTCCCTCTGCATTGTCCCCAGCTGTCCTGGATTGTGCTGTGGATGTAAAGGGGGTCATATGAGTTTGTGTTTTGTCATGATTTTGGACTGAATGAAGTTTTCAACTTTTAAGTTGTCTGAATCTTGACACTGTCATTTTGCCTTCACTGCAACCCACATTCTAGGCATGATTTTATAAGTCTCATTCACAAACTATCCTTCATCCAATTACATCTCCCATAATGCATTTCTGCATGTGTGGTAAGGAGTGGACCGGAGTGAAATGTGTTTTCTTCATGTCACTCATTCTACACAGTGTGCATGCTATGGGGAGCTGTGTAATGATTATTTTCCATGCATCTTACCTTGACTACTGGATGCAGGGTCGAAGCTGTCAATCTCAGCCACTCCACACACACGCCCAGGCAGGAGAGTGGACTCCACCAGCACTTAATGGGGTGTTTGCTGTTCTGCTTTTGATGTTCCTCCCCCGGTCTTGTGTGCCTCCTTCAATCGGGCTGCCACCCTCTCCTTTGACCTTGGCGCATATCATACCATCTTTTGCACAGCTCCACAATGGTACGGTTGGTCACTCCCACAGCATTCACCTTTTCCTGGATTTCCAGCCCTATCTTCCTTTTCCTTGCCTTAGGTACCTTCAGGGCTTTCTTTCCAAACAGGAGTTCATGGCTGCAAACCATCTCTTCTATGAGTACCTCCTGTTCTTTCTCTGAAAACTTGTGTTTCTTTTTTCTTTTCTCAGGCTCCATGCCCTCCTGTGGCCTCTGTGAATCCATTGTAGAACTTGAAGTGCTGTGCAGCCTCCAAACACACTCCTAACTGCCTCTGGGTTTGGCTCAGGCAAACAGATGCAGCTAATCACTCACACTTCCTGGTTGTGATGTCATCAAGCTGCACCTGTATTGCAGATTCACGGAATTGCGATTTCTTAATTTGCGAATTTCGCTATTAAGGAATCGCAAAACAGAATTCTGAGAATTAGTTGCAATATTTAAGGAATCGCAAAACATTAGCGATTTTTTACATACATGCCATGGTTTCCCCTGACTTTTTGCCTTCAGAGCTCCTCTTTTTTTCTGACTTTGTTTTAGCTGGCCTTAGGGCTCTTCGTACTTTACGACTACTAACCAGTGCTAAAGTGCATGTGCTTTCAGCTTAAACATAGTAACATTGGCTTATTCACAGTTATAATATTTAATTTACTTTTAAGTCCCCAGAAAAGAGCACTACATGTGCCCAGGAGCTGTGAATTAAATGCTAGTACTGGGCCTGCAGCACTGATTGTGCCACCTACGTCAGTAGCTCTTTAAACATGTCTCAGACCTGCCATTGGACAGCCTGTGTGTGCAGTATTAAATTCGACTTGGCAAGTTAACCCTCTTGCTAGGCCCAAACCTTCCTTTTTAATACATATAAGTCACCCTTAAGGTAGGTCCTGGACAGCCCCAGGGGAGTGCCTTGATTCCTTTGGGCATTTGTTGCGCGCCATGAACACCCCTCAAATCAAATTAAAAGGGCAGAGTGCAGTGTATTTAAAAAAAGTAGGACATGTACCTTTAGGTTTTACATGTCCTAGTAGTGAAGAACTCTTAAATTCTTTTTTCACTGCTGCAAGACCTATCTCTCTCTCAAGTTAACATTGAGATTATCTTATTACATCTTATAAATGTAATTTCCAATTGGGAACGGATGGGACCCCAAGTTTGGTGTCTTTGAAATCCAAATTTAAAATCCCAATTTATGGTGAAGTTAGATTTTAAATTGTAATTCTGAAAATGGCACGTTTTAGAAAGCTGGCATTTTCTTACTTCAGCCATTTGGTGCCTTCTGCCTGTCCCGGAATACACATCTGAGGTGGGTGACAGCTGGGCTTTGTGCATTCCCTCTAAACAGCCACACATAAAGAGAGCTTATATGTGACTGATGGACCATACTCATCCTGGTGGGAGGGAGGAGCTGATACACCTGAATAGCCTGTGTCTTATACCCAAACTAAGGACTAAATACCCCCCCCCCAAGTGAGTCTGGAGCCAGGGAAGGGACTCTGTGCCCTTCAAATGCCTCTCTTTGAAGTCTCCCCAGCTGGCAAAACTGGGAATAAGTACTGGACCCCTGACACCATCAACTCAGTACCCTTCTGCACCTGTGGATACTCTGCCAGGAAGGACTGTGTTGCCAAATGGCCTGCCCCTCTGCTTGACTGCTACTCTGCAGGACTCCCACTCTGCTGTGCTGACCTGCTGCTTTCCTTGCTTGGGAGTAAGAAGGAGTGGGCCTGCATCTCTTCTACCCAGAATCAAAGTGACTCTAAGGGCCTGCTGGCTGGCCTTCTGTTTAATTCTCAGGGACATCAAATACTTCCAACCCATCTGCCTATAGCACTTGGACTCTGCCATCAGAGAGTCTTGCCCTGACAAGGGGTACCAATCCAGTCCTGGGCCCTTGGAAGTGGGTATAGGGTGCTGCAACCGCGAAAATCCATGCATCATCAGTGTTGCGCAGCTTAGAACCAGTGAATATCCATCAATGCCGACGCATCTCAGCTTCGGCGAGGATCGACGACTTTGCATATGCATCGATGCCGATGCATTACCGCTACTGAGAAGATCAAGGACATCACATCACTGACAGCGCATAGCCTCAATTCCCGACGCATTTCCGATTTAGTGTGATCGGATTCCACGCATCACCAACATCCTAAGGTACAACACTAACACATCGCCTCATTTGCTACTTGCATCGCATCCTCGATGTCGATGCAGCCATGAACCAAGGCACTGTTTCAGCGGGTCAATGCTGGTCCCTGTATCCCACCTGCACACCATCGAAGTCGATCTGAACTATTGGATTTGGCCCGGTCTAGAGTGACCAAATAGCCAGAGTCGGAACTTTATGCTTTTGAGCAGTACCTTTCAGTTTCTCCTTTAAAAATTCATACCTCTGATTATACTTGTTGGATTATTGTTTTTTTGGTCTTGTTTTGTTCAATAACTTAGGAAACACATTTCTAACTAGGAGTAGTATCTTTTTGTGTGGTGTTGTCACTGTTTTACTGTTTGAAGTGTTGCACAAATAACAAATAGTTAACACATTGCCTAAAGTTAAGCCTGACTGCTCTTTGCCAAGTTACCAGAGGGTGAGCACAGGTTGGTGTAGGGTATGTATCATACTCACCCTGACTAGGATTGTGGTTCCTGCTGGGGCAGGGTGGCTCCAAATCTAAGTGGCCCCCAAAATAGGCCAAGGGAGTTACCAGGTATCTCACCTGGCTGTCAACCTCCACAGAAATATGCTCCTTAATGAGTCAAGGACTAAGCCTTCCTCTCTATTAGATTCCTTGGTAGTGCCAGTCTTATAAGGCCCACTAACTGCCTGACAATAAGCTTAGGCCTCACTGACCAGTCACTCTTCCTGGAATTAAAGAGCCCCTTTATGTGCACAGCAGATAGTCTTCTCTTCTCCCTTCAGTGTGTATGTCCCATTCCAGCCGTCAGGAATGTTAACAATACACGTTCCTGCTGGGGGTTGCAGTCCTCAAACCTTGCAGGAACAAACATGCAACCCAGTATGCACATGCAAATATCACATGCTGTCCCAGAACCACACACACACACAAGTATCACACGCTGTCCGGCACTGCACACACAGGCCAAGGGTGAGTAAAGTGCATTACCACAAAACTTTACACGCGTGAGCCAGTAGGCCCCACTCCTGCGTAATAGGTAAAATGGCCTGTTCATATTACCGATTCTACTAAACACAAAAACGGGTGAGTTGCCACCACCATGCTCATGTCACTTATCTTCAAATAAGGACAATAGCTCCATACCTTCATGAAGGTAGTGATAGATGTGCCCCTCCTTGTCTAAACAAACTGCATTACTGTGAGACAGGCCTAGGTCACAGCAAATATGTATGATCCATGTTCGCCCATGACTATAAATCAGTACCAGGGATCCATATATCGCTGCAGCTAGGGCACTCAAGGTTGGGGAGCGAGTCCATCACCATGCAGGTGTATTTTCCATCCCAACGTATTGTTGATTAAAAGATAATTTTCCAAAAATATAGGACAACAAATTTGAAATTTACACCATAGAAAGATCTCTTTTGTTAATTCAACAAACATGAATATAACAATCCCAACCTCACTGGCATAACTAAAAACCTAGAGGAACAGTTGAATAAGAGAAATATCCACCGAAAACGGATGGGCCGCTCTGCTGGGAAAGAAATATTTAGGGCTGTTTGTAGCTTTTTGATTAAATGGAATTGTCTTGTTTACTCTTATTGTGGGTGTTGATGTACAATGAAATCTAGAAATAATGACTGCTCTGTCCTGAGCTGCATTCGGGCACAGGTATGTTTAAATCTGTTATAAACAGGAACATACAAAAATCATTTAAAAAAATGCATACCAAGCCAACATTAAGACATTAGTATTCATAAAGAGGAGTCTGTTTTTATATGCTGCACTCTAAAATCACCGAGACAGAAGGGGTTTGGCTGTCAATGAGGGCTCAGGCTTCTTAAAATACTACCTTCAGCCTGTCTTGTCCTACAGGCAACAGCCAGGACATCCGAGCGGATCCTAGGGCGCACTTTCTTGTTGCAGGAGATGAAGCATTCTGTAGGCCACGTTGACGGATGGTTAATGTTAGCGAGGCTGATTATGATTAATACGCCTGCTCTGTCAATGACAGCCAGGGGAAGGATCTTCTGAAACTGAACAGAGGTGACTCCCATAGACTTTTTTGCGCATCCATTCAGTTCAAGAAAAAAAGGGGGTAGCTGGGGGCGCAGATTAACCTGGAAAAACCCGCAAACGCTTTGTCAGCTTTCCTAGAGCGGGGTGGAGGCGTGTAGCTGATATGCAAACACACAAAGGCGGCTCATATCAGCCGCCTTTGCACTGCATGGGCATCGGCAGTAATTGAAGGCTTTTTCAAAAAGTTGCAAAATCTGTAGAAAGCTAGTGTTTTGCTCAAATGTTATGATAGGTGAAGACATGAGATGCACATTTAAAGTTAAGCGTTCAAGAGAGAGAGTATGTGAATATGTGCATTAAAACAAAGAATATACAATACTTACAAAAAAACCTTTAGAAAGTTTTTGTTTGGATATACAATCTAATTCATTTGATAAGCATGAATTCATATGAAAACATTAGCTGTGTTGTTACAAGTATACTAATATGTTGCTTCGCCCCCAGTGTTTACAAAATAACAATCAGAAATGATCTGCATGATGTGATGGCGAAATTCCGAAATTACACAAGTAAAATTCAAACAATAAAATTAGCTACAACGATTTTAAATGGTGCTTATTTTCCTTAGTAGACCATTCTCCACTCAACTCTGTTTTTTGGATAACCCATTAAAATCATGTTACTGTTAAATTATTTTGCATATTTGATTGCCCTGAATTTTGAGATACTGGAGTACTGCATAATATATAATGAAGCTCAATGTAAGTGCTCTCCTCTGTAGACTGTTATGCGCTAGGAATATGCATTGTCCATAATGTCAATATTGCAAGAAAATTCAACCCAGCTTTTTGCATAATGGTGTATGTTTTGTTATCACACGTGCCACTTTCTGGACTGCACCTGGTTGCAAAGACATGCCTTGATTGTTGTTATGAAATTGTGGAGGACGGTGACATTTCGCCTCCAGATTTGTTGCAGTGACATAAATGAAAGAAATCTGATGGCTAACACCATCAGGAATTCCACTGTTTATAGATTCCTTTTCATTGTTCAGTGGTTTGCAGTGTGTTCACTACATACAGCTCACGGGACCAATGCTTTATTCTATCTGCTAGGCTGAAGAAAACTGTTTTGGCAAATCTGATGCAGATGGGGTTGCTGTCCGACTGTTTTGAGGCATTTCAATGGGTTACGTGCATGGATGCTGTTTAGTAGTTGGTGTATCTAAGTGGTTTCAAGGGCAGTTATGAATGAATTTTAGAATTAGCGATTGCTTTTTTGTCTTCTTAACAGTTTACGCTTGTTTTTTTTTTTTTTTGCTTTCCTGACTATCCTTCCGTAGCATTCTGGTTTTGCAGTGCTCTGACTGGATGAGCTTTACCCTTCCATGGCTGACTTGTTTCTTTTGCAAGCAGCACTACAAAGCAGTGCATGCGTTTCTTTGCTCTCACTTCCGTTTGTTCCAGAACCCCTTGCATTATCTCTTTGTACTACCCTCCCCTGTTTCCTGATACTTCTCATCATGGTACCTATTTGCCCACGTTCCACTCCCCATTTTCAGTAATTTATTTTTCATTATTTATTTTAGCAAGGTCAAGACAGCTACATGTTACTGTTGGGTAGCTAGCTCCCTTTCTTTTCCCAGCAAGATCCTTTGTTTCTCATTTTATTTTCACTTTTCATTTACCTTTTTAACATGGTTGCCCACCAACACGTGTACAACTCAAAGGGTACCATGGAATGAGTTATAGTCAGGCCCATTGAATTTATGCAGCAGAGGATGACCAAATTATGAGGCAAGAAATTCCACTTATGTGTCACAATGTGGCACATTTTGGATAGTATACTTAATTATTTTGTAATTTGTATGAATGGTAATACTGTCTGGGCAAATATTTCACCTCATAAGTACCAGTTTAACAAAATAAAGAAATAAGCAATAATAAGTGGTCAGTTGATCTCTGCACAGCGGCTTCTACTAAATGTACAACACATTTCACCACATTTTTTCTAACTTATGATCTGTTTGAGCTAGAAACTATTTTTTTTTGTTTGAAAATACTTTATTTACATTTTCAACTCTATTAAAGTGCCAACATAATACATAACAAAAGTATACAGATAAAAACATAAACATGTGGTAAACAGGTAAACAATGACTCTATAGACATTCCTGGCATTTTGTAAAAAAAAAAGGTTAAAAAAGCAAATAAGAACTCAGAACGTGTTATTTTAAAGTGCAAGTGACTGTTAGTTTGGGTGTGAAACAATAGCTAGCATAGCCTTTTGGGCCTAGATTACTAAAATTAACTGGGTACATTTGATTATATTTTCAGCATTTCCTAAGTAAAAAAGGATATAAACCTATGAGGCTAGCACCATGATTTTGAACTAATGCCATGATATACTGGGTAGTGTGCTCTGATAGTAGAGCTTTATTTCTGGCACAAGGTTAATGGTAAGTGATGGTCGTTTCCCCAGGTGCTAATATTAGGTCAAGCTTCCCTCTGTATGCATATGTAGGATGCAGTTAACTTTGATTTTGGGCATGAATATCATGGCTTAATCTATGACAATCTAAGATTTTAAAATAATACAAACTTTTGCCAAAAGTTTCTGATGTTAAATAACACATTTGAATACATCTGGCCACATTTCATGACAGCATAATTGTGCGTTTCGCTGGTGAATTCACATGGAAATTCGCTAAAGGTTGTACCATAAATAGGCTCTAATCATTTTATTCCTGAAGCGGCAGTTATTGGTGAAGTGTGTCAATACTAGTTTATGACCAATAACAGTCTCAATTAAAATCCATATAAATGTGCCAACCTACAGCTAGAAACCTGCCCACATTGCTCATGCACGCTCCATTATTCTGCAGGTAATATTTACACAAAAACAGCAAGATGTCTACACTGCAGATGATAAGAGACAGGCACAGGATCTCATGACTCCGTCACTTTAGTTCTGTCCTGCTCATGGAACATAAGGCTATGGATCATGTAATTAATAATATCTGAATGTTATGTCCCTCATGGCAGCAGGATCAACCGCGGTCCGTGCAGGTAAGAGCAGTGGGGCCGGGTGGCGGGGATTTCGACAGACAACTAAGAGGGAAAATGTATTATTTATTTAATTTTTCCTCATCATCATCGTCTGTCAAATCCCCCCCACCGCTCTTACCTGCACAGGCCCGGCTGACCAGGAAATGAGAGATTGACACTGTTAAAATCTAGATTGCGACGTAAACATTATCGGCGCCATCTTGTCCCCTTTTAGCTCAAATGTGCGCATAAGTAGCAGCCATTTTGAACGCCATGGCCTCTCTGCCCACTGCCGATAGCCAGCGCGTCTCTCTCTCTCCCTCTCTGACCCCGCCAGCATCCCCCACGCGCTGACAGCCCACGTTCTCACATGCTTGGGCCATAAACCACCCCTTCAGCGCGGCCCTGCCTCGGAGCCACATCCCGTACCCGACTAACACCTCCCTCCGTCCCTTTAATGATCACGCATCCTTTGATGAACCCCCTTCCTCTGTGCCCGATTGTCCCGCCCGATCCCAGGCCATCACCTATCCCTGCGGATACAGTTTATTGCCCCATACAGTAGGAAGCTGTCCCTCTTCAAAGAATCTATGACTGATAAAAGCCCCCACCCCATGAGATCCGATCAGCCGCACACATTCCGGGAGCCAGCGGGATATCCAGCTGCGCGATAGTCATCACCTACTGAGATCGGGGTGGGGACTTTTACTGTAAATATGTGTGGGAACGGGTTTGGAGCGGAGATTCCGAGGATGCCTTTCCGTACATCAAAGTATTGACAAGAATGTGTTTCATGTAATAAAGCAATAAACCTGTGTATAAGAGGCCAGGCCTCAAGGATGCGTGTAGAGCACCTCGAGAAGATACCCTGTTGTCTGATTTGACGTGTTCTGCTCCGTCGGAATAAACTCCTGTTTCCTGCCTTCTGTCTCCAGCGCCTGCCTCTTTGTTTGGTAATCTCGAATGGTATGAGAGGCGGCTAACGCCGGGCAAATACTGAAGGGTTCTTGGTCGAATTCGGCCCTACCTTTCAACAATTGGCGTCCCAAACGTGGGGCCCATCAGCGACGCATGGATCCAGTGGGAGAGGTCCCAACGACAGAGTGAACGACTGCAACGATCGGGAAGAGCTCCTGCCGGATAGACCCTCGTCTGGCAGCCGATCATCCGACCTTCACCGGTTCCGAGCAGACCTCTCTCGAGTGATCTACGGTCCTGACTGGGAACCATCAGGAGTGCCACAGCAATTACGGAGAACAGAGGACGATCAGGCGCTGGAAGCGGAAGACGAGAAACTGTCCATGCGGTCCGGGTAAGGTCGTGTAACACGACGAATTGCGAATTGATTGTTTGATTGTTTGAAAATACTAGTATTACTCATTTGATTGTTTCTGAGAGATTCTCTATTTGCAAACAAGCACAGAGTCGCCATACTCTGTTTAGTCTTTGCAGATAGTGAAGGGTAGGTAACGCAGGCCTTTGCCCCCTTTGTAATCCGTCGTGCCTACTTCCCTCTCCATTTGATTGATTGTTATCCAAGCATTTACTGTTTTGGAATTGGTTCTCTTTGGATCATTCTCTATTTACAAATAAGCACAGAGTCGCAATACTCTGTTTAGTCCTTGTGAATAGTGAAGGATAGGTAACGCAGGCTTTTGCCCCCGTTGTAATACGTCGTGCCTATTTTTATCCCTCATTTGATTGATTGTTTGTCCGAACATTGATCGTTCGGAATTGGTTCTCTTTGGGTTATTCTCTATTTACAAATAAGCACAGAGTCGCAATACTCTGTTTAGTCCTTGTGAATAGTGAAGGATAGGTAGTGCAGACTTTTGTCCCCTTTGTAACCCGTCATGCCTATTTTTGCCCCGTTTGTTGGTAGTTGGTTCAGCCCGGACCGCTTATTAGAGGTGAACCATCCGGCTCCACTGGAGGGCACCCCTAATAAGGACATGTTTACTAAATATGGACTAGTCACCGTGGCTTATAGTAAGCTGTGGCATAAATACACGAGAAAGGATCGGGGAAGTCAGTGGCCACTGATAGGATCCTTTGATAACGACAAAATAAACACGCTGGAAACAGCCCTTTATAACAATAAGACAGCGCCCACTATGCTCGATAGCTTCGGCATGTGGCGCAAAGAAACAGAACAGCGAAAGAAGAGAAATGAGGTCAGGTTAGAAAAGGAATTACGCAAGGCAGCTCACCTGGCCGCTAACAAATTAAAGGAAGAAATAAAAGAAAGAGAGGAAACCAAGCTAAAACAAGATTCCGAATCATCAGGCCAATGTCCCGTCAGGACACCCTCTACACTTTACCCCGAGCTACCTTCGAAACAGCGAACGAACGATGATTTACTATTAGGTCCCCCGATCATCTACATGCCCCCTCCATACGCCCCTTCCCAACCCTTAGCGCAGCACCCGCAACCCCCACCGACAGGCGAGAGTAGTGCTGGAGCCTCGGTCCCCATGGCCTCTGCGCCGACCGAACCCCTCGTACCCAGCGCAGCACGAGCAGCGACTTCAGATGATCCCAAAGCTGGGAGGAAAGACCCTGCGAGATCGAATAGATTAAGTAAGGATGAACGAGCTGGGATCGATAAGATTGTAAAGACACTGGTGGTGCGAAAGGAAAGTGAGGATTATATAACGGATATGTACCATACATATGCCAATAGCCACAGGCGACACTTTGTCGTACGCCTTTGTTACCATACCCTTAATGCCTACGAAGACCGCTACCAAGGAAAAGGCCCTGAAAACCTAACGACTCTGTATAGAAAAGTTGATGTCGGAGATGGGGACGAGTGTGATGTGACGAACCTCTTCACGCGTACGCTTGAAGTTTTCCGCCACCTCACGGAACAGAAACCAGAGACTAACACCACGACTCCTGCAGTAACTGAGGCCGGAGTAGAAAAAATTGACACGATGATGCCCATAAAGGAGGCCGCTCCCTATTGGGTTCCCCCACGAGGACAGGGAACACACGACGATATTAACCACCAAGATGCGAGAGGGACGGTAGTTTACAACTGGGTTTACCAACCATGGGATCGGCAAGACATCCTGACTTTCCGAAAGTCCTTGCCTGATCTGCGAAAGAACCCCACAGCCTTCTATACAGAATTAGCCACCGCTCTGGGTTCAACGATTATGACCCTAGCGGATATCGATTTGTTTTTCGGGCTATGTCTGCCAGCTGATGTGTGGAAGCAAATCCGGAAAGTCGACCACCTTGAGCTGTTCGGACATACCTGGATACAACTCGGTAATGTTGACAAACAACGGGAGCCGGGACAGAAACCTTTGAAGGCCATTCTAGACTTACCAGATAAGATTGTGCAGAAATTAAAAACCCTAGTTCCAGAAAGGAAGGTGGACTGGTCGATAGTAACGGCCTGTCGCCAGAAACCCCAGGAAGACGTATCAGAATACTTCTCCCGGTTTGAAACGGTGTTCTCCGATTACAGCGGCCAGGACATGACCACTGCGACCGGACATCACTTGTTTGTCCAGAACTATGTGAAAGGCCTGACACCAGAAGTCTCGCAGAAACTACAGACTAGCGAGAGTAGTTGGGCGGCCTCCAAGCCCGCAGCTATCCTTCAGATGGCTCAATACTATGAGCGACAAAAGAACGAGAACGATCAAGCGACTGAGAAGAAGAAAAAGGACTTGAAAGAGAGGGTGATGATTGCTCAGTTGCAAGGGGTGACTATAGGAAGGGAACAGTATAGAGGAAACTACCAGTCAAATGCTCCTAGAAATCCACCCCCTAGAGACCGCACACCCGCACCCGGCGCTCCACGGACAAACCTCGATGAGGACCAGTGTGCGTTTTGCAAAAGATTTGGCCACTGGAAGTCTCAATGTCCAGTTCTGCAAGAAGCACTCAGAAATAAAGACACGAGAGACGTAGCGGGCGGGCCGAGAAATAGAGGACAGGGACGAGGGCACACAAGCGACACCAACAATGACAGACCTGGTAGACCGAACACGTTTGACCGTCCCCGACAGAATCAGTGCCAACAGTCTGACTGCGACAATGCCCACGACTTTGCATAGGACTGCCAAGGGCAAGGAAGGGATCCAGTTGAGCTCTATGTTGACCAGCAAGGCCCTTATGTCACCGCTAAGGTCCTAGGTACGAAGTCTCCATTTCTGGTAGATACTGGTGCAACACGTAGTGCGTTGTCTAAACGATTGATTCCCAGGGCACCCTTGTCTGGCTCACATGTGACATCAATAGGTTTTGATGGAACGCCCTCCACTAATACCTTGTCCACACCGATCTCTTTTAACTTGGACAATAACACCACTGACACGACGTTTTTGCTCTCCTCCAACACCCCCGACGCCATTATGGGACTTGACTTATTGAAACATTTTCGAGCTACTATTAGGTGTTCACAAGACGGAGTTCGAGTCATTCTGTACGACAACCCAACACTGCTCAGATCTTGTCGCACACAACGCATGTTTTCTATCACTGACACTGACTTGTCCTTACTCGACACCCTACCTCTGTACCTATGGGCAAAGACTGACTCGGACGTAGGACGCATGATGATAGACCCTGTACACATAACTGTTCGACAGGACGCAGTACTCCCCAAACTCCCACAGTATCGGATATCGCCCGAAGGCGAGAAGGCGTTGGTAAAAATCATCCAGTCCCTGGTAGATGCAGGAGTGGTAGAAGAAGTAGTTAGCAATGTTTGCAACAGCCCTATCCTACCCATTGTGAAGAAGCAGGGTGAGGGAGATGAAAAAGCGTACCGCTTCATCATCGACCTACGAGAAGTCAACAAAGTGGTTGTACCCCAGTACCCTGTAGTCTCAGACATCACCACCATTCTGACCCTGATTTATTTATTTTATTTATATGCTTCTATAGCGCCTGAATAGACCCCCGAAGGGGTATCTCCGCGCTGTGCCATACAAAAGAAACCAGCTACTCTGCCCATATACATTTTTAGTGGGTGGTGGGAGAGGAGTAAGTTAGATGCTGGAAAAAAGGTACGTTTTCAGGGTTTTTCGGAAAGACAGGTGATCAGTACTGAGTTTTAGTGTAAGGGGCAGGGTGTTCCATAGGACAGGCCCTGTGTATGCTAAGGCTCTGCCTCCTTGCCGAGTTTTTTTAATTTTTGGAACTTTAAGGAGCTGGAGGCTGCTTGATCGTAGTGAACGTCCAGGGACATAGGGAAGGAAGGCTGAGGTGAGATATTTCGGTCCTTTCCCCATCAAGCACTTGTGAATTGTACACAAGATTTTGAATTTGGTCCGCAGTCGCACTGGTAGCCAGTGAAGTTCTGTCAGTAGTGGCCGGGAGGGAGTCCTAGGTGGGGCATTCATGACTAACCTCGCGGCCGTATTCTGGACCACCTGTAGTTTGTTAAATTGGCCTTCATTAGCTGACAAAAGAAGGCCATTACAGTAGTCCAGTCTACTGACAACCAGAGCCTGGACCAAGGTCTTTCTATGGTGGTCTGGGAGAAAAGGAAACACCCTTCTCAGCAGAGAAATGACCCCGAAACAGGTACCAGCAACCTGGTTGACGTGTTCTTTAAAAGTCAGTGACTGATCAAACAGCACTCCCAGATTTCTTATGGTCTGTTTAGGAATAGGGGCAGGTCCTAGTTCAGGCGGCCACCACTCATTGGACCAAAGTGTTACTGCTTCCCCATAGAGTACAACCTCTGTTTTAGTCACGTTGCACTGTAAGCAGTTGTTAGTCATCCATCTGGAAACTGCCCTCATGCCTTCTGCGAAAGATCTCTGTAAGGCAGGAGAGAAGGTCTTAAAAGGGAACAGAAGCTGGGTGTCATCGGCGTAGGACACCGGTATAAACCCAAAGGATCTCACCAAGTCAGCCAGGGGGGCCACGTACACATTAAACAATGTGGGGCTTAGGCATGAGCCCTGTGGCACACCCCTGGTGAGCTCCCTAGCGATGGATTTATGGGAGCCCAATCGGACTTCCTGAGAGCGACCCGAAAGAAAGCTCGCCATCCAGGACAGGGCTGTACCTCCCAATCCTATCTCTCTCAGCCGACAGAGAAGCAGATCGTGAGACACCGTATCGAAGGCAGCGGATAGGTCCAATAGCACCAGAATCATCGACCCTCCACTATCAAGCGTCATCCTGATGTTATTGGTGACGGCCAGTAGGGCGGATTCGGTGCTATGGTTGGGCCTAAACCCGGATTGTGAAGGGTCTAGGCCACCCGCTGTCTCGATATAGTTAGAAAGGTGGGTGTTCACATGCTTCTCTGTTAGTTTGCCGATGTAAGGCAAGAGAGAGATAGGTCGGAGGTTAGATAAGTCCGTCCAGGGTAGGGTCGCCTTCTTCCGGATAGGGCTTACTACCGCAGTCTTCCATTCCATGGGGACTTGGCCTTTGGCCAAGGAGGTGTTGATAACTGCCTGGATCGAGGGGCCTAAGATGGAAATCAGAGGGGCCACCATTTTGGCAGGAAGGAGGTCGCTGGGGGAGCCAGTTTTCATATGGCCAATAAGTGTTGCCAGATTGAGATCTGTGACGGGAGGAATGACAAACAAGGAATTTGTAGCCTGAGTGCTAAGTTGAGCTTCGGGAATGGGTGTAGTAGCCCCACCCTTAGAGGTTAAAATTTTGTCATAGATCAAATTTATTTTTTCCTCGAAAAACTCAGAGATTTCGTCACAGAGTGGCTGAGAAGCATCATCAGTACTTTCAGTGGCTGTGGGTTTAATAAAATCTTTTAAAATCTTGAATAATTCGCGCGGACAGTTCCCTGCCTCCTCCAGTTGCGCGGAAAGGTGGACTTTCCTGGCTAGTTTTATATTTTTATAATATGCTGACTGAGCCTCGTGAAAGGCTTCCCTGGCCTCTTCACTTTTTGATGTTCTCCAAAGTTTTTCTAAGCGTCTGCATTTTTGCTTTTCTTTCCTAAGATCAGCTGTATACCATTTCTCCTGTTTGGTAAGGGGAAATTGTTTGTGTAGTTTGAGGGGGGAAATGGTGTCAATAGCAGATTTTAGGGATTGATTAAATTTCTCCAATGCAGACTCAGCAGTATCTGTCTCCGTGATAGTCGGTTGCACCCAAAATTTGTGCAGGTTGGTGACTGAGATTTTATGCCATTCTCGACGAAGAATAGGCGGGGGCAAGGCTTTCTGAGGTCGATTGATTGGTCCAGCCAGGTGGAACTCAATCAGAAAATGATCTGACCAAAGGATGTTTTTAGCAGGAAAACAGCGTATTTTGGGACAGTTTGAGAATATAAGGTCGAGAGTGTGCCCACCTATGTGCGTGGCACCGTTGTTACTTATGTTAAGCCCTAGGTGGGATAGATCAGTGGTCAGATGAGTGGCTTCCGGCAGTTCAGGGACATCCATATGTATATTAAAATCCCCGAGGAGGATAAAATCCTCCTTGGCTTTTATATGGGGAGCAAGTGTTTCCAGAAGGAGCAGGGCGAAGTCCGGATTGGGAGTGGGTGGACGATACAGAAGGGCTCCTCTCCAGGAAATATTACCTAATGTGATTTTAAAAATCATGATTTCCAACATTGGACTACATATTTTATCTAAAATAGTTGTCTTAAACGTGTCCTTACAAATAATCGCTAAGCCACCACCTGTTTTAATGGGCCTATCAGCATGCATAATTCTGTATCCTGAGGGAACACCCAACACAACAGCAGGTGTCGTGTGGGGTTTCATCCACGTCTCAGTAAAGAAACAGAGATCAGGTTGTTCCGCGTGAATGAGATCCCAAATCTGTAGTTGGTGCTTAGGCATGGAACGCACATTTAAAAGGAGACACTTAAGTTCCAGGGGAATGGTGGGTATATTATCTTTGTCGCAAAAGCTATTGCCTGTCGAATCTGACTGAAAGCGGCATTGGAGGCAGGAAAAGCTCCCTTCGAGCTGTTTATATTGTAACCGAGTATCACACTTCACCCTTGGCTGTAACAGTCGGAGGGTGTGGGGTGAGTAGGTAACAAGGTTAATACCTTCAATGTCGGGAGGCATCGTGGAGTCGCCTTATAGCCTCTGTGCCTCTATCTGCCTCGTCCTGTCACGGACGGGCGCAGACGGGCAGCTCTTTGGCTGGTCTTCGGCGTGGCTTCGGCGACGCTGCGCGCGAACGCTGCGCGCTCACAAGGGGCGATGGCTAAATAGGCCCTCCAGATAGGTGCACTAGAGCGCTAACCGCTCGTGTAGTGTCCCGGCAGGAAGTGACTGGCTGATTCCTTCCACTGCCACCACCTTCACGGTAATCGACCTCAAGAACGCATTCTTCTCCATCCCCATTCACTCGGACAGCCGCTACCTCTTCGGCTTCACTTTAAAATCCCGCTCATACAGATTTTGCAGAGCACCCCAGGGCTACACTGAAAGTCCAAGCATCTACAGCCAGGCCCTCAAGAGACAGCTGGATGCAGTCCAATTGCCGGATGGAGTGGTGTTGATACAGTACGTCGATGATATCCTTTTGGCGGCCGACACCACTCCACTTGCAGTCACAGCCACCATCCAACTCCTGCACTTCCTCGCGGAAAATGGCCACAAGGTCTCCAAGAAGAAGTAGCAATTCTGCCAACCTCAAGTCACTTACCTAGGCCACCTCTTGTCCAAAGACGGGAGAAAGCTCACACCCGATCGAATACAGGCTATTCTAGAGACCCCTATCCCTAAAACTCCGAAGCAAGTCCGCTCTTTGGTAGGCCTCACCTCCTTCTGCCGACAATGGTTGCCAAATTTCAGCCTCATTGTGAAACCACTACTTTCCCTACTGGCTAAAGATGTCCCCTTCCCACTCCCTTGGACCCCTGAATGTCAATCCTCCTTCAAGGAACTACGAGACGCCCTTTGTTCAGCGCCCGTCCTAGGAACCCCTGATTATACAAAGCCCTTCTCTCTCTACACTCACGAAAGGGAGGGATGCGCTTTGTCTATCCTGACTCAGTCCATTGGCCCCAAACAACGACCATGTGCCTATTTCTCTGCCACTCTTGACCCTGTAGCAAGAGCTTTGCCTGCCTGCCTTCGAGCAGTAGCCGCTGCTGCTGTCTCTATCCGACAAAGTGAGGGAATCGTACTCTCGAATTCCCTCACGGTACTAGTGCCTCATGCTGTTGACACCCTCCTAAACCAGACCAAGACACAACACCTGACCAGCGCGCGACTGACTGGGTACGAACTGACACTGCTCGCACCTCACATCACGCTGAAACGATGCACCACACTGAACCCAGCCACCTTGCTGCCTCTGCCTGAAAACGATCCCGATGTGCCCCAATACATGACTGTGTGACCCTCACGGACGAACAGACTAGGAGTAGAGTTGACCTCCGAGACACTGCCTTCCCAAACCCTGACGGAGAGCTATGGGTAGACGGCTCTTGCATTAAACTCCCCGACGGCACCACCTCAGCTGCCTATGCAGTTACCACAGCCCGAACTGTAGTTGAAACCGCCCGCATCACGCAACGATCCGCCCAGGCGGCAGAACTGATTGCCCTCACACGAGTATGTATCCTAGCAAAGGGGACGACAGCAAACATTTACACGGACAGCCAGTATGCCTTCGGGGTGGTTCATCATTTTGGGCTCTTATGGAAGAGAGGGGATTTCTGACATCTCATGGCACGCCCATCCTGCACAGAGATCTAGTCTCCGCTCTGACTGAAGTGGTTCTCCTCCCCAAACGACTTGCCGTAATCAAATGCAATGCACACAAAAAGGTGACAGACATCATTGGACTGGGAAATGCACTGGCCGACATCACTGCCCGAACCACAGCCGAGAACAGGACGACGACTCGCATGTACGTGACTAGGTCACAAGCAGAAAAATGGACGGACACTAGGGAAACTATTAGGGACATCCAAATGGCCAGCTCACCACAAGAATTGACTGAATGGGCACGGGTGGGATTAAAGGATGATGAAGGCTGCTGGCGGACAAAAGACACGAACAAATGGTTGCTACCCAACTCGTACCTGATCCCCATACTGACGATGGCCCATTCCCCTGCACACATAGGATCTGCCCCTATGGCCGAACTTGTCTCCCGAGTTTGGTATAACGATAGAATTACAGACTCAGCCAAATGATTAGTCCAGCAATGTCTAGTCTGCCTGCAACACAACCCTGGGAAAGGAACTGTCGTACCCCGGGGAGGGTTTGGGGTCCCCAACCATCCATTTGAAGTCCTACAGATGGACTATATCCAGTTAGAGAGATGTCAAGGACTGAAGTATGTACTTGTTGTTGTGTGCGCTTTTAGCAAATGGGTGAAAGCCTACCCGACGCGTGACAACACTGCTATTGCCACTGCAAAAGTACTACTGAAAGAGTTCTTCCCTCGCTACGGCCTTTGCCGTATTTTATGGAGTGACAATGGCCCCCATTTTATAGCCGAGGTTATCTAGCTCATCCTGAAAGGACTGGGGGTACGACAGAAATTCCACGCAGTTTTTCACCCCCAATCTGCTGGACTGGTCGAGCGGCACAATGCCACATTGAAACTAAAACTGGCGAAAATAGTGGCTACCACAGGACTAAAATGGCCAGACGCTCTCCCCCTAGCATTGCTGTCAATGCGTTCCACCCCCACCAAACACCACTTGACCCCTTACGAGGTCGTTTTTGGCCGGCCCATGAGTATCTGGTCCGCACCCAAACCAACATCTATTCACGACGTCCCGGACGTCCTAATGTCTGACTACCTGTATAACCTAACTAAAACACTGTCTGTTATTCATCATCAGGTGCTGCAGGCCATCCCCGATGCTTCCAGGGGCCCCTGACATACCATCCAGCCTGGAGATTTCGTCCTGATTCGGAACTTCCAGCGGGAGAAGAGTCTGGAACCCCGCTGGACGGGCCCCTGGCAAGTCTTGATCACCACCCGAACAGCTCTTTGAGTGGAGGGGAAGCGAAATTGGCTGCATGCACATCATTGCAAGAAAATCTCTCCGGCCCTGACGTCGACCGAAGACGTAAGCACCCAGGAAGAGCTCCTGAACAAAGACCGACCATCCCTGAGCTGCTACCCTGAAACAGAGACACTCGAATTGGCGAAATTCCCTGATCCCACTGTGTCATCCAGAGAAGGGTATAACCTGCGACGAAAGGAGGGAGCTTCGGTTAAGTAGACCACTGAGTAAGTTATCATTCTCAGAGCGGCGGCCTAACACTACAAAGGCTGCCAGGAGAGAAACCAAACGAAGTCTGTGGTTCTGCCCACTACTGAGCACCTTGAAGATGATGGAAGCGCCCGATACGAAGATGATGGAAGCAACCGGACATCCGAAGACCCGCTACAGGAACCCGAAAACTGACAGTTTGCACAGCTCAAAGACTATTCCTCTTCTTATCACTCTTCTCTTTTGCCTCCTCCTCATGACTACCTTCTGGATCGTGGAAGAGAACGCACTGGCTCATAAGACATTTCTAACGACTGCACAGCCTACCACCATGAAAGAACACTACCTGGTCTCTCTTTCACCTCAAATCCAAGAAAGGCGTAAGGAGTTCTGGAACAACTCCTTCGTACAGTTGCTGCACCAACACAACCTTGCTGCAAATGCCACGAATTGCTGGATCTGTGGGTTGATACCACATGCCACCGGACATTCCATCCCCTTCATCCCTTCACCTTTCTCTGTTCATGGCTCCTGCCTTGCCTGGCTGATCCTCTTGCAAGAGAGCTACAGAGACAATGCCACTTCCAGCGAAACTATGTCACACTTTTATCATGGAGTCTGGCTGAACAAAACCGGGAGAGCTGTTGCTCCTTTTTGCCCTCTATCCTCCAATGCCTCTGTTCACATGGACATCCCCACTAAAGAAATGGTGGAGATGCAAATATTCAACAATCCAGCCAGACCCACCTTCTCCTACCTCCGGAAACGAACAGCTGCCACCCTGACTGTGGCCCTATCTGTCGTCAATGTCTCGGGCCTCGTATACATCACAGGCCATGGGACACAAATGGTGGGCCACAGCACTTGCCGCATCACCAGAACTTTGTACTCAACCGACCCACCCTCTTTTGTCACCTCTCCAAACATGTACTTCGTCTGTGGTACAAAAGCCTACACCTGGCTCCCAAAGGGCTGGGGAGGTACCTGCTACATAGCCTTCATCCTTCCTCCAACCTATGTGGCTCCGGCAAACCATCACCGACAGAGACGAGCAAAGGACATCGAGCAGGCCGACTCCACTGGAGCACAATTCTTGGATGCAATGAAAGGACTTGTTCCACTTTGGGGTCCGATGGCGAACAGTCGTGCCATTCGACATTTATCCCAGGCAGTCGAGACAACGATGAAAATTACAGCTGGTATCCTCACAAACAATACAGCCGAGCTTCAGGCGGTCCGTCTGGTGGCTCTTCAAAACCGCCTTGTTCTAGATGTGGTTCTGGCGGACCATGGAGGAGCATGTCGTATCATCGGGTCCAGCTGTTGTACCTACATACAGACAATTCACCCTCCGTTTACAAGGCCATCGAACACCTCCACAGACTCTCCTCAGAAGTTCATCAGGAACAAGAAGGATGGTCGCTCGGGAGTTGGTTCTGGAGTGCTGTAAAGGACTGGGGATGGAGGTTGCTCATGATTGTACTGATACCAATCGTCGTAATATGCGGACTCTGCCTGGGTATTCAATGCTTGCCACCTCTGTGTTCACTATTTGCTAACTGTGTTTGCCCTAAGACTCCGAACTTTGAAGCTGAACGCATGAAAGCTTTGTATGATGTAGAAATCCGTAATATGATGGGGATAGACATAAATTGACAAGCTGGCTAGATATGTTGAAAAGGGAGGACTGTTAAAATCTAGATTGCGACGTAAACATTATCGGCGCCATCTTGTCCCCTTTTAGCTCAAATGTGCGCGTAAGTAGCAGCCATTTTGAACGCCATGGCCTCTCTGCCCACTGCCGATAGCCAGCGCGTCTCTCTCTCTCCCTCTCTGACCCCGCCAGCATCCCCCGCGCGCTGACAGCCCACGTTCTCACATGCTTGGGCCATAAACCACCCCTTCAGCGCGGCCCTGCCTCGGAGCCACATCCCGTACCCGACTAACACCTCCCTCCGTCCCTTTAATGATCACGCATCCTTTGATGAACCCCCTTCCTCTGTGCCCGATTGTCTCGCCCGATCCCAGGTCATCACCTAGCCCTGCGGATACAGTTTATTGCCCCTTACAGTAGGAAGCTGTCCCTCTTCAAAGAATCTATGACTGATAAAAGCCCCCACCCCATGAGATCCGATCAGCCGCACACATTCCGGGAGCCGGCGGGATATCCAGCTGCGCGATAATCATCACCTACTGAGATCGGGGTGGGGACTTTTACTGTAAATATGTGTGGGAACGGGTTTGGAGCGGAGATTCCGAGGATGCCTTTCCGTACATCAAAGTATTGACAAGAATGTGTTTCATGTAATAAAGCAATAAACCTGTGTATAAGAGGCCAGGCCTCAAGGATGCGTGTTGAGCACCTCGAGAAGATACCCTGTTGTCTGATTTGACGTGTTCTGCTCCGTCGGAATAAACTCCTGTTTCCTGCCTTCTGTCTCCAGCGCCTGCCTCTTTGTTTGGTAATCTCGAATGGTATGAGAGGCGGCTAACGCCGGGCAAATACTGAAGGGTTCTTGGTCGAATTCGGCCCTACCTTTCAACAACACCTTGAATATATTAACCTTCCATTGATGATTTCAAGTAATGTTTGGGTGAGAACAACAGTCTTCTCCTAGCAGCTTAACCACTATATTCATACATGAAGTTTTATTCTTCAAATAATTTCCATGCCAAAAAAGAGTAGAACTCTGTGGGATTAGATGATATGTCTGAATTCCTTAATGCTTTATCCAGAATACTCAGGTATTTTATAAGACTGGCTATTGCTTGCACATGAGCTTCATTCAAGAGGAATATGACAGCCACCAGATTCGACTTTGTCCCTTGGTTAGTCAGAAAGCAATGAACGAACTTTCTGCGTTCATCCATTAAAACGGGGCGGATGAAGATAAGATGTGACAACATCTCCTGAATCAAACCACGTGAATGACACTTGTTGATGGCGGATTGAGGCACTCTGGGTGAGAAAAGGTCTAATGATGAGAAGCATCCCATGCGTAACTGACACAACTTAATTTTATAGTAGGCAGAGAATCGTTCAATGATGTATTGTTGGACCCCTCTGTGAACATAACTTCCCATGTAAGACCAACGTGCTTGCTTCTCATGAGGTTCAGGCAATCGGACATGAATAAGACATCTGAACCTCTTTGTTTAGAGCTGCTTTGAACTGTGGCAGGGGTAGGTTCCACAGAATAGATGCACCTTTAGCACCAATGCTTCTGTGCGGCTATTTTGGGACGACAGGCTATTAACGGATTCCACTTTCAACCAGTTTAGGCGCTCGTGCTAAGTGCATGTGTTTGAAGAAACTGCCTTTCTTTGCAAGATGTTGATCATTCAGGTTGAACGCCAACCTAATATGGGCTGGTGTAGTATAATGTGTAATCTCAAGCAAAGCCCTGAAGATTGAGCTCTGAGCATTGTTCAGAAAAGCACCTGGTTCCCTGAAAAAGTTTCTCCCAACAGCAGAATACGTTTAACATTCATGCTCGTCAGCAGTGGTTCCTGACTGGGCTGTTTTGTGGTCTTAAATATAGTTTGAAAAGCAAATTATAACAAGGCAGATTTGGGCTTTACTGCATTAAGTTGTGTTCAATGCCCTCCTTTATCACACAGCCAGCATAAGAGGTATTTATTTATGTGTGTTTAATTTAATCAAAAAAGGGTTGTTCAGAAACCAGGTGCCAGCTTTATTCATTTTTCTGCCGAATATTACGATGTTTGTTTTTTCAAAATGTATTGTCAATTCATTTGAGCTGCTGTGATTATGTGATGTGTTGATCAATATTTGTAGCCCCATCGCCATTTGGCCTAAAAGGCCTATGTCGTCTGCAGAAGAGTGTGGTTATGGATTGATTTGACAGTTTTGACACATGGCCGGCAACCAAGTCCAGTGCAGGTACCAGGTCGCATATAAGCAAATTAAAGCAGGCCGGGGCTAAAACGCACCCTTGTTTGATGCCCTGTTCATTTTTTATCTTGCTAGAAATTATGGTTGTATTTCCATGTTTACTCTAGCCCACGTGTCAGAATAAAGTAATTGAAAGCCTCAAAGAAGTGCAACTGGAATTTGCCTGGCTTTGAATTTGGCCCAGAGTAACCGGAGATTAAACTGATCAAAAGCCTTACTGTAATCGATAAAACAACAATAGAGAAACTCATTTTTCCTTATTTTTTTGCGATAAGCATCATCATTGCCACTAGGTTATCAGAATTGCCTGAAAAAGTTTACAACCAGTTTGCTTGAAATGTATCAAGTCCCTAAAATGTGCCCATACTTCTAGATCTTCCAAAAGAAGTGATGCAAAATACTAAGCCTCAACATCCAAAAGGGCAATGAGGTAATAGCTGTTGAGGGCCACCACTGGGCCTATCTTATAAATGGAGAGGAGATACAATCCTTGCCAAGACGGTGGGATGGATTCAGTAAGCATACAGGTGTGAAAGAGCTTTTCCACAGACGTGGACAAAATCTCAGCGTCCTGTTTGTAAACTGATTCAGGAATGCCACGGAATGCTGCGTCAGCTCTGCTTATGTGCATCAGTTTTGCAATTCTTGTTGATGTGAATGTTAAAGCATACTGAAGGATTTGCACTTTAACTTCCTCAAATCTTCTATGCACATAATTTTGCTTTCTGGGCTGAGTTGTAAATTAAGATATTATGTTGAGGCACTGTATATTGAACTGATTTGTGTGATACAGTCTTCAGGGATAACATTAATCCCATTTTCATTGACTGTTTTTGAACCCCTACGTAGGCGGTTGATGATAATCAAAAACTTCTGTGGGGTTTTGTTGCAAAAGAAAGAGTTCAATCTGAAGGGTTTCCTCATACTTTTGTTTGACTTGCCAGATTTGTTTTTTATAAAGGCTGCGTAGGGTGTTTATATCCATGAGCAGGGGTAGATTTAACCCTGATTTAAGTAATCTTATCTTCTTGTTAATAGTTCTTTTCGGGGTCCTGAGGTCTTTTGTGAACCAAGGGTGCATAGGAGTGAGCCTGGGAGATCTTATTGATGAAATTGGGTGTGAGCTCCTGCCCAAATAAAGAATTAGCCTTTACACAACAAACTCCTAGACATTGTTTGAATGGAAGTTCAGTAATCGAGTAAGCGAGCTCCAGTTGACCCGTTTCCAGTTGTTGTGAGCTTCACTTCAATCAATAGATTTTAAATTGGTATGAGCTGTAATGGAGTTTTTAAAAGCAAATGTTAGCAATTGGTTTCTAGTTGGCCAGGCTACGCACCTAAGCCAGGCAGGACCCACTACACTAGTCAGGGTAAGTAAGTTATACACTAAAGATAACCTATTCTCACCCCCTGGTAGCTTGGCGCAGAGTTCATGTATAAAGCATCTGCGCAACACACTCACATAAGTAACACAATCAATACACCACAATAGAGACTTCACACATGATTATATAAACATATGTTTCTGTATTGACTTACATCAACATAGACCAAAACGACATGGACTAATTACTTTTAGTTGTAAACAACTAGAGAGTGAATGGGACTATGTCCTCTTCCCCAAAATATGCAATAAACAATATGCACAAATCCCTAGAGAGTTATAGTCATAGTTGATGACCTGTACCCTTTTTGAGGGGAGCACAAACAACCAGTGGTTGTTTTATAAGACCCCTCACCCACCTACCTAGTAGTTGGCATGCTTCATCATCGGGGTCCCAGCTGGATTGCCGAATGCAATCCAGCTGTGCTTCAGCACTAATTCACAGCAGAGCAGGTTTTCGTGATAATGTGATGTGCTATGTGCAATGTGATTAAATGATAAAAATGTCTCTAAGAAATGCCCTTGTAATGAGTTTTAATGGAATGGTCATGGGACATGATTAAAAACATAGGCAGGATATACTAGAGGTAAAAAGTTGTGCCTCAATATCCCTAGGATTTAAACATGCGAGTACACATCAACATTATGGCAAAAAAAATGCCTGATTCCATTTGAGCTATCTCAAAAAATTGAAATGTTTAATTGATGCTGCCGACCTGAAAATGGCTGTCCAAACTTTGGTCATCTTGAGGATTGAGTATGGTTGCACAACTCTACCTGGGCTCCCTGAGATCTCTTAGCTTAAAGAAAAGGGAACGACCCCACTACCCAAGAGAAGGGGTACCACTGGTAAACAAAAAATGTGAAAGTCTCTTGGGAAGCCCAGAAGATTCACAACTCCTACTGATGGTATCTAATCCCTTGTTTTCCACGCAAGCCAACAATTCATGAGCACTCAACTCAAAACCAAGGGCCCTACTAAGCAATTACAGTATCCATATACAATGCTACAGGGAATTACATTAAAAATAAATTTTATTGACAAATTGCTAAAAATATCGTAGGGATCATAAAATAATCCACTACTTCACAATACATAACAAGCATTGGAATAGCCAATAGGTCTTGCCTTTGAGACCTTATGTGTTTAGCCAGAACTTTTGGATATGTTGTGGAGCATTGTGGCTGCTGTGCATTATGTTGAAAAGTTATAATAAAAAGTGTTAAGCAGTTTTGTTACCTTTATGCAAATAAAGACGACATTATATACAAGTGAAAAACCTGATTAAAAAAAGTTTTTAACATAAAAAATGTCTTCTAGTTTTTTTGTACTTGCACTGCTGGCAACTTCTTCCTGCCTGTTCTGATGCTTGTTTATTATAATTTTTTTTGTTATGGGGAGTGGGAAATAAATAACGGGGAAGTGGAGGTTGGAAAACAGTAATTTAATTAGAACACGAGCAGCGGAGGGACACTAGGGGAGATTCAACAGATGCCAGATTCCAAGGGCAGACTGCCATGATGCTTAGGTGGTGCGCGGATGCAAAATGGTGGTGGTGAATGATGTTTGGTGCTCATGTGGTCCGGTAATGCATCCATCTTTTAGAGCCAGTGCTTAACTGGTAACTGCACTGGGGCCCCTTTTGCGCTTATGTTTTGGGACCAGCACAGGAGCAGGAGAGTTAAAAACACACAAGGGAGAAAGAAGGGGAAGAAAAAGATGGAAAACTGTGACAGATGAAGAAATCAGTAACCTGTAAGAGTGAGATAAAGGGGAAGGAAAAGTCTGGTGGTCGTATAATGAGGCATGAGGTGGAATCAAGAACATGCATCCTTGGTCTTCTGCATGCCAACATTCAGCAGCATCAGCCGACGGCTTCGGAGCAAAACTAGGCCCTTGCACTTATTCTTTTACAAACTAAGCAATGTTTAAAGGTGCAAGTGGTGGAAGTGGGCAGCAGGGGCATATAAGGCATCTATTTTTGGTACATAATTTACAGGAAGTGATCTCAGTGGCATAAGGTACAAGGGGAAACCAAAGAAGTTGTTCGTAAAGAAGAAAGAGAAATTTTCTTTGTAGAAGTCAGGTGCTTCAAAGTCTGTTAAGAGAGGGAAATGCCTAAAATATTCCAGAAGAGAACGAGCAGCATGTGGACATGGCAGTGAGGAGATGTCAGTGGCGCCAAGTCACAACATTTAGTCTTAACTCTGTCTCTTGACGTTTTGTTTGCTTACTCTTTTCTTTGAGATCACATTGTAACCACTCATTGATTTGCTTAAAATGTGCTTATCAGCTCCAAAGCCCACAAGGTTCCATTTAAGCAATATTCATGACATTAATTATTAGTATTAGTTGTTTTTAAAATTATCCACAGATAGATAAACAAGGATAGCTCTGTCCGCAATGCAATGCCCTCGAGATATTCTTTCTTACCACAGGTCGCGCAAGCCAACTTCCTTCAAGCGTGAATGCGTGTCACGCTCACAATATGGTCCTCTCTTCTTCCCTGCTATGCATTTAAACCACTCTGACCCATGACTCATCACTCAAACAAGATTCACACACAGCAGCCCCTCTATCCTGCTCACTGCAGCTCTTCGAGAAGGAATTGTTCGATAAGTGATGTTTTCTGATGTTTTCTAATGGTCGAGGCAGTGCTCTTACAAGAAACAGTGGCATCCTGACACGCTCCCGCCTGCGCTCCAAAGCCCGGTGTCACCCACCAGAAGAAGAAAGTCCCAGTGAGTCATGATCTAGTTCCAGTCAATGACACACTCATCCATCTCTGTGATGGGGCGTTGGACCGCCCCTCCCACGGACCCATGGCCATTTGGTCACAGCCAGTCTGGCTCACACAAGTGCCAAACAGGCCGGCTGCCTTAGAACTGATAGAAACGGGACCAGTCCCCCCTTCCCCATTGTCTGCATTCCAGCCTGGTCTCCCCAAGGCAGCTTCCTGCGCCCGGCTCCGCACACAGTACGGCTGTGTAAACAATAATGTAAAATGTCTGTTTGCAGTTTTTTTTAATAGCGCGAACTTGGCCAAATGGCATTGTATCTTATTAAACGAGCTCAAAATCAATTGTAGGCAAGGATTTGCCCAGCATCACAGCATGTTTAACTGACACTGGGACTCGAGCCTGGTTGCCCAGTACCAAGGTCAGTAACGTTGGCCGCTAGCTAGACCACATCTCGTAGAAGGTGCCAGTGCTGGAAAGTTCATGTGACAACTGTCGTGAAAAGGGATAGCACACAGTGAACCATACACAAAATCAGCCTGTCATGCTGCTCTGAAGGAGCTCCATAGTGCGCGTGCTGGCCCAACTTGAACCTTCCATTCAAACGTGCTGGGCTGCAACCATACCTTGGAGGGACACAGAAGGAAGGTGGTCGTTTTCACTATAAAGAAGGTCATACATCCTGAAGAACCGGGTTTTAGAACCCAGCGGCGCCAGGGGCACGCCCAAAGTCTTCGGGTTCACCTGTCTTAGAATACAGAGACACGGGATACTTCTGAGTGGCGTCAAAGATCAAATGTATTGGCTGCAGCCAGTAACAGAAGTCCTAGAAATCATCACGGTATGAGTTCTCAGGAGACTGCTCAACTTTACAAAGCAAGTCATCCCTTTTTATGCCAAACATTATGCTTCAGGCAAACATTCTTTGTTTACAGTTTAACCAATCACATGTTTCCACAATGAAAGTATTGCATGACGACAAACCCATTTTACAGTTGTCTGGCCCATAATCAATCATTGAACAAACCCAACATTCTTCTTTAGACAAGCCGGACAAACCCATAATAAAAAAGGTCCACAACCCATATCGTAAATAGACCATAAAAGAAGACAAAGAAACAGATAGAAGTAGTATAAGGCATGTTTGTGTGCAGTAAAACTTTATGATGTCCTGTGCTCTGATCCTTAATCTTGATCAGCTAAAGGGCAGGAACTGGTTTAACAAGGTCAGCTTCAGGCAACAGGGTCAGTTCACTCAGGTCAAACAGGAGTCAGCACGAACTTGAGCTAAGGTGTACATGTCCTTAAAAGACTAGTTCAGCCACAGTCATCGGCCTATGTGAGGGCAACCACAAAATGGCTGACATACACAAAATGGAACCCACGGGTTCAGAATTCACAGAACCTCAGACCCTCCTTTTGCCCTTACATAGGCAATCACTCAGTCTGTATCTGAATCCATGTCAATATTCATCAGGTCATTTAGGTGCTGCTGGAGCATCATTCTATCTCTCTGTGCTTCTCTCGAGACAGGCGGTCTCCTTACACACGTAGTAGCACAAAGGCCACATATGGCAGGACCACACTGTACACAAAGACAACACAGAAAAAGAATCGCTAAAGCCATACCAATGACCATCAGAATCTTCCATCCCCAAGTGGATAACATTCCCCAAAACCATCCAGTCAACGACCAATCTCCTTTGTCCACATGTATAGACTCAGAGATCTTATGCAGTCTGGAAATGGCCTCGTATACTGTAGGAGCATTATCTGGAATGAAAACGCAGCAACTCGATTGGATCATTTTACATACTCCACCTCGATCTGCAAGTATGACATCTAAAACCATACGGTTCTGTAACGTCATAAGACGATCCGCTTGAAGCTCAGCAGTCAAATTACTAAGGGCACCGGCAGTTTCATTTACGGAGGACTCAACCACTCTTGTCAATTGGCGTATATGTTCCTACTGTTAACCATAAGTCCCCAAAACGGCAGGAAACCCTTTAAGAAGTCTCCCACTTCTTGTCCAGCGGTATCTTCCTGATCGAAGACACCTTTAACAACTCTCGTTCTGTGGTAATCTGCAGCAGCAGTGTACGTAGGGGGCAACAAATACGCCACATAACATGTGCCCGAAAAATCAGGGGGCAACCATGTATATGCTCTGTTGAATCAGACAAAATACGTGCCTTTAGCTGCTAAAAACGGTGGGGAAGATTGAGACGCAAAAACGTACGTCTGAGTACATACACTCTTCCCTAACTGAGCTCTCGGATTCTTGCCATTACCTTGCAAACAAAAATGACCTCGGTGGGGTACGATCCAAATCGGAGGTGACCTCTTCCGTCTCTGCTTCTCACCCAGACTAATACTATATCCGGTTGCATTCCAACCAACATATGCTAGTAACTCATCCTTGGGAATAGTCCTATACGTTTCGATATCTCTACTCATATTCGTAATTCCCTTCACCAAGGCTTTATTACTTGAGTTATTTCTTATGGAACGCAGGGGATAGACTTTGATGGCATAAATAAACATCGTTTGGAAAGCCCATAGAGACCCATTCTGACTAAACGGTAGAACCAAATAGGGAATACCTCTATCCGTAGTATGCGGCATAAGACCACACACCCAACAATTAGTGGTGTTCACTACCAACTGGTGTTGATGCAGAAGCTGTACAAAAGAATAATTCACAAATTCCGACCTTCTAATCTGCTCGTGTTCAGGTAAGATATGAAAAGAATGCAAAGAAGTAGTAGTAGGAAAAGACATAGGTTGGGAGGTGGGTGCAGAAGTCAATTGGGTAGTGAAAACAATCCAACCCACCAATGCTAACGTCATGCTTAAAAACATCAGAACACATGTTATCAGAAAACATTTGCTATGCATTAATTTACACAGTTTCATTTTAAAGTTCATTTCCTCGGCAGCTCTCTCCATCACAAAAAACTCCATCCTCCAACCGTGCTGTTCGCGGCAGTTGGTTTTCTTCCGCTAAGGAATGCTTCTGGCAGTCCAGGGAACGCCCTAGGACCAACTAGAACCGTCGACCTTGTGTCTACACGGCTGCAATCCCAAGTCTTTATACCGCGACCCTACAGCTGAGCTCGGATGGCAGCTCGAAAAAGAAAAATAGGCCAAAACAGTTTCTTGGATGAGAGAGTGCAGTTCTCCAAAAACAAAAGGAAAAATTATGTCTTTATTTGTCCATTGTTTCTCGGTCGTAAATTATAACGGCCTTTACCAGGCACTGTCTGATCTTTAAACAGAAGTTCAGGCTCAGTGGTGTCCAATCTCAGATGTGGAGGTACAGCTGCTTGCAAAGTGTCGTCGTCCTCTCGTTCAGACTTTGTCCATACTAGATGTGCATCGCTAAACGGCATGAACTTCGGCACCCGTTCTGTCTCTGAGTCACCAATACCTTCACGGATCCACTGGTCGTACGGCAGAGGTAAAGGCACCCTCTTACAATGTAAGCCGTGGACCCAATTCCGCTTCCCGAAGACCTTCACCTAGTTTCTTGTCGACAGGAGCACCTGGTGGGGGCCGGTCCAGCGGGGCTGCTCGTTTTTGGTTCGCTGAAAGTTTTTCACGAGGACCCAGTCACCGGGATTGATGGTGTGACCTGGGTCCACAGATGCTGGTGGCAAGTTATCATGAACCTGTTGATGCAAGACACACAATTTAGCCGTCAGGTCATACAAATAGTCCACCAACACAGGATAGTCAATATCACTAAATTTCGTTGGTCTCGGCACTCCCCACACATTTGCCGGTCGACCAAAGACTATTTCATACGGACTAAGTTCGATTCGGGAATGCACTGTAGTTCTAGTTGACAAAAGTGCCAACGGCAAAGCATCGGGCCATTGGAGACCGGAACTTGCCTGAATTTTGGCTAACTTTAGCTTCAAAGTGCCATTGTAACATTCCACTAATCCAGCTGATTGGGGATGATTTGCAGCATGGAACTTTTGTTTGATGCCCAAACCCTCACACACTCTCTTCATAATCTTCCCCACAAACTCACTTCCATTATCACTCCACACCATCCTTGGCAATCAAAACCTAGGGAAATATTCTTTAAGCAAGACTTTAGCTGTGGACGAGGCAGTATTATCTTTTAGGGGGTATGCCTCTACCCATCTAGAAAAGGCACAAACAACTACAAGGACGTATTTCAAGTTGTTGCATCTTTCCATGTGGATAAAATCCAATTGCAGAACCTCGAACGTATACGTCGGAGGCGCAAAGTGACCTGCTGGAGTTGGAGTTCCCTTACCTGGATTATACATCAAACACACCATACAATTCTTGACCACATTCTCAGCACATTTAGGAATTCCAGCATTCTGCCATACTGGAGACAACTATTTACAAATTCCTTTCGCACTAATGTGAGACAACCCATGTGCCATCGTAACCACCGCAAGCACATATGCATCCGGAAAAATCCATCTTTGGTGTTCTGATAATTCAACTCAACAACCAGTCGAATCCAATCTACCCGTAGTTTCTCTCCACACAATCTTTTCATTTTCAGTGGCTTCAGCCTTGATTGATTTCACACTCTCAATCGTATCTTCACACATTCCAGCTGCACCAATCCATCTCGCAGGGCCTGCAACATACATTCGACTCATCACATTTCTTGCTGTTTCTTTCGCGACTTCATTCGCAAACGCGTTACCATGACCAACATCATCCGTAACCTTCTGATGAGCACTACACTTCACGATCGCAACTTGCTTCGGCAAAGTAAGTGACTCAAGAAGCTCATTCACCAACTGCCCATGTTGAATCTTAGTCCCATGGGATGTGAGAAATCCCCTTTCTTTCCACAAGCGTCCAAAACTGTGTGCAACACCAAACGCGTACTGGCTATCGGTATACACATTCACTCTCTTTCCCTCTGACAGAATACACGCTCTCGTTAATGCAATCAATTCTGCTGCTTTTGCCGAATTATAGCTCACTCGTGCAGTTTCAACAATTGTGCATAATGTCGTCACGGCATATGCTTCAGCCGTATCACCATTCGGGAGCTTGTAGCATGACCCATCAACCCATAGCGTACCATCAGGATCCAAAAGAGGAGTGTCTTTCAGATCGACTCTACCCTTCGTTTCCTCTTCCGTCCTCAAAAAACAATCATGCTGTTCCTGACCATCTGTATCCACAGAAATCGGCAACAATGTTGCTGGATTCAATACATTACACCGCTTGATGTGCACATGACTAGCCAAAAGCGTCAACTCATAACCCGACAACCTCGCACTAGTAAGGTGCTGAGTCTTGGTTCGATTTAATAAAGTATCCACTGCATGTGGAACCATCACAACCAACGTATTATCCATCACCAATCCAGCAGACAGTCGGATGGAAACAGCCGCTGCCGCTGTAGCTCTCAAACAGCTTGGCAACGCCCCAGCTACCGGATCTAAAGTTTATGAGAAATACGCACATGGACGCTGCTTATCACCAAACTGTTGAGTCAAAACCTGCAATGCACAACCCTCTCTCTCGTGAACATAGAGTGTAAAAGGCTTACTGTAGTCAGGAGTACCCAACACTGGAGCAGAACACAACGCATCACGCAATTCAGAAAAACTTTTCTGACAATTGTCAGACCACGGAAGAGGATTCGGTGTATCTTTACAAGTCAAAGCCAACAGAGTTTTCGCCAATAGAGAGAAATTTGGAATCCACTGTCTACAATACGACGTGATACCCAAGAAAGCACGCACTTCTCTCTGTGTGCTTGGTACAGTCATTTGCGCAATCGCTTGAATTCGTTCTGGGGTCAACCTTCTTCCCTCCTTTGACAAGAGATGACCTAAGTAGGTCACTTCGTGGCGACAATACTGCAACTTAGAAGGTGACACTTTATGATGCAAGTCCGACAAATGTCGCAACAAAGAAAGAGTAGCTTCTTTACAAGATTTTCATCATCAGCGGCCACTAACAGATCATCCACATACTGAATAAGAGCAGCACCAGCAGGCAACACAAGAGTATCAAGTTGAGTTTTCAAAGCCTGACTATAAATGGAGGGACTTTCACAATAGCCTTGGGGAGCTCTCTTAAACCGGAAGCTTCGGCCTCCTAAAGAGAAGCCAAAAATATCTCTACTCTCCTCGGCAATTGGAATGCTGAAAAAAGCATTCTTCAAGTCAATAACTGAAAACCAAGCGGCTGAAGCAGGAATCAGAGTCAGTAAAGCAGTAATGTCCGGAACAACAGGAAACTGTGGCACAACAATCTTATTGACCTCTCGAAGGTCGATCACAAACCTATACACAGGCGGCTGAGAAGAGTCAGTACGCTTCAAGACAGGCAGAACAGGACTGTTACACACATTACCTCTCGTTTCTTCAATCACACCTTTCTCAATCAAATCATAGATAATCGCTAAAAACGCTCTTTCACCATCACTCGAAATCCAATATTGGGGAATACGTGGCAATTTAACATTCGATTTGAGCGTAACAACATAGGGTGGAATCTCCAAAAGACCCACATCATTAGGACCAGTAGCCCAAAGAGTATCAGGGAGAGAACGCAATTCCAGTGGAAGTCGATTTTTAGATAAATACATTGGAGAGATCACTTACTTACCCAATGTAAGATGTACTCCCGAAGGAGAGCAATACAATGTTGCATGCAATCTTTTTAACAAATCCAAACCCAACAAATTCTCACCACAACCTGTCGTTAGAATAAGGGGTGCTTCCAATTCACAAGGCCCAATAGAACGAGACAAAGGACTAGAAAATGGATTACGTACCGGGGCGCCAGAAAATCCTACCAAAACATTCGTTAAGCCAGACAAAGGTGCGCCAGGGAGTTTAGAGTGCATGATAGAACTCTTTGCTGCACCAGTATCCAAAAGAAAAGGCTCTACTACACCTGATGTAACTACTGCAACATAAGGTCCACTCTGGTCTACTGGAACTGACACTACTCCCTCTCTTTGTCCATGGCTGTCCTAGCAATCATTATAACTAGTACCCTCATTTTCAACATAATAATCGTCAGTGTAGTATTGCGTAGATCTGCCAGTCTGTACATTCTGCTGATCAAAATAATTCATTGAACTCTGAGGAGGAAAAGAACGTTCGTTCTGAGGAAACGCACCACGTCCTCTACCTCTAGATACTTGCTGGAAACCACCACGACCTCTCAGACCCGACATACCACTTGTACGTTGTCGTAAAACAGGACACTCATTCTTGTATGACCTTCCTCCCTACAATACGCACACTGATTCAGACCCAAAGGTGGTCTTGGAGCAAAATACTCAGGCTTCTGTGATATTCTCTGAAACTGTGGAGGTTGCTGAAACTGTGGACGTTGCTGTGACTCTTGCTGATTCGAGCGAGGCGGATATGCCTGCTGCAAAAGAACTTTTGTCTTCAAGTCTTTAGTCTTCTTCTCTACTCTATCTTTCTCATCCTTATCCCTATTCTCGTAGTACTGTGCAGTCGCCAATATCTGAGCCGACGAAGAAACAGCCCACGAACTCTCAGAATCTTTCAACTTATTACATAGTTCAGGAAGTGAGTTAAAGACAAACTTATCTACTAACAATCTTTGTCCACTTTCCGTACTCATATCTTGACCACTATGATCTATAAATGTCTCTTCAAACCTAGTGAAGAAATCAGATACACTTTCGTCCTTCTTCTGCTTACATGCTGCTAACTTGTCCCAATTTTCTCGTAACGCTGGCATCATCGTTTTCATAAGATTTATAATTCTGCCAGGTAGATCTGCCACTAGAGGCTCAGGCTTAGAACCACCAACTTGTCTAGCGTCCGCAGCAGCAATATTGAGCCATGAGTCACCTAATTCAACCGCATGATCCTCATGACAAATCTTTGCCCATAGAGGTTGAGGTACTACATTACCCAACAGCATATCTATGTCAGCTAAATTCATAATGCATGCATCAACTATGTGGGACAATTCTTTGTAATAGCCAGCCGGATTCTTACGGGGATCAGGTAAAGACTGTTTGAGGGCCAAAACTTCTACTTTCTTCCATGGCACATGCACCCATACTCTCTGAAAATGAATGAGGCAGAACAGGCGGATTAGCGTTTGCGTCCCCTTCTCTGCAAACTGGGGGAACCTCTCTCATTGGATATTGTCGTACCTTTCTCCTGACTGCGGAATCAGGCTCAAACAATCGCTGAGAGGGGAAATCGCTCCTAAACGCAAGTACTATCGCAACTGCTTCCTCAACTACGGGACCCACTATCGTCCCTTTCGCAAACTCAAACTTGACATTTAGCAACTCTACGGGAACTGCACCCAAATCATTATCTTCCCATTCCTCACGAAGGAAAGTACATATAACTTCAAAAACATACCTTTGCTTGGGTGCTTCCCACTGCTGGAAAACATCCATAACTGACTCTAAGTTATACCTCCAAACATTCAAAACCCACCTGCGAGCCAAGAGATCTAACACTGCCCGTTCTTCGGGACCAGGTAGCTGACTACGCATTTGTTTACGTGCAGAAACAGGGGTCATACTCAATAACCCAAAGAAAGGAGACAAAAGACCAGTAACAGTATCAGTCATTCGTTGTCGAGCAGAAGGAGAAGCTGTCATAAGGACAGGAGACAAAGTATTTTGAGGTGATAGAAGTGTAGGGTTAGTAGCAAGAGAAGTTGAAGGTACAGGAGAATAAGGCAAAGTAGTTCCAGACAAAACCGATAGCAAAGTCGGCGGCCCCAGAGGAGGCTGCGCCGTAGGAGGAAGAACCAGCTGAGGAGGAGCCGGTGGCTGAACAGCAACAAGAGGTTGTGCAACTGGAGGTTGCGGGGGTGCCGTAGCACTCTGTGCATAAGGGGGTGGTAATCTCAACAAATGTGACATCAAAGGATCCTTCTCAGGGTCCTTTGTTGCATTCTTAAGAAGAGATGGCAAAGCTGGATAACATTTATCAATAGCCATATTATGTTGCCTATCTGACACCTCAATTGCTTTATCTTCTTCGTTTTCTTTAAACTGCCTAGCAGCTTGCATTATTGATACATCCTTTTCTCTTTTATCTCTTTTAGCTTGTTTAATTTCTCGTTGTCTGGCTTCTTTATGCCAAAGGCGAAAGGAGTCAAACATTGCCGGCCGGGCTTTCTTCCTAAATAATTTAGTTTCCAAATTGTCTAAAATCTCTGTATCAAAGCTACCATGTTGGGGCCATTGTAAGACACCATCTTTTCTAGTATAGCGGACCCATACTTCATTAAACGTAATGGGGCCCACGCCGTGTTTAGAATAGAGCTCATAAGTCGGAGTTCCAACTGGAGGTATCGGACATGAATCCTGCAATCTGGAATCCCTGTTACAACCACAACAGAATATCCTCCTAATTTTGCTAAGACTAGGCATCTTCGCTCACTAATCTATCTTCAAACTTCAAGGGATTATCTACAACGATAGTCTCGCAAATATACGAGTCCCTCGGCTTTGGAAATTGCAATTTTCAAATCAAAACTAAGGACCAAACAAACTAAGAACCAAAGAACCAAAAACTAAGGACTGGGAACTTAACTGAGGTATCAGTCACGCCACCAGAAGACCCGTCTATCGTCTCGCCGTACAAAGTATCACAAATGGGTCCAAGACAGGGCGACAGTCAGGGCAGCAGTCCTTCGTAGCCGTCAGGAAAGCGGGAAGCCTCGCAGCAAAGACCTTCAGTCCACATTGACATGCCGGGGTCGATGAAGTGGTGGCCGTCCTCCAGAATTTCCTCACGAAGCTCCTCACGATCTTCAGGCTTGGACCGGTACCGCTGAAGTCGCCCCAGGTTGGAAGCGCCAACTGAAGAACCGGGTTTTAGAACCCAGCAGCGCCAGGGGCACGCCCAGAGTCTTCGGGTTCACCTGTCTTAGAATACAGAGACACGGGATACTTCTGAGTGGCGTCAAAGATCAAATTTATTGGCTGCAGCCAGTAACAGAAGTCCTGGAAATCATCACGGTATGAGTTCTCAGGAGACTGCTCAACTTTACAAAGCAAGTCATCCCTTTTTATGCCAAACATTATGCTTCAGGCAAACATCTTTGTTTACAGTTTAACCAATCACATGTTTCCTCAATGAAAGTATTGCATGACGACAAACCCATTTTACAGTTGTCCGGCCCATAATCAATCATTGAACAAACCCAACATTCTTCTTTAGACAAGCCGGACAAACCCATAATAAAAAGGACCATAACCCATATCGTAAATAGACCATAAAAGAAGAAAAAGAAACAGATAGAAGTAGGATAAGGCATGTTTGTGTGCAGTAAAACTTTATGATGTCCTGTGCTCTGATCCTTAATCTTGATCAGCTAAAGGGCAGGAACTGGTTTAACAAGGTCAGCTTCAGGCAACAGGGTCAGTTCACTCAGGTCAAACAGGAGTCAGCACGAACTCGAGCTAAGGTGTACATGTCCTTAAAAGACTAGTTCAGCCACAGTCATCGGCCTATGTGAGGGCAACCACAAAATGGCTGCCATACACAATATGGAACCCACGGGTTCAGAATTCACAGAACCTCAATCCTAAATGAGGGTCACCTAGGCAATATAATGCAGCGAGCGGCGACCGTGGGCTGCCCCTCTCCCGTGTAGGACGGCAGTAGATAAAGGGAAAATTACATTTAGTATAGTGCATCAACTTCCCAATCAGGACTCTACAGCCCCTCTTGCAACAAAGAAACTAGTACGAATGAAGGTCGGAATAGCATGTACAGAGTCAGCAGGCATTTCCTGTTAGCATGTACACTTTACCCATTTCCGTCTGCAGGTGGTCAGTGCATGTAGGTTGACAGTAGTAGTAGGGCTATGGACCTCCCGTTCATGCGTGCGCTACCCCGCTCTCATACTTTGTGCCCCGTGCATCATCCAGCCCAAAGTTACCCAGTCATTAATTCACCAGAAACAGGAACTTTCCGGCCGCCGAAAAACTTCCTGCAACGCGCCCACAGCCTGACCTGCAGCACTTTATCGGCCACAGAGAGGGCTGCCCCAACACAGCATGCTTCTAAAGACATTTCTATTGCCCCCTCCCCTCTCACCCCCACACAATAATCCTATTCATCCCTTCCCATTGAATTGCGAGCAGAACACCACTGCACCAGCATCAGCCCGCAAACAAAAGGAAGAGGAGGGAAAATGAAAAGCATCGCAGCCACAGAAGAATGCAAAGTTACAACAGCTTACCCCATAGAAGCGCCTCTCTTAAAGGTCTGTGGAAAGGTGGCAGCTGCTGTCCCAAAGCGCACATGCCATAAACATCGGAGGGTCTGTAAAGTGGACTCCACACAGTTGTGACTTCTGTGAAAGCAAATCGCATTCAAGCAGCGTTGCAGGTAAAGCATGTGCCTGCTGGTACGCCAGGGCGCTTCTGGGAATTCACGCCGGTGTTGGGAACGCATCCAGTTATTCACGTGACTCAGCAGCCGGAGCCGAGGTCTTACTGTGGTCACATGACAATGCACTGATTCAGAGGGCAGGCGCCGTACGCAGTGAAAGCAACACCTTGTCAAGGGGGGAGAGGTGGAGGGGCGCCCATGATTCACTCGCGGGAGTGATAAATGCTTCCAGATGGTGGCGCGCAGTCCCGCGAGTGAATCTCCTGACGTGCACGCGTTGCCATTGAAGGCAATGGAACGCGTGCAGGTGCTTGGCTGAAAAGCCTAAGCGATCGGAAAATGTCTTTTTCCTTTGCAACACATGCGCGTTGCGAAGGCAAGACCTAAAAACACAATGGTATACACATATAATAATGAGAAACACAAATAAATAAAGGTGCAAACTGTTGATCACATCTTGTTTAGGTTGCTCCATATGGAATTCATTCTATTATTTGTTCAAATGTCCATAAATCTTATCCTCTATTGGACTTAAACAAGTTCCTTGGATGCAACAACATATAAAAACACAAAGGCATTGACTCGTTTCGGTGGTATTTTTATTGATGCTAACCACCTTCTTGAAGACAAAAACATAATAGTCTCTCCTGTGTTAAATCACGAGAACCTAATAAATACATAAATATACATATCATCAATCTAATCAAACTCATCCCACTGCATTCATATATATTGCCTCAACCTATATCTATGTTCAGAGTAGAAAGTTATCCAAATATAAATACAACGCATTAAAATACATATCAATATTAAAAGTTAAACAATTTAGACAAGTTCAAATGCAGTACAATTTACTATTGGTAGTCCTGTTCCTAACACAAGTGTCTAAACACTGAGTTACTCTATATAATTGTCCATAGGGACCAAATTGAAACAGCCATACTCATTCTCCCATACATCTCTATTAGGGTGGCTCATGGTAACCCCAGCATTCATTCAACCCGTTTACAGAGCCAATATTGCATCTCACCCACCTCTTAAATTCCGGGGATGGATCAGAATTTAGTATTCTTCAATATCTGTAAGCGGGGCTCCTTAGGGCTCCAATTGCAAGTATATATAATCTCTTTGGATAAAAGACAAATTTTAAAATGAGACCCAATTTATTCAAAATGATATGAGCGTTTTCCCCATATTTGATCCCCTTTGGTCACGGGGAAACCTACCTAGCAGGTGGGCAGAATCCTGCACCCCAGTTGTTTAAATCATAAAGGTCCAACCGTTAACCCTTTTTATTAATGAACCTTTTCAAGTATCCTACGGGAATAATTTTACAAATACGGGGTAGTTAGTTAATGTCCCCACTATCACAATTCTAAAATTATTATGTTCAACCTTGGCACTCACCAAGTTTAATTTGAAGTTCGGTGCACTTCAGTGTTGAATTGGGACCACAGACTAATTTTTTCAAATATTTCAGACCAAATCTTACTCCACTAATTACTGGACCTGTGGAAATAAACAATATGACCATATATATATTTTACCCAGGCTAAACCTGGTAGAAATCAGAAAAGGTGAAACCCACCAGATCCATCGATTTCCCTCTGTCATGGTGATTGAATGGGATTTTACATATATCCTGTTCTCCTTATCACTGTACGTGAGTTTAACAAACTTATCATAATGTGAAGCCCAACATCTTTTAAATGCGTCTCCCATTTTCTCTTTAACATCACTCCTTGTTTCGCTAAACGTGATAAGCAGGAGTCTTGTATTCGAACTATGGGTATAACCCCCTTCACTCACATAAGCCTGAGTTATTTGGGGCCTCCCTCTCATTCCTCTTCTAACCTAACTGTTGCTAAAACATTGCGGGGTCGAGTAAACCGACACTGTACTCTTGCACCCGATTTTATTAGAATTGTTACAGCCGGTAAATAACAAAATAATCCCCTTTACTATGTCAAACGGAATGTTTAGGGCCTTCCTCCCATTTCGAGTCGAGTCGGGGTCGAATAAACAAATACTATGTCAAACAACTGCAAAGGTGCACCACAAAAATCAATGAACAAATTACAATACTATTAATAAGCAAGAAAAAAGAACGTTTTGCATTAACGGATGTTGTTAATCTTCAAGTGGTCTTTATTTTCAATTTATTCAAAAACAATGTACAGCCGACGCGTTTCGTCCCAAGCTGGGACTTCTTCAGGGCTGTCGGTAAAAACATACAAAGAAATGATTACTCTACTAGCTACATAAAGTGACAAACATTTCAACAACATACACAGTTTACAAAACATTTCTTAAAATACTTGCTAAAACATGGGCATTGGAGCTTGTGCGAACAAACAGCATTAACCCACAGAAACCATGATGGAAAAAGGCCTCTATATTTGACATGAACAATTATGTACACTAATGTTTGTATATACAATATTTACATATATAAAGGAGTAAATCCTTGGTCTGGCACAAAATATTTTACATTTGTTTCTTAACAGGGAAAATTTAGCGAAAAAAGTGCCTATATGTAAATGAACAGTTATGTTCAAGTGATTCTATATACAATATATACATTTATAGAGGAGTAAATCCTTAATCAGACACTGAGTAAAAAACATTTCATGCTAACAGGGAAAACTTAATGGATACTTGAGATATCGTTTGGAAGTTTATTGGCAAATAGCAAATTTCTTCATATATGTCTAGGTTATTCATGGCACGGAGAAACTGAGAATAATGAACAAGGGGGCACCCCAAGGGTCGTACCAAAAGCGGAAAAACAATCTGGTGTAAGAGTATATCTGAAATCGAGTGTTATTGAGAACTGCCCAGTTAGTTTTGCTCTCTTAAAGGATAGTCAGGGAGACAGAGTCGGTAATATTATAAACTCTTCATTCAACAGAAAATATAAACAGTTGACTTAATTACCTTTTATAAATGTGAACTGTCCCATATGGAGTGAAAGTATGCAGACATTGGAGAGTCCGGACCACGTATTCCCAGATTCAATCATCCATTGTGCACTTTTTGGTGTATATAGTTTTTGATGTTTCCTTTTCTCAATCAATATGGAACAGACAGGGTTGTACCTCCAGGGACAAAAGGGAGAGCAAAAACGGAATCAGATTCAGTAAATTGCGAAATAACAGAAAGAGTAGGAGGATCCTAAGCTTAAGGAGTCTGGCCAGAGGATTAACTTGACTTACTATGTACTTATATGTTAGTTCAGGACTAGGTTTGGTGGGATTCCTGAGTGTAGGCAAAGGATACTCTCACAGATTCATGTGTTTGAACATCTTCTACATGTTCTGAAAAGCATAAAGGATATGTATAAATATATTGGCATAAGTGAATTAAGACTGCGGCTGGGATGTAAGAAGAAGCTTTGTAGCAAGGAAGATTACCTGTAATATTGACAGAATATCAGGGGACAAAGGAGTCCTATAGGTCCCCAGGAGAAGGAGGTGGGCACTGTATTCCAGTAGGCCTGCCAAGTGAAGAATAAATAAAGAGGATGATTGTTGTAATTCAGTGAGAACTTGAGGGGTCATGGATATATAGTCAGGAATCCTACACTGTATCCATCCCCTTTAGCTTATATAAACCTACCCTTCTACAATGACCAATTCGTAATTTACATATGTGGGAGATTTAGAACGAAGGCACTGAAGGCCATCTGACCCAAAGTTGGAATGTGGCCTTGAATATAAGGCTCATCACATTAAGCAATACTCCTCCTTGGTTTTTAGTGATAAGAATACCCAATATACAGTGATAAACCTAATGCCACTATTGAAAAAAGCTACTGAACAAACAGAAAGGTACATTGGCAGAGTCAAAAGCCAATATAGGCTTTGGCCTAACAGTCTTACCGTTTGTATGCAAAACAGCCGGCGCCCATCCACCAAGCCTACGTCCCGCCGAAACACCCGCAAGGTCGCTGTGTTCAAACATCCCGGTTTATGCACGGGCTTATATACAGATGTTAATCTAATTCAAGTGGTCACAGCTGTGATTTTCGCGCCAGAATACCGACTTGAAAGTAAAGGTATTGCGCTAATGCCTCATGAAGAGAAAACGGCGGCCATCTTGTAATGCGTTTCAAGTGGCTATATGACCCTGTATTCGCTGTACAATATTGAATAGGTGCAATAAATCGTCACTCCTGATAAAAATTGCATTGTAACACGATCATTACAAGCAGCTTATGTGGTTTACCCAAATTAACGGATCACGAGTGAAGATGAAATATATTTTACCGATTTGTAAGCCAATAGTCTAATTCAAAGCTATTGGCATGCAATAATAACCCCTACACTCTAAAGTTTGTGTTTTAAGCAAGATAGAGAGGGATGATAATGAAATCCCGAGCGAGGTATATTTTTTGACAGAATCCCGGAATAGAAGGCGAAGGGCGCCGTTCGAGGACCGCAAGACGTAAAGTCAAAAACGGCGGCCATCTTGGCCTATGTTTTTGAAACAGATGCTTTATGGGAAACCTGAAGCACAGGGCAATATGTCAACATTCCCGACATTTATTGACTTATGGGGCAATTCTTCAGAGAAATTGTTTGGTAATCATTATTTACCCAGCGACAGTGAAAATAATATATATTTCACCGTTATTCCGACCAATAGGCTTAAAGGACGCTAACACCGTGCGGCGCCAACCCCAGCACATCTAGATGTGTCCATTAAGAATGATCCAAGGGGATGATAAAGAGAAACGAGTCAAGTCTATGTTTCGGCCAATTCCTATGGTAGAGGCTGGAGAGTGCCATAATGTGATTGCATTGAGTCGGGGCGAGAGCGGCAGCCATCTTGGCCTGTGTTATTGTGTTTAATGCTTCTTGTGAAATCTATAGCACAGGGCATGTATATTGGAAAGAGAATTCTAGAGTGACTATCTCTATAACATGTGAAGTATAGTAATTATTATAATCAAAATAATTTAGTGTCGAATAAACACCAAGGGACAATGCTTACGTGATACATATTGCCAGTCCTCAGAAATAGATGTGTTCGGCCTTTGAGCCATCTTAACCCTTAAGATGTTGAGGAAGAGAAGAGGGGGGGGGGTTGTGTGAAGGATTGTTGGTAAGAGAGTGCACATATGTGCGTTACCAGCCTGGGTATTCTTGCAAGTTGACAAATATTTTTAAGTTAAGGTACTCTTTTTGTCTATTAACATTTTGTAAGTATAGTGTTATTGTGCTAAGATATGCCGAGTCCTACCAAAAAGAAATGACATTTCCAGAGAGCTCCCTACGCAGTGGACCCCACTTGTATAACATGCAGTTGGATATTCAGTAATGCAATGTGTATTACAAGGGAGAACTATTCAAGGAAATGATGTAACTCGTCCTCGGTGTTGTGACCGAGTTCAATACAGCGTAGTCTACATATCCAACCCGCCTCTTGTCTTCTCAGGGCAAGTTCCCTATCACCTCCTCTTGGGTGGGCGGGTTGGTGATCAATGCCTATAAACCACATGTCATCTGTGTCTTTATGATATTGCTGCATGTGGAAGGTCATGGGGTGTCTCATATCCCCATTGCGTCTTGCACGGACATGTTCCTGAATGCGGATCTTAAGAGCTCTCTTGGTACTGCCAACATATATTTTGTTGCAGCCACACCCCAATATGTAAACCACATATTTGGGGTTGCAATTAATCAGGGAATCTATTGTATAGTTTTTGTTGTTGTTGAAGCAGAAATTCTTGGTTCTGTTTCTCCCTAATGCGCACATGTTGCAGTCACTGCATGTATAGAAACCCTTGGTGGAGGGCAACAGCCAGTTTGGCCGTCTGTTGGATTCTATATAGCTTGGACAAAGTATGTTGCGGAGGTTTTTACCTCTCCTGTAGCATATTTTGGGTGTCCTGGATACCAATCCCTGTAGGCTCGGTATGTCAACTATATAATGCCAGTTTTCTCTTAGAATGTTGAAAATGTTACCACTTTGGTCTGAGTACTGCGTACTAAATGCGGGGGATCTGCTGATGTCTGTGCGTTTGGTTTTCGTTGCTAGCGTACTCTGCCTAGGTATGTTTAAAACTTTTTTGTTGGCTTTCCCAAGGGTGACCTTTGGATAGCCCCTTTCCAGGAACCTTTGTTCTGTTTCATAAATATTTTGCTTGAACATGTCCTCCGTGCTGCAATTGCGGCGCATTCGGATCATTTCCCCGTAGGGGATATTCTCGATTACATGTCGGGGGTGGGCACTCTCATAGTGCAAGATACTATTACAGGCAGTTGCCTTACGGTGAGTACAGCTTTGAATATTATTATCCTCTATGAAGAGTTTTACATCCAAAAAGTCAATGGCATCCTGACTATGTGTCATGGTGAAGCAGACATTGAATGGATTATCATTAAGATAACCAAAGTAATCCATTAAGTCTGGGGTAGGTCATCCCAGATCATTATCACATCATCGATGTACCTACCCCAGAAAATTATGTTGTTCATCCATTTTGCCGAGTGACGACCCCAAGCATGCTCCCGCTCAAACCAGCCCATAAATAGGCCTGCGTAAGCGGGAGCAAACTTAGAAACCCATCGCAGTCCCTTGCGTTTGGTGGTACCATTTGGAATCGTGCAGGAAAAAGTTCTTAGATAGTATGATCTCAGTCATTTCGAGAAGAACACCGTTATGTAACAGATGGTCTGCTGTTCTTTTCTCCAAAAAAGACTCTAGAGCCCTCAACCCAAACTCCTTCTTTATGCAGGTATAGAGCCCAACAACATCGAGTGTAACAAACTGGAGAGTGTCTGTCCAAACGAAACCCTCCAATTTGGCAAGTATGTCCTTAGTGTCCCTCAAGTATGCCGGGAGATTCTGTACCATGGGCTGAATAAATGTATCCACGTACTCTGACAGTTTTTCCGTTGGCGAATTAACCCCAGATATAATAGGGCGGCCCGGTGGAAAGGGGCCCCCCTTATGAATTTTAGGGAGTATGTAAATACATGGATACGATGGGGCTGTTACTGTGAGGTACCTGCATTCCTCAGCGCTAAGCAAGCCTGTCTCACACCATTCAACTAGTCTCATGTTAATATGGGACGTAAGGGCCTCTGTTGGATTATTACTGAGTCTGGTATAGCAGGTGGAGTCGGATAATTGTCGGGCAATTTCGTTCATATAGTCCTCTTTATTCATAACGATCACGTTCCCACCCTTATCTGCTTCTCGGATAACGATATTGATATCCGACTGTAGTTTTTTTAAAGCTTCAGACTCAGACCGGGTGAGATTGTATTTGGGGGGGGAAGTTTGTTTGGGAATCTCGAGCATTTGGTAGAATGCTTTGCTAACCTTATCACGGAAAATCTCAATGTTAGGATGAGTGCCGTTGGAATGAATTTAGATCTGGGTTTGAGTCCACTTTCAATGTGTACATCTTCCATTATATTTAATTCATCTCTTACAGTCTCAATGTCAATAGGTGTATCAAATTCAACAGACATCATTGCTTGTATGGTGTTTATTTCATTTACAGTATAGTCCGAGACATGATTAGCAACATTCAAATTAACATGACTAGTTGGATTACGTGAAAAATGATCCTTCAATTTTAGCAGTCTAACAAACTTCATCAAATCAACAAATAAGTCAACATCCCCTCCTGTCTGGTTAGGACAAAAGCCCAGACCCTTACTAAGGACTGAAATTTCTTCATGATTTAACTCTCTCTTGGACAGGTTCACTACAATTGATCTTGCTGGAGTATTAGTATCTGTTCCAACTATTGTTGCTGGTTCCCCCTCTTTTTGGATCTTGTTACTCTCCCCACTGGTTCCTGACCTGATTTTTTCAAGTTTCTGTTTGTGTTTCTGCCACCTCCTCCCTCCCCTTCTTGTCCTTGGGGTTCTTTGTGCGTCGGACGTGCCCCGAGCCTCAACCTCTCCATTTCTAATAAAAAATTATTAGGCCTAGTGTTAGTTGGATTGGAGCTCAAGGGTTCAGTTGAGGAGACAGAGCTTGCAACTGAGGAGAGTGATGTGATACTGCTCGCAGAGCTCATTTCAGGAGTCTCTACTCTCTTTCTTTTGTCTTCTCCCGGGACTTTCACCTTATCATATTTGTGAGAGAAGGTATAAACTCTGCCGTCACTATAGTCCTTGTCGTCCCTTCTTATTTTCTTTAGTTTCTTATCCCTCAGGTAAGTCTGATGTTTTTCTAGCACACCATCTAGTATGGCATAGTTCTTCTTGATTACCTCTTTCAGGTCTGAAAGTGCTATCTCCTTTTCCAACTAATCTATTTCCTCCTGAGCTTTTGCTCCCTTCTTTTCAGCGTTTTTTATAAGGATACGCATCATTGTAAATGAAGCGTTCCGTAAGTTGTTTTCCCAATCCTCTAATTGGTCAGTGTCTAAGTCTTCAAACGTGGGGAAGATAAGTATCCTCAACCCTCGTGGGACTTTCTCATTCTCTATGTACTTTCCCAAGGTGGTGCCATCCCACCAGCGGGACATCTCATTCTTTTTTAGTTTTTCTAATTTTTGGAATTTGGCTTTTAAACCATCCTCCTTGGGAGTTATTGTGCCAGTTGGTTTGGCCCCAGGTGTAAAGAGTTCCTGGGCAAGCTCCTGCCGTCTATCTTTAAAGCTGAGCATATTTGAGATAACCTTGTTTATATGGATCTCAATGAAACAGTCGTATAAACCCAATACGGGGTATAGCAGTGCTACTAAGGGTGAACTGAAATGTATACCAAAGGTATAACGATGGACCCTTCCTAATGTCAGCACCTGACTACTTTTCACCCCACATAATAATTAACCCTAAGATGACTAAAGGGAAATGTGTGCACACTGACTGGCACCCATCGTTACTGTGCCAATTCCATATGGAATTATATACAAGTCAAACAACTGCAAAGGTGCACCACAAAAATCAATGAACAAATTACAATACTATTAATAAGCAAGAAAAAAGAACGTTTTGCATTAACGGGATGTTGTTAATCTTCAAGTGGTCTTTATTTTCAATTTATTCAAAAACAATGTACAGCCGACGCGTTTCGTCCCAAGCTGGGACTTCTTCAGGGCTGTCGGTAAAAACATACAAACAAATGATTACTCTACTAGCTACATAAAGTGACAAACATTTCAACAACATACACAGTTTACAAAACATTTCTTAAAATACTTGCTAAAACATGGGCATTGGAGCTTGTGCGAACAAACAGCATTAACCCACAGAAACCATGATGGAAAAAGGCCTCTATATTTGACATGAACAATTATGTACACTAATGTTTGTATATACAATATTTATATATATAAAGGAGTAAATCCTTGGTCTGGCACAAAATATTTTACATTTGTTTCTTAACAGGGAAAATTTAGCGAAAAAAGTGCCTATATGTAAATGAACAGTTATGTTCAAGTGATTCTATATACAATATATACATTTATAGAGGAGTAAATCCTTAATCAGACACTGAGTAAAAAACATTTCATGCTAACAGGGAAAACTTAATGGATACTTGAGATATCGTTTGGAAGTTCATTGGCAAATAGCAAATTTCTTCATATATGTCTAGGTTATTCATGGCACGGAGAAACTGAGAATAATGAACAAGGGGGCACCCCAAGGGTCGTACCAAAAGCGGAAAAACAATCTGGTATAAGAGTATATCTGAAATCGAGTGTTATTGAGAACTGCCCAGTTAGTTTTGCTCTCTTAAAGGATAGTCAGGGAGACAGAGTCGGTAATATTATAAACTCTTCATTCAACAGAAAATATAAACAGTTGACTAAATTCCCTTTTATAAATGTGAACTGTCCCATATGGAGTGAAAGTATGCAGACATTGGAGAGTCCGGACCACGTATTCCCAGATTCAATCATCCATTGTGCACTTTTTGGTGTATATAGTTTTTGATGTTTCCTTTTCTCAATCAATATGGAACAGACAGGGTTGTACCTCCAGGGACAAAAGGGAGAGCAAAAACGGAATCAGATTCAGTAAATTGCGAAATAACAGAAAGAGTAGGAGGATCCTAAGCTTAAGGAGTCTGGCCAGAGGATTAACTTGACTTACTATGTACTTATATGTTAGTTCAGGACTAGGTTTGGTGGGATTCCTGAGTGTAGGCAAAGGATACTCTCACAGATTCATGTGTTTGAACATCTTCTACATGTTCTGAAAAGCATAAAGGATATGTATAAATATATTGGCATAAGTGAATTAAGACTGCGGCTGGGATGTAAGAAGAAGCTTTGTAGCAAGGAAGATTACCTGTAATATTGACAGAATATCAGGGGACAAAGGAGTCCTATAGGTCCCCAGGAGAAGGAGGTGGGCACTGTATTCCAGTAGGCCTGCCAAGTGAAGAATAAATAAAGAGGATGATTGTTGTAATTCAGTGAGAACTTGAGGGGTCATGGATATATAGTCAGGAATCCTACACTGTATCCATCCCCTTTAGCTTATATAAACCTACCCTTCTACAATGACCAATTCGTAATTTACATATGTGGGAGATTTAGAAAGAAGGCACTGAAGGCCATCTGACCCAAAGTTGGAATGTGGCCTTGAATATAAGGCTCATCACATTAAGCAATACTCCTCCTTGGTTTTTAGTGATAAGAATACCCAATATACAGTTAATCTTCCTTGCTACAAAGCTTCTTCTTACATCCCAGCCGCAGTCTTAATTCACTTATGCCAATATATTTATACATATCCTTTATGCTTTTCAGAACATGTAGAAGATGTTCAAACACATGAATCTGTGAGAGTATCCTTTGCCTACACTCAGTAATCCCACCAAACCTAGTCCTGAACTAACATATAAGTACATAGTAAGTCAAGTTAATCCTCTGGCCAGACTCCTTAAGCTTAGGATCCTCCTACTCTTTCTGTTATTTCGCAATTTACTGAATCTGATTCCGTTTTTGCTCTCCCTTTTGTCCCTGGAGGTACAACCCTGTCTGTTCCATATTGATTGAGAAAAGGAAACATCAAAAACTATATACACCAAAAAGTGCACAATGGATGATTGAATCTGGGAATACGTGGTCCGGACTCTCCAATGTCTGCATACTTTCACTCCATATGGGACAGTTCACATTTATAAAAGGTAATTAAGTCAACTGTTTATATTTTCTGTTGAATGAAGAGTTTATAATATTACCGACTCTGTCTCCCTGACTATCCTTTAAGAGAGCAAAACTAACTGGGCAGTTCTCAATAACACTCGATTTCAGATATACTCTTACACCAGATTGTTTTTCCGCTTTTGGTACGACCCTTGGGGTGCCCCCTTGTTCATTATTCTCAGTTTCTCCGTGCCATGAATAACCTAGACATATATGAAGAAATTTGCTATTTGCCAATGAACTTCCAAACGATATCTCAAGTATCCATTAAGTTTTCCCTGTTAGCATGAAATGTTTTTTACTCAGTGTCTGATTAAGGATTTACTCCTCTATAAATGTATATATTGTATATAGAATCACTTGAACATAACTGTTCATTTACATATAGGCACTTTTTTCGCTACATTTTCCCTGTTAAGAAACAAATGTAAAATATTTTGTGCCAGACCAAGGATTTACTCCTTTATATATGTAAATATTGTATATACAAACATTAGTGTACATAATTGTTCATGTCAAATATAGAGGCCCTTTTCCATCATGGTTTCTGTGGGTTAATGCTGTTTGTTCGCACAAGCTCCAATGCCCATGTTTTAGCAAGTATTTTAAGAAATGTTTTGTAAACTGTGTATGTTGTTGAAATGTTTGTCACTTTATGTAGCTAGTAGAGTAATCATTTGTTTGTATGTTTTTACCGACAGCCCTGAAGAAGTCCCAGCTTGGGACGAAGCGCGTCGGCTGTACATTGTTTTTGAATAAATTGAAAATAAAGACCACTTGAAGATTAACAACATCCCGTTAATGCAAAACGTTCTTTTTTCTTGCTTATTAATAGTATTGTAAATTGTTCATTGATTTTTGTGGTGCACCTTTGCAGTTGTTTGACTTGTATATAATTCCATATGGAATTGGCACAGTAACGATGGGTGCCAGTCAGTGTGCACACATTTCCCTTTAGTCATCTTAGGGTTAATTATTATCTGGGGTGAAAAGTAGTCAGGTGCTGACATTAGGAAGGGTCCATCGTTATACCTTTGGTATTCATTTCAGTTCACCCTTAGTAGCACTGCTATACCCCGTATTGGGTTTATACGACTGTTTCATTGAGATCCATATAAACAAGGTTATCTCAAATATGCTCAGCTTTAAAGATAGACGGCAGGAGCTTGCCAAGGAACTCTTTATTGCTGGGGCCAAACCAACTGGCACAATAACTCCCAAGGAGGATGGTTTAAAAGCCAAATTCCAAAAATTAGAAAAACTAAAAAAGAATGAGATGTCCCACTGGTGGGATGGCACCACCTTGGGAAAGTACATAGAGAATGAGAAAGTCCCACGAGGGTTGAGGATACTTATCTTCCCCACGTTTGAAGACTTAGACACTGACCAATTAGAGGATTGGGAAAACAACTTACGGAACGCTTCATTTACAATGATGCGTATCCTTATAAAAAACGCTGAAAAGAAGGGAGCAAAAGCTCAGGAGGAAATAGAGGAGTTGGAAAAGGAGATAGCACTTTCAGAACTGAAAGAGGTAATCAAGAAGAACTATGCCATACTAGATGGTGTGCTAGAAAAACATCAGACTTACCTGAGGGATAAGAAACTAAAGAAAATAAGAAGGGACGACAAGGACTATAGTGACAGCAGAGTTTATACCTTCTCTCACAAATATGATAAGGTGAAAGTCCCGGGAGAAGACAAAAGAAAGAGAGTAGAGACTCCTGAAATGAGCTCTGCGAGCAGTATCACATCACTCTCCTCAGTTGCAAGCTCTGTCTCCTCAACTGAACCCTTGAGCTCCAATCCAACTAACACTAGGCCTAATAATTTTTTATTAGAAATGGAGAGGTTGAGGCTCGGGGCACGTCCGACGCACAAAGAACCCCAAGGACAAGAAGGGGAGGGAGGAGGTGGCAGAAACACAAACAGAAACTTGAAAAAATCAGGTCAGGAACCAGTGGGGAGAGTAACAAGATCCAAAAAGAGGGGGAACCAGCAACAATAGTTGGAACAGATACTAATATTCCAGCAAGATCAATTGTAGTGAACCTGTCCAAGAGAGAGTTAAATCATGAAGAAATTTCAGTCCTTAGTAAGGGTCTGGGCTTTTGTCCTAACCAGACAGGAGGGGATGTTGACTTATTTGTTGATTTGATGAAGTTTGTTAGACTGCTAAAATTGAAGGATCATTTTTCACGTAATCCAACTAGTCATGTTAATTTGAATGTTGCTAATCATGTCTCGGACTATACTGTAAATGAAATAAACACCATACAAGCAATGATGTCTGTTGAATTTGATACACCTATTGACATTGAGACTGTAAGAGATGAATTAAATATAATGGAAGATGTACACATTGAAAGTGGACTCAAACCCAGATCTAAATTCATTCCAACGGGCACTCATCCTAACATTGAGATTTTCCGTGATAACGTTAGCAAAGCATTCTACCAAATGCTCGAGATTCCCAAACAAACTTCCCCCCCCAAATACAATCTCACCCGGTCTGAGTCTGAAGCTTTAAAAAAACTACAGTCGGATATCAATATCGTTATCCGAGAAGCAGATAAGGGTGGGAACGTGATCGTTATGAATAAAGAGGACTATATGAACGAAATTGCCCGACAATTATCCGACTCCACCTGCTATACCAGACTCAGTAATAATCCAACAGAGGCCCTTACGTCCCATATTAACATGAGACTAGTTGAATGGTGTGAGACAGGCTTGCTTAGCGCTGAGGAATGCAGGTACCTCACAGTAACAGCCCCATCGTATCCATGTATTTACATACTCCCTAAAATTCATAAGGGGGGCCCCTTTCCACCGGGCCGCCCTATTATATCTGGGGTTAATTCGCCAACGGAAAAACTGTCAGAGTACGTGGATACATTTATTCAGCCCATGGTACAGAATCTCCCGGCATACTTGAGGGACACTAAGGACATACTTGCCAAATTGGAGGGTTTCGTTTGGACAGACACTCTCCAGTTTGTTACACTCGATGTTGTTGGGCTCTATACCTGCATAAAGAAGTAGTTTGGGTTGAGGGCTCTAGAGTCTTTTTTGGAGAAAAGAACAGCAGACCATCTGTTACATAACGGTGTTCTTCTCGAAATGACTGAGATCATACTATCTAAGAACTTTTTCCTGCACGATTCCAAATGGTACCACCAAACGCAAGGGACTGCGATGGGTTCCAAGTTTGCTCCCGCTTACGCAGGCCTATTTATGGGCTGGTTTGAGCGGGAGCATGCTTGGGGTCGTCACTCGGCAAAATGGATGAACAACATAATTTTCTGGGGAAGGTACATCGATGATGTGATAATGATCTGGGATGGACCTACCCCAGACTTAATGGATTACTTTGGTTATCTTAATGATAATCCATTCAATGTCTGCTTCACCATGACACATAGTCAGGATGCCATTGACTTTTTGGATGTAAAACTCTTCATAGAGGATAATAAGATTCAAAGCTGTACTCACCGTAAGGCAACTGCCTGTAATAGTATCTTGCACTATGAGAGTGCCCACCCCCGACATGTAATCGAGAATATCCCCTACGGGGAAATGATCCGAATGCGCCGCAATTGCAGCACGGAGGACATGTTCAAGCAAAATATTTATGAAACAGAACAAAGGTTCCTGGAAAGGGGCTATCCAAAGGTCACCCTTGGGAAAGCCAACAAAAAAGTTTTAAACATACCTAGGCAGAGTACGCTAGCAACGAAAACCAAACGCACAGACATCAGCAGATCCCCCGCATTTAGTACGCAGTACTCAGACCAAAGTGGTAAAATTTTCAACATTCTAAGAAAAAACTGGCATTATATAGTTGACATACCGAGCCTACAGGGATTGGTATCCAGGACACCCAAAATATGCTACAGGAGAGGTAAAAACCTCCGCAACATACTTTGTCCAAGCTATATAGAATCCAACAGACGGCCAAACTGGCTGTTGCCCTCCACCAAGGGTTTCTATACATGCAGTGACTGCAACATGTGCGCATTAGGGAGAAACAGAACCAAGAATTTCTGCTTCAACAACAACAAAAACTATACAATAGATTCCCTGATTAATTGCAACACCAAATATGTGGTTTACATATTGGGGTGTGGCTGCAACAAAATATATGTTGGCAGTACCAAGAGAGCTCTTAAGATCCGCATTCAGGAACATGTCCGTGCAAGACGCAATGGGGATATGAGACACCCCATGACCTTCCACATGCAGCAATATCATAAAGACACAGATGACATGTGGTTTATAGGCATTGATCACCAACCCGCCCACCCAAGAGGAGGTGATAGGGAACTTGCCCTGAGAAGACGAGAGGCGGGTTGGATATGTAGACTACGCTGTATTGAACTCGGTCACAACACCGAGGACGAGTTACATCATTTCCTTGAATAGTTCTCCCTTGTAATACACATTGCATTACTGAATATCCAACTGCATGTTATACAAGTGGGGTCCACTGCGTAGGGAGCTCTCTGGAAATGTCATTTCTTTTTGGTAGGACTCGGCATATCTTAGCACAATAACACTATACTTACAAAATGTTAATAGACAAAAAGAGTACCTTAACTTAAAAATATTTGTCAACTTGCAAGAATACCCAGGCTGGTAACGCACATATGTGCACTCTCTTACCAACAATCCTTCACACAACCCCCCCCCCCCTCTTCTCTTCCTCAACATCTTAAGGGTTAAGATGGCTCAAAGGCCGAACACATCTATTTCTGAGGACTGGCAATATGTATCACGTAAGCATTGTCCCTTGGTGTTTATTCGACACTAAATTATTTTGATTATAATAATTACTATACTTCACATGTTATAGAGATAGTCACTCTAGAATTCTCTTTCCAATATACATGCCCTGTGCTATAGATTTCACAAGAAGCATTAAACACAATAACACAGGCCAAGATGGCTGCCGCTCTCGCCCCGACTCAATGCAATCACATTATGGCACTCTCCAGCCTCTACCATAGGAATAGGCCGAAACATAGACTTGACTCGTTTCTCTTTATCATCCCCTTCGATCATTCTTAATGGACACATCTAGATGTGCTGGGGTTGGCGCCGCACGGTGTTAGCGTCCTTTAAGCCTATTGGTCGGAATAACGGTGAAATATATATTATTTTCACTGTCGCTGGGTAAATAATGATTACCAAACGATTTCTCTGAAGAATTGCCCCATAAGTCAATAAATGTCGGAAATGTTGACATATTGCCCTGTGCTTCAGGTTTCCCATAAAGCATCTGTTTCAAAAACATAGGCCAAGATGGCCGCCGTTTTTGACTTTACGTCTTGCGGTCCTCGAACGGCGCCCTTCGCCTTCTATTCCGGGATTCTGTCAAAAAATATACCTCGCTCGGGATTTCATTATCATCCCTCCCTATCTTGCTTAAAACACAAACTTTAGAGTGTAGGGGTTATTATTGCATGCCAATAGCTTTGAATTAGACTATTGGCTTACAAATCGGTGAAATATATTTCATCTTCACTCGTGATCCGTTAATTTGGGTAAACCACATAAGCTGCTTGTAATGATCATGTTACAATGCAATTTTTATCAGGAGTGACGATTTATTGCACCTATTCAATATTGTACAGCGAATACAGGGTCATATAGCCACTTGAAACGCATTACAAGATGGCCGCCGTTTTCTCTTCATGAGGCATTAGCGCAATACCTTTACTTTCAAGTCGGTATTCTGGCGCGAAAATCACAGCTGTGACCACTTGAATTAGATTAACATCTGTATATAAGCCCGTGCATAAACCGGGATGTTTGAACACAGCGACCTTGCGGGTGTTTCGGCGGGACGTAGGCTTGGTGGATGGGCGCCGGCTGTTTTGCATACAAACGGTAAGACTGTTAGGCCAAAGCCTATATTGGCTTTTGACTCTGCCAATGTACCTTTCTGTTTGTTCAGTAGCTTTTTTCAATAGTGGCATTAGGTTTATCACTGTATATTGGGTATTCTTATCACTAAAAACCAAGGAGGAGTATTGCTTAATGTGATGAGCCTTATATTCAAGGCCACATTCCAACTTTGGGTCAGATGGCCTTCAGTGCCTTTGTTCTAAATCTCCCACATATGTAAATTACGAATTGGTCATTGTAGAAGGGTAGGTTTATATAAGATAAAGGGGATGGATACAGTGTAGGATTCCTGACTATATATCCATGACCCCTCAAGTTCTCACTGAATTACAACAATCATCCTCTTTATTTATTCTTCACTTGGCAGGCCTACTGGAATACAGTGCCCACCTCCTTCTCCTGGGGACCTATAGGACTCCTTTGTCCCCTGATATTCTGTCAATATTACAGGTAATCTTCCTTGCTACAAAGCTTCTTCTTACATCCCAGCCGCAGTCTTAATTCACTTATGCCAATATATTTATACATATCCTTTATGCTTTTCAGAACATGTAGAAGATGTTCAAACACATGAATCTGTGAGAGTATCCTTTGCCTACACTCAGGAATCCCACCAAACCTAGTCCTGAACTAACATATAAGTACATAGTAAGTCAAGTTAATCCTCTGGCCAGACTCCTTAAGCTTAGGATCCTCCTACTCTTTCTGTTATTTCGCAATTTACTGAATCTGATTCCGTTTTTGCTCTCCCTTTTGTCCCTGGAGGTACAACCCTGTCTGTTCCATATTGATTGAGAAAAGGAAACATCAAAAACTATATACACCAAAAAGTGCACAATGGATGATTGAATCTGGGAATACGTGGTCCGGACTCTCCAATGTCTGCATACTTTCACTCCATATGGGACAGTTCACATTTATAAAAGGTAATTAAGTCAACTGTTTATATTTTCTGTTGAATGAAGAGTTTATAATATTACCGACTCTGTCTCCCTGACTATCCTTTAAGAGAGCAAAACTAACTGGGCAGTTCTCAATAACACTCGATTTCAGATATACTCTTACACCAGATTGTTTTTCCGCTTTTGGTACGACCCTTGGGGTGCCCCCTTGTTCATTATTCTCAGTTTCTCCGTGCCATGAATAACCTAGACATATATGAAGAAATGTGCTATTTGCCAATGAACTTCCAAACGATATCTCAAGTATCCATTAAGTTTTCCCTGTTAGCATGAAATGTTTTTTACTCAGTGTCTGATTAAGGATTTACTCCTCTATAAATGTATATATTGTATATAGAATCACTTGAACATAACTGTTCATTTACATATAGGCACTTTTTTCGCTACATTTTCCCTGTTAAGAAACACATGTAAAATATTTTGTGCCAGACCAAGGATTTACTCCTTTATATATGTAAATATTGTATATACAAACATTAGTGTACATAATTGTTCATGTCAAATATAGAGGCCTTTTTCCATCATGGTTTCTGTGGGTTAATGCTGTTTGTTCGCACAAGCTCCAATGCCCATGTTTTAGCAAGTATTTTAAGAAATGTTTTGTAAACTGTGTATGTTGTTGAAATGTTTGTCACTTTATGTAGCTAGTAGAGTAATCATTTGTTTGTATGTTTTTACCGACAGCCCTGAAGAAGTCCCAGCTTGGGACGAAACGCGTCGGCTGTACATTGTTTTTGAATAAATTGAAAATAAAGACCACTTGAAGATTAACAACATCCCGTTAATGCAAAACGTTCTTTTTTCTTGCTTATTAATAGTATTGTAATTTGTTCATTGATTTTTGTGGTGCACCTTTGCAGTTGTTTGACTTGTATATAATTCCATATGGAATTGGCACAGTAACGATGGGTGCCAGTCAGTGTGCACACATTTCCCTTTAGTCATCTTAGGGTTAATTATTATCTGGGGTGAAAAGTAGTCAGGTGCTGACATTAGGAAGGGTCCATCGTTATACCTTTGGTATTCTAAACAAATACTATGCTCGCACCTCCGATTCTATTAAGATTGTGACTACTAACAAACATCAGGATAGGACTCATATTCCCCTTATGCATGCAACTCACTAGAATGTTATCTACCGCAGCTGCGCTTACCTCGCTAGGTTCTGTTCTCGTGTGCGCTACCTCCGGCATATGCTAATTTTTCATATAACCGGAGAACGCGTACGTCCCTCATTTTAAATATCCTGCCCAAACTGGAGTAGATTATTTGGGTTATACATTATACCAAGCTGGCATCAAACCAAAACTGAACTAGTAGAAGATTTAGAGAGAGCTCCTATTCCTCAAGATAAGGACCATTTGAGATCCTTTCTTGGGCTGGCTGAATATTATTCAAGATTCATCTGTAATTTTTCTAATCGTATTTTTCCTTTACGTGATCTAATGAAGAAAAACGTGACGTATGTTTGGACTGATGAATGTCAAAGGGCATTTGATAATGTCAAAGTAGCTGTTGCAAAAGCCACAGCTTTAAGACCTTTCAACCCCAATGATAAAAGCATAATAGTAACAGATGCCAGTGGGTATGGTTTGGGTGCTGTCTTAATGCAGTTACATGAAGGGAAAGAAAGAGTGGTAGCTTTGCTTCACGCATGCTCAAAGGTGCTGAGGGCACGTATTCTACTATTGAAAAAGACGCTTTAGCATGTTGGTGGGGAGTACAGCATTTTTGAACATTTGTCTGGGGCACCAATTTGAACTTCATACTGACCACAAACCTCTTATTGATATATTTTCTGCAGCTTGCGCAGGTAGAGCATATCCACACACAGCTAAGTGGATTTATCGGTTATAAGAATACAATTTTGTTTTAAAGTATGTTCCTGGGACTAGAAATGTAAACGCTGATTGCTTATCTCGTTTACCTGTAGATAAATTGGAGAACATTGAAGAGAGATCTGATGAAGATGAATGGATTGTGGCTAATTTAGGTAAGGTTTGTCAGGCCATTGAGGAATCAGACTGGAAACTGGCCATAGCTGATGACGAAATCATAAGTAAAGTGATAAAAACGTACCCAATAGTTATGGATGAAAATTGCATGAGGATTTGTTGCAGTATAAAGAGGTTTGGAGTGAGTTATCAGTTGTTAAAGGAATCTTGAGAAGGAGTGATAAATTGGTAGTTCCGGTCAGTATGAGGAATAGGCTAATGGAACTTTTACATGAAGTTCATGGTGGCATGACTTCTATGAAAAGGAAAGCAAGAGATGATTTTTGGTGGCCAGGGATGGACAGACACATAGAAAGGTTTGTGAGGGAGTGTATTGCATGCTCATGTAGTGATAAAACGTATGTGGTACAAGAGTTGCCTATTCATTCTGTAAAGTGGCCCATGCGTGCCTGGGAGAGAGTGGCCATTGATATTTGTGGACCCTTTGATCTGTTAGGTGTGGGAGCAAAATATGCCTTGGTGATGATGGATTACTTTTTTTTAATGGCCTCAGGTGACCTTTGTTCATGATCTTAAAACAAGCAATATAATCAATATTTGTGAGGAAATTTTTCCTAGAGAAGGATGTCCTACAGAAATGTTATCTGATAATGACCCTTAATTTATGTCTAGAGAGTTCAATGTTTTGTTGAAAAGATGGGGTATCAATCATTTTAAATTACCCCATTATCATCCATGGGGTAATGGCTTTGTTGAGTGCATTAACCTAGTCTTAGGTGAGTGCGTTCAAATGGCTGTTTGTAGTAATTTGTACTGGAGGAGTTGTGTAAAAAAATGTTGTGGAATTATATAACTACTTCACATTCTGTAACTGGTGAAACACCATTTTGTTTATTGAAAGGAAGAGTTCCGTGCACCATAGCAGTGCCTGCGTGGATGGAGAGATGTGGTAAGAAAATGGTAGATGAGAGAGCTGTACGGGACAAGGTGGGAAATTACCAGCTAGCGTATTAACGGAGACACAATGACAAATTGGTTAAAAAACCGAGAGTGTTTAAAGAAGGTATGTATGTGATAGTATACATAGGAACTTCTTCTGGGAAGGGGCATTCTAAGTTATCTGACATTAAAAAGGTATCTGAGGTTAAAGGTGAATAGATTAGACTTTGTGATGGAGGATGGTGGAATTCTAAGCGTGTTGCTATTTGCAGTGATGGAGAAGTTCAAGAACAGTTAAAAATCAATCCTGGGGTGGATAAACAAATTTGTACTTCCAGAAGGAATCTCAGCATTCATTTAAGAGTACCACCTAAACAAATTCAAGATTACTTATGCAATTAATATGTGTTTTCTGTACTTGTTCTAAGAGAATTAATTGTTATATTGTTTTTTTTTTTTTAAAGAAAGAGGATATATGTTATGTTCTATTAACGTGTTAACATTATATGATTTGTTCTACTGCTCTAGCAACTGGACCTTAGCAACAGCTGGGTCTGTCACTGGATTCTGGATTGTGGAATCCAGGGACAGTAGTTGCTGAGATGAGTGAGGAATGACTGCCGGGGGTTGTTCTCCTTATGCTTAAATAAAGCTTTTCTTGGAAGATTACTGCTGTGTCCCTCCTTAAAAATATGAAAGAGTTGTTTTCAGTAATTAAGCAGTAACTAAGGGAAATTAGATTAAATCTTATTTATAAGTAAATGGGGCAGAAAAAAGCAAGAAGTGTTGAAGCAGAAACAATTGGTTCACATGCATTTCTTTCCCAGAAACATTTTGTAAACATGAAAAAATACAATAAAGATATGTACCAGAAACTCTAGTGGAGGACTGACCTCTAAGGCACATGGAAAATTTCCAAATCAGAGGTGTGATGTGTATGAGTCATGTCAGGCTTCGTGCTTCCTGGAAGGCCCAGTTTTCAGGCTATTGGATGTATAGTCCTTGATGGGGTAAAATGATAATAGACTCTGTGAGTGAGTCCAGTTGACTCTGGTGTATACAGCGTACTCCTTTTTAGGTCTCGGACCGAACGCTGCGCTTGCGCAGTCTCCGGTCGGAGATTTAATGTCTTTGAGTACGGGGCTTGAACCCGCCTCTCTTCTCCATCTCTCCTCCATTGGCTGACTTCCTAAACGGAGGCCAGCCATTGGAGGAGAAGGGAGTCACTCCAATAAAGCCCCGTCTCTTTCGGATTTGGGGGCGTGTTTTTGGCATTCTTTCGCCCTGTGATGTCACCCGTCACTCAGAACGCCAAAACACGCCCCCGAATCCAAAATTTTTGAAGCTTTGCGCTTTGCGGCCGCCATTTTGGTTAAATCCCGGGTACTGCGTGTCTGCTGTTGTTGCGCTCTGCTTGTTGAGGCTCTGCCTCATGCTGAGCGTCCCGAAGAAAGCCAGCGACGCCATACACGTCAGCATGCTGGAAGGTATGGGGGCCGACGGGGGCCGCAGGGAGGGCGGAGGAAGGATGTACTCGCGTGGAGAGGCGGGAGGTGCCGGCGGGATTACTTGCACTCCAGCAGGAGTTCAGTACATGTGCATGAAGGGGGGTGTCTAAAGTCCAGCTTGGCTTCCACATTACGCTGATCCCGAGGGTGTTGCAGCGACTCCCGGCATACGCAGGACCCGCGTTCAAAAGCAGGGACTCGGAGCCCGACGCATGGAGCTGGCCTCGGCAGCCAAGATATGGGCGACTCTCTGTCCTCGCTGAACCCTTCCTGCCTCCTGCCCTGAGTGCAGACCCGAGTGAGTGTGCCTGTGGCCTGCCTGCGGGCATATAGATCTACTTTGATTTCCGTTCTGATAGTTCTCACAGTGGCCCCTGACTCCTCCTCGCCCCTCATTGATGACGTCTGTGGTCCGCCAGTGCTGCTCTGGTCGCGCTGTTGATGGGTTAATCGATACTGCTGTTCATTTCCACTGTTCTCACTGCTGTCGATGGTTCCCTCGGTGGTCCGCACTAGTTCTGCTCTCGGTGTTGTGCTTATTCCCTCTGTCCTTGTGCTATTGAGGATTCCCTCTGTGTTGTTGAATGTTTAGTGTGCGTTCACCTGCCGATCTGACCCCTCCTCTTGTATTATTTTATTTATAGGTTTTTTCTGTGTGACCACTAGAACTACAGTCATTTGAATATGACCTCTCTGGAGCATGGTGGCTTCCGTAGATTGTTTCTACGAAATTGCAGGAATTTTCCCTTGGCGCTAGTGGAGGGGTAGAGGATTCCAGACAAAGGAGTCTTGTGTTTTAGGATGCCTCCAATATCAGTTGCTATGAAGCCTGTTCACTCCTAGGCGCAGGCAGGCTGACCTCCGGTTTCTAGCCTGATTACATTGGCCCAAGGCTTTGGCAAGGTAAACTTACACCCTACCAGATCGTGGCATGGGTACTATGCAGTGTCTTGAAGTGGGTTTTTTCGTTTGATCTTTAGCTGATGCAAGGCAACCTGTATCAGGGTGATGTCCAACTAGCAAGGTCCAAAGATGATGTGCGCCGCATAGGCCCCGGCCCGTCACATTCAACGATGGTTTTAGCAGAGAGTCGGATTGTATTGGCATTGCGGTATCCAAGGTGCAATGTTGTGACTGTAATACCCAGAGAAGTCTTGTTGTGGGTTGCGGTAAGGAATGTAAGATTCCTCCATTAGTTGTAGCTGGTGAAGGAAGACATTTTGGTGAGAACACTACTTTGAGATGAAATTTAGAGGTTTCACACTTTTTGGATTGGTTCAGGAGGCCTTTTATTGATAGTGGAGAGCTGAACGGAAGGAACGTGAAGTTGATGGGCCTGGACCAGGATCTCCATTTGGACGCACTAAGGTGCAGTGTGTTTTGATGCTACTGTGTCCGAATGTGTGTCGGGCAGACTCTGATTGGTTGCAGAACCCTTGATTTTTTTAGAAGTTTTAAGTATAACAGTGTTTATTTGGTGGTATTTTTTTTTTTATCTTTTATGACTTTTTCGCTGTCTTGCTTTCTAACATCCTTCACCACAACACCTCAGGCTGTTGATTACCTCAGTGCTGTTCACATTTCCCCTACATCCTGATTTACCATTGTCAGTGCTGCCCTGATCCCCCCCCCTTTCTGTGTGCTATTGGTATTTTCCTTTGAGATCACCGGTATTGTTAGATGTGAAGATCCTTGTGTTCTACCATTCCCACTTTCTATGCTGCTGGTGATCCCTGGTGCTGTCCTTACTGAAGATCCATCCTCCCTGCTGTTGGAATTACGTCTCTCCTCAGTTTAGCCGTAGTGATGGTTCTGTCTTAGGTGCTGTTCATTCCTGCTTCAGTGTCCTACATACCATGGTGTGTTCCCCTGTCCAGTGCTGTGGGTGATCTTAGTGGATCCCCTGATCTGTCTCCTTTGCCACCCACAAACCCCTGCCCTTGTGCTTTACATACATCGACTTTAGCACCAGAATTAGTTTAAAACATGATTTTTTGGCACCTATTATGCTAACAAATAAGTACTGACCATTCCCAGAGTATGATTACTTGACTGAACTTTCGCAAAGACAAATCTCCTTTCAGTCATTACAGTTTCAAGTAGAACCCCGCAGTCAGTGAGACCAGTGGTAATGTTTAAGTGCCCAACGTAATTGGTAACATAGCTGCGTCTTTTTAGGTCTCGACTAGGCAGCGCATGCTATGTTTCCAAGATACGTGTTGTGTTCTATTTGTGGAGTTACTGCCCGCCCATTTCCTACCGCTGGTAAACTTTAGCGTCACTCTCATTTTATTTGATGCCATTAGATATGGCATTCGGGCGTCATTCCCTCTTCTTGTATTTGGCTCTCCCATAGTGCATGGACCAAGTATATGTCTCCTTACACTGCTCTTGGTTTGCAGAACAATTTATTTCTTTGTTTTCAAGCACTCTATAGAAGTACTTCCGCATTTGTTCAGAAAGGCCCGTCAACACAGAACAAGCATTGGCAAAACCAATAGATTTTGGCAAGGCCAGAGCTATTAGCCTTGTCAATGCGAATGGCTTTTAGCCATGTTGTCTAGCAGCCCATCTGCTGGTCAGCATGAATCCCTGTTATATAGCATTCCTGTAGCCCCGAATGGTGCTTGTGCAACTTTAGCAATGAGTTATGGAGTATCCAGGTTTGGTGCTTGCAAGCTTGATCTCATCTACTGGACTCAGGTTATGTACTAAACAGCAGCTTCTGCCAGGCACGTCCAAAGGTAATGGATGCATATTTTATCTTCCCAGTAGGAGGGCGCTGTAGCCTTGGAGTAACGAACAGTCAGAGAATGGCTGTAGATGATGAGGACTCTGCTCCCCAGCCTCCACCTGCGCCGCCACCAGAGGAGCCAGTGCGTGATGTGGAAAGCAAGTGCTGGCAGTTCCTGGCTTGCTACCACTGTTTCTATGGCTTCATGACGCAGCTTCAACCAGGAGAGAGCTTTATCACCCCGTATCTGCTGGGGACTGATACAAATTTCACCAAAGAGGAGGTAAGAAAAGTTTGAAATTAGCCCACCTTGTAGAACATTGAACCACTACAGCATTGCAGTTCACATAGACAATGCAATCCAGTCTTTGTGTTGAGTCCAGAGGAAAGCGGAAACATAGATAAATGGATTTCTTTTACAGAGATTACTATATAGTGACCGTCTGTTATAACTTACCTCACTTACAACCTGTGAGGTCTTACACTGCCCTGAGCTCTGTTGTAAGCGGCCCTCTGCCCTAAGGTTTACTGAACACCTCATGAACAGTTGATTTGCACATCGTTTGCCATCTCAGTCTCATTGTTTACATCTTCAAATTTGTCGAAGGCTATTTTGTTGCATTAGTGAGCGTTTGCAGTAGGAGCTATGCATTTCCATGTGAGGAACGTCTGAATTGTTTTCTAGCTTCTCCTGCAAGCCAGTGAGATGTTATCATGCAGTTGCGCTCCAACAATCCATTTTGCTTCCAAATGATGTGGAAAATTGAGAATAATGCAAATGATTCACTAATAGCACAGGGTTTCATATTTTATAAGATTGTATACACAACTGTATAAATTGCCAGTATATAATATTCTTCAAGCAGAGGAAAAAAATAACTATTCCCCTACTGGTATTGCAACAGTGCATTGAATGTTGTAGTTGTTTTAGGATGAACCAGCCAATAGACCAACTTGTATGACCCTAGGCAGTGAGTCCCTTTTCTTGCAGCAAGCGTTAGAAAAAAAGAAATAAAATGCCCTTAAAGTGTTTGTGTATCTCGCTGCTAAACACCGAGCCAGTTCTCCATCACGTTAAAGAGCAGAGGTCCATTTACAATATGGGGATGTCCATTTCAAGCTGGGATGCACAATCTGCTTGAAACATTCTTTGTGTCTTGTTTGTGAAAGTGGGGGGGAAAAACATGTAGACTCTCTCACACTCTCTCACACTCTCACACTCACTCTCAGTCTCTCTCACACTCTCTCTCACTCTCTCTCACTCTCTCTCTCACTCTCTCTCTCACACTCTCTCTCACTCTCTCACTCTCTCACTCTCTCTCTCTCTCACACTCTCTCTCACACACTCTCTCTCACACTCTCTCTCTCACTCTCTCTCTCTCTCTCACACTCTCTCTCTCTCACACACTCTCTCTCTCTCTCACACTCTCTCTCTCTCTCACACACTCTCTCTCTCTCACACTCTCTCTCTCACACTCTCTCTCTCACACGCTCTCTCTCACATGCTCTCTCTCTCACACGCTCTCTCTCACACTCTCTCTCTCTCACACTCTCTCTCTCTCACACTCTCACACTCTCTCTCTCTCACTCTCTCACACACTCTCTCTCACACACACTCTACTACTCAACATTACTCACTCATAATTAGTCACTCTATACTACTCACTCTTTACTACTGAAACTAAAAATACACTTTGTATATGTAAGGGTGTGGCTATGCATGTAAATGTTTGTGGCTCTAGAACTCTTTACTACTCACTCTCTCACTATTTAATACTCACTCTTACTTTTTACTACTCACTCTCTAATACTCTCTTTACTAATAACTCTCTCCTACTCACTATCAACTACTCACTCTACTACTCTACTACTTACTCTGTGTGTGGGTGCTAATGCAGTAGGTCTCGCATATGCAAGCGATTAAGCTAGTGGCAGTATAAATGACAATGCCATTTATTTATGATTTTAAAAAAAAGAAATGTCATGAGCAATGCCAATAGCTCTACCTTTAATAATGCTGAGACCATTGCATTGTAAATGACTGTTAGCACCTATAGTTTTGTTTTCAGCCTTCATCTCAGGCCTTTAATGGCCAATAGAGCCCGCTACAGTGGATTCTAAGGCTCTAAAGGAAGAAACAGAAATATGAACATTGAAATGTTGGAACAGTAGGTTTATGTCGGCACTTATTAGCCACTTAATTGCCTTCAATGGAGCCCCCAACATTCCAATTGTCTAACAATAGTTAAAAATTGATTTTCTGACGTGTACCATTCGATCTTCCCAAATCCTCAATAAACTACAACAGTAAACAACGTACAAAGAAAAGTAATGTGCAGTGCTGCTTTTTACTGAAAGTGTAGACGTGATTATTGTGGCCTCTTAGACAAAAAAAAAGACAATGTTCTCACGAATACTTTTTCATAGATGAATTCCACTTGAAAATGAGTTGAGGAGACCCGGTTCGTTCTTATTGATCTCCTCAAACACTGTACCTCTTTATTTTAATATCTTGACGGCTCCTTAATTGTCATCCTCTCTGCACGAATCTTCACCGGCTATTCAAAGAGGCGCTCATACTATTCGCCTTCTCTATTGTTTTCATGATGCTTTGTTAAGTTATGCTTTCTTCTGTTATACTTAGTAGAGCGCATAAATACCAACTCTTAAAGAAGAGTTTGAAAAGGACATGAGCAGCTTGAAGAAGGAGATTTAAACTGGAGAACCACAATGTGTATTTTTTTTTATGTGAGCAAAGTTGCTAGAAGCAGGGATACCCAATGAAAGGATGTTCTAGTGCTGCTGATTGTGCCAACTCGAAAAGTTTCTGTCTCAGCTGAAGGCTGCATATTCATGGCAGCATCATAAAGGAATTCAATAAAGGTCTCTTTCGCTTCGACCGGGCTGTTTCTCCCTCACTAGGGTCAGTGCCTTGTAACCCAATCTCTATAAAAGAGGCCCCATTCGTTTGATTTGTAAAAGCGACGTCACGGTATACAAAATGGCCGCGCATCACTCTTCCTCCAGATGTGTCTTGCTCATGCTGCTACGGAAACACCTCACACATGACTAGGGAGGTTTTGCGTTTCTCTTTCATGCCAATAAATCTCTCATCACGCTCAGATGCAAAATAACCGCTTTGCGTGGTAGATGAAAACACTTTGACAATTTCTAGGCCCGACCGGATCAGAAACACCAAGAGTTAGTATCTGTGAGACCCATTCATTGTGACACCGGGAACGGGATGGGCTGAATCTGATCCCGACCAGATGATACTGACATGCTTGCGTCTATGCGTCTCTTCCATCACAGATCATAGAGCATGTGCAAGTATGTGCTTCCTGAGGATAATGAGGAAACAGGTGCGCGCCACTGGTCCCGCCTGAGAAAGCATCACGGGACCCTTGACGCTGTGGCACTGAAGAGCTCTGCTCTGAGTTGAACATATTTCAATATTTATTGCCAGTGAGACTGCCACTCTTTCGTTTTTCAAATCGTTCGACAGCAAAAAAAACCTTGTGTGATATTTTAATACCCTGATCCATTTAATAATTAAGTGTAATAATAAAATACATATTCAAAAAACGTTTAATGATGTTTAAATAGAGGCAGACTGTAGTACATCCACCTTTCTGCATGGTTACCCTGGAGTTTTCACCTATACAGAACCCTAATTTTGTTTTCTGGCTTTAGTACTCTGTGCACGTTACCACTGTCTGTGATATGAGAGGAGCCTTGAAGAACTGGGCCTGCGCCCTAGTATACTCAGGACAAAGAAATTAACTCCAAGTGTCTGCAAGCAGTCCTCCTGTGTGGCAGCAGGGAGACAACAATCTGGAAGAGGTCTTTTCATAGAAGTATCCAGCTGATCATTGCCAACTGAACCTGTGCTGGACCCTGCTTTTGGCCTCTGCCTGACACCATGTGAATCTCTAAGTGCCTGCCTCAAGATGCTGCGAAGCTTTAGAGATGTACTCTAGTGGTTGGTACATAAAAGACTAAGGGCCTGATTTCGATCTTGGCGGATCTGGTCCCCCTGTCATTTTTCTGACGGTTTGACCGTCCCCCTACTTGGTAGTCCACCCACTCTATTTAAATGTTGGCAGGTCTATAAACGATAGCCGGTCTGAGTGCTGCATTTCACTGCCACAATTTTCCTTTTGTTTCAACAGCATTATAGGCAAAAGCGGCTGTCGGAGCGAGTCCAGACAAGATTACCGCCGGGCCGATCATGATGTTCCTTTCCATCAAGGAAACTGTGGGCCTGATTTAGATTTTGAGAATCTGGTTCCGCCATCACTTTTCCGATGGTTTCACCATCTGCATACTTAGCAGTCAGCCTGCTCTATTTAGATGTTGGTGGGTCTATGGACGATAGTCCGTATGAGTACCACCATCTCCATACCAGAATTTTCTTCCTGCATCAACGGCATCATAGGCAAAGGTGCCTGTTGGAGGTAGTCTAGCCAAGATTACCACCAGACCAATCACAATGTGTCTTTCCGTTGAGGAAACTGTGATGGGGATACCTCCCTCCTTGAGTTGGCAGAATCAAAGGAAATGAGGTAGAAATTTACCTTTCTTTCCAATTTCAACTTCCGTGTCCCTCTTGTATCCTATTTTCCAGGTGCTTTCTTTGCTGATACTACTTGATCACAACACTAATCAACTCTGTTGTCACCGTGATCTAAGGTAAGCTTCTTTTTCACTTGTTTTACTATGAATCGTGCGTTGACATTTACTTTTGCTTCGTGCATTTTTACATTGTTCTAACATAAAGTTTTTTTTGTATGTGTAATGCAGTGGTGTTCATATTGCAATTTATCAAGGTAAAATGAACTCAACTGCATAGACACTTAAAAAATATTTGTTGGTTGTGGTGGTTGTGGGTGTTGTGCTATGGTGCCTGTGGTTTCATATTCAATAGTGTGTCTATGTTGCTTGTGTGCTATGCTATATGTACCAAAATTTGCATAACACATTACCTACATATACATGGAACAAACACAACATATATATGTAGTGACACATCAATAAGCAGTACTTACCAGTCTCCACTTCACCAAGGACTTGCTCAGTCAGGAATCCACTGCTAGGACAATGCCCGCACAATGGGGACATCTGATTAGGCTTGGCCTAAAGTCACCGGCCTGACAGCCATGGAGTACTGTTTGCCAGCAGAGGAGTTAGCCACGTCGATGGAGGTGCACCGCTTACGCGATGGAAAACAGCCTGTCGATGCGGTAGGTGGTTCAAGCAGCCCACATTTGAATACAGCGGGCGGGACTCCATCAGCTTGACAGAGTACTTGTAACCACCGCCATGGAGTGACCACAGGAGTCCTGCCAAGATCTAAATCAGGACCTAAGTCAGAAGGTAAAATCTTTGACAGGGATGACCCTGGTTGGTGAATCCAACCCATGTTTCATAGCAGCCACCCTCAAATTGACTATTATTGGCCTTTTGTACTTTTTGGCACAACTCTTACATTAAAAGTTAAAAAATCACAACTCCGGATCCTCTTATTGGATTTTTGTAATTTTCAATGCGTATTCTTTAATAAATTATACTTTTTTGCCTAATTTGGTTAAGGATTTTTATTATATGGCATTTTGACTTTATTAATTACTATGTTGGTACTCCATAAATATTTTAGACATTGCCCTAACTTTTGCCTGCCTGCTCTGTGCCATTACTACGAGGGGATTGAACTCAGGTTTATTTAGTGACTTGGAGGGTTCACCTTGACATGGGTTATGATTATTCCATGAGTTGGGTGGTCATCCACCCCAAGTCGAAGTAATAATATGATAATGATAATAATAATATTAATCATCATAATAATAATCATAATACTAGCTGGTCATATTTCCAGCACATTGATCTTCATCCTCCTACTAGCTGGAAGACCACACTGACCCAAATGCAACCAATTTTCTGGTGAACCTGGCAACCCTCGGTGTTACCCAGTGGGAGAATGACCTCACCCACGCCTCCGAACATCTACTATACCCCGTTTTCACCAGCTTCAACTAAAGCAATAGTAGGCAAGCCCACATTGCTTACCTGATCCGACCATACCCTAGTCCACTTCAATGTACCCATCCTGCATCACCATGGAATCACCCACCCCAAATCTGCATGACAAAACTGGAACAACATACAAAAAGAAACCAGTTCCTTGGAGCTCCTAGACCACCTAACACAACACCACAATGACCTCCTGTGATCCATCTCCAACACCTGCATTATTTGCTATGCAGACACTTTGGGCCCACTCAAAACCACCAAGACTAGCAGAACTAGGCCACAAACAAATTGGTATAATGATCTCAGAGTCACCAAACGCCGCTGTCAGCAACTCAAACGTAGATGGAGGTAGAGCCATGAAGACACTGACGATAGTACCTACATGTCATCTCTTGTAAACTACTATCAACAATTCAGAGCCACAAAGCAGTACACCCTTATCAACCTCATTGAAAACAGCACCAACAGAGCCAAGGAAATGTATGCCATTGTGAAGGATTTCTCCTCACTCTTAAGCAGCTCCACTAGCGTTACCCCCTCACAGGACCGCTGCACACAGCTATCCCTCTTCTTCAGCAGCAAGATCAGCAACATCTACAATAAGTTTGAACCCCAGACAGACCAATCATTCCTCGCAGCCATCCTACCCATCACGAATATCCCTCAGAAAACCACCTTGACAACTTGACTCATCATTACCACGCAAAAACCCTAACAACACTCTGGAGCACCATCAGACCCTTGTCCTCACCCACATATTTGTCAAAGTACTGGTCTCTATCAGCACAACCATAACCCCCAAACTGAATGACTCAATCAATGTAGTCACCTTTCCAGATGCTTTGATGCAGGCCACAGTGCCTCCTCCCCAACAGAAACCCTTGGGAGACCCGAAGATGCCTGCTAACTACTCACTAATCTCCCTGTTACCCTACCAAGCAAAAGTCCTGGAGATAATCATCAACATTGACGAGCCACCCACCTCAACGACAACCACATCTCATAATCCAGATTCAAGCCAAGCCACACCACCAAGGTCGCCCTCATCATTGCTGCCACAGATGACATTTGACTGACAGTGGACAGAAGAGACACTGCTACCCTCACCCGTCTGGACCTATCCAATGCCTTCGATACCCACCAACCCGATCCTCATTCAACGGCTCCAGAAAGTTGGCATACAAGGACTCGCACTCCGGTGGATCTCCACTTTCCTAACAGACAGCACCCATTCAGTCAGTCAGATTCCCTTAACCTTGTCCACCACTGACCTCGTCTGCGGAGTTCTCCAAGTATCATCACTCAGCCCCATACTTTTCATCACCTATATGGCCCCACTCACCACTATCATACACACCCACAGTTATAGCGTCATCTCCAATACCCATGAAACAAAACTCATCCTCTCTTTCTCTGAAAAAACACCAAACACCTGTTACAACGTTAAGTTCCTGCTTGTATGTAGTCAGCTGTTGGATGAAGAACAATTGTCTAAAACTCAACACAGACAAAATGGAAACAGTACTCTTTAACAGAGATATCTCACTATGGAACTCCACCTGGTTGACTGCAGAACTCGGACCCAAACTCCACCCAGTAATCCAAGCCAAGAACCTCAGTATAGAGATGGACAGCCTGCTCACTATGACCGACAAAGTGAACACAGTGCCCGCCTCCTGATTCCACACCCTCAAAATCCTCAAGAAAATCTTCAGGTGGCTTCCAGCCAATGCACGCAGAACTGTCACCTATGCCCTTATCACACCGGACATTGGCATTGCACTCAATGTCGGATTCAACACCGAATTGCTTAGAAGACTTTAAACTATATAAAACCCCAGAGCCAGACTTGAATTCTGACCACCTCCCAGAGCTCACATCACCCCACACCTCAAAGACCTCCACTGGCTCCCCTACACAAACATGCACTTTTCAAACTCCTCACTTTCACATAAGAAGCCATGCACAACCTTAACCCCACCTACCTCAACAATTGCATCAACTTCCACATATCTACTCCGCTCGACCAGGCTCCTACTCACTCATATTCCCCACATATGTAGAACCAGATAAGGTGGCCTTTCCCTCTCCTTCCTTACCCCCAAAGCCTGGAATGAACTGAAACCACACATCAGAGTCGCTCCCTCACTACTTGAGTTCCATATGAAACTTAAGACATAGCTCTTCAACTAGATTTTGCCCAGACAGCCCACATAGCACCTGCTTATCAAAGCCAGGCTCTACAAATATAAATAACATAACATAATATATATAACATAACATAATACAACAATTTCTTACACAGACCAATCATAATAGCATTAGATTTGGACTTGTACAGTTCAAAGATTACCACAACATGGTTTTAGAGATATTGATGTTGTACACATTTATATTAGTCCCTCTACAAACAGAAATACAACATAAGCCACATTGCTTGATCCACCAGCGCGTGGACTAAAGGTATGTTTTCAAAGGAGGTGAGAAAAAAGTATTTCATGGTACATTCAAATCCTCCTTCACACAGAATTCAAAACCAATGATGAAGAGTGGAACCCATGTTTAAATAAGACTTTCAATTGTATTGTACAAACAAAGCTTAAGGTGCTAGTTAAAAATCTCCTCCTTGCCTTTTGAAATATAAGGAGTGACCATTTCCATGAACATAGAGTTTCTTGGATTTTTTGCTATTATTATTTGAGCTTTGGGTATTCCTGGGCAGTCGCTTGATTCTTTTTCTCAAAACATACTTCTGTCCTGTTAATATACCCCGTTACTGCAGACAGATCAATCAGACTACTACCATTGTATGTCGGAATATGGACTACAAAGAAATTGAAAAATAAAAATATTGTGACAAAAATGTCATAAGATAAAATCGCAACTGTATAATGTAGAGTACACAAATATAAACAACAAAAACCTCAAAGTATAGAAATATAGTAAGTATAAAAATACTACAAAACCGTGGTACTTAAAAAATTAAAAATAGACTTTACCAGAATATCTATTCCAAAAATATATTGTACAACAATATGAAAAATTATGTTAAAACAATTTATAAATAGTTCTATATAAAAGTTTTTAAAACTGTAGTTATTTTATAAAAAAATATTTATCTGAAAAATGTGTTACACACAGCAAAAATGCAATTATATTTATCATTTTAAATCAAAATTAAAATACATGTTTCCACCTAAAAATATTCTTTTTTAATAAATTCCTTCTTTTTACTTAAAAGATATGTAGTGGGCTGGACATTACGTTATTTTGTCTTCTGGTTGACTTTTAAGTTCTGAGCTTTTGCTTGGTTGTGACTGCTTGCCTCTGCTGTCCTGAGTGTTAAGTGAGAAAAGGGATGTTCTTGACCCAGTTTATAGTACTAAACCAGCATGAATACCAGGGCACATGCAGCAAACAACCTTAACAACCATTGTTGGGGCCCAGTAGCCTTTGTCTGCCTTGTGCTTCTGCCTGTCTCTAAATAAACTTGGTGTTATATTTGACATTAAAATATCACAGAAGAAGGCAGGCGACAATAAAGCAAAAGCTTCTCCTGTAGTTAACTGCCTTTTTATATACCTATGACTCACATAGCAAAATTGGTCCTATCTGTTATGGTAAGTTAGACCTGGCTTTTCCAGCGGGTTTATCCCCAGACTTTGTGCTATTTGGCCTCCTGTTTTTTATCCTGTTTTTTGTTGTTTTTAGGACCCTGGACACTTTACCACTGCCGATCAGTGCTAAAGTGCATATGCTGTCTGTATAAAATATTTTTATGGATTGATGTTTCCATGATTGGCAAATTTTATTTACTACTAAGTCCCTAGTACAGTGCGCTGTGTGTGCCCAGGTCCTGTAATCAAATACTACTAGTGGGCCTGCAGTACTGATTGTGCGACCCACACAAACAGCCTTGCAAAAGGTTCTCGGACCTGCCACTGTAGAATCTGTGTGCAATTGTAAGTGCCATGTCATCCTGGCAAGTGCACCCACTTGCCAGGCCCTAACCTCCCCTTGTATTACATGTGAGTCATCCCTAAGATAGGCCCTAGGTACCCATGTGGGCATGGGGCAGTGTATGTGAAAGGTAGGACATGTCCTGATAGTGAACGACAGTGTAATTCGTTTTTCACTTTTGAAAGGCTATCTGTCCCATAGGATAGAATGGGAGTTTATTTATAACATCTTATAAGTGTAACTTCCCATTGGGACAAGATAGAAAGATGGAGTATAGTATGCTTGAACTCAGAATATAAAAATGCATCTTTTAGTAAAGATGATTTTTATATTGTGTGTTTGAAAACACCACTTTTAGAGTTTGTGTATTTTCTTGCTTAGCCATCCTGTGTGCCTCTGCTGGTTTGTGGATTGACTGTCTGGCTCTGAGTGACAGGGGCTAGGGATGTGCATTCACTGTAGACAGCCTCTGGGGTGGTTGAGGTGTGTCCTGCCTTTCTTGGATGAGTCAGGGCTGGGCTGAAATTAGAGTAGGGGAAGAGATTTCCTTGCACCTGAACAGGCCTGGTCTGGCTTACACAATGCTATCCCACCTCCTGCCGGGAAGCTGGACCAGAAAGAACAGAACTGATTTTGACTGAAGACAGAGCCTCTCTGCCACCAGAGACCAAACAAAAATGCGGTATAAATATTGGAGCTCACACCGCAGAACTTTAGATTAATTCTGTACTCAAGATGAACCTCTGCCAAAGAGAAGTACTGCCCCTATGCTGTGTGCAGTCTGGGGTTGGCATGTAGATACTGTTTTGCCAAGGAGAGGACCATGACTTTGCTGTGTATCCTGCTTGAAGAAGATCTCCAAGGGCTTGTTGCAGAGCTTTCTTCTTCTTCTGAATTCTCCTGCATCTGCTGTTTCAGCTGCCATAGAGGGAAATTGTAAGGCACTGTTTGTGATACCCAGGATGCACTCAGGGCCGGACTGGGAACCAAAACCGACCCTGGCAAAGTGCTCAGCCGGGGCCAATCCCTCCCCACCCCCTCCTGGGTGGGTTGTGGGTGCCGCCGAGCTCTTTGCCGGGGCTGGTTTTCAGACGATTTTGGTACCGGGCCGATTTTGCAGCTATGCTGCCAAACAGGCCCTGTAACTAAAATGGCCCCCAGGGGCCCCAAACCGGCCCCCCCACCCATGCGGCACACTGGGGGATTGCCCGGTGTCCACTATGGCCAGTCCAGCCCTGGACGCACTGCCCCAACTCACACCACAGCCCTGACTTCACTTACACCGGTGCTTCATCATTGCAGAGCCAATACCTGAAATGGGTGACTTCCTAGCCGCTTCTGCAACATCACCTCCCCTACAACAGTAAGGAACAGACGCCTCACCTCCCCTCCATCGCAGTAAGGAACCGAGGCCTCACCTCCCTATGGGTCGTAAGGAACTGATGCATCACTTCCCCTGTGGTCGTAAGGAACTGACGCCACCAGGCGCCAAGGAAGCATCACCTCTGGACACCATGCACCACGTGGTCAGTGCTGTACTTTGGATTTTCATCTGTGACGACGTCGTAAAAGCTCCAGGTGGAGTTATTTGTTGCTACAAGCTTTATTTGTTTGAATAACCTATTTTTGTGGATATCTTGGTATATGTATTGTGGATTTTTGTTGTTTTGGTCTTGTTTGGTTTTGATAAAGATTACTGATTTTTCTAAACTTGAGTGGTGTCCATTTGTAGTGTTTTCACTGTGTTACTGTATGTGTGCACAAATACTTTACACCATGCCTCTGAGATAAGCTTGTCTGCTCATGCCAAGATACCAAGTAGGTACGCAGGCAAGTAGGTAAGCAGGGGTTGTCTAAGGGTGTAACTCCCTTAGCCAGACTAGAAGTAAGGGTCCCTACTTGGACAGAGATGCAAACCATTGCCAACTAGAGACCCCCATTTCTAACAGTACTCTAATCTGGATCCCCTTTATGACAAATACTATTCCTACAACTATGTGGAGACAAGCTGTGTGTGTCTGCGAGACTACTCTAGTCAAAATGATTTGACTATAGGTTGGAAAGACATCAAGGTGAGCAAGAACTTTGACCCAGATCTTACTGTAGTACACTGCCCTGATGAGAAGTCAATCCGAAGTTTACAGGACTTACTAGTGCTAATGTGGAAGTAGAATATGGGTCATACTATCCAGGGTGCTATGATGGACTGACTCAGAGGAACATATCATCCGACCATAACTGCACAATGTGCTTTCTCTAGTCTAAACTGAAGATTGCTATAAAGGTGTATTTATGATGTATATGAGGATGAATACTACTCCTTAAGATTGAACATATTTCATCACCAACACTGTCACTCCTTTCCTGGATATGACCCAACATATTTTTTAAGGTGGATTGATGATCCCGAAGCTAGATCGCTGTTCTTTTGGGTGGACGTTTCAATGTGCTCTTGCCTCTAAATTGCCAGGAAAATAGGGTATTCAAGGTACTAATTTATGCAATGTGAAATCTGAACCACTTGATCATAATATCTTTAAATATGTAAAACATCTAAACCATCAACAAGCCACCACATTTCCGTTTGCTTTAAATACTGTTATGATTAATAGACAAATTGGGCATTTTATTAAATAATATGAAAATGTGTATAAATTATTAAATATTTCAATGCATCGTGATATAAACAAACACTTATGCTGCAATGGGTGAGTTGTTTGCAGATAAAGTTTGTGTAAATTATTAATGAATTACTTTTCATAAATAAAATAAATCCACTTCAATTGCTTAGAAATTGTGGTCCACACGATACCTGTGAATTATTGCAACGTGGCCTGTGCAGTTTATAACAGCTTTGCTGGCTTAAAATACAACGTACGATCATGGATGGGCTTATATTCATATGCTCTTTCCTCACATTTTTACAATTTATTAAAAAAAATATATATTGCTGTACATTTGATTTTAGATAGACGTATTTGTTTGATTTGCTTTCTCTGACGAACATTTTTTAAATGGCATACCCTGTTATGCAGGAGAGCTCCTTCATCAACTGACTGTTCTCGCCCCGTTCCAAGCTCTGCCATTAAGGCCCACATTTTGCCACCTCTCCTTACCCCAGCCAATTTTAAGCCAACAGCAACATAACTCAGGAACCGTGGTTTAAGAAGGGGATTCCACTTTAATTTGGTGATGCAGGTTCATCTATTTCACCGTAAGGAACGTAAATGTTAATATTGAAAGGTACAGCTCACGCACATTGTTTGTATCATCCATGTTGTAGCATCATTAAAACAGAGTCATGTGGCTCTAAAAGCCCGCCCCGGGCCCACAATCAGGCAGGGAAGAGTAGCCTCTTCCAGCTCGCTCTCAGAACATCAGTTGTCTCTTTGAAGTCATCCTTTAATAAGTTTCTTTGTCACACCTCCAGTTCTACGTGTAATTAACTCAGCGCCAAATGCGGACTCCAGAGATCCTGCTGGAGAATATTAATCATCCTAAAAGCCCTAAACGAGGCGAGGACGTAGCCGACGGCCGTGGACGTCAAACAAGATGGCTTTGTTAGGATTCTGCTGGGGGCCGTCTCTTATTATCTTCACCAGTAGGCGTCATCCTTTCTCAACAGGGGACTCTAGACACAGAGCGCAACTCTCCTCACCGTTACCGTCAGCATCTCTATGGTCAAGCGTTAGCAGAACGAAAACATTCTGCTTAATTCAAGGGCATGATCAAAAGGGGCCCTACTATCTAACAAGTGAATGTGGCTGAAAATCGAATGTGAGCTTCAGCTCGTTTTGGGTTATTTATATGCATTTTTATATAGCAGGAGCAAGATCCATAGGCATCAGAGCGCTTCACATTATAATGATTACTTCTGCATGGAAGACATTAGTAGGTGTTCTAATAACAAGGACAGTTTCAAGATAAATTAAAAGGATCAGTTACCTTAAGCGCAAGTTAAATATACATTCACTGGTAGTAAAGCCTAGATGATGAAGTAGACGCTGTGTCAAGTGAGAATGAAGCAGTCCTGGATATAAAACAAACACTGGCACTGTGCAAGAGCCACTGACTTAGCCAATGTGTTTTAGCCATGTTGTATACCAGCGAGGCTGCCGTTCGTGGCCAAAAGTTAGTGGCATAGAGGAGAGTGGTGTGGAGTAGAGTGGAAGGGTGTAAAGTGGAGGGGCGTAAAGTGGAGGCGAGTGTCATACATTGAAGTTGAGTGGAGTGGAGTGGTGTAGAGTGTTTTCGAGTGGAGTGGCATAGAGTGGAGTGACTTAGAGTGAAGTAAAGTGGCGAGAGGATGTGTAGAGAGAGTTGTGTACCGTGGAGTAGAGTGTTGTGGCATAGAGTGCAGAAGATTGATGGAGCAGAGTTCATTGGAAGGGCGTAGCATGGAGGCGTAGCATGGAGGGGCGTAGAGTGGAGTAGGGTGTCAAAGAGTGGAGTCGTGTACTGTCTAGTAGAGTGTCGTAAAGGGGAGTAAAGTGGTGTGGAGTGGCATACAGGAAGTAGCATACAGTGGAATATAGTGTTGTGGTGTAGAGCGGAGTAGATTGTCATAGGTGGGGTGTCACAGATTGGAGTAGAGTGTATAGAATGGAGTGGGCTACAGTGTCATGGAGTGTCATGGAGGGAGTGGAGTATCGTAGAGTGGCAGGATGTAGAGTGGAGTGGAATGGAGTAGAGTGGTGTAGAGTGGAGTAAAGTGAGCTGGAGTGGCATAGAGGAAGTTGCATAGAGTGGAGTAAGGTGTTGTAGAGTGGAGTGGCATAGAGTGGAGTCTTGTAGAGTGGAGTGTTGCAGAGTTGAGTTGTTGAGTAGAGTGTTGTAGAGTGAAGTGTCATTGAGTGGAGCGATGTAGAGTGGAATAAAGTGGAGTAAAATATTGTAGAGTTGAGTGGGGTAAGATGGAGTGCCATAGAGTGTTATAGAATGGCATAGAGTGAGGTAGAGTGTGGTGGCATAGAGGGGCATACTGCAGTAGAGTAGAATAGTGTGTTATAGAGTGAAGTAGAGTGGAGTTGGGTAGAGTGGCATAGTGGAGTGGAGTAGTGTGTTATAGACTAGAGGGGAGTATAGTTGCATAGAGGGAGTTTTGTAGAGTGGTGTAGAGTGGAGTAGAGTGTTGCAGTGTGGAATGGCACAGAGTTCAATAGAGTGTCGTAGAATGGAGTAGAGTGGAGTGGCGTTGAGTGGAGTGGCGTAGAGTGGCATAGAGTGGAGCAAAGTGTCGTGGAGTGGAGTGGAGTAGAGAGGAGGGGCATAGCGTAAAGTGGAGTAAAGTGGCATAGAGTGGAGTGGTATAGAGTCAAGTAGAGTATTGAAGAGTGGAGTGTCGTAGAGTTGATTAGAGTGTTGTGTCGTAGAGGGCCATGTTGTAGAGTGGTGTGGCGTAGAGTGTGGTGGCATAGAGGGGAGTAGAGTGGAGGGGCATAGAGGGAAGTTGTGTTCTGTAGAGTGGAGTGACATAGAGTAGAATGGCATAGAGTGGAGGGTTGTGTAATAGAGTAGAGTGAAGTGGAATAGAACGGAGTGGCGTGTCATAGAGTCACTTAAATTAGAGGGCCATAGAGTGAAGTGGCATGTCGTACAGTGGAGTGTAGTGGCGTGGCTCAGAGTAGAGTGACATAGAGTGGAGTGACATAGAGTGGAGTGGCGTAGAGTGGAGTGGAGTATTATAGAGTGGAGTGGCGTGTCATAGAGTGCAGTAGGGTAGAATGGACTGGTGTGTCCTATAGTTTTATAGAGTGGAGGGGCATAGAGTGCGGTAGAGTGTTGTAGAGCAGAGTGGTGTTGAGTGGAGTGACGTATTGTGGAGTACGCATGGTGTGGTAGTGCACTGCCATTACAGACAACCCATTTCCAATTGAAATGACCACTAGATTTGCACAAATATACAGTTTTACTGATAAAAGTATTCAATGGACAAACAATAATTTGTGTAAATGTCATCACCTGGTGTACTGATTTGTTGTTGAGCGTATTAAAATATTTGTTTCCATCACCCTTCAGAATTTTTAAAAAATGCACTTCATTTGTGCTTTCCTAATTTTGATACATTTGGAAATACCTGCACTGTTCATTTATAGACATTTACATTTTGTTGTGTGCTAGAAAAAGACTTTCCTTTCTTAGTAAGATTGTCAAATAAATTCTCACACTTTGAAGTCAGAATAAGAAAAGTAAATTCCAAGCTCCCTCAGATGACAGAGCCTGACATTTGACCTCTGTCTTTGCATGCACAGCAAATGTGACATGATAAGATTAAAATATAAAGGCCTGTTTACAGAACGAGAGCACTCGGGGAAGAATACAGTAAATATGATCCACAGGAGGGATGAACTCAAGCTGGACTGCAAAAAACAAATAAAGCAAGCAAATGTAAGTGCAAAACACAAAGCCAATGGTAAGAAATGGGCAGAATCCATTCCCAGGGAAGTTTTAAGAAAGTCTGCAGAAAGTCATTAGCTATCTGGTAGGCTTCAACCAAAACAATGATAAAATGAGGGCCTCAATTGTGATCCTTTTCGTATCTGAAATAGTTTCATCAAAAGCTTCCCATACGTAAAATAGTGAGAGATAGTACTAGTTGTGGCACAGTGGGTCAGGGGCATCCAGTCGTATGGTCTACACCATAGGACATTAGTAGTGCCCATTGCTTCAAGCCTCCGCTGATCCCCTCCAGATTCACTATCATTCGCATCTGCTTCAAACTACATCAGTGTAGCTGGGTGGAGTCCTGCCCTCTGTTCTCTATTACTCTACTAAAGGTAGAGAGCAAACATCTGCCCCACAGGAGGAGGGGGAAAGGCCATGAGAAAGAAGAACCACTCCTTGGAGGGGAGAGGCACAGGCCCTGGACTACTGTCATGTTCTGCTGAAAGGTCACCTATGTAGACAAACGCAGACCAACAGTGAGACCCCTTCTTCAGACCGGCAAGTTGGAGCCCACTCAAGATCACCAGAAGTTGAACAGACAAGATCTTACCTCCATCACTGCCCCCGTGAACAAAAGCCTGCAACCCAATCATGAGTCGCATAGAGATGTTCCGCTGTGTGCAGCAGTAAAATGCAGTGAATAACTGGCCTTTTATGGCACAAATTAATGTCCTGAACGAAGATCAACACATAGCATAGATTGTAATTTTTCCACTGATATTTTGAGATGTGTGCATGTTTTCGTTGGGATTCTGGGTACAAATGCATGTGATGTGTTTGTAGGCTAGGTCTAATGGAATTGTGTAGCATTTAGGATGAAATTAAGCAGCAGCCTAAGCTAGATTTTCACTTGTTGTTTGATCCCCAATCAATATGAAGCCCTATAGTTGTTTTTTATTCAATCTATTAAAAGCATATCAACAATAATTCCCAGTTGTAATATATACACCGAAGTCTGCAAACATCCACATCACAAGCAAACTTAATAATAGTAGTATATTATCAACATTACAAATGTAGAGAACTCAGGATCAATGGGTTCACAAAAATGGTGGGAAAATGACTGCAGAAACAAGATAGAAAATTAAATCTTTGATGCATCAGGAGGGAGGCAGTTACCTGTGACTGTTGAACTTCAGGAGAACAGCAGTCCGCAACCACACATCCACAAAGCACAGCACCTCATTCCACCTAAGCACAAAAGCCCAAACAAGACAATTATTTGTGTCTAAATTTCGCGCCAGGATACTATTTGTGTATTTCGCGCCAGGATACTATTTTTAGTAATTGAGCGCGCTACAAAAGCCTTTATATCATATATCATATCTAAACAGCAGTTAAACTCTTCTAGGCAGAAAGACATTTCCAAAAGGTTCTGCCCGCCTCCACCTGGTAAAAAATAATTTTCTTCTCTAACATCATCTTCAGTAACCGAGACCCTAGTATCTGAAACCTTTACACAAACTTGGAAAATGTGTGGATACCTAATTTCTGAACAGTTCACAGCTTGATCAGGTTTTAGAACCAAGAACAGAACTACTTATACAATGCAATTAACTACATTAGAGTATAAAATATCCATGAACTATCATCACCAGTAAAAGCTGGTAGTAATTGGTTTGACTGCATATGCAAAATAGTGAAATAGAAGTGCGTCTGTGCTTCATCTCCCAAAGTAAATTGTGCATTCCAGCATTAGGAGGATTGTGCAGATCTACGTAGTGATCCAACATCGGGGTCCCTACAGTTTTTTAAATTTTATTGCTAAGAATACAAAGCTGTATGATGCCTCCCAAATTGCATTTATGGCTTGTTTTTTTGTATCACACTTTAGTTATATGCACGGGCTATGCAAACTCTTGTACTGAATGCACAGTGGTATTGATGTGTCTGGACAATCAATAGTGGGCATTCCCATATAAGAGATCCTCTCTTATCGAATTCCTAGTCTAATTAGAGAACCTGCAATGGGCCAAAGGGCTATATTGTGACACAAAGATTATAGCCGCTTCAAAGGGCTACAATCAGTGCCACTTACGGCGAATTTGCCTACTGGAGAAAGAAATGGTTTAAACATACTAGAAAACTGAGGTCGTACTGGGGAACCATTGACAATTACTCTAATAGGGGCATAGAGTACAAAGAAAAATTACGAGTTACTCCTACCCGCTTCTCTATGAAGCATAACGTGATAGGCTCTCCTAAAATGGGCAGTCGACTGCTGAGGCAGCCAATCTAGTATTTGGAATTGAGAAAGGGCAAATTTGATAGGAGACCTTAAATTTCAGGAAGCTCCTAATCGGCCATTTTTAATAGAAAGAACACTATTCACCAGGACTTTGTGTAGGTTGAGTTTGTCAGAGATCTGTTGGTAGGTTTGAATGTCTTCAGCATAGGAGTTCAAGAGTAGGCCTTTCAGAAGGGGAAAGAGGATATATTGAAAAGTATATGTGACATGAGTGCATCTCCAGGCCCTTTTCCTGTGATGTGATGTGCCTCAGATTGACACGTTTTCAGTTAATGTCTCTATCCAGTGTTGACTAAAAAGGGGGTGAAACAAGGCTGAGAGGAGTATGACGTTCTAGCTGCTTCCATGAGGGGACAGAGTAGTAGGATTGCTGAAGACTGTGCTTAGGTCGAATATTGCTAGAAAGTTGTTGTCTCCTTTTCCTTCCATTTTAGAAGCTTAAATAAACATAATTAAATCAAATACATGAAGCAGAGATGTTGCTGTTTTGTAAACAGACTGCTTGTTTTAGTAGGTAAAGGACATTGCAAGTTTTGAAAATATTTTGTGGGTGGCTTAACACATTTTTGCCCAGGACGGTAGTAATGTTTAACAGGTTGATGGTTGGACTTCATTATCACACGTCATTTAGTATTATTCTGGAAGAAATAAACAGTGCACTCTTGCCTCAAACATACAATCAGAGTGAATTAATGGTAGCACGGTGTGCTGTAGGTATTGACACTGAGGTGTGGAATTGGCGATAACTGCATGTGAGGTACAGTATCCACAAATTGTTGTAACCATATGCAGGAAGACTGGCCAGTGTTTTCATTGCCATCTCACAGGGTTAGACTCACTCCATCCATCTTAACCTCCTAAGCTCAGTCTGTGTTTTCCATACCTTGTGATGACATTATCTCTATCTTGACAGCTTCCCAGCATTAGATTACTGCTTTCATTTAGTTTGTGTTTTTTAAGAAACAAGAGAAATCTAGGGATATTTAAGGGCTCATGGGTCTAAGTATTTTTAAAGGAACAGGGCCCCTTACTGTGAGATACCATAAGCCACATTGCATAGAGATATAAGGATATATATGTCAAGTGTCCAAATGGAATTTCAATTGCATTAATTAAAACTTATAGCGAATTAATGAAGTGGGAAACTGTTAAAGTTGTACCTCACCATTAAGACTTCCTTGACGCAGATTGGTGAAGAAAGATTTATTCCACAAGTATCAGCACCGACCACTCAATATAGCGCCCAGTCACAGAATGCTAGATTCATGTCACACCATGCATCACTGCATTCCATGACATGGGCAAAGTTCCACAACAGATTACAAACTGGTAAAAGAAAACAAGAACAAAGTTAACATATCTAACTAGCCAAACGAAAAGCAAAATAATCCTTCTATTAACCTGTGAAGGAATAGAAGTCACTAATATAAATCATAATTTTTCAGCTTTGTAGGCAGATTCCTGCACCTACCAGCAGAACTGCCAGCCACACCGTCACAGGTGTTTCCACTCCAAGGGTTGTGACCATCAGAAGAGACACGTGCATGAGCATTTAGAGATCTACCAGTATACCTGACCAGCCTAGACATGCTCCACATGCAACCAGTGCCAACTTTCACAACATTTTTTCCTGATGGTAACAATGGTTTAGGGACCCATGAAGCTTGAATTTCTTTTACAGGTATGTTTGAGATTCTTCACCAAGACTTGATCACGAAGACACCATTTTTTACTTCTTACATGCATCCTGGAATCATAATCCAATTTATATTTATGTTGACAGTTAGAAATTCTGGAACACCTTTCCCCCAGAGAAATTCCTTCACTACTACATGCAGGTAACCATGAGGGGTTCAATTTAGAAGAACCTTTCCTTCCTCTCAATGCTTCAAAAGGTGACCTCTACGTGATCACATTGGGAACAGTGCGGTGAGCCGGTAGGGTGTTGAAATATCGATTACAAAAATATAGTTGACAAAAATATAGTTGTAAAAATATCGTTTACAAAAATATCGACACCCTATACCTAAACAGGTAAGTACATAAATATCGACTCAAAAATATCGTTGTATTAAATATCGATGTAAAAAATATCGACTTTTTAAATTAATTAAAATTACATTCAATATTAAATAAATATAAGTACTATTAACAAAATACATTACATTACTTTTATTTTTTGACTATTGAAAACAAATTAACTACACTTTTTCATTATAAACTTAATAAATGTGTACATATACATATATTTAACACATTACTTTATATAACAACAATAATACATACATATAATTAAAATATAAAATATATTATTAAATATAACATTTGATAACGAAGGGGTAAAAATTACTATTCCCACTCCAGAGGGTGCAACAGTAGGGAAAGCGTTGGATAGCGTAGGGGTAAAAATTACTATTCCCACTCCAGAGGGTGCAACAGTAGGGAAAGCGTTGGATAGCGTAGGGGTAAAAATTACTATTCCCACTCCAGAGGGTGCAACAGTAGGGAAAGCGTTGGATAGCATAGGGGTAAAAATTACTATTCCCACTCCAGAGGGTGCAACAGTAGGGAAAGCGTTGGATAGCGTAGGGGTAAAAATTACTATTCCCACTCCAGAGGGTGCAACAGTATGGAAAGCGTTGGATAGCGTAGGGGTAAAAATTACTATTCCCACTCCGGAGGGTGCAACAGTAAGGAAAGCGTTGGATAGCGTAGGGGTTTAAATTACTATTCCCACTCCAGAGGGTGCAACAGTAGGGAAAGCATTGGATAGCGTAGGGGTTTAAATTACTATTCCCACTCCAGAGGGTGCAACAGTAGGGAAAGCGTTGGATAGCGTAGGGGTAAATAATACTATTCCCACTCCAGAGGGTGCAACAGTAGGGAAAGCATTGGATAGCGTAGGGGTTTAAATTACTATTCCCACTCCAGAGGGTGCAACAGTAGGGAAAGCGTTGGATAGCGTAGGGGTAAATATTACTATTCCCACTCCAGAGGGTGCAACAGTAGGGAAAGCGTTGGATAGCGTAGGGGTAAAAATTACTATTCCCACTCCAGAGGGTGCAACAGTAGGGAAAGCGTTGGATAGCGTAGGGGTAAAAATTACTATTCCCACTCCAGAGGGTGCAACAGTATGGAAAGCGTTGGATAGCGTAGGGGTAAAAATTACTATTCCCACTCCAGAGGGTGCAACAGTAAGGAAAGCGTTGGATAGCGTAGGGGTAAATAATACTATTCCCACTCCAGAGGGTGCAACAGTAGGGAAAGCATTGGATAGCGTAGGGGTTTAAATTACTATTCCCACTCCAGAGGGTGCAACAGTAAGGAAAGCATTGGATAGCGTAGGGGTTTAAATTACTATTCCCACTCCAGAGGGTGCAACAGTAGGGAAAGCGTTGGATAGAGTAGGGGTAAAAATTACTATTCCCACTCCAGAGGGTGCAACAGTAGGGAAAGCGTTGGATAGCGTAGGGGTAAAAATTACTATTCCCACTCCAAAGGGTGCAACAGTATGGAAAGCGTTGGATAGTGTAGGGGTAAAAATTACTAAATGTATTTACAATGTTTAAAAATTAACAAATCTTTATTTTTATTTAATTACTCATTAATTAAATAATTATTCAATTAAAATGTAATTAATTCACTACTTTTTCACTTAAAAATTCAACTACACACACCTAAAATTAATTAAACAATTAACATAATTATTTTAATAATTATTCAATTAAAATGTAATTAATTCACTACTTTTTCACTTAAAAATTCAACTACACACACCTAAAATTCATTAAACAATTAACATAATTAATTTACATAATTATTAATCAATTAACTAATTGAAATTAATTAACTATTATTTATTACACTATTTATATTCAATTAACACATTAATTAATCAATTATTTTATTATATTTAAATTACTTCCCACCCTACTCCCCTATAAACCCACAACCCGCTACGGAACTATTAACACTAAATTCAACATAAAATACCATATTAACTAATAAAATACTACAAAAAATACTACTTTGACAACCAATACTCATTAAAAACACTTAATTACTTATTATAATTTAAAAAACGATATTTTTGTAAACTATGTTTTTGTAAACGATATTTATTACAACTATATTAATGTTAACGATATTACTTACCTGTCTGTCGATATTCTTGTCAAACTATATTTTTGTCATCGATATTTCTTCTTGTCGATATTTCTGCGGCGATATTAAGGTTAGTCGATATTTTTACGACGATATTCCCGCTCTGCACCCGGTGAGCCCACCATGTTTCTCTTAAGACACTTCCAAAAGACACCTTTGACTCTAGTGCACATTGGGTACAGCTCTTCACCACTCTATTCATCCTTTCAGTTAAAACATTGGCTTGTGGTGAATACAGAGCCGTATTCTGATGGACTATATTGAGATCTTTAAGGAAATTCACATTTCCTGGGACACAAATTGCACACCATTGTCCGTGATTAAAAATCTAGGCACTCCCTCAGAAACAAAGACATCGCTGAGGAACTCAATCATAGTCTTGGTATTAGCAACAGACACACATTTCGTTGTAACCCACTTAGAGGTATAATCCACCAATAAGAGGACAAACCTTTCATGGGCAGGCATAAGCTCAAAGGGACCAATAACATCCAGACCTAATTTTGTCCACACTGCATCTGGAACCTCAACAGGAGACAGAGGCACATGGTTGGTGACATGAGTCTTGTAATTGGAGGCATAGGACACACAGTCCTTGACTACCTCTTCAGTCATGTTGTCCATACCCGGCCACCAGTATCTCTCCCTTACCCTAGCTTTTGTGAGGTTTCTCTCCAAATGACCTTTGTGAGCAAGGTTAATTATCTTACTCCTGAAATCAATGGGAGGAACTACTCTGTCCCCCCTCATGAGGTTTCCACAAAAAAACAATAAATCACCCCTCACAGACCAATAAGATTTAATTTCATGATCCAAAGTTTTGTAGTCAGTTACCCTTGAGTTACCCACATCATGAGGGAACAAAGCACTTTATCCCATCTCACACTATCCAACCACTCACTACTGGACAGTGCTGGTTCTGCCAGCCAGTTCACACTCTAAATTTCGGCATCATTCTGACCACACTCCAAGGGCAACCGGGAAAGACAATCTTCAGATTTTTTGCTTGGACCAGGTATGTATTGTACATGGAAATTAAATTCTTGAAGTCCTTCATTCAAGCGCTTGAGCCTGGGTGTGATATGCTCACTGTGACGACATGAGAAAACCTGTACTCGTGTACTTAGATCATTTCTGACTAGAAAAGGGATCCCCCAGAGATAGAATTTAAAATGGTGTACCACCCAAAACACACTCAGGGCCTCTCTCTCAATATAGGAATAATACAGGGAGCGAGGTCGGTGGGGCAGAGCGGAGCTGGCGGTTCGGAGTGTAGAAGGTGAGTCGTCTGTTGAGGTATGTCAGTCCGGTGTTGTGGAGTGCTTTGTGTGCGTGGGTGAGGAGCTTGAAGGTTTTCTTCTTGTTGACAGGAAGCCAGTGCAGGTCTTTTAAGAGGGGTGTGATGTGGATGTGACGAGGGATGTCGAGGATCAAGCGCGAGGAGGTGTTCTGCATGCGTTGTCATTTCAGGTGTTTGGCCGAGGCTCCTGGGTAGAGGGCATTACCGTAGTCCAGGCTGCTGCTGACGAGGGCCTGGGTGACCGTTCTTCTTGTTTCAGTGGGGATCCACCTGTAGAACTTGCGGAGCATGGGGAGGGTGATTAAGCAGGAGGACGAGATGGCGTTGACTTGCTTGGTCATGAAGAGTGTTGAGTCGAGGATGAACCCTAGGTTGCGTGTGTGGTCGGTGGGTGTTGGTGCTGCTCCCAGTGTGGTCGGCCACCAGGAGTTGTCCCACGCCGAGGAAGTGGGGCAGAGGATGAGGACTTCCACCTTGTCTGAGTTCAGCTTCAGGCAGCTGATCTTCATCCACTCAGCAACGGCTTTCATTCCTTCATGGAGGTTGGTTTTGGCGGTGAGGGGGTCCTTGGTGAGGGAGAGGATCAGCTGGGTGTCGTCGGCGTAGGAGATGATGTTGAGGTTGTGCAGTCGGGTGACGTGGGCGAATGATACCATGTAGATGTTGAACAATGTCGGGCTGAGGGATGATCTTTGGGGTACGCCGCAGATGTTCTCGGTGGCTTTGGATCGGAAAAGGGGGATGCGGATGCTCTGGGTTCTGCCAGAGAGGAAGGAGGTGGTCCAGTCCAGTGCTTTGTCTCAGATCCCAGCATTGTGGAGGCGTGTGCGTAGGGTGCAGTACCAGACCGTGTCGAAGGCAGCTGACAGGTGCAGGAGGATGAGGGCCACGGTTTCGCCGTTATCCAGTAGGATCCCGATGTCATCAGTGGCAGTGAGTTTCAGTGCTGTGGATGCTGTAGAACCCAGACTTGGATGGATTCAGGATGCTCCTCGAGGTAGAGGGTCTGTTGTCTGTTGACGGTCTTCTCGATGACCTTCGCTGGGAACGGGAGCAGGGAGACAGGTCGGAAGTTCCAGAGGTCCGTGGGATCTACCTTGGGTGATTTGAGTAAGGCGTTGATCTCGGCGTGCTTCCAGCATTTCGGGTCGCGGTCTCGAAGGAGATGTTGATGGCCTTGTGGAGATGGGGCGCAATGGTGGAACTGGCTTTGTTAAAGATGTTGTGTGGGCATGGGTCTGACGGAGAGCTGGAGTGGATGGTGTTCTTGATTTTGATGTTGCTGTCGTTGTTTATGTTGGTCCAGGTGAGCAGGGGATGGTGTCCCTGAGGTAGGAGGTCTCAGTGACTGTCGGGGTCGTCAGGGTGTTGAAGCTGTCATGGATGTCTGCGATCTTGCGGTGGAAGAAAGTGCCGAGGGCGTAGCACCGGTTTTGCGAAGGTGGAATGTCATTGGTGTTGGAGCTGGGGTTGGAGAGCTCCTTCATGATGTTTAAGAGCTCTTTGCTGATGTGCGCGTTGTTGTCTAGGCGGTCTTTGAAGGAGGCCCTTTTGGCGGATCTGATGAGGTGATGGTGTCTGCGAATGGCATTCTTGTGGGCTGCATAGCTGTCAGGTGTCTGTTAGCGATGCCATCTCTTCTCTAGTTGTCGGCAGGTTTTCTTGGAGGCCTGGAGGTCCACGGTGAACCAGCTGGCTTTCTTGTTGGTGTGTCTGTTGGAGGGTTTCTTGATCGGGGCGAGAGTGTTGGCACAGTCGTCGATCCACTGTCTGAGGTTGCGGGCGGCGGTGTCGGCAGGGTCGACGGTTGGGCTTCGGGCAAGGGTGGTCTTTAGCTGGTCTTCTGTGACTTTGCTCCAGCAGTGGCGGGGGATCTGTTGACTGCAGTGGTGCATGGTGGGTTTCCCGAAGGTGAAGTGGATCCAGCGATGGTCGGTCCAGTGGAATTCGGTGGTGTGGCTGAAGGAGACGTGGGAGCTTGAGGAGAAGATGGGGTCAAGCGTGTGGCTGGCAGAGTGGGTGGGTGTTGTGACAAGCTGTCTGAGTCCGAGGTTGGCGAGATTGTCAATCAAGGTGGTGGAGTTGGTCTTGTTGTTATTCTCGAGGTGGAAGTTCAGGTCCCCGAGGAGGATGTAGTCTGTGAAGGCGAGGGCGTGCGTACTGATGAAGTCGGTGATGGCGTCGCTGAACTTTGGCCGTGGACCGGGGGTCTGTAGATGAGGGTTACTCTGAGGGTGGTGTTGGGATCAGTGTGGATCTGGAAGTGCAGGTGTTCGGCGGTGCTGAGGGTGTCGTCGGTGCTGGTCAAGACTCTGAGGGTGTTCCTGTGGACGATGGCGATTCCTCCTCCTGTTCCGTTGGTGCGGTCCCTGCGGATGATCTTGTAGCCATCAGGGATGGCTTTTGCGATGTCAAGTGCCGAGGAGGCATTCAACTAGGTCTCCGTCAAGAAGGCGACGTCTGGGGAGGTGGAGTCGAGTAGGTCCCAGAGTTCGATGGAGTGTTTCATGGCGGAGCGGGTGTTGAGTAGAAGGCATCTGAGGAGGTTGCGTCCTTTCTCGGTGGGTGGTTTGGTGGCTCGGAGGCTGGTAAAGCTGCAGCTCCGGCAGGAGAAGGGTCCTTGGGTTCACTTCAGGCAGCCTCGGGTTCGCTTTGGGCGGCCAGGAAGCAGCACTCTCCTCACTTTATGCACACAGGGACAGCCTTTTCTTTTAGAATGATACGGTGTTCGAAAACTTTGAGGCAACCCAAGGCATCAGCAAAAACTCCAGTAAATTTATCATAATACTCACATCCCTGATTCTCACAATCTACTAGCATGACTTGATCTCTAGGGTTTTTTGCACTTGGGTTAATCATGATGCCCAAATCACGCTGGTGTCTCCATCCCAACCGGTTATCGCCTCTCTCAGCTACATAGACCTTGCCAACAATATGTCTGCCCTTGAATTGTATCTTAGCCTCAACATATCCAAGAACATTGATCCTCGCACCTCCATAACTGACAGGATTAATTTCTGGAGGCAATAGTGTCACACTGTCCAATGCTACTCTCTCTTCCTATTGTTTGTTGCCTATCATGGTGAAAGGTGAACCAGAGTCCGCGAACACCACAAAATCATCATCCACCATAATATCACATTCCGGCATTATTATTTTTCCTGCATCAACACCACTCTCACTTTCTTAGACATTTAAGATAACAGTGCGTACAGTTTCAGGCTCACTCTCCGTGACACTGGTTTTCCCAGAGGACTTGCAAACACACGCATAGTGTCCTTTGACAACACATTTGTTACACACTAACCTTCCAGCATAACATTTAGGATAATTGGAAAGGTGTGAGAAACTGCCACACCTAAAACACCTCATTTCTGGGAATCACCCACACTCTTTTCATTTGTATTACAATCTGCATTAGGAAAACGAGTTTCGCGCTCTGCTTTCAACTGAAAACCTCTGCTAGGACCGCCTACAATGTGTGCATCCTTTTCAGTACTCTTATTCTTGTCTTTAGGCAAAACTTTGGCTATATTATCACAAGACTCTGAACAGTCAGAATTCAATAAAGCATTCACATCTCCTTGACCATCTTTTCTATCTTCTCAGTTTTGTCTCATCTCTTTTACCCATGAAGAAGTGTTCTCCATTTCTTCTACTATAGCAACCGCTTCCGTTAAGGATGGGTTTTTAGACAATATCTTCTCTTAGACCCGGGTACTGTTAGTGCATCTCACCAACTGGTCCCTAATCAAAGAGTCAGCTAAGTCCCCAAATTCACAGTTTCCTGCCAAGGTCTTCAGGGAGGCAACATAGCTCCCCACTCACTCAACCTGACCTTGAACTCTGGTAAAGATCCTATGATGTTACAGAACTACATTGATGCGGGGACCAAAATATTTCTCCAACATAGTCATCGACATCTCATAAACATCAGCTGGTTCTCCGTCACCATTACCAATTGGATTCAAATCCAAGCTGTCATAAATGTTTCTCCCCCCCCATGCCTAAATTGTGGAGAAGTATGGCTTGCTTCCTGAAGGCAGAAAACTTTTTCCCTCTAATTGCCACACAATGTAAGAATTGAAAAGATTCCTCCAACATTTCCATGGAAGAACTGGATCACCCTTATCTGATAAGAATGCAGGAGTTTGATACATACTAGTTGAAGTTGCCATGGTAGTATGTATACAGTTAAGTCAAAGATGAGGTTAAAAGTTTTCAAATAACAGTTAAACATAATGCCTATAGTGGACTAAGTGGACGTATAAATGTCAATAACATTTGTAGATCCAAACCAGATACTTCTCTTGATGAAAATATGCAGGCAATAGTCAAAATAATGTGTACATTATGAATTATGTGGCACCAATGTCTAGACACAAAAACAAGTAAATGTGGACGATCTTTGTACATCCCAACAACAGAAAGAAAGAAAATGTGGGGATCCTTTGTAAATTCAAAAAACCGAAAACAAGAAAATGTAGGCGATTTTAGACGTAGTGTCTGAAATGTAACTGCCAACTCTCACAGTAACAGGCTGCACAGTCCGTAATCAGCACTTCCCATTTTCCACTGAAGCGCTGTAACGGGGTAAATACTGCAGAAAAGCTACAAAATGGCTTCATGCTGCGTACTGACAACATGATAGCATTGTAGCAAAGCGTGCGTTCCAGCTGCAGGCACCATGAAGAGGCTAGACTCTCTACGCACAGCAGCAAGTGCACATCACTATTATATAACTAGATATGTGAGCATTGGTACTTTATGTTATATGTGACATGATGATTAAGGGATCAATGTTTCAATCCCTTCATAGAGTGTAGGAACCATCATGAGTCCTGGCAGATTATGGTCCTTACACTCTATTAAGGGATTGAAACATTTTCGACATATAGTATCATGACTTCTATCATTGTTACATGAATAGATATGTGAGCATTGATACTTTATGTAATATCTGACATGATTATCTTGCCTTCATGTAGTAACACAAAAAATGTCGGAATCTTGAAGTTTTTTACCTTCCTTTTTGCTCGTGTTTCCCGCTTTATTAATACACTATACGTTTTAATAAATGCAATTGAAATTCCATGCCGACACTAGGCATCGATTTCATTATATCTCTATGGCATATGGCTCATGGTTTCTCACAGTGAGAGACCCCTGTTCCTTTGTACTTCCTTTAGTTTGTGTCCTTCCCTGTATGCTGTTGCTGCCTCTTTCTGACAGTTTAATGCCCTAGTCAGCTGTAGCTTCATGGACAAGGGCATTCTCTTCTCTGTTAAAGTTTGACATACTTCTGAAACTCTTTTCTTTGCTATATCCCTTGCTCTGTCTTTCAGGGGCACTTTCAGCTTTTTTTGCAAATCTTTCTCTTTGCAAATCTCTTTGACTTGTACTGTTCCGGCAATCTCTAGACTTGTATTGTTTCGGTACTCTCTAACACACTTGCATAATTGCTTTTCATATTTCGCAGTTCAATTATCAGATATGATAGAATCCTTTTTTGCATATTTTTTTCATTCAATTTTTACGTATTATTAAAATCAATGTATTTTAGTATTTTTAATTAAACCCATTGAAATGCTTTAGCGCCATACAAATATTTCACCAAACAAAGTCCCTTCATGCAGCTCATAATTATTTTATGGTTATAAAATGATCATGATTGCGCTTTCTCAATTATCTCCCTTGTTCTTACTCCGTGGTTTTTTTCTATATAATAGGCATGGTGTTTTATCTCAATTTTCGTCTTGTGCTTGCTCAGTACCAGCAACACTGTTGATCAGGTAGTTCTATTACACGTTTTCAAAGCTTCTGTCATGCTTTCTTTGTTTATGAATTGACTGCATGATATGGTTAGAATTCAATGTGTGAGTCAGTGACATTGTCAAAGACTGCTATTTCAAATTCTCACTGTAAGTCTTCAAAGTGTGCCATTCTCTTGATTCACAAATAATGTCCTTAAAATCTGTGATTGGTGACACAAAACCATGCCACATTTTAAAATTCTTGAACCGATTACCTAAGCATGTGTTCTATGAAAGTCGGACTGAGGTGAAGAAAGATAAGACCCACTGATAGTTTTTATGTTATTACTTCACTTTGTACTAACTTCATATATACAGGTAAAAGGGCAGCTGGGCAACCTCATGTCCCTGAAGTTCCCTGTCTGTTGCAATGTTGTGTAGCTTCTGTAAGGCTATGTAAGTTCCTGTGGTCAATGATGATGGTGAGGCAAGTGGGGGGAATGCATTATTAGATTAGAAGAAAGAACTTTACAGAGGGTACGGTATATTGTTGATGCCAAATATTATATAAACGTTACGTACAATGGTAAAGCCAAGTGTGAGAGGTTCAAGATGAACAGAAGGATGGAGTCTAAACTGAACCATCTTCTCTCACACTGTTCATCTTCCAACCTTTGTCTCATCACCTAATTATACATAAAAAATACATATATATATATATATATATATATATATATATATATATATATATATATATATATATATCCAAAGAACTCCTACTCCGCAAAGAACAGGTAGAGGCCACACGGGGGATACCGTTGGAGGATCTTTAATTAAAATTGAACAGCGTGTGCATGATGCATTTCGGCCTGACGGCCTTCCTCAGATGCTTGCTGTGTTGCAAAGGTTAAAATCCACCCCCACTTTTCATTGTCCAGAGTCACTGCCATTGGTGGAAGTCCATTGACCAGCGGTCAAATGTTATCCAACCCACTGTAGTTCTGCCATATATATATATATATAGCTGTTGTTTACTGACCATTGTGTTTGGGTATAAGGTGTAAACCTAAGTTGGAAAATGACACTCCTTGTCTGATCTGGCATTGGTGGGGACTATAAGAAATAGACCGTCATAATGAGCAACCTCTGTCTTCTGACTGAAATGGAAGCCACCTGTGATGACACACACAACGTCATGGGGGGGGCGGAATTATAGGTTTTATAAAACCTCATCCACCGTTCAAACCGCGAGAACTCCTCCTAAGAGACACTCATGCACAAGTCCTGGAATGCCTTACTTCACCAGCATATTGACTCCAGGCAAAGCAGACAACTGTAAGGCCTCCGTAGGCAAGACACTACACTACCACGTTCTGTGACTGTGCCCACCACCAAGTCACTTTTTTCCTGATTGCTCTTCTAGTTACCAGACACATTAATGCAGATTTAGTATACCGTGCACACTATGTGCTCTCCACCTTCTAAGCGATACAAAAGGGGATGATGGACGGAGCGTTTGAGCAAATCAAACACTCACCCCCAGTCAACTGATCTGGGTTTAATCCATCACCATTCTTTAGCCCACTCAACCACCCCATTTCAGACATGGCTATATGCAAACCAGTCTGACCCTGTGCCTCATGGGAACAGTCCAGCCCGAACCGCCAAGCCATGTCTTCCATGGACCAGAAACAAGCATCCTGGGACCGGTTTCGGATTCATAATCCTCATCAGCCAGGCTATCTTGAATCCAGTGGCCAAGTGAGCAAGGGACTCACGTCTGAGCATACCCTGCCACACTTAGGGAGAACAAAGCGATACAAAAGGGGATGATGGACGGAGCGTTTGAGCAAATCAAACACTCACCCCCAGTCAACTGATCTGGGTTTAATCCATCACCATTCTTTAGCCCACTCAGCCACCCCATTTCAGACATGGCTATATGCAAATCAGTCTGACCCTGTGCCTCATGGGAACAGTCCAGCCCGAACCGCCAAGCCATGTCTTCCATGGACCGGAAACAAGCATCCTGGGACCGGTTTCGAACTCATAATCCTCATCAGCCAGGCTATCTTGAATCCAGTGGCCAAGTGAGCAAGGGACTCACGTCTGAGCATACCCTGCCACACTTAGGGAGAACAAAGCGATACAAAAGGGGATGATGGACGGAGCGTTTGAGCAAATCAAACACTCACCCCCAGTCAACTGATCTGGGTTTAATCCATCACCATTCTTTAGCCCACTCAGCCACCCCATTTCAGACATGGCTATATGCAAATCAGTCTGACCCTGTGCCTCATGGGAACAGTCCAGCCCGAACTGCCAAGCCATGTCTTCCATGGACCGGAAACAAGCATCCTGGGACCGGTTTCGGATTCATAATCCTCATCAGCCAGGCTATCTTGAATCCAGTGGCCAAGTGAGCAAGGGACTCACGTCTGAGCATACCCTGCCACACTTAGGGCGAACAAAGCGATACAAAAGGGGATGATGGACGGAGCGTTTGAGCAAATCAAACACTCACCCCCAGTCAACTGATCTGGGTTTAATCCATCACCATTCTTTAGCCCACTCAGCCACCCCCTTTTGTACCGCTGGCTAAAGAACGGTGATGGATTAAACCCAGATCTTTTGACTGGGTGTGAGTGTTTGATTGATTCAGATTCTCCGTCCATTACCACCCCCTTTTGTACCGCTTTTGGCTGCCATAAGTGTGGTAGGGTATGCTCAGACGTGAGTCCCTTGCTCACTTTGCCACTGGATTCAAGCAAGCCGGACTGAAGACGGCTGGAATGCCAGAAACCGGTCCTCGGAAGCTTGTTTCCGGTCCAGGGAAGACATGGCTTGGCAGTTCGGGCTGGATTGTTCCCATGAGGCACAGGGTCAGACTGATTAGCATATAGCCATGTCTGAACTGGGGTGGCAGAGTGGGCTAAAGAACGGTGATGGATTAAACCCAGATCTTTTGACTGGGTGTGAGTGTTTGATTGATTCAGATTCTCCGTCCATTACCACCCCCTTTTGTACCGCTCCACCTTCTAAAGCATTTTTTTTTCATACTCGTTCATTTCAGCTAGAGAGTCCCCAATGCAAGTGAAGCACCCTGTACAGTTGGGTATGACGGAAACCAAACCGCCTCATGTAACAGTAATCACGTTCGAGGGTTAGTTGAAACCTGCAACAGTGCTTTAGAAGTCAAACATAGATGTGTAAATGTATCATGATCACCCTACAGTTGGAAATAAATATCAGTATATAAATAAACCACATTCATCTGAATAAAGTAACAGACACCTTGATTTAATTAGTCTAACAAAATCACTTCTGTGCAAGCTTTCCTGACATACCCCTTTTCATCAAGCAGCCTCACAATGAAAGAAACTTTTCTGAACTTACAAGAGAACTAAACAGCAAAATTGCATTATCACCACATGATGTCTGCTTGCCACTGATTTGTAGGAACCGAATGCTTACTGTTACACTCTTGGAGTTTAATTGAACAAATGTAAAGCAATATATAGTTAATTCCTTTTTGTTTGAGCAATAAAATACATATGGTTTCGTTCACTCCTCTCTTTTTCCTGGCTCGACACTACAACTTATTTCCCATTTAGCCTGTTTTCAGTGCATGCTTCTGAGTGCCCTCTGGGACGTTTTTATCATGGATGCCTGTAATGCAGCGCTTCTCCGCAGCACACCGCCAAGAACCGACCTGTTTAGAATGCTGTCATGTCCGCGTGTACTGCTGTCACTCACTCGCTGCATTTCATTTTATGCTTAAGCCTAGCTGCACAATTGTAGTGACTTGAGGTTTTATTCATAACACCCCAAATCCCTTCTTCACATCCTTTAACCATACACAACTAAGAAATGAATGTAACACACACAGAACTGTCACTTTTCTTGCCATCGTTACAAATTTAGCTGCAGTGACCTATATCATCATAAGAGCACCACTCCGGTTAGTCACCCACAACACAATAATGATTCCCACTAGTCCACACTATAACTCAACACTCTTCCAACCCAATATCCCCACTCAGTGGAGCGTGCTACTCATCTGATATTACACTTTGATGCCTTGTCACGTGTATGAAGTGCAATATCAATGAAACTACAATACAATACTAAGTAATGCACCACTCTGGAGCTTCCTATCAGTGGCCCCTCAGAAGTTTATTTCCATTGAACATTTACTCAAGAAACCACCTCTGTTGGATTATGTGGCATACTTCCCAGACAGCATATGGGACAAACAGCTAAATTGTTTGCTTTGCAGCTAGAGGTCTAGAGCTTAAATACAGCTTCATACACTTGACTTCACTGTGTAATCCTAAACAAATCATTTTAATTCCTTGTATCTAAGTTCAATTACAGTAAAAAAATGTGTTACGCCTAGAACGGGACTGCTTGATGTGGATTTATGCTCCAAAAGAATGTGCATTTGATGTGCGTTATACACAGGACGTTAAGATATATAAATGCCTCTAGCAAGGATCCTCTCCCGCCTCTTTTCTATACAATCCTTGTTTAAGGAGAGTTTATTTGCATGGACAGTCACCAAAGAGTGGCAGGCATCCTGCCCCCCCCCCCAACCTAGAGTGCATTGAATCACTATAAGTTTTAAATAGTTTGGACGTAATATCCGCTTCTTTTTTCAGCCAAATTCTAAATCATGCTATTAGGCGCTGATTCCAAGCTGATTGGAGTTTTCCCCCATGCCCAATCCCCTCTTTGAGCAAGGGGCCTAATTTCAATTTGGCAGGTATTTTCCTGACTCAGTAATAACAGGGTGTGTTAAATTCCTCACCTTTTGTTAAATTTCGGTAGGTCAGATCTGTCGGAATTTAGGGGCCGATTATGATGGCGGACGGACCTGAGTCCGTCCGCCACCATAGAGTAGGAGGGACCGTCCGCAGGGGCAGCGGCGGTCCCTCCGTGCAAATTACGATGTGACCGCCATGGTGGCAGTCACATCCTGTATTAATAACATTGCGGCGGGTGCTGCTTCAAGCAGCACCCACCGCAATGTTAAAAATGCATGCATTACATTTACATGCACAAAGCGGCAGGCACCGAGCGGTGCCTGCCGCTTTGTGCATGTAAATGTTGGGGGGTACCATAGGTACCCCCCATGTGCACTCCCCACCCCCCAACACCCTGGGGGCCCGCAACGGGCCCCCAAAAGCCAAATTCCACATGCTTTTCCACGGCGGAAAGCCACCGCGAAAAAGCATGTCTCCGTGCAAATCCTAATTTGGCTGACGGTGTCTTGCAGACACCGTCACCAAATAGCCCTCCCCACCCCGTGGATCAGCGGCGGACGGACCTGCTGTCCGCCGCTGGTCCAACCGCAATCCCACCGCCATCCTAATCTGGCGGTGGGTGTTCTATGTGGCTGCGGCGGTGAATCCGCATACTCCGGGCTGGCGGTGGCTTCCGCCGGCCCGGAGTATGCGGATTCACCGCAATCATAATGAGGCCCTTAATACGGAAAAAGTGTATGGATGTACAATAACATGCAGATTTGAAATTTGTTATTCCCATTAAACGTATTGGTACTATTCAAATTCACCTGATAAATTATAATGTAGCCATGGTATAGTTTCATATCATGGGCGTGAAAAAACACCCCCCTCCCCACCCCCTCGGGTCCATCTCAGAATCAGGGGCTTTCTCTCTAAACACCCTGGATAAGTCACGTTCTATGGCACCTTTTGATTTCTTTATTACAATATCTCACTTCTCAAAAAAAGAGCGACATACATACTCTCTGGCTACTCTGGTCAAAATATGCAGGTTTTAAACTGTCACACACCGCATTTCATCCTAAAAACTGCCTCTGCGGACACCTTTGCTGAGCTAGGCCTGTGCTTCGTTCCTTGGGGGACTCTGGCATGGTTGTGCCCCTACCCCGAGTGACAACGGCCGCCGCCTCTTTGTCCAGTGGTCGAGGCAGAGCGCGAGGCGGAAGAAGAGACAGGCGAACTCTGGCGCACTGCCAAGATCTGAGGCGCAGGCGCTCCCATTCGGTCTTGAAAAAAATAAAAAATGGCCTGCCAAGATGAGCAATTACACCAGGATGGTTGGATATTAGGATTAATTGTCTTGAACCATTACAGCTGAGCGCATACGCCAGGAACGCCGGCGCGCGGATAATGAGGGCCAATGTGCAGCTTTATCCGTCCCGTTTATGAAGACGAATATTTAAATGAAACTATTCCCCACCCAGGAGGCGGAAATTGTCCTTTAAACTACTGCAAACCTTGGAAATGACAGTGTTAATAAAAACGACGCGTTTCAGGAATGCTGCAGTGGAAAAATTTTAAGTTAACTGTGGGTACAGTGCTGTGTATACTGTGTAGATCATAGACTGGCCTGCACAGTCCTCTCTTCTTGTGCTCCATAGGATGGGCCTCACCTTTGACCTATGGCTATGTTGACCTCCGACCCGATCAGTTGCATGTTTGACTTCCCGTAAATTGTGCTTATTGATTGCACAGAGTGTAACTTTTGTGTAACACTGATCTTTTAATGAAGATGTATTGGAGAAGGCAGGGGTCTTATGGTCGCCGCGCCTTGAGAGCTTGTGTCATGCGTGACACTTGATGCCTTTGTGTCTTGTGCGACACTGGATGCCTTCCCCACCTATGACTTCATGACCGTCCTCTGTAGCATGATTTCACCACATCATCCTGAAGAATATATGGTACATGAGATGAGATTGTAGGAAGTCGTTTTGCAAATAATGATTTGTTTAACTGAGAGTCCATTTTCTGACTCACACTAAGACTTAAAATTATTGTGCACATTTTTGGAACATATGTCTTTATTAAAGTGGGTTGGAAAACCAGCGTTAACTTCCAATCAGAATGTCCCTATCAATGCCACTGAGCTCACAGAAGATACAAAACAGATACACCAGTCACAGTGATTTACTTCTGCACAGCAATCTCCTCTTATGTATATCACCAGGCCTTAAGCTCAGCCAGCCTCCTCCATACTGTAGTCCACACAACTGACCCGCAGACACAGATGCTGTGGAGGTCCTTTAGCTGTGGCACAATCACAAGTCAAGTACCACACAGCCAGGGCTTTAAGTGGGATGAAAAAACTGGAGGGACTCTCAAAGGGGTGTGGCCAATGTAACTAAGGGCGTGGCTTAAAACACATGAGCTAAAAATCTGTGCTTAGCATAGTGTGCCGCCCGGCTTGTATTTTGTTGTTTCTGTCATTGCATTCGGATATATGATACAACAAGTAACATCATACCTACAACAAGTCAGGACTATTGGCTTTGTCAGTGGTTGTTAGTTTCATAGGATAAATAGCAATAACTATGGCTTGTGAAAGCTTCCACTTAATGCCCTGGTGACACCACAGCAATGTTGCTGCTCTTGAGTTTCAAAAAGAGAAAGGAAATCCAGAGAGAAAATGACTCTCTTTAAAGGATTTCCCTTCCCTTACAACCCTCACCTGGCATGACGTCATGCCGTAGCTTCTCCACTAGTTAGAAGTGAGCAGTGTGAGCAGCGCACATCAATGTGCCTGCTGTCACTGCAGTCCGGAAAAAAACAGACCGCCTGTGCCAGGGCACAAAATAGAGCCCGATAGAGACCCGTTTCGAGGCCCCCTTTAAAAATCTGCCGGTGCTCAACATCGGCAAGACCCGGCTCACTTAAAGCCCTGCACACAGCCTTACTCGTCAACTTCAGGGAAACCAAACAACTTCTGGTTCGCACAGCCCCTGAACCCTCCATGAGGCTGCGACACTCTGCCATCTAGCAGCCTTATAGAAAATACACCTGCTCAGAACTGGGCCCACGGCAACATAATTTGCAACGTCCATGTCGCCAATAACTAGAAAAAACATAGAAAATTGAATCTTCTTGCCCCTTCTTGCACCACAGACTGACATGGCATTGGCTGATGCTGCCCAGTAGCTGAATTGTATTAAAAAAAATATGGGAACCATGCTGCTTTGCACAATGAAGGTGGGGATAAATAAGCGTGGATGTGTGGTCATAGTTGTGGCTAATAAAAACGAAATATTCTATTACTTTTTTCAGTCTTTCACCTTCAGGTAACTACATATAAAATATTGCACAGCTTCATTGAAAATTAAATGCAAGTCATGTTAATTAGTGGGAAATGCCCTATCGTACATTATGAAACCTCTATTAGTTAATGCACAGTACCAGAGACCCATTGAATTGAATCCCGGTTGGTGCAGTGGAGAATGGTGACTTGTGTAGGTTAAGTGCTACAGGGTCCTAGCATGTGACAGCCTGTGAACAGTTAAGTTATTATTTTAAACTTGCATTACACTTAGTATGAGATAGGCTGCTACAAAATTTGCCAAAAGGATTAAGATTAAAAAAAAGTGGTCCCAAAAATTTACATTTCAGTAATACCCAGACTGTAGGTAGTGCAATTTTGATATAACGGTCTTTTAAAAGAACAAACTTGACAGCTTTGCTGGTAGCTCCCTGACAATATTTTTCAAAAAGAATAAACGTGTGCAATTGGGTTGCTTCAAGTGACTCCATTAAAGCCAATACCTGCTTCCAAACACCCTTGATATTTGCTGAATGAATAGTTGTGCACATTTACATTTCTTTCAGGCAGCACGTACCCTGGCAAGAAGGATTGTTTAGCTGTCTGCCACTTCCTGCACAGGAGACTCCATCCTTTCCACTTCAGCTGAAGCAATTCAACATGTCAGAATTAACCATCCGGGTCGATTGTCTTTTCACACAAAGTAGAGGGGACTGTTTTTCAAAAATTAAAAAAGTTTGGGCACGTCGTGCCCCTCCGATGCCCCCAATATCGACCTCTAACGCTGCCTACAGTGCGTTGAGGCAGAAAGATTTGCTAGTCTGTGTCCATGTAGTGCAGATGGAGACTGTTTGGATGCTGATCACATGCCATTACGTTTTGCCGTTCATTGATATTTCTTGAAGAGGTGGCTTTACTTTCATGATAGCCAACGATCTGCTTGGTGTGACACAAATTACCACTCTCTTTTACTGTAGATGAAGCTATCAGCCTCCCCCAGAGGCCGAACAGGAAGTTGACAAACAATGTGCCTCGACTCTTGCATCTGTCCCGCTCAAGTGGTATGGTTCTTGAAAACTCTCTCCATGTAATACACCATCTTGCCTCTTCTGACAGACATCCACCCTCAAATATTGGTCCAAAGGCATTTTTCAACCCTTATGACATTTTCTTTGCGAATGCCTTTATAACGGCAATGGCATTACAACTTTAATTTCCCAGGGAAATTGCAGCTAGTTTTATGCCATTCTTATGACACACTGATAGACCACTTCATGGTTAACTGATCAGAACCTCTTGACTGCCCTCATTCTCATAAACATAGTGTCAGATTTCAGTTGTCAGGGTTTACTCTTCAGTGCCTAGCCTTTTATTTAGGCATGAGTTCATTTATACATTCATTATTTCACTCATTTGTAGAGTACAGCCTCATAACCATGTATCGTCTGTGCCATTTCTCACCGTGGTTTGATTGTTTAGTTCCAGGAGGTCTAATACACAACACGTACATGTGGGAAGTTCCCAGTGGCTTACCATTGCACGCAAAAAGAGTAGACTATGGGCTAGAAAAGACCACACTCTGACTTACAGTTTCGATAGTTAAAAAGAAATTTACCAATGTGATGAAAATAGTCTTCCCTGAGTAGGGTTTTGTGAGAGCTATATACTTTGTGCCCTGTGTGCAAAATAGGTTTGTAAATAAACATTTAATGAAAAAGTGCTATTTACTCCAGTCTAATTCTTCCTTATGGCGAAGTTTACTTGGGTCTTTATACAAAAGCTTAGTTAGTTTCTAAATATGAACAAGCCTTTCATAAAGTTTGGATTTACATTTATGTGAGGTGAGTAGTGCGCCTAACTTTTAGCTAGCAGATAAATCGGTAGAAAATCTGTCCCTCATTGCTACATTTTAGGTGCAGATGCACTTTATTTTTTTATTCTTGATATTTTTAATCAGGGAAGAAATGTATATTCTTACACCACCAGGAAATATGAGTATGTCTGGGTGCCCTTCATAAACTTACATAAGCCTTTGCTGGCACTAATTTTGCGAGTGTCCATTAACTTCCAATGCCCCTACACCTGCTCCTTCTCTATGCCGCCACCCCGGCACACCCCTATTCCCATGAAAACTCCCACTTTAATACTGCAGAAATCTCACTAGCATGGAGGAGTTTTCACTATACTTAGTGAAATGTGCTGGTGTAGAAATCTGCAACTTTAGTTTCTGTGACTCAAGATGTGTCACTTGCTTTTTCATATTCAACGTTTTGTGCACTTAAATCGCACATAGAGGGCAAAACATCTTTGTAATTGGTATATTATGGTGCATTTCTTGCAGCATTACTGGTGTAAACATAGATGTGCCCCAGTGCTTAGCAAGGCAGACGTCTGAAAGGTTTGAGGTACTTATAAGATCTTCACCCAAAGGGAATTTATTATTAGTAGTAACCAATAAATGTAATACATAATGGAGGTGATACTTACAATTTCATTTTGAGGAGGAGACATAATGACATGTGTAAATAGAAGGCAACAAAGCGTGAAGATGCGAGCAAGGATCCCGAAAACTGGGACAGTAGTAATCAAGAGGTCAAGACAACATCGATCAATTTACAAATGTACATTTAAAAATTCTGCACCAGCGAAAAAATCATTGAATCAAGTGCTTATATAACGCTACTACTCACCTGTGAGGGTCTCAAGGCTGGAGGGGGGGTGGTGGAATGCTGGTCCCTCTTGGGGTAGGGTCATTCGAAGAGCCAGGTCTTGAGATCCTTCTTGAATTGGGTCAGAGATGACGATTGCCTGAGGTGGAGGGGCAGGGTGTTCTAGGTCTTGGTGGCGAGGTAGAAGAAGGATCTTCCTCCGGTTCAGGTCTCGTGGCTCCTGGGGACAGAGGTTAGGGCAAGATGGGCGGAATGGATTTGTCTTGAGGGCATGTGAAATATGAGTCGGTGGTTCAAGTATGCTGGTCCTTCATCGTGGAGAACTTTTTAGGCATGTGTGAGGAGCATGAAGTTGATTCTCTTGTTGACTGGGAGCCAGTGGAGTTGTCGGAAGTGTTGTGTAATGTGGCTGAGGCAATGAATGTCGACTACCACTCTGGCTGTGGCGTTTCGGCAATTCTGTATTTTCTTGAGCTGTTTCTGGATGATGCCAGTGTAGATTGTGTTGCCATAGTTGAGTCTGCTGGTGATGAGTGCCTGGGAGACCATTTTTCTGAATTCTGTGGGGATCTATCTGAATGTCTTTCAGGAGCAGCTCCTCCATTAGGGCAGAGGAGTGTTGCCCACTGCTTTCTTGCAGTGCAAGAAGCAGAAACATAAAATGGTATTTTAAATACTGTTTTATGTTTCTGCTTCTCGCACTGCGAGAAAGCAGAAGGGTATGACTGGTTGGGGGCAGGCGGGTGGGCAGGTCGGAGAGGAGTGGCTTGGCCTATGCTGTGGGCCCTGACTGTTTGGTCAGCCCTCTGGGGCTGACCAAACCAGACATGCGTGCTCTGGATTTTCACTGTAGGCTGCAAGCAGCTTGCATAGAGAAAATGGCCTCCCCATAGGCGCCCGGCTGGGCCGTCCTCACCAATCATAACTCTGCCTTTGCAGCATTGTGATTGACTTAGGTGAGGGGAGGGAGGCTGCCTTCTTCCTGTTCCTGCCACAGACAGGAGTGCAGGAAAGCAGCAGGAAAACACAAGACCCGGCCAGGAGCGGAGGTGGCGCGGGACCCAGTAAGGTGTGTTTTTATTTTTAAATTCCCCCCACGTGAACAACCACGCGACCCCACCCACCCGCGAGTTATGCCGGCCACAACTGATGTCTTGCGAAACAGGTGGAGCGTATGGGAGAAGACTTAGTAAACTGCGTTGATTTGGCGGTTCATTGTGAGCAATGAGTCCAGTATGATGCCAAGGTTCTGTGCATGGTTCTTCGGGGTGGGAGGGGATCTCGGAGTGGCGGTCCACCAAGAGTTGTCTCAGGCCGAATTTGTGGATCCTAGAATGAGTACTTCAGTCTTGTCAGAGTTGAGCTTGAGGCAGCTGTCTTTCACCCGGGTAGCGACAGCCTTCATTCCACTGTGGAAGTTGGGTCTGGCGGTTGTGGGTTTGTTGGATCAGCTGGGGTGTCATCATCTTAGGAGACGATGTTGAGTCCGTGGCTACTGATGATGACTGAGAGGGGGGCGATATAGATGTTGAAGAGGGCATTCCGCAGCGTATCTCTGTAGGTTCTGATTTAGACCAGTACTATATGTGTATGATATGTGCAGTATATGTGCTCTTTACAGATTCTACTTATATAAAATAATAGTACAGTGAAATTCATTACACAATCCATCTCCTGGGTAGGTGAATGATAAACAAATTCAGATACTGTAAGGTGATGCAGAAAGAGATATACAGCATCAAATCCAAAAAACGAAGACCAGAGCAAACCATGTTGGTGTTTCCTAAAGGGAAAGAAAACTTCAGCAGTCAGCACAAAAGATAATTGTCTTTGCAATCCATCACAGAATAAAGGATAACAAAAGAGTTTGAACTTCCTTATTTTAGGTAGCTGTGAGGAGACAGGCTGGTCAAGGCTGATTTGCATATGGCTGAGTCTAAACTGAGGTGGCATGGGTAGCAAGAGAACAATGTCTTGGCATGCTGCCCTCCCGTTACCTTTTGTGTGTTTGATGTACCACCTCAAGTGGCAAGTCTATGCCCAGCCATGCTCACTGTGTGACTGGAACCAAAATAAACCTGGTTGATGACTCCTTATTAGGGCGAACCCAGTCCTAGGTTCTCTGTGTTACGGTTCAGCAAGGACCTGGCCTGGCAGTTCAGGCTGGACTTTTCTCATGGTCACAGCTGATTTGCATATGGCTGGGTCTAAACTGAGGCGACATGCTGAGCAAATGAATGATTGGCTGGGATGCTACTCCAAGAGAGTGCCAGTGGTTAGACAAATTGCAAGCATCCCTTCCTTTACCTCTTGTGTGTTTGATGTTCTGCCCTAAGTGCCAAAGGTTCAGATGTGGGCTCTGTGCTTGCACTCCTGAAAACATGGTCTGGCAATTCGGGTTGGACTGTTCCTATGAGGAGCAGGATGACGGCTGCTTGAAGGTTAGGTTGCACATGGATTGCACATGTGGTTGTCTTGATTTCTACAAGTATGCCATGAGTGTAAATTCGGTTTTCTGGTTTTTGGTCCCTAAGGTGTAAATCCTGCCATGGTTTGGAAAATGTGTGCCATGACAATTTATTTGTGCATTGTGCCCACATGAAGGTGTGAGAAATCAGTAGAAGCTCAAACTGCATAAATTGGATCTGGCGATTGTGATTTGCTTGAGCAGTTCCAGATTTGAGATTGGTTCAAGTGGAAAGAGAGGTGTTCCATGCTGTCCAAGGGCACATACCTGTGAGTTTGTTGTAAAGCCACCATCCTTCAGGGTCCTGAACCCTTAGCTCAGGAAACAAGGCCCTAAAATTTGTAAAATACCTTTTCTCTTTTGATAGGTGGTTTTTGAGACTTAAGAGGTGTGGTGGTCACATGGGGTGAGAGTACTACAGTTCAAACAGTAGAACTTAAAAGATAGAACATCTAATCCACGAAGTTCAAAAACAGAATAAGTTGCTATCTGCAAAATACTTACTTGAAAAGCATGTGGGATCTAGCTATAAGTAGTCAAGTTCTCTTACATTTCTTACTTGCCACAGAATGTATTACCAGAAGTTCCTTGCTGGGTTCACATGAGAAGGGCAGTGCTTAATTTGAGCCGGTGGACTGGCACTTATGTTTTCTCATCATACTTTTATAGCAGGAGAGAGAAAAGCACAAAAGGGTAAAAAAAGAGGAAGCTAAAGTCAGGAAAATAGTAGTAAACGGAGAAAGTGGGATGAAAAATAACCCGCAAGAGTGAGAAAAGGGGGCAGGGAGTGTCTGATGTTGGATAGTAAAGAGGCATGAGCACTTTTATTGTCCTCAGGACACCCCCGCGCCGCACGGCCACCAGTTGTGTGAGTGCCCCTCGCTGCTGCTCGCAGCCTCGTTGTGCCTCGTTTGTTGTTGTTCTGCCGCCCTAGCTGCCTGCCTCGTCGCTCCCTGCCCCTCCGCCGTGTGTTTGTATAAAGATTGTTGTTCTGGTGTATATTTTTGTTTGCCTTCTGTTTTCCTCTGCTGCTGTCCCCCTGTGCCTGTGTGTATTATATAGCCTTGTGAAAAGTTATTGTATTGCCTTGTTTAAAGTTATTGTATTCCCCTCGTGCCTTGCCCACCCCGCTCCCCGCTTCCTGCCGCCGCTCTCGCGGCCACGCCCCCTTTTGCTTTGTGTCCACCCCGCTCCCGCCTCCCAGCTGCTCCTCCCTCCCACTTAGCCATAAATGGCGACCGTGCATACGCGCAGCGGTCACGCGCAGCGGGCGCGCCGATTGTGCGCCGAAGGCGCGCCAAAGGAAAGCCCGTCTACGCCCGTCCGCGCCTGGACCGCGCCCAGCGCCAGGACCCCTGGCCCCCCAACGCAAGACGACCCGAATTACCTACGACACCGCGGCCCTCATCGCACTCATTACCGGCCGGAACCCCACCTGCTGCCGGGCCGCCCCGAAACGCTTCCACGGACCCTTCACCTGCACAACCTGCAAGTTCACCTGCCTCCCAACATGCACCGCGCCCGACAAGCCAATCTCCAGCAGCGACCTCAAGTGCATCCTGCTCAACACCCGCTCCGTCCACAGACACGCCGTGGAACTCTGGAACCTCCTTGACACAACATCACCAGACATCGCCTTACTCACTGAAACTTGGATGAACGCCGCCTCAGCCCCCGACATCGCCATCGCCATCCCGGATGGATACAAGATCATCAGGAGGGACCGCGTCAACCAGACCGGAGGAGGCATCGCCATCGTCCACAGGAACACCATCCGCATCACGACCGACGTCGACAACACCTTCACCACCGCCGAACACCTCCACTTCCAGATTCACACTGACCCAAAGACGACCCTCAGAGGCACCCTCATCTACCGACCCCCGGGACCACGCACGCAATTCAGCGAAGACATCATGGACTTCATCAGCCCACACGCCCTCCCCTCCGTCGACTACATCCTCCTAGGGGACCTCAACTTCCACCTGGAGAACAACAAAGACCGCAACACCGCCACCCTGCTGGACAACCTCGCCAACCTCGGACTCAAGCAACTGGTCAACACCCCCACCCACTACGCCGGCCACACGCTCGATCCCGTCTTCTCTTCCAGCAAGCACATCAGCTTCAGCCACTCCACCGGACTCCACTGGACCGACCACAGCTGCGTCCACTTCAGCTTCAGAAAAACCACAACCCACCACCACCCGCAACAGGATCCTCACAGGAGATGGAGCAAGATCACCGCCGACCAGCTCTCCACCTCCCTCAGCCAGAAGCCACCTGCCAGCACATCGGACGCCAACGAAGCAGCCCGCAACTTCACGCAGTGGCTGACCGCCTGCGCCGACGACCTCGCACCATTGAAGAACCCGCCCGGCAGACCCAGAAGCAAGAAAGCCCCATGGTTCACCGACGAACTCAAGGACTCCAAGAAGACCTGCCGCACCCTCGAGAAAGCCTGGCTCCTCGACCAGACCGCTGACAACATGACCGCCCTCAAACACGCCACCCGCAAGCACCACCAGCTCATCCGCAGCACCAAGAAAAAATCACTGAAGGAGCGACTGGACAACAACGCCCACGACAGCAAGGAACTCTTCAGCATCGTCAAGGAGTTCTCCAACCCCAGCACCGGCAACAACTACATCACCCCTTCACAAGACCTCTGCGACTCCCTCGCCTCGTTCTTCCACCGCAAGATTGCCGACATCCACAACAGTTTCGGCGCACCTTCCACGCACCCAACCACCGAACCAACGAACCCCACCGCCACCCTCCGCACCTGGACCACGGTGACCACCGAAGACACAGCCCGCACGATGAACACCATCCACTCCGGCTCTCCAACCGACCCCTACCCCCACCACGTCTTCAACAAGGCCGACTCCACCATCGCACCCCAACTCCGGAACGTCATCAACACCTTCTTCAACACTGCCACCTTCCCGGAGAGCTGGAAGCATGCCGAACTCAGCGCCCTACTGAAGAAACCAACAGCGGACCCCACCGACCTCAAAAACTGCCGCCCCATCTCGCTCCTCCCTTTTCCTGCCAAAGTCATCGAGAAGATCGTCAACAAACAGCTTGCCGCCTTCCTCGAGACGAACGGATCCCTCGACCCCTCGCAGTCCGGTTTCAGAGCCAACCACAGCACCGAGACCGCCCTCATCGCAGCCACCGACGACATCCGAGCCCTGCTCGACAACGGGGAAACAGCGGCACTCATCCTCCTGGGCTTCTCCGCGGCATTCGACACGGTCTGCCACCGCACCCTAGTCCAACGCCTCGGCAACACCGGCATCCAAGAGAAGGCACTGAAGTGGATCATCTCATTCCTCGCCGGAAGAACACAGAGAGTCCGCCTCCCCCCGTTTCGATCCAAGGCCACCGAAGTCATCTGTGGCGTCTCGCAAGGATCATCACTCAGCCCCACCCTCTTCAACGTCTACATGAGACCTCTTGCTGCCATCGCACGCCAACACAACCTCAACATCATCTCCTATGCCGACGACACCCAGCTGATCCTCTCCCTCACCAGAGACCCCGACACCGCCAGAACCAGCCTACACGAAGGGATGAAAGACGTCGCTGAGTGGATGAAGAACAGCCGCCTGAAACTAAACTCAGACAAGACGGAAGTCCTCATCCTGGGACCATCACCCTCCGCCTGGGATGACTCCTGGTGGCCCCCAGCCCTGGGCACTGCCCCCAAGCCAACAGACCACGCACGCAACCTGGGCTTCATCCTGGACTCCTCCCTCTCGATGACCAGACAAGTCAACGCCGTATCCTCATCATGCTTCCACACCCTTCGCATGCTTCGCAAGATCTTCCGATGGATCCCGACCGAAACCAGGAAGACAGTCACCCAGGCCCTCGTCACCAGCCGACTGGACTACGGAAACACCCTCTACGCCGGAACCACAGCCAAGCTACAGAAAAGACTCCAACGTATCCAGAATGCCTCCGCCCGACTCATTCTGGACATCCCCCGTCGCAGCCACATCTCCGGCCACCTGAGGGACCTACACTGGCTCCCCGTCGACAAGAGGATCACATTCAGGCTCCTCACCCACGCACACAAGTCCCTCCACAACCTGGGCCCCAAGTACCTCAACGACCGCCTGACCTTCTACACGCCCACCCTCCAGCTACGGTCTACCAGCCTCGCCCTCGCCACCGTACCACGCATCCGAAGAGCCACCGCCGGAGGCAGATCCTTCTCCTACCTGGCGGCCAAGACATGGAACTCCCTCCCCATCCACCTTCGGCTGACCCAGGACCACCTCGCCTTCAGGAGACAACTCAAGACCTTGCTGTTCGAGCATTAGCGGACCCCTTCCCCCAAGCGCCTTGAGACCCTTCCGGGTGAGTAGCGCGCTATACAAATGTTATGATTGATTGATTGATTGATTGGGAACCCCTGATATTTGTAGTGCTGACCGAGGTCTTCTGAGCAAACGATTGGGCCCCATCACCAATGTTTTTTTTTCAAATTAAGCACTGAGTGGGATGATGCATAAGAATGCCAATGTGTGTGCTTCCATGGCTATTAGAAACTCTGAAAAGTTTCTTTATAAACCTAAATCTCGGGAGGTTATAGGTTGCTAGGGTGGCCAAATGACTCCCAGTTGTGAACGCTGATGATGCATAAATGGTATCCCTGAACTCACTCCTCCCTGACTCGATAATATGCACTGTTTTTCCAATTTGTTGTTTCCGGGTAAATATATGTTGACATTTTTTCAGCTATCCAAGAAAAGCAAGATGCCATTGCAAAGCACAGCTGCATTTGAGAAAAATAACACAAGCTTTGTCTAAAATATTACCAGAATACAGAATGTGCAGCTGTTATGACAACTCAACAGTGGGTTGGGGTCACTATATATGGTGGAGAGAACAAGGGGGAGACGACCCCGGGAGACAAACACATAGTCGATGAAAAAACCACAGCCCCTCCTTATATATGTTGGAATAGTGGAGGTAATAAAAAATGGGACCGCGCTTTCAGGATCGCAGGTTACCAAGAAGGTGTACAGTGAACGCCCTCTTCGATCAATGTCACCCTCCTGTGTGTCTTCGCCTAAGAATGTAGCAAAGGTAGCTGTGGAAAGGCGGGTATGATCCCCACTTTGGCTTTGAAATCAACAGCCAGGATTACATTTAAATCACCCAGAGCCTCAAGACTCTCACGAGTGATTTGAGTTAGAAGGTCCCCTTACAAATTACAAATGATAACGTTCGGCACCCTAATGTAAGTACCAAATATTATATACGTCTCAGAGTGTAGAAGCATCTTAATACATCTGCTAAATTAAAACCATTCATACAGATCATAAAATAGTTAATGGTTCCAATTTTAGGAAACAATCGTCTTTTTTTAGGTAAATTGATAGTGGCTTCTAATGCAAAGTAACTTGCAGACAATGTGTTTCGTTCCCATGGAATTTCTTCAGGCTGAGTGAGGATCTTCTTCTGTGCTTCCCCAACCCCCTCATCCTGAAACCAGTTGCAGGCTCTTATTAACATCTAGTGGTCATTCTTCTCTGCATCCAGGTTTTGACCACCTTATTTCAGAAAGCTCTGCATCTTGTGTTTTCTTTGAAGGTGGAAATAAACAGTTTTCTATTATTTCGATGTGACGTGTTGTGCTCACAGTCTAATCTTCACAACTCACTCCTTTGCGTTCGTCTTGTGGCTTTCTTATACAAAACTTCGCACTCTAATGTATATTAATATCAGTACACTGGATGGCATTCTAATATGTAGGGCTTTCACTCGTGGCACTCTTCAGAAAAGTTGGCATCCTAAAAATTATGGGTTTTTTAACCTCCATTTTTTATTTCCACCTAGCCAGGTCAGCCGTAAATAACTCCAGGACTCTATTTTTCTCAAGCCTGTGGTACCAACCACACAGTCTGTACGATGGGTAGATGTCTGTAGTTAATTTTTATAGAAATGGTCTGCTTTTGTTGCATTTTAATATATTCCCATAAATTGGGCTTTGATTGATTTGCACACTGATTCCATTACTTTCCCTAGAGTTCCATGGATATGATTTTCAGTCCATTCCCCTGAACACTGATTCTGTTGCGGTGTACAGAACTCCCTGCATAGGGCTTACATTGCATGGCATTGGATCACTTCACATTCCTACCCAATGGTTCTGTATTTACTTCGGTCGCATATTGATTGCATTACATAGTGTAGTGATTCCATTTTAATCCATTCAATTTCATTGCCTCATATTATTAGATAGGACTTCCATTATACTGCATTGCATTTTATTGCATTTTTGCTCCATTAGGACGTGCCCATGCTGCATGATAATGAAAAGAGCCCCCATCTTGTGGCACAAGACAAAGAATCCTCAGGGAGTCCACTTTGCTACATTCTACCAGCATGAAATCTTTTTTGAACAGACGTTACAGTGCCTTGCAGACCACCATGGGGTAATAAAAGGAAAACAGCTTCCGTCGTTGCGAATCTCCCACTCCTCTCTCGGGCTCCAGGAGAGATGACAGAACTCTTCAGTTTCTATTAAGTACCTATTCAAGGTCAGACCGAGGTTGCCTGTTACCTGGAACAGTGGGGGGACAGCGGATCACATAATGCTCACCAGGAAGAGGGAGAAATGCTGTCTTAAAAGCAGGTTTCTTTTCTTATCATCCGTTTGTACTTCACAGCTTGGGTGCAGCTCATCACTTCAACACAACTTCTTAAACACTATTTTCAGTACAGAAATCAGGGATAAAATACACGTGCGCTCTTCAGAAACCATCAACTTCTCTAACCTGCCTGGTTTGCCTCGTGGGGAAAGCAAGTCTTTTGCAATCCGTGGTCTCGTATGAGACCGAGTCCGGCTTTTACGGGACCATTTCATCTAGATGGAGTTTTCGAAAAAAGAATATGCTCGGATTGTTGAACACAGCTCTAAAGCTGCAATTTAAATAAATGATACTTGTCTGTAAATGGAACAAAACAATTTAAACTAGATCAAGAAATCATTAGTAACAAAGCATTCAAGCCAAAGAGCATATATTTGGCCTATTAAAAAACAATATATGTCTGTGTTTGTGTAATATCTTAAGCGAGGGCATCTTCTCTGATCTCGATTCATAGAAAGGGTCGAGTTTGAAATGACCCATAGGATGTTAAATGTGACTCTATTCACCATGTTGCTTTTTAGAAGAGGTGATGACAAGAAGTGGCCACAAGCAGGCAAAAGTGGTGAGCCAGCGTGGGGGACAAAAAAAATGAAAATGGAACTTACCTGCCACCTCGCTCTTCAGCTCCCGAATCCCAATGCACACAGGCTCCCAGTACCCCCTGCGCCAATACAGATGCTACTCTCATGCTGGTAATGCCCCATGATATCGGCTTCTAAAAGTAAAATAAAATGATAATAAAGCAGTTTTATTAATTGCTTTAATATCATTTTATTTAACATGTTGTTTTGATCTGCTGGTCCCAGCAGTGGGGCAATGATCAACCATAATGGAGTGTTAGAATAGAAATTTTCCTGTTTGCGCATTGCCCTAAGTAACTAAGCATTCGCTGCACCTTTTTCTTTTCATGCACCATTTTAGGCTTTTCGAAATGGATCTAGTTTAATTCAGAGAATTTACCACTATAAGTTTTATTTCTGCCATGTTAGACTTGTTCCCGTAATAAGTACGCTCTTCCTATTAGACCATACCTTTCTCACAAGATAGAGACCCTCTCCCACTAGACTGGTGATGGGCCTGAATGGGACGACCCTCGAATTATGATACTTTGTAAATGATAGAAGTGCTAAAATGTATTTTTTTTTGTATTTTACTGTTTTAGCTGCACCTGCTTGGAAAATTCCACTGTAGGCGTGTTCTAGCCCGGTTACGATATGTACATAATGTATCTTAAAGACAACTTTGACAACTGTGATCTTTTAAAGTTTATAACAACTGTGATAACTGTATACCATATATAATGAGTATTGTTTTATATGTTTAGGAGGTTTATTCCTTTTTTTACAAACTCAGATGTAATTTTAATAGATGTCACTGTATTGATATAAATGATATGCGATTTTTATCAACTTATAATAAACTGTTTATTTTTTAATATACCAATTATGTTTTATTATTCATATATTTGTGTTCTCACCTTTTTTAGTATTGTATAATTCATGTATATGCTTTTACAAAGTTGGCATTGTGAGGAATTTGGGCAGTACAGTGAAGGGTCTCAGGAGTTGTTCTCATGGGACTTGATACGTTTTTCACTTCTGTTCTCCTTTGTCCCTGATTGCACTAATAAGGAGCCCTCCCTTTCTTTTTGACTCTTAATGTTTGTTGACTTCATTCCTCTCTGCAGCACTCCTAGCGACTGGGAAGACCGTGCTGCGCTCTGAGTGTATATTAATAAACAATTATTGGTTTGTATTCTCTACTGTCTGACCGACTCTTAATTTAGTACAGAAGGCCAAGTGGTGGTCATCAGTGACGCGGGTGACCCTAATAGGGCCACTTCCTTCAGGAGGAGCTGCCCCTGGATGATAGATAGTGCATGTATATGTGCAATGTTGTGGACCACTTTGTTGTAACCATCAAGTAAGGGAGAAACGCAGTTAAAACATTTGTGGCATTAGGATGTAAGTTATCTTTACTTCCAAACATATCATGAAGTTGCGTGGTACAGATTGTTTGTAAATACAGACATAGAGTAACACATCTTATGTATTTAGTCAATGCATATAATGGTAACATAGCATTTCACACATGTACAATATTGACATCCCTATTACAGGTCAGGCCCTACAGCCATGAAACATTAGCATAAATTATATTCGGACAAGCAGATAATCTCCAGCACAAGATAAAGTTTGTTATTTACAGAATCATGAAACAAGGAACCAGCGGTGGCCAGCACTGATCGGAGGTAGGGGGGTGGGGTTGAGAGGGGGGAGGGTGTTGGGGATAGGGCGTGGGAGAGGGAAAGACACGGGGAGAAGCAGGAATAATTTAAAAAAAACATACCTTCTAGCCACTTCCTCGACTTCGAAGTCCTACCGCGCTTGGCCTTACCAGAAGCGACCAGTCAGCCAATCACAACGCTGCCCTAGCAGCAATGTGATTGGTCTGAGCGCCGTGTTTCTGTGCTCAGACACTGACTGGGGGCCTGGGCATGTTCTCCATGTAATGCAGCCTGCATGGAGAATATGCAAAGTGCGCAACACTGTTTTTGGCAGCCTCAGAGTGAAGGCCAAGCAGTCACTGAGCACTTGAGGAGGGTGCTATAACTCATCCCCTGCCCCAACCCCCAATGCAAAGCGAGCAGAAGTAGGAGAAAATAAAATGATGACGCAAGTTATTTTATTTTCAATTTGTGTCACTGCAAAAAGGCAGTGGGGCGACTCTCCTTCACCTTAGCGAGAAGCCGGCATTGCAGGGAACCACTTTCTGCACTGTGCCTGCTTGGGTCACTATGTGACCGACACTCATCACACCTGGTAATTGATCATATCCTGAGCAACCCCACACAAGGAACCCATCAAAGAGGCCATAACTGTGAAAGACGTTTGCTGCCCTGAGGAGGATGATATGTCCCTCAAAGCAGGTGTTGGCCGGCTGTACATTTGATTCACAATTGAATAAAGGTGTACTGGAAGAAATATAAAAAGACTTCTATGAATTACTTTGGGATATCCCAAGTGAAATGCAATAAGATAAAAAAGTTGAGCTTGTACCTCCTAGAGATGGTTTTCAACCCCAGGTTAAGGCTACCCCCAACTCCAACAGCCCTTACAGGAAGTAGGACCATTGTAGGCAGTTGTTTCAAGAAAAGAGAACAAATATTGTTTCTCCAGGAACGGCTGGGCTTTTAAAACCCCTTACCCTTCCCTCTAGGTGCAACACACCCCCAATAGAAGTGAGGCCTCACCTCAGGCAACCAGCACAGAGTCATATGACCTGAAACCACAGGAAGAGAAACAAAGTGCCCCTTCCTCTTATGTCCCACTTCCTGCTCAGAGCGGTACTAATGCACCTCAACAATTTGCAAAGTGAACTTGCCAGAGTGCATACGGGAGAGACAAACAGAGAGAGGAAGAAAGAGAGTAGGACTGAGAGAAATTGACAGAGTTAAGAGCAAGAGAAAGAAAGAAAAAACACAAATGAGTTTTCTCAAGGTCTTGGAGCTTTGGCTTTACTTTTCCCAGTTCTCAGTGCTTAATTTGCGCAGGTGTTTCCAGTGGGGTCCACCGGCACTTATGTTTGAGGACTAGCCCTTATTTTTCTGAAGCAAGGGAAAACACACATATCAGGAAGAGGGAGGATGAGAAGGACGGCAAAACCTTCACAAAAAGAGAAGACTGCAAGAGTGAGATAAGTGGGCAAGGAGTTTCTGGTAGTGAATTAAAGAGGCATGGGGTGGGTTTAAGACTACTAGCCTTGGTATTAAGCACGCCAATGTTCAATTGCTCTAGTAACTTTTAATCACTCAATCAGTTCCCAACTAGCAATGTACAATAGTATTAAAGGCCCACCCGCCAGTCGTTGTGTAGATCCTGCTAACACAAAGCACTTAAAATAAAAATGTAGCATGCAAATGAGCCCTGAAGGCATTCTGGACTTGGTGTCATTTTCCGTGTTTTTAAGAAGCAAAGTGTGTATAAGTGGGCTTAGAGCTCACTTATTGCATACCATTGCATACCATTGGTTGGGTTCATTGTCTCTGTCATTGTTTGCTTCTTATTTGTGGGCTTTCCTATTCTTCTTATGTCTGTCCCTTTCCTGGATTATGGCTGCATTGCTCAGCCGCACGCGCTCATGTTCCTCTTTCTCGGCCCATTGCATCGCCCCCCCCGCCTTCAAACATTGATGCACTTTTGTGCTTACCCCCAGTTTTCTTTTCACCAATTTGTTTCTCCCCGCTCCACACTTTGTTCCCTCTCATCTGTTTTCACCCCCTATGTTGCTCTCGGTCCGTTTCCTTTCCCCCACTCTCTCCTATTGCTTGTACTGTTGGATCCTTGTCAAAACGGCAAGTTTATCCATATAAGTTAATACATTCCGTGTCCTATTTAGATACATATTAATGAAACAGAACCAGGGACAGGAACATTGGTCATGTGTGACTGCAACTGCAGTAAAAGAAAATCAAATAGCTGACCCATGATATGTCTGATGGAAGGACAAGCAAACACACAACTCATCAACATCAGTCACTCCTCATCCCAATTTACATACATTTATAGTGTGCTCTGTGCAAAAGTTGGATTTTAGTGCCACATTTTGACATTTCTTAAAAGTATCAAAAAATAATTCTCCACACCAACAGCTGTATTACACCAGTACTATAAAACATTTTACTTTCGTCATATCAAAATATGGTGTTTAACACTCTGGATTCCTTACCAGGGTTATTATCTCTATATACATAGGGAAGGGATATGACTGGATATACTCTAAGAGTCACAAAGGAATGGTGGAGAGATCAACGGACTACAGCATATACTAGTAATTAGAGTTATCACTATATACATAGGGAAGGGAAAGGACTGGATATACTCTAAGAGTCACAGAGAAGGGCAGGCACGTGAGATAAACGAGAGAGGGAAGCAGATAGTGGTGAGTAAGACAGTGAGGAGTGTGTCAGAGGCAACAGGAGAGACAATAGGAAAGTCGAAAGGACAGAGGGGGAGGCCAGAGATCGCTAAAATGGCGGAGGAGAAAGTTAGAAGAAGAGGCAAGTCATACAGAGAAAATGGCAGGGAGCACGAAGGTCCAAGTCCGAAAGTCCAGGAAGAGGGCTGACATAGCCAGCAGGTCCAGGGGGAGAAGGGCAGTCCGCAGCAAGGTCGCAGCCTCATCGTTCAAGAGGAGCTTGTATATAAACATATATATACACACATAGTAGATTTTTGAAGAATGGATGTTGTTATTATAAATATACACGCATTTCTGTGATCAAATTAGAGGAGCACTCTACTTTTATTACAAGGTTGTCGTTGTGTCAGAGTCTCAGCCCAGCTAATTCCTGTTTACCCTCTGTGATGAGGGATGTGCAGCTTGTGACCAAGACAGGGACCTACATACCTTTCCTTCAGGCAATGGGTAGTTAGATCATCAAGTATGGCATTCTAGGCAAAACACCCACCCCAGGCAACTAGGCTAGGGAGCGCATAGTAATGGTACACTATACCCAGTACTCATATGCCAACATATATACACTGCTTTAGAACAATCGTGAAATCATTTATCCTTTTCACAGTTTTTATATTGCTAATTGCTTTTATCTGCTTCTGTCTATTAATAATTGCAGCACATATATTTTATACAGGAATCCCAATGGTTGAATAAATACTGAAAATACCCCTTTGTGTATTTCTTGTGTATGTTTCTGAGTGAGCACGAGTGACTGAGCAAACAGGTTCTAGATCTGTTATCATGATTCTTTGAGGAGTCATGGTTGCCATGTTATGAAGTTGCCAAACCCATTTGTTACTTTGCCAGGTTTGGGGCTACTTATGGTGGCACTGCGAGCTAGCAGGTCTATAGGCCAACATATCCTGAGAAGGTGCATTAAATCAGTCCAACACCATCCCAACCTTTATGTTGCCCAACAAACAAATAATTCCTACTGAGAAAGTGGAAACCTTAGGACAGGGCGCTTCCAACATTGGCAGATTGGGTTCTTATTTATTGGATCGCCTGGGTAGTTCTCTCATGCATACCCAGAGACCCCTACACACCTATTAATCGGAAACATCTGTAGTAGTAGAGACGTTCCTCCTCAGCAGAGTAGGTAACGCCTTTGTATTGGCTGAAGGTTGTTTAGGCCTGATTTTTATCAAAGCATTTTCCCCAATGTAAAATGAATTGCATTTTTTACAATGTCAGAACCATAAACAAAGATACTTAACATTGCTGAGAATTGCAGACATGTGTTTACTCAGAAACTATTACAACATGGTCTCACACTTACAAGTGGAGATTTGACCTTTGTGGTTGAAGTTCATGGAGCATATAGTTCAGAGGTATTCTATTCAGGGTTTACATTTCCTGCAACAGACAACATGACAAGGTTATTGGACAACTACACACAAGATGAACTTCCCAACAACTACAAACCATATGAGTATATAGAAATACCTTTAACATACACACCAGAAAATGTTAGATTGGTTCCCTTAAGCAATGAGGGAGCAACATGGCCAGTCTTAACTGGGTACCACATTTTGATGTCGATAATTTATCAGCAGTACAATTGCATAGACTTTACAAACATTTAGTGACAATATACAAAAGCTTGACACAGTTCGTTATGTGAACATTAACACTAAATCCTGCATGGACTGCTCAATCTGCGCAACCACAATTGGACATACCTGGTATCAGTCCACAAACACTGAATGCAATCATGGGTAAGGTTCCCATCAGACAGGAGGAGATTCCGTTTTGGATTGCACAAAAAATAAGTCCGCTTGGAGCAGTGTTTTCACACAGGAAAAACATATAACTTTAACAATTTGCTTGTTGATAGGGATGCTTCCCAATGTGGAAGACTGCACCACTCGGGGTAAATGTTTTGCCGCAGTATATACCAGAACACATGGTACCTCATCATTATCTATTTTTCCAGAGGTGCTTAAACAGATCCAAAATGAATATGGAAGAGCACCTGCCCTGGATTTGGGGATTAAACTAATGGGCAATTTTGTCGCAGTATCCACCATTATATTAAGTAACATTAAAGGGGAAGTAGCAGCATTGGCTGTACACCAGCATCTAAGGGATTTGTCTTCTGGACAAAAGGAGCGTGAATTACCTAAAATTATCAAAGGGTAGAGATAGTTTGGGAGCCAAACCTGGTAAATCACAGCTACAGAGTAATTCTGAAAAGGATAATTCTAAACAAGCACCCAAGTCTTCTACAAAGAAGAAGTGGGATGATAAGAAAAACAAAGACAAAACTAAATCATAGGATGGGTCTCCTCCACACGAAGTCATTGAGAAGCGCTATAGCCTGCATAGTAATGATAATATTAGACTGCCTGACAGGTATCAGGATACTGATATACGTTTATCTTGTTCCTTTCAGGAGCCATCAGAAAAATGTTTGGAAATAGGTGGACAGTCAGAGAGCAGATCAGAAGAGTACGTGAAACCGAAGTGGACTCACCATGCTCATCTGACTAAATTATTAAACAGGAAGACAAACCAAAAACATCAAAACCTCAGTTCAAAAGAGGAAGGTAGCTGGATTTAAGGTTAAGCATGCAATGGATATTGAGGACACTACTTCTGAGTGGGGAATGGGCAGTGGCCATCCTGGACAGCACGGCCGAGTTCATGATAATTCGCCGGAACCTGATGGATAGTCTGGTGTGAATAGCGCTGAGTGAATACATCCAGGTGGAAACACCGGATACTAGGGTAAGAGTCCCACATTGTTTGCACTAAACCTCCTACTGGAAGGGGACGTACCTTAGGAATATTAGGAATATTAATGTTCTCCTTTCGGAGGACTTGTCATCATCTACAACATTCTTTTGGCCAAAAGGATTGGCTACCTTCATGCTGGATTTCCCAAACGGATACCTTGTTCCAGAGTCAGTTAAACATTCATACGCCAAGGAGTGGGAGTTAGAACTAGGTCCTGCGTTATACCACAACCATTTGGGGTGGGTTGACAGTTCGTCTTCTCATGAAATACCACTGAGGTCAACCTCACAGCCTCAAAGACAATACGCCATTAAATATGAAGCTAAAAACTAATGAGAGAAATTCTCCGCAATTTGAATACCAGGGTGTAATAGAAAGTTGCACCTCTTCAATGAATGATCCCTTGTTTACCGCGATGAACTGAATCATTCATATCATCTAGTATTAGATTACAGACATTTAAACACAGCTACCATCTATATTTGCAGCACGAAACACACACTGCTTAGTGAGAAAAATACAAAACAACACTAGATATCTCAAATGGATTTTTATGTCAACACATAGTGCCTGGAAGAAGGTATTTGACCACATTCAGCGTGCTGGGTTGTCAGGGGCAATACTGTTGATTGCCTCAGGGATATGAGACTAGCCCCGGGATGTTCTCCTCTCAAGTAACAGAACTTTTACAGCACTTTGATGACCGGACATTATTCTTTGTCGATGACATGTATTTGAAGGATGATGACGATTTAGTACACTTGACAAGTGTGGATCACATAATTCTGGGATTTGGTCATATGTGCCACAAATGTAACTCTAAATGATTGCCCACCTCAGTGTCCTGTTTCTGGGATACGAGTTGTCAAGTGAAGGCAAAAGCCTTGCAACACATTTCTTAGAGAAGTGTGCACTTTTACAACCTCCGACTACGTTGAAGAGGTTACAGTACATATTGGGATTCCCAAATTTTAGCAGAACCTACATTCCAGATTACATAGAATGGGTTAAACCATTCTACGACCTAATTCGTCTAGATCTCTCAAGCACACACTGGACCACTGAACAAAGAAAAATATTACATTCAGTACAAGCTGACATGCTAGCTTCAAAACACTTACACACTTTATCCCTTTTCCCTACCCTCTATCACTTCTAAGCTCCATTTATCTCGTCTTTACGCTCTTTAAATGTTTTTCTAGTAACGTATGTGACTGGTAACTGATGTCATTTTGTAACTTTGTGGACCCTCCGGGTCTAGCCAGCGCTATATAAAACTAAAATAAATAAAATTATTATATTAAAAAAATGTGTATATTCAACAAAGCTGGTGAGCTGCGTAATTGCGGGGATGTCAGGGGTACATTTAATGAAGGTGACAATGTAAAGATTGCATATAAATCATTTATACACCAATGCTGAAATGCATTTTGCACCAAAAGAAAAAATACTGACTGCAGTACAGACTGCTGTGATGAGAGAGAGAGAGCACTGGCTCAGGGAAAGCAAATTATTGTTGCAACCCTAGTGCTGACCAAAGAGGCCGTCACACAAGAGCAAGCATTCCAAATACAACGCATTACATCCACTTTGATACAGTGGGCTAACTCACTCACCACTACAGAAGTAGACTACAAATTTGACTATACACTACAAACACAAACCTTTTTGCAATGCGAACATGAATATTCTCTTCCTCTGCATCATTATGATTACATCATATATACTGATGGTTCTGCACAGTCTGGCTTATGGACAAAACACCCATATTCAGCAGCGTGTGCTGCCGTAAAGGGGTTTATGCAGGATGGAGAATTTCATGCCGAGATCACCTACACACAGTCATTAGTGGACTGGACTTGGTAATTGACTGAACTTAGGGCTCTAATATCTAAATTCAAGTAGTCCTACATATTAGATGATTAAAATATACCATTTGCTCACATTCCTGGAGTAATACTAAATTCAGACTGCAGGTTAGGTTTAATTCTAGCTGCACATGAGGGTATTGCATCTGCACATGCAGGGGTTGCTGCTACAATTTAATTATTATTGCAGCAATGCTATTGGTGGCCAGGTCTCTATAAACAGATCAAGGATTTTGTTCTCAAATGCAACATCTGCCAGCAGATGAAGGGATCCACCATGGCACATCCACCACAAACACCTCTACTGATTTCAAACATGCCTTTGGCTTGTGTTTATCTGGACCATTGCGGCCCTTTATTTTCAGATGGGGCTTACAAGTATATTTTGGTTGCAGTTGATTCCTGCTCTTGATTCCTATGGGTATGGCTATGCAGTTAGTACACTACATTCTGACCAAGGTCCGGCATTCGCCTCCAGGGCTTACAAGGATGCCATGGGAAGTTTGGGTGTTACCCTGCAGTATTCCTTCTGAGGGAAATTCAGTCATGGAGAGAGAATAGTGGGACTTAAAGCAGTCTTTAACAGCTAGAGTACTAGGCTCAGGTTACAGTTGGCCCCATCATCTATATGGGGTCCAGAGGGCACTTAATAATCTACCTAAAAAATTCCTGGGTGGTCGTACTCCCTTTGAGATCCTGTTTGAAATAAAAATGTGGGTCCCAGACCTCGACCGTCCCAGCACAGTGGCAGCTGAAACGCCATTTGATCTACATGAACGTCTGGCAGTTTTAAAGGAATTGAACAGTTTCTGGGGCAAACAAAGCAACATCCATGTAAAACGCACCACCACTGGTGAAGTGAAGGAAGTGCTGTCAGCTCCTGGTTAGATCTTGATGACTGGGGATCTGGTCAGGGAGAAAATTGTTGATAAGACATACTTTAGGCCATCCTACCTGTACCTGTCCTGGCCATTGAAGGTACCAGAAATTGACTTCTTTTGCCTCTTTCCGGTTACAAAAATAAGACATTTGTCTCCATTGATCTGATCAAACTACACTATGTTGCCGGTTCTCGACAGTAGGCCACATGGCCTCCTGGATAGTTATCTGCCTCCTCTCACTAGCATACAGGAAATTTGGATGAAAGCTATAATTACTGATGAAGCATCCTCTCCCCAACAGGAGATAGCAGTAACCAACAATTAAGTGTCCCTTCTACCTGTTACTACAACAACTTTTGTACAAGCGACTAGTACAAAAACACATATTTCAGTTTGGAATGCTGACACGAATGTTGTTTACGTCAACCTACCACTGATCGATTGCTAACTATTGGTTTTGTAGTAACAAATAAATTGTATTGCAATGGTTTTAATTAATTATGCAAATTACATTTTAAACTTAAACTTAAAACCCTACACGACTATGGGGTAGTTCAAAAACATTTGTGCAGAAGTTTGATTATTTGTCTGGTTATGATACGTTAGACCCAGTGTCTTATTATTGTAAGCTTGCGCCATCACATTCATAGAAAAATATGCTAAAAACTTCAAGCTGATTTATTCTGCTTCCTTTCTTTCCCAGTTGTTCACACAGGAGTTTGACTTTTGGAAGGATATTATTGATGTCAAATCAATTTGGGGACAAGAGAATAGCAGGTTCGGGGAGCAAGACTTTGTTTAGAGCATGCCTTATACCGAACAGATGATTTTCCTAAATAAAACTGAGCAACAAACTTCATGTCCTGGTTTACCTAAGATACAGGATTTGAACACACCACAAATCCCCACAATTGAACATTATAAAAACAGGCACCAGTTTACAAAATACAAGGAGGAAGCATTAAACACCATGCTACGCAATTGCATGCACAGTTCTTCAAACACCAACTGGAAGGAATGGTTAGTTTTGCCGTCAGATACTAACGGATGTCAAGCACGGTTTCTGGGTTACACGAGGGCTTTAAGATCAGCAGCCATGAGCTGCATTACATGCAGACAGAACACTTGGGGGTGGTGACAACTTACAGTGTTGGGAAGTTGTGTCTTGATTGGCTAAAAACCTCAACATTGTCCCAGGTGAAATAACATTTATCGCTTCTTTCTGATGATGAGGAACTACAGGACTTCTTGCTAGGTCCTCGAAAATTATGTAAAAAACGCTTCTTGTATGCAATATAAATAGAATATGGAAAATCTCTCAGCAGGAAGCAGCAAGACTGCACAAGATTGACTGGGTTAATCTAGAAAAGGCTCTAGCAGTAGTTCACAATGGCATGGCAACCTTGTCCTCTAAAATGTACTCCCTGGGTAATATAGTGTTGTCAGCAATAGATATTATACACAATGATATGTCCGCATTGCAGCATGGGAAATCGCAACATAGATCCATCCTGCTGTTGAGTTGGACACTTCAGACACTTCGTTCTTGTCGTGTACCATGGCGACAAATTAATTCCAGAAACCTGTTTTCACCCTACCAATTTACAAAGCAGCAAATACTCATGGCATGCAACGATGCGACATATACTATGTTAAACATGGACATAGAAAAATTAGAGAAGCTACTGTTTACTGTTGCTGAAACACCTTCCATTGATTGGATAATCCACAGGTTTATTTCTCTGATGATTTTGACATTTTATTTTCAATACTGCTGAGAACACAATCAAGTGGGCAGATGTGAAGCATTAGGGGAAAGGTATGTACATGAGTATTGAGAATGACCTTTTAAGGTCCGGTGTTTGAAGAAGGAAACTGAAGCTTTTTTCAGCGGTTCCTGCTGCAAGAGTGCTTTGATTGGTTCCTTAGTATGCAAGGAAGTTTTGCTCCACGGGGCTTGTAAAAGTCCGTAGCAAACTAATCTTGCAACTTGAAAAGGTTCCCCGGAAGCCATGATTCATTATGCTTTCTGATTGCTCTCTAATGGGAGTTATTTGATGTTGAACGTTCAAGGTTGCTGCAATATGAAACCGGGCATGGCCTATCTTGTCACAATTTTTTCCATTGTTACTTGTTGTACACCTGTATTGTTTCCACCTGTACGTATAGTTAGAGAGGCAATGCTTTTGCCTTTGATAAAACCTTTGAATGTGCACTTTGATGCCCTGAGTAGACTGAAAGGCTTACTGTTTCAGAAAGATGTGGGCTTAACATCTGCAAAGGAGATGTTTGATCTTCAAGTTGCAAGGTCCTCTTTGGCGATATACAGGAACATGCACCAAAGGAAATACCAGTCGCAAACGGGCAGGTTCTCAGAATCTGCCCCTTTACGACCGTTATTTTTGAAATTTGGGATGCATCATCCCAAATGAAAAAAATCGTGATTTAAGGAATCTCTAAATTGCGATTCCTTTAATTGCAATTGCATTTAAGGAATCCCAAATTGAGATTCCTTAAATGCAATGCATTAAAGTAAAAAAATTAGCGATTTCGCTAATAGGAGTAGCAAATTACCATGAAGTTGAACTTCATGGTAATTTGCAAAAACTTTGAAAAATGCACTTCGTGCATTTTTCAAAGTTTCATGTTTCATGTTTCATGTTTCATGTTTCATGTTGCGCACACACATGCCCTTAGGGCATGTGTGTGTGCAACATATGTGCAAATATCAATTTCAGGGGTGCAACAGGGTGTCATTTTGACACCCTTGCACCCTTGGAATTGCATGAGCAATTTGCGAGTACCTGCTGGTACTCGTTTATTGCTCATGCAATCTCCAATTCATTCCTATGGGCCTGAAGGCCTATAGGAATAAATGGGACAGCATTCCTTAAATGCGACTAACAATTTGCAAGTTGCAATTAAGGAATGTTTAGGAATCGCTATTTTTATAGTGATTCCTACATGCATAGGCTTTTGCGATTCCTTGATTGCGATTTCTTAATAATCGCAATTAAGGAATCGCAAAAGCCTACGTTGATGCATGTGCCAGATAGTCGATACTCGGCACTAATTTCCCACAGCATTTTGAAGAATTGGTGCACTGCATTTTTTACATGTCTCATACTACGGGGGTAGCAAACTTATTTAAAAACATAGGGTCTGGTGTGGTTAGCATTTTCCAGACAGTCCTCGGAGTCATTTCATCATTCTTTCACTCCGTGCCGAAAGAGTCTTTGAAGGTGTTCTGCTAGTCCTGCTCCTGATTGTCGGGACTGTGATTTAATTGTTTCTGCTCAGCAATGGATGTCCCATCTTACCACCCCATGTGCTCCTGTGCCGTGAATGCATGGTACAATGTTTTGGTGCACCCTTGCTCCAGGAATTAAATGAGCATTGGTTCTTCTTCTTTCAGCCTGTGTGGCTTCACTGCATGCAGCCTGTATTTCTCTGTCTGTTGTGCACTTTTGAGTGTGCTTTGGACTTTTGCCTAGAAACACAATCGGTTCAACCTCTGGAAAGGAAATACTGTTTGACCCCCTTAAAGGCCCATTTGTAGCACTGTCCTTTGAGTTTGCTGTTGCCCTTGAATGCATTCTATGAGCCATCCTGGGATGCATCTGCTCCTGGTGAGTTGGATCTTGGCTCTGGTTCTGCGGATTCCACACTGGCAATGGTCACTCTTTCGTTGGTTGTTGTGGTGGTAGGATGGGAACACATTTACTCCATAAACCTGCTCTAAGGTGTGTCTCTGGGAACATCGTCTGTGGTTGCTGAGAACAGAAATATTTCATCTACCTCTTGGAACACATAAACAATTACCTATTCCGTTTTGTGGGAACTTTTTGATTCGGCCTGTTTTTAACATTCTAAATTGCTTTTAAATGTGATTTTATTCACTTTAATATTTTTAATAATGGTGTTATTTTAAGTTACTTTATTAAACATCAGATTGAGTCATTATACATTGGGGCACGTTATTCAGTCTAGGGATTGTGTATACCAGTTTTGGACACATGAGTGAATGCATGTAAAATAGGCTGATATGGAGTGAACTTTGTGATAGTTCATAATCCCACAGGGAATATCCTGTTACTTTACATACAGTTTGATACAGATCACTGTCCCTTTGGTTTGAGGGGCTCCTGTCTCTTTACTTTTTTTTCTCAATTTGATGCTCAGCAAATTTTTATGCTTTTCAAAAACAAACTCCCAAAGCAGGAGTGTAAGAGATTGGGTTATTAGTTGAGAATTGTAGAAGTCCCACTCAAAAAATAAACACAGGGGGCGTGGCCAAGACGGCGACCAAGTAGGGCGTGCCTGCTCGTCTCTCCGGCTTACTGACTGGGCCCACGGTCACAGCATAGCTAAGCGGGGTAGCGGGGTACAGTAATAACCTTCGCTAACCAGCCCAAGACGTCTGCCACCCAAAGCTCGAACTGCGTAGAGCAGAGTAGAGACCTGCGCCCACTAGTGGAATGAGGGAGCGACTCTGCACAGTGCGGCCTGGCTGAAAAAACACTTGTGAGAGGCTGAGGCCGAAGGACCCTGCAGAGCACAGATAGCAGGCCGGAGGAGTGCACCATCCAGGACGGCAGAGCCTGAAGGCAGTGCTGCTGGGAGAGACCGCTCCTCCTGGCCGCGCTGTCCAAGAAAGCTCCAGGCTGCTCTTGGCGTCAGTCAAGAATCGGGCTTTGCCAGTGATGAAGCGCAGGAGATACTGGCCTAACAGATGGTCTCCAGTGCACGGAGGACACTGCGAGGGGACCTGCCTGAGGTGAGGGGGCATATATATATGTGGGGGGCCCAGAAAAGCGGCGAGGTGACTGGGGGTGGTCGGGGCTGGCCGGCGTATCTCCCCCCCAGAGAAGAGCATCGAAGGAGACAGGGAAGGGCTGCCGGTCCAGCCCAGTCAAGGGTAGCCCTAAGGCAGCCTCAACAGGAGTGCATTGATCAATTGTGACCCCCCCCTACCGGCCAAGAGAGCAAGTAAGAAGGCTAACCTGCGCCAGTGAACCGGGGATAGGGAGATCCCAACCTGAGTAACTGCTAGGGGGAGAGTCGTGCTCAGAATACAAAGCCTTTCGAGCCCACTCTTGGATTAAGACAGTATTGTGGTAGAGTGAGCTCTCCCTGTCCTGGCTGAAAAAACACTAGTGAGAGGCTGAGGCAGACGGACCCTGCAGAGCACAGATAGCAGGCCGGAGGAGTGCACCGTCCAGGATGGCAGAGCCTGAAGGCAGTGCTGCTGGGAGAGACCGCTCCTCCTGGCCGCGCTGTCAAAGAAAGCTCAAGGCTGCTCCTGGTGTCAGTCAAGAATCGGGCTTTGCCAGTGATGAAGCGCAGGAGCTTCTGGCCCAACAGATGGTCTGCAGTGCACGGAGGACAGTGCGAGGGGCCCTACCTGAGGTGAGGAGGCATATATATTCGGGGGGCCCAGAAAAACGGAGAGGTGACTGGGCCATATGAGAGAGGGGGCAAACTGCGGCTGGAAATCATACGTATCATGGCACAGAAGAGGAACTTGGGGGGGCACGATTTCCGCAATACAGGATCGGGCCACGACAGGGTGCAGAACTAATCCCAGGCTAACGTGATCGCCCGGTGAGGGCAGAGTCACTGGGGGTGGTCGGGGCTGGCCGGCGTATCTCCCCCCCCCCCCCAGAGAAGAGCATCGGAGGAGACACGGAGGGGCGGCCGGTCCAGCCCAGTCTAGGGTAGCCCTAAGGCAGGCTCAACAGGAGTGCATTGATCAACTGCGCCCCCCCCCCGCCGGCCAAGAGAGCAAGTAAGAAGGCTGACCTGCACCAGTGAGCCGGGGATAGGGAGATCCCAACCTGAGTTTCTGCTAGAGGGAGAGTCGTGCTCAGAATACAAAGCCTTTCGAGCCCACTCCTGGATTAAAACAGTACTGCAGTTGAGTGAGCTCTCCCTGGCAGTGCAGAGACCCCGGCGGTGGTGCAGACTGTGTGGTGGCCTCCCGACCTGTTCTTCGTGGCCCGTGGCCTACTATCTAGTGGAGTGCTCTGGGAGTGAGCTGGTGTGGGTGCTGAGGGTGCGCAGCTCTACTGACAGGAACCAGCCTTTCGTCAGGCGTGAGCCTGCAACACCCAGGCCCCTGGTCACGAGCCTAGTGCTCAAGCGAAGCACCACCGTTACTGGCGCAGGAGCCCCCTCCCACAAGGGGTTCGTAAGACCTCACCGGTCAACATGGTCCTCCAACATGGCTGCGGTCAAGGGGAAAAATGACCGCTCAGTAAAGGACCTTTTGCTCAAATCAGCTGACACTGGAACACCAGAGGCGCAGAGCGTGGTGGAACCCTCTCACACGTTCTTTCGTAGAAACCCTCTTTGTCACACTATAAGAGGACTTTAAATCAATGAAAACAAAGTTATTCCAGGAACTCGGAGAGGTGAGAAAAGACATGGACACACTGGGAAATAGTGTTGACACGCTTGAGACACATGGAACAAGCAGGGTGGAAGAGCTTGAACTGCTCCAGCAGGAAGTCATCCAGCTCTGGGATCAGCATTTTGATCTCCAGGAGCATACTTAGGACCTGGAGAACCATTTGGGGTGCACTAATATTCATGTCTGGGGTGCCTTCTGTGAATAATACTATTTCTTAAAAAGCAATGATCAAACAATTCAATATTACATTACATTTAGTCAAGAGACTTGATTGATATCAAATCTAAATATCCATGTTTTCTCTCTAATTACATTCATTTTACATATTTCTAAGTTGCGCCATTTGGTGGAATAAATGCAGGAGACGGTGGGTTCACAGCCCTTTTCTACAGGACTTTCCATCAGGTCCTGTTGCCAGTTTTCACTAGAGCTTTTAACACCATAGGAACATCCTCACAGATCCCTCAATCTACGCCAAGCCCGGTAAGGACAAGAGATTCTGCGCCTCCTACAGACCGATCTCTTTACTCATCGTGGACCTTAAATTATTCACCGCGAATCCTGCTGTCTCCTCTTCTCCGGGGCCTGATAGATCCCGATCAGGCTGGATTCATACCAGGCCGTAAAAGCGCAGATAACACAAAGAGGCTACTCCACATTATAGACAAAGCACAGAGATTTGAAACCGAACATATGCTGCTTTCAGTCGACGCTGAGATAGCGTTCAACAGAGTTTACTGGCCCTATTTAAAAGAAACCCTGCTTCACTTCAGGCTCCCTAACAGATTTATAAAATGGGTTTTCAGCTGCACATCAAAACAACAGCTTATTTTAGAGCGAATGGCTATACGTCCTCTTCCTTTCCGATACAAAGAGGGCCATGACAGGGGTGTCCTCTCTCCCCCCTCTTGCCTATGGCTCAAAGAATGCACTACAATCCACAAATTGCAGAAGTGAGCTTCGGCGGGGACAAATATACCCTAAGTCTGTTCGCAGATGATGTGAATGCATTGCTAGAGGCCCCCCAGGTCTCTCTTCCAGCTTTTCTGACTAAGCTGGAGAGGTTTTCCCAAACCGCAGGCTTTAAAATAAACGTTCAGAAATATCAGGCCCTAAACATCTCTCTTAAAGCTTCCATGCTAGAGGACTTGTGCTAGGCATACCCCATCCAATGGGCACCAGTTGAGATCCTGTACCTGGGAATACAGATTGCCGCATCTTCACAGGATACTGTATTGCTGAATTATACCGCCTGCAAATACAGGCACACTTCAGCCACTAGAAATCGTACAAACTGTCCTGGGTAGGCCATATGGTGGCGATAAAAATGACAATATTACCTACAAATTATGTTCCTCTTCCATACATTACCAGTGGAACCCCCACCAGGTACTATACACTCCCTTGAACCGGAGATAGAACGATTTATATGGGCCGATAAGAAACCTCGGCTGCACTGAGAACTAAGCTACAGACCCCCGGGGGAGTGAGGACTGGGCATTCCAAACCTCCAGAATTATTTTTACGCAGTTCAGATACGATCATTTGTGGAATGGTCCCGCTCTGAATCTGAAAAGCACTGGTTATTCATGGACAGGGCTCTGGCCGGGGTGCTCCTGTGGAGGATCCCTTTTCTCCCTAAACGTGCTCACCCCCCAAACATTTATCTTTCGCTGGTTACACAGACTTCCCTCATGGCATGGAATAAAATACCTGAAAAGAAGTCTCTGACAATGTTTCCATCTCCACTGACACCCATAGTAGCATACCCTGCGAGGGAGAGTGGTTTAGTTCTTAAGGGGGTTGGGGACATTGGTTTCTGTAATGCACAAGCTGCTATCTGCCTTGGTGTGCACCAATGGTGCAAGACATTTGGTGTTTCTTTGTACAAATATACTTTAACCTCAATAAAGAAATTATAACCCTAAAAAATAAACAGAGTCCTTCTCAGGGTGAACTACAAAAGTCACTAAATAAACCTGTGCTTAACCATCTGGTAGCTTGGCACAAAAGCAGTCAGGTTTACTTTAGAGGCAATGTGTAAAGTATTTATGCAGAACTCAAACACCAATAAAGTGACAAAACAACACAAGGAAAATCCCAAATTACACCAAAACAGCAAAAAATAAAAATAGTCAGAACCAGAGTTATGAGTTTTTAAAGTTTTAGGTGAAAATAGCGCCAAACAGCAGAAAGCACCATTAGTGGGTTTTTGGTCATGCTGGACTGGGTCAAAGTCACAAATTCAGGCTGATGACAATGGAGTGTGGGTTGGATACAGGGTCTAAATTTGCCTTAGTGTAGAGTTTAGCTTCTCAAAGTTGAAGTCCACATTGGGAGCCTCGGATGGGGCTCTGTGTTGGTGAGGTCCACATGGGAGGTTGATGTTGGTCTGAGGAGCAGGTTACCGCTGGAGTTTCACATTGGCAGTCAATTCGTGTGGTCTCTGTTTGACACGAAGAGCTTTCCATTGGTGGAACAAGCAGCAGCTGTTACTCTCGTGTGAGGTCGTTGCTGGAGCAAAGAGTAGATTGTCATTGTGGCTTTGCATGGATGGGTATCGTCGATGGTCGTTTCTTGGCGTGAGTTCGGTTACGAAGAGCTCAAAACTCCTAGATGTTCATCTAGAGTTCAGGAGGAGTACACTCTGCTACCAGTCAAGGGTCCAGGATGCGTGAGGCACCTGTTGGGGTTCAAGACACACTCCAGTAGGGTCCAGCAGCAGGGTTCAGTCAAGTACAGCAAGTCCAATTGGAGCTGGTTAACTCCGGAGAGGCATCTGGAAGCTTGTTTTGTCCCTGTAGCTCAAACAGGAAGTTGCCAACTGCCCCTCAGAGTCCCTTCTAGATAGCCTGGGTTTAAGACATGGCAGTGCTTCTTCTGAAAATTCCATTCGTCTAAGAGTGTCCTGATGAGAGGTTCTGAAGGTACTATTCTTATACTTAGTGCCTGTCTGGGGGTGGTGGATTGCCCATTTATCTAACCTCCCCCTTTCCTGGGCTTGGCTCCAAACTGCCTAAGGTAACAAAGGACAGACAGGCCTTTCCTTGGCAGGGAAGACATCTTTTAGAAGTCAGGAAGGGGGTGGGCATTTCTCCGAGGCTACTGTTTGAAGCTCAAGAAGAGCTGAGTATGACCCCCCCCCAGGAGATCCTCCTCTGGAGTAGCATAACGCCCCACGCCCAAAGCCCTTTTGTTCCAATTTCTGGAAAGAATACACAGCAAACCACAGGAGAGCCATTCACAGCCATGTGACTTCGGCACTGGCAGAAAGGCAGGCACATTTTGTATAAGCAGAAAAATGCCAACTTTCTAAATGTAAATAAAGAAATATTTGCCTATGCCTCCAAATTTTTAAATTACACACTGATTCAGGTGAGGATAAACCACAATTTATTAGTTTACCCAGACATTAATTTCTGTCTTTCAATTAGTTGCTCAGTTTACCAAAAAATTATCATTTTACAAAAACAGACCTAAGACCACTGTCGACCTCATGTCTAGCCATATACAATTTGGAAAAACAATTTGTGCATATGTACAGTGAAAAAGAAACAAATAATTAACGTTTTTACAAAAATGACTTTTTACCATAAGTGCATATTCATGACATGGACAAATTAACCATACACATTGTGAGTGATATGTGACTTTTTACAATAAAACGATCACAAACATAGGGAGAAAAAAAGAAAAAATATTTCTAAACAAAATCAACTCCCAAGACCTGAACCAGATGAAATCATTTTTGTTCAGGAAAATTGCCCATTTTTGCATCAGTATCGTTGACTAAATGTCAAAAAAAGTGCAGACGCGTTTCGAATCCTGTTTGGTGACTTGCAGGATTCTCATCAGGGCGGTGTGATTCTAGTCCATGGGAACTGTTTGAAAAAGTCACTGTTTGTGATCGTTTTATTGTAAAAAGTCACATATCACTCACAATGTGTATGGTTAATTTGTCCATGTCATGAATATGCACTTATGGTAAAAAGTCATTTTTGTAAAAACGTTAATTATTTGTTTCTTTTTCACTGTACATATGCACAAATTGTTTTTCCAAATTGTATATGGCTAGACATGAGGTCGACAGTGGTCTTAGGTCTGTTTTTGTAAAATGATAATTTTTTGGTAAACTGAGCAACTAATTGAAAGACAGAAATTAATGTCTGGGTAAACTAATAAATTGTGGTTTATCCTCACCTGAATCAGTGTGTAATTTAAAAATTTGGAGGCATAGGCAAATATTTCTTTATTTACAATTTTGTGGTCCTGCCTACCCTCCATCCCACCGGGCCCAGCCACCCTTGTTTTTTCCGAACTTTCTAAATGTGGCATTTTCCGAATAGTAACATAAAATATGACTTTTACCACTAACAAAGATTTCAAATTACAATTCAAAAGAGTGGAAGATGCATTTCTATATCTGTTACCAAACTGAAGTTTTCACTTATTAACTGTAAAGGTAACCCAATGTTAGTATATGGGAGGGATAGCCTTACAACAATGAAACGCAAGCTTTAGGTTTTTTTTACTGTTAGGATATATAAAACCTAAGCACGTATATGCTACTTTTTAAATACCACGCACCCTGCCTAGTAGTAGTTAGGGATTATCTTAGGTGTGACCTATAAGTATTATTAAAAGAAGGTTTGGGTCTGGCAAAAGGTTTATTATGCCAGGTCGGGATGGCAGTTTAAAACTGCACCACAGCCCACAGTGGCAGGTGTGGGACACTGTTACTTTAGTGGGTGGTACAATGAGTGCTGCAGCCTACTATCAGCATTAAATTTACAGGCCCTGGGTACATGTAGTACCATTTACTAGGAACTAATCAGGAAAATAAATATCTTGCTTAGTTGTACGTCAATTTAACAATGTTTAAGTGAAAGCGCACAACCATTTTACCACTGGTTAGCAGGGTAAATTCCTAAAGCCAACAAAAACAAATTCAATAAAAATAGTAGAGTGAAGGCAAAAAGTCTAGGTGTGAGAAAGTAATCCTTTTTGCCCTGATCACCCCCATTTTTTGACTGATACTGGTGGTAACTGATTCTGACCATGGCCTGGACTCTCCTAACCAGGACCAGTTCTCTGATTAAAAGGTATGTAGTAATTAGGTGTAATTACAATTGGTACTGATAAACCTACCTGTAAGCCCTTAGTATATGGTAGGGCATATAGGTATAAAGGTCTAGGAGATTTAATGCACTTCAGTGTGCACTGGTTTGTTGCTTGCTGTCATTTTAAAAGTTAGCCCTCCTTTGCAAGCTGCTTTACAATTGAAATGATATGCAAATTCGACTTTGGATTTAAAGGTGCTTCAAAAGTATTAAACTACCTTAGTTTTACATATAGGTCACCAGTACAGTCTACCCTGGGTAGACCCAGGTTACAGTGTCATGTAAAAATAAACAGGGACATTTTAAAACTTGTTTTATATGCCCTTGTCCCCATTGTTAAACCAAGATAGGGGTCAGGCCTAATGGACAGGACCCAGGTAGGGCCATTTATGAATATGCAAACAAAAACAAAACCTGGGATCCTATTTCTTTTGAAAACAGTAACCACACTATATACTTTTTGTGGTTGGGTTATTTATTTACCCTATTTTTTCAGTACTTTTGTTACTCATTTTGTTAAGGAAATTCTCTTATTCTTAGAGCAACACATATATCAAACAAACATTATACTACATTTCACATTAATGACATTGACATATCCTGACAACATATAACATTTAAATATTTTACCAACATCATTTGTAAACAATATGTCAAGGACTCAAAAACAATTATGACGCCCTCCAAATATACAACACATATATATATATATATATATATATATATATATATATACAAGCATATGCCTCATCCTATTCGGGCATATATATATATGTAGAAAATGTTTTTGCTATCCTGATTAAATCAATTCACTTAGCCTGATTTGAAATTCAACTATTTAACATCATAGACTGCTTATGCCATAAACTGACTATGCTGACGCGTGTCTAGCCTCGCTGTTTTTTTTTACGGGCTTTTATGAGGGCTCCTTAGTGAAAACATATTGGACATATCTTGTATTTATGTCTTGAAGGCAATCCTGTAAGACCTCACAGCTCCCAAATATAAGCATCAATATGACCTATGTACTCCCTCAGTTCTGTGGGCTGAATGTTTATGCTGCCAGGATTTTCTTGCCACAAGCGCGCTCGAACTTTAAGAAGTCGAACCTGGGATATTCAATAGATGGTGGAGATTTACTGCTCCATCCTATTCATTTCTCCTTTCGGTCGATACCATCTGGAGGAAAGCAGAGAGCCATTGGTAAACAATGTCCCCATTGTAGCATTTTAGCTCCATAGGCTAACATGGGAATACTGTAATAAAGTATAACTATTAACAGGAATGAGCTAAAATATTATTTCAAGGACTTAATAGATGGGTAATGATAAATTCAACAGCTTGCCACTGTTGAATGTATCATAACAAGTACAGAAAAGAAGTTATAGAACACTCTTTTCTGTGAGCCACAATCCAGCCTTACAGGAGCCTCTACTGACTCTCCAGCCTTGACAGGCTTAGCTAAATTGCTCTGATGAGGTGATAATAAGTGGCCTTCACAAAGACAAAGGCTATCTGGTGGGGAGATCTGCAGCTGCAGAGAACAGACCAGGTGAGGGTGCTGGGTAAACAAACGGGGCTTCAAAGAGAGCAGGACAGTAAGAATGCAAGCCAAGCCTACCCCTTCTTCCTGTAGCCCTCAGCCATATGTGAGCCCAAGGAAGAGAATTTGGTGAAGGTCTGGAAGGGGTGTGTTAAGTGAAATGAGCCACACCAGTAGGTTGGCTTAGCCAGATCTTAACCCCGAGGAGAAAGTTTCTCCAACTCGAATTTTAAAGTGCAGTGTTTTGTGGGACAAGAATATGCCACACTTTGGAGGAAGCTGTCATCCATTTGGGCGGCACCGTGTGCCCCATTGGTCAGGGGTGCCACCCCTGCATGTCACCCCAGGACACTGGATAAATATGGGAGAGATGAATAGTAACTCAGATCAGAATACTCAAAAAAAGAAGGACGCACGGATTGCACATGAGGAAATGTCTAGTCAGGAAATTTGATCTCGCCCCAGAGCAGTACAGAGTGAAGTTCGGGGCGCCCAGAGGTAAATACAGTCCTGGGTGGACTTTGTGGACACTTCAGTGAAATCACTAGAGGGCTGGATTCAAGGGGCCTCATTTATGAGGCCTTGCGTCAGTTTTGTGCTACCAATGAGTTACTTTTTGTGACGCATCGGCGGTGTAAAACATGCCTCCTGATGCGCACTATTTACAAAGTGACGCATCTAAGCAGATGCGTCACTTTGTAAACCCCTGCGCTACATTATACCTGCGTCAGGTATAATGTATGCAGAGGGGGTGTTCACCCGCAAAAAGCCTCGTAATAGTGACGCAGTGAAATCTATGAGATTTCACTGCGTCACTTTTAGGACGCTGTTGCATCAAAATCTTGCGCCTGCCTCACAGCAGGCGTAAGACTGACGCAAGCCCTTTCACATGGGGCTTTCCCCATGTGAAAGGAAGCATTGCTGGAGTTGCATCACTTTTGTGACACATTCCAGCAATGCGTGACTTTTGCGCTTACAGATACGTCAGAAGGACGCCCTGCTGAACCCATGATCTGCATTCAAAAGGACTGCACTCAAAGGACTGTACCTGTTGCACACCTTGTAGTTCCCCACAGAGGCCTTTGCCTGGCTTCAAAGGGATTAAGGGAAGGACTGCCTGAAAGCAACAGGTACAAAAGAGCTCCAAGAGGTCCCCACCCTGAAACTACAAGAAGAAGGACTTACCTGCTGGGACCCTGGCCTGCACCATGAGGATTGCACTCTGAATGATTGCCCCTACAGCACACTGGGGAAAAGATTTAAATGCTTTACACACCTATCTCCTACATTAAGCCTACATGCTCACAGGCAACTACCAAGGGTTGAGCAAGGAAATAATTTATTGAGACTTTGACTGGGCCTTATATTATGCAACCTTAATGCTAGTGGTACATATGTACCCTATTAATAATCCACCTCCTGACATTTAGTGGCAACAGTGGGATCCAGTGCTTGTGTTTGACCACACCATGCATGTATCTAAGTGAAGATCTTTAAAAACCGAGTAAATTGATGTAGAACAAATAGGTTTTTTCAAAATGTTTTGACTTTCGACTAAACTGTTTGTAATTACATTTTTCTAAATTGTTCTATATTAGTTTGCAAAGTTTTTTTTTCTGACCCAAAACCAGGGATACCATGGAGTTGGATCTGGCTAATCTACCTAACCTCACAGTAGCTGAGTTTAGGGGAGAGTGTAGGGGCAAGGGGCTACCTGCTGCTAATAGAATCTAAAAGGCTGTGATGGTTAGGTCCCTTAAGGCCTGGGCAGAGTCTGCACCAGGGAATAAAGTGGAGCTTGAGGAAGATCCCTCCAACACGCACCAGGAGGAGGGAGATGGCAAAGTACCCATTGCCTCTAGTACCAAATCCATACACTCAGCTAATGAAGGGAGGAGAGGCACTCCCACAGAGGACTCAGAGAGGGCCCTCAGAAGGTACAGAGTGAAGTTCGGGGGCACCCAGAGGTAAATACAGTCCTGGGTGGACTTTGTGGACACTTCAGTGAAATCACTAGAGGGCTGGATTCAAGGGGCCTCATTTATGAGGCCTTGCGTCAGTTTTGTGCTACCGATGCGTTACTTTTTGTGACGCATCGGCGGCGTAAAACATGCCTCCTGATGCGCACTATTTACAAAGTGACGCATCTAAGCAGATGCGTCACTTTGTAAACCCCTGCGCTACATTATACCTGCGTCAGGTATAATGTATGCAGAGGGGGTGTTCACACGCAAAAAGCCTCATAATAGTGACGCAATCTATGAGATTTCACTGCGTCACTTTTAGGACGCTGTTGTGCATCAAAATCTTGCGCCTGCCTCACAGCAGGCGAAAGACTGACGCAAGCCCTTTCACATGGGGCTTTCCCCATGTGAAAGGAAGCATTGCTGGAGTTGCATCACTTTTGTGACACATTCCAGCAATGCGTGACTTTTGCGCTTACAAATACGTCAGAAATACTGCGTATCTGTAACTCCTTGCGCCATGATGCGTCATACTGTAAATATTACGCATCATTGGTCTCGCAAGGAGGGCGCAGTTAAAAGTGACGCATCGCTGTTTTCACGCAGCGATGCGTCACTTTTCATAAATGAGGCCCAAGGTAACTAAGTACGAACTTATGAGTGACTGTACAATTTATTTCTTAAAGAGTACTTCCTGACTAAGGGTGAGTCGTAAACTCCATTCCACCTGCAGAGTTCGCTGAGTTTTGCCACTCCGCGCTCTGCTTGGAAGACAGAGTTCATCCAAAAAACTCCCCCAGCCGGTTGAGTGGAGTTTTCTGGTGCATTCACTCCTGAACTTCATTCCCAACTAATAGTGTGGCAGGAGTCGTGTTTAGAGAAAGGGGGCAGGCCTCCAACAAGCTGTCAGAAATCCAGCTGTGTGGGACTTACTGGTGGTAACAAGAGGGGTTATTGGACCCCAATGACCCTCAGCAGCCAAGGGAACTTCATTCCCCAACAAGTAGTGGTGCACCAGGAAGCATGTTTGCAGAGTGGTTGAGAAAGGGGGGTGGGTCTCCAACAAGGTCTCAGCATTCCCACTGTGTGGGACTTACTGGTGGTAACAATAGGGGTTCTTGGCCCCCAACAACCCTCAGCAGTCAAGGGGACTATCCCCCAACCAGTAGTATGCCAGAAGGTGGTGTTTGCAGAGTGGTTGAGAAAGGTGGCATAGCCTCCGATGAGGTATCAGCAATCCCACTGTGTGGGACTTACTAGTGGTGCCAATAGGGGTTATTGTCCTCCAAAGATCCTCACTATCCAAGGGGATCCAATGAGTAGTGCACCAGGAGGCCAGTTTGCTGAGTGGTTAAGAAAAAATATGGGGCCTCCAACGAGGACTCAGCAATCCTGTTGTGTGGGATTTACAGGTGGTAGCAATAAGGGTTCTCGGCCCACAACGACCCTCAGTAGTCAAGGAGACTTCATCCCCCAATGAGTAATGCACCTGGAGGCCTGTTTGCAGTATGGTTGAGAAAGGGGATGGGGCTTTCGAGGAGTTCTCAGTAGTGCTGCTGTTTGGGACCTACTGGTGGTAACAATGGGGGTTCTTGGCCCCCAATGAGCCTTAACAGCCAAGGGAACTTTGTTTCTCAACCAGTAGTGCACCAGGAGGTGCATTTGCAGAGTGGTCGAGAAAGAGAGCGGGCATCCTATGAGGTTTCAGCAACCCACTGTGTAGGACTTACTGGTTGTAACAATAAGTGTTCTTGGCCCCCGATGATCCTCAGCAGTCAGAGGACGTCATCTCCCAACCGGTAGTGCGCCAGGAGCTGTGTTTGCAGAGTGGCTGAGAAAGGGGGTGGGGCCTCAGACGAGGTCTCAGCAATCCCGCTGTGTGGGACTTACTGGTGGTGACAGGAGGGTAGTAATGAGACGTGGTCTAGGAGGCCCATTCGTAAAGTGGTTGAGAGACAGGACTGGGCCTCTGACAAGGTCTCAGAAGTCCTGCTGTGTGGGACTTACTAGTGGTATCAATAGAGGATCTTGGCCCCCAACAACACTCAGCAGCCAAGGGAACTCCATCCCCCAACCAGTAGTGTGACAGCAGGTGTGTTTGCAGAGTGGCTGAGAACAGTGGTGGGGCCTCAGACAGGTCTCAGCAATCCGGCAGTGTGGGACCTACTGATGGTGACAAGAAGAGTTCTTGGCCCTCAACTACCCTCAGCATCCAAGGGGACTTCATTGGGGTGAATGAGCAATATTCTGCAGCTTGAGGAACTCCACGGAATTTGGCAGAGTTTGTTGGTAACTTCACAGAATTCCAGGAAGTGAAACTGCATGAACTCTGCCGGGACCTAATCCCGACTCATTGTATACAAGGGAAGTTGCACCAGTACTTAGTGGACTCTAACTTGTCTAGTACCAGGGAAATTGGTGAGACAGTTGATGTGTAGGTGGGAACCTGGGTTTCTAATCAATACCAGGGGAGTGATTAGAAGATAGGAGGAGAGGTCCCCCAGGGAAAAAGACCAGGGAAAAGAAGATAAAACACCAAAAGATTTGTCACAAGACCCACACAAACCTGCACAAGGATGGGGGGCCCAAGCCACTCCAATGGGAGGGTGTATCAAGGAAAGTCTTGGGACCCTCCGTAGGCAAGAATGTTCTTTGAGCCCTTAAAGGTGGGAGGTGTTTTGACTGCAGTCAGCCAGGACGCAAAAGAGAAGCTACTGTCTGTACAAAGAAGCCCCCCACTGGTGGGAACTCCACAGGTAATGTTAGTGTAGTGTTGGGTGTGGATGCTTTTCCATAGATGGTGAAGGGTTCACAGAGGCAACCTTAGTTTCCCTGGGTGGGTGGAAATTGCAGCTCTGACATCCTTGTTTCCCAGCTTGGAGAGATATCACCAGCAGCCTAAAATCAATGGGACAGAAGTGGAAGCTCTGAGAGATACAGGAGCCAGTGTGGCCATGCAGAGAAAGTATTTTTTTTTCCAGAGCAGATCATACCTGGTGTGTTTCACCAAGTAACCTATGCAGACAGCAGAACCAAACTCCATCCCTCGGCAATGGTGAGTAAGGAATCAAGAGGTGTGAGAGGCCCTAAAAAGGTAGTAGTGACTCCTGCACTCCCTCTAGAGTGTCTACTGGGAAATGATTTTGAAGCATCTGAATGGCCAGGGGTGGAGAGAAAGGTCCATGCAAAAATGCTGGATCTCCCTGAGTGGGTAGGTGCCGTGACTAGATCACAGTCTGCAACAGCAGGAAAATGCTAGACACTTTGACCCTGGAACAATCTGCCAAGCATCCACTGACAAGAGAAATAGAAAGAACTCTAGAGGTACAAGAGGAATCTAACCCGGAAGGGGAAAATCTGACCTCGTAGGTAGGGATTCTACCCTTGCAAGATCTGTCTGACTTGGCAGAATTGCAAGGAGCTGGTGGACCCTCCTGAGAAAAATTATGCCAGGAATAGAGAGAGTGTCACAGTCTTGTTGGCATGAGGCAGACTGCCTCCAGGCATGAGAGGGTGATGTCAGGGGCTTCCACAAAGTCTACTGGGAAGAGGAAGTTCTCTATACTGAGGCTAGGGACCTCAAAGAAGGAGCTACCAGGAGGTTGATGGCTCCCCCAGTAGTATAGAGAATTCCTCCTGATGTTAAGCCATGACATCCCCTTGGCAGGACATTGGGGTCAGAGTAAGACATGGAGGGGTATATTAGCAAGAACCTCGTTAAAACTATCGCCGTATTAGCGACAGGAAACGGCCGCTAAAACAGCGATAATGGGCTTGCTTATATGCGTTATAGAATTCCAATAGAAGCCCAGATGTTCCACACCTCTAACTTGGGCTTCTATTGGAAATCTATAACGCATATTAGAAAGCCCATTATCGCCGTTTCAGCTGCAGTTTTTTTTCTGCCGCTAAAACGGCTATCATTTTAATGAGGTTCTTGCTAATATGCCCCAGAGTAGGTAGGTTAACCATTTCTATTGGCCCAATATGATTATCAAAGTAAAGGGGTTTTGCAGATCTGTGCAACCTGTCAGGCCAGTGGCAAGACAGAGGGCAAGCAAAGGCTCCCTTGATATTACTGCCAGTAGTTGGGACTCCTTTAAGAGGGTGGCGTTGGACATAGTTGGTCACCTAGACCCACCCACAGCTGCAGGGAATAAATATATCTTGTTGGTAGTGGACAATGTCACAAGGTATCCTGAGGATATTCCTCTCAGAAGAGTTACTGCTCCTTCAGTGGCTAGGGCCCTATTTTGTGTATTCACCAGAGTGGGTTTCCCCTTCAAGACAGAGGCACAAATTCAGATAGAGGCATGAAATTCATGTCTGCTCATCTAAAAGCGATGTGGAATGAATATGGTGTTACCTACAAGTTTACTACCCCATATCAACCCAATGCTAATGGTCTGGTGGAAAGATTCAATAAGACCCTGACGGTCATGATCATCGATTTGTCTGACAAACTGAGGAGGAGATGGGATATTCTCTACCAATGCCTACTGTGACATACAGGGAGGTTGCACAAAAAAGTGGTTGGCTTCAGCCCCTTTGAATTGTTGTTTGGTCACACTATAAGAGGGCCATTGTGCCTGGTGAAAGAGTCGTGGGGAAAGCCTCTCAAGGAAGCAATGGAGAATGGGCTGGATTATGTACCAGGCCTGAGACCACATATGGCAGAGTACATGTACAAAGCAAGCAGGAAACTGGAGGCCAGGCAGGAGTTTATGAAGCTCTGATACAACCAAAAGGATACAATACCTGAGTACACTAGAGGACAATTGGTGTGGGTGTTGAAGCCTGTAGCGTCCAGGCCCTCCAGGACACGTGGACTGGGCCCTATCCAAACCTAGAGAAGAAGGGTGAAGTTATCTACTTGGTAGACTGTAACACCCCCAGTAATCCCACAGGGTCCTACATGTCAATAGGTTTACACCCCAACAAGACAGGGCAGACATGACCATGTAGATGGTCACTGTTGAAGGAGGAGAGGAGGAGACTGAGCCACTGCCAGGCGTTCTCTCCCACAATCTGAAAGATGGGTCACTGGAGGGACTGGTACTCTCTCTCAGCACAGAGACTGCAAGCAGGTGCTGGAGCAGTTTGCAGGTCTGTTCTTTTTGACCCCAAGTATCACAAGTTGATATATACATGACAGTGATATTGGTGACAGCCTACCTGTCAAGAACAGGATGTCTGACAGGTAATAGCAAGCATCAAGCCTGAAGTAGCTCAGATGCTGGAGTTGGACATAATCAGACCCTCTGACAGTCCCTAAGCCAGCCCAGTGGTTCTGGCACCCAAATCTAATCCCCAGGGGGAAATAAGTGGTTATGGTTCGGTGTGGACTACAGATGACTGAATGCAGTCACTTCGATTAATATACCCTATACCTAGAGCTGATGAGCTCATTGATAGGTTAGGGGCTTGTGGTACTCGAGAAATGACAGCGGAGGCTCTTTATCTTCTGAATTGGATGTTTTTATTTTTATTTCTCAATAGGGTGCACAAACAAGGTTCCTCTTCCAGCTTTCAAATAATGTTCCTCAGGGGTTGGCCCTCTGGACGTCTTCTGGCACGGGTGACCCTCAGGGAAGAGAAGAGAAGGGCCTTATGAGGATTATGTCCCATTAACTTGAACACTATAGGGAGTTCGGGGGTGAAAGGAGTTTAACAAAACCCCAGTTTCTAACCACCACCAGTGACGCTCTCGGTGTGAAGGTTATAGACGGACTTCCACTGATCTTCTTGTCGGTTCTCTGGGACCCTTTTCCACTGAGGAACCGGTCTTGTTGCTCTTCTGGCGTCTGTCTCGGAGTCCTTCTTTGCTCTCCAATCGTCGCCGCGGTCTCTACAGGAGTCCTGATTGGTTCAAGTGTCCAGGTCACATGGGTTGTTCGCGTATCCAGGAAGTGCTATTCATTAAAGGTACAGTTTTGTCTGCAAGTAAAGAAGAGGAGACATGTAAGAGGGGAAAAAGGTTGTATTAAATCCTCATATTATGAAAAATGGTTTATTGAATATAATGCAGCAGCACAGCAACAAGCACTGTACAGGTCCAGAGTTCCAGTGCAACTGAGTCTTCTGTAACCCAACATTCCACACAGGTGTTCCAATAGAATCAGAATCATAACCAAAAGAAAGCAGAAGTATATTTATTCATTTTTAAGGATGTAACACATCTCCCTTATATAAAATGAAACAGTCCCTTATATAAAATGAAACAGGAGAAGAAAAGAAAACATAATAGCAACAAAAAAAAACATAAAAACTATCTAACATAATCCCGCATCTTTGCAGGTAAGAATTTAACACGTGCAAAGTCTTTGACCTTATTTGCTACAGAATCATATTGTACATTAGTAGTCTTTAAATCACTTGAAGAAAAATCATATGAAACAGTAGGCCTGTTTTCTACTTCACCAGAAACAATAAAATGTTCATTGTTGTCAACAATACCATTTTTAAAGAACTCAGGACACTTAGAAACACGCCTAACATTCCAGACTTTGCCATCTTGTGTTACAACAGAATTCTTAAAAACTCTAGTGATCTTAATGGGTTTTTTAAATTTGCTCACCCCCTTACTAACCAAACCAGGTTTCTTTATTCTTACCCAATCTCCTATTCTAAAATTATGCTGCCTGACATCCCATTTCTTGTCATACCAGTTCTTACATTTTTTTTGTTTCTCAATCACTCTTAAATGAATAGCATCATTATCACATACATTCTTAATGTTATCACAAAACTTTTCCTTGAGCCACCAAGGACAAATATTAGAAACAGGATCTCTGCCTTTCAATAAATGGAACGGACTGACTTCTGTTAAAGAATGAGGTGTAATTCTGTACATCCATAATCTTTCCCTCATTACGTTTTTCCAATCTCCTCCTTCTTTCATGACCTCTGTAATGTACCCTTTCAAAACTCTATTGAAGCGTTCTACCTGGCCATTCTCATGTGGCGCATACAAAGATGTTGTAATGTGTTTTATACTGTGTGAAATAAAATACTGCTCCATGTCATTTGAGGTCAGTTGTACACCATTATCCGTGACAATCATTGAAGGTGAACCCTCTCTAGCAAAAACGTCCTTAAAGAAATTCTAAAACCCTAACCTTGGTAGCCATGGGAACCATTTTGACCTCCGGCCACTTTGAATGATAATCCACTAATACAAGTGCATAGCGTGAGTCTATAGGTAAATTCAAGAAAGGACCAGAAATATCAAATGCTAACTTCTTCTAGGGTTCTTGCAGCCAATCTGCAGTGTTGAGAGGTGGAACATTGACTTTTAACATCTTATCTCCAGAATTGCAAATCAAGCATTCTCTAACAAACCAATCTACCGTGCGGTCCATCCCAGGCCACCCAAAAATAGTTCCTAATAAGGCGTTTCATTGCCGACATTCCAGGATGAGACTCATGGGCTACCTTAGAATGATATCCCTCACACCCAAAGGTGGCACACATTTACCATCCTTGTAAATAAAATCACCATCTAATTTCAACTCTTCAGAAACTTTAAATAAAGGCAATACTTCCTCAGGAATGTTATGCTTTTTTGGCCAACCCTTAACCAAGTAACTCTTGACAAGCCGAGACAAAGAATCCTCTTCATCACTCAATTTCCACGTTTCCTCTGAAATACTTGCAAAAGCACCAATAACCACATCCTGAATGGTGGTTAGAATGTCTAATTCATCCTCCTTTCGTACAGAGTCAGACACACATGGATGAAGTGACATAAAGTCAGGCGTGACATTTTTTTTTCCAGGAACAAATTCTGTGGTAAAACAATATTCTTGTAAACTAGATGTCAACCTGGCAATCCTTGCTGTTGAATTCCAACCGCCCCAGGTGATAGAATATTCACCAAGGGCTTGTGATCAGTTCTGAGAATAAACTTTGTTCCCCAAATATAATTTCTGTAATGTTCTATAGCCCATACACATGCAAGCAGCTCTCTTTCTATAACAGCATACCTCCTTTCTGTTTCATTCAAAGTTCTCGAGCAAAACACACATTCCACTCCTCCATTCCACACTTTTGCGATAACACCCCACCAATGCCATACAAACTAGCATCTACCGTAATAATACACTGTTTTTTCATACAAAAAGGTCTAAGAGTGGGTGCATTGAGAATGTCCTTTTTGATTTCATTAAAAGCATTTTCCTGAAAATCTGACCATTCAAAAGACACATTGTGTCTCAGCAACTTTCTCAAAGATTCCATTTTTGTCGCAAAATTTGTTACAAACTTCTAATAATATTCATACATCCCAGGATAGCAATTGATCCTTGTTCTTAGGTGATGGAGCATTCATTATACCTTCAACGTTTGATTTCTTTGGTATCACACCATCACCTGTCAACATAGGACCCAAGTACTCTACAGATTTTTTAAACATTTTGCATTTGTGTGCTTTTAATGTCAAACAACACCTTCTCAACCTTGCACAAACCTCAGAGAGATGTTCCAAATGATCCTGATTGTTTTCGGAAAAAATTAAAATGTCGTCCTGAAAACATTTTACAAAGTTATCAAGATCACGAAAGATGTTAAACATTTCTCTCTGGAACACCGATGCCGCTGAGGCTTAGCCAAAAGGCATTCTTGTTTACTGGTATAACCCTTGTGGCATGATGAAAGCTGTCAGCGATTTTGATCCTTCTGTTAATGGCACTTGATGATACGCCGACCTCAAGTCTAATGTGGAAAATACTTTTGCACCCTCTAGCATGGAAAACACCTTGTTAATATTAGGTAATGGGTGACAATCTACCACAATTTCCGAATTCAATGCCCTTAAATCCACACAAAGTCTTAAAGTTTTATCCGGTTTCCGGACCAAAACAATTGGAGAATGAATAGGCTCTATAATTCCTACAGAGACTAGATCATTCAACATTTCTTTGAGTTCTTCCCTTACGTTAATTGGAACTGGTCTTATCCTTTATGTGACAGAATTAGCATTAGCTTTCAATTTGATCTGATGGGAATAATCTTTTAGTCTACCTAAAGTATCCGAGAAAACATCCTTAAATGAAAGCTTAATAAAGTCCTCCATATCCTCTACACCTGTGAACGAAATGTTGGTAGAGCAAAAAGATTCATTTAAAATCACAGGATCCTTGAGTCTTGGATTCAACATAATACCCAGTTTAAATTGATCCTTCCAACCAAGCACATTTATTCCTTTAACTGCGACATATAATTTAATATTCGCAACCCCGTTCTTAAAAGTTAAATTCGTGTTAAAGTATCCTATCATGTCACATAACTCACAGGATTAATATCCGATGGAATAATATTAGCCAAATCAAATACTTTATCTAATTTTTCTTCAAAGTATTGTTTTGAAATTATGGTCCATGGCGAACCTGAATCAGCCATGAGCCTTAATTCCACCTTAGAAACTTGTACTAAACACATAGGTGAATTTGTGATAGGTGTGTCATTGGGATCTTCCACATTTGCAACACTATCCCTCAAAGACACAACAAAAACTGATGTGGAGTCTTTTGGTGAAGATCTTTCATATTCCGCAGATTTATCACACTGAAACAATCCATCCCCTAAGGAGAAAATTCTTGGACAAAATTGCGTTGTTGGTTTCCTTTAATCTCTGCACATGTTTGCAAAATGTCCTATCCTTCCGCAAGTATTGCACTCTCTTCTAATTGCAGGACAACCCGTGAAAGATGAAACATGGTTTCTATTTCCACATCTGTAACAATATATATTCTTGTTAGATTTTTCAAACTTCCTATTGCTATTTGAAAATTGACTTTGACCTTGGACCCCATTTGACTATTGTGTATCATATCTCATCTCGTGATCTTTTTTTACCACAGCAACCTCTTCAGATTTATCACCTTTAGTGTTTATATTTTTTACAGTATGCATCCATTTCTCAGTTTGTTCAAATGCCTTGGCTGTTGAAATAGCCTCTGAAAGTTTTGGATCTCCCATGACCCATAGTTGCTCCTGCATTTTCTTACACTTCACATGAACTACAATCTGATCCCTAATCATTTCATCAGAAATAGTACCGAAGTTGCAATGTAAGCTTAAAGTGCGCAATACCGTCAGAAAATCATCAAAAGATTCACCCTCCTCTTGTTTCCTTGTATACAATTTTTATCTATTCAAAGCAATATTACTAGTCGGTTTGAACCTTTTCTCCATTCTAAGTAGAGCCTCATTATATACATTGGTTGCCTCTCCATTATCCGCAAGAGTTATCTGAGGAAGGGATCTAAAAACATCTGTTCTTCAAATCCCAGACAATGTAATAAAATACATTTCTTTCTTTCTGCACCCATTCTCTCTCCATCTATTGCCTTCATATAATTCACAAACTCCTCTTTCCATCTTGAACAGGGCAAAGGTGGCTCCCCTTTTGACTGTAGAAACTTTGTAGGAGGATCAAACTGCATATTGGTTGATAAAAAGGAAATAACTAGTATAACAGTCTTATATTATTAATAAATAAAAAATGTCAATTGGATATATTGTGAAATCCACAATTTTTGTTTATATTATTACATGGTGACACCTGTAATATGATTTCCTGTCTTAAAAATAGTATATTCTTGTAATTTGTGTTATCCGGTAGTCACTCCTTTTTAAAAAAATATTTTTTTTCCCATAAAACTGCCATGTAAAAGAAAATAGAAAGAACTGTCCCTTTACTCTCGAAATACCAGAAAATTGATTTGAGTTTTAAATATAAACAACTTACTTGTAAATCTTCAAGAATATTGTTGACAATAAAGCTTTTCTCTGTTTAAAAAAAAAAGAAACTTAAATTAAGCCCAGATAAAATTAAAACTGCTGTTGCTAGGTGGATTCAGCTTCGGCTCTTTCTCAAGATGGCTGCCACGTTTTGCGCGGTGATGTCACACGCTCCCAGAGTGCCTTGCAGCCCTTCCCAGGATGCTTCAGGCTCCAGAAACAAGAACTACAATCAAGTCGGGTGACTTCGAATCTTTCCTTCGTCACACCAGTAAAGCGCCAGATTCAACAGACAGCAGGGCTCGCACCTTATTTAAAGGTAATCAATCAACTTTAAAAAATGCAAGCTCGCTGTGACTGACTCCGTTGTGATTTCCTCGTTTTAAAAGACACCAATAAAACATGGGCTCATTAACAGAGACAGTACCTTATTGTTCTTGAAATATCCACTTCAATCCGATATCGTTTTCTTTCCTTAAATAATATTGTTTTTTTAGATGCAACTTCACGTTTCTTACTGTGGATTAAGACGTTTTCTCCTATTAATCCTTTAAAATTAGCTCTGTTTTCTTTCTTCGTTGTATTCCTCGCAAAACTGATTGTCTATAACCAGCCTTTTATATAAAAATGTAAATCTTCCACTGTGTTCCTCTTTTTTTAAAAAAATCCTTTTTTTAAATTAAAAATATATAACTTCCTTCCTTTCAAGAACAGAACTCTTCTGTGCTGCAACCTAGTGTTGAGATAGCTGCTCTAGTCCTAGTCGCCATTATTAAATCCTCATATTATGAAAAATGGTTTATTAAATATAATGCAGCAGCACATCAACAAGCACTGTACAGGTCTAGAGTCCCAGTGCAACTGAGTCTTCTGTAACCCAACATTCCACACAGGTGTTCCAATAGAATCAGAATCATAACCAAAAGAAAGCAGAAGTATATTTATACATTGTAAGGATGTAACAGGTTGTCTTCGCCCCTGTCTGTTACGGGGTTCCAGGTACATCATGACAGGGCTATAAAGTCCCTAAGTACATTTGATTTGACCTCAAGCTACTGGCAGACTGCCCTCACTCAGTAAATGAGCAGACAGCATTCTCCACACTAGAGGGACATAACCAATTCAAAGTAATGCCCTTTGGCTTAAAGAATGCCCCTGCCACCTTCCAAATGTTGGTGAACAGGGTCCTATTTGGGGGGCTGAAACAGTTTTGTGCAGAATATCTGGCTGATGTAGCTGTGCAGAGTCCCACCTGGGAGGATCACCTGTATCACCTGGAGGGAGTGCTTCAGGCCCTGCAATAGACACACCTGACTATCAAGGCCATAATTCCAGATAGGGTAGAGTTCAGTGGTGTACCTGGTCCACCTTGTAGGTGGAGGCCATGTACAACCTCTTCAACCATGGATACAAACTATTGAGGCTTGAGTAGCACCTACAACCCAGACACTGGTCAAGGCATTCTGTGGTCTGACTGGGCACTCTAGAGGATTTGTTCAGAACTATGGGACTATTGTGACCCACCTGACTAAACCACTTCTAAAAAGCAGCCCAAAAGAGTAATTTGGACCCTAGAATGTCAGAATACCTCTGACATTCTGAAAGAGGCTATGTGTTCAGCACCAGTGTAACTGTCCACTGACTACACAGAGAAATTTGTGATTCAGATATATGCTTTAAAACATGGGATTGGGGAAGTGTTGGCACAAGGAAATGAGGAGGGCCTTGCTAAGCCAGTTGCCTTCATTAACAGGCAACTTCTCCCCAGAGAACAAAGATGGAGTGCCATTGAGAGGGAAGCCTTTTCTGTGGTTCTGGTCCTTGAAGAAGCTGAAACCATACCATGTCTGTGTTCAAACTGACTAAAGACCTCTCAGATGCCTCATGCAGATATGGGGGGAGAATCCTAAACTGTTGAGGTGGTCTATTTCCCTGCAGGGGATGGACTCCACAGTGGGTTACAGACATGGGACTACCCATGTCAATGCTGATGGACTTTCCAGATATTTCCACTTAGCAGATGAGCACTACCAGGATGTAGCTAAGTTACCCATTGCCTTTTGTTTGGGGGGGCTGCATGAGAAAGTCATACTTTGTGCCCCTATGGCCCCCATGTTTTGACTGGGACTTTTCTCGCAGGGTTGAGGGGCAATTTTAATTTTTGTGGGTAGAATTGCTAGACTTATCTTGCCCATCCCAAGCAAGGAAAAGTACATTATAACGTCCTGCCTAAAGAGAGGAGAGGGTCTGAGGTACTTAGACCAACAGCTCGATGTCAGTGGGGCTGTCAGTCTAATATTTTCAACATAAAAGCCAGTGGGGGCTCCAGCAGCAGAAACATGATGGTTCACCCTGTTGGGAAATGTACACAATGATCCATCTTTCATGAATTGAAAACAAAAATATAAAATATAACTTTGTCTTCAAATTTGATGCTCACTGGTTCAATTATATAAACATAGTACATTTGATATCTAAATCCCCCAGCAGTCCCTTGTCCTGTGTTAGCAGTAACCTTCCTCCCAATAAATCAATTACAGTATTTTTCTCAATCAAATAGTTGAGACCTGCTTGCTGCTAATGGGCCCTGGCTACCTGTAGGTCTGATAGACATGATCAAGAGGAGCAATACCAAAGACAACCAGCATTGGAAAAGCCAATGGGAAATAGCCTTTCCACGATGTCCGAACCAAGCGCTGCAGTTACAAAAGCCACCATTACAAAGAATGCTCCTTTACCACAAATTTCGTTAAATGCCATGCCTTAGGGAAAGCGATGTTGAACTTTAAAGTCAACACTTTCCCTACTGTTGGGCATTATACTTCTCCAAAGTTCAACGCTTTCCCTAAGCCATGTTGTTGTAACGATATATGTGGTAAAGGAAATCGTGGCAAAGAAGCATTCAATGTAAAGAATGTGGAGTAATGGCATGTGAGATAAAGGCATGTGTTGTTGCAACATACAACCAAAGCTAATAGGTCTTGCCTTTTGGATACACTGGTTTTGCCAATGATGTGCAGTATCGGCAAAAGCATTTTTTCTTTCAGAAGCTGCGAAGCATCGGCCAAAACAAAATGGGAAAAGAAAGGACAATGAAGCATCTGACACAGTTAAGGCTATGTCATTTCACAGGTGTGTACACACAGCATCAAGCACATGCATCCATCCATCACCATGCATGAGTACCCTTTCAAAATAACGATGCTCCATGTGTTTTTATTAGTGATCCGCGATGGTTCAGTAAATAGTAACAACAAAAAACCTATTGTAAAGGCATTTTGCTGGCCTGCAAAAAACAAATAAATATAGGATAAAAAGGACTGCAGGGGTAGGGAGGCAATCGAGGAGCAGGTAGTGGAGGTAAAATAAAAAGAAAGCCAGGGGGGAAAGGAGGGGAAATCAGCAAATGAGGGAAAAAGCAATACGGGGCAACATGGAGCGTGAGGGACGGGGTAGTTTGGAGTTGTGTCAAAATATTTATCAGGTAACAGGATGCTATCACTCACTGCCCGCACCTTCAACAGCAGCTGTAAATAGACTCAGCATTATAAATCACCACATGGAGGCGTAGGGGAGGGTAGTAGGGCAGGGCCTGTGAGTGGATCCTGCAGAGACAGGGATTTTGTCACTGTGGTTTAAGTTATTCTGTCTCAAGCTCGTGTAATGATCTTAAAACACTGACAGAAGGCTGTGCTGCAGTGAGCTGAAGCTGGGGGACTCCATTTTTAGATTGATCTCGGCTCTCTTGACATTGAAGAGAGGGAAGGGGAATATCACTGAAGACAAAGGCAAAGGCTAGCATGCACTCATAATCTTCAGCACACAACAACCATTATTTTCACATATTTCATTAGGTTCAAACAACTCTGACCTTCCTAATAGGAATACTGTTAACACCACAATTCTCCTTTGTCCTGCAAAATGGATTCTTGCACTTACTCACTCTCTACCTATTCCTCTAGTAAGAGCTAAAGTTTGATTAGTTCTCTTAAACTATGGCTTACATTAGGGAATAATTCATTCACAGTTAGGGCTTAATAGAGTTCCAAAATAGCCGTTGATTCTTTGAGCTTTCAGTTCCTCCAGCCACCTCTGTAGTTATTTTGCACATATGTTTGTCTTCTTGCTTCTGAGCTCGAATACACAACCAAAATGACACAAGCTGGACTTAAACACTCTTGTTTTAGAGTTAGGTGCACCTAAAGCAGATCAAAAACATTCCTCAACTATGTACACCTGAAGTCAATCAGCACTCGCTCTCTCTGAGACTCCTTTTAGCCTCTCCAGATTCTTTAAATGTATTTAAGCCAACAAGCCTCTCTGGGCCTGTACATTCATCACATGTGTGTCTAAAATCCTTTGCAAGTCTTTTTCAGAAAGAGGGAGGATTCTTCTCCCAAAGGTAATGGCGCACTTACCTGCCCAAGCTTCTTCTTCGGTGCAGCGCACCTGCTGCTTTGGAGTCTCAACATGCTGTTGCTTTCATTCTCCTGACCACGTTGACAATCGTTTTTTTACCTGGGCATGTGCCTATATATAGAGAGACCATGCTGAGGCCAATGTGGGATCTTGTGAGAACCTGCGGGATCCAAGATGACCTCTGGAGCACCATGGATGGGCGGATAGACCCTGACCAGACCTCCCTTGTCTTGTCTAAAATGTTTACGGCCCCACTGTGGCCCTGCAACCCTTTGCCCAGGCCCATTTTAGGCCTAAAATGTTGTTCCTCAATACAGACCCTCTGCAAAACTGGCTCATTTATTTAGAAATAAAACACTTACCTCCTCGCGCCACCGCTGCCTTCGTCTCTTCTCCATCATTGCTGAAGAGTCTGGAAGCACACAGGCTACCCTGAGCCAATCACAACGTTGCAATGCAGCATTGTGATTGGTCTGAGGGCCGTGGTTTGGTGCTCTGACTAGTTCAGGGAGCCTGAGCGTGTTCCGCATCCAGGGTGTAATGCAGCCGGGGTGGGGAACATGGAAAGTGTGCAAGACTGTTTGGTCGGTCCGAGCAAAACTGCACACTTAGGGGCAGATTTACAAGCCCTTTGCGCCACTTTTGCGTCATTTTCCCCATGTTAAAAATGACTCAAAAGTGGCGCAAGGAGCTTGTAAATCTGCCCCTTAGTGTGCATAGTCCACTCCTCCTTCCTGAACCACCAACCCCGCCCTAACCCCGCCCCGCACGAATGAAAAATAAAATGATTATAACCTTGTTAATATCATTTTATTTTTCCCTTTTCCAGTGCTCTGAGAGTAGTGGGGCGACGCACCTCCGCCTTAGCGGAGGAGCCGCCCCTGAACGAAAGGCCAATCTATGAAATATATAGAGCGTGGCATATTTCAAAAGAACACGCTTTAAGCACAGAAGAAAACTATGTAAATTAGATAGAATAGCTTCCTGCTGTCAAATTTTTTGATCAAAAATTTTTTAAACATTTGTGAAACAAAAAAGAAATATTGTAAAAACAAGAAAAAAGCATTTCTACCCCTTTAAATAGTATCTCTGGTTTGTAGATATGGTGCAATCTTAATAAAAATATGCGAAATGCATTTGTTCTACTTTGTTTTCAAAACTTCCTAAATGCTGCAAAAAAAAGGGCTCACAATTTCGCAGTTTATACATTTGACCATAGTTGTGATTAGCCCAGACGCTATACAAGTTGCAAACGTGGATGCATAAAAATCAGAGCCCAGTGCCCTTAATGCGCTCAATTGGCTAGAATATTCGTCAATAGCTCGTTTCCTGTCGCTACGCCCGTTGTGCTTTGTGAAACAGCGCAGCTGCTGCAGCAAGCACTATCTCCGTTTATTTGGGAGTTTTTCATGATGCGACTTAATTTGCTGTAGTCGTTGGATTCAATGCAGTTGGCCTGTCAATCTGTGGTGGTAGGGTGTGATTTAGCGCCGAGAGCACCTACTGTGTGATTGAAGGCACATAACATCAAAGACAGGTATGATTGGTCTGCCCCGCCCCTACCCATGTGTGGAGTGGAGTCAGAATTTGAGCGTTGTGACTGGTGCCTTCATCGGAAGGTTTGGTCTAGTCCTCTGTCTAAAAATACGGCCATTGTTCTATTACAACCTCAGAATCAGTCTAACTTTGATTCACGGGATGGGGATGCAGGTTTTGGGAGGCAGTGTTTGACCAGGTGGACCTATCAGAAAGTACTGTCCCACAATGTCCAAGTCTACCATGAGCATCATGCTGGAATATTTCATAGTAGACAGATTCCTCAGCAGGCACCGCCTCTGAACGATTGGCTCTGCTGAACTAGCGCCAGCCGCATTTCAAGCTCACACAGCAAGTGGCTGACTCTGCCCCAGCACGGCCGGCATTTCAGAGGCACCAGTTTATCTGGGAAATCTTCTCAGCTCCCACAAGGCCCGTCTGCCACTGCTGGCACTCAGCGCAAATAAAAAACTCGAACAGTGTCAGCAGGTGCAACACTGCTTTACACAAGAGCAGCCAGCCGTATCAGAGACCAGTGAAGCTCAGCGAGCTGGGTGTGTGCAAGCAGCCAGCCATTCAAGCAGAAAGCCATCTCATTTGTATGACTGATGGCTGCTATGATATTCTATTTCAGCCATGTTTGGGATTTTTCTCCGTGTTTTAGAAAGAAACCAATGCATCACTAATAAAAATAGTATTGTTAGTAAAATGTACAATAGCTTTTCTCCTAAAATAAATCCTTTTAGTAATTGTTTGCAACTCCTTAGAAAATGTGTGTGGCCAATGCATCGAAAACGTTTCCTTTTCTGGACAATGTGAATGATTCTGTCAAATGTAAGGACAGTAAAAGTTTGAAAGACTACGGCCAGTGAAGCCTAGTATACTCTGATAAAAACAGTTAAAGCAGTAGGGCAAGTGACGCTCAAATGTGCCCTAGATTGACGTCAATTTACAGAACTATATCGAGTTTCGGGCCTCATTTATGGCATTTTTGCATAGAGCACCTTACTGCGCTGCCCTACGCTAAAGCGAAGGGGCAAGAATGCAACATATTTAAGCAAGACTGTGCATTCCAGTCCTTTCTGCCTGCGCTGGCACCATTTTGGCAGTTTAGTGCCAATGTAGGCACGCTTGCACCATGTTCCGAAGGGTGCCTTCATTGCAGGTAGGATTATTTTGGTGCAGGAAGGAGGACCTTCCTGCACAAAAACAATCCTACAAGGCTTTTCCCTCTGTTTATGTGTGCTGCAGCGTACATGGAAGAGGAAATAATGAGAAGAAATAAACATATTTCTCTTGTTACGCCTCACCTTGGGAAGAGTACGAATTTGACGCTTCCCCAGGTTTAAATCAGTTTGTAAATGTGGGCGGCCTCAAGTTCCATGGAACACTACCTGGGCGCTGAGTAAGGCGCCACAGCGATGTGCAATGCTTAGCCCTATTCATGATTTATGAGTCCACTCAAAGCCACGCAGGATGGGTTTGCGTGGCTTCATAAATCTTTATGAGAGCCCTGCAACACCCATGTACCACTGTACATGCTGCAAAAGTGATGCAGAGTTCTCATAAAGAAGCCACCTAATGTTCAGCAATTGGAGGGTGGTATGGCTGATGAGAAGTGAAATGCTCTGTTGGCTCTGATTAACAATAAAGTGGCCAGCTACTGGGTAGTGTTTCTCGTTATGACTAATGCTCTCATGTGCTGGAGTATTCTTTTACTCACTGGGTGGATGGTACTGCCGACATACCTCTTGTTGCAATGACAAGTCTAAAGGTAGACTGCATAATGTGAGCCACAGGTTATACAGTCATTTCGCTGCACAAAATGGTATATCAACCCCCTGATGTTCTTACTGTAATTGACAACTTTGCGTTTTCCATATATGAAAACTTTTTTTATTTCTGAGACTGTGGTGTCTTTTATTTCTGTTATGTCACTTTTGACTAATATATCCCTTTGGGAATCGACTCTTTCTCAACCCGAATTTGGGTTTCACACTAATTATTTCTCTTTTATTACGGTATCACAATTCAGGATACACCAACGTTTCCTGATCAGTCGAGCAACATTTAGTCTAGTCGTTGTATGTGGTAATCATTCACGCTTCTTCTTGTTCCTCCCCCACACTCACAATCTCTCCCATACATAGCCTGTACCCTAGATTTCTCATTCACTCTTTGTACCACTTTGTCCAGTACCCACTGCGGATAACCTCTTTTTCTTAATCTTTCAACCATAACATTTTGTTCCTGTTGGAAGACTGATTTGCTATTACAATTGTGTTTGGTCCTTAGAAGTGCCCTGAAGGGAATACTCCATTTGAGCACCCTTCTAAGATAATGCATTGTATGTTGTGCTATTGGTATCACTAGACATTTATCTATGTTTACAAAATCACACAAACAGTGCCACTTGTGGTTGGTGCTCATTTTTTGTGAGCAAGGCGGTTTAACTAATGTAGGTCAGCAAGCTGTACATCTATGATGATTTGCTATGATAACTGAGTGCATCCTGCATTTTTTCTAGTGCCATTTAGTAGCTGATCGATACAAAAGGGGATGATAGACGGAGCGTTTGAGCAAATCAAACGCTCACCCCCAGTCAACTGATCTGGGTTTAATCCATCACCAATCTTTAGCTCACTCTGCCACCCCAGTTCAGACATGACCATATGCAAATCAGTCTGACCCTGTGCCTCATGGGATCAGTCGAGCTCAAACTGCCAAGCCATGTCTTCCCTGGTCCGGAAACAAGCATCCTGGGACCTGTTTCGGATTCATAATCCTCATCAGCCAGGCTATCTTGAATCCAGTGGCAAAGTAAGCAAGGGACTAACGTCTGAGCATACCCTGCCAGCATAGGGCGAACAAAGCGATACAAAAGGGGATGATGGACGGAGCGTTTGAGCAAATCAAACACGCAACCCCAGTCAACTGATCTGGGTTTAATCCATCACCATTCTTTAGCTCACTCTGCCGCCCCAGTTCAGACATGGCCATATGCAAATCAGTCTGACCCTGTGCCTCAATGGAACAGTCCAGTCCGAACTGCCAAGCCATGTCTTCCCTGGACCGGAAACAAGCATCCTGGGGCCGGTTTCGGATTCATAATCCTCATCAGCCAGGCTATCTTGAATCCAGTGGCAAAGTGAGCAAGGGACTCCCTGCCAATTTAGGGCAAACAAATCGACTGGCTTCAAGCAAGCCTGGCTGAAGATGGCTGAAATGCCAGAAACCGGTCCTAGGAAGCTTGTTTCCGGTCCAGGGAAGGCATGGCTTGGCAGTTCAGGCTGACTGTTCCCATGAGGCACAGGGTCAGACTGATTTGCATATGGCCATGTCCGAACTGGGGTGGCAGAGTGGGCTAAAGAACGGTGATGGATTAAACCCAGATCTGTTGACTGGGTGTGAGTGTTTGATTTGTTCAGATGCTCTGTCAGCCACCACCCCTTTTTGTACCATTTAGTAGCTGATGGCATCTGGATTTTCAACACTATTAATGTGCTTTGCCCCCTTTCACAAAAAAAGAACGAGTAAAGTGAAGTTATTCATAGGTTTTTTAATAATAAAAACATCTAACTTAAAAATAAATCACTGAAATACACCAGGTATACATAACTGACCTAAGTATGACTTGCACCGTTATAGATTTTAGATGTCATTGGAGGTGTAATGTGTGAGGTCATAAGTAGCACATCATAGCGGTGCAAGTTATACTAAGGTCATTTACATATAATTGGGGAATTCAGTGCTTTTTAAATTTTATTGGAAGACCTACGTATGTCTCCAATTTAACCGGTGCTTTTTCAGTGAATTTCAGTGTTTTTTTCAATGCAAATTAAAATTGTATTTACGAATAACTAATGTATAGATCTTGTTTTTCATATATGTGCAGCAGACCCCACTCATTGCAAATCCGTTGGCCATATGCAGCTGCAGCTTGGCAGCAGGGCCTGGTTTGGGACCAGGCCCTGTACCCAGACCTTGTGGGCGGCCAATACCTCGCGATTAATCAAACACCTTTAGACCTCTCACCACACATCTTCCTTTTTTAAATACTTTTTTTCAGTTCACAGAGAGGAGCTCTGCTGTGTCCTGGGGGACTCCTGAGGGTGCTGCTATAGAGGGAGAAAGTACTGCGGGACCGGCTTACCAAAAAAAAAACATTGGGGCAGATTTACAAGCCCCTTGCGCCACATTTGTGTCATTTTTAACATGGGAAAAATTACGCAAAAGTGGGGCAAGGGGCTTGTAAATCTGTCTCATAATTGTGAGGCCAGGGCAGTCCCTCTAGGATACCCCAGCCGAGGTCAGGTATCAAGGTAACCCTACCCTGCCTTTGTGTTTTTTTTAAGATTATTCAAGAAACAGGAACTGATTCACCATGACCTGTAATGGCACCCCCAACATTTGCCTTTATGTTGTGGAGAGCCTGTTAGTTCCACAGGGCTGAGACAGCTGACAGGAAAAAACTCCCTTGCGCCAATCAGATAGCTCTATTATTTAAATGTATGGTCCTGTGGGATTCATGTATCTCAATTTTTTTAAACCTTAATATTTCTCACAAATTGCTGAATGGATTTACAATAAATCATAAAAAAGACACTTTCTGAATAATGATCTAGCTTTCTGCCAAATCTGGTGTAATTCTCTTCAGGTGCTTTTTTCTGTATTCGGTATTTCCCAATAATCAGTTCATTTACCTCACCTTCTTTCTGGGAAAGTTTCAGGGTGATCCGTCAAACAGGTGCTGACAATAGGGCGTTTCCCTTGTCATTTGCCATTGGAATTTAAGACAATGCTACAGCCAAAACAGCTCTACTAAATTTGGCAGAAAGCTAGAACTTTACAGAGAAACATGCGTTTTGTGGTTTAGTATAAATCATTGCAGCAGTTTTCGAGAAATTAAAGATCAAAACGTATAGACATTTCACACGCTGTAGCAAAGTGAGACAAGCAGATCAAAAGAGCTAATTGGCTGCCTTCAATAGCAACAAAGATGTTTGGCAGTCATTTTAGGACTTGGGGGACTTGATCCCTGCATCCTGGGAAAAATCATATAGAGGGAAGGGTAGTGATAACCTGATGTCTTAAGCCTTGTGGGGGTACCAGAGTATGGTGCCAAAACTGAAAATAAAAAAAAAACAGAAATAAGATTGGATGCCCTTTTACAATAACCACCTCCCTTCCACCCAGGGTGGGCCCAGCATGGGGGTTCGCTGTTTTTTTACATTTACATCCCTGCATCCTGGGAAAAATCATATAGAGGGAAGGGTAGTGATAACCTGATCTCCTACGCCTTGTGGGGGGAACCAGAGCCCCCCTCCCATATGGTGCCAAAACTGAAAATAAATGTTTTACTGTGGTACTATCACAGTACCGTAAAAAAAAAACTGAAAAAAGATTGGATGCCCTTTTACAATAACCCCCTCCCTTCCACCGAGGGTGGGCCCAGCATGGGGGTTCGCTATTTTTTATACATTGTATTTAAAAACTGATGAGGAGCCATGCGTGAGGCCCCCTATGCAAAATGTAAAGTGCTTCCAGGGCTCCAATTTCCCAGGGGGAGCCCACATTATTAAAGGGTGTCCTGTGCGCACCCCCACACTGCTTTGTGCCCTCCTGCTCCCCATCCCCAAGTGAACAGTGCACATAATGTAGATACACTCCCTGCCAGCATGGAGTGGTCAGGAAGCAGAATGGTGCTGGCTCTGGCACCAGCACAGACTGTGCTGGCAGGGAGCCGGCTCAGTAGCACTGGAGTGGGCTTCCCATACTGCCATTAGTTAAAAAAAAACCTTGTGCCCTGGGTGGACCAGAGCACCCACAATTAAAAAAAATTGTGGCAGCACCGGAGTGGGCTTCCAGCACCATAAGTAAAAAACTAACACTGAGGGTGCCCTGAGTTGGAGTAGGGCACCTCGGATGAAACAAAAAGAAAGTTAATTGCAGCCTTGGCACTTTAGTATTGAAGTGGCAGGATTGCTCATTTAATATTCCTGGTCCCCTCATGAGTGCGCCCCATAAGTCCTTGTGTCGTTTTTGTTTTTAAATATTCTAGGTGTTGTGGTGCCCCAAAGAGCAGTAGGGGCACTAACAGCAATCTGTAAAAGTGCTGCGGGGGGGCTGCAAGGTGCACTTCAGCCCCCAAGGAATATTAAAACAAACTGTGCGTTTCCTGGATAATTCTATGCATGAGTCTAGCACTGCATACCATAATTTTAAAATTTCTCTGATATAGAGCTTTATGCTCTTAAGCTGGAGTGTAGGGACACTTGGGGGTGGTCCTATGGTTGCATTTTGTGGCCTGAATTTGTTAAAGAAAGACTGAAACACGTTTATCTTTGTTATTGTGACAATTATTGTTATTGCAAAAGACACACAATTGATGGACGGAATACAGAACAAATCAAAACGTTCACCCCCAGCCAGGAGATCTTGGTTAAATCCATCATTCTTTTGCTCACCATGCCACTCCAGTTTAGATATGGCCATATGCAAATCAGTCTTGAGCCTGTGCCTCATGGTAACAGTCCAGCCTAAACTGCCAAGCCAGGACCTCCCAGTACCAGAAACAAGCATCCTGGGACCGGTTTCGGGGTTTCACCCCTCATCAGCCAGGATAGCTTGAGTCCAGTGGCACAGTGAGCCCGGGATCCACTTCTGGGCATACCCAGCGCACATAGGGCAAGAAAGCAAAAGACATATATTATTGTTATTGAGCACTGGCATGTGTGTATTAATAAGGAATACATTGGATATGGATATTGATAAATTATTGTACAGAATTTTTAGCAAAGCCAATAGATAAATAGAGATGTGCTGACTTATCCCCTGACAAAGCCAATAGCCCTGCGAGATATTTATATATATATATTTTCACTTAATAAAATGAAATAAAAAATAACCTGCAACTGGAGCGCATTGGAGTGTGCGTTTCTCCTTGAACACCTGCAAAGCTGTCTGGAGTGTAACGCGATATATATATATATATATATATATATAAATATATATATATATGTATATATATTTGCATGTATAAATAGATGGATAAATACAGAGTACGCAACAGGATAAGGATAGAAAACCAGGAATTTTTCATTCGCCTGTGATGCCCAATTGGAATAAAGAAATAATAACATCATACATCAATATACAAACACTATTAGGCTAAGATTTCGTGGTTGAATTCTTTTATTCTTGTTGTTTTCAATACCAGAGGATCAAAGCCAACTGGTGTTGTGCCCCTCATGACACGCAGACCTGGGGCTTTCTTTTTCTAGGTCTTTAATTAGAAAATGATGACTGCAGGATAATAATGATGTCCAGTCTAGGCATTAGTGTAAATCTTGAGGTAATCAAAAGATTAATGAAGAATTATGACATAATTGCTCTATCAGTATCTGCATTTAGTAATCACCATTCATGGTGGAAACCTCAAAAAAGTCTTGTGCGGCCTATATGGTTGGTCTTTTTTGGGGGTCTTTTTTGGAGTCACATTTTAAACTCTGAAATGTAAAAAATTGTAACCGCTGAAAGTGAAGAAACTTTTGAAATGCACAAAACCACTGAAATTCATCAGTTATCTCACGTAATTATAACTAACTTGTACCGCAATGTAACTATAACTTGCACGCTCACCAGGCACAGTTTTCTCATCAATGATATCATTACAAATGTTGCAGTGATATTATCAGTGATGTCATAGAAGATGTCATGAGTGGCCTCGCCATGCACTGCGATCAACAGTGCATGTTGAGGGCACAAGTTATTTTTACCTTACAGCATGAGTTACCTTTGGCCATACGCAGCGAAGGTCTATGCTCGGGACCCAGGATTCTTGTTTCCGGTCCAGGAAGACCTGTCTTGGCAGTTCGGCTGGACTGTTCCCATGAAGCACAGAGTCAAGACTGATTTGCCTATAGCTTTGTCTGAACTGGGGTGGCGAAGTGAGCTAAAAATGATGATGGATTCAAACCCGATTTGTGACTTGGGGTGAGTGTCTGAAAAGTTTCAGCGCTCCGTCCATCATCTCCTTGTACCTGCATCCAACCCATTAGCAGAGCTCCCCTCATCAAGCCTCTTCGGGCACCAGGACCCTTTTTTTTAAATGGGGGGGTGGCACGGTACCCCACTTCCAGCCTCTTAAGGCCAGCGTCTTTATCCCTGGGGCTAAAATATATTTTTAAAAGAGAGGGCGTCACGTGGCTCCCTCCCCGAGTGACAAGGGGCCCCAGGAAGCCTAACTCTTGGGGCCTTCAAGAGGTGATGCCCTTTATATTGTTGCTTTGCATTAAAAAAAACTCATAAATTCACTGGAAAAAACACAGATGTTAAAATGACGAAACAGTTAGGGGAAATCTTTGCTGAAGCGTAACGTTAAATTACAAGAAACAATGAAATTCACTAGTAATAGTTCACTGAAGTAACTATATCCTCTGCCCTCACCATGCACTGCTAATTACCTCCCATATTAAATCATTCAGAGAGTGGAGTGGGTCTGCGGCCAGAGTGGCTGACTCCAGAGCACAGGGCTCGCGGTTCGATCGCCTGTGGCAGCTCAGCGCAGCATCATGTGACTCTAGGCAATAGCTCACTGAATATCCCCAATGGCCTCCAGTGCCTAGAAACCCTCAATGGGTGATATGTTCACGCTATACAAATTACATGTTCTACATTGTTAACATCACTGATGGCATCTGAAATGCCATAATTCATGAAAATGAAGTGCATGGCAGAGGTGTGAGTTACTTGAGCATACTATAACTGGTGAATTTCTGTGTTTTTATAAGTTTAAAAAGGTATGTTTTAACCAACATTTTCACCTTTTACGTCCCTTTAACCTTTGATCAAAGGGACGCGCCATAATGCTTTTGTTATATTTTCTTCCATGATGCACCGCTGTGCAACCTGGATAAAATCATTGACAACGCCATTAGTTTATGTAGGCAAGACCTATTGGACTTTTTTAAAGTATGTTTATTCCTCAGAGCTCCACTTATCTCTTTTTTCCCCTGCACCTTGCCTCCTGGCATCCTTTATGAAATTCTGAAAATTGCTGTTTATGATCTGTGTGCAGCCAGTGCAAGATGTTCTCTAGCCTTAATTACAGGTATTCTCGTTATTACTTTCACTGAGGGGTCTTGAACATTTATGGGAACTTAAATAATATTTTTAATTTTCCCATAGAAGACTAACTCTGATCTTCTAGGACAGCACATAGTATTTCTGAAAAAGTCGACAGTCAGAAATCCTACTCTTCACTTGAGGGAAGCTTGCCCACTTCATATTTTTTAGTCAATCAATTTCGACTTATGATGGATGTCCATTAAAAGGTCAAATTCGGGGTTACTGCATCCCTGCCAGCCAAGGGAACTAAGGGAACCAGAGCAGCCTCTCCATGGTGATCCGAAGCTGAATGTTCCACCTCCACGATTGGGACGGATAATCTTATTTATGTAACATTCTTGTTCTACTGACGCTGCTCGTAATGGTTTTCCTTCTGTTAAAAAGGAGCCACAAGTATTTGCAGATGAAAACTATATAAGGAGAGGGGGTGAAGAGGACCGGAAATCTACATCTCATCTGCAGGGATGAGACTGTGGTGATGTCTCTATGTCCCCCGTCTCTTCTCTTTGGCCATTTATGTTGCATGGCACCTGAATGTAACTTGTAGGATGCCACAGACTTTCTAGTCCAAATAAAAACTATACAAGAGGGAGTGTTGAGGGCAACTGAGATTGAGGGCCATAAACGCCAATTAAATGATGTCACTTTCATTTACTCTAGATGAATGAGCATCACCCCGTATCCAGCCACGCAGTTGTGTATTTTATCCAGGTATCACTGCGCAAGTGCTATTTATGTGGGACAGGCATACTGAGCAAACACAAAAGATGATAGACGGAGCCCTGAAACTTTTCAGACACTCACACCCAGTCACAGATCTGAGGTGAATCCATCATCGTTCTTTAGCTCACTTCGCCCCCCAGTTCAGACGCAACTATGTGCAAATCAGTTTTGACCCTGTGCTTCATGGCAACAGTCCAGCCTGAACTGTCAAGCTAGGACCTCCCTGGACCGAAAACAAGCATTCTAGGACCGGTTTTGGAGTTTCGACCCTCATCAGCCAGGATAGCTGTAGTCCAGTGGCACAGTGAGCCCTGGACCCATGTCTGGGCATACCCGGCGCGCTTAGAGCGAGAAAGCAAAAGACACACAATTCAAGGATGGAATGCAGAACAAATCAAAACATTCACCCCCAGTCAAGAGATCTGGGTTAAATCCATCATTCTTTTGCTCACCATGCCACCCCAGTGTAAACCTGTCCATATGCAAATCAGTATTGACCCTGTACCTCATGGGAACAGTCCAGCCTGAACTGCCAAGCCAAGACCTCCCTGGACAGGAAACAAGCATCCTAGGACCGGTTTCCGGGTTTCACCCCTCATCAACAAGGATAGCTTGAGTCCAGTGGCACAGTGAGACCGGGACCCACGCCTGGGCATACCCGGCGCACTTAAGGCAAGAAAGCAAAAAACACACAATTGATGGACTTAATGCAGAACAAATCAAAACATTCACCCAAGTCAAGAGATCTGGGTTAAATCCATCATTCTTTTGCTCACCATGCCACCCCAGTTTAGACGCAGATCTGGGTTGAATCCATCATCGTTCTTTAGCTCACTTCGCCACCCCAGTTCAGACTCAGCTATATGCAAATTGTTGTGTCTTGATTCTCCCCTGTCCTTGTACCTATTCTCTCCTTCACTACTGCTCAGCCATGATGAGTGCTGGAATGTGTGATGAGGTCATGGAATGCTTGGTTGCTTTGTTATGTGTGGAGTGGGAGTTGGTGGTTGCAGGCTGAGCAGCAGGGAGGCTGCATCTGGTAGGGCTACAATACATCCACTTACCATCCTATCTACCATCTACTTGAATTGTAACTGGAACTTAATAAAGCACCATCTTGGAACCTACATCTTTATACCACAACACAAATCATTCTTGACCCTGTGACTCATTGGAACAGTTCAGACCAAACTGCTAAGCCAGGTCTTTCCTGGATCAGAAACAAGCATCCTGGGACCAGTTTCGGCAGACTGACCAACTAAAGGCTTAAACGAAGTTGACAATACGAGATTAAAACCCTAGTAAAGATTTTTTTTTAAAACATTTGTAAAGCTAATAGCTCTGTCTTTTGTATGGTGAAGTATTTTTACCAAATTCCACTAATACGCACATCACATATACACCATGGGCAGCAGCATCCATCACTTACACTTGATGGTTTCAAAACAGGTTCAATAAATATAGCAGTAACCCCAGTTTGATCCTACACACCGAGGAGACACAGCAACTACAGCAGTAGTGCAAATTCATCTCATACATATTGAACTGTTACTATATAGGCAGCAGGATTACATAATAATGCCACACACTTCAGGTATTCCAATGGTGCAATAGAAGTGGGACCAGCAGGACTCTGGTCCCAATCGGCGCTTTAATACCAGGACACAAGTGCTGCCTGCCTCCAGCAAAGCTTTCCAAGTTTTTCCCAGCGACCTGTGCCAACAACTGGCCTATGATTCAGAAAAGGGGGTGGTGATGAACAGAGTGTCTGAATTAAGCAGACCACTCTTACCCAGTCCAAAGATCAGGGCTTGATCCATCACCGTTATTTAGCTCACTGCCCCATGCCAGCTCAGAAGAACCTGGCTATATGCAAATTAGTCTGTCCCTGGCCCAGTGCATCATGGGAACAGGGCAGACCAAACTACCAAGCCAATTCTTCACCAGAAAGGAGACAAGCTACCGGGGACCGGTTTCTGGCATTTCAGCCTCGTCGGCCCGACTTGCTTGAATCCTGATGGAGCAGTGAGCAAGGGACTCATGTGTGAGTATACCCTGCCACACCTATAGTGGCCAAAAACGATTCAGAAAAGGGGGTGGTGATGAACAGAGTGTCTGAATTAAGCAGACCACTCTTACCCAGTCCAAAGATCAGGGCTTGATCCATCACCGTTATTTAGCTCACTGCCCCATCCCAGCTCAGAACCTGGCTATATGCAAATTAGTCTGTCCCTGGCCCAGTGCATCATGGGAACAGGCCAGACCAATCTACCAAGCCAATTCTTCGCCAGAAAGGAGACAAGCTACCGGGGACCGGTTTCTGGCATTTCAGCCTCGTCGGCCCGGCTTGCTTGAATCCTGATGGAGCAGTGAGCAAGGGACTCATGTCTGAGTATACCCTGCCACACCTATAGTGGCCAAAAACGATTCAGAAAAGGGGGTGGTGATGAACAGAGTGTCTGAATTAAGCAGACCACTCTTACCCAGTCCAAAGATCAGGGCTTGATCCATCACCGTTATTTAGCTCACTGCCCCATCCCAGCTCAGAACCTGGCTATATGCAAATTAGTCTGTCCCTGGCCCAGTGCATCATGGGAACAGGGCAGACCAAACTACCAAGCCAATTCTTCACCAGAAAGGAGACAAGCTACCGGGGACTGGTTTCTGGCATTTCAGCCTCGTCGGCCCGGCTTGCTTGAATCCTGATGGAGCAGTGAGCAAGGGACTCATGTCTGAGTATACCCTGCCACACCTATAGTGGCCAAAAACGATTCAGAAAAGGGGGTGGTGATGAACAGAGTGTCTGAATTAAGCAGACCACTCTTACCCAGTCCAAAGATCAGGGCTTGATCCATCACCGTTATTTAGCTCACTGCCCCATCCCAGCTCAGAACCTGGCTATATGCAAATTAGTCTGTCCCTGGCACAGTGCATCATGGGAACAGGGCAGACCAAACTACCAAGCCAATTCTTCACCAGAAAGGAGACAAGCTACCGGGGACCGGTTTCTGGCATTTCAGCCTCGTCGGCCCGGCTTGCTTGAATCCTGATGGAGCAGTGAGCAAGGGACTCATGTCTGAGTATACCCTGCCACACCTATAGTGGCCAAAAACGATTCAGAAAAGGGGGTGGTGATGAACAGAGTGTCTGAATTAAGCAGACCACTCTTACCCAGTCCAAAGATCAGGGCTTGATCCATCACCGTTATTTAGCTCACTGCCCCATCCCAGCTCAGAACCTGGCTATATGCAAATTAGTCTGTCCCTGGCCCAGTGCATCATGGGAACAGGGCAGACCAAACTACCAAGCCAATTCTTCACCAGAAAGGAGACAAGCTACCGGGGACCGGTTTCTGGCATTTCAGCCTCGTCGGCCCGGCTTGCTTGAATCCTGATGGAGCAGTGAGCAAGGGACTCATGTCTGAGTATACCCTGCCACACCTATAGTGGCCAAAAACGATTCAGAAAAGGGGGTGGTGATGAACAGAGTGTCTGAATTAAGCAGACCACTCTTACCCAGTCCAAAGATCAGGGCTTGATCCATCACCGTTATTTAGCTCACTGCCCCATCCAAGCTCAGAACCTGGCTATATGCAAATTAGTCTGTCCCTGGCCCAGTGCATCATGGGAACAGGGCAGACCAAACTACCAAGCCAATTCTTCACCAGAAAGGAGACAAGCTACCGGGGACCGGTTTCTGGCATTTCAGCCTCGTCGGCCCGGCTTGCTTGAATCCTGATGGAGCAGTGAGCAAGGGACTCATGTCTGAGTATACCCTGCCACACCTATAGTGGCCAAAAACGATTCAGAAAAAGGGGTGGTGATGAACAGCGTGTCTGAATTAAGCAGACCACTCTTACCCAGTCCAAAGATCAGGGCTTGATCCATCACCGTTATTTAGCTCACTGCCCCATCCCAGCTCAGAACCTGGCTATATGCAAATTAGTCTGTCCCTGGCCCAGTGCATCATGGGAACAGGGCAGACCAAACTACCAAGCCAATTCTTCACCAGAAAGGAGACAAGCTACCGGGGACCGGTTTCTGGCATTTCAGCCTCGTCGGCCCGGCTTGCTTGAATCCTGATGGAGCAGTGAGCAAGGGACTCATGTCTGAGTATACCCTGCCACACCTATAGTGGCCAAAAACGATTCAGAAAAGGGGGTGGTGATGAACAGAGTGTCTGAATTAAGCAGACCACTCTTACCCAGTCCAAAGATCAGGGCTTGATCCATCACCGTTATTTAGCTCACTGCCCCATCCCAGCTCAGAACCTGGCTATATGCAAATTAGTCTGTCCCTGGCCCAGTGCATCATGGGTACAGGGCAGACCAAACTACCAAGCCAATTCTTCACCAGAAAGGAGACAAGCTACCGGGGACCGGTTTCTGGCATTTCAGCCTCGTCGGCCCGACTTGCTTGAATCCTGATGGAGCAGTGAGCAAGGGACTCATGTCTGAGTATACCCTGCCACACCTATAGTGGCCAAAAACGATTCAGAAAAGGGGGTGGTGATGAACAGAGTGTCTGAATTAAGCAGACCACTCTTACCCAGTCCAAAGATCAGGGCTTGATCCATCACCGTTATTTAGCTCACTGCCCCATCCCAGCTCAGAACCTGGCTATATGCAAATTAGTCTGTCCCTGGCCCAGTGCATCATGGGAACAGGGTAGACCAAACTACCAAGCCAATTCTTCACCAGAAAGGAGAAGAGCTACCGGGGACCGGTTTCTGGCATTTCAGCATCGTCGGCCCGGCTTGCTTGAATCCTGATGGAGCAGTGAGCAAGGGACTCATGTCTGAGTATACCCTGCCACACCTATAGTGGCCAAAAACGATTCAGAAAAGGGGGTGGTGATGAACAGAGTGTCTGAATTAAGCAGACCACTCTTACCCAGTCCAAAGATCAGGGCTTGATCCATCACCGTTATTTAGCTCACTGCCCCATCCCAGCTCAGAACCTGGCTATATGCAAATTAGTCTGTCCCTGGCCCAGTGCATCATGGTAACAGGGCAGACCAAACTACCAAACCAATTCTTCACCAGAAAGGAGACAAGCTACCGGGGACCGGTTTCTGGCATTTCAGCCTCGTCGGCCCGGCTTGCTTGAATCCTGATGGAGCAGTGAGCAAGGGACTCATGTCTGAGTATACCCTGCCACACCTATAGTGGCCAAAAACGATTCAGAAAAGGGGGTGGTGATGAACAGAGTGTCTGAATTAAGCAGACCACTCTTACCCAGTCCAAAGATCAGGGCTTGAGCCATCACCTTTATTTAGCTCACTGCCCCATCCCAGCTCAGAACCTGGCTATATGCAAATTAGTCTGTCCTTGGCCCAGTGCATCATGGGAACAGGGCAGACCAAACTACCAAGCCAATTCTTCACCAGAAAGGAGACAAGCTACCGGGGACCGGTTTCTGGCATTTCAGCCTCGTCGGCCCGGCTTGCTTGACTCCTGATGGAGCAGTGAGCAAGGGACTCATGTCTGAGTATACCCTGCCACACCTATAGTGGCCAAAAACGATTCAGAAAAGGGGGTGGTGATGAACAGAGTGTCTGAATTAAGCAGACCACTCTTACCCAGTCCAAAGATCAGGGCTTGATCCATCACCGTTATTTAGCTCACTGCCCCATCCCAGCTCAGATCCTGGCTATATGCAAATTAGTCTGTCCCTGGCCCAGTGCATCATGGGAACAGGGCAGACCAAACTACCAAGCCAATTCTTCACCAGAAAGGAGACAAGCTACCGGGGACCGGTTTCTGGCATTTCAGCCTCGTCGGCCCGGCTTGCTTGAATCCTGATGGAGCAGTGAGCAAGGGACTCATGTCTGAGTATACCCTGCCACACCTATAGTGGCCAAAAACGATTCAGAAAAGGGGGTGGTGATGAACAGAGTGTCTGAATTAAGCAGACCACTCTTACCCAGTCCAAAGATCAGGGCTTGATCCATCACCGTTATTTAGCTCACTGCCCCATCCCAGCTCAGAACCTGGCTATATGCAAATTAGTCTGTCCCTGGCCCAGTGCATCATGGGAACAGGGCAGACCAAACTACCAAGCCAATTCTTCACCAGAAAGGAGACAAGCTACCGGGGACCGGTTTCTGGCATTTCAGCCTCGTCGGCCCGGCTTGCTTGAATCCTGATGGAGCAGTGAGCAAGGGACTCATGTCTGAGTATACCCTGCCACACCTATAGTGGCCAAAAACTATTCAGAAAAGGGGGTGGTGATGAACAGAGTGTCTGAAAAAGCAGACCACTCTTACCCAGTCCAAAGATCAGGGCTTGATCCATCACCGTTATTTAGCTCACTGCCCCATCCCAGCTCAGAACCTGGCTATATGCAAATTAGTCTGTCCCTGGCCCAGTGCATCATGGGAACAGGGCAGACCAAACTACCAAGCCAATTCTTCACCAGAAAGGAGACAAGCTACCGGGGACCAGTTTCTGGCATTTCAGCCTCGTCGGCCCGGCTTGCTTGAATCCTGATGGAGCAGTGAGCAAGGGACTCATGTCTGAGTATACCCTGCCACACCTATAGTGGCCAAAAACGATTCAGAAAAGGGGGTGGTGATGAACAGAGTGTCTGAATTAAGCAGACCACTCTTACCCAGTCCAACGATCAGGGCTTGATCCATCACCGTTATTTAGCTCACTGCCCCATCCCAGCTCAGAACCTGGCTATATGCAAATTAGTCTGTCCCTGGCCCAGTGCATCATGGGAACAGGGCAGACCAAACTACCAAGCCTATTCTTCGCCAGAAAGGAGACAAGCTACCGGGGACCGGTTTCTGGCATTTCAGCCTCGTCGGCACGGCTTGCTTGACTCCTGATGGAGCAGTGAGCAAGGGACTCATGTCTGAGTATACCCTGCCACACCTATAGTGGCCAAAAACGATTCAGAAAAGGGGGTGGTGATGAACAGAGTGTCTGAATTAAGCAGACCACTCTTACCCAGTCCAAAGATCAGGGCTTGATCCATCACCGTTATTTAGCTCACTGCCCCATCCCAGCTCAGAACCTGGCTATATGCAAATTAGTCTGTCCCTGGCCCAGTGCATCATGGGAACAGGGCAGACCAAACTACCAAGCCAATTCTTCACCAGAAAGGAGACAAGCTACCGGGGACCGGTTTCTGGCATTTCAGCCTCGTCGGCCCGGCTTGCTTGAATCCTGATGGAGCAGTGAGCAAGGGACTCATGGCCAAAAACGATTCAGAAAAGGGGGTGGTGATGAACAGAGTGTCTGAATTAAGCAGACCACTCTTACCCAGTCCAAAGATCAGGGCTTGATCCATCACCGTTATTTAGCTCACTGCCCCATCCCAGCTCAGAACCTGGCTATATGCAAATTAGTCTGTCCCTGGCCCAGTGCATCATGGGAACAGGGTAGACCAAACTACCAAGCCAATTCTTCACCAGAAAGGAGACAAGCTACCGGGGACCGGTTTCTGGCATTTCAGCCTCGTCGGCCCGGCTTGCTTGAATCCTGATGGAGCAGTGAGCAAGGGACTCATGTCTGAGTATACCCTGCCACACCTATAGTGGCCAAAAACGATTCAGAAAAGGGGGTGGTGATGAACAGAGTGTCTGAATTAAGCAGACCACTCTTACCCAGTCCAAAGATCAGGGCTTGATCCATCACCGTTATTTAGCTCACTGCCCCATCCCAGCTCAGAACCTGGCTATATGCAAATTAGTCTGTCCCTGGCCCAGTGCATCATGGGAACAGGGTAGACCAAACTACCAAGCCAATTCTTCACCAGAAAGGAGACAAGCTACCGGGGACCGGTTTCTGGCATTTCAGCCTCGTCGGCCCGGCTTGCTTGAATCCTGATGGAGCAGTGAGCAAGGGACTCATGTCTGAGTATACCCTGCCACACCTATAGTGGCCAAAAACGATTCAGAAAAGGGGGTGGTGATGAACAGAGTGTCTGAATTAAGCAGACCACTCTTACCCAGTCCAAAGATCAGGGCTTGATCCATCACCGTTATTTAGCTCACTGCCCCATCCCAGCTCAGAACCTGGCTATATGCAAATTAGTCTGTCCCTGGCCCAGTGCATCATGGTAACAGGGCAGACCAAACTACCAAACCAATTCTTCACCAGAAAGGAGACAAGCTACCGGGGACCGGTTTCTGGCATTTCAGCCTCGTCGGCCCGGCTTGCTTGAATCCTGATGGAGCAGTGAGCAAGGGACTCATGTCTGAGTATACCCTGCCACACCTATAGTGGCCAAAAACGATTCAGAAAAGGGGGTGGTGATGAACAGAGTGTCTGAATTAAGCAGACCACTCTTACCCAGTCCAAAGATCAGGGCTTGAGCCATCACCGTTATTTAGTTCACTGCCCCATCCCAGCTCAGAACCTGGCTATATGCAAATTAGTCTGTCCTTGGCCCAGTGCATCATGGGAACAGGGCAGACCAAACTACCAAGCCAATTCTTCACCAGAAAGGAGACAAGCTACCGGGGACCGGTTTCTGGCATTTCAGCCTCGTCGGCCCGGCTTGCTTGACTCCTGATGGAGCAGTGAGCAAGGGACTCATGTCTGAGTATACCCTGCCACACCTATAGTGGCCAAAAACGATTCAGAAAAGGGGGTGGTGATGAACAGAGTGTCTGAATTAAGCAGACCACTCTTACCCAGTCCAAAGATCAGGGCTTGATCCATCACCGTTATTTAGCTCACTGCCCCATCCCAGCTCAGAACCTGGCTATATGCAAATTAGTCTGTCCCTGGCCCAGTGCATCATGGGAACAGGGCAGACCAAACTACCAAGCCAATTCTTCACCAGAAAGGAGACAAGCTACCGGGGACCGGTTTCTGGCATTTCAGCCTCGTCGGCCCGGCTTGCTTGAATCCTGATGGAGCAGTGAGCAAGGGACTCATGTCTGAGTATACCCTGCCACACCTATAGTGGCCAAAAACGATTCAGAAAAGGGGGTGGTGATGAACAGAGTGTCTGAAAAAGCAGACCACTCTTACCCAGTCCAAAGATCAGGGCTTGATCCATCACCGTTATTTAGCTCACTGCCCCATCCCAGCTCAGAACCTGGCTATATGCAAATTAGTCTGTCCCTGGCCCAGTGCATCATGGGAACAGGGCAGACCAAACTACCAAGCCAATTCTTCACCAGAAAGGAGACAAGCTACCGGGGACCGGTTTCTGGCATTTCAGCCTCGTCGGCCCGGCTTGCTTGAATCCTGATGGAGCAGTGAGCAAGGGACTCATGTCTGAGTATACCCTGCCACACCTATAGTGGCCAAAAACGATTCAGAAAAGGGGGTGGTGATGAACAGAGTGTCTGAATTAAGCAGACCACTCTTACCCAGTCCAACGATCAGGGCTTGATCCATCACCGTTATTTAGCTCACTGCCCCATCCCAGCTCAGAACCTGGCTATATGCAAATTAGTCTGTCCCTGGCCCAGTGCATCATGGGAACAGGGCAGACCAAACTACCAAGCCTATTCTTCGCCAGAAAGGAGACAAGCTACCGGGGACCGGTTTCTGGCATTTCAGCCTCGTCGGCCCGGCTTGCTTGAATCCTGATGGCGCAGTGAGCAAGGGACTCATGTCTGAGTATACCCTGCCACACCTATAGTGGCCAAAAACGATTCAGAAAAGGGGGTGGTGATGAACAGAGTGTCTGAATTAAGCAGACCACTCTTACCCAGTCCAAAGATCAGGGCTTGATCCATCACCGTTATTTAGCTCACTGCCCCATCCCAGCTCAGAACCTGGCTATATGCAAATTAGTCTGTCCCTGGCCCAGTGCATCATGGGAACAGGGCAGACCAAACTACCAAGCCAATTCTTCACCAGAAAGGAGACAAGCTACCGGGGACCGGTTTCTGGCATTTCAGCCTCGTCGGCCCGGCTTGCTTGAATCCTGATGGAGCAGTGAGCAAGGGACTCATGGCCAAAAACGATTCAGAAAAGGGGGTGGTGATGAACAGAGTGTCTGAATTAAGCAGACCACTCTTACCCAGTCCAAAGATCAGGGCTTGATCCATCACCGTTATTTAGCTCACTGCCCCATCCCAGCTCAGAATCTGGCTATATGCAAATTAGTCTGTCCCTGGCCCAGTGCATCATGGGAACAGGGCAGACCAAACTACCAAGCCAATTCTTCACCAGAAAGGAGACAACTGGCCTATAGCACAAAGTGTCACACTGACATCTGCACACACCCAGTGTGTGCATAGAATGTAGGCTATACATTGCCATAGGTTCCTGATCCAAACACTCCATTTCGGGGGTTCCTTTTATCTTATGTTGTACCCTGGCTGTAAGCGTGCACCAAAATTCCAAGGCAGCACTAGTGAAGTTTGCCACACCTTTTTTCATTTTGTTTTTGCAGTTTTTTATAGTGAGAACTCGACCAAACGTATTGGAGCGCTTCACCAGTTACATCGCACAAGGAAACATACATTTTTAGGTTTTGCCTACCGCGTGCATGTACCGTCAGCAGAATCTATTGTTTACAAAAAAGCTTTAAAAATGGGCTTAGAGCCCACCAGCTACTTACCATTTGGTGGCAAACATATCACTTACCTTTCCTTCCTTTTGTATGGTCCGCACCTTCTGCTTCTTCCTGCTTCCTCAAGGCCTTCCACTGTCGGTCCCAGCTGTGGTGCATGGACCTACTACAGCTTCTTGTCTGGGACCAGTGTCCATCCACTAGCTACAGACTCCTGCAGGTACTTTAAAAAAAAAAAATTCTACATGCTTTCTTCAAGAGTGCATGTCTGCAATCGGTCTTCCATCCCCCCACCCTTTTCTTGCATGCACTGTTGTTGCTGCTCCCAGCCTTCTCCCTCAGGCCTCTCGTGTTTTGCCCTTTTTTTTCTTTTTTAAATTTATATAGCGAGACACATCTGTTGTCCGTGGTGTTGCAAGTGTTGCAAGTGTATGTATCGGAAGTGCACACATTGTTACTTTCTGATATAGAGGACTGATGTCTCATATTATGGAATTTGTGTTGTTGCACTATAAACCTGAAAGTGCACATGTTGCCATCTTTTTGCAGACACAACTGGTCTGTCTCTGGACACAGTTCTTGGCAGGCCTGCTTCCAGGATTTGGGATCTGGATGGGTCATGAAGAAGAATGGGTGGGCTGTAAAGATAAGTGGGGCTGTCCAAATACTCTCAGGTGTCTGCGAGCTGGGTCTGTGCATGTTGGGTGGTCTTGTACGGGTGTGAGCTGCATACCATACCTATTGCCAGGTTTTGACTACTAGTTTTAACTGTGCATTTCTAGAAGTTTAAACCTACAGGTTTGATCTCTACTGCTCTCTCCACCTCACCCTCCTTTCTCTCCAATTAATCTTGCTTTCCACCTCACTTAGGGCCAGATGTAGGTAAATTTTATTTTACCACCTCTTAAATACCGCATCATACCGACTCGGTATTTAAGAAGTGGTAAAATAAAAGTACCGAGATGTAGGTAAATACAGATGTGCATTTACCGATTCGGAAACAATCGGTATTTACCGATGCGGTAAATACCGACCGGTAAATGCCCATGCATTCCTATGGGCTTTGAAGCCCATAGGAATGATTGGGCATTTACCGGTCGGTATTTACTGCATCGGTAAATACCGATTGACACAAGGGTGCAGGGGGTGTCACTTTGACACCCTCTGGCACCCCCAAAAGAGGCTCGGGTGCCATGTGGCAGGCATACCTGCCCTAAGGGCAGGTCTGCCTGTCATATGGCATAGGTGTGCATGCACACATGTGCAAGCACACCAGAATCGGTATTTTACCATCAAATAGTATTTGATGGTAAAATACCGATTTTTTAATGCTTGTGGACTCAGAAGAGTCCCACCTACATATCAATTTTCCCTATTCCGTAAAAATACCGACTCAGTATTTTACATAATCGGTAAATTTACCTATCGGTAAATTTACCGAGTCTGTAAAATACAGGGCCCTACATCTCAAATTGCATTTACCGGTCGGTAACGGCCGAATTCGGCCGTTACCGACCGGTAAATGCCTACCTACATCTGGCCCTTAATCCTCGGTTTCCTCCCACCTCACGCTCTTCTCTCTTTACATCGTCCTACTCTCTCTCCACCTTAGCCAGCTGTTCCTGTATCTCCCTTCACTTTCTCCACTTCACTTTCATTTTCTCTCAACACTCCCACCTCTCTTTCCACTTTAACCTACCTTCTGTCTCTCCTGACCATGCACACCTCTTAATGTGCATCAAATTACTCTCAGTTCACCTTCCATTTCCACCTCACTCTTCTCTCTTCACCTCGCCCATCTCTCTCCACCTCACCCTTTTCTCTGTTCCTCACCCTCCACTCACTCAAGCTCAGTCTTCTCTGTATTCCCAACTTTCCCTCATTCTCCCCTCATCACCATCCCTTCTTTTCTCTCCATATATTGCACCATCCAAGGTTCTTTATTGTGTTTTTTATCAGTGCTCTTAACTTGTTATGTGTTATACTTCTACTTTTGATAGTACGATCAAGGTTTCCATCAAGAACCACATTAAAATCACCCGCCAATATGACCGGATAAGGGAAATCCATCAATTCAGAAAGCAAATTGCTAAATGGCATGGGGTCATCAATATTAGGCCCGTAATAGCCCACCACTGTGTATAATTGATCGTAATATTTGACTTTTGCAATTGCCCACCTTCCAGTCTTATCCACCCTACTATCTATTACAACCAGCTAAGGATAGACTTTTATCAAAATTTCCACCACCCTTATAGAGAGTTGCTGCTCTGTACAAACCATATTCTGTACCCATCTCCTGCTTTTAAACAACTCTCGCATCTCCTCACCGGTTAGCTGTGTCTCCTGAAGTAAGATAACTTGGGGTGAAGAATCTTTAAGATATTGTAGAATCCCTTCGCGCCTATGACACCCCCGTAATCCATTAACATTCCATGATAGAAATTCTTTCAATGGTTTCTGATTTGCTGTAATTCCTTTCTCTTTTGTTTTTAGTGACTATATTGCTACCTGAGTTTTGATGTATAAAGAGGACTTAATTTTTTTGTTTGTTTTCCCCATGCTCCCACACCCGTGCACAAAAAACTACCCGTGATCCCCTCCCATTTCCACCCCTTGGGAAACCCTCCTCTTTCTTCCTAATGGCCTAGGCCTGAGGAGGCCTTGATTTGGAGAAATCGATAATCCATATAATCCACTTGATGAGAATAATAATAGTGATATGTCGCTAAGGACCCTTAACTCGGCACTAACATCACTGTGTACCTTACAACCTTAAAGAGACTCGCGTCTATCCAACTCCAGCACCTGATATGGACCTCAGAAACTCTTCCGCCTCCCCAACCCTACGGAAGGTCTGCATGTTATTATTGTGCATTACTCGTAGGCTAGCCGGAAATTTTAACTGTGCTGTGGCGCCCAGACTCTTGAAAGACTCGATCAAGTTCCCCAGTTCTCTTTGCTTGTTTGCTGTCAGTTGTGAGATATCTGACCTGATCTCGAAATTGATACCATCTACTGTCAGAGATCTTTGCTTTAATGCCTTGAGAAGTATTTCTTCTTTGAAACTATAGGTATGGAAGTTTACCAGTATTTTCCTTGGTTTAACTTTATTGATGTTCCTTCTATATGGGTCTCTGTGGACCCTTTGTATATCCATACTCAGTTCTTCTTCTGTCCATTTTAGTTGTAACCCTTCCTTGAACAGACGTATCACAAAATGTTTTATGTCTTCTCTTTCTGCTCCTTCTGGAACCTTAAGCACCCGAAAATGACATCTTCCTTGGTTATTTGCCAGTGATTCTATTTTGTCTTTTAATTGCTGTTCATTGCCCCTAAGGTTACTAATCTCCTTTGTGTTAACCGCCACCTGAGATCCCAGATCTTTAATTCCAATCTCCAATTGTGCAGTTCTTTCAGCTACATCATCCAATTTTTGTCCTAGACTCTCGCAGACAGAACACATTTCTCTCTGATTTAGCTTGGATGTCTCAAACCTATTTCTGACCTCAACTGTCAGTAAGTCTATCAACTCCGCTACTGATTGCGCCTGGACTTGGGGTTGAGGTTGCATTGGAGGCAGAGATTGAACCTGGGCTTGAGGTTGGGGCTGTATTTGTGGTTGAGGTTCGTTGTCAGCTTGAACTATCTCAGTTACGCACTTGTTCCCCCCCTCTTTAGCTGCTCCATTGGTAGTCCCCGGGGTCGCTGCCTGCAATTGGGGTTGTAGATGAGGTTGTACAGGTTGAACCTCCATTCTTTCACTTATGAATGCTGAGATTCCAGCAAATCCGAGAGTCCTGCCAAGACCTGAAACCTATTGCTATCCACTGTGTCTGCCCTTCTTGGTTAATCTATCTTAGGGGGACCTACTGTGGAATTCTTTAGAAGCAGTGTTTTAGGAGCTACTTTAAAGAAAGTTCTCAGAGAGGGAGTGATTTTAAGATTTAATGCTTGAGCCTCTCGGTTCGCTTTAGATTTCCTCCTTCTCTTCAGCATTGCCCACTCTCCTGTAGCCGTATCCCCTTGTTTTGATGGAGGGGAAAATTCTGTTCTGTTGTTTAACTTTAGAGAGCCCTGCCCCCCCTTCATGCAGCTTTTACTTAGCCCACTCCTCAAGTGCTGGCAGTTTTGCTCTGTTTTTGCTCCCACTATTCCTTCCACTTGCTCAATTAAGCGGGGGCCAGATACTCTTAGGCTCGCATCTACTCTTCTCTTCCTCCCTCCTTTGCCACAGGTGCACTTGAAACCACTCCAGCGGCAATTTGGGCCCCAGTATCAACCCCTCTAACACCTAAAGCTGCTGTTTTCTTGGCCAGTGCCTGCCCACCTTCGCCCTACACTTTGTCACATTTACCAGCACTAACCTGCTTCAGGGAATCACCTTCCACCTTCGAGTTCGACTTTGTGCCTGCCTTGCTCGACCTTAGTTTGTGTGTGCCTCCATTTCCCGTCCGCTGCATCAACGCCTTGCGGCCCCTGCCGAGCTCCCGAGCGGCTTGCGCCCAGCAGGGGTGAAGGATCAGGGAAGATCCAGAGCTCCAGCCCCGCCCACCAACGATTCTATGGCAAAATATAGACTACAAAAATATCTACCTACCAAAATATCGCAACAAAAATATCGATCACAATAATTTCGAGATCCTATCTCTAACAAGGTAAGTACAAAAATATCGAATAAAATATATTGATGTCAAAAATATCGTTTTTTAGAAAATATTGTTTTATTTTAATAAAAAAACAATGTTATATTAACAAAATAATACTTATAAATGTAATAAACATAGTTAAAAATATATTATAATATTTAAAATTAATAAATACTTTAATAAAAAATAATAATAAAGATATAATACATAGTATATATTTCATTAATAATACCTCTAAAATAATTATTTTTATAACTTATAAATAAATGAAAATATAATAAATTACAAATACATTTATATACATAAAATAATAATATAAATAACAATTAATAACAATGTAAAACCAATAAAAAAAATTAAATACATTTTGGATAGCGTACGGGTAAAAATTACTATTCCCACACCAGGGAGTGCAACAGTAGGGAAAGTGTTGGATAGCGTAGGGGTAACAATTACTATTCCCACTCCAGAGAGTGCAACAGTAGGGAAAGTGTTGGATAGTGTAGGGGTAAAAATTACTATTCCCACTCCAGAGAGTGCAACAGTAAGGAAAGTGTTGGATAGGGTAGGGGTAACAATTACTATTCCCACTCCAGAGGGTGCAACAGTAGGGAAAGTGTTGGATAGCGAAGGGTAAAAATTACTATTCCCACTCCACAGAGTGCAACAGTAGGGAAAGTGTTGGATAGCGTAGGGGTAAAAATTACTATTCCCACTCCAGAGAGTGAAACAGTAGGGAAAGTGTTGGATAGCGTAGGGGTAACAATTACTATTCCAACTCCAGAGAGTGCAACAGTAGGGAAAGTGTTGGATAGCGAAGGGGTAAAAATTACTATTCCCACTCCAGAGAGTGCAACAGTAGGGAAAGTGTTGGATAACGTAGGGGTAACAATTACTATTCCCACACCAGAGAGTGCAACAGTAGGGAAAGTGTTGGATAGCATAGGGGTAAAAATTACTATTCCCACTCCAGAGAGTGCAACAGTAGGGAAAGTGTTGGATAGGGTAGGGGTAAAAATTACTATTCGCACTCAAGAGAGTGCAACAGTAAGGAAAGTGTTGGATAGCGTAGGGGTAACAATTACTATTCCAACTCCAGAGAGTGCAACAGTAGGGAAAGTGTTGGATAGCGTAGGGGTAAAAATTACTATTCCCACTCCAGAGAGTGCAACAGTAGGGAAAGTGTTGGATAGCGTAGGGAAAGTGTTGGATAGCGTAGGGGTAAACATTACTATTCCCACTCCAGAGAGTGCAACAGTAGGGAAAGTGTTGGATAGCGTAGGGGTAAAAATTACTATTCCCACTCCAGAGAGTGCAGCAGTAGGGAAAGTGTTGGATAGCGTAGGAGTAACAATTACTATTCCCACTCCAGAGAGTGCAACAGTAGAGAAAGTGTTGGATAGCGTAGAGGGAACAATTACTATTCCCACTCCAGAGAGTGCAACAGTAGGGAAAGTGTTGGATAGCGTAGGGGTAACAATTACTATTCCAACTCCAGAGAGTGCAACAGTGGGGAAAGTGTTGGATAGCGTATGGGTAAAAATAATAAACTTATAAATAAATGTATTTTTTTAAATAATAAAAATATTAACTATTACATAAATATAAACCATTTACAAATACCAATACATAATTATTAAAAACATGATTAGCAAAATATTTCTAACCCAAAAAAATTATAAAGAATACCATATAATAATATTTAATTACCAATTAATAATTAATTAACAATTATATAATTAACAAAACAATTAATTAAAGAACATTATTACTTAATTACATTTAAATTACTTCCCACCCTATTCCCCTATAAACCCACAACCCACTACAGAACATAATTATCAATTAATTAAAATTATTTACCAATTAATTAAAAATAATTATCAATTAATTAAAATTAATTTATAATTCTTACTAATTATTAATTAATTTAACATGATTTAATTACTTCCCACCCTATTCCGCTATAAACCCACAACCCACTACAGAACATATGTATCAATTAATCAATTGATAAAAATTAATTACCAATTAATTAAAAATAATTACCAATTAATTAAAACTAATTTATAATTCCTACTAATTAATAATGAATTTAACTTACTTCCCTCCCTATTCCCCTATAAACCCACATCCCGCTACAGAACATATGTATCAATTAATCAATTAATTACAATTATTTACCAATTAATTAAAATTAATTACCAATTAATTAAAATTAATTTATAATTCCTACTAATTAATAATTAATTTAACATAATTAAATTACTTCCCACCCGATTCCCCTATAAACCCACAACCCGCTACAGTACTAAAATACAAAATTTAAATAAATTACATAAAAATAAATTAAAAACATAATATATACATAATAATATACACACAAAAAAATTAAAAATCGATATTAGTAACATCGAAATTATTAACATCGATATTACTGACATCGATATTTCAAACTTCGATATTACTAATATCGATATTAAATCTATCGATATTACTTACCTTCTATATTACGTCCCTTCGATATTTTAACTTCGATATAATTGTATATCGATATTTAAATATCGATATTTTGTCTGCATACCCCACCAACATGTCCGCTTCCTCCCTGCTAGGCGTCCCGCCGCACCGTCGTCCCCTCTCCACCTCCGAGTCAGCAGCACAGGTGAGGGAGTAACAAAACCGCCACAAATGTGGAGATGAAAACACGCGCCCAAACCAAGCACAGGTACCGCACTCTTCGTCACAGTGCAGCACAGATCGGGGTCAGAAAATAAGACGATATAAATGGCTCCTTAGCCTTCACGTTTTCACGTTTTCATGTTTCATATTTGAATTTATCTATTCACGTATCTCTATATTCTGTATTCTATCCTTAGCGGTCCATTTACAAGAAAGTTGGTTATTTTCTCTGTTAAACCCGCATACTCTTCTCCATAAATCAGGAGCCTCCGCGACCACGAACTAAGCGGCCGCCATGTTTCCCAGCCCCCTCCTGCAGCAACAGATCACTGCATTTTTAGTAATATTTGATCTTTTATGATGTTTTTTTATTAAAATCTTCAAACTGATGCAGGTGATAGATTATGTGGCAAATCAATAATTATACATAAAACTCTGCAGTTGCAGAATCACATACTTCCAGGGCCCTGGCTATAATCCATTTCTGTCTATTCATGATGACTAAATGAGAGAATTTATTGAGAAAGAATAAATGTAAAGTCAGCGGTGCCCCAATGTCAGGTGTATGTTCTTTAAGTCCCTTCTATTTATATTAGACAGCTTTGGCTTCTGCAAGTTACTTGGGAGCATGAGAGTAGGCAGAACAGCCAGCAGCACATGTTGCCAGTACTTTTCTATGTATAATTGGCACTTGTACTGCTCCTTCCCTTTCTGTGTCTGTATTGTGTTAGTGAAACTTGACAAGTCTTTTCACTTAAGAAGAGTCAAGACTTTACCATTGTTGGAGTTTTTTGCTTAATATAGTGCCGCAAGGCCACTGGAAGTATGTGAGTCAGAGGCTGCAGCTTATTCTGCATAATTATGGATTTGCCACATTTGGGACACAATCTATCATCTGCTGCATACTTTGCAGATTTTAATAGAAAAAATGTTTCTGGCTCAAATGGATTAACAGTTACTAAAAACGCAGTGACACTTGTTGCTTTGCTATGGAGACCCTTTGCAAAGGCTGATTGGTCATTTTTCAGTTGCTCATTCCTGCATTTTAGTATTAAACTTATTCTAACGAGGCGTCACCTTTTCCAAGACAGTGTTAACGTGTAAAAATGTAAAAATAATGAAGTAATAATATCACAAAATGTGTCCCATGACACTGTGGAATTTGACTTTTCTTGCCACATAATTTAATCAACCTGTTAGACCTGACTTTTTCAGCGGGTTTACCCCCAGACTTTTTGGCCTCCTATTTTTGTTGGCTTTAGGACTCTGGGCCCTTTACCACTGCTAATCAGTGCTAAAGTTCATGTGCTCTGTGTACATTATTATTATGGATTAGTGTTTCCATAATTGACTAATTTGATTTACTACTAAGTCCCTAGTACAGTGCACTGTGTGCGCCCAGGGCCTGTAAATCAAATGCTGGTCGTGGGCCAGCATGAACTGATTGTGCCACCCACACAAGCAGCCTTTCAAAGGATTCTCAGACCTGCAACTGCAGTGTCTGCGCGCAATCTCTACTGCCATGTTGACCTAGCAAGTGCACCCAATTGCCAAGCCCTAACCTTCCCTTTTACTACATGTGAGTCACCCCTAATGTAGGCCCAAGGTACCCCCGTGGGCATGGTGTAGTGTATGTGAAAGGTAGGACACGTACTGATGTGTGTGACACGTCCTGATAGTGAAATACAGTGTATTTTATTTTTCACAATTGAAAGGCTATCTGTCCCATAGGATAGAATGGGAGTTTATTTATAACATCTTATAAGTATACCTTCCCATTGGGGCAAAATAGAAAGTTTGAGTTTAGTATGCCTGAAATCAGAATATGAAAATGCATCTTTTAGTAAAGATGTTTTTTTATACTGTGTATTTGAAAATACCACTTTTAGAAAGTGGGTATTTTCTTGCTTAGCCATCCTGTGTGCCTCTACTGGTTTGGGGATTGACTGTCTGGTTTTTGAGTGACAGGGGCTGGGGATGTTCATTCTCTCAGAGGGCCACTGGGGGTGATGTGTGTCCTGCCTTTCCTGAATGAGTCATGGCTGGACTAAATAGGCCTGGGCTGAATTTGAGTAGGGGGAGGAGATCTCCTTGCACCGGAATATGCTTGGTCTGCCTTACACAATGCTGTGTCCACCTGTTGCCGGGAAGCTGGGCCAAAGAGGACAGAACTGGTTCGGACTGAGCACAGAGCCACCAGAGAACAAAGAGAATGGGAATATAAATACTGGGGCCCAGACCCCAGAACTTTAGAAAACTTCTGGACTGAAGAGGAACCTCTGCCAAGGAGAAGAAACCTGAAGGAGAAATACTGCCCCTTTGCTGTGTGTGTCTGGGGTTGGCCTGCAGCGGCTGTTTCTGCCAAATACTTGGCTGTGTGCTGTGTATCCTGCTTGAAGAAGATATCCAAAGGCTTGAAGTAGAGCTTGCCTCCTGTTCTGAAGTCTAAGGGACACAAAGGCTTGACCACCCGCTCCCCTGATCTTCCTTGATGGGAGTACTGACCTTCCAAGAGCTGCCTGTTGCTGAGTGGGCCTCTGTAGGTTGTTCCTGCTGTTGGGAGCTTGAAAAGAAAAACCAACGCAGCGCCTGCCCGTGGCGGAAGAGATCGCTGCACGCCAAAGCCGGTGCACTGATCTACGAAGTCCGAGATCACTGCACGATTCCGATGCAGGCCCTGCTGTGTGGCTGCAAGAACTAACGCAGCGTGGGACCGTGGCTGGAGAGACTAACGCAATGCCATTGCCGCCGCATCGAGAACCGGCCCATCCCCAATCCCCACGCATCGCACCGGGGTCCCAAATCTACAAGGACACCAGGGCCACAGTAACAAACTGATGCATCACCTTCCCGCACAGTCAGAAACAGAAGCATCACTTCCCCTTCAGTAAGGAACCGACACATCACCTCCCCTGCCTGGCAGTAAGGAACCAACGCATTACCTCCCCATGGAGCAAGGAACCGAGGCATCACCTTCCCTGCGTGTAAGAAACCGATGCACCACCTTCCCTGCTGCTGTTTTTGTTTATGATTTTGATGCATCCATGGTACTTTGTGTTGAAAGTATGCATTTACAGTTTGCTATGGACAGAACTGTTTTTGCCTTCTAACGATTACATTTTAAGAACTGTATTGTGGATTTTTGTTGTTTTGGCGTTGTTTGGTTTAGATAAAGATTACTTATTTTGTTTAACTGGTGTGGTGTCCATTTGTAGTGTTTTCACTGTATTACTGTATGGGTGCACAAATGCTTTACACACTGCTTCTGAGATAAGCCTGCCTGCTCATGCCAAGCTACCAAGGGGGTGAGCAAGGGTTATTTTAGAAGTCGTTCTCCCTTCTTCTGACTAGGAAGAAGGATCCCTACTTGGACAAAGGTCAAACCATTGCCAACTAGAGTCCCCCATTTCTAACGCCCTGTCGCATAATTTGGTTTTTCCCAACTGCATAATGCCAGTGTTTCCAGCTATAAGTAATGAATAGCATCAGAGCAGAAATAAAATAAAACACTACTAATTTGTAGATCCTGATTGAATGGGCATTTCCACTTATTTTTCTTCTTGCTATGGCAATATCCTAAAACTCTTTTCCTCTCTTAATTACTGTGTGATCTGTGCTTGCGGTCTCGATATAGTGGGGGTGTCTCCAGTACCCCTTCAGTTTACACATTCACAAAAATAGCAACTATCTCCTATGACCTCACCCCTGGCCCCAGGCACTTAAAATTGTCCACGGCATCAGTGTTATACAAGAAAGTCTTTGATAGCGAGGCTGCAGACACGTATGATTGTTTCATCAAGAAAATGAAAAATACACGTTTTCTGCTGTGAATGGGCCTTGGCTGGGCCACAAGGCTATCTTGGGAGGGCCACAATGATATCTTGGGCCTGACCCACCCTCTAGAACCGGGCCTGGTTCTTGGTGTTGCACATATATGTATCTGAGTCATCCTTGCGGTCCCTCTTTTGAAGACTGCACTAAACTATAAGGTCATAACAGTCATATGTGTTAATATCTGAAGTTTTCATGTTGGTTTTCGCAAAGTGCACGTGTATGCATATGAAATGTTATTGTGGATTCCTTTTTTCTGCAGAGACAATCAATCTGCTACTATTCAGAGATATGGTATTGCACATGTTTACATGTGAAACATAATTGTGGCCAGCTTTGTGCAGTGTCTCACGCTATAATACAGAGGAAGTAGTGGCCCGTGCACTTGTTTAATCACTTACTCAGAGTGGCCTGTTCCTGTAGTCCTTCTTTCCTACAGTTGTTTAGCACATGATTTCATCCAAAACATCAGAGATTACCTGCTTGATGGGATGCGTGATCTTTTATTTCATAGGGATCGTGGTGTTGCATGTTACACAGGAAACAGCAGGGAGGTAATTTTTCTGCATAGACCCCCATTCTGTTCGCTTGTAATGATCATGGTGCACATGCTTAATAGAAAATGTAGGTGTGGTCAGCCTTTTGCAAAGCTCTGCATGCTTAACGTACAGAGAACATACCTGTACAAATGTTTACATCTGCCATTTACTGTGGCCATCTCTGCAGTCCCATTCTCTTGATTGGGGAGGGATAGCAGTGTTGCACGTTTGCATCTGAAATGTTAGTATACTTGCTGATCTGAAGCTCTGCTCTGCTATTATGCATGCATTGGGGCGTTCCTTATTTTGACATCTGGAATGCATATGTAGTGATCTTTTTGCTGAGCTTTCAGGATACTGTACAAAGATTGCGTTACAAAAACAACAGTTGATGGACAGAATGCAGAACAATGTCATACATTCACCCCAGTACAGAGATCTGGGCCTAAATCCATCGTTTTTTTGCTCGCCATGCCATTCCAGTTTGAACCCAGCCATATGCAAATCAGTCTTGACCCTATGCCCCATGGGAACAGTCCAGACCCAACTGCCAAGCCAGGTCCTCCCTGGACTGGAAACAAGCATCCTAGGACCGGTTTCGGGCTTTCAGCCCTCAGCAGCCAGGACAGCTTGATTCCAGTGGCATGGAGAGCACGGGACTCACGTCTCTATCCATCAACTGTTGTTTTTGCAAAGATTGCGTTACTGCACGCATTGTTTTCATCTGAGATGTTACTGTCCTGTTCCTGCACAGTTCACTTTGATTTCTATGCACAAATTGGGGTTTTGCACAAGTTCTATCTGACTACAGGTGTTGGTACCTCTGCTGAGAGCTCTTCTCGGGTACTAGGCACGAATTGTGGTGTTTTACATGGTTTAAACCAAAATACTAGTGTGCTCATCTTTCAGCAGCCAGCTTTTCTGGGTTACTATACATGGATTGTGGTGTTGCACAGGTTTACATCTGAATTATTAGACTGTCATCTTTCTTCAAAGAGCTGTTCTCAGTTACTATGCATGGGCTGTGGTGTTACAATTTTTACTTCTAAAATGTTATTTTTATCTACTTGTACATCTCCATTTGTTGATGTGCACGGATTGTGTTGTTGCACATGGTCCCGGTGGGCTTCCCGTTTGAGTCTTCGGTGCTGTCCTGATAGCCCATCACCAGGGTGATCGGCCTTCCTTAGCTTGAGTTGTGGGAGGAGTTGTCATTGATTCCTGAATAGGGCTGTGCCTGTCCTCACACAAAGCTGCCTCCACTCCCCTGTGGTGTGTCTGGAGCCAGGTCAGGGGAAAGCAGGGCCTTTTGCACTACAATGGCTTTCCTTTGAAGTTTGCATACTGAAAAGCAGAAAGAGGTATAAGTATTGGACCTCTGACACCCCAAAAGCAGAACACATCTGGACTGAGGGCATTCTGCTAGGAAGAAGAGATGAATGCTACAGGAGGGACTGCCTGTTGCTATGTTGTGCTGGTCTACTGCTTGCTTCTTCTGTACTGGAAGTTCAAGGACTGAGCTTTGATTTCTCTATGCTGCTTCAAATGTTCTCCAATGGCTTTTGTGTGCTTGCCTCCTGTTAAGAAGTCTCAGGGCCATCAAAGACTTCACTTCCCAGTGCCTGGGCTCGTCTATTGAGAGTTCTGACTCGCCAACTGGTGCCAAATCCAGTTGCCGGGCCCTTGGAAGTGCAACCTGGTGATCTTAAGGAGAAAATCCATGCATTGACTCCCAGTGCCTGTTTTCTAGATGCATCACTGCAAAATATTGATGCATTATCATGGTCTGCGCTGAAGCTTGGTTCCTGCTCAATGCACAGTCCCGAGCACTGTTAACTGGCACCCACTCTGACTCTGACGCAGCACCTGCTTCATGGCTGAGGAATCAATGCAGTGCCTGCTTTGTGGCTGTGAAATACAAGCAGCACCTGCATCACCTCTGTCTCATCGATGCAGTGCATCTGTATTTTTGACGCAGTGTCACTCGATGTCGATTCTTCATCAACACTGCACTACAGTAAGGAACCAAGGCTGGTGTCCAGAAACCGATGCATCAGCTCCCTTACCAGTAAGGAACCAACACATCATCTCCCCTGGTTAGCAGTAAGGAACCAAAACATCACCTCCCCTGCATAACAGTGAGGAACCAACCCATCACCTCCCCAGTGTAGTAAGTAACAAACACATTGCTTTGTTTTACCAGCACCTCCCCTCCCCTGCGCTTTGCACCATCTTTGGTTTTTTACTCATCTATGGCACTTTGTGCTAAAACGAATGCATCCATTGAATTCTATGGAGTAAACTTGATTAATGTTTTAAAAGTGATAGTTTGACTGTATGTGGGATTTTTTCCATTCTAGTCCTGTTTTATACAGATAAATAGTGGCTATTTTTCTAAACTGGTGTGGACTCCTTCTGTAGGGTTTTCTCTGTGTTACTGTGTATGTGGGTTCAAGTGCTTTACACATTTCCTCTGAGACAAGCCTGACTGCTCATGCCAAGCTACTGAGCGGTTGATCAGGAGTTATCCTAGCTGTGTGACTCCCTTGCCCTGACTAGAGTGATGGTCCCTACTTGAACAGGCTGCAAATCACTGCCAACTAGAGGCCCCATTTCTTACACTATTAAAATCTTTATTTCCACCACACTTTCCGAATTGCAAGAAACATGTTCTTCATGTGTGCTTTCCTAACTGCTAATATATTTCAAAATATTTGTACAGTTTATTTACAGGAATTTAAATGTTTTTGTTTGAAAGATCTGACATCCAAAACACTTTCCACTGACACTCTCTGTACCCAGCAAGATTGTCAAATAGCTCACTTTACAAAATCCTTAACTTTGCATTGAGAGAAAGAAACATAAGCACCAGTCTCTATGTTAAAAGGATGATCAGCAATTTGAGAAGACATAGCCTGACATTTGACCACCTCCAACATAGTTATTTTTATGGCGCTGTTGCACCCCAGCACCACTACATCCAGCACCTATGAATGGCAGGAAAGTTGGTCCAGAGTTGCAGCTTGTACAACATTGACATGCCATCATAAGAAGGGCCACTGGACAAATAGGAAGAGAACAAAGAACTTCAACTCCACTGCAGATTTCTAGACAGGATGGATGATGTGTGTCCCAGGGTTCAGAACAAGCTATAGAGGCATTCACATCTCCATCGATGTACTTAAGCAAGCCCTCACACAATGATCCAGAAGAAAACAGCTGAAAAAGAGTGAATCACAGGAACTGAAAAAAGAACACATACATTGAGATTTGGGGGCACATGTGACAAGGGAGGTATACCCGCCGGGGGGTTTGGGCAAGGTCAACAATTCAAGAGGACTGTACTAACATTGGGCTGGGTTTGGTGGAAAGGGGTGGTTTAGGGATAGTAAAAGGGTGTTTTTTAGGTTGCCGACCACCATCTTGTCATTTGATGAAACAGTGGCTGATAGCCCAGAAACAGGGGTTAAGACGTTTAGTTTTGGTAGTTTTTAGGAGTAGTAACAAGGTTGTCTACATTTGGTGTCAGGCCTCTTTAAAGCCAAGATCCAAGTCGGTGTTGTGGCGATGGGCCCAAGGGTCACGGGGGCGATGCGGTCAGTCAGACTTCCTAGCAGCCGATGTGGAGAAGGGTGCGTGCAGTGGCGTCAGGGTGTGCCCTACACATGGCGCTGCAGATGGCATGGCGGCCATGGTGCTAGCCTGCTCACTACCCCAGGATAAAATATGCAAAGTGAGTGGGGGCATATGGGTATGGCAAAGAGCAGGGGGCCCGATGAGTAAGTGTTGGGGTTGGAAAGTTTACGGCAAATGGATGCAGGTATAGCCTGTTCCAGGAGCCTAGCATTGCAAGGTGGCGCACTGGTGAGAGGCGGGGAACAGGACAGGGGATGGGCACCAGAAAGTGGCTCAGTGGGGGCCGGTATGAAAATGTGCCCATGTAAGCTAAGCAGAATTGCTGTGAGGATGAAGGAGGCATGCAGAGCAGTCCTGGGACACGCATTGCACAGTTCCCGAATGGGAGACAGCTGAGGGCATGTTGTGTGGTTGGGGTAGGGGAGACAAGGGGTAAGGCGGAGGGAGCTCTACAAGGGAGTGGCCTAGGGCGCAGGAGTAGTGGGGAAGGGGAATGTTGAAGCCCCTGGAATAAGGCAGGTTTTGTGCATTGGAGCGGGCCAGGTTGGTATGGAGTGAAGAAGAGCATGGCAGTATAGGTGAAGCTGAAGAAGGGGAGGAAGCACATGATTTGGGGGACCCCTATATATTTAGAGAGAGGCTGGCGAGGCCCATTAAGGTATATGTGAAGAAGTTGAGAGGGGGGGTCACGAGGGTGGTGAAAGAGTAGCTTAGTGGTGGTGTGAAGGGTTTTGTGGGAGAGGGGGGAATGGATGGTGGTGAGAGGGAGATAAGGGGCATCATGGGTTGGGAGCAGAGCTGCACAGCGTAAGAGATATGGGGGACTCTGGGACTGGGAAGGATGGGCAGAGTCACTGGGTGTGGGTGGGGAGATGTGTAAGGAGGCAAAAAGAGTAGCCAAGATCTCCATAACACCAGGCCTAAAAGATGGTGATTTGGTTTTAGGTCAGGTTCTCAGCACGTACAAGGGAGAGTTTAGTGTTAGTCACATACCCCTGGCAGAAGAGACAATATGGTCCAGGGCGGCTAACCGGACGGCGTTGATGGACTGAGGTGTGGTAACACCTGGAAGGTATGGTGGGGACTCTTCGACATCAGTACTGGGAAGGTCAGGAGTGGTCTCCCAGGGAAGCAGAAAGCAGCAGAGACAGCAGAATTGGTGGGGTACTTGCGTCTTTAATGATGAGTTGTCTGGCATGAGTGGCGTGCAGATAGACTGCGTTGACGTGGGTAATGAATGGATCCAACGAGGTCTACAGTCTTTATGACCAGTGATTTGCCAGTGGTGTGCCCAACCTTTCAGGGACAGCCCAACCAAGGAGGGGCGGAGAAAACAGGATGAGGGCAGCCAGGGCAAAGGAGAGCATGTTGGGATTTCTCCAGGGGTGTACATAACAGAGAGTACTGTAAGTTTAGACATGAGTGCTCCAAATGTGCAGCATAGCACCAAGTCATTCATTGCACAAGTTATGCCAGAGAAGCACAAGAGATGATGGGAAGGTTGTGGCAGTCTCTGGGGCAGTGAGGTGGGCACAGAGGGGAACAGAAATGTGCAGGGAAAGGCTCTTATTCAAATTAAGGTGTACAGACTGAAATACTGGGTACAGCAGCTTGGGAAGCAAGAGGGTGCCGCCTTACTGTTTGAATGTTTTCAAAATGCATTCTGTTGGAAACTGAGCTTCTTTGCAAATGCCCCTTCACACATGTTTCACTCCATTTTGATTGTTAGATGCTGGTCCTTGACTCTGATAGTGCACTGGGACCTGCTAACCAGGCTCATGCTCTTTCCCCTAAAAGTGATGTGAATTGGTACACCCAATTGGCAAAGTACGTTGCCCCCCTAAAAATCCCTAGTATATGGTACCAGTGGTACCCAGGGCAAGGAAGGTAAAGGGGTTGACAGGGCTGCAGCACTGGTTCTGCCACCCTGTGTGATTGTGTGACCCAATTAAAAGTGCATCTGCAGGTCTGCCATTCCAGCCCTGCATGAGCAGCCTTTCTGCTCAAGAGTGACTCTGCATACACCATGTGCTGCAGGGCCACACCACTGTCTTAATATTATTAGGTCACTGTTAAGGGTGTCCTCCTAAGCCCAGGAATTGCATCATATTAAAGGTGGGATAAATATGTTTATACATATATATATATATACCTACAGTATAAATATGTTTATACATATATATATTCACTGAAAAAACCATAGGTTTCAGGCCTTATATAGTTAGGAATCAGCATTTAAAAAACCTTTGAAATTCACTGAAAAAACCATAGGTTTCAGTCCTTATATAGTTAGGAATTAGCATTTAAAAAAACCTTTGAAATTCACTGAAAAAACCATAGGTTTCAGGAGTTATATAGTTAGGAATTCGTTTTTAAAAAAACCTTTGAAATTCACTCAAAAAACTATAAGTTTTAGTGGTGTTATAGTTAGCGGGACATTTTACTCATACAAAACCAATGAAATTGCTCCTATATAGTTAGTTGTACTAACTATATTTCGCGCACCCGCAATCCACTGCTGATGATGTCACATATTAGATCATTCTTGACATGGTCAGTGACATCACTGATGACATCTCAAATGACATCACTGATGACATCACTGATGACATCATCCAGTGAATGTGGTTTGCTTCGTTATTTAAATATGTATTATATATATAGCAATTTACATTGAAGAATGAGTGGATATATATAAATAAATATTTGGATGGAGGATTTAGTAGCAGTGTAATTGACTGTTTACTTGACCAATTTATAATGTCTCACTAAATATAGTGGATAGTGACTAAACTGTGTGAATATCTGTATCACTTTGTCAGTTGTTGTGTAAACTGATTCTACAGTTGGTTACTAGCTATGTGAAAGTCTATATTAGTTATTGATTAGTTAACTGAGTATTTGTATGGGAGTGTGAAAGTGTGTGTGGTTCGGTGGGGGATGTGTGACTGTCCAAAGATGTGTGAATAGTTGATTCAGTAGATATATGAAGTTAAAACTACATGTTCTAACAGTTTGGGTGAGGGAATCTCTTTATGGGTGTGGTGATGAGCAAATATATTTCTCAAAGGTACAGGTCCAACAAACTAGAAAAATAAAAGGCAGTGTATGTGTCAGTTGTTGTATATAAATAAGTATACATAAGACACAATGATTGTGTGAGTGACTGTATGGATAACTGTATACTTGTAATAATGATTTTATAATTCACTAAGTATGACTTACTATCTAAATGAATAGAAGAAGTGGTGTTTGTATAAGTGTTTTGCTAAGTAAATATGTAAGTATGATCCATTGTTTGCATAAGTGAGTAGGATGACTTCATATGTGAATAGGATGTGTGCTGTTGTTTAATGTCGATATAGACGTATAAGTATTTTTGATAGTGTTCTATTGTTCATTGACAGCATGTATGAGTGAATCCATAGGTAAGTGATTAGATGTGTGTATACATCTATGAATCACTGAGTGGATTTTTAGATACTTGTATTGCTGTGACAATGCATTTAAATATGATACTCTGTATTTTACAAACAGTGATGAAAAATTGTAATAGTGTATGAAAAGGTGTATGTGATTGTCACGTGGATAATGTCATCAGTGATGTCATCAGTGATGTCATTTGAGATGTCATCAGTGATGTCACTGACCATGTCATGAATGATCTAATATGTGACATCATCAGCAGTGGATTGCGGGTGCGCGAAATATAGTTAGTACAACTAACTATATAGAAGCAATTTCATTGGTTTTGTATGAGTAAAATGTCCAGCTAACTATAACACCACTAAAACTTATAGTTTTTTGAGTGAATTTCAAAGGTTTTTTAAAAACGGATTCCTAACTATATAACTCCTGAAACCTATGGTTTTTTCAGTGAATTTCAAAGGTTTTTTTAAATGCTAATTCCTAACTATATAAGGCCTGAAACCTATGGTTTTTTCAGTGAATTTCAAAGGTTTTTTAAATGCTGATTCCTAACTATATAAGGCCTGAAACCTATGGTTTTTTCAGTGAATTTCAAAGGTTTTTTAAATGCTAATTCCAAACTATATAAGGCCTGAAACCTGTGGTTTTTTCAGTGAATTTCAAAGGTTTTTTAAATGCTAATTCCTAACTATATAAGGCCTAAAACCTATGGTTTTTTCAGTGTTTTTTTAAAAACAATTGATTGGTTAACTGGCTTATTAAGTGTATCTTAGTGAATATATATATTAGCGAGTAATGTTTAAATATTTAAATATATGCATGAGTGATGTAATATGTGACGTCATCAGCAGTGCATTGCAGACGTGCAAGTTATAGTGAGTCCAACTAACTATAACGTGGGAATTTCAATGGTTTTATGCGAGTAAAATTTCCAGCTAACTATAACTGGTGTGAAACCTATGGTTTTTTCAGTGAATTTCAAAGTTTTTTTTAATGCTAATTCCTAACTATAACTGGTGTGTAACCTATGGTTTTTTCAGTGAATATATATATATATAAAATTTCTATGGCAAAATGAGACCCCTCATTTTGTTCCTTTTCAAATTAAATGTATGAAGTGTTACCACTTTATTCCAATCAAGATGACTTCAGGTGTGCCATACTTTTGTCATAAGTAAGACTGTTAGCGTTCTAGTTGTTCTTTAGAACACTCTGGGACATTCTGTCATTGGGCTATAGTTGGGCTACATCTGGCTGATATTTGGGCTACATTTGTTTTTTTTTTCTCTGGTGGCCATCTTTGGGCTACATTGGGCTACATTGGGCTACATTGGGCTACATTGGGCTACATTTGGGCTCTAACATATATATAGCCCAATGTAGCCCAATATATATTTTTTCAAAGTTAATTTTCGTAAAAACCACTGGAGCACATATCTTGAGACATAGCAAAGGCACATCGGGCTACCAGTCCCTACAATTTTGCCAAGTTTGGTGGAAAACCATTCAGCCGTTCGGGCTAAAAGTGAGTCCAACCGCCCTATGGAAATTAACATGGGGAAAACACGTTTTGGGACCCCCTTTTATCTCGGCCCCCGCTTGACGAATCCCCCAAACTTTCAGGGAAGGAGCGGAGCGCCGCGAGGCAAAGTTAAGGGAAATTTGAGGAAGATTCCTCAACCGGCGCCAAAGTTATTCCCAATAGAATGTTGCGATTTCCCTATGGAAAACAATCCTAACTATATATACCTACTCGCTATCGCCAGTAGGTAATATCTATACCTACAGTAACCATGTAAAGCAGAATTTTACTGTGAGTGACCGGAGGTCCATACAGTAACATAGGCTGGCTACTGAGGAAGCTCGAGATAGCCAGCTCCATTATGAAACAACCAAATTGTGCCATATTTGGTGTCAAACACTCTGCTTTTTCACTCCCAACACGATTTATGTGTTGAGGGGCAGCTGGCATGAACAGGGGAGACAGCCTGAGTGGGTACCCCCTCAATGATAAAGTGACCCTATGATTTGGTGGGCTTCCCCGAGACGTTTGCCACCTAGATTAGAGTCTGCCCTCCTAGTGGGATGTGCTAGCACTTCCCCAGGATGGAGACAACTTCCTGGGCAGAAAGGAGGTCACACCTCCTCTCTCCCTGGATGGCTAGTGTTTACAGTCATCAAGGTGGTGAGCCTCAAGGCTTTCACTGCTCTTGATTTTGAATTGCCTGGTCCCTCACTCGAGGGCAAAGCCCTTCCTACCCTGCCCAGCCTGACAAGCAGGAAAATGAGGTATTCAGGAGGAATACACCTCCAAAAGGCTAATCACGCCTTTAGGGTCAGCCAGGGGTCTGTATAGCCAAGGAAGTGTTCTACCATGTTGGAAAACCCTAAATAAGAGGACTCTGGTTAGAAAGGTGACGTACACCCACAGGATGTGGTCACCTCAGGGGTGGGCTAGTCAAAGGGACCAGTAGCCCATTGGTTACAGTACTTCATGCCCTTAACGTCCCCTAAACTAAGACTTAAGAGGCTCCCCTGACACCACAATAGCAGTTCTGACTTTGTGTCTGTGAAGGGTCACAAAGAAGATGCCGTCACCGACAACAGTACTCTGGACTCTGCTGCAGCGAAAAGAGGGGACACTAAACTGCCCTGAAGCGACCATATACTGGAACCATGTGTTTGACGTGTGTCAGTGGCAAAAGCTCATTGCTCCTAGCAAGAAGGACTCAAGTGGACACCAGAAACTGAAGCAAATTCCCCTGGATTGGTGGGACCAGCAACCTGCAAGCTGCAGGAAAATCGACATGCTGCCTGACAAGAATTGTAACCCAATGGGCCTGTGTAGATTGAGCCTAAAGAGAAGTGGTATCCTGCAAGATTGGAGTGGTAGCTAAGCTTTCACCAACTTTCAAGCCGCACCTCCAGTCCTGTTGATCTCCAGCTGCCAACTACATTTGCAGCAGCCATGGCTTGGTGATCACCAGTCAGGTGATCGACCCCTTGAGGGACAACTCAAGCCTGAGACCAACTCGCAGGGACAGCGACCGACATCAGCGACAATTCTGCTGCTGTGTTCCTGCATCCTGAAGTTGGAGTCGTCGAGTGTGTGGTAAAGCACCTTTGGCGTGACCTGCGCTGGTGGTTGATGATTGACAGCTGCCAGTTACCTCTGCACCTGGAGCCGCAAAGCAAGGTAGAAGAAATCCAGCTGCTGAACTTGGGTCATAGGACCCCAAAGGCCTCTAGTCTCTGGGTAGAGTGGAATTCTATCTCAAAGTGTGGTTGTATCAAGTGCTGCAAATTTGACAGCTCCCGCAGATCCCGTCCAGTACCAAGTCATCTCTGCACAAGGACTCCCTGGACAAGAAAACAAAATAATAACAGTTGGAACTTGGTCTAGGGAACCACATGACCTTATCCACAAGAGGGTTCATTTGAACTCACCCTGCAAGTGACTGAGTGTCATTTGAGTTTTCCCCCATTCATTTTCAGTCTGAAAGATTTACTGCATTTATTTTTTAATACTTAAAAAATCCACAACTCAGTTTGTGTGTATGATATAAAGTTTTTTTTGGTATCTATATTTCTAGAAAAATAAGCTCTATTTTTTATAAATTGGTGTCCGATTTCTTTTGAGCTGTCTCAATTACTCATGCACCATAATGGTACTGTAAAATGCTTAACACAAGTTCCTTCAGTAATGCCAGGCTGCTCTTTGTCACACTACCAGGTCTAAGCTAAAGATTATTGTTTTTTGATCCAAGGATCATCTCTGTGTATTGTGAGAATATTGTATGGTACGGCCTCTCAGCCACACCCCTTAATACTCCTCCTTGTAACAGGTTCAGACTAGGATATATTGGCCCTCGCTGGAGGCGTTGGGCAGAAGATTTTAAGTCTGTTAAGGAGCACCTAAAAGTGGAAGGGAGAAATTGGGGAAGGAAGTGAGAGAGGGTCAGGTGGCAGACCCCTTGGAAGAAGAGTCACTCATATTGTTGCCTATCTGATTAGTCCCTAAAAAAGTGAAGCGTCAGTCCAGACTGATTCAGCATCTATCTTGGCCAGAGAGTCAGTCAGTAAATTATTACATGTCAGAGAACGTGACATCTGTGTGGTACACAACAGTAGATGTGGCAATTGACTTGGTGAACACAGTGGGGACCGGTGAGTTGATGGCTAAGAGTGACATAAATCAGTCTTTTTATTGTTGCCAGTGCACTAAGATGATTTTGAGCTGTTGGGTATTCAATTTAGGGGCAGATGCAATGTGGACAAAGCATTGCCAACGGGCTGCTCTATATCTTGTGCATTATTCTAGACATTTAATTCCTTCTAACAGTCAAGTCAAGTCAAAAATTTGTATAGAGCACTACTCACCCAGAGGGTCTCAAGGCGCTTGAGGGGGGGTGGTGTTCGTTACTTATCAAATAGCCAAGTTTTGAGTTGTTTTCTGAAGGAGATGTGGATGTTTGTGTTTGCTACAGGACACACTGATGTGACTCATTATCTGGATGATTACTTATTTTGTGGGACATTCTGGTTCCGCGGCTGCCAACAGATGTTAGATAGTTTTAAGGAGCTCATGGAGGATGTTGGGGTTCCCTTGGCACAGGACAAGACAGTAGGCCCACAGACGGCCTTGACGTTTCTAAGGATTGAGACCAATATGGTGAGGATGGAGGAGAGAGTGCCAAATGATAAACGATGGATGATGATGTCACTGATTGAGGGAATGTTGCGGAAGAAGAAAGTGAAAGTGAGAGATGTGCAGGTGCTGTGGGACATTTGAATTTGTAGTGCACAGTGGTGAGAGTTGGCAGGACGTTTTGTAGAAGGCTGGGATTGTCCCCGGCAAGGTTGTCTCTGCCACATAATAGAATGAGGGCCTGATTTAGCTCTTGGTGGATGGGTTACTCCATCACAATGGTGATGAATATTCTGTACGCTGAAATATAAATCCCATTATATCCTACAGGATTAATATTTTGTCGGATGGGATCTACGACACTGTTGTGATCTAGAATCTAAATCTGAGACTGAAGGCAAGGGTGAAGGAGAATTTGAGAAAGGGTCTGGCATTTTTGCAGCAGTTCAATAGAATGGCACGGTTGGGAGAAAAGGCTGAATGGAAGATGCAAATATTTTCAGATGTCGCTGGAGGTTTTGAATTTGGTCTTGATTGGCAGGGACATTGGGGGGGACAGAACGGTGGACGGATGGATGGCTGAATGCAAAACCCAGCATAGCCCTTTTGGAATTGTTTCCATTAGTGGTGGCATTGACAAAATGGGGGGGACAATTTGGCTAACAAAACAGTGCTCTTTAACGTGGCAGTGGTCCACATTGTGAAGAGAAAGTCGGCAAAGGATACACAGGTATTGAACTTGCTGAAAGCATTTGTGCTAGGATGCTTGAATAGAAATATTGTCTTTAATGCCCGGCAGGTACCGAGAGTGGATAACAGCATTTTAGATGCATTGTTTCATTTTTAGTAGCAGAGATTGCGTGGTTTAGCTTTGTGTTCAGAGTGGCAGGAACACTGATGCTGGCAGAACTGCGGCGGATAGGAAACAGTGGGTGCTGCTGTTGGTTGTGAGCTCCTTAGCACAGTTGACATAGCAGGCATACAGGCAAGTGTAGAGGGAGCATTCGCAATCCAGGGCAAGGTGGAGAGCAGCAGAGAATGAGGCTTGGATGTGATTTGAGAATGTTGTAAACTTTATTATGGACATGATTGCAAGACGTTGGTAGAAGGTGACAATTCCAGGAAAGCTGGCAGGTGTTGTCTTTATGGGGAAGTTATTGCGGGGGTATGCCCCATTGGTGGGAGAACTAGGTAAGAGGATCTTGTAAAGCTGGGCATGGGAACGAGGCAATGGGGAACAGAAGAGGGGGTCATTAGTGTGGGCTGTGATGCAGGGAGTGTTGTGGACGCTAAAGGTGATTTGTCATAACAAATATGAGGAGGTGCTTTTTCAGCATTGATGTCCATCATGTTTTTTTGGGGCCTTTAGATTATCTGAATTGTTGGGCGGCAGAGGGGCATTAGAGTTGAATGGAGTAATGTTGAAATGACTGGGGGATCATAGGGAATATTATTAACCCCTAGCATGCGGTGCGAATTTTCGCGCTGTGCGGCCGTTTTGAAGAGTGGGAGGGATCATGACGGCCCACAGCTGTCATCAGCACACGCCCACCGTGATGCATGACGGCCGGGGGCAGTCATCAGCATGGAAGGGGTTAAAGAAGTCTAAGATGGATCATGGGTAAGAGGGGTGAAGGTCACATTGGGGAGTTTTTCAGGGCAACGTTTTTGTCCATTTTTTCGGTGCCACACGCTGACACAGCAGATGGGAAGTAGGTCAAGTCAGGTGGCTGTGCACATGGACAGGGAGGAGGTGACAGCATACCAGTTATTGGCAGTACTACAGAAGATGTTGGGAACAATGGGGCTGTTGGCTGCAGAGTGCGGGACACATTAATTTAGAATAGCGGCAGCAACTGAGGCAGTCAGAAAGGGATGGGGAAGGGAAAAGATAATGCGCTTGGGAAGCTGGTCTTTGGGTTGTTACAGGAGGTATGTGTGGGAAGATTAGATGGATTGATGGGGTAGACCTTCCTTTGTAGGTTCTGTTCCCGGTCCACAACACCCTGGTTTGACCATATGGATAGTTTAACACTCCTTTTTTTGTGAAATGGGCAATGATACAGGCAGCCAGGAGATGTTTTGGGGGTTGAGGAGCATGGTGAAGGGGTATTTGGTGGAAGGAATCGTTGTCACTGATGATTAGGATTTGAGAGAACGCAGGATACCTGGAAGTGTTATCCATTCACTTGGGTGAAAATTATTTGGCGCTGGAAAAAGGATTGGCATTGAAAAGGATGACGGTAGACCTTCTGGAAATTAAGCATCTTTGGGTTGGTACATTTGTTATGTTGACAGAGTTGATACCTAGGAGAGTGTGGAAAGGTGAGGTTCACCCAGGAGCCAACGATAATACGAGGAGGAAATTGATCAGGGTGTTGAGAAGATTTTGCAGAGAAGAAGGGATAGGGCACAATGTGCATCCAGAATTGTGGTTTGAGGTGAAGCAATTGTTTAGAGGTAACAGGGTGCATTTTTCAATAATGGGAATGGACCTTTATTTATTACGTGAGGCTTTGGCAGAAGCGTTCGGAATTAAGCTATGTCGAAGGAGTTAAGGGTGTAGCTTGTGGAAAGAAGCGGGGGCGGGGAAGGAAGACCCTGAAGGAGTTTTTCTGGTTGACAGTTGTCCCCATAGGTTTTTAGGGGTTGAATCACCTGTATTGCTGTTGGGGTGGGTTTATTGGGGAGATAAGGGTGCATTTGCAGTAGGCAAGAAGATAAGGTTTATAGTTGGATGAAATAAGGTTGGGTAGGTTGTAGACTACAAATATAGTGACAAGTAGTGGAGTTGTTGGAAAGGGACAATTAAGGTTGGTGGTAGTAAATGTTAGGTGGGCATTTGTGAAAAGCGAGGTTGTTAATTTTGTAAGTACAATTGCCTAGGAATGTTTAAGCTGTTGTGCACCTGCTCCATTAAAGTGGCCTTTTCCACACTACAAGTGGTCAGTGTCTGTGCTGTGCCCTATCACCCAATAGGACTTGGGGGTGTCATCCAACGGGGGAGGTATCCACCCAGGGCTGATTGGGCGAGGTGATATAGCCAAAGAGGACTGTACTCACCTTGAGCTGGGTTTGGTAAGAATGGGAAGTTTAGGGATAGGCAAAAGGTTTTTTTGGGGCTGCCAGGCACCATTTTGTCATTAGGTTACACTGCCGATGCAAGCAGAGAAATGTGGGTTAAGGAATTTAGTTTTGACCCACCCTCCCTCTCTTTGTTTTTAAGGTTTGGAGAGGCATTAGTTGTGTGAGAAGATGTTTGATGAAGCGGGTGCACAGGGAAAATATGGACTTAGATAGGATGTTCTCGCTGTGCCGGCGGTTTGCCCATAGGTTTTCAGGGTTGAATCTGTTGTATTGCTGTTGGGGTGGGTGAAACAGTTTGTAGGTGGGGGTAAGTGTATACTTGCAGAAGACAAGAAGTCAAGGTTTCAAATTGGATGAAATAAGGTTCGGGCAGGTTATAGACTAAAGATATAATGGCAGGTAGTCGAGTTGAGGGGAATTGTTGGAAGGGGATAATTCAGGATGGGAGATAGGAAATCTTCGGTGGGCATTTATGTGTAGTGAGGTTGCTAGTTTTGTAAGACAAATTGCCTAGGATTGGTTAAGTTGTTGTTGTGCACCTGCATCTTTAAAGCAGACTTTTCCACACTACAAGTGGTCAGTGTCTGTGATCTCTCGCCCAATTCCGATTTTTTCTTACAAAAAGCAAAAACACTAAATGAACGTCTCCATGTGGAGCAGTCTGCGCAGAAGAAAGAAAGGCTGGGCATGTCTGTTTAACACCATCTGCCCTCGTGCGCCCCCAGGAAACATATCTGACAAGCAAGATGAGCAAGGCACAGGCCCTGACCTATATTCCTAACTGAGCCAATGCTTTGTGACTTACAAAACTTCAGCCTGTTTTTTTCCTGGGCCAGTTTCTTTCTTGCTCGGTTCATGACCGTAAAGTCTTCGTTTCGCTCCAGGAAACCTTTCCAGCTTTCACTGCAGGCCTGAAGTTATCTGACTCATCGGGAGACAAGAGCAGAGACAGCGGGAGATCTATCTGCAAATCCCCCTTAGGTTTGAGCTGACCATTTCATATCAGTGGAAGGGAAGGAATGCATAGGTCATAATCGGGGACAAGCTGGCAGAAGTGCCCCGAGTGGCGGGAGTTTCACTGAACGGAGGAGACGTTGCAGACGTCAGGGGCTGTGATCTGCAAAGATAGATACAGCAGAGAACGCATGGTAGTGGACTACTTCCTGTTTTCCAGGGATTTGTATGGCGAGTCTTTTGTTAATACTGTTTGTTTTTGTTCATCAGAATTCTGCAGAATTGTGGCGAACGCCGACTATGTGTCAGTTGCATGGAGAGGTGTCGTGTGCAGTGAAGGCACTTTCTTTATATTAAATGCTACACCTCAAACATAGACAAAAACTGACCATGCCCGAATTCCGCTTGGCAAGCTGGTCCGATGGCTTTATGTATAAACATGCTAGCAAATAACCAATGCATATCATTTCAATAAAAGTGTGCAGGTCCTTCTTAGCGACCAAGTATGATTAAAACAGGCATAGAAACCATTTTATTTTTATTTTTAAGGCATATCACAGGAAAATATTATTATTATTGGTGCAAACGAAAGGTACTAGTCACCTCGAATTAGGGTAACTTTAAGGCTAAGTTTAGACACCAAAGGGTGGAGAAAAAAATAAAAAGGATAAAGAATGAAAAGAAAAAAAAGCATTGAGAAAGTGAGTTATTAGTCCTCCTGCCTTGGCACTGAAGTCTACTTCCTATTAGAAACAGGTGCACATGTGATCAGGCAAAATGCCATCTTTCACAGTGCAAGAGACCTGTTGGTTGAAATGGGTTAACCCATTGCACTGTGCTGTATGCTAGAGTTGGGAGAAACAAAACGAGAATGAGAGCTGAACAGACTAATGGATAAAGAAGGTGGGTCCAAAGCCCCTCTATGTATGTATAAATATATAGGTATCTTTACTTTTGTAAAAAAAATAACCAGAAACACATTTAAGATAGTTAATCTTTCACTGTTTAGGGGCTTAGTAGCACTGCAAATGGCAATTTCTACCTGTTTTTCACTCTCATCAATGGCCATAAGCAATAGCCTCTATTGACCTGGTAGATCAGTGGGCTTTTGCCAGGCTCAGTAGTAGTAGCACTTTGTTGTGTCAGCCTGTCAAAGACAGGCCATACAATATACAAGAAAGAGCATTCACAATTTAATTATTAGTAACATACTTCAGTAGTTTCAGAATAGTCTTAAAAAGTGCTAATGTATAACCAACAACTGGCTCTAAAGTGCTAACACTTATAAAACCGGCTAGGGCGCTCGACCTTGGACCTGGGGATCTGGGTTCGAGTCTCGGTAACGACGCCAAACATCCTGTGATTCTGGCAAATCACTTAATCTCCCCGTGCCTAACAAAAATGAATGTGTGTCCTCACGTAACGTAACTGGTGCTATGTAAAGCGCTCTGATACCCGATTCGGGTCAAGTTCGCGCTATATAAAACTCCGCAAAACAAATTAAATAATAATAGTAATTAAATCACTAATGAAGTGCATCTTAAAATGGCCCAACCATTATGCAAAAGTTCTAGTACATAGCCATCGATCGGCTCCAAAGCGTGAATACTTATAGAAATGCATTGGTTACAATTAACCAACAAGACTTCTAATTAAGGACCCACAGAAATAATTTAAAAATCAACAAGAACAAACTGAATCACTAAAGCAGTGTATCTTGAAATTACCCTACCACTATGCAAAAGTGTTAGTTCATAGCCTTCGACCAGCTCTAAACTGCAAATACTTTAAAAAATGTGTTTGATACAACTAACAGAAAAGAAATCTAATTTAGAAGCCACAGAAACCTCCCAAAAATAACTTAAATCATTAATAAAGTGCATCTTGAAATGACCCCACCACTTGCTTCAGACAGATGCTAGCAACTGTAATGCAAACAATAGCTCATACAGTTAAAATAAATCAATAAAAACTTCATTAAGACTCCTGGGATAAAATAGTACAGTTGTCTAGTTACTTTTTAAGTGAGAAACATATGTAAATATATATATATATATATATGTATGTATATATGTATATATGTATGTATATGTTGCTACCAATCCTGTTTCCATACAAACAGGTCTGACACATGCTCGGTTTGCCAAATAGAAATTTAATACCTCCAGTGCACATTTGCCAATTACCACGATGTCCACAATTACAGCGTCTGGCAGACGCGTTTCGGCGTGTGCCTCATCAGTGCCAGTTCCTTGCTGAAAGTGTCAAGATGCTTCCTTCGCGGGGCTGATGTTTAAATAACACACGAGTGACCTCATTGGCTGGGAGTCGTTGTTATAGAAAGCAGACAGGGAAAGTTCCTCCGATGGTTTATGTCGCTATACTCCCAGCTATGAGCCCTCGGTTACTGCGCACTGTGTCCCGCATTCAGAAACCAACACACAAAACAGAACAGTCCGATGTAGGTACAGTATGTATATGTATATATATATTACATATGTGTGTGTGTGTACATATATATATTCACTGAAAAAAACATAGGTTTCAGGGGTGTTATAGTTAGCTGGACATTTCACTCGAACAAAACCATTGAAATTCCCCCGTTATAGTTAGCTCAGCTAACTATAACTTGCGCGGCCGCAATGCACTGCTGATGACGTCACATATTACATCACTCATGACATGGTCAGTGACATCACTCATGACATCACTGATGACATCACTGATAACATCATCCAGTGAATGTGTGTTTTTATGAAAAATAAATATGTTTTATATATGTATATCTCAAGGTCGATGGATGAATAAATAGGTATATAAGTGTCTAAATGAATGATTTTTTCTGTAAAATTGATTGTATGCATGATTAAGTGTATCTTAGTGAATACATGGGTTAGTGAGTAATGTTTAAATATGTCAATATCTATATCAGTCTCTCACTTTGTGTATAAGTGGTTGCATGGGTAGGTGAGTAGCTACACGAGTGTCTAAATAGTAAGTAAGTAAGTAAACGTTTATTTCTACATGATTAATTAAAATCTTTACAAAATTATAAAAACACCAGTAGGTATAATTAAAAAACCATTTGTTCTTAATCTTAGTGAGTTAGAATAATTTAAAAGTAAGAAATTGATTAAGATCAGTTAGGAATAAGCATTAAAAAAACTTTAGAAATTCACTGAAAAAAACCATAGGTTTCAGGGGCTTTATAGCTAGCTGGACATTTCACTCGAACAAAACCATTGAAACTCCCCCGTTATAGTTAGTTCAGCTAACTATAACTTGCGCGCCCGCAATGCACAGCTGATGACGTCACATATTACATCACTCATGACATGGTCAGTGACATCACTCATGACATCACTGATGACATCATCCACTTATATTTGCTTCTTTGTACTGCACATTTGAGAAGGTTGTGTTTCTTTACAAGACTTATCCTTAATACGAAGTTTCAGATGAAGTTTACTTTTGTATCTTGAAAGATATGTGAATATCTCTGTAAACATGGCCGCCACCACAATTTGGTAAAAGCAACTTGGCACGCTCTGTGACTTGTATCATAGCATAAATTTCGCTACATCAAATGAGGGCATATAACCAGGTACTATGCTAAGGAAAGTCTCATTGAGAAACACCATTAATAATGTATTTTGGTGTAAGCAACGTGGTGTACATAAACGTGTTGCATGTACTTTACCATATTTATTGCCAAAAGAGATAAACGTGACTAATTATAGTCATACAACCCTGCACAATTGTTATGATGGTAAATATTTAAAGTTTTATTAAGAAATGTCATTATTTGCCCGACACTTGCACATTACAAGATGTCTGACTATGCTGTTGCCGAGTGGGAGAGTCTATTACAAGCTGTCCCTCACTGATTACCATGTCAACTGTGAGAATTTTTTTCACTTTATTTATGCACGCTGTATTTGCAACAATGTTCGTGTGATCAAGACATACTTTTCTGTCGAAACGCGTAGCGAGCAAGCAGTAAAAGCTACCTACTTGCAGAATTTGACTTCGAGAGTGCGTTTATTTGCAAGAGTTGAGGTAATTATAATTAATGTATTATTATGTTTTGTTTATTGTTATTTTTAATTAATTTATTGTTAATTTATTATTAATTGGTAATTAACTTTTAATAATTGATAATTACATTGTTTTTGTTTTTTTATGTGTAGCGGGTTGTGTGTTTATGAGGGAATAGGTTGGGAAGTAATTTAATGTTATTTAAGTAAATAATAATTACATTTTATTGGTATTTATTATAAAAAAAATGTTAATTATTTTTAATGTTATTATTTTACAAAAATTATTTAATTATTAGGTATTTTAATTTAACCCCTACGCTATCCTACATCTTCCTCACTGAAGTGGGAATAGTAATTTTTACCCCTACTCTATCCAACACTTTCTCTACTGTTGCACTCCCTGGAGTGGGAATAGTAATTTAAACCCCTACGCTATCCAATACTTTCCCTACTGTTGCACTCACTGGAGTGGGAATATTAATTTTAACCCCTATGCTATCCAACACTTTCCCTACTGTTGCACTCACTGGAGTGGGAATACTAATTTTAAATGTGTGTCCTAATACGCAGCATACTGCACAATTCCCCAGCAACCTTTGGGCTTTCCTTCTCCTCTCACCAGCGTGCCCTGTTCCCCACTGTCAATTCCAGAGCAAAGATTCTGCACTGCAACGAAAGTAGCTCTGTGAGAGCTGCTGCTAGTGTGGGTGGAAGTTTGATTATCCATGGGTCTGCAGAGAACATCAGGGGGCAGGTTTATGTGGGACTTTTGCCACTTTTGCGCCGCCGTTGCGTCACTTCTGTGACACAGCGGCGGCGTAAACCCTGTGCCACGTTGCGACATACTTACATTGTGACGCATCTATGGAGATGCGTCACAGTGTAAGGCCCTGCACCACATGAAACCTGACGCAGGTTTCATGTGGGCGTTTCCACGCAGGGGAGGCGTTCCGTCGCAGGAACGCCCCTGAAAAGTGACTCAGTGAAATCTACAAGATTTCACGGAGTCACTTTACCAACGCTGATGAGTCAAAACCCTGCGCCTGCTTGAAGTAGGCTTGACGCACCACATTACAGATAGGGCAAGTTGGAAAAGTGCTGGAGTTGCGTGCCGCACGCAACACATCTTCAGTACTGCGCCAACTTCAAGCCCTAGATATGACACACATCTGTTTATTCCTGCGTCATGGGTGGCGCAAGGATAAACTTGCATGCCGTATCTTTCCTGGCGCATCTCTGCTGATTTGCAAAGAGGCGTCAGGCAAAATTAATCTGCCCCCAGGTGTCAAAAGGGATGGTTGCCGGTGTCACAGAAGGCCACTTGCATTCATCCACCACCGTCAGATCCGCAAAGTCGTGAGAGGGATGGGAGTTGGTAGACCAATCTCCTCCTTCATCAGCTCCTTGGATGTAGTGAATTAGCAGGGTCGGACTACTGCCCGATGGGTTGGGCTAAAAGATCACTTTGCGGGACTGTTTTATGGGCAGGTTAAGAGGTTTTTCAGTTAATTTCCCCAACTTTAACACAAACATTATCTACAGCAAACATAAATGATTGCAAAATGCTCATGCAGAATGTCTTTACAAGTTCAAAACTGCCTGATTTGCAAATTAGGGCCTATTTCTTTAGCTATCTGTTTCGGTAACGGTGGTCACTTTCATTTTTGGGCTCAGTTCGAATCTCATTAGCACCCACACTAGCACCAATATCAGGGAAAAACTAATTTACTGAGAACTAAGAATAGCTGAATGTTAAATCCAATGTTTAAGGCAATGGCTTTGTCTGAAAACAATACATAACAAAGGTACTAGCAGAAGAGTGTTGGTAAATATAACCACACGATATAAGCTGCTAGGACACAAGGGAATTCTTCAAACGTGCACTACACAGCACCCTTCTCTGCTTACCAAGAGGACCACCAGCTCGAATAAGATGTGCAGTTGAGAGAAATTGCACCTTGTAAATTATATTACAGAACAATACAAAATCATACTTTTTTTTGCTCAAGACCCAATGCCAAGATCAGCACCCAGACCCCGATGCCAGCGTCTTAGTCACTAGAACACAGTCCCTAAATTGTTCTAAGGCACACAGAAAATTCGAGTTTTCTTTGATGCTCGACTTAATCGCGTGATGGTGCGAGTCATGTGATGCTGATGCCTAAGCCAGGGTACCCTCTGTCTCGGAGGAAGGTGATCCGCGGCATCTGCAGATGATGGAACGCATGATTACCATTAGCAAAGGGGGATGATTAATATCACCTCAGACCGCCCACGTGCTCCCAGATTATCCATCATTTCTCTTCAGCAGAAAAAATGGTTCTTTTTCGAAAAGGGGGCCGGCCCCCTGAACTATGAATAGCTAAAGCATCCCCTGGCATGTTTACTAATTGAGAGGTAGAGACAGGGTCCAACACTTACATATTTTTACACTGAACAAATGTTGGTCTTTTAAAAAAAAAAAAGGATGCCGCGGGAGCTGTGGGTCACACTGACATAACAAAGCACTTCTGTAGCTGAATTATAAGTCGTTTTATGATTAATACTCATCGAGAGATGTAACCGGGCTGTTCTCTCCGCCAGGATCTATTTTTCCACTTAAAAGGTTCACTAGATGGCTGCCACAAAAAGCTTTAAAGCTGTGAACTTTGCAGAACACAAATAAACCAAACCACCACCTGGCTTTGCAAACAGGCAGTCGAATCTGTGTTTTTTATGACGATTTCTTTCAACAAAAGACAGGGCAACCGAGACAAGGGCCAGAAGCATGTTTGGTCTAAAGGGACGGCTCTGTTCAAAATTACGATATTTCACTTACTTTATGTTGCAGAGATGAAGCCAAAATGTGAGAATTTCACAAAAGAGATAATGCAGTCTCCGTTGGGCCTTCAGCATGACCATAACATGTATGATCACGTTTGAGGACACAAAGACGAAGAGTTTGAAGCCGAATGAAGAACATTTTATATGCCTGCCTGGTGTAATTAGAGACAATTTTAATTTTGAAGGGAAACAGTTTGGAAGTAAAACACATCTTGAAATAAGAAGATAAGTCTTCGTCCTCAACAGTGAAAGGTGACACTTGGGCCACAAGGCACCATGTCAGTGAGGCATCGAGTTGTCCGCCCTCTATTTTAATTTTGCATATGGTTCTAATCTTGGTACACTTGAAGCAAATGCTCAGAATACTCAAGGCTAGCTAGCTCTGTACTCAAAGTCCAGAAGTATTTATATTGTTTCCTGGTGACACCAAGCTAAACATTCATCCTACCCCAACCTCCATGTGGGTAATGGGGACAAGGACTAAATTTGGCTCTTTACAATAACTCTTGAGCTTAACAGAATGATCCTCGCTAGGAGGAGTTGAATGAATTCTAATCCTCTATAGGACTTTGTGGGTGTGAGCTAAGAGTCGCATTGAGTCTGGAACATATTTCACACAATGTTCTATTTTTTGTTACATTTTTATGTTGCGTGAACTTGAAAGGAAAGTATTGGAGCGCTTATATGAGCACCAGTTAGATAACACAAGGACTCCTTCATTTTTTAGTAGGCACAGGAGAAGATCAAGTGATTTGCCCAGAATCACAGGATGTTGAGCGACGCCGAGACTTGAACCTGGTTACTCAGCTCCAAAGTCGGCAGCTCTGGACGTTTTTCCAGGATAGTCACTGTTTCTTCTCCCTTCCCTTTCCCCGACATCCTCGCTCTTCCCTGTTAGATGCATGGCCCAGTGTCAAAAGAGGAGTCCTGTAAGAATGGAAACTGTGCCTGGATCCTCTTGTGATATTTGTTAGGTGGTGGGGTCCCACTTTGGAACCCACAATTTGTAATAGTTACACAGGAAAAAAAATAACTGAAAAACAATTAATTAAATATAACACCTGGCAGAATTGTGGTTAAAGTAATAATTCTGAAAGTTTGTCCTTGACTGTGGGGGAGGAAGTGCAGGGTGCTCTATGAGTTGTTCAGTTTCTTCTTCTAAGTCAGAAGATGCTGTCACTTCTATGTCTGTTATTTCCTGATTTTTGGAAATGTGTAGCTGTACCCCAATAAGTGTATTATTAATTATTGAAAGATAAGCGGAGGAGTTCCACAAATTTGGGTCTGAGCATTCTCTTTATATATCAATGCAATCTGGAATTTTATTTCATTTAGTTTCATTGAAGTGAACCAAGGTCACAGGCCACAGAAATCAAGTGCTTTTTAAATTAAGGCTCAGTACGGGAATGGAAACATGGGAGGATATGTAGAGAGAAGTGGCTGAACGCAGCGCTCCACCACTTGGAAACGGAGAGCTGCACCATATTTACAAGAATTTGGTGCAGGCTTGCGTTTTTCCCTGCACCATAGTGCAAAGGTGTCTGCTTGCAGGGGAGGATTGTTTATGTGTAGGAAGGTGTAATTTCCTGCACATAAGCAATCCTAAAATGCCATTCTGTCACTTTTATGTGTGCTGCTTCATGCAGCACACATGAAAGTGGCAAAATGGTATTTTTTAAGATTTGTTTATGTACAGGAAGGGACACCTTCCTGTAAATAAACACACCATGGCATTTTGCTTTTTCCATGTCAGCTGCACAAGGCAGCACACATGGAAAAAGCAAAAACAAGGAGAAATAATGCATTTCTCCTCGTTTCGCCAACTCAGGACCAGGATTTACCTGGTCTTCATTTTTGCGCTGCCTCCTATGTACACCACCCTTGTACATAGGGAGCAGTGTCAAAATGAATGGGTATTGCAGTGGTACGCCCACAGCAACACCCACTGCCCACCGCTTTCACGCCAACCACAGCGTGAAAGGGGGCCTTATGTACAAGGCAGCGTTAAGCCACGTTAAGTGACTTAACGCTGCCTTGTATTTAAGGTGCAGCCCCTATCGCCATCACAACGTCATTAAAAGTAATGTTGTGATGGCGATAGATGCTTGTACATATGCCCCATGTTATTTTGGCTCTTTTAGCTATGCGTGGGTATGAAGCGGGTGTCAGTCTTCATTTTGGAGTGATGTAAGCAGCCTATGGCAAAGAACTCCACCTAAAAGTGCACTGCCCCTAGAACTTTAGTGACACAGTGGCAACAGTGCAACTAATCTGCCACCACTTCTCAAAAGCCAGTTGCCATGTTTGCATTTGGTCCACAGCTGGGGCCAGACCAGAGATGTGCTGGGAAAAATAGATAGTACCCATATTATTTTCTTGTGAGGGAAAGAAGAAAACAGCTATAATAAGTGCAAATGCTGGGTAAAGCTCAAAACTTCAGCATACATTATGGGACCATTCACAACTGTAAGTTTACATGTGGAGATCGGGATTTGCGACCTGTTGACAGACGCTGAGAGGGAGAGTTGAGCAGTATGAGGAGGTCGCCGCACTGTTCCTTGCTGCTTTACCTGCTTTCACCCACCTCTGCCCATCCTCTACCTTGCCGAGCCCCTAAAGGGATTGCTGTACTCTGCCGAGGTGATCGCTGCTCCTTCTCCAACAAATGGTGCTTTCGGCGTGTGGCAGGCTGGTGTGCTAGCAGAGAGTCCTGCTGATGGATTGCCGAGGGTTGTGGCTCTAAATGTTGGGATTCTACAGATTCTACGCGCCGCCTGGATTTTGAATCGCGACAGAAGCCGCTTGTGAAACGTGGTAGAAGCCGCCTGTGTAACGCGGCTACCTCTGCCGGACTCTTCTGGACTTGAACGTGGATTTCAAGCCGCCTGTGGAACGCGGCTACCGCCGCTGGAGTTGAACGCGACAGAAGCCTGTACCCTGCTCCCCCTGGGCAGTGAGGTGCGGAGCATGGGAGGGTGTGAGCGCAGGAGGCCACCTGAGTTCGCAGTCTCCTTAGCAGCGGGCAAAAAACGGGAGCGGCCCGGTAGCAGCGGGAGCCTCTGCGAGGTTCTGCTCTGTGAGGCTCTTTGCAGGCTTTACTGCAAGCAGACGGCTGGGGGCACAGGAGACACAGGAGCTCTTGGAAAACTTTGTGACAGTTCGGAAGGCAGTGGGGGATTGCAGTGAGGCAGTGACTCCGGCGAGGCTCCACAGCGGAAGGAGCCTTTTAGAAGCAGCAGTTGTCCAGCATCTAAAATCTTTACCTGTCTCCAGTCCGTGTTTTGCTGCTGGCTGCCAGTGCCAGTGCCGGTGGTCAGTTGAGCTGTGCGAGTAAGAAGTAAGGGGCTTGACCGTGCCGCCCCAGCTCTCCAGTGTCTCGCCGCGAATGCGACCTCAACAGAAGCTACAGGAGCTACAGGAGTGGTGGCCCAGTGAAAGAGAGGAGAGTGGAGAATGCTGATCGCCTAAACGTTTAAAGCCACACGGTCTCTACCAGCCTCCACTGCTTGACCCCGACGGCTGGTGTTCCCAGATCCTGCAGTTGTCTGGTTGCTTGATAATTCAAAAGGTTCATTAATATCTTTAGATCTTTAGATTTAAGTGACCGAATCTGTGGGGGAGAGGAGTACACAGTCTGGGGAGGTGGAGTAAGCTGATACGGGGACTGTATAGACCAGTAATTCTTCATTCCCCCATTCCTTTTGCCCAAATTTGGAGAATTAGTGATAAGTTGGATAAGTTGGAGGAGAACAAAAGTGATTTGATTGGGGATATTGGTGATACTGGTGAACTATGCGTTCTGGTAAGGAGAGAACAACAGGAATAGCGGTTAAACGCACAAAGAAAATGCAACAATCAAGGGTAGCGAAAAAGGTTAAATCAAATATATTTGAACCAAACCAGTCGTTAATCTCCCCAATAGCGAGGTTGTTTGAGAAGTCAGGTAAAATACCAGAGAAATTCTCATTTCTGAAGGATCCGACGGGGGTGTTGATGACAAAACAGTTTGAGGGAGAAAATGCAAACTTACAGACCCCAATTAAACCAATTACCAGTGAAATAATCAATAAACTGAGTATACAGAAATGCTTACAACACGGGAAGTGTAACTCTCAAACCAGTACACCGGAGGTAGTGAACAAGGAAATAAGTGACTGTACCACAAACACCGAGTGCAACATTAATGAAAACAACCAAATTACTCAGGAGTGTATGAAAGAACAAAAACACCTAAACATACCTATAGAATTAAATGTAGTAATAAATAAAAGGTTACACATACCACTCGATGAAAACTCGCTAAATCTTCAGAATAATTACGAACATAAAGAGGGATGTGACATACATGAGGACACTGAACATCAAGGCATAAGTCATGGCAATCTAACAGGAGACGAAGATAAAGGGAGGTTTCGAAATAATGGATTAGATGAAAAAATAAAGGATAGCTTGGTGGAATATATATCTGCAGAAAATACCTGTGAGAACAACATGGCAACACAAACCACAGCTATAAAGAATAACCCCCAAAATCAGAAAACTACCCAAAATAACCAATTGGGAATAAAACAACAAAATTTCGAAATAAGTTGGGATATTTTTTACCAAACATCGACTCTTACTTTGGAAGCGTTACAATACCAATCCAGCAAAATGGATATACAAATTGAACTGCTAAAAACAATGGCAAATACAGTTGTAGGGATTGGCAATAAAATTGCTCAACTAAATGGATTGATAAATAGGGCCCAGAATGAGAATGAGAAATTATCTACAGAACAAATCTATTCACCAATCATAGATAAACTTGCCACAATACCAGAGGTTCTGACCAGTATAATAGAAGACACTAAACGAAGCATGGAAATGAAAAAAGGTAAAAATTATGACAATAAGGAAGACAACAGTAACAGTAAAAACAACAAAATAAATAATAAGTTGGAAAATGAATTTACCAGTCTCAAAAAAATAATAAGGGCCAGGAAGAAATATTATCTACAAATGTATACAAAAAAAACAGTAGTATCTAGTGAAGAACATCGAATAATGGACAAACACACATTCAATGATCAATCAATGGACTCTATAAGGGACGATACTATTAATACTGAAATAAAGGAAGATCAGGAAGCTAAGGAAGATAATATAAATGGCTCCAATAAGCTGTCCAAACGTCAAAAGAAAAAACTACGGAAAGCGAGGAAACAAATAAAAACTAAAAAGTGTGTTACAATACAAACAGATGAAGACCAGATAACAACCATAGATGGGAATAGATACGAGATAGGCAAAGATAGTGCTGTAGATCAAAAACAATAAAATTGCTCAACTAAATGGATTGATAAATAGGGCCCAGAATGAGAATGAGAAATTATCTACAGAACAAATCTATTCACCAATCATAGATAAACTTGCCACAATACCAGAGGTTCTGACCAGTATAATAGAAGACACTAAACGAAGCATGGAAATGAAAAAAGGTAAAAATTATGACAATAAGGAAGACAACAGTAACAGTAAAAACAACAAAATAAATAATAAGTTGGAAAATGAATTTACCAGTCTCAAAGAAAATAATAAGGGCCAGGAACAAATATTATCTACAAATGTATACAAAAAAAACAGTAGTATCTAGTGAAGAACATCGAATAATGGACAAACACACATTCAATGATCAATCAATGGACTCAAATTCAAATTCTTTATTTCGGCATGAATGCCATAAAAGAGTCACAGCACAATTCGTTACATTTTTAAAACATCAATAAGAATACATTTCTTGATACAAATAGATCTAAGCACAACCAATTGGATATACCAAATGTCCCCCTGTAGTTACTAGGACACATTCTAATTCTGTTTTTAAGGATATACTTCATTTATAGCTGTTGCCCCTTTTTTTTCCTTAGAAAAAAGATTGAGTGTAAGAATCGACTAACACTAAATATTATTGTTTGATTTGTATTAGTTTTGAGTATTCTCAGGGCCTGGTTGCATGATCTCAGGCCTAACAATAGGCATAATGGTTTGATCCATCTTATTCTAGCCAATGCGTAGGCAGGGCAAAAAAAGAAGATGTGAGTCTCGTTTTCAATCTGGCTACAGACACACATGGCACAGATTTTGTCAGCCTCCAGGGATGAAGCATTAGGCCTCCTTGACCAACGTGCTAAAGTTGTTTTGGTCAAAAGATTACCATATCTTAATTTTAAGAATAGTGTTTTGGCAAGTGGGGGCTCTATCTCATCTAGAAAAGTCTCAAATAGTGGCTCGTCCTTGATGCTGAGAAAATTTGTTACCAAGGTTCCAGCAGCCGAAGCATTTGTTGCCATATTAACCATGAAACTCCAAAAGGCCCTTTTTAGTGTTAGTTTTGGGTTAGACGGTAGGTGTTCTGGATTCTCCCAAAAATGTTTTAAACCTATTTTGGTAAGCCAAATTTTAACGTGTTTTAGCCATGGGATAGTTATTGAATTATCCAACCCCATGATTTCTTTTAGACCATCCCTGTAATCCTGCAATTCAGGCACCCGCCTCAATCTAACCCATAGCATCAATGGGCGGATTATGGTGTAATGGTCAGTTCTTTTAACATTTAGATCCAATTCAAGTGGCACTAAAGGAGTGCCTCTTGGGACCCTTACCAAACTTCTCATGAAGTTATTGTCCAGAACACGAAAAGTATCTTTTGACCCTGGCCCCCAAATTTCTGCACCGTACAACGCTGCTGGTTGAACCTTGAATTTAAAAAGCTCAACTACCGGAGACACTGCTTTACTGGTACTCAAACTTTGTTTCCTAAGAATTGGCTTTATATTCTGGGTGAAAGCCAGCTTGCTTTTTTCCATTTGGGCTCTCCAAGAAAATTTAGAATCTAAAGTAACCCCTAAATAAGAAAAATGTGAGACCGAATCTAATTTAACACCGTTCAGTGTTAAACATCCTTTGTCAATTTTCGGTGGGTTAAGGGCCATACATTTAGTCTTTTTCCCATTTATCTCCAGTCCTTTCTTACTACAATAATCACTAAAAGAATTAAGTAGTGCCTGGAGACCTTTCTTAGTTTGGGAAATCAGGATAGTGTCGTCTGCAAACAATAGTGATGTTACCTTTTTTCCATTCAATTTTGGTGAATCGTTTATACATCCCTCTAGATGTGCAGGGATGTCGTTCACAAAAAGGGAAAAAAGTGTAGGGGCCAATACGCAACCTTGGCGAACGCCACGCTCGATGGGAATTTTTTGGGTCAATTCCCCACTTGGGCCCCATCGGATTTTTGCAAAATTCCCTTCGTGCAGTTCTTTTATCTGGACCAATAGGCTATTTGGCAACCCTACAACACTCAAGGTTTTCCATAAAAGATTGCGCGGCACTAAATCGAACGCTGCTCTCAGATCGACGAAAGCAACGTATAGGTGACCCTTTTTAATATGTACATATTTCCAATAAAGACAACAGAATCTAAATATCTGGTCTATTGTGCTTACTTTACATCGGAAACCAGCTTGAAATTTGGTTAAGATTGCATTCTCCTCCACCCAGTCACTGACACGAGTTAATATATGTCGTGAGTAGATTTTCGGGAGAATATCCATCAAGCTGATTGGCCGGTAATTAGAGGGGTCCTTCCGATCCCCTTTTTTAAAAATTAAAACAATTTCAGCCCCCCTCCAACTTTCGGGGAAATCTAAGCTAAGGGATAACATATTACACAAGTAATTTATATATGGTGCCCAAACTGTTAAATCATGTTTATATAAGTCACCAGGGATCTTATCCAAGCCTGGAGCTTTGCCAGTCTTTACTAGGTTGATTGCCATCTCTGTTTCGACTAGTGTAAAGTCCAGGCAATCAATTGGGTATACAAGATTTGGGGCATCCACATCAGATTGGGCATCATCATACTTTTTATAGAGGTTAGTGAAATGGTTGACCCATGTTAGCTCGTCCAAATGGACGTCCTTAACCACTCTACCTACATGGTTCCCATTAGCTACCAACCTCCAAAAGCCTACGTTATCATTAGTTTTAACCGCTAGCAGCATGTCAGCCCATTTTTCTTCCTCCGAGGCTTTTTTGGAAGCCTTTTGTACTGTCTTATAGTTATTCCTTGCTATTTTTATATCAGATAGAGTTTTGGATTTAATAGCCGATATAAGCACCCTTTTGGCTTCCCTACAGATTCTATCATACCATGGTTTACTGTGGGACAGATTCTGTATCTTTTGTTGGTTTTTCTTGGGCATTTTGGTAACTAACATTTTTAAATCATTAAAAAAGTTTTTGTGCAGTGACATAAAATAAGTAGGATTACCCTCGCTTACATTGGAGCCTATGTATGGGCCAAAGGTCCCTGAAAAAAGTGTATATATATCAGCCAGGATCTCTCCATGGTCCAATATAAAAGGCCATTTAAGGACTCGTCTATTATTGCTGATATGTATCTCAGTGTTAACTCCGTTATTTACATCTACGAGTGATGTACCCGCTACTCCCTGAAACAAGGAAGCTTCTATTGAGAGGCTCAGGGGGAAGTGATCACTTTCTAACCTATCTTTTACCTCAAGGTCCAAGATACTCGGCCAAATAGAAATAGATACAATCACAAAATCTAAATTGCTCCTGTAATTATTTCTACTGAAGGTAGGTTTTTTCAAATTGTCAGACGGAAGTCGTCCATTGCAGGCCCTGAGACAATACTCCGCACATAATTTTGTTATTTGGACAGCCAAAACCGAACATTTAACTGGTTTGGCATTCTCCAGTGCTGGAATTTTATTAGCTTGGTCTTCATCTTTGAAAATTTCGCTGAGCCCCAGGACTGGTTCGTAGTTGCAATTTAGGTCGCCAGCCAAAATAACATGAACGTCTTTGCCATCTAATCCATTTAGAAAAGAATCTAATTTGGCTAGTGTAGGTGATTCTTTTGATAGAGATGTTGGTCTGTTATAAACATTTACTAGGAGGAATTTTTTCCCTTCACATGTGGTGATTTTTAGTGCTAATATATCAAGAGAATTTACATCTACCACCTCAATCTGAACCCTCAAATTAACTTTCACCTAGATTAATAGGCCCCCAGAGGGCCTTCCGCTCTTGGATGGGGTGGCGCCTATTCCAAAAGATTTAAACCCTAGTCTATGAGGCGTTACCACCACCCAGGTCTCCTGCAGCAGACAAAAATCATTGGTATCAATGAATTCCGCCCATTCTGGGTCCCTTAGATTCTTTGAAACTCCAGCTATATTCCAGGAGACTAACCTTAGAGGCTCCATCACATCGACTAGGGTCACAGAATGAGCCACCAGTGTTGTCTCCTCAATTGTTGACATACGTGTCAACGTTTCTTCTTCTGCTCCTAGAGCATTAGGACCTCTTCTACTCTCCCCACTAACACTTACATCCCTCAATGCCATATTGGCCATTGGTGAGTTTACTGCAGTTAGACACCCTGGGATAACTCCTATAGCTTGATCTTGACAATAGCCCAAGGATCCCCAATCTTCAGGCTCATTGGGGGGTACCAGTAGGGCCAAGTTATATCGCGAGCTGCCTTCCCCATATATGCTTATAGGGCCTGGGTGCTCGTCGCACCCCATGGACCTCTGGTCATTATCAATCAATCTCGGGGCTACCGATTCTGTACTTACGATCGGACTACTTAAGAGTATTGCAGTGGTTGAAAAATTAACCCCAGGAGTCCCCGCGCCTTCCGCTCCAGTATAAATGCCATCTATACTAAAGGAATGAATACCACTTCCATCATCCCCTGAACTCACAAAGCGTCAATCACAGTCATCTAGGCCGTTAAAAATGTCAAACCTATTTATGGTCTCCAATGGCGTGAATGGTTTTAAGTGGTCCATTCTCCTATTGGAGGTAAAGTTGGACCTAGTTGGTACAAGGTTCCACCCATAGGGATCAGGGACCAACAAAGGATAAGGCGCATATAGAGAGTTCCTGATGTCCTGTGTGGTTGAAGGATGAGCTTGTGTTTGCATATATTGAGGGGGTTGGTGCTGGGATGGAAAAACCACTGATCTTGGATAGAAGTACGTCAGTGGTCGGGGAGTGATGCGATTATTAGTATTGCCTGTGGGCCAATTCAATATGAAGTGAACAGCATTAGGGTCCCTAAAGTTCACTACCACCACATCACCCTCAATATCCTTAGGTCTGCCCCCCAGCCACTGAGTGCGGCGAACGTGTGCAATGTCGCCGTTGATGTTGCTTGCAATTGGCCTATTTAGCCTAAGCCAGTGGATGATCTTGTTCTTCAGTTGGGCAAAACCTTCCCGCTTATTTTCTTCCAACACAGGGACCCCTGTAAGAACTACAACGAAAGGCACTGCTTCCGGTGGAAGTTCTGGAAGTGGGGCCCGGTTTGGTCTCCCCCCAAAATGCCTAGTGCATTCCGCTTCCCTTAGTGGTCTCCTCAATAATGTATCACCTAGGCCCTTAGATGGTTTACTGACTAGGGCAGCTGAAGTCTGGTCAGGTTTGGATTTTGGCAAATTATGGAGTCTATCATTTTTATTGTCAATGGATTTTGAGTTAATTATGTTCGTGTTTGCAGCAGGAATCGAAGCAGATGTAGTGGGTTGGGTAGACAGTGTAATAATTTGTGTAGCATTATTTGCGACTGTACTAGTAGGGACTTCCTTTTTCCCCAGTTCCTGCTCAATTTTCCCTAGTCTTTCTTTCACCTTATTCAGTCTCTCTAAAATTGCTAGGGAATAACTCCTAATTAAGCTTTCAATGCTATCCAATGTGACAAGGTTTTGGACTGCTTGGGGCACAATGGCATCTGGGCGGGTATCAGTACTAGCCTCCCTATCTGCGTGCATAGTGGCTAGCGGTAGGGGCATTGAATTTATAACCTCAGGTGCGGCTATTAGGACCTTATCACTCCTAGTGGTAATCTTTGCCTTTTTGCCAAAGTCGGAATGGCTCAATTTTTGTTGATGGAGTTCCCCCCTTTTCCGCCTTTTTTTAGTAGGGGGTGGGCCATAGTTTCTAGGTGGCGGAGTGATTTTTTTTGCCCTGTTCCGTGAATTTGTGCGTGGCATAGGTGCAGGAGTGGTCGGTGCCTTAGTTATACTAGGAGTACTATTATGATTGGTGGGCGAGAGCCCATTTGTATTTAACTTAGGGCAAGTACTGGGTGTCGACGGACAATCTCTAAATACTAAAGGCAAGCTATCCAATAGTAGTAAGCTTTCATTGTCGTTTTGGCTCCCTTCAGCAGTAGAGACAACAGGTGAAAGTGACTGTGACACTAACCTATTCTTCAGGCTTTCTACAGAACGACGGCGTTCCGCTCGTCGTTCTGCTAAAGCAACTTCCTTAGGGACATCACCCGCAGACTTTGTAAAATAATTATCCAGGGTTCCATTAAGCGTACCCCCTGGCTTGTCCGACATAACTATGTCTGTACTCAAAAGTGGCAATGACATTTATAAAAAACCAACCGGCTTAAATATTAAAACAGGATTGACTAGCTTAAAACTTACACGAAGAAAAAATAAAACGATCCAGGGGTTATGCCCAGTCCAGTCTCCTCAGGCCTCTGAGGGCCACAGAGGGCCCGCCCTTGTCCCGGCCCACAATAGAACTGATATAGGGTGGAGCTGATGGGAGGGCATAGGCAGGGAGAGCGGCCCAGGTGCTGGCAATTTGGGCTGGCGGCGGGCACTCCTGGGAGTTGAAGTCCCGAGCCCGCCGCACGCTCGCAGCCCTGCCTACAGGTCTTCCTCCTCTGGACGTAAACCCACCGGCTCCAAATGCAGGGTCTCAACTCGGTCTGCAGGCACCCCTGCGAAGCGGGACCCGCGCAGCGGGTACCACGAGCAGTGACAGGGGAAAAGATAAGCCACGGAAATGATGCACACAGCAAAGCGTCCCACGATGGTTTTGGCGCAGAGATTATTTCAAGGGTAGATGACGCTGGTGGGAGGGCGTAGGCAGGGAGAGCGGCCAAGGTGCTGGCAATTTGGGCTGGCGGCGGGCACTCCTGGGAGTTGAAGTCCCAAGCCCGCCGCACGCTCGCAGCCCTGCCTACAGGTCTTCCTCCTCTGGACGTAAACCCACCGGCTCCAAATGCAGGGTCTCAACTCGGTCTGCAGGCACCCCTGCGAAGCGGGACCCGCGCAGCGGATACCGCGAGCAGTGACAGGGGAAAAGATAAGCCACGGAAATGATGCACACAGCAAAGCGTCCCCCAATCAATGGACTCTATAAGGGACGATACTATTAATACTGAAATAAAGGAAGATCAGGAAGCTAAGGAAGATAATATAAATGGCTCCAATAAGCTGTCCAAACGTCAAAAGAAAAAACTACGGAAAGCGAGGAAACAAATAAAAACTAAAAAGTTTGTTACAATACAAACAGATGAAGACCAGATAACAACGATAGATGGGAATAGATACGAGATAGGGAAAGATAGTGCTGTAGATCAAAAACATAAGATAATCTTAGATTTAAACAGTCAGGAACTAGGATTAACTAATGAAGGAAAAAAGGTTGTAATATCGAATATGATTAACAAATACTTCCCATTATTTGAACAAAATTTAACCAAGGGATTTCTTCATGAAAAAATGCACCAAAACAAAGCAAAAAGAGAACGAAAAAAACACCGGTAGAGGGAATCTAGAACTTAAAGGTGAACGGGTGATTAAAGACCAAAAAATACAGGCGGAGGTATGGAAAATAAAGGAACAGCAGGAGGATAAAAGGACCATGGATTGTTCGCCTCAGTTGGAGGAAGAGATACTCGAATGGGAGGAAGAAGAAGAGACAGTTCCATTAACCAACAGTCACCAAAGAAGGAAGGATAAAACCCCAATAAAAGTAGTAATAAATACAACAAACCAGCAATATCAACACGCTGGTAAAAAACCAGAATTATCCATCAAATCCAGTATAACTGAGGAACACAAAGACAATTCTAAAAATTTAGAATGGGACGAGTTGGTTATAGAAAGTAGTGAAGGGGTAAAAAGAATTACCTTCAAATCAAAGTCATCAAATGAAAACCTCCTGCAGGACAATTATTCACCAAATAACAAAGTACAAATTATCTTTAAACCAGAATTTGAATTTGAATCTAGAGGTAGGCAAGATATCCTGAATCGAGGCAATATACTCAGACTATTCAAGCCAATTCCATCCCTCTCGAAGATAGTGAGTAAGGATATCCATTCTATTGAATTTATGTCAGGAAACGAGAATTCACATGCTCCCACTTTAATTACATTAAACTCCCCGGTAATAGCGGAATTGATTTTGACAGAACAACACACATTCAAAGCTTGGGGTATATTAATTATGAAACAAAGCCCAAAGGTTTATCCAACACCGCTCATTGATGAAGAAAATACCAATCAGCCAAAAATAGACAGACAAATAGCACCAGTACTAAAAAATGCCCAAGGAAAATCACCCAATAAACGAGGAGAATGGGTGTCTCAAAAGGATATGGGCAAAAACCCTGTAATAAATGAAAAATGGATTACCAAGTCACTACACAGTAATAAGGAACAATGATTTAATATCAATAGGTGCTCCACAGACAAAGTAGATGAGATAGGTCCTGTCCGATTGTGTTCATGGAATATAACTGGGCTTGGAGCAAAGGTTCACAATGCTCATATAGGCTCAATATTGCCCCCTCTCAGATTATTTTTTTACAAGAAACGTGGGAAACCAAACCATTTGTTCTACATGGATTCAAAGGTTATTTTGAGCATGCAAATAAAAACCACAAATGTGGCCGTCCCAGCGGAGGGCTAGCAATTTTCGTTTCCATGGACTTACAGGTTGAACATGAACGACTCGAGTCAAAAAGTGCTAATATTTTGATAATTAAGTTGAAATATAAAACATCAAAACAGGAATTAAAGTTTGTATATTTGATTAATGTCTATATTCAGCCAACAGGCCCAAGTAGGGCGTCAACTTGTGGCATACTGTATAACCTTCTCATGGATTTAATGCTGTCAGAGCCTCTAGCGGATTTTATTGTGTCTGGGGACTTTAACCTTAATTTAATGCCATTCTTCACAAGGGATGACACCTCTCAAACACAGGATTATCAATGGTCTATCCCACAACAGGACTTAGGAAAAGAAAACTTGCCGTATAGTAATAAAACTGCAATATCCTTTGTCAAAGATATGGAAGCGATGGGCCTGCGTATACTAAATGGTCGATTTAAAGAAGATTCGCCTCCAGCGTATACATATTTTAAGAACAAGTCAAGGTCAAGGATTGACTACACAATGATATCTCTTAATGCCTTCCATAATATCATTGCATATCAAATAAGGGAATTTAGGGATAGTGATCACTGCCAGCAGATAACAACGATTAACCTAATGAATAAGACAAATCAACCATATGAAACTGTCCGGGTCATATTGGAACAGTAAACTATAAAAAACTAATTTGGACTATTAAGAATAAGGATGTGATGAATGATCAAGTTAGCCAAATAATAGAATTATGCTTCAATGAAAGATCATCTGAAACCTCGATAGAACAATGGGTAAAATTTACCATGATGCTGGTTAAACCCCAACCTCAGCTGCGACGGGATAAAAGTAATCAAAATGATGATCAAAAGAAAAACAAATTATACATAAACCTGCCATATACCATTACTAAACTAAAAAGAGCACGGAATAGGATGATAAGGCAAATCAAGAAAACTATTCCTAACAAGGAAACATCAGGCAAACTGAAAGCTGTGAATCAAAATCTATGGAAATTAATATGGGATGAGAAAAATCAGGCAAAACAAGCACTCTGGGCAAAAATATACCACACAAGCAAACAGATAAACTCAAGAGAGTTCTGGAAAAATATAAATGGTCTGGCTAGACCAAATAAAAGGGTTGTTTCCTCCGTTCTAACTGAGCAGGAATGGGTGACATTTCTTAAAAAACATTTAAACCAAAATAGTATGACAATAGAGAAAATTGAATCCCAACCGACAGATACACACGATGGAGTTATGGAAACCCCAATTGTAGTAACAAAGGATCAACTAAGAAAATTAATTATGAAACAGAAAGATGGAGCACCAGGACCCAACGGTATCCCTTTTGCCCTATTCAAAGAGAATCCAGATCAATGGGCAGCACATTTAGAAAAGGTATTTAATGAAGTTATTAAAAAAGGCGTTATCCCGGAGTCATGGCGAGGATCATTAATAACGCCAATTTACAAAAAAGGGAACTGGCGCTTGCAGAAAATTACAGGCTCATGACACTTCAAGATACAGATGCCAAGTTGTTTGCTAGGATCTTACTGAATGAGTTGAGTGACTGGGCAACGGAAAGTAAGATCCTGCCACTGAATCAAACGGGCTTTATTAAAGGATTGGGGACATCAACAAACATCTTGGCTTTATCTCTAATAATGGACAAGTCAATTAAGTCTTAAACAGCCCTTGTATCTTTGTTTCGTTGATTTTAAATCAGCCTTCGATTGTGTTCAAAGGAACTTACTGTGGAAAAAGCTCAGAGAAAAGAACATTCCAACGGCCCTACTGAAAATGATCCAGCTATTGTATAGCAAAACTTGGGTTAGGGTAATGATGGGGGATGGACAAACGCTGTCGAAGGAAATCCCAGCCAACGAACGATTAAAACAAGGCTGTGTACTGGCCCCCCTTCTTTTTAATTTATTCTTGGCAGATCTGTCAGGGACTTTAGATGACTTAAATGCTCACCCCCCGAAATTAGCGGATAGGCATATTTCAAACTTACTGTATGCCGACGATGCCATCCTGCTAAGCCATACAAAAGGGGGTGGTGATGGACGGAGCACTGAATCAATCAAACACTCACACCCAGTCAAATGATCTGGGTTTAATCCATCACCGTTCTTTAGCCCACTCTGCCACCCCAGTTCAGACATGGCTATATGCAAATCAGTCCGACCCTGTGCCTCATGGGAACAGTCCAGCCCGAACTGCCAAGCCATGCCTTCCCTGGACCGGAAACAAGCTTCCGAGGACCGGTTTCTGGCATTCCAGCCGTCTTCAGCCCGGCTTGCTTGAATCCAGTGGCAAAGTGAGCAAGGGACTCACGTCTGAGCATACCCTGCCACACTTATGGCGGCCAAAAGCGGTACAAAAGGGGGGGCCAAAAGCGGTACAAAAGGGGGTGGTGATGGACGGAGCATCTGAATCAATCAAACACTCACACCCAGTCAAAAGATCTGGGTTTAATCCATCACCGTTCTTTAGCCCACTCTGCCACCCCAATTCAGACATGGCTATATGAAAATCAGTCCGACCCTGTGCCTCATGGGAACAGTCCAGCCCGAACTGCCAAGCCATGCCTTCCCTGGACCGGAAACAAGCTTCCGAGGACCGGTTTCTGGCATTCCAGCCATCTTGCTTGAATCCAGTGGCAAAGTGAGCAAGGGACTGCTAAGCCAAACAAAAATTGGGCTGCAGCGACTAATTTCTGGAACATGTACCTACGCAAGGGAAAATGGGATGGTGATCAATGAAACTAAAACAAAGATCATGATTGTCGCAAAGAGCAAAAATGTAAGAAAAAAATGTAATTGGTATATGGAAAACACCAAACTATAACAGGTTGAAGTATATAAGTACCTGGGTGTACTTTTTGATGAGAAGGGTAGTTACCAGCCGCAAATAAAAGATATATAGAGGAAGTCCAACTCCTTAACAGCCGCATTTAGAATCTTGCAGAGATCGCTGGGCAACCTCATATATGGGCCATTTTTAAAGGTTATAGCGGCAAGATTAATACCAACAATCACATATGGCAGTGAGTCGTTAATGGGAAGGGATACGGAAACAATCAATAATGCTGTATCTAAAACATACAAATTACTATTTCATCTCTCAACAAATGCCTCATCAGCCCAAATTAGACTTGAGTTTGGTTTAACCAACCAATATTATGCGAGGAAGGGTCACTTTATTAAAACCTGGAACCGGATTAAAAACTATCAAGATAACCAAATCTCTCAGTTATTATGGAAGGAGATAAGTAATAATACAAAGGCAACACCATGGATTTTTCTTAAAGAGGCTATAGAAGAGATTGCAGTCACCGCAATTTGGAATAATACCATAACTAACGCTTCCTTTAAGAAAAGAATTAATAGAACGTCAAATCAACTATCAATTTTAAATGATAAAGATAGTCTGACAAAAAGAAAACATGCCTGGACAAAAATAAATGGATATAAAACAAAGAAGGTACAAGACTATTTAGAATTACCATGGTCAGGAAACAACAAACAAATCCTTCTCAAAGCAAGATTTGGAATCCTTCCGGGAAACTGCCACCTCCCGCCTTGGAAAATCTCTGAAAGGAGTTTAATATGTAGACAATGTAACAACGGAAAGGAGAATATTGTTCACTTGCTCTGTATTTGTCCGGGACTGTGAAATGAAAGGACAAAACTACTTAAAGCCCCTTTTATTGTGGGTGGAATACGATCATGCAGGCAAGCCCTGAAATGTTGTCTTCAATCAAATGATATAGCCATGAATGCTACCTTTGTAAAAAATGTATTAATGGTAAAAACAAAATTAGTAGACTAAGTCCTAAATGAAGTATACTAAGGATATATTTTAATGAATTTTATGTTGAAAGTTTTATTGGTTTTATACTAAAAGTATTTTTGTAACTGTATATTGTAAGATTTTAAATAATCAAACAATAAAGTAATTAATATATGTGGAGATCTTTGCTCATGGAAATATTCACCCACACCTAGGCAGAGATCTCTTCATAGAGGGAGTTCACGGTTTCTGTGAGGAGATTATTTGCCTAGATTTAGGCTTACAATGTAATGATATGAAATGATAAAGGAAAGAAGGCACTAGGAAAAAAAAAAATTGCCCAGGAAAAAAATAATAGCCAGTAGGAACAATATGGTCAAACGGAAGCTATGACTAATGGAGATATCCTGATTTCGCATTGTGCAATTAGGCTACTGCATGGTTATTTCTTTCTCCCATTTTAGATCATAGCTTAACGAATGGGCCTAGTTTAAGTACAATGCACGCAACACATTGCACCAAGTAAAGTTGCTGCACTAAGTTGCGTGAACGGGCGAGAGTAGAACATTGCCATAGCTACTCATATTTGGCACTATTCTGAACTTTACCTGCACTGGTACACTTTTGGATGCCATGCACCAATGTGGACATCCTTGTGCCGTAGTGCAAGCATGTCTGTGTTGTGTGAAGCATACTTTTTGTGCTGGAAGTCCTCTCTTCCAGAACAAAAACTATACTTTAAGGCATTTCCCACTATGTATGTGTGCTGTAGAATGCAGCACACAGGCAAATAGTGGAAAATAAAAAAGAAAATGCCTTCTCGTTATGCCTGCCATGAGGAGGTGCCGGATTTTGGAGAAAATACCTGGTTACAAGTCTTATTAGACAGAGATTTGCTTCAAAATCCATGCACCTCTCATGCAATGCCCCTTGATGCAAAGTAATGCAAGGAAGTGCATTGTGCAACTTTGCGCTACTTTTAGTTGAAATACAACACAAATCGCAATTTGCCTTGAATTGAAAATCCCACTACAACCCTTTGTCAAATTTGTGTTAAAATAGTAATGCAAACCCGATGCAAAGTGTTTGTAAATCTGGGCTTTATTGTTTCATTCTATAAGGCACTAAATCAGTGCACTATTAAATACATTAGTGGTATGCATGTTTCACAAGGTTTTGTGGTTGTAGTGTTTGGGGAGGGTGTTGTTTTAATGCAGAAGCTAAAATGAAAACCAGAGCACCCACCCTTTCTCAGTGCATTGAGACCATTTGCTCCACATAGCTAAAAGTCTTTCTTTACTGCCATTCATTCTTGAATTGATGCACCCACTCACTCCCCACCCATCCAACTATTAGTTCTTTAATTGAGCCATGAAATAATGGGCCATATTACACAAAGTGTGCCGGAGGAGCAACGGGCGTTCGTGCACACTGCGCACACCCAGGGCACTTTGGTATTGCAGAAGGGGCTGTGGACGCTTGTGTGACCCCTTCTGTAGTACTGATAGGACTGGCACACATAATGCGACAGCGTTATCTTCAAGGGGTGTTCCCTCATTTGTATGGCAGTGCACCCCATGCAAATGAGGGAATCCTTTTGCCTCTGCTCCCGCGCCGTATTACAGATGCAGGTGCAGAGGCACAGAAGCTCTCAGGAGGTGCACTGTCAGTGCGCCCCCTGATGGCTGCCCTCTGGAGGGGGGTAAAGGGGGTCCCATGGACACACTAACATCCTCTTGCAAGCGGATGCAGTCACTCACTGCACCCGCCTGCAAGGAGATCTCTATTCCCCCTTCAAATTGAAGGCGGGTTGCCGCCTGCACTGTGAAAACACACAGTGGCTTCAAAGCAGCTGCTCCATTTTTCACATGAATGTGCTGCCCTTGGGGCAGCGCGAGTTCACGGCTGCCCTGAGGGCAGTGCATTCATCATAATACAACACATTTTCCTTCATTGTGCTGGGTGCATCTTTTAAAAGGTGCGCCCAGCGCACTGAAGGAAAATGCTGTGCATGCATAATGCGGTCCCAAGTCTCCAAACTCAATTCATCCATTTAATGATTGAATAAGATTCTATAATGAAAAAGGTATTGTAAAACACACCATATTTGTCATTTTTTTCAAACCTTTCTGGGGAAGAAACACTCTAACTCTGTCTTGCATGGATCAGGCTCACTTGCTGCACCAGCTTGGTATGTGAAGCGTGTGGTCTGGTCTGACAAAATGCACCAGGGCTGCTTTTGGTGTCCAGTCCAGTCCCTGGCTCAATTCTTCTCTGGTTGGAGACCACCAAATCCGATATCACTGACGGTCTTACTATAGACTGGAGGCTGATGCCCTAATCAACAAGCCAACGAGGTCCCCAAGGTTGTATTCTTAAAAGGAATTTTCAACAACTTACCCGCTTTGAGCTCAGAAAGAGAAACATATTAGCTGTCCAAAATATTATGGGAGGAGGTAAATGGAATATGTCAATAGCAGTCAACATCTTTGTGGTTTTCCATGCACTATAAATAACAAGTGGTAGTATTACTCGACTCAATAGTGATTTAGGGCCTAATTACAATGACGGTGGGACCAACACTAACTGCACGTCGGTGTTGGTCCCACCGACATCGGCTTCTGCAGTCTGCCTGCCTCATCACAATGCGGCAGGCAGAAGAATTGGGCAGAGGGACCGTCTGCAGCGCTTCCGACGGGCTCAAGGAGCCCACCGGTGCGTCGATAGCCATCTTAATTTATTTATTTATTTTTATTTATTTTGAAAGTTTTATAGAGCGCGAACAAGACCCTTACGGGTATCAGAGCGCTTTACAATAAGCGTATATATACAAGACATAAAAGGAAATAAAAGGAACGTAAGAATAACATCAAAATCTTAAACAAAAGAAACGTGCAAGGAGTAAAACAAGGCGATAGAGCATGGTGGTAGAGAAAATCCTAGATAACAGGGCAGAATCAGATGAGGTGCAGAAACTAGCTCGGTGTAGAAGGATGATGGGAATACATTGAACAAGAGAACATCAAAATATATGGACCAAAGTTTTGCATATAAACAAGCCAGGCTTTAGAATGGTAGGTAAAAAGGGTGAAATAGGGGTTCTTAAAAACAGTCATGTAAGGCAATGTTTACGTAAATTTCGCCATCAGGATGCCTTTTACTTCCAGTTTGAAAGAGGACGAGGAGGGGTTAAGTCTTATTTGTGGTGGGAGGGCATTCCAAATCCTGGGTGCCATTCCTGAAAAGGAGCGATTATAGGTTTTTTCCTTATTGAATTGTTGTGGTTTCAAAAGGAAGTCTTCCGAACTTCTTGTTGATCTTGATCCTCCTGATATTATGAGTTTTTGTGTGAGATAGCTGGGTGCACTTTGATGTAGGGCCTTGCGCATCATGCAGGCTATTTTCAGGTGGATTCTGGCTTCAAATGGCAGCCAGTTTAGAGACTTTAGGTCAGGAGAGATATGGGCCCTTTTTTTCGAGCCCGAGCTGAGTCTCGCTGCTGCATTGGTGGATGCTCTTAGTGGAGCTGTGGTGGTTTTGGGGAGACCACATAACGCAACACTTCCGTAGTCCAGCCGCGGTAGAACAAGAGCCTGAACCGCTAACTTGAAGTCATTAGGAGGTAGGAAGGGCTTCAGTTTCCTTAGTGTATTCATCTGAAAATTTGCTCCCTTCGTTGCATTACTAATATGCTTCTGCATATTGAGGTTGGAGTCCAGTGTTATACCAAGTGATTTCGCCGAGTCGACAATGGTTGGATGAACATCGAGCGCTGTGAGGTGTTTTATCAGATTGTGCATAGTGGGGACTTTGGTGGGAGGGGCGATAAGAAGGAATTCAGTTTTTAAAGCATTCAGTTTGAGGTGATTCACTGCCAGCCAAGTTTGGGTGGTCTTAGGATTGTTGTTGAGTAGTCTAATGTCATCCAAGGTGTTGATCTTGAGGTAGAGTTGGGTATCATCTGCATACATGTGGAACTGCATGTTAGAGGTTTGTAGCAAATCGGAGAGTGGTTCCATGAACAGATTGAAGAGAGTAGGGGATAATGAGGAGCCTTGTGGGACTCCTAGAGTAACAGGCGTTGGTTTGGACAGTGTGTTGTTGACCTTAAATTTTTGAGTCCGGTTATGCAGAAAAGAGGTAAACCAGTCGAGCACTGGTCCTGAGAGACCCATTCTGTGTTTCAACAGATCTATCAAGTGTTCGTGTTTGACCGTGTTGAATGCTGAGGAGAGGTCTAGTAGGATGAGGAGGCATGCTTCGTTACGATCGAGTAGTTGAAGTGCATCATCAATGATGTGTGTCATGGCAGATTCTGTACTGTGATTTGCGCGGAAGCCGAATTAGTGCTTATTTAGCAGCTTGAAGTGATCAATATGTTTAGTCAATTGGTGGTGAACACATTTTTCCAGAAGTTTGGCCAGAGTGGGAATATTGGATATTGCGCGGTAGTTGTTGAGGTCCGTGGGGTCAGCTGTGGGTTTCTTGAGGATGGGAGACACTTGTGCTACCTTTAGAGAGTCGGGGATGCAGCCTTGTTGAAGTGAGCTGTTGATGATCTTGGTCCATATTGGTAGTAGTGAAGGGGTAAGATCTTTGACCGCATTTGCGGGGAGAGGGTCAGTTAGGTGGTTGGAGGGCTTTAGGGCACTGAGAAATTTGCCTATTACTTCTTCAGAATAGGGGTGGAAGTAAGACCATGTTGCGTTGTTTTTCAAGGTAAACTTTGAAGTGATTTGTTGAGACGCGTTTGGGGGTGAGGCGGTCGCTTTGGTAAGGGGGTCAGGATGAGAAGTTAGGTCCTTGAGGAAATCTTTCTTGATGTTTTCCGTCTTTAGATTAAAGTGGTTAGAAAAATCGTCACAAGATGGTTGTGGGTGTGTTAGTTCAGGTAGTCGTTGGGGTTGGTCCTTAGATTGCGTTTTGATTAATTCAAAAAGCTTTTTGGGTCGATTTCTTGATTGGTCAAGTTGCTGGGTAAAGAAATCTGCTTTAGTGCGTTTGACCTTACGAAAGTAAGAATTTCTCTTTCTTTTTAGAGTCAGGAGGAGCTCGGCGGATGGTGTTGATCTCCAGTTGCGTTCAGCAGTTCTGAGAGAGCGTCTGTCCTCATTAAGGAGACCGTTGAACCAGGGTTTAGAGTCTTTCGTGGAGACTCTCTTTAGTTGCAGGGGTGCAAGTTCGTTAATTATTGAGGTCATGGAGTTTAGGTAGTGGTTGGTGAGGTCAGTTACATTGGAAACTCCAACAGGGGGAAGAAGTAAATTCTTGCTAGAGGCGGGTAGGGTATTTGTGTTGAGCTTTTTCCAGTCCCTTTTCAATACCTTAGGCTTTGTGGATTAAGCAGAGTTCAGCTTGAAAGTTTCATTGATGAAAAAGGTGATGATGTGATGGTCAGACCAGTCACAGGGGAGGATCGATTCCAGATGGGTGGAATCAGTTTTGGTGATTATTAAGCCCAGGATTGCTCCTTTGTCGTGTGTCAAACTGTTGCATAATTGGTTGAGGTCTAAGGCGTTGAGGAAGTCTTTAAAGCACTGTGTCACTAGGATCGTTCCAATGGAGGTTAAAGTCACCCAGGAAAATTTGTGTGTTTCGTCGACCAGTGAGTGATGTAATCAGGTCCATGATTTGTTCAGTGAATAGGAGGTTAGCGCCAGGAGGGTGGTAGATGATGTGGAGCGAGCAAACAGGTTTACCATTACTGTTGATGTCAAGGCTGATGTATTCACATGACGGGAGTAGCGCGGGAATGGCTCTGTTTATGGTGATGTTGTTCCGATGTATACAGGCAATACCACCTCCAGTCTTGCCACCCAGCCTGTCTAGTCTGATGATGTCATAGTTAGGTGGAACTAAAATGTCGATGAGGGGTGAGGAACAATCTGTAAGCCATGTTTCCGTGAGAATGATGATGTCAAGGTTAGTCGAGGTAATGAGGTCGGCTATGTCAGTGGCATGTTTCGATGCCGATCTGCAATTCAAGAGTGAGCATTTAAGACGGGGGTGGAGGCAGATGATGTTTGTACTTGGATGAGTGGGACTTTACAGAGCTTATTGACGATGATTCCTCTGTTGTTATGAGTAGAAGGCCTGTGAGAGTTTGGGAAGATAGAGGGGATGGGCATGTGAGGGAGGTGAACGGTGGTGGTGGGGGGCGTTTCGTAGGAGAGCAAGAGAGAGAGAAGATCGGTCTCGGAGAGATAGTTGTTGGTACGTAAAGGGCGGGAAGGTAGGTTGAAAGAGGGTACAGAGATCCAATTGGGACCAATGTGTTTGTCGTAGTGGGGATGTGTCGGGGACTTGGTAGGGATGTTAGATCTAGAGAGCCAAGGATGGTTTGATAGAATGATTTTAAACGCGTGGAGGTCTTCTTTAATTAGATTGAGTCTGGACATGAACTCATCTAGTCTAATGTCTACTGAGGTTGTGGTGGGGGGGAAGATCCGCTGAGTGAGAGTGTCAGGGGAGTCAGCTGGTTGGGTGAATGTGCTAATAACGGGGTGCATGTGTTCGACTGTGTGGCTATGTGAGTGTGTCGTGAGGAAAGTGTTGATGAAGGTTGGATGGAGGGAATGCCAGGAGTGTGGGGAGGGGAGGGAGGCGAATGTTGTTCAGGGGGGGAACTGGTATCAGAGAGTTTGAGGGATGGACCACGGTGTGCAGGGGACTGCGCTGTGGTGGCCTGGTTGGCGAGTGTGAAGTAACTGGAAGGTGTGATGCTGCGAGTGGGGGAGGGAGGGTGAGCCATGAAGGTTCTTGTAGAGAGATCCAAGACTGGTGGAGGTAGGTGATTAGAATGGGTCGAGTTAGGGGGGGATAAGTTGAGTTGTGTGGAGTCGATGTTAGTGGTGGTGTTTTGAGGTGTGACTGGGATAGGGGGAGAGATGATGAGTGTGGGGAAAGAGGTGGAAGGGGGAGGAGATCTGTGTTGTGACCTAGGGTGAGAGCCGTGGAAGTGTGAGGTGCAAGGGTGGCCTCGTCCATGATAGGTAGGTGGGGGTGGGCTGATTCGGTGGTATGGTGCTGATGGTAGTATAGGTGGGGGTGTATTTCCGGGTAGCTGGAGTCGTGGAAGCGGATGAGTCAGAGGAGTCAGAAGACCGAGAAGGACGGGAAGGAGGGAGAGGAGGGGGGAATGGGGTTAAATCGTCCCTAATAGTGTTGGTGTGAGTAGAGGTGGTAAGTGATACAGTTTGCTGTTTGTGTACTTGTTCCTTAATGAAAGGGAAGATGTTGTCTAGGAGGTTTAAGCTACGGTCCGTGGCTTGCATAAGGATAGTGCCGTTGTTATAGATAGTGATTGTTGCTGTAGCTTAAAAGATTTGGCAAGGGGCAATAGAAATAGCTAACCCAGGTGCTGATTTTCTGGAGGAGGAAATGGGAAACGTGGCTAGGAGAGCTTTCCTCCATTGTGCTCTCCGTTTGGTGTGGAAGATGATGTCGTTGGTTGAGTGTCCGTTGCGTGGTGAGAAGTAGGGATCAGCGAAGAGAGTTTCAGGGTGCGATCTGATGAAGTTGTGTTTGAACCGTTTGGCCGATTTGTTAGAGAGGCCAGGGGGGTAGATGATGTTATATGTGTGTGTGCCTGTAGGTTCCATGGTAGAGTAGGCAGTGTTAAAGGCTAGAACAAGGAGATCGAATAAAACTGGAGGAATCCCCTAATAACAACGGAATCAGACTTGGCTCCACCGTCGGGAATATAATGCCACTTTCCCACAGTCTTTCAATGTCGGCCTTTCCGAAGTGAAAAGGCTGTTGGAAACTGTCTTTGGGGGGCCCCTAGCAGGGCCCACTTCTCCCCTGGTGCTCCACTATGGGACTTGGGGGGCACCTATGGTGTCCCCTCAACACCCATGCACTGTGTGGAAGGCACCGCACTGGATGCAGCGATGTTTCAAAACATGCATTTTACGATGGAAGCCTGTGCTGCGGGCCTTTTTCCTATGGCGACTGCATCCTAATACTGATGTCGGAACCTCCGGCCTAAGGTCTGGCGGTTCCCGACCGATATAGTACGTCCGTCCAACATCGTAATGAGCCCATTAGTGAATGCAAAAGGATGAAAGGTTGAGCCAATCCTATATGGTTTTCACCCACTGACCCTCAGTTTGCACACAATTCTGTGCAGCAGAGGCATTAAACTATTCATTTTACGCACTGGCTTTAATCAAGAGCGCTTAAATCTCCGTGCTCGCTGCAGACAGAGATGTAGTGGTGAAGTACTCATGGCGTCTAATGCTCGCTGATCCCGGGGCCGGAAGGTGGCAGCAGACAATGGTCTGGAACATGGCTGACTTGACTCCGTTCCTTCCTTCTGCCCCCTTCTTCGCCTATTCACAAAAGAATGTGCGCTTGAAGGTGCACCAGACTGTCGCCGCACATGCCAAAAAGTTGAATAAGCTAAGCAGTAGTCAAACGAAAAGGGTGGTGGAGTGGCAAACCTTTTTTCCCATCTGTGGCCTACTTGCACCCTCGCACGTGCTCTGCTGCGTGCCCGCGCTCTTGACTGCCCGTCCTTTTGCTTGCCCTCTATAGTCTGCCTCGTCACCCGAGTTTTCCCCTCTCCGCGACGGCTGTCCGAGGCAGCTGCTCTCACTACATCTTCGGCAGCGGACCGGGGAGGGTATTAATCATATTTTTGAGGAGGACACACTGCTATTTATCTCCCTGACACCTCCAGCGTTTGGGAGCCCGGGCCGCACACAGCCCATTGACTAGTAAGATTACACATTACCGTGCTCCATTGCCTCTGCCTGCCCTCTTCATTGAGCGGTTGCCCAGCAGTGGCGCTGTGTTTGTTCAATCAGACATAATTTATGCACCCTTCCTTCTTTTTTTTGGACTTTGCAGCGAGCAACTATTACTTTGGAAGTAAAACTCGCCATTTCGCAGAAGGTCTAGGTTGCACTGCACTTCCGCGTGCAAGACAGTGAATGAAAACAAATGGCCTGACATACCGCCCGGATATCACCGAGAAGCTGCCCAGCTGCTCCGTCATGAGTGGTTGTGTGTGAACTATTTGACTTATGATAACAGTAACAGCAAGATATGCTTCAGTTAACGTTGAAAAGTGAGAGGGAGAGAGCAGACGTCATAGAATTTCAAAATACATCAAAATGAAGGAATAAAGCACAGTGCAGGCATTCGTGTTATTTATAATAGCAATAACCAAACGGCATCATGTGAACATACATTATTGTCTCGCACATGACTGTTTTCAGTATTTTTTTGTGTTTAGTGATTTTCAGTAGTTTTTTTTTTACATGTACTTTTCAAGGTAGCATAGAAAGGGACCTATTTGGGCACTGCAGGATAATGTAGGCCAGCATTCACACGCAGTACCTACCCGTGTACGTATTCACAATTTAAAGCTTGCATCTATTTTCTCAGGGAAAGGTGTTTTTGAAATTTTGGAAATTTACCGAAATAGAGTTTCAACAGCCTGGGGTGGTCCTGCTGGTGTTCTTCATGTTTGATTTGCGCCCAAATGAGCTAAACCAGGAATTAGAAGGGCTGAAAATGAACTTGATGAAAAATTGACCACTTCAAATAACTTTTAAGATTATCTACTGCATAATGGCTAGTTGCCTGAATTGAGTTTATGGTTCTCATGTAGAAGTGGGCAGTTAGAGGGCATCTGCCAAACATATACAGACCCCTCCCCCCCTCTATCTGCCACTTCTTGCTTCCCCCATCTCAATTAGAGATTAGGGGAATGTGTTTTCCCAACAGCAGAGCCACCATTAGCTCTGGCAAAAGGAAAACCATTGTGCAGACCGAAGGTCAGTGAACATGGCATGGATGGGACACCCTATTTAGTATGGCCTCTTGCCAGAGTCTTTTCGGTGTGGGATCACCATGTCAACCTTGCCTACACTGACATACAACACGCTTTGGCAAAGGCAACAGGACTCACTTTAATATGTCAATGCATGTTAACATAGGCACTCACAAACGCTGCTTACTAGCGTTGCATGAGCAAACGTTGTGTAGTACATTTGAAGCCTGCGCTTTAGGTTGGGCCAATGCTAGAATAAAAGTAGCAGAAAAGGACTGATTTCTGTATAGAAAACACATAGGAGCTAAATAATTGAATGTGACAAGCAGCCTGATTGAGAATGCGTTTTAGATGTAAAATACTCCCTTGTACATTCAGGGGTGTAACTATCAGTGGTGCAGCAGGGACAGTGGCACCGGGATCGTGCATAAGTTGCAGTTATTATATAGGCTGCCTATTCAGATTTTTTAAAGCATAAAGCTGCCTGGGGCCTAGCTCCATGTTTACACATAATGTATAGGGGGAGTGGAAGAAAAAGGAGGAATGGAGAAGAAAGGATGAAAGAAAAAGAGGAGTGGAAGGAGTGACAGAATACAAGAAGGAGATAATGACAGATGAAGAAAAATGGGCCAGAAAAAAAGATGGCAGTGAAAAAGAAGACAATAGCTAGTCATCAGAGAGGAGGGAAAGTGAGAGACAGAAGAAGGGGATAGAACACAGAGAGTAAAGGGGACGTAGAAGATGAGAAAGGGGAGGTTTGGAGATAGGAATGAGAGGATAAAAGACAGGTAAAATGATTAAATTGGAGTACTGTAAGCATGGGTGCAGCTATCCTTGGCACAGAAGGTGGTAGTCACGCTAGGCCTGGTTGTGTTAAGGTCGCTCTGTTCTGCAATTATGTCTGTATTTTAATAGCGATCAAGGATGGGTGGGTGCCATTTTTCCTTGTTTGCTTTAGAGCCCGTGATACCCAGGCCACACCATTGAATTAATTCCAATGGAAACACATCCTGAAGGTGGAATGATGCACCGAATAGCCACTAGCATGAGGTAAAAGAGATATACTTCTCTAGCTGGAGCCATAGTGCTCTCCTTGTATATTTTAAAGTATTGGTAACGATATGTCTTGCAGATAACTGCACTGTTAAACCAGACCTAAAAAGGAATGTCTCAATTACCTTGTCATGACCGAGCCAAAGAGAGTAACATTGTAGCATGCCCTGTATAAAAGGGCAATAGAATATTTTCATAAACTTGCCTGCTCCCAAACATTGCAATTCTGAAGGCCATGCCTGCTCCCTAACCCAGGGACACAGCTTAAATACAAAGCCATTTGGGCTTGTCCAAAATGTGATGCCGAGTCATTTGGGGATGGCCCATGGCCTGTGGGGGTGGGCCGCTGAGCAGTACAAGGGTGAAAGGCACACGCTAGACAAATGGCTACTGAGCACTGCCACAGGGGGATGTATGACGGTACAACGCATACCGTTTCAACCCGTGCCTTTACAACGCGTCTTTAACAACGCAAGTCGTTACAACGACTTGCGTTGTTGGGCGCGGATAGTGAATAGTATAATTTACTATTCTAACACCAGTCCCCGTAGATAGTAGGGAAGGTGTTGGAATAGTAAATATACTATTCTTTATCCTTTAGCGCCCTCCAGCGAAAGTCGTGGTTACGACTTGCGTTGTAAAGGACGCGTCGTAAAAGCACTGCGGGGTAACATCCGCGTTGAAAAGGATTTTCCGCCCACAGGGAGTACCCAGTGCATACTTTTCCCTCATTATATGTGGCCCCATATAACGAAGATGTGAAGTAACTCCTGTTGCCGTGTAAATTGGAATTGTGTGGTGCATATTTTATCACTCAGCCAGTAACTGCTGGTACAATAAAATCTACACCCCGTAAATACATTTTGGCAGATCAAATCGCCAGATATTTACCTTGGAAAATGGCCCAATACCAGGGGCATGCATATTTTGGTGGAATATGTACTAAAATCCTCATCCACAAGCTTGCAGGCAAAACTTGTAATTGACAATAATTATTTCACCAGATAAATTCTGAACGCTTCAATATTGGGTTTTGTTGTAGATTATAATTATCACACAGGCAATTGGGCTACTCATATTGACAGCCTTAGTGCAGGTACCAACGAATATCATAACAAAGCCAAACAATTCATCTTCAAAATTTTTTAAAGGAAAACTGCCATTGATCATTTTGGAACACAAAATAATGTTTTTATAGGAAACTACATAAAGTCCTCTAAAAACTTTCCATGTGAAGCAAAGTTATAATTCACGTTTAAATCTGAAAAACAATGACTATAACTAGTTATGAGGGCCTGCCCAATCATAAATCCCACCCAATACACTAATCCGGACTTTATACGAAATGTCACAGATAACAGCACACATCAGAGCGTCAATGAAATTGGAAAGGCGGGATTTTACCTCTAGAGTCTGCTTACCATTCTCCAGAATCCCGTCACAGGTCGACTAGACCTTTTTACCTGTCATAGAGTGAATTAGGCAATCTTTTCATATGGAAAAAAAAAGAATTTTAGAAATCCCAATTGCTTCCCCCAAGAACCACTGACCAAACTAAGTTTGAAAGGTTTATTACATAACCAAAAATAACTGCAGATACAAACACCTCAGCAAGAGGTTCAAAAGGTAAACAGGCACTAATACAAACATAATCCTCCGGAAAAGTCTCAAGCGACTGATGAATAGTACGAGGATCAATTCCAGAATCATCAGACTGAACAGAATCGCTATAACCTGAGTTCTGGTACTCATCGGGATAATAGACATAAATTCAGGTTAGTCTGTCCCTACTCTATACTAGGTGACATCCCTACTTAACAACAGTCCATCCTAGCAAAAGGTGTCAGCTGTGGTGACTTCCCAAAGAAGTTCGCCCACATTCTCTCTTAACTAGAGACTCCTTCCTCACAGCTAAGCTCCTTGACCATCCAACCGCTCTCTCTAGCTCCTCAGCCCATCTGCACTGCCTCCATCCTCGGGGTGCTGTCCCTAATACGAAACCCCAAAATGCGAACGACACGCCTTCAGGTACGCCCTCTCGAAGGTGTCGGTTACACGAAGTTGCCCGCTATGGCATTCTTCCATCTTTGTCCGTTAAACGTCCTTGGGTCTCAGACTCTTTGTCGCTTCCAGTTGTATCTCCAAATTCCTGGTCTACTCCTCCATGTCTGAGTCTAGCATTTCTAATTCTCATACACAATGGGCCCTTCTACTCTACTATCGGCTTGATGGTGCACCTGCAAAGGAATACATATTTCGGCTCACATTCATTAAATGTTGCAAAGTTTTCTAAAGGCATCTTTTATAAAATATTTCCACATCTAAATTCTAAGCAAACTTTCGAACAGGCCTGTATCAATTCTATGAACTAGACCTCGGCTTGATCTAAAGGCCCAACAGTCTAAATTAATCCCTAGGCCTCCAACCTTAACAGCAAATACATTTTCTACTTTAAGCTAATTGTCAAATGTAAAAGACACAGTTAACTTCAATAAGCGGATCTAAATGCACAATAGTGCTCGTTTAAACGCACTTCTTATAAGTGAAAGATTTCATTTTAACGACATTTCTAGGTTATACAGCAAGTGTGGATGTATTCTTAACCCTGGCTCTTCAGATTTCCAATAACATTTTCTCTAATTCTCCATCCCACATTGCATTTCAACATGATTAAAGTCCTCTATATATGCGGGTGCTGACTACTTGTACATATGATGCCCCCCTACAAATTTCACTGTAAATGGCGCTCTCTCAAAATCGTTAGGAGAATCGCATATCACATCCCCATTAGCACCAACAAGTGAGTGGCTAAATGCCCTTCCAGCGTTTGGCACACTCTTCTCAAACATTCTTTATGGCTAGCAGGTTCTGGGTAGAGATGGATGCAATTCTCATAATTCAGTGTAGCGCAATCATTAAGAATTACCTAAAAAGTGTGCGAGATTACACATTATTACCTAACAAGAGTAATTCTGTGTATAATGCTACTTCTTAACACAAAATTCCCCCTTGTGTCCAAAATGCCCGCAGGAATACATTTTATTCTAAAAATAGTGCTAAATGCTACAGAACATGATTAGCAAGTCCGAGCAGCAGCTCACGCTGGTTAAATGTGCTATTGGGGTGAAATTTTCCCTCAATTTACTCCCGTCATCTAGCATCATTTTATTAGTGCAAAATGCACCCTCTCATCCAGAATGGATGTATTTTGTGTTAAGAAATAGTGCTGAATGTAGCAGAACACAAATAGCGAGCACGAGCGGCCACTAGCAGTAGCTAAATGTGCTCTTGCTGTAGGATTTTTTCCCCCAAGTCACTCTTAATTAGTGAAGTAGGTATAATCGTATTATTATTGGTAATTCTATGTCAAAGAATTAACATGGAATTACCAAAATTACTCGGATTACTTTAGCGTAATAAAAACGACTCTCTGGCCTGGTTATGGGAACTCAGACAAGACGTAGTCCAGACCCTAGTCTCAACAGCACTTTCGCAAAGCCTACTGGACATAGTTTTCAACAATTCCCTCTGGGTTCCAGTTTCAAGGAATTGTATACAGCCAGTTGACCCATATGTAGAAGAGTAATCATTTGTTAAGGATGATGTCATAAGAAACGTCATCAGAGATAAAGGGCCAGATGTATGTAGATAGCATTTTGCGATTCCCTAATTGTGAATCACAAGGATTCACAATTAGGAAATCGCAAAATGCAATGAATGAAGGTGCATAGTACACCTTTTGCGATTCCGAGGGGGTCGCAAATGACCTAACTCATGAATATTAATGAGGTTGGTCGCAATTTGCGACCCCCTAGGAATAGCAAAAATCACGGGGATGGTGGCCTGCTGAGATCAGCAGACCACCATGTCCGTGATTGCTTTTCAATAAAGCAATCTTTTTTTTGTAAACCAACCCGTTTTCCTTAAAAGAAAACGAGATGCTTTACAAAACGAAAAATGAAAAGTTTTTTTGATTTTTTGAGAGCAGGCAATGGTCCGTGGGACTACTACCTGATCTTAAAAATGGTTTTACAAACATTAACAATGGGGAAGGGGTCCCTTGGGGATCCCTCCACATTTGTGAATGGGTTACCACCTACTTGAAGTAGGTGGTATAATGTGAATGTTTTGCAACTGCAATTGCGGTCACAAAACATTCATACATACCGATGCGAATCAGTGTTAGGAAGGGATGCCCTAAACACGCCCCTTCCTAATATCGAATCGCAAACCCATTTTGCGATTCAGTAACAGGTTACCGAATCACAAAATTAGGTTTTCTGCATCGGAATAGCAATTTTTTGCAAATGCAAAAATCCTTGCTGCATCTGACCCGTAATTTATTAGGAAACCTATTCATTGAAAATTGGTGCTAATGGGGATTTTTAATTGTTTTTTTCTGATTCTGGCTGATTGTCAAGGAAAGGGATTTTTTATTTAGCCCACACAACTGGGATATTTTCCATTTCTGGATGTCCCACCCATGAAGGCAGTACATCTTGTGACAGAGAAACAGCTGAGAGCAGCATTGAATATGAGATAGGATGTAACATGACACAGAGAAGTGCTAGGGATTGCACAGCTTACTGAAGAACCAGGGATAATGAACAGGGCCTTCCCACACTAGGACCTTGGAGGAGAACAAGAGGGTGCAAGGGAAGATGAGAGGTAGGGTTAGTGGGTCAGGGGACATGCCAGACTTGGACTCAGAGTTATGAATCCACCCATTGTCCATAAGGGTAATTGTTCCCCATTGCCAAACGTGATGCTGAAGTGAACTCAATTTTTAAAACGAGAAAAAAGTTCACTAGGTTTAAATCATAGTAACTTTGCACAAGCCCACCTCTGATAAGAAAACTAAAATCAAATAGTGTCATGTAAGGTCCAATTTAATGTCGCAGGATGACACATACTCAGTATATAAACAGAACGATGGAACACAGAGACACTTTAAGGCATTGACAAAGTGGGCAAATGCCCAGGGCCCCACCTTCCAAGGAGTCCCCCGGGGAAGAGAAATTCCTTTGTACCTTACATCTGTCTGTTTACCCAGCGCAAACTTTAATATATTGATCATATTTGTCTGTCATAATTAGGCTTCGATTAAAAGACAATGGGTCATATAATACAAAGCTGTTCCAAACAGGGGCCCACAAAATCCATAATATAAAGCTGATGGAACACTCCTTTAAAAAGAAAATACCTTAACAAGTATTAAACTGAAGTTCTTTATTCGAAGTCATATACTGAAGTTGTTCACAAACCATAATTATGCTTGACTGTTGTAAGGCTTATCTCTCTCATTGACTAACACTAGGTTACATAATTACATTCAAAAGTGCTAATTTCGGACACAAAGCATTCAGAGATCTGCTGTTTACACTCAATAGAATGGCAATTTAAAATCAGCTTTAATGGTCAAGCCACGTTTTAAGGTACAATTCTGAAAATGCCACATTGGTATTTTCTTGTCCCAACCACCTGTGCCTTCTGCCGGACGTATGACGATACAATGCATTCTGTTGCAACTCAGGCCTTTACCACACATGCGTTACAACGCAAATACCATTACCACCCAGGACCATTACCACGCATTTTTTTACAACGAATGTGCCTTTACCATGCATGCCTTTACAACAAATTTTGTTGTAAAAACATGAATGTTAAAGACATATGCGTGGTAAAGGTTTTCCCTGCCCTAAGCCCTAAAAGCAGACCCCTGCAGCCCCCCCCCGACCCGCGGCCTCCAGCTCTTTTTAAAAATACCCACACCCAGCCGAAAGTCCTGAAACCGAAGCCTCCCACCCCAGGTCCAAATCCTCTTACCTCTCCATAACGACCAGGCAGCTCTTCTGAGGTGCGCAAACTTTGTAAAGAGGTAGCAAAAGGGTCTCTCCATATCCTCTAATGACACCGATAACTTTCACCACACATATGCCCATACCACCAGCACCACATTTACTCTTTCACCATACATACCTTTACAGCTTGATTCTTTGTAAAGGCATGTGTGGTATAGGCCTATGCATTGTAAAAATGTGTGGTAAAGGCTATGTGTGGTAACGCTGCATGCATTGTAACATATTGAATGGTAAAGGCATGTGGGGTAACAGCCACGTTGCAATGGCTGTTTCTCCAATCTGCCAGTGTCCAGGCTCAAATGACTGTGAAAGGCTCTGCTGTTGGGGGTTATATGTAAGGAGACAATATGGGCTTAGGTGTGGATAGGATGGGCCATCCTGACATGCTGACTGGGAAGGAGCTGTACCCAGCCTCACTTACACTTGAAAGGCCTTGCCTACAACACACACAGGCACTTGACCATACTTTAGGGAGAGGGGACTAGCACTTTGCTGCTGGTTAACAGAGACAAAGTGCTCAGAGTCCTTAAGCCAACAAAAACAGGTTCTGCAACAGAAGGCACAAATCTGGGGGTGACCCTGCTAAAAGGGCCAGGTCCAATAAAATCAATAAACCCAAGCAATGATAACGCCACTGTCTCCAAGTAGTGAAAGTCTGAAGCCAAGGCACTAGTCAGTGGTGACACTCAATGGCTCCAGGTAGTAGTGAACATCAGTCATCCAAGTATCAATTAGCATGACTGGCTCCAGGCATTCGTAATCCGCTTTGGCCTCAGGAATCAATGAGCATCAGTGGAATCAGGAAGTGATGAGCATCCACTTTCTCAACCAGTAACAAACAACATTTTCCCCTGGCATTACAAGTTGGAAATTAAAAAAGAAAACAGAGGTAGAAGTGCTGAACAACTATGGTTTTTAGACTAAAATTGTGGTTCCCATATTGCAATTGTGAGAGTAGTTTAACATTCTGTATTTTCACACTCTCAGTAGCATTTAATTTTTTATTCCGTTCCAGTGTTCATCAATACCAAAAGTGAATTAAAAAAGAAAAAAAAACTTTTAATTTGTATTGCTATTTGGGGAGCAAAAGCAAAACTAAGAAATCCATTGTTTTTAAAGACTAGGAGGGATGGCAAATCCCAGGCAGTAATCAACTTAATGGTCCTAGATAGTTATCCACATTAGTGACCTAGCAGTAATAAACAGCAATTGCCCCTACAAAGTAATGAGAATCAATGCCCCTGGAAGACATGAGCGTCCATTAACCAATGAAGTAACCAGCCTCACAGGGCCCAGAATTATTAAGCATCATTGGTCTGAGTTGGCAATGAGCCTGATGGCCACAAGCAGTTATGAATATTAACCCTATGCATTTACGAGAATTATTAGCCTCAGTAATTAATCAGCATTTATGGCATCAAGCAGTTACTTGCATCAATGACCCTCCACAGCCCCAGGCAGTAATGAGAATTAGCGGTCCCAAACAATAGAAATAAGCTATAGCAACCATTAATATTGACCTCAGCCAGAAATGTTCAATGGCTAAATGCAGTAATGCATAAGACACACAAATGATGGACGGAATGCAGAACAAATCAAAACATTTACCCCAGTCAAAAGATCTTGGTTAAATCCATCATTATTTTGCTTACCATGCCACCCCAATTTAGACCCAGCCATATGCAAATCAGTCTAGACCTTGTGCCTCATGGGAACCCTCCAGCCCGAACTGCCAAGCCAGGTACTCCCTGGACTGGAAACAAGCATCCTAGGACCGGTTTTGGGGTTTCATCCCTGTTCAGACAGGATAGCTTGAATCCAGTGGCACAGTGAGCCCAGGACCCAAGTCTGGGCATACCCAGCGTACTTGGGGCGAGAAAGCAAAAGACACAGAAATGATGGACGGAATGCAGAACAAATCAAAACATTCATCCCTAGTCAAGAGATCTGGGTTTAATCCATCATTCTTTTGCTCACCATGCCACCCCAACTTAGACCAAGCAATATGCAAATTAGTCTTGATCCTGTGCCTCATGGGAAGAGTCCAGACCAGCCAGGTCCTCCCTGGACCAGAAACAAGCATCCTAGGACCGGTTTCGGGGTTTCACCCCTCATCACCCAGGATAGCTTGAAACCAGTGGCAAAGCGAGCCTGGGACCCAGGAGGCAGTAATGAGCATTCATGGTCTTAGGGAGTCATGAGCAACAATATATTGCTAGGCAGTGACAAGTATCAGCATTGACCTGAGGTCAAAAGTACAATAATAATGTCAAGCAGTTATTAGCATCTACAGCCCCGGATAGTAAGGAGCATCAATGACCCTAAGCAATAATGAGAATTGCAGGTCACATTCTGTGATGAGCTTCAATGGGTCCAGGCAGTACTGAACATCCATGTCCCCAAGTAAGTGATTAAATAACAAAAGGAAGACATTTTAAAAGTGCTATACTCTAGTGGTTTAAAGAACCATAATTGTGATTCTGAAACTGTAATTGCAATAATTACATCGTTTGGTAATCTTAATGGCACACCAGTTATATGTTCTGTCCACTGCTTACTGCTCTGTAGGGTGCCTGTCAAGACTCAGGGTATGGAGCCTGCAGCATTAGAGAAGAAACGGACGTGGTTGCATTACTTTTCCTGATCCACGAATATATGAAGAGGCAGAAGCTGGAGACCTTGGAGAAATGGAAGTGAATGACAGTGAAAGCTAGGGAGGATAAACTTGACCGTTAATCAGTCTTCAGACACTCAATTCCAAGCTGGGCATTCACTTCTACGTTGAAACATTGTGGCCCACATGCATCATTGTGTCTTTTTGCATTTCTTAATTTGCGAAAAATAAGGAATCGCAAATTAAGAAATGCAAAATGATATGCATCAATATTTTCGGTATTCTTGTGGGATTCGGTAAAAATCGCATTTTTTACCGAATCCCAAAGAAATACCGATTTCTTAACTACATTTTCGCAATTTCCATTGATTCCTATGGGCCAAAAGGCCCATAGGAGTCAATGGAAATTGCGAGTGGCACTTAGAAAATTTCATGGGTGCAGGGGGGGGTCCAAAGGACCCCCCCATGCACCCCTGAAATGTACTTTTCAGCATAAGTTACATACACACATGTCCTAAGGACATGTGTGTGTGTAACTTTACAGTTTAAAAAATGCATTTTTGTGCATATTTAATCAATTTCGCAATTTACCACGAAGTTGAACTTCGTGGTAATTTGCACTTCCAATTTTAAAAAAAGCATATTTTTCTATAATGATGCATAGCATTTAAGAAATCGCACAATTGCGATTTCTTAAATGCTAATGCAATTTTAGAAATCGTAAAAAAGATGCGACTTCTAAAATGGCATGATGCATCCCAACAAGCACTTTTGCATTCGCAAACGGCCGATTTTAAGGAATCGCACCGTCTGCTACTGCAAAAATGCTTGATGCATGTGGGCCTTTACTCCTTCAGCTTTGTAAAAAGGTGCCTGGCGGTAAGTTGTATGGGTTCAGCACTTGCGGGTTAGTTCCTCAGCCAGCCTTCTGTTTCTTCACTTTTTTGTTTTAATTCCCTTTCTCTTTCCCTTAAGTACGTGAATAAGCGAAACATTGTGGAAGAGAAAGAGAGGGAGAGAGATAGAAAGTGAGAGAGGAGAAGAGAGAAAAGAGAAAGACAGATTATCGTGAGGGAAATACCGTGAATGGAGAGAGAGAGGGAAATTGGAGAATATCAGAGGAGGAAAAGAAGAGAGAAGTAGAGAGCCAAAGCAGATGGGTAAAAATAGAGGACGGAAGGAGACAGCAGGTGTGCTTTGAACATTTTTAATTGGACAGCTTTTAGGCAGATAGCCCTATATTCCACAACAGAGAGGAAGTCTGTATTCCCCTTTCCACACCTGTCATCCTTTTCTATACTGAGACCCCACCTACATTCACCAAAATATAGACCGATGCCCAACAACCCACCTGCCAATACCAACCCAGTCCAACCAAGACTCCGGTTGCAAGAGCCACAGAGGAAGCCTCCAGAATGGAGGGAGGGAAGGTACAAATTATGGACTGTGATGGGGAAAACTAGGACTCAGAGCAAGGAAGTTAACCAGAAGTCTTTTTTGTTCCAGTCCTTATATGTGTGAGGCTGTACTAGGCCAGCAACCTGATTTAATGCACTCATGCCGACTGGACATTAGAGTGTCAAGAAAAAATGCACAAGAATGAACAGCAGGACAAAATCACGAGATAATAGCTCCAAAAAAGGTCACCTGGGGCCAAGAACAATCAGTCAAAAAACAAAACGCACGGGAGCCTAATCACCCAAATCCTTGAAAGGTCGCATTCCAAGTGAGTATACCTGACAATAACAGAGAAACAAAAATAAAGGGCAAGAAAGCCCCAAAAAAGGACCAGAGCAACCAAAGGAAATGAAAGACATTGAAGCAAGAAAGAAAGAAACCAAAGAAGGAGAGCGGCGACCATCCAAAGTAAGATACTCCCTGAGCTGGTACAGAGCAGGTTCGAACTTGAACAATTAAAGGTAACTAAACAGAGCATGGCAAGCACCTAGAGCCAAAAGAAAAGACGGGAAAATGCCGGAGGAAAAGAAACCCTCCAAGTGCAAAAACAGAAGGAAGGCAGAGGACAGCCATGTAGTCAAGAAGGGACAAGTAGCACTTTCAAATCTACCTTAGGCCAAACATATCAACATGTGAGGAGCTGAACAAAAAGTGGAGGCATGATAGAGAAGAAATGGATTGAACCGACCAGAACACCAAAGAGCCAAACAGTCATACATACCAGGCATGGAGAAGCCCCCGAAAGCCAACCAGTCAGACAAACCAGTATGGCTAGCAATGGGCAAGACGCCAAAAGCCAACCAGTCATTCAAACCAGCCATGTAGAAGCCTCCAAAAGCCAACCGGTCACACAAGTCAGTCATGTAGAAGCCCCCAAAAGCCAAGCAGTCACACAGACCAGCCATGAAGAAGACCCCAAAAGCCATCTCCAAAGAGAAGGTCAGAAGACAAGAAAATCATCGAATCATGAAAAAGCAGCATCTAAGGTGAAAAGGACCTTGGAGGAAGTGCAAATGGGCAGGTATAAATAATTGAAAAGCGTGGATCACTGTCTGTGAGAGAGAGATACAAAAAAACAGGTGGGCTTTGGGCCTGTGGTTGTGATATGATTCATGGAGCGGGGCTTCAGTGAAAAGGGCAAAAGATTAATCGACTGTGGGAAAGGAGAGAAAAACAGCCTTCCCTGTTATAATTGTTGTCATAGATGTTGGGACGGAAATGTGCTGCTGTGAGGACACTATTCATGTACATAAGGATTGGGACAAGGAAGATGAATGAAATGGTAATATGAGCGTTAAACTCATGCATTGTGCATTTAAGAACTTCATATGGGATGTATGACGTTACGACGCGTACTTTGACAACGCGTACCGTTACAACGCTACTTTTACAACGCAAGTTGTTACAACGACTTGCGTTGGGGGCGCTGGATAGTAAATAGTTTTATTTACTATTCCAACTCCAGTCCCCGTGGACTCTAGGGAAGGAGTTGGATAGTAAATTAAACTATTTACTATCCTGGAGTGCCCCCCCAGCGCAAGTCGATGTAACAACTTGCGTTGTAAAAGTAGCGTGGTAACAGTACCACGTTGTTAAAGTTTCGTCGTGAAGGATGTTCCCCCTTCATATGGGTTTGATAGCAATTGAGAAAAGACCAATTTATCTTCCATGCACCAGTTTAATACTTTGTTAATCATGTCAATAGCCCTAAATTAATTCAAGAAAGTCTATGGATAGTTTTCTTAACAACTTGGTTGAAGAATTGTAGAATGCTGTAGAATGCTGGTACCAGTCTTCAGTGGTGATGATCGACTTTTCTCTGGTTTTGTAGTAACAACAGAGGTTTAGTCTCCATGAAGCATATGATCAAGGACGGCGTTAAAATGATCACTTGTTTAGCGGCAGAAAACTGCGGCTAAAATGGCAATAATGGGCTTGATAATATGCCCTGGAGAATTCCAATAGAAGCTCATGTTCACAGCAGAACATGGACTTCTATTGGAATTATCAAGGGCATATTGTCAAGCCCATGATCGCAGCTTTAGCAGCAGTTTTCTGCAGCTATACCAGCGATAATGTTTAACGCCGTCCTTAATAATATGCCCCCATGTTCTTGTGAGTTTTTGATTCGAGATTGAACGTAGGTTTATTGTTTGGGTTATCTCATGCTCTTTGGGTGGGTCTTTTGTGAGGGTCGCCTCGCCTGCCCTGGGTTAGCTTTTAGGCTTTGTAAGCAGTTGTATAGTGAAGAGCTCTGTGTGATACTGCTGGCTTCTAAGAAGATGCCCAGTCAAAGCAGCCCACACTACATTCTAAGTAGTAAGGGTTATTCTAAAACTGTTGAATGAGGCTGTGGGGTGAGGGATTGCATTTCTCATCTAAGGCCAGCTTTCAGAAGAGGGAGTTGTGAACTCTTAAAGAGGGAGAATAGTATTGCAGCATCTTTGGTTTAGTAACAGAATGAGTGTTCCATAAATTGTGTACTGTGTATCTGAAACACAGAGGATTTTTCATCAAGGATATTAATGTGTTTTATATCATATTATGTCAGTTCATCCCTCGATAAGGAGTGGTGGGTGAACACAACACTGTATCAGCATTTGGGTGGGCAAACATTTCATTCATTCCTTCCTCCACATCATTGAATCCTATTGAAGAGTTGAGTCTGCTTTTTACAGGCTCAAACAGAAGATCATTTTACTTTCAGAAAAGCTCAGCTGGATAGTAATTAAAAAACGTTATGTTTGTTTCCAGTACAATGTATTTTTTGTATGGTACATGTTTGATCACAACTTCAAAGTTTTCGCCCAATTATTGTTTTAAAAACAGCTCTATTTGCGCACAGTGACTGCTGTGCTCCCAGACCCTTGAAAAGATGTTATGCTCCGACAGGCTCTAGGAAAATAATGACCACGCTCACTTGAGCAGCATAAAAAAGAAGGAAACATCACGTCACCACTCCTCAGTGCTTCTGGATTATTTTCTTCTCTCTTTTTCTTACCAGCAGGATATTCATTTAGTCACAGATGAACATTTCAGCAGGCCAATTTTGGGACACTACAGTGTGGCGTGTTGTTGAACTAAACCAGAAGCAGAGAAGATGACACCTTACCCTGCCTTTCCAAGACCACATGAGAGCATTTTGGAATAACCTCTCTCCAATGATTAGTATCAGAGATTGGAGGTAAACAAAGGTGCTTTATGTGTCCTAGAAAATTATTCCGAGGGCAGGTAGCTCCCGGAGACATTAAAATATATTTGATAACAGTTCCGGAGCAAATGTCATCAACATCTCTGATGCAGCAGTGAAACCGAAATTTGAAATCCATTCTTATAGAATTCAACATCATTTCATACATGGCACAACATTAGCGCCTAGAGTCTTTGATGAAATGAAGCCCAAAAGGATAGGATCAGAAATACTTGATATAACTAGACCTGGGTGGAGTTAGCGGAACTCTGCAAAGTGACCCAAAAACTCTGCCACGCTACACTGAGTTCCAAAGTGGCGTAGTGTGTTTTGTCAGTGCCATGTGTTTGTCCCGCACTGTAAAATCAGCACACATGCACCATCTGCTTCTTTTCTTGCCACTCAAGTAGATCCACCTGAGCAGCAGCGTTCTCAACGCAAATGAAACGTTTCTCAACACAAGCAGTCTGGACCATCAGCGACCGCCCACTTTGAGAAATCTGACTGCCCGTGCTGAGAAATCTCACGGGAGGTGGATTTTCATTGCTTGCTCTTGACAACTTGATATTGGCGAGTGCGAGACCGGAAAAACTCTGCTGTGCAGAGTTTTTCGGAACTACGCATTTACCCACAGAGTGTGGATAACTCTGCAAACTCTGAGAACGGAGCGGAGTTCACCGCCCAGGCCTATATAACCATTCTGAAACACTAAGAATGGAAAGCTTTTTTAGATTTTTGTAACTTCTTGGGCTACTATTATATGCCTATCTCTCGGTCAGCAGGATCAGTCAGTCGTGAACTGCCATGTTGTATCCCCTCTGCATGTGCCAATCAGCCTTAAAACTGTTAGGCCTCACTAAACTTTGTTAGTGTGAGGTCCTCTGGATATAGGTAAAGAGAGTTCAGTGTTCCCACTATCAACTTCACCCCACTCAAATCCTCACTCTCAACTCTCTTTTTGACACTCCTTAAACACTCCTCTGCAGGGAATTACTTCTCTTTTCTTCCAGTTTTCAGTTTGTGTCATGTTTTTACTTTTAAATCTGCATTGCAAAATCATCCATTGCTTTTGTCAGGAAAGATAATCTCCCATGGGAAAATTTGCTTAGCTTTGTGGGATTTTGCAAATTTGTGGACATTCAAATGATCTCACTCCCAATCTTCTCATGCTTTGTTTTCTGAATCCTAGAGGAATACCCTCCGAGCCGCCTCATTTTTCTCTTTTTCTGAAACTGAAAATTGCCACGCCCACTTCTTGATTGTGATGCCGGGCCTAATTTTCCTTAGAGAAATAAACCTAAGCAACATTCATACTTTCATCTATCAGCACTACCCTTGGACAATCGACAGTTTCAGCTCCTTTAGTTTATCAGTATCTTATTCTTTTTTGCAACAATGCAAATGCATGGTTTGCACCTTTAGGGGGCGCTAGAGGGCGCACGAGTAGCATGGCCGCCATTTGGTGAGGCTCCTGCTGTCTGGAATTTCACATCCGTAATTTATCCTGCTAATCTGGATTGAACGTTCATTTAAGAGCACCTGTTTGTGCATTAAGAGTCTGCCCAGCTCCGGTGAAACTTTGAGGCACATCCTGACCAGCTTTCAAAAGATACGTGCATTGGAACTTTCCGCCGAGACTGCCCTGGTCCTCCACGAATCGCAGCAGGTGGCTGTCTAGGGCACGCAAGGCCGGGGATTGCCATGCGGAGAGTAGGCCGTGCTGCCTAGGGCTGCTGCTACGGGGGCGGGGCCTGGAGGCCGCGAGCAGAGAGGCATTTGTGACCGCTGCACCTGGGGACTGCACCCACCAAAGAGAAGTAAGGCCTTGATCATCTGGTCCCATATTGGCAATTATACCATCTACGCTATGAGGATTTAATTGTCTTCTGAATGTGGCGTGAAGCTGCCCGTGGGACCGCGGACCGAAGCGTCGCTGAACACTGACTGCGGTAGGATCTGCCGAAGCGTCCCGCTATCGGCGCTATTCCACTAGTGGCTCCCAGCAAGCGCTACGAGGAGCGCTGTGATCTCTGTGCCCGGTAGGCGGCTATTCACATCAAGAGACAAGTGTTGCATCGCGGACTACCACCTTCCCCCCCCCCGACTTAGCGCTACAGCCATTTGCTCCTACAGCGCTTTGCACCGTCTAATGCTCACTAAGGGTTCCATTATGATGTCGGGCGGTTTGCCTCCGCCAGGCTGGCGGTGGCCACCGCCAGCCTGGCGGAGGCAAACCGCCAGACATCGCAAGCCCAAATCCCCTCCGCCAGATTAGGATGGCGGAGGGGAAGGCGGCGGTGAAAAACACCGCCCGCCTATTTTCCGCCCCGGTCGCCTTGCGGCCGGGGCGGAAAACCTGTAACATGGTGGCAGTGTCTGTAAGACACCACCCGCCATATTACAATGGGCTGTGAGGCAAGCCTTTCCGTGGCGGCAATGCCGCCACGGAAAGGCAGGCGGTCTTCACTCTGGGGGCCCCCTGCAGGCCCCCAGAGTGAAGGACAGTAGGGGGGTGCACACGGGGGGTACCTGTGGTACCCGCCCTGCATTTGCATAATGAAAGGGGCAGGCACCGCGCGCTGCCTGCCGCTTTCATTATGCAAATGGTGAAAAGCATTTTCTGCATTGTGGCGGGCGGTGCAGAGAGCACCGCCCGCCACAATGCAGTAAATACAGGATGTGCCCGCCACTATGGCGGGCACATCCTAATCTCACCCCTGGGACCCCCGCCCTTATGGCGGGCGGTCCCATTCCCCACTATGGTGACGGGCGGACAAAGTCAGCCCGTCATCATGATGACCCCCTAAGACTATACCGACAGAAGCCTCAATGTCTTTAAAGAAATACTGCGCCAGCAGACCCTTGGGAGGAACATTGCTCTGAGTAAGAAGGCGCGACTGAGCCCTATTTACAAGGCCTCCCCCGCTGAAGTGACAGGTGGACAGGCGCGACCACACGTTAGCTGCCTGGACCCTATACCAATAGGGGCACACAACTGGGGCTGCTCTGCTGTGGCCAAGTGTAGAAGAGCTGCTCATCCAACCGGGGCACTACCAGCCAACCACTGCGACAATTTGCACGCTGGAGGTGAGGCACTGCTGACGACTGCGGGCCGCCCACGCACAATTACCTGTGGACAACTCGAGGGTAGCGGAACCATGGGGAAACCAGACATCAGGCAGCCTAAGCTCAACTTTGAGGCAGCGGGGAAAAAAGGGCCTAAGCCACACTCGGACAATGCAGAAACGGATGGATCCAACAGACCGGGCACCAGCGAACCATCCTCAGACCTTGACATGAGGCAGATTCTGCAGGAAATGTGACAAGGATTTGCCACAGTAGTTGACAAAGTGGACTGCATGTCCTCGCGACTGGACGCCATGGTGCACAAAGTGGATAAACATGACAAGCAGCTCACAGAAGCCGAACGGCGCATTTCTGACAATGAAGACACCACGGGTCATACGACACAGCTGGCACGGATGGAAAACTTGCTGCGCGTCATTGCTTCAAAGAACGAAGATTTGGAAGCCCGTAGTAGGCGCAATAACATCCGCATAACGGGTGTGCCGGAATCCACTGACACCGGGCGCATGGAAGACTACATTGAAAAGTTGCTCCTGACATCTATTGAATCCCTTGGGCCCCGACCGAAACCTGGCGCGCCTCCTAGGCCCATCATGGCACTGCGCGCAGCGCGCACCAAGCAAAATCTGGTGTACAACGGAGTGTCCTTCTCGATCTTCCCGGACTTCACTCCAATGGTACAAGAGGTAAGACATAAATTCATTGACGTGAAAAAGAAACTGCGCGCAGCACAGATTGATTATGTATTATTATACCCGACATGACTGCGAGTGACGCATCAGGGGAAGCAAAGATTTTTTAGAATCCCACAACATGTCGAAGATTATCTACGCTCGCTGAAGAGGCCGCATCGGGGAGGTAATGGACGCGGCGAAGCGCAACGAGATAATGTCCCACACGAAGACGAAGAGGACTGATTTATGTGACTGACCGATTACCCGCCTATGCGGGGCATGACTGTTATTAATCAAGACTCCGGTGTTGTGCTGCGGCTGAGATTAACTGCCACCCGTGACAACGGGAAGAATGCTGTTCATCCAGTGGTAACGTATTCCGGGCCCCACTACCCTCCCTCGTATAAAGCCTACAGAGCGCATAGGTCCATGGGCTTGAGGAGAGGGTGGTGTTGGTGTTGCTCTCTAGACTGTCCCCCTGCGGGTGTTCCCCGATATTGTACTGTACCGCTTAGGGGAATGCCTTTGGTACTGTTTTGGGGTATGATTGTTCAATTGTTTGGGAGTATGGGGGAAGGGTAGGTAACGTATGCTGGCAAGTTGGGGATGCTTCAGTGGGAGGAGGATGGATCTGAGGGAAATGTGTTGCATGATGACTACAGGACTTGGATGACTGTTAAAGGGATCAGGGAAGGGATGCGGGCCGACTGGAAGGGGGTGGGGGGGAAGGGCTGTTCTTATGGTGCATTTGAGACATACACACTTGAGTACTGTCTATTTGTGCAATACATGCGTTTCATGGAAGCTAGGACACAACAGGATTTATGGAACATTGCAGGGAAATAGTACGAGTCATACTGAGGTTAGGTGTTTTGCACGGATGGGTCTGACAGGCAATCACCGATGTCAATATGAACCACACGATACATGGCAAACACTGACTTGAACCTTATCACATGGAATGTGCATGGGCTAGGAGACCCGCAGACGCGGCGACAGGTATTGGCATACTTGGATCGTCATGCTGTGCACGTTGCCTTTCTGCAGGAAACGCATTTTAAACCCAACACTAATCACACCTTTGCCTGTAGATGGGCGGCTCATACAGCCTTTTCCTCTTACTCAACTTATGTTAGAGGAACAGCAATTCTTATCAAAAAAGGCACGCCATTTACTTTGGTTGGAGGCAAACAGGACACTCAGGGACGATATTGTATATTATGGGGGAGGCTGGGACACATGGCGGTCACTATGGTATGCAGCTATGGACCCAATACTGATGATCCTCATTACTTTACGGAATCTTTGGGCCAAAATAATGAGTACTGGTCCAGATCACATAATATGGGGTGGAGATTTTAACGTTACACACAACCCTACCATCGATAGATCACACCCAGCCCCCCACCACTACACTAAAGCAAGGACTGAACTATACACCTTGGTCAAGGAATATAACCTGGTTGACACATGGAGACATCTTCACATTACTACACGAGAGGGCACCCACTTCACAGCACAGGCTAGGTCCTGGGCGAGACTAGACTACATTTTCATATCCCCACAACTTTGCCCTGCGTTGGTTCAAGCGCAGCACTTAGCCAGGACTTACTCCGACCACTCACCTGTAAAAATAACATTAAGGGCTGAGAACCTAGGTCCTTCGAGGTCTGCCTGGCGACTACAGCCCACAATGCTCCTAGACGCCGTATTTCAGGAGGAATTACGGGAGGAAATTTTAGACTTCTTCGAATGCAACAAGGACTCAGTAAGGGATGTGGAAACTATCTGGGATGCCTTTAAGGTGACCCTGAGAGGGATTTGTTTAGCAAAGGGATCGGGAGTATAGAGTAAAGAGTATAGTGACAAACCTGACTACGTTGGAAACTGAGCTCAAAGCGCTTGAACGGTCACTGGCGGAATGCCCAGATGGATTAACACTATCGCAAATCAGGGGGAAACTTACGGAATACACAGATGTGCCCAACTGAGAGGCTAAATTTAGGGGCCGACACTGGACAGCTCGCAGATACGGCGAAGGTGAAAGGGCAGGGAAGGCTCTTGCTGCAACAATCAAGTTGACGCTACAGCCAAATATCATACTAAAGATTGATGGATCGGATGGGCTATTATACAGGGACACAACACAGATTCTTAATGCTTTTGTCGCTCATTACACCACATTATACACCACCACGAGAACAGGGAAGCTCCAATTACATGACTATTTGCAGGATATAGCGATACAAAAGGGGATAATGGACGGAGCGCTTGAACAAATCAAACACTCACCCCCAGTCAACTGATCTGGGTTTAATCCATCACCATTCTTTAGTTCACTCAGCCACCCCAGTTCAGACATGGCTATATGCAAATCAGTCTGACCCTGTGCCTTATGGGAAGAGTCCAGCCCGAACTACCAAGCCATGTCTTCCCTGGACCGGAAACAAGCATCCTGGGACCGGTTTCGGATTCATAATCCTCATCAGCCAGGCTATCTTGAATCCAGTGGCCAAGTGAACAAGGGACTCACGTCTGAGCATACCCTGCCACACTTAGGGCGAACAAAGCGATACAAAAGGGGATAATGGACGGAGCGCTTGAACAAATCAAACACTCATCCCCAGTCAACTGATCTGGGTTTAATCCATCACCATTCTTTAGTTCACTCAGCCACCCCAGTTCAGACATGGCTACATGCAAATCAGTCTGACCCTGTGCCTTATGGGAAGAGTCCAGCCCGAACTACCAAGCCATGTCTTCCCTGGACCGGAAACAAGCATCCTGGGACTGGTTTCGGATTCATAATCCTCATCAGCCAGGCTATCTTGAATCCAGTGGCCAAGTGAACAGGGGACTCACGTCTGAGCATACCCTGCCACACTTAGGGCGAACAAAGCGATACAAAAGGGGATAATGGACGGAGCGCTTGAACAAATCAAACACTCACCCCCAATCAACTGATCTGGGTTTAATCCATCACCATTCTTTAGTTCACTCAGCCACCCCAGTTCAGACATGGCTATATGCAAATCAGTCTGACCCTGTGCCTTATGGGAACAGTCCAGCCAGAACTACCAAGCCATGTCTTCCCTGGACCGGAAACAAGCATCCTGGGACCGGTTTCGGATTCATAATCCTCATCAGCCAGGCTATCTTGAATCCAGTGGCCAAGTGAACAAGGGACTCACGTCTGAGCATACCCTGCCACACTTAGGGCGAACAAAGCGATACAAAAGGGGATAATGGACGGAGCGCTTGAACAAATCAAACACTCACCCCCAGTCAACTGATCTGGGTTTAATCCATCACCATTCTTTAGTTCACTCAGCCACCCCAGTTCAGACATGGCTATATGCAAATCAGTCTGACCCTGTGCCTTATAGGAACAGTCCAGCCCGAACTACCAAGCCATGTCTTCCCTGGACCGGAAACAAGCATCCTGGGACCGGTTTCGGATTCATAATCCTCATCAGCCAGGCTATCTTGAATCCAGTGGCCAAGTGAACAAGGGACTCACGTCTGAGCATACCCTGCCACACTTAGGGCGAACAAAGCGATACAAAAGGGGATAATGGACGGAGCGCTTGAACAAATCAAACACTCACCCCCAGTCAACTGATCTGGGTTTAATCCATCACCATTCTTTAGTTCACTCAGCCACCCCAGTTCAGACATGGCTATATGCAAATCAGTCTGACCCTGTGCCTTATGGGAACAGTCCAGCCCGAACTACCAAGCCATGTCTTGCCTGGACCGGAAACAAGCATCCTGGGACCAGTTTCGGATTCATAATCCTCATCAGCCAGGCTATCTTGAATCCAGTGGCCAAGTGAACAAGGGACTCACGTCTGAGCATACCCTGCCACACTTAGGGCGAACAAAGCGATACAAAAGGGGATAATGGACGGAGCGCTTGAACAAATCAAACACTCACCCCCAGTCAACTGATCTGGGTTTAATCCATCACCATTCTTTAGTTCACTCAGCCACCCCAGTTCAGACATGGCTATATGCAAATCAGTCTGACCCTGTGCCTTATGGGAAGAGTCCAGCCCGAACTACCAAGCCATGTCTTCCCTGGACCGGAAACAAGCATCCTGGGACCGGTTTCGGATTCATAATCCTCATCAGCCAGGCTATCTTGAATCCAGTGGCCACGTGAACAAGGGACTCACGTCTGAGCATACCCTGCCACACTTAGGGCGAACAAAGCGATACAAAAGGGGATAATGGACGGAGCGCTTGAACAAATCAAACACTCATCCCCAGTCAACTGATCTGGGTTTAATCCATCACCATTCTTTAGTTCACTCAGCCACCCCAGTTCAGACATGGCTACATGCAAATCAGTCTGACCCTGTGCCTTATGGGAAGAGTCCAGCCCGAACTACCAAGCCATGTCTTCCCTGGACCGGAAACAAGCATCCTGGGACTGGTTTCGGATTCATAATCCTCATCAGCCAGGCTATCTTGAATCCAGTGGCCAAGTGAACAGGGGACTCACGTCTGAGCATACCCTGCCACACTTAGGGCGAACAAAGCGATACAAAAGGGGATAATGGACGGAGCGCTTGAACAAATCAAACACTCACCCCCAATCAACTGATCTGGGTTTAATCCATCACCATTCTTTAGTTCACTCAGCCACCCCAGTTCAGACATGGCTATATGCAAATCAGTCTGACCCTGTGCCTTATGGGAACAGTCCAGCCAGAACTACCAAGCCATGTCTTCCCTGGACCGGAAACAAGCATCCTGGGACCGGTTTCGGATTCATAATCCTCATCAGCCAGGCTATCTTGAATCCAGTGGCCAAGTGAACAAGGGACTCACGTCTGAGCATACCCTGCCACACTTAGGGCGAACAAAGCGATACAAAAGGGGATAATGGACGGAGCGCTTGAACAAATCAAACACTCACCCCCAGTCAACTGATCTGGGTTTAATCCATCACCATTCTTTAGTTCACTCAGCCACCCCAGTTCAGACATGGCTATATGCAAATCAGTCTGACCCTGTGGCTTATAGGAACAGTCCAGCCCGAACTACCAAGCCATGTCTTCCCTGGACCGGAAACAAGCATCCTGGGACCGGTTTCGGATTCATAATCCTCATCAGCCAGGCTATCTTGAATCCAGTGGCCAAGTGAACAAGGGACTCACGTCTGAGCATACCCTGCCACACTTAGGGCGAACAAAGCGATACAAAAGGGGATAATGGACGGAGCGCTTGAACAAATCAAACACTCACCCCCAGTCAACTGATCTGGGTTTAATCCATCACCATTCTTTAGTTCACTCAGCCACCCCAGTTCAGACATGGCTATATGCAAATCAGTCTGACCCTGTGCCTTATGGGAACAGTCCAGCCCGAACTACCAAGCCATGTCTTGCCTGGACCGGAAACAAGCATCCTGGGACCAGTTTCGGATTCATAATCCTCATCAGCCAGGCTATCTTGAATCCAGTGGCCAAGTGAACAAGGGACTCACGTCTGAGCATACCCTGCCACACTTAGGGCGAACAAAGCGATACAAAAGGGGATAATGGACGGAGCGCTTGAACAAATCAAACACTCACCCCCAGTCAACTGATCTGGGTTTAATCCATCACCATTCTTTAGTTCACTCAGCCACCCCAGTTCAGACATGGCTATATGCAAATCAGTCTGACCCTGTGCCTTATGGGAACAGTCCAGCCCGAACTACCAAGCCATGTCTTCCCTGGACCGGAAACAAGCATCCTGGGACCGGTTTCGGATTCATAATCCTCATCAGCCAGGCTATCTTGAATCCAGTGGCCAAGTGAACAAGGGACTCACGTCTGAGCATACCCTGCCACACTTAGGGCGAACAAAGCGATACAAAAGGGGATAATGGACGGAGCGCTTGAACAAATCAAACACTCACCCCCAGTCAACTGATCTGGGTTTAATCCATCACCATTCTTTAGTTCACTCAGCCACCCCAGTTCAGACATGGCTATATGCAAATCAGTCTGACCCTGTGCCTTATGGGAACAGTCCAGCCCGAACTACCAAGCCATGTCTTCCCTGGACCGGAAACAAGCATCCTGGGACCGGTTTCGGATACATAATCCTCATCAGCCAGGCTATCTTGAATCCAGTGGCCAAGTGAACAAGGGACTCACGTCTGAGCATACCCTGCCACACTTAGGGCGAACAAAGTGATACAAAAGGGGATAATGGACGGAGCGTTTGAACAAATCAAACACTCACCCCCAGTCAACTGATCTGGGTTTAATCCATCACCATTCTTTAGTTCACTCAGCCACCCCAGTTCAGACATGGCTATATGCAAATCAGTCTGACCCTGTGCCTGATATATCCTTGGGCTGGCTGAGTGACACACGGAGGAACTTTTTAAGTGCCCCGTTTGAAATAGATGAAGTGCGCGACACTATAATGCACATGCAGTCAGGCAAAGCTACTGGGCTAGATTGGATCCCGGTAGAGTTTTATAAAACGTATATTGACTTTATGGCCCCGGTTCTGCGGGAAGTCTGTGAGGACGCACTGGAGGTCTGACATCTCCCGCCTTCCATGCGCATTGCTCTTATCACATCATTGCTTAAACCTGGGAAGCAGGTGAATAGTTGTGATTCATATAGGCCCTTGTCGCTACTAAACTGCGACGTAAAGATACTTGCTAAACTTATAGCTACACGCATCAACCTCCTTCTGCCTAATCTGATTCTACCCGACCAATCGGGCTTCGTCCCTGGCAGGGCGACATCGCACAACCTGCGCACTTTCTTTACAATCATGAATAATGTCCATGAAGACTTGCCTATGGCTGCCATCTTTTTGGACGCCACTAAAGCCTTCGATTCCCTGGAGTGGGACTATGTGTTCCAGGTGTTGGAACGAATGGGCTTCCCAAATATATTTATATCTTGGATCAAACTATTATATGAAACGCCGATGGCCAAAGTAAGTATTATTGGCAGACTATCTCAGGCATTCCCCATCTCAAGAGGCACGAGGCAAGGCTGCCCCCTGTCGCCTCTACTGTTTGCCATTGCTACTGAGCCCTTGGCGGTGAGACTGCGGCAACATCATAATGACAAGGCGTTACAATGCAATCAATGACAGATTTTGATATCGATATACGCAGACGATATCACCCTGTACATTCGAGACCCTAGTCATAACCTGAACCCCATCCTCAGGGAGTTTCTTCGTTTTGGCGAACTCTCTGGCATCCAGATAAATTGGGGCAAATCGTGCTTGTTTCCCCTCATGGCGTCCACGGTGAAATTTGACTTAGACTACCCCATTGCTTGGTGTGAGGAAGACTTCAGATACCTGGGGATCCAGGTGGCAAAAGACAGGGAGGAATTATTGCGGATCAACTATGGCACAACTATGTCCCGTGTCACTGATAACATCACACGATGGATCACCCTTCCATTATCCATGGCGGGCAGAGCATCCCTCATAAAAATGGTTGTGCTGCCACAATTACTTTAACTATTCCTGAATGTTCCATTTTATCCGGGAAGATATTTCTTCCAACAGCTCCGATTGGAGCTCATTCGACTGGTGTGGGGTGGCAAGACGGCCCGGCTGCGATGGGATGTCCTAGTTAGACCATATGACCAGGGCGGCTTTGGCATTCCTAATTTTGAATTATATTATTATGCTGCTCAGGCACACTATGCTTACTTCTGGATATACCAGCCTCGCTACATGCCCTAGATAGCGGCGGAGCACTGGCTTGCCCATCCAGTCCCAATAGAAAGGGCACTTATTATACCACCTCTCAGGGTAGAGATCGGACGCCGTCCACGGTGATGAGCACTGTGAATGCATGGGCCCGACTGGGAACTATGCTGAACGCAGACATGTTGTACTCACCGTTGCTGCCGCTTACTTATCATCCAGACATGCCCTTGCTACAAGAGACAGTTTTCCATTAACTGGCTAAACATTTAAATCTTGCTACATGGGGTGACTTGTATAATGCGGGAACATTTCGCACACTGGACAATCTGGGGTTTGATACCCCCCCCCGTCTCCTCTGGACACTTTCCTTTATATTAGGCTGCGCCAGGGACTGAAAGCAATTATGCCTGACTTTCCTAATGAGCCCCAAATCTTTGAGCCACTACAGCGTATACTGCAAGACGAAACACCCAAGAAGCTGGTATCTAAGATTTACAGAACTGTACATACATTAAGAGAAACACCACCGCTCGTGGCCAAGACACACTGGGATCGGGAGTTAGGCGTGGTGATCACGGACAAACAATGTGAATTTTGCTTACAACATACTGAACGCGTTTCGTCGAGCAGTAGATTCAGAATCATACACTACAAATTTATACACAGGCTTTACTACACTCCAGTCCGCATGCACAGGTTTCACCTGCGGGACACCGATACCTGCGATAGATGTCGCGCCCCAGGGGCTGACTTCCTACATTTGGCATGGGAGTGTGAGGGTGTGAAGGCCTACTGGCGTCAGGTATTTGTAGCGGTGTCCAAGATGATACATACGGACATAGTGCCCTCTCCAATACTTGCGTTGCTGGGGTATGTAGAGCCCATACCAGCGACACACCGTAAATTTATTGCACTGGCATTTTTGGTGGCTAAAAGGAGAGTAGCGTGCAGATGGGGTAGAGGCAGAGCCCCTAAGTTTAAAAACTGGTTACATGATCTCACATACTGTCAGGAACAGATTGCTACATATTCTGAGCTACTACCGGTTTCCTCCAGGCCGGCTGATATTTGGGCCCCTGTGTAACAGTGTTATCTGTTGGAGAGTGACGACTCCCACAATGCAGAAATGCCACACTCATCACAGAATGCGTGTCTTAATGTGGTGAGCCTCTGAACAACCCCCACTAATGTCTTAACACAAGGGAGTTAGAGGTGGATTGCAGAACTGAATGTTGGCTAACTGTCGATACACTACAAGCCCTCCTACCTAGCCTACAGGGCGCAACTCATTTTGTCTTTTCCTGATTCCCTCTCGTGCATGCGAAGGTGCATGGTTCTGCACTAGATCGACCTGAAGAACTTGTATTGCTATGTAACTACTCTTGCCATATAGACTTTGCATTATAGCACAGCCCATAATACACGGACGAGGGCATATTCCAACGGCTCCATAGGTTGTATTGACATGTATTTAACACCCTGTTGTTGGTCCGGACACATGTACGCATTGCTGATTATTTATTGTACTGTATGACCATGAATGCACCATTCATGTTGTTCAACTGATAAATATCGAAAATAAAGTTAAAAAAAAATGGTTTGCACCTTTAGAATGCAGCAGTTGAGGAGGTTGGAGCCAGGTGCCAAGAATCACTGCAGCATCTTTGTGATGCTCCACAAAGGCCAGGCCACCCGAGCTGACTTCACATAGACAGCAGGGTATTATTTCAGTATTCTACTTTACACCTGAACACAAAGATCCAGGGAAGGACTGCACTGATGCCCCAAGAAGCCCCTCAATGGACAGAATAAGAAATGAGACATAATTGAGGGCACAGAACCTACCTCAATGGAATCTGGAGCTGATTATGGAGGATCCAAGCTTCCTTTGTGGAGGTTATCAGTAGTACAGACCTGAGAGGTGAGCCATAATCTGGAGTTGGGGTCCTATGAAAGAAGCTGTCACATACAGCTCTGCAATGCCTGCTAGGCATAACTAAGAAGGTGAGCAGAAAGGGAGAGCCGTAGAGTTGTGAAGGAGGGAGGCGAGGTGACGAAACACCAGCAGTGGATCAGACCTGCAGGACGTGCAGGATCTTAAGTCCAGCCCGCATAAAGGAATCTGTTGCATAACGCAGTGCAATAACTTCAAGGCATGACCATGAAGTTGAGTAGAGAATGAGAGCTGCAGAATCGAGGAGGAGGGTGGTGAGGTAAAGACAGTACAGTGGTTGGTGCAACTCAGGGAAAGATATATGTGTTCCTCAGCGACCAAATATCCACCGGGGACCGGAATAGAAAGAGAACAACATGGTCACAGCAATGGCTGCCATCTCCCTTTAGAAATTTATAATGAATGAAAAGATCCATACAATAACAATCAAGCACTGTCAGTAGCTTCTTCCATTGTGCAACACATACAAGTGGTAGTATACTCAGTTGTTCGTCAGAATATCGAGGACAAAAATATTGTGGGGCCTAAATATCAAGGCCTTAATATTGAGGGCCAGGGAAGGTATGTCCATATAGGTAGGTTTGGATTCATTGTTGTTAACTTCACGTCTATGTACCTTGAAGAAAAATAGTTCTTCAGTTACATAGATGTGGAGTAATGAATAGTAAATCTATACTTCCCTATACACACTTACCATCACAACATTTTAGTCCTCGATATTTAGGCTAGGTATATTTTGCACAGCTTAATGATTGACCATACCACAGCTGATAATCACATGCATGGTAACAATGCCCTAATAAATCTCTGTAGTGGAAACAAAGTAGAATTATCAGGTTGCTCTTAAAACACCAATTTGTACATCAAGTGCACAGTTAAAAGACCACACTGAGATCTATCGTCCAAAGTGTTACAACCAAAACTAGCCACAAAGCCGCCATTTGCAGAGGTTCTGACAGCAAGACACAGAAAGCTCAACGAAAGTAATCACCCAAAAATGACTTAGGAGATTATGCTGGAAATCATAATTGTTGGGAAGGAAATTTAATCTGCATGGTAAAAGACATACACCCATGCACTGAGTGACCAACTGTGCTAATGTCGGGGTCTCTAATGCAGATTTGTTTTGCCATAGGCAAACACAGATCATGTGTGTGCAACATGACACAGGCCTGTCTCAGGGATTGTGTACCTGTTGAACCAGGAGGGGTGCCCAAAGCGCTACCCTCATAGTGATGACAAGCTACTACCTTCACCAGGAGTTAAACAGCACACGCACAGTGGTTGCAGCATACTGTGAAGTGATCAGTAGGAGTGAACAGGTCCTTTTAAACATGTGTCACTGGAGGGAGGTCTACAGTCTCATTCATTTTTAAAGTTCAACTGCTGTGTGCTTAACTCACCCTTGGACTACATTAGTTTGGTGTGTAGTGCTGCACAGCGCATAAGTGACGTCTCTGTGCTTGATATATGTGTGCCAAGGAAGGTACAATACAGGGATAATGCAGTACTGAGCAGTGAGTGCAAGTTTAGGGTGTATGTGTGCCTATAAATGGTACAATACATGAAGGATGTAGTGCTGTGCTGTGCAGTGCGTGCATGGAATATGTATCTGCTGGATGTTTGTGTGCCTATGAGTGGTACAGCAAATGAATGATGCAGTGCAGTGTTTGTAGGTTGCTTACATGCACTGAGTGTATATGTGTCAGTGGATGTCCAATATATGAAGGTCCCTGGGTTCCACTCTGGGAGACACAGGTCTGCATGGGCAAATACGCAGAGTAGGTAGAGAAATCTAGGAATGGGTGGAACTTGCAGAGTTTCACTCTGCAAAATTCTGCAGAGTTACATAAAAACTCAGCAAGGTTCTGCAGAGTTCTGCCAATGGGCTGAAAATATGCATGTCATGCTGTTTGCGTTGCAATTTAGCACTGGTAGCGTGAGCAGCACTGAAAATGTAGCATGGCATGCACCATGCGGTGCACAAGAGAGCACAGCTATTTGAGGTGATCTTGCTGCCACTCAAGTAGATAATCTACTCAAGTGGCAGTAAATCTATTCGAGTAACAGGCTTGCAGCAACAATCACTCACAACTGCTGCGTTAGAAAATCAAGCTAGGGGACTCCAAATTTTACTTGTGTCTCCCAGTTCACATCTTTGGAACCTTGCAGGAACACATTCTGCCACGCTGCGATTGGTGGACTTTGGCTGGAACTCTTGGTTACAAAAGTAACTTGTAGTCAAAACATTCTGCCAATTATGTGGGTGGAATGAAATATTCTGCCCACCCCTGGAATAATCTCCCCAAGAAGATTTGTGTATTTTTGCATTGCTGTAAGCTGACTGGGGTATATGGTAGAGAAGGGAGAGCTACACTTCAAAGACTGCTCTTTGATTACATGAGAGGTCACAAGGAGGGACTTGGGCACATCTCAGGAAGGGTATGGGGCTCATAAGAGAATAATAAAGAGTAGGACTGGGACCATGGGCCAACCTTTTAATGCACATATCGCTGTGGTTTACATCCATGTGTGAACTCTAGCCACTCCCATGGCCTGTTTTGCGGAGATATCAGTTTTGGAGTTGCTCTTGCGGTGACAGTCTGCTTTCAAGAGGAAGAAGAGAGCAGAGGAGTGAGCACTTCAAAAGAAGCAGACCCCCAACAGAAATTTCAAAGACTCAGACTCAAAATCACATTTGGTGTCTAGAAATGGACTACAAGAGGAGACCCCAAAAATTGTCATCTGCCAAACACCGAGACAGGAGGAGGGGAAACTCTGCAAAACGTCTGCCTGTTACCAGGCCAGGGACGCAGGCCTGCTAGTCTCCATTATGGGTGAGGGGGCATTACCCAGGAACTCTAAGTACACCTGCCCTGGAGCCTGCAGTACGAGTGACTGCAGGCTTGCCAAGACCAGTGTACCCTGTAAGAAGGAGGAGAGCGTTGGAGGTGGTGAGGTACAGTCAACTCCCTTTGTGAGGTGTGAGGACACAGCTGCTGCACTGATTAAGTCATTGACCATGTGCAGAAGGAAGTTGGTGACCTTCATATGCCAGAGGAGGGCCGCTGTGAACTGAGATGTGTGCATCGCTGCACTGGTTGGACTTGAGCCAGTGCATAGTGGGAAGCGGCAATCCCATGTGCCAGGAGGGACAGACGTAAGAAGGCTGCTGTGTGAAAAGGGCATTAGCTCATGTGCGGTAATGGGCCGTGACCCTGTATGACAGGAGGGGCTGAGGACTTCACCGTGCCGATTGACTGGAGCCAATCTACCGTGGGGATATGGTGACCCCATATGTCAGAGAGTGTCACAGGAACCAGCAAGTCACTTGGCTTGGTCGGAGTCATCGACAGGAGGACTGAGGGCGCTGTGGGACTTTTTCCACCTGCCCAGGATAAATTATTTACACCAGGAACTTCATATCAATCCACCCCTCCCTTCCATTTCAGGAGTAACCAGAAAGTTACACTGCAAAGAGGAGCCTCTGAGAACATCCGGTCACTGAGGAAGCGGGGCCACCTGTGAGCACTCTACAATCACTGAGTGCAACTTGCTTGGGGCTCACCTAAATCAGCTGCTGACGAGCACTCAGGAACTCTGGTCACTGCAATCCTGCGAGGTGTTTGTAAGACTGATTTTAGGCCAGTTAGGAACTTGCTGCTAATTAGTGCTGCAGCGCTGGAACACTGTAAATTTAAAAAATAGATTCATAATGTATGACTGAGATCTGGACTTCTAGTGGGCCTTACTCTGGATGTTGCTTACAGTGAATGGGGAATAAGTACTACCCCTGGAACCGAAGAAGGATTGGGACCTGGACGATGACATACTAGAGCCTGGACCCCAGAGGGACTGTGTTGTTTGTGAATGTCGTATTTTTCCTTTGTTTGTGGATAGAGATAGAAATAAAATACGTGGACAATGATTTATTGCTGCTGCAATGCACATTTTAAGTTGTGAGTCTGTGTTCACTCTCCTGTATCTGCAATTCCTCCCCCTGAAAAATCTTTGTACTGCTTGACCATGTTACTAATGACAGTCAAGTGCAGAAGGGGTACTTGGCCCAGTTGATAATAATCCTTAGTAGATTGGGCCCTGGGACATCAGGTGTAAAATGCCTCAACACCTACCATTGAGCCAGTACCCCATGCTTGCTCCATGGTCTTCTGAAACAGGTTCTGACAATAATAAAAGAGCGGACATCCAAAAAATGTATACTTATGGAAAAGGTGGAGAACAACACAACAAAGACACCATAAGAGATGGCAGCATACTTCAACTCTTGAATCACAGCAGTAAAAAACTGTTAAGATCTCTGCAGCCTTTATAAAAAAGACTATTCCAGAAATGGGAAAGACAATGTCTAATTCTCAGGAATACATGAGAAAATACAGCAGGAAAACAAAATCGACTTCTTAACAAGTTTTTTCTTTTTGCTGAACTTAGTAACCTGCCCTTTGAACCACTGCTAGCGTTCCAGAGATCTCCTGGAATCAGTATGCAAGATTGCAATTTGAAAATAGGGCAGAGTCAAATTGTTTCTTTCCAGTGAAATCAACAGCACACCAAGGGGCCATCACAACAAAGAAATATGGTGCATACCTATATGGAGAATATAACATGTATATCTCCTAAGAATTTTCCTTTTAGGCCAGTTTGAAGAGGAGGAGGTTTCTTCTGCTCAGGCTACGATTGATTAAAAAAGTGCGAACTCAACTTTGGGTTGATTTTTTTTTCTTTTTTTGAAGAACCTTTTTATTGGATTTTAGATTCATACATGTCATACAATAATCATACTTAAGTGCTGCTATATTATAATTGATGTCGACATTGCGCGGTATAGAGCAGCATGTCCAGCAGTTACCACGCCCACGTTGTTACATAGTAGTACCATTACAACGCAAGTCGTTACATCGACTTGCTGTAGGGGGCACGCTGGACTTAGGAATAGTATAATTTACTATTCCAACTCCAGTGTGCGCAACAGTAGTGAAGGTGTTGGAACAGTAAATTATACGATTCCTTAGGTTAGCACACCCACCCCCTTCAGCAAGTCGATGTTACAACTTGCGTTGTAATGGTACTGCGATGTAACAACGCAGTTGTGGTAACGACCATTGTAATCGCAGGCGTTGTAATGCATGCGATGTGATGGCTGTTTCCCTGGCTACATACATCAGTGTCTTACCATGGTGTGGTTCCTTTGAGGCCAGTTTGAAGAGGAGGAGGTTTCTTCTGCTCAGGCTACGATCAATTAAAAAAGTGCGAACTCCTCTTTGGGATGATTTATTTTTTAAGAAGAAGAAGAAGAACCTTTTTATTGGATTTTAGATTCATACATGTCATACAATAATCATACTTAAGTGCTGCTATATTGCAATTGATGTCGACATTGCACGGTATAGAGCAGCATGTCCAGCAGTTACCACGCCCATGTTGTTACATAGTAGTACCATTACAACGCAAGTCTTTACATCGACTTGCTGTAGGGGACGCGCTGGACTTAGGAATAGTATAATTTACTATTCCAACTCCAGTGTGTGCAACAGTAGGGAAGGTGTTGGAATAGTAAATTATACGATACCTTAGGTTAGCACACCCCCTTCAGCAAGTTGATGTTACAACTTGCGCTGTAATGGTACTGCGATGTAACAATGCGGTTGTGGTAACGACCGTTGTAATCGCAGGTGTTGTAATGCATGCGATGTGAGGGCTGTTTTCCCGGCTACTTACATCAGTGTCTTACCATGATGTGTCCCTTCCTCTCAACTCCACCTCGCCTTCCTTGATCCTTTTTATATATTTGCATTGCACAGCCTGTGCAAGGTCATTGGCACATCTATAATGTGATCCTCAAGAGTGTGGCAGCTTAAATTTCCTTTATAGTACCCTAAGAAAGCACTGATGTGATATGAAGATGTATCATTAAAAGGTAAACTTAATTAGGAATAATTTTCAACGTGGGTATCACTTCTGAAAAAGTCTCCGTTGATCGCATGTATGACTTGGACAAGGAAGGGCGGTCTTTCTTGTGCTTCTTGTGGAGCTGGAGAGTGTTTCATTATATCAATGTGAACAAACTCTCACTATGTGAATCTGGAAAGAGTCTGCTACTTCAGCTTTAAATGATGTTGCCATTACCATAGTTTCTATTTGGTTTAAGGCCTTTGGTCTATTAGGGCAACTAAATCATACTACATGGTATAATGTGGTTTACAAAAATAGAAAATACATAAAGTATGCTGGACATTGACTGACATTTGTCTTCTGGGTGAAGTACAGAACTTTAAGCCTTCTTTCTGAGGTAAGCATCCATCTGAAAAACAAAAAAAGCCTATTAAACAACTACAAAAACTGCGGTGGCTTTGGATGTGCACCAATAAAGGTGCAGAAAAAAAGTAACTGGCATCACTGGGACAAATGTACTTTATTAGGCTTCACCTGAGACAGTGCTCATGTGCTGTCGGTCAAATCATTTGTTTAAAAAAAAGCTTAATACGGGCTTAGAGCCCACCCATTACTTACCAATACTTACCACTGGTTGGCTTCCACATCACTCTCATTTCCTTGCTTCCTAATGGTCAAGCTGCCTGCTTCCTCCCATCTGCTTGCCTCCTCTAGCATTCTCCAGGTCTTCTGTCCCTGCCGTGGAACATGGACCTAACCCAGCTTCCTGTTTGCAGACAGTGCCCTTCCACTGGCTGCATGCTCCTCCAGGTCTTTGAAAAACTTTTTTTCAGGCACTCTAAAGGAGTGCATTGCACTGTATGGTCTCCCCCCCGCTCTCCCCCAGCTGTCTGTTGTTGCTTTCCCCTGTACCCTCCTCCCACTGCCCATTTTTCTGTTTCCTCCCTCCTCCTCTGCACCTCCCTCATGTTGCTTGCTCGACTAAGCACGTTTTGGAGGCATATTGAACAGTTGTGTGGGCTGCTGTGCAATATGGCCTATAAAAAAATCACAATGACGGGGTAAGCACTGCCCACTTCATTGCGCTTTCGTTTTTTTTTACCTTAAGCCATGTTGCATAGCAGCCCGTGCTAAACAACAGTGACAAAGTCAATAGATCTTGCATAGATGAAACCTATTGGCTTTGTCAATGCTTGCATATTTTGAACTGATATCATATTTAAAGTCCATGTAGCTACCTTTAAGATGTCAGCTAGCATCACCTGGTGCCAGGGAGCTGCTACAGCAGTCATAACATTTTTGGATACAGTATGGTGCCTCGAAAGATTAACATAAGATATCTGCGAGCGCACCCATCCATTATAAATCATTAATGCTGGTGTTACATGCTCTATCCATCATCTCACTGACCTAGTGAGAAGCAGCTCAATGACATTCAGGGTCCTTTTCGCCTTATGCACTTTTTTTACTACTGTCAGACTAACTTTCCACAAGGAGGCCCATCACCCTTTCGCTTCTCCTGTGCTACTGCAATCCAAATGCAGACGTTACTTGAATGTTTCATTGTGAATTCTTTGCAAATGTCTTCGTTAGGTCTATTAATTGCGAAGCGAGTGATGTTTGATTAACTTTTGTTCTCAACGCTATTTTCCCTTCTAGCTTGAGTCTTGCAATTGTATTCTTTTGTCACATATTTCTATATTCTGCTTTGTTTTTTGTTTACTTCTCCTGGCATTTTTCCTTCTTGATATGAGGGCTTCTACACCACAACCACTTCCTGTCTTCTGCACTTGGCAGCATCACACATTCCATTACCGCGTCGAAGGATCACTTGCAAGAAGAGAGAGTTCAGACTTCCCATTTCCTTTCTAATGTGGCCTTGAGTTCAGTGGTTAGGGGAGCTGCCCAGTCTGACTCTAAGTCGATTAATGCGAGCTCTTTTGAACTTGAGAAAGTGGGTTATAGCGAGGATCTCCTTTCATTTCTTCTCTAAAAGAAAAATATTTTCTTCACACCTACTTCCAGAATGTTCCTGGCAAAATCTTCTGACAGGGGATCATAGCACAGTAAAATCAATGAACGCATTATCGAATTATTCTAAAAGCCAAGCCATGTCCACTGTAAGCAAAAATGATATTAAAACCTGCCCTTTGTGCACATGAACATGCTTGTAAAGTTAAAATGTTTTTGTAATTGATCTGCACTTAAGAAGCTCTGTCATCTTCTTTGAAATTTGAAATACATGACAAACCCACGTGAATATGTAGCACTCATACTGGGGCAAGGAAGTTAGCATGGCCACAATGTCACCTGATGTCTGTGGAGGTATTTATATGGAGATCAGGGGGTCTATGATGCCTTTACCTGACAAGTCTTGTGTCTGCAAGTTCTAAGAATACACCCATCTAAGAATCTTCTTTCTTGTTTTCTTTAAGAATCACTTACTATATAGTGCTCAGAACGGATCTCTCCTCTTTGCTTCCATTTCTTTATCACTATGCAGGCAGTTGGTATCTAATGGCTGCAGTAACCTGGAGACGAGTAAGTGTCTCATTCTTTCGATCTATATGCGATTAATGTCCACTCCTTATCAGTCTTTTTATTTCAATATCTACCTTTTCTATACAATTATTCACGTAGATGCGATGCGGCTCAGCTATCAATATCATGGAAAATTCACATCCTTTCTGCTTTTGATTCATGGTCCTTCTTCAGACCAAAGCCCTTACCTGCATCTCCATTTCTCGAGCTGGCACTTTCCTATCTGCGCCAGGTTCTTTGCTGCAATGCCTTGCCACAATGCAGTGCTGGTATGAAACCGCTTCCTTTGGTCGGGCTTTCCTAACTGCATTTCTAAGAAAAAGAAGCTTGGTTGTTCATGCAACATCTACTGATAGCTGCTTATTCTGGCAAAACCATATTTAATCCAAGAGCAACCAGTAATGACGGAAATTCAACAGGATAGTTCTGATTTAACTACGTATACTTCAGGGATGTTATTGTTAAATTCTGCAAACAATGTCGAAACATAGACCCAGAACTCTGGACTTTAAAAAGAGCATGCAAATGAATAAAGAGATGAGGGTGATCCAGCAGTAACCCTAGAGACCAGTCCGCGCTAAGGTCCGCCCTCAGGACTTATCACAGCTCCCTCAGAGAAGCCAAAAAAGTCACTCTGGCCACCCACCTCGAAACCAGCAGCAACCACTCTAAGGAACTTTTCAACATCATAAGGGAATCCTCCACCCCAATGACTGTCGAAAACACAACCCCACCCACCTAGGACCTCTGCACCACCCTATCAAACTACTTCCACAACAAGGTAGCAGACATCTATGGTGATTTTGATCAACCTACGAAGCTTACTCCTCCCCGTCCCCCGCTGATATCCTGCACAACCACCTCACTGACTGGACACCCTTAAACACCGAGACCACTGTGACCATCATGACTTCCATACTCTCTGGTGGTAAGAAAGACCCCTGCCCACACCACACCTTCAACCTAGGATGGAAGGAGATCTGCCCTCCACTCATGCACATCCTCAACTCAGCCATCAACTCCACCACCTTCCTGGAAAATGGGAAACGGTAGAAGTAAGACCCATCCTAAAGACCCACCACAGATCCCAACAGCCTAAAAAATTACCGCCCATATCACTCCTCCCATTCCCTGCGAAGGTCCTAGAGAAACCCATCAACCAGCAGGTCACAGACCACCTGGAGAGAAACAACCTCCTGGACACCTCCCAATCAGGTTTCTGCTCGAATCGCAGGACGGAAACAGCCCTCATAGGCGCAACAGACGACAGCAGGACCATCATCGACCATGGAGTTTCAGCTGTCCTCACCCTCCTCGACCTCTCCGCAGCCTTCAACACTGTATCCAACCATATCCTGGTCAAGAGACTGCACCACATTGGCATCAGGGGCAACGCGGTCAAACTCATAACCTTGTTTCTCATGGGGTGCACACAAAGAATCCATCTTCCACCCTTCATCTCCGAACGCCAAGACACCATCTGAGGCATCCCCCAGGGATACGCACTCAGCCCCATCCTCTTCAACATCTACATGACTCTGCTGGCCAACATCGTCCTCAGCCATGGACTCAACATCATCCAATACACTGATGACACCCAACTCATCCTTTCTCTCACAGAAGACACCAGCAGAGCGAACTTCCGGAACGCTATGACCAACATCATAGACTTGATGAAGACCAACTGCCTGAAATTGAACATGGACAAGACAGAAGTGATTATCTTTGGTCACTTGGTGGCTCTAGGACCTGCATCAACGCTCTCCACCTATGCCAGGATTCATCATACTAGACAGTGACCTCTCCATGAAGTGCCACTTGAACACAGTAAGCTCCTCAAGTTCCACCATCCTCTGAATGCTCCATAAGATCTTCAGGTGGATCCCACCCAGCACCAAGAAAACAGTAACACAGGCCCCCATCACCAGCCGAGTGGACTGTGGAAACGCACTCTACATTGGAGTCACAACCTGACACCTGAAACGACTCCCGACCATCCAAAATAAAGCAGCCAGATTTGTACTAGATCTTTCAAGACGGTCAAGCATAACCCCTACCTCAGAGACCTCCATTTGCTCCCAATCAAGAAGAGACATCACTTCAATCTACTCACCCATGCATTCATGGCCCTCCACAATATTGGACCAGACCTACATCAACCACCGACTGACATTCCACAAGCCCACCAGACAGCTCCGCTCAGCCCACCTAGCCCTCACACACATCCCACGCATCTGTCTGCCTCAAATAGGGGGTTGATCCTTCTCCTACGTTGCTGCCAAATCCTGGTACAACCTGCCCCTCTACCTCCGACCTCCACCACCCTCGCTGACTTCAGGAGAGCACTCAAGACCTGGCTGTTTGACTAATTGGCTCATCCGAAGCACATAGATACCCCCTGGGGTAATAAGCCACTCTCGACGAATCCAAATTGATTGATTGATTAAAGCGTGAAGAGCTGTCTCTTGCAAAAAGTTGCTACTTTCTAAAGGCAAGGTGGTAGATCGTGTCATAAATGCTTAATCAGACAAAGGCCACTTTGCAGTTTTATTTAGCACAAACTAAGCCCAAGTGCAAAGGAGCACTTTAGGTGAGAACCAAATTGAATTGCACATGCTTGGATTCGTTTTTTGGGCACAGGAACTTACATGATTTATCCAGAAACACAGGATTTTGATCTGGCCCCTGGACAGGAACCTGGTTCCCTAGTTTCAAAGTAGGCAGGTCTGGCCAGTAAGCCTATCATACCTGGAATGGTAATCTCGCACTGGAATTTGCTTCATGTGGAGCTGTACTTTTTCTCAGTTGTTAGCTTTACATTGAGGTTGGCCAACTGAGGGGTGCTTCTTTAATTTTATTAAAGCCCTTAATCGACAAAAAGGTAGTGTTGTACCATAGACGATTCTTCAGGTCCAGTATTGGATTAAAATTCTAGTCAGTCCATCCAGAGTTGAAGCTCATTAGATATGATATCAGTCCAAAACACTAAAGGAGCTTCAAACATTTAGAATTCTACAGTTACTTTGAGGGGTTTATGCTCTATTTCACCTTGTCAGATGACCATCAACTGAATGTTCGAAGGGATGTCCATAACCCACAGAGAGCTTAAAGTTTTTTCAACCTCCTTCACATTTTACTAGCTGGTGTGAAAAACATTTATGGACAGGAAAACAATGACAAGTGGGAGGATCTTAAAAGAAATAATCAAATTAATAAGTAGACTTTAGTAAGCAATTTCAACAATGTGTAACTGTACAGGTTGTATGCATAGTGGTTAACACCAGCTGAATCTTTATAGCGTTTATAAAAATGTGCCCCCATCTACAGATTGGAGTTTCGGGAACTGTGATTAGCCATCACTGAGATTCTTAAACAAATATTTGTTTTGGGCAATGTTCAATGGGCCATTTATATTGTGCAGTGCTTAACACATATATGGTAATAGTACATTGATGTAGGCTATGAATTCTGTTTACCTGGACACTAGCAGATACAGTGGGTGGCACCTCAATCAGTTTCCAACTTCCAGATGTAGATTCTACCTGGACTGAGGAAGATTGTCAAAAATGATGCATACTGCTCTCTCGTCACTGAGGCTAGAAAGGTACATGAAAATGCATTCATGCTACCTGGTGAGAGACCCATGCAAGTCAGACAGCCAAACACGTCCTGCTGTAGTGAAGTAGCTTCAGAGCATGCTTGTTCCTCAACACTGGCCCAAAATGCTTTGGGAGACCTTAAATACTTCTCTTGCCTGGCCATGATTTGAATATGCTTGCTATTTCATGAAGGCCTCAACAAGACTCAAGATCTGCTTTATATCTTGGTGGTATGGATACCCTGTCGCAACGGAGCATCCATATCGCCAAGCCCAATATAAATGTTGGTGGGTCTTTGGTTTAATCATGGTTGCGAGTACTCCATCTACTTCATGATTAAACCCCACCAACGGCCCGTCAGAGTATAGGCTGTCAGAGTATAACCTCCAATTTTGCCCACCTAATTTGGATGGATGGAATTAGAAGTCAATTTTGATTGCCTGTCATTGACAGGAAAACCTGAGAGGAAGGGTCAGTGAAAACTGCTAAATGCTGCCCTCGCCATGGGAGATAACTCTCATAGCAAGGGGAGCAGTTAATTTTTTATTTTCAAAAAGATAATCCTGAAGTGGGATTTTCTCTATCAGAAATAATGAAAAAACATTTGATGGATGATTTTGTCATGTTGATGGAGCCATGCACCAAACATTAAACTAACCCTGGGCTGTGAACTACCTCCGCTCGCAGAGTTTGCAGAGTTTTCTGCACTCCCGGTTACGCAGAGCTCGCAGAGTTGAGCAGAGTTTTTTTCTGAGCGAGGAAAATCAACCCCCAGGCGAGATTTTTACTCGTTCGCGATCGTCAAAATCAAGTTGGCGTGCGTGCGTGAAAAGTCAACACCCCGGCGAGATTTCTCAATGCCGGGGGCGGGGCAGGTTTCGAGTATGCTTGCGAAAGCTCAAGTTGAGAAACTGCCCGTTAGCGTTGAGATAGCTGCTGCTCAAGTAAAAATCTACTCGAGCGGCAGAAAAGGAAAGCAGGGTCCGCTTGCGCTGTGCATGGTGCCGTTTGCAATGATTGCACAGTGCGGACAAGAATCCGGCACTGTGCAATAATCGCAAACGTCATTTTTCTATTGTACTCTGCCACTTGCGGAGCTCTGCGTTGTGTAGCAGAGTTTTTTTTTGCACTTCGCGGAGTTCCGCGTAGTGCAACTCCGCGAACTCCACCCAGTGTTACATGAAACAGCAGTGACAGGAACCGACGTGACAGCGGTTCCTGCTAATACTTAGAAATGACCACTAGCTTGGTGGTCATTTCTAAATTTGGTGGGAGGTGTAGTCTCTTCATTTACAAGAGACCTGCACATCTGGAGGGAAACTTTTTTTGATGCGCCGGTGGCGCAGATCTCCCAATTATATCTATGAGGCGACGCAAAGCCGCCCTGCATGGCTTTGCATGGCCTCATGGATATGGAATAAAACAAAGCAGCTCAAGTCGCTGCCTTGCCTTACTCTGCATCAAGGAGGCATTCCAAGGCATTGCGGTGGGTGGTCCAATGCAACATCCATGGATTTTGATGCTGCCCCAGACTTCCAAAATCACGTAAACCTGAGGCAGTGTCAAAAGACTATGGCTCCCCGGGGGGGGGGGGAGTAACAAGGAGAAATAACTTAATTTCTCCTAAATTTTCCTCTTTCTATGTGTGCACTGTTCTGCAGCAAACATAGAAGGAGGAAAACACCTCAATTGATTCTTTTTGTGTGGGAAGGCAGTCCTTCCCGCACAACAACAACCATTCCTGCAACACAGACACCCTTGTATGATGGTACAAGGGTGCCTATGTTGGCACAACTCATATAAATTGACACCAGTATTGTGGCAGAGGACATGCATGCACCGTATCTCATAGATATGGCGCATTACTGCCCATTTCTTTTGACGCAGTGACTTACTGCGCTGTCCTGTATCAAAACCTGTAACTTAGGCCCATAGTCCTCCACCAGCTCAACAGCAATTGCTACATTCGCCAAAACATAAATCGGGCCCTCACTCATGAATCCTACCATCCTGCTTTTTTGACAGAAAAGTCAGAAGGTAATTCTCTCCTCAGTGTATAGAATGTCAGCATGGTACTGGTTCCTGTGAAGCTAAAGAATCTGCTAAACTTTAAGCGATTCATGAAGTTCTGTTTCTGTGATGATTGCTACTTATATAAAAACAATACCGTCTATTTCCAAACATTGTTTGAGTATAACAGACTGGATATTGTGTAAATTTGAATGGAGAGGAGAAATGTGAGCAGGCTTCGTATCAACAATTACTATACTTACTGGAAGCTAAAATACATTGTTTACTTGTATTTGAGTTATTGTTAAGTGCAGCATTTACTGCTACTTCTAGAGTTTGAGAGGGATTGGTTGAGGTAAAATAAAAAATTCAACATAGCTGCCAGTTTGAGGATGTGAAAACTAGACATGTTATTTATTAAAGTTGTATTTATATCTCCCAGATTTAATATAGTTCAAAACAGTAAGAAAGACAGTAACAAAGGCTTCAACAGCTTTTGGATCACTACCTAAATGTTACATCCATATTACCAGTGCCTCTGGAAATAAGGGGTTTGTAGCAGATCACAAAGACTGTGAATATTGCGGTAAACACAGAAGTTCTTAGCCTAGAATTAACTGAGAAGACGTATTGTAAAGAGATGGGCTGCAGGGAGACAATCCAGAGACTTGAGCTAGGATGCCTAAAATTCTAGACATGATGGAGTTGAATAATTAGGTCTTCTGTCAGACTGACATATAGAAATTTTTCATATGCGTTTCTCAACCCACTAATGGTAGCAATAGCTCACAAGGGGCAATTTGAGGTCAAATTCTCTAACATACCTTTCAGCACTTCAATTAGTACAAACAAGGGAACAAGTTACAGAGGATAAATTAACTTGGGATGGAAGTAAAAAGGTCATATCAATTCGTGATCCTGATTTTCACCTAGTGAATAGCTACTGGACAGTTGCTCATCTCACGTGTCCTGAAGGGGGATCCATAGATGTCTCCAGCCTCCCCTACACGTATGATCTTTGCATTTCCACTTTCAAGCTTCAGCCAATGGCTGCCTAATGAGTCCCTGGTTCACATTACATTGAAATTGAGCAGCAGCAATATCCTGATTGGCTTTTTATTTTGAGAGAAACAGACTGTCTCTGATTAACACGAGAAAGTGGAAACTGTGGCAGGGAAGTAGTTGAGATAGAAGCTTGAAAAACTGGTGTTGAAAATGCATGATGGATGAGTCGACCACTGAGGAACATCTCTGTCTAGTATAATATTCTACAAGAAAAAAGAATACAGGAAAACACCCTTGCCCAATGTTCCTTAGGTGGTTGCTTGAAACAATATCACAGCCCACAGATAAGTGAGGGAAAATATGGGTAGTGGCACTCTCTAAATGTAATGTAGATGAAAAAAGTATTCCAAACTTTCCTAGTAGGTCCACCTCACTGAACAGTGCTAAATTAACTATCACCTACCTTAATTACTCCCAGACAATTTTTCTGTTATATCATATAAAGTTGTTCTTGTATATACCACGGCATCCTTTCTGTGAATATTAAATATTTACCGCAGATACCGTTACTGCAGTTCCTTATTTCATACCATCTTTTTCTGCTTTGTTGCTGCAACAAGTATCCACTACTTGGTGCTAAACGCAGGATTTGAGAGTACTCAAATGTCTTTCAGGTGACTAGAAAACTTCAATATCTTAAATGTGTCCTGCTCAAATGCTGCAGGACACTGCAATATGAGATTCCTCTGAGAAATATATCTCCATCCAGCATTGCAGATTCTCACGATTGATTCTATACAAACTACTCATGAGAGCTTCCCCCAAAAGTGCTTCATCAGTGTTATAAATATATGCGGTGCTTAATTTAAAAAAAAATGTAAAGGCCCCAATCACTTGCCTAGGAAGATGATATTGGAGTCACCCAGTGCTCCCACACAGGTACTACCACCCTGTTACAGCTCGCTTTGTCACTGCCACTAGTATCCACTAACTTACCACCACTTTCATGAACCTTTACTTTGTTTGCGACTATGTTGATGTTTCAGCCTTTGTGGTAAAATTGACAGTGGCCATCATCAGGACAGATTGCCAAAAATACATTTAGGAAATTAACATACAAAAGACAAGGGAAGAGGAAAATAACCAGGGGTTCAGGCAAGGGAAAGGGTGAAACCCATTTATCAAAAATGGGCTTAGCTAGAAGTTTCACTAAAATCTTCCAAAGAAAAATAACCAAGGAGGACCTAAATAAACGACCATACCCAAATTACATAAGAAGGAACCAAGGTTCCAATAGCCACGTAATTAATGAAAAAACATCCATGGCAACACCTTGGTACAAGCTGAGGTAATATTAGCTGGAAAAACAACCATCCAGAGCAAAGCAGAAGACCAGTCTGTGTAAAAACCAATGAGAACGTTTTTGTAAAAAACAGGAAGAATTATAATCATTGAACACAGCATAAATTCGGTAGGGAGGCAATTTACTGAGAGTGACTGAAGAAATGTGATATGAATCAATTTTTTGATGCATGATCTATAAATTGGACTGCATGATGTGGTTAAATAAGCTGTGTTTATCGATGAATATCTTCAACATTTTTCTGTATTATTGACATTCAGTGTCCTTTATTTACAGAGTATTAATTAGAATTGGTCTCTCTTTTGTTTTGTTTATACCAGAATCTTTTTGACTTGTGATATTGCTTGAGATGCTCAACTCTGATTTTGTAATTGTCTCTAGTCTGTGATCTATATATATACTTTTTTAAATCTTTTCATTATCTGCAGTGTGTTTTCAGTTATTTGGCAAGGCAAATTAATTTAATTAATTTACTACGTTTATATATCTTTTGTTTAGTTGCTGTATTGTTTTCGTTTTTGAAAAGATTTCCTCGAGTGAACCAATTGGTTAGATATAGTGTTAGTATCTGGTTCTCATGGTTATTGGGTTAACCCCGTTTATTGGTACAAATGCTAGTTAGAATGGACCCTGTTTCTACTCCTGCATTAAAAGCCTCCCATTCGGTTCCCCTGCGCATCTTCTCTTCCTACATTGGAAAGTGAAGACAACTGATGTAATGTTTTCTAAATCGAGACCAATACAATAGGCTTATTAAAATTAAACCTCTGGTGTACTAGGTTTCAAGGTTTCTTCCTCTGTGTTTATGCGGTCCAGTTCAGTTTCACACGTTCTTGAATGGCTTTTGTAATATATTGCAAGTTATGTAAGAGCACCTTCTCTTTGTAAGGGGTCCCCAAAAATGTCCTGGTCCTCAATGCATATTCTGAGAGAATAGGGTATTTTTTCCCTGAGCCTTGAGAGTTCCAGTCTCTGGAGTATTCCCCTGCGTCGGGTAGGCTGACTTGCAGCAAATTCCTGTACAATTTAGAGTTTAAGTATGAATCAAACAAAATGATTAATGTAGCATGTATATTTGGGTAGTATGTTCAAGGATGAGTTTCCGAGAAGAATTTGTTTGTGCTTTGTGAGCTGTTTAGATATGTAATGTTAGTTGTTGGTTCAATTGGTAGATTAATTGTTGTACTGTTGATGTATTACTCATATCTGTATATCAATTTCTTTTATTATTAGTTAGTTTGGTTATCGTAATGGTCAAAATCCAAGATATCTAAATAGTGTGGTGTTACTTGTCTGCATAAAGTAGTGTTTAGTATGAGGTGTCACGTGCACACAGTTAGGTGTTTCTAAAATTAGCACATTTTCTTTTTATAGGGCTGTGTGCCTAATCTAAGTTGGTTGTATCTTTGTTCCTAAGTGCATGGGAGTAAGAGCACTGAGCAGGGTGAATTGCTGCTGGATGGACTCTGCCTGGTGTGAATTTTAGTTTTAAAGTACCACTGTAAAAATGCAGTTTTCGTTGCTGTGCTTTCTTTGGCTTTTTGTTGTGAGATTTGGCTTGTTTTACTGTAACCTAGTGACTTATTTCCTATTTAGGTTAAGCAGACAAGGGATTAAGGAGTTCAAAGTTGTCTTAGAAGGTTTTGCAATTGTTTTCTGTGTTCATAGATAAGCTCTGTGACTGGTTAGTCAGCCAGTGAGGCATACTGGGTTTGCTGAGACATCACCACAAAGCCATGCTGTCATTGGTTGGCTGCTGACAGTGTGGTGCTGTAATATGTTTGCCTTTGACTGAGCTGCAATAGATTTGGTTGTTCTTCAGTAGTTCATATATTGTGATTTTGAGTTTGGTATAAATGAAAATGATGGGGAATGTTTTTAAATAGGGAAAGAAAATAACGGAGAAGCAACAACCTACATACAAAATGATGACAGACATTGGGTACTACTTGTGCACCTGGATTTCAGAGTTGCATGAGGATACAGCCTCTACTACAGATTTACAATCTCCTTTAGAAGATACTTTTGACATTAAGAATATTGGATTTACTTAGGAAGACTATGACCCTCATGAAGCCACTGCCCAGACCTACACAGTGTTAGGCACTAAATAAATGAGATGGGAAGGTGACAGACAAAAGATAGAAATAAATTATCAAAGCAGGCAAATGTTAGAACTGGGGGACTCTAGTTGGCAATGGCTTGCACCGTTGTCCAATTAGGGACCCTTGCTTCTAGTCAGAGTAAGGGGGCTAACTCCTAAATAACCCCTGCTCAAACCTGTGGTAGATTGGCACGAGCAGGAAGACTTATCTCAGAGGCAGTGTGTAAAACATTTGTGAACACATACAGTAATACAGTGAAAACACTGCAGATGGACACAACACAGGTTTTATAAAAATAAGTATTCTTTATACAGACTTAACACAAGACCCAAACAACAAAAACCCACAATACAGTATTGCGAAAATGACTTCAAGATGGTAGAAATAACTCAGTTCACTTTAGATGGTAAATGCGACACGTTCCTTACAAAAGACCTTTGGATGCGTCACGCAAGATAAACAAAAGGTTCACAGGGAGAACGATGCGTCGGTTCCTTGCTGCAGTGGAGGCGATGTGTCTGTTCCTCAGTGCTTGAGCAAAATAGGCGATGCATCCGTTCCTTACCGGAGAGGAGGTGAGGCGACGATCTAGTGGTGCGTCCCGGGTGCGATGCTCCAAGATGGTGCCTCGATGCGATGCAACGATCCAGAATGATGCGAGAAGATACCGCCCTTGATGAGGTGCGACAACGTAAAGATGATGTGTGCACGCCCAACGGCTGTGTGGTGACTTTGTAACGCTGGAGCCGCAACATGCTTCTCCGGGGATGCAAAGGCGACCCTTGCGGGGGCGACACGCTTCTCCGGGGATGCAACAGCAAACAGTTGCGACGAAGACACTCTTCTCCAGTGATACAACGGCTACCCTTGCGGTGGCAACGCGCTTCTCTGATGATGCGATGGCAACAGCTGCGAATGCAACATGCTTCTTTTTGTAGAGTCGCGCTTCCAGCTCCCAACAACACGCAGGCTTCTGCAGACAGAATTCCCAGCAAGGAAATTCCGGGGGGAGCTGGTGGTGAAGTCTTGTATCTCTGAGACTTCAGCAGGAGACAAGCACAGTTCAAGCCCTTGGAGATTCTTCTTTAAGATGATGAAAGTTGCAATTAAAAGTCTTTCTCCTTTCCTTGGCAATAAAGAAACTACTGCAGGCCAATCCCAGAAAGCAACACACTGGCATAGGGGCAGTCCAACTCCTGCAGATTCTCTGGTTCTTCTCCTTGGCAAAAGGTCTGTCTTGATGTCCAGAAATGATCAAAATTTCTGGGGCCTGGGTCCCCCTTTTTATACACACACATCCTTTTCTGTTAAGGCAGAGAGTGTCTGTACCTAGTCCAAACCAGTTCTGGGTGCATTCTGCCAGTGCACAACTTCTTCCTTTGTCAGTGTGGGCCATGGTCATCAGACGCACCACAGGAGGTGGAGCCAGCATTGTGGAAGGCAGGCACAACCCTATTCAGACCCAGGTGCTACTCCTCCCACCACTCCCAATGCAGATAGGTGTATTCAGCCCAGCGTTGACTCACCCTGCCTCTTGGAGCCCTCTCTATCCCTATCACTCACAAACCAGACATGCAGTACACAATTTAGCAGAGGCAGGCTGGATGGTTTAGGCAAGAAAATCCCTACTTTCTAAAAGTGGTATTTTCAAACACAGAATGTTAAAACCAACTTTTCTAAAATATGTATTTTATCATTCTGAGTTCAGGCATATTAAATTCGTTTTTCTACCATGTTCCCTGGGTCAGTTAGGATTATAAGATGTTATAATCAAATTGCCCATTCTGGCCTGTGGTGACAGGTAGCCTTGCAATAGTGAAAAACGAAATTGGCTGTAATTCACTATCAAGACATGCTGCACACACCAGGGCATGTCCTACCTTTCACATACAATGCACCCTGCCCTAGGGCCTACCTTAGGGGTGGCTAACATGTAAAAAAGGTAAGGTGTAGGGACTGGTAAGTGGGTGCACTCACCAAGTCAACATGGCAGTACTAGACTGCACCCATGCTCTGCAATGGCAGGCCTACGACACACTTTACAAGCTGCTATTGTGGGTGGCACAATCAGTGCTGCAAGCCCACTAGCAGCATTTGATCTACAGGTCCTGGGCACACATGGTGCACTGTGCTAGGGTCTGACAAGTAAATCAAATAGGCCAATCATGGAGTCACTAATCCATTACAATAATGTACAATAGGGAGCACTTTCACTGTGGCACTGAATAGCAGTGGCACAGTGCCCAAAGAATCCAACTAGCAAAAACATATAAAAAACAGAGGAGACAACAACGAGAAATGGAAGGGAGTCTGACACCAATGGTACCAGGTCTAACAGCGAAGGAATCCTTTAAACAGTGGTTGGAGAAAAAGTGGGATAAACATCAAATGCTGGAGAGAAAATGTGATGGATGGAGTGAGAGTTTATCCTGCTATACTTAAAGAGACAGATGACCAAAGTAAGATGAAAGGGGGAAAGAAACAGAATGATGATTCTGAGGAGGATAATTTGTTAAATGATCTCTTGTATTCTAGACCGCCTCTGTATACTGCTGGTGTAACAGGGACAGATGGTTCTGGTTCAGGGCTTGACCCACAGCTGTGGTGCTGAATGCATTTACTGAGGTAGCAACGAAAATGAAGCTTTGCACTAATAGGGATGTCAAATGTGTTACTCAGTCTCAAGTTGATTCACCTGAAAGAATGGTAGTGGTCATAGACCCCCTCAAAGATATTAATGTTGGTGTTTTCAAAAATCAAATTTGGTGAACTGTTGAAGGGAAACCCTGATTTAAACAGACTGTTGGCACACAATGCTGATAAAATGAACATTTAATCAAAAAACGCAAAAAGATATGCAAACGAAACACATGAGAAGTTAGTTGATGAATGTGAAGTTGACATCAGCAAAATAAAAAATGTGGAACGAAATTACAAAATGGATTTGACTCATGATGTGGTCAGGGAAATGGGTTGATTAACTTTGAGGGCTCTCCTTAAAGAAATGGTTGAAAAAAGAGAGACTGGATATAAAGAAATACAAAGAGAGGTTAAAGAAATGGATAGCAAGTAAAAAGAAAGTGAAGGGCGCAGAGGGTAAACCGAGAGGAGCAGTAAGTGATTCAGATGTTGGGGTGGGAATGGTTTTGGAGTTTCCCTTAAGGGAAGAAGATACAAGGAATCTGGTGCTTGTGCCATGGACAAGGGATGATCTTTATGCTTTCACTACAAATGTTTCCAAAAAGCAAGGGAATACAGGATGATGGTATGAAGCGGTACATAGGTTGTAATTCATTATTGAAATTGTGGTTCCTAGTGACCTGTGGGAAGAGTGTAAAGCAGCAGACGCTTGGCAAAATGCAGAACCAGCTTGGGTTGCCACTAATAATACTCCTTCTAATAAATATAGACAGGTGATTGAGTGCATGAGAAAGAGGTTTTCTTGAAGAGGATATCAATTGGGTAAAACATTTGAGAATCTCACAAGAGCCAAAAGAGTCAGTGCATGCCTTTTATGCTTTTAGGCTTATGCAGATTAAAATGAAAAGCACAGTAGAGTTGACGATTACCAAAAAAATGCTGTAGGTGTTTTTATGCCTGCTTTTGTCATGGGTTTGGGACCAGAGCTTAGTAATCATAGAATATTGATGACATTTTGAAACTGGCCCTATATAGTAGTGAGCACTTTGATGCAAATCAGAAAAAGATTAAGGAGAAACCGATGACTGCCCAGACATAGTAGTTTGAGAAAGGATCTCAGAACCAGATGGCTTTCAGTATGAATTTTGTTTAAATATGGGATGAATGGGATGAATCAAATGTATGGTACAGTAATGGAAAATGGAATGATACAGATGCAAGGAGGAGGAAAACGAATGATGAACAATGATGGAATGAATGTGAGTGTTGAAATCATTAAAGGAAACACTGATTGTCACTATATGCAAAAATTGGACACTGTAGGTGGGAAAATTGCTTGATTCTGTATAGAAATCACGGTGACGGTGTTCCCCAAATGCAGAGGATGAGAAATGTGATGGCCCAGGTCGCTTCAAATTCTGAGCAGAGTTTCAAAAATCAGAAATAATTTCAAATGCAGATGCCTTCAGCTCCAGTGATGCAGCAACACATCAGAAACAAAATCCAATATAGTGCAGGGTTTCAACAGAATCCTTTGATTCTGAATGGTGAATAAGCAGAGAGGGCGGGATGAGGATTTCCAACTTGGAGAAGTGCTATATATAGACCAAAGTGGTCTATATGAGGACGGTAAAGTCGGTGACCATCCTGTTTGCTTTTTAGTAGATATGGGGGCAACTCATTCTACAGTTCATTCTATGGAAGTCACAAACCTACCCCTCTTGGGAAAAAGAAGTCTGAGTTGTAGGGATTAGTAATAAACAAATTGTTACTCAGATTATAGCTAATGTCCCAGTCAAAAGTGGTCAATTGGAGAATAAACACCAGTTCATTTTGTGTGACTGAAGTCCTGTGAATCTGCTGGGAAGAGACGTGTTGTGCAAAATCAACTGTGTGATGTACTGCACATGGGATGGTGTTGCAATTGAGACACAGGACACAAGAGACTAGAGTTCAGGGATCCCCTACTTTAACAAAAGACAGCATACCTCCTGATTTAAGACACTCATCAAGGATGAGGTATGGCATTTTTTCAGAAAAGAGATTGGTCTACTAAAAAGTGCTCTGCCAATTAAAATAGAAGTGAGATAAGATGCAAGTTTCCCTACAACTGAACCAAATAAACTTAAAGGAGAATCAGAAGAGGGAATGATACCAGTGATTTCTTTATTTAATGAGTTTTATATAGCGCTGGCTAGACCCGTGGGTATCAGAGCGCTTTACATTAAGTTTCACATTATTACACAGTTATAACAGTTACAGGTTACATCAATTATACGAAAAACATTAAAGGAGCATAGAGGAAGGAAAAATAGGGTGGTAAGGGGGAGGGGTGTAGGGGTGTAGGGGGAAGGAGGGAGATAATGGCAGGAGAGATGAAGGAAAGTCTGTCCAATGACCGGCTGGATAGGTGACGGCCGTGGAGGGGGTCAACAGTCCATCTCCCCTATAGCTATCGAGGTAGTTTCACCGGGCAATGGTCAAAAAGCTAGGTCTCACTAGTCGAGGGCAGGGTCACAGAATAAATGTCCTGATGGGTGAGAAGGAGGGGGCTTCTGATCAATGCCGGATGAGGGCTATGATCAGGGTCTGGTAAGACAAGAAAAAATAGTGTGGAGAGGTGTAAGGGATAGGGAAAAAGGTTGGGTGGGAGAAAACGGCAGGCGAGACCAAGTAAGGTCTGCCCAATGACTTGCTGGTTAGGTGATGGTCGAGGAGGGAATCCACAGCCCATCGCCCCTATTTATTTTATTTATTTGTTTAGCTATCGAGGTAGCTCCACTGGGTATCGGTCAGGTAGCAAGGTCTCAGCGGTCGAGGGAAAGTTCACAGGGTAATTGTCCTGATGGGTGAGCAGGATCCAGGTCGGATGAGGGCTATGATCAAGGTCTGGTTGATGACCAGTTGTTTTATTGTGCAGGAGTAGAAGTACATCGTGATAAGGTCCACTGTGGCGGCCATCTTGTGGTCAGGCAAGGAGGTTAAGACTTTGCTGTTCCAAAACAGTTAGTTCTAATTATTATCTATGACTCATTAAAGGGGGGTGCTTGTTATGCAGTAGTGCGGCATGATGGAAGAGCCAGTGTCCGTAAGTCTCCTAGTAGGCGAGTGCAGTCGAGTAAAATCGACAGTAGGAGAAAAGGCGGCCATTTTCGTGTCAGGTGGGCGCCTCCAGAGTTCTTGCTTAGGACAGACACTCATCTGCGTTGTTCTGATGTACACAGGGGTGGGTGTTGGGGTGGGGTTAAACTCGACCCCCCAACATCGTTTCCATTCGAGGTTCGGTTTCTTCTCCTTATATGGCCGCACCTGGTTTGAGCCTCGAGGTCTAGTCAGGGTCACTGCAGTCTGTGTTACAGCTTAGTCTGTTGTCCAGTGATTGGAAAAATGATTGAGCAGGGAATCCTCCAGGATATACTTGGTAGTTTTTGTATCTCTTCCATGATGAGGATAAAGAAGTCTGGTGGGAAATTAAAAATCGTGCTGGACCTTAGAAAGCAAAATAAAATTGTCATCCCATGTTGTCCTGAGGTACCGAATCCAGCAGTGATTTTGTTCCAAATTCTAATAGATGCAGAATGGTATACAATTATTGACTTCAAACGTTCTTATCAATTCCTTTACTTAAGGATTGCAAGTTCCCCTTTGCGTTCCAATTTTTCAATAAAGATTAGTTAATTCACTCTTAGTGCAATATATAGAGGATTTACTCATTGCATATAAATCAAAGGAAGACTGTAAACTTGATAAAATTGCCTTGTTAAATCAAATAGCTGACAGTGGACAAAAAGTTTGCCTAACAATAATGGAGTACTGTAAAGAAGAAGTGATCAATTTTGGTTAGCAAATTGAAAAATGTGCGGGGAAAGTCTCAAAAGAACGCATTTCTGAAATTCTGAAAATTAGCCCACCTCCTACTATGAAAAGTAAATCCATGCCAGTACAATTTTGAGAGTGAACTTGAAGCAGAAGAGGAACCACCATGAACTGGTGAAAGACACTCTTTTTGAAATAGAAAGATCTAGAGCTAGCTTTAGTTTCAAGATGAAGACTGAAACCCAGAGTTAAAATGAACTATTGATTAAAATGATCTTTTAAAAAGAACCTGCAATGATTATTTTTGAATTTTTCAACATTTTTTTATTATTGTTCTAAAGAAATAAGAAAAGAAGAAGCGTATTATTGTTTTCAAGAACATTTTTGTTGCCTTTGAATTTTTTTAAATATTGCAATAATTGGTTTGTCTCAATTTAAGATGGAGTACAGCAAATGCTGTAAAATTGTAGGGTTAGTGATAATACTAATAGTTTTATTGAGACTGTTTGGTGCTTACTAATTCCAGTGGCATACATTTCTAATCATGTTGAGATTACTACTGTTAAAAGTGAAATTGATACATGATGTACCTGTGCATAGAGAACATCTAGTTAGTAGGTTTCAAGACAATATTTATACTAGAATGATTCAAGAGAATAGAGCTATTATGAAGATTAGTGAGTGTTTTGTGCTTTCCTTCCCACCTCATCTGATGATGGCATAGCCGATGTACAAGTTCTGATTTCAATTGTGAGGAATTTAGAAGACGTAAAAGCTGTGGATGACAAGATAAAGGAAAAGGATGAATTTAGGCTGTTAAATTTACATCCTAAGTTAAGGATGGACCAGAAATGAAGAGCTGAGTTGTGTATGGTAAAATGTAGTTCTTAAAAAGGGAGAGAAGACTGAATTTGAATGGTATAGTGTTTGTGACAGAACATATGAAGTGAGTGGAATTTATCTTCTGGGTGGAGAATCATTTCTGAGATGGATTTATTATGTTTGTGGAAATTCTGCTCATTTTAATTTGCCACAAAACTGGATTGGATCTTGTTATTTACTTTCAAATTTTTCTAGAGTTTATCAGATGAGTGAACTAGATAGGAAAATTAATACGAGAAGGTGACATGTACCTTCGGGAAAGTAGTATTAGCTAAATCAGTTGATATAATTCCTTAAAATAATTATGTGAAAAGTAGACATCTGTCTATGCTTGTAAATAGGCTTGTGGCAGATATGGCAGGATTATTGAAACAAGTAAATGTAGTTTTTGTGGCTTTTAGAGCAGTGGTAATGCAGAATCGTTTAGCTTTGGCTATTCTTGAAAAAGGGGTGGGGATTGTAAGTAATAAAGGCTAAGACGTATAGGACCTACATACCTATTATTGGTAGAGTGATTCATTTTATATTGTTAATATGACTAACCTTTTGAATAAAGTTCAATCTTTTGTAGAACAATGCTGAAGGGAGACTCTATGCTCCTGGTTTAATGAGATAGGAAAGGGTTTGGAAAACTTGGGGAGTAGATAGATAATGTAGGAGAGAGTACTTTGCATGTAATACCAACACTGATAATGATTTGTGCAATTGTCTTGTTACATTTTCTAAAATGATCTTGAGTGTTGTTTAAAAGGTGTGCAAAGAAAAAGTAGATTAAAGAGGAAGAAGAAATTTGAAGAGGAACATGAGTTGGAAGACGTCAAAGATTATGTCTATAACTAACTAATGATTTCTGAGGAGAGTTCTAGGAAGAAATGGAGCTTGATTCCAACTCATTCATTCTCCTGCCTAATAAAGTTTTAATAATTATAAATATTCAGAGGGGTGATGTGTTAAAGAGGTTTACGGTTCATTTTTTTTTTTGTGACAAATAATGTTGAGTTGTAAGGATATGTATTTTGGATCCTATATGCAAATAATGAATTAGGATGTATGCAGTTGAAAGGAGCTTAAAATATGGTTTAGAAGTATGTTAAGTAATATGATTTAGGAATGACACATTTTTGTGAAATTGCAATGTTAGTTAAAGTAGATGCTTTTTCTGTTTCTACTTCTACATTCACACCATCTCATTGGGTTCCCCTGTGCACCTTCTCACCCCATACTCACCACAGAAAGAGAAGACAAACTGATGTAATGTTTTCTCAATCAACATGAATCAAATGGCTTTATTAAAATGGAAGTTCTAGTGCACTAGTCTGCTTGTAACTTTCAAGGTTTCTTCCATTGTGTTTTTGTGGTCCAGTTCAGTTTCACACGTTCATGAATAGCTTTTGTTAAATGTTGCAAGGTATAATCAAATCTTCTCCCCAAGACAATATCACTGAAAAGCAGGATGCTTACGTAGATAATGAAATAGAGTTAACATATAATGCCAGTGACATGTTTTATTCTGATTCAGCAATCTAATTGTTACCTGTGATCATGCCATGCTGAATCTGAACTTTTAGCTAATTTTCTATACAAGAATTGAGTTCGAAGGGGTGTTCCTTTATGCAGGATCAACCCAGTGTGGAACCTTCTGAGGTAAATGGTGATGTTCTTAAAAAGGCTTTGTTGTCATGATTAGTGGGGTATAGTCCTAAATATTGTGGTATGGGTTTCCACTTAGACATTAACAAGCGAAACCAATTGCTCGCACCTCTAAACGACTGAACTTGCTAATGCTTTTTCTTGGTGCACGTGACCACTTGTCAAGACACATGCACACATAGAATAATATGGCATCCGAGTGTAAATTCAAATATTTTTACTGAAAAATAAACTTAATAGTAGGTGAGTGTAACCTATTTTTAGAGTTTTACTTGACTAGACTAGTAAAGTGGCACATGATAAACAAATATGAAAGAAGTGTATCAGAAGAAAATTGGAAATTTAAGAATAAAACGGACTCTGTGCAAGTGTTCCAGGTAGCTTAAGACTGTGAAAGATAAATTACCTGCATTATCATTTTTACCTATAGTACTTTACTTTACTTTAAAAATACCTAAGCAGTACGAGAGCTATGTTTGGAAATGTGTCAAATTTCTTTTATAGATTTCATTAAACAATTTTGACTGTATTACTAAAATGACTTATACTGTGTACTTTGTGCCATTTGCAAGGCAGTGCCCATAGTATGTTGTTATAGCCGGAACAATGAAAACTGGTTTTGTGATACCCTATGTGTGGGCATATTTGTAGTCCCTGCCATTTTAAAATCAGGAATAATTAAACTTCCAGGGTGTCAGACTGTCATGTACTGTTCAAAGCATGTTATTCAACTTGCCACATGGTCCAGTTACTGCACATATGTTGGAGTTGTCCACCACACAGCGGTGGAAAGTGTAAATCAAGGAGTACATGGTCAATGTTTTGCAGCGGGAACTTTGGGACTAGGAAGGAACGTTCCAAAGCAACTTCGAAATGCCTCACCCCAGAGAAGTGTACTCTGCCTCTACACAAATAAACTCTGCACTTACCCGTTAATAGGTAAATGGAGAAAGTCCTCAGAGGACAGAGGACTTTGAGCTGGAAGTGGTGCTGCTGTCTGTCATGTTTCACAGGATGACCTGCGTTAAGGCACATTTGATAAAATCTTCTATATGGTGCAAAACGATGACACGTGCAGGGGGGTTACACAGATGCAATTGCATGCAATGCATAGTTAGATATATGTAATTTATTGAGTTTATTTTTACAGCTTGGACAGAATGAGCACAAAGGCAATTTACAGGTGTAAAAGCATATTACCCTCTCCAAAACTAGAAAGGCACAGTATTGACATTCAAAATAGGAACCGAAAATGCAACTAAAAGCTTAACCAGCATAAATATCAGCAAGGAATGTATTGTTTGCTTCAGAGGAGTGGCGAACATCTCAAAGAGAATAAGCTCGAAGGCAAAAGAAAGATAATAGAGGAGAGGTGAAGGTGAAGTCTAAAGTAGAATGGGTTCTCTCAAGTGTTGTAGATGTGAGTGAAGGAGTCAAGGAGTTATGGGACAGGACCAAATTAGTAGACCATAGTATTATCGGATCTAAAATGCTTAAAACATACGTTCTCTTTCAGTATCTTTGGAAGTATAGGACAGATTGGTGAAATCTATTCTCTTTTAAGATGTTATTAAATATTCTCAGTGTGACACCTGGGAAGGTGTGGTTTATGATTAAGGATTCCAGTTTTCAGTTTTTACAGATTTTTACAGAAAATACAGACAGAAAACTATGTGTTTCAGGTCTGTATTTATTTTTAAAAGTGGAAAAATACAGAGGATTGTGCTTCTTGTGACTGACTCTCCATGCTGTCCTTCATGAATTCCAGTCCAGCTACTAAGCAGATATACAGCATGGGGAGTTAAAAAACCAGGGTGGGATTTTGTTAAATCAGGGCATATGTTCACATATATTTGTATACAAATGCCAATATTTACATGTGAGTGTAGCGTTGTGTGAAAATTTGGCTGCTTAATTTGCTAAAATGCGAAAATCAACAAAGTATGAGTGCATGTTTCGCTGTTAAATAAATATGGAAATATATCATTTTATGCCTCCATTTATTCTCAAAACACAAAATAAATATGGATAAATACCAATAAGATGGCAAAAAAATAAATATATATAAATATAGATGGAAATGCTAAAAAAATAAAAAATACCATAAAACTGGGAGCCGTACTTATGTTCGTGGTTTTCTTATATCTGGTTAGTATGAGGCAAAGGGAACAGAAACTTTTGAGTTTAGATCAAAAATATTTGGGAGCGTACAATTTGAGGACTTTAAAAAAGAAGACTTGTTAACTTGAAAATAAATTGTGATTTCAATGAAAGCCGATTTAGTTAAGTGAGTGTAGGAGGAATTTGGTCACATTTCCTAGAATATGCGATCAAGATGGCTGACATTTGTAGAACAGGTTTAGACTTGGCAGAGGAAGACATGTACATGCCAGTTATAACAGTTGTTCCATAGTCAATGTGGGAGATGACTAGGGCCTGTCCTGTTTGTTTGAAATTGTCCTTTAGGTTGAAGTGTTTTCCAAGTTTCAGAAATTTTAACTGGTAGACACCATTTGCCGAACTTTGATGCGGCAGTTCAGGTTAAGTTTAGTTTTAAGAGTGAAGCCTAAAGATTTGTTGAAATGCATTATTTCAGAACAAAGACCAGAGTTGCACAGTTTCTCTGGTAGAGATGTAATCTTTTGGGTCTCAACTGTTAATGAGGATTGCATTTTCTGGGCTTGGTTTCAGTTTCCATCAAATCTTGTATTTTGATGAGGCAGTTTGTAATGTAGGCGTTGAATGTGTGCAGTTGAATTTTCTGCATTTATTATACTCCAAGCTTATTTAGAATTTTTCCAAGGAACTCAGGGTACAGGTTCAAAAGGGTTAGTGCTACAAAGATCTTATTGAGACACCAACTATTAAAGGAAGAGTTGGTGAGAATAAATCATTGTTATTTTCCACATGATGTCTGCCACTTAGATCAGATTTGAACCAGAATAAGACAGCCCCTTCAACTTAAAACCTCATAGAGTGTGTGTTTAACAGAAGTTTGTGATTGGCACACTTAAATGCTGAGATGTCCAGAGAGATTAGGAGGCATTTTGCATCTATGTAAAGATTTTGATACGTGTTGTCAATTATGTTGAGCCTGGTATTTTATTTACTATGTGTGCGTTCGACTCATGACTGTGAGTTATTGAGTAGGGAGCATTTTTGATATATTGATTTAAATGTATAATAACACACTTTTCATGGATGTTTGCTTGTGTTGTAAAGTGGATTATTGGTAGGGGCAAATGTGGGTCTGCCACTGGCAATAACGCCACTAACACACAGGGCTCAAAATAGGTCTTAGAAAATTATTCCTATGCTCAACCCTTGGTAACATGGCTGCGAACAGGCAAGTTTAACTTCAAAGACAGGTATGTAAAGCATTTAAAACCTCAAATTTAGTAAATAATTAAGACACAACACAAAAAAAAATCCAGCACCAATTTATAAAAATAGGAAATATTTGTATCTTTTAGATGACGACAAAACGAAAAAAATACACTGTAGGGAACCAGAGATATGATTTGTTAAGGATTAGTCACTTTCGAGTGCTTAGAAACCCCTTTTAGTCATTTGCCTCTGACAGGGACACATTAATCTTTAGCAATTGTTCTGGAGGATCTCTCACCAGTTTCGTGCAGCCCCCTCCAGCAAACTAGGTCCAGTTAGAACTCCTTCCAGAAGTTCTTCTTGCGGGTCCCAAAATATCCAACACACAATCCAAGGATCTGGAATCTCCAAGAGCGTCCTTGAAAGTGTGAGACTTCAATTCCCACTATCCACTTGAACAAAACCCTTATAAATCCACTGGTAGTACTCCAGGCTGGGGATTCTTTGTGCTGATGTCCATATGAGCTCTGTTAACCTGTAGCTTGCAGGGACTCCACTCTTTAGTCATTTTGAAGCAGGTTTGATCCACAGCGCTGTAGTTTCAAAGGGTACAAAAAGGCACAATCTTCAGAGTTCAGGCCTTTGGCAATAATGCACATCAAACTCTGCAGCGCATCCCTTTTGATTCTCTTACGTCTCAAGCAGAAGATCCCAGGGGTTTTGCCCTTTTCAGATACTTATTCCAACTTCTCTGGGACAAGCAGGAGGTCACTCCTGTTCAATGGGCTGTAGGGTTCCACCCAAAGGTCTGACCACTTCCTGCCAAGTGTGGCAAAATGCTAAACCAGAAACCACTATTCTTCCAAAATTCAATATGTCAGAATTTTCAGTGGGGAGAGAAGAGATGCCTACACACTTCCCTAGGATGAGTAATCTCTATAGCTGCTCCCCTTTGCATCTGCTCATTCCTTTCTTAAGCCTAGCATCTGCCTTGGGTCAAAGACGAGAGTTGTAAATGACACTAGGGTCATCCCCTTACTCTTGAAGTCCATGGTTTACGGGTCCTCCCCCTGCTATGGCATTCCTATGCCCAGCAACCTCTCCTCCCTGAGAGGCTGCCTAACCCGAGGGGTCATTTATCACCTCTTCAAAGCAGCCAGGCTTACTCACTTATCTCTGCCCAATCAGGGCAGAGCAGTACAGCGTTGAGTTTTGGCTTACACACACAAAAAAGTCTTATAACTCTTTGTCTGTACATTTTACAATAAAGTCAACAATATCATATTGTTGTATTTATCACTACCATTCTACTGAATCCTTTAATCCTAGTTGTATGGCGTTTTTCCCCAGTTATTAACTAATAACCTTTTCCAATGTTAACCTATTGCCTAGTACTGCCATTTTTCCAGCACCAGGGTTTATAAAAAAGTATTTTATAAGTCCGCTACATATATCTACAGGATCCCCACCCCAGGAATACCTAGGGGAGACTTTAGGGGTTCTGAATAGGCAAAAATATTGCAGATCTTCCCTTCACGGTGCTCCTATGACCAAAGTCGATTTTGGGCAGCACTTTATCACAATGTGGGGAGTGAAATGTGCAATTTCACTTTAGCCAGGCCATTTAAAACTCATTTTATAAGGGTTCACTTTATAGATACCTGACCCCTTCACCCCCACCCCGGCACACCTAGGGGAGACCCTGGGGGTAGGCAGGGTTTTGTAACCAGATGGCAAGAAATGGAGGAATGTAAGGAAATTAATAGGACCAAGTAAAAACTTATTTTCTTCAGCCCCTCCTTTTGCCATTGAGTGGCAAAACATGTTCTTAGGAAATGTCTATCTGCATTAGGTCGCCAATCTCTTGTTGAAGCATTATCCTTACGTTGGTGTCACGTGTACTGACCGGGGAACTTTAAAGGGCCTGTGTACACATAGCACAAAGCATAGGCAAGCACTGGATACACAGGCAGCATGAGATGATGACTGCTGTTCCTAAGGAAAAGGAAATTAGGAAACCCCATCCCCATATGGAAAGGAGGCCCCAATTTCAGCACATGAGGGACCAGTCGCCTTGCTGTTGATGAATCTCAGAGGAAAGGTTATGCAGACGTTGGATAGCTTGATAGACTGATGGAGGGTATGTAAATGCAGCAGCTGGAGCCGATTAGTTTACATACACCACCACAGTCAGCAAGGATGATGTCAAGTACCATTCGATGTTGTAGTGTCATCAGGCGGTCCGCCTGAAGCTCTACGGTGATGTTGTCCAATGCCCCTGCTGTTTCATTAATGGTTGCCTCCACCACTCGGGTAAGGTGTCAGCTGTTGACCATAGGATCCAAGAACGGCAGGAAACCTTTGAAGAAGTTCCCCGGCTCCAGTCCTGCAGTGTCATCGGCCTCAATTACTCTCCTAGGCATACGATAGTGGAGGTGGGGATTGGTAAAGTGATGTGTCCCAACTGCAGTAAAGGTAGGGGGAAGAAGAAAGGCCAAATAACACACACCTGACCAATTTCCTGGAAGCCAGGTATAAGCAGACTGTCCACAAACAAAATAGGTATTTGGAGAAGCGAGTAGGAGTGGTGGTTAGGTAATATTCAGTGTACTGACTATTGCGCAGTCACTGACTCCTACCTCCCGTGTCCCCAGTCCTTTTATGCACACTTGGCCATGCATGTTGATCACATTGAAAGCCTGCAATTTGGTGGGAACTTTGCGTCTGGACCAAAAGCGGGAGAAGATTATTCTACTTGAGGTGTTGAACACAACCATCTCATTGCATTCAGCACGAGACATGTTCAAGATGTCAGACGTCGAAGTAGGGCAGAAAGGATTACTGATTGCCTGTTCTGTTTTGGGTGAAAGTGTCATAAAAATCGCCAATGATGGAGCTCGTTGTTCCATTGATCATACATGCATCGGTGACGAGCATCCTCCAAGCCAGACAGGACCCAAAAACAGAAAATGGATAGACGAAATAGGGGACAGTGTGTGTTACAGAGCGTGGCATGAGCCCACATACCCAACACTTCGAGGTATTAATCACAAGCTGATGTTGGTGCAATAATTGTACAAAATTATTGTTCATGAATTGCAGGCATCGTGGTAGTTCATGGGGTGACAAGGTGGCGTGGAGATGTTCTGCAGGTGTCGGTGTCGTAGCCAGAGGAGCTGGGGGAGAGGTCAGTAACAGAAACCATCCCACAACCAGCAGGATGAGGAGAGCAAAAAGTAGAACTATCATGGAAAAGAAGCATTTATTGTTCAGAAGTTTGACATATTTCTTGTGCGCTTCAGACCCTCGGACCGCTGCCTTTGTGTTTAGCCTGTTGTCACTAGAGGCTGTCTGTGATTGGTGGTTGCTTCACTGGATGTTGATACCAAGAGTCCTACGCACTTCTCATTGGTCCAGCATACCAGCACCGGTCTCAGCGGGAGATATCACAGCCCTACAGTCTATTAGACACCAGACAGAGTCAAGGGCCAGCCCCTTTTCTTGGTCTCAAGCTGTAGCGAGTGGAAGAAGGTATCGAGTGGTCTGGAAAGAGAGCTTCTTGTTCCTTCCTCTGGTCCTGCAGAGGAGGGATGACTGGACCCCCTAAGATTCGATCACTTTCAGCTTCCGTAGTGGTGTAATGAAGCTGAGCATCACTGAAAGGGACAAAGGTCGGTACTATTTCTGTGTCGTAATCCGGCAGTCCTTCTTTCACCCAGTGGTCGTACGGGAGGGGGAGAGGCACCCTTTTACAATGGGTAGCATGTATCCAGTTCTTTCTCCCTTTGACTTTTACAGCAGTGCGGGTGGCCAGGAGAACCTGTCGGGGGTGCGACCAGAGGGGCTCCAGACACTTGGAACGCTGAAAAATTCGAATCACCACCCAGTCACCTGGTTGAATGGTGTGACCTAGGCCTTCGCTCTTGTCGGGGATAGCAGCGTGTACCTGATGATAAAGAGTACGAAAAGAATCGGTTAACTGGTACAGGGAGTCAGTCAATACTGGGAACTCAACATCATACAATTTCTTTGGCATTGGTACGCCCCATACATTAGCTGGTCTATCGAATACCAATTCGTAGGGAGATAATCCTATCCTTGAGTGGGCAGTCGTCCTTACTGACAAGAGAGCAAGGGATAGGGCATCTACCCAGGTAACGCCTGTTTCCGCCACTATTTTGGCCAATTTTTATTTTAGTACCCCATTGTATTTCTCTACCAATCCGGCTGACTGGGGGTGATTAGCAGCATGAAACTTTTCTCTGACACCAAGCCCGGAACACACAAACTGGACCACATTGGCTGTAAAATGTTGGCCATTGTCACTCCAAATCAAATGGGGCAACCCAAATCGGGAAAAGTATTCTTTCAATAAAACTTTGGCCATTGTAATAGCTGTGCAATCCTTGGTGGGAAGGCCTCCACCCATCTGCTGAAGGCATAGACCACTACAAGGACATATTTCAAATTCGCAGAACTGTCCATGTGGATATAATCCATCTTGATGGCCTCAAAAGGAAACATAGGTGGGGCGAAGCCAGTAGCGGGGGTAACTGTACCTTTTCCTGGATTGTGCATAAGGAAGATCATACATGACTTAACCACTCGGTCAGCATATAGGGCTATTTTTTCATTATACCTTGTTGGCTCTAGTAACGTGCATATTCCCTTTGCACTGATATGGGCAGGGCCATGGGCCAAAGTGACAACTGGGGGAACATGACTGTCTGGTAACATCCATTGCCTCCCTTCAGATATACGCACCAAACATCCCTCTATCTCTTTCTCTGCTAGATGTTCCTCCCATGTGTGCAGTTCTTTTGCAGTGGCATGAGATTGAATCTCGACCACACTTTGACTAGTATTTTCCAACATTCCTCCTTCCACCACCCATCTGGCTGGTCCTGTCACAAACATTCCATCTGATTTACTTAGCACAGTCTGTCTTGCTGTTTGGTCTGCAAGGGCATTGCCTTCCCCTTCATCATCAGTCACTTTCTGGTGGGCTTTACATTTAATCACTGCAACTTTTCTAAGTAATGTCAAGGCATCTAGAAGTCTGTTTATCAGGGGGCCATGCTGTATTCTGGTCCCATGTAAGATGAGAACATTTCTTTCTTTCCAGAGTCTACCCAAATTGTGAGTCACCCCAAAGGTGTACTGACTGTCCATATAGATATTAACAGTCATGGTTTTACTGATTTCACAGGCTCGTGTCAAGGCCATTAATTCTGCCGCTTGGGCCGATGCCTGTGGAATTTGTGCTGTCTCAACTACTGTAACAAGAGTGGTGAGGGCATATGCAGCAGATGTAGTTCCATCCGATCTTTTAAGACATGAACCATGTATGTATAGTGTTCCCTCAGCGTCTGTTAGGGGGTGTCTTGTAGGTCCACACGACCCTTTGTCTCTTCTTCAGTCCATAATATGCAGTCATGAGGGTCAGAATTTTTCCCTTGTGTCTCAGCAGGGAGTAGTGTAGCTGGGTTTAGAATATTACATCTCCTAATGTCAATGTGACTGGAAAGAAGAGTGAGCTCATAACCTGTAAGTCGTGCACTGGTAAGGTGTTGTATCTTGGTGTTGTTGAGCAAGGTGTCTACTGCATGTGGGACCATTAAGGTCAAGGGTAAAGACATAACAATACCTGCGCTCTGGCGGATCATAAGTCCAGCAGCAGCAGTTGTGCATAAACATCCAGGGAGGACTCGGGCTACTGGGTCAAGTGTAGTCAAGAAATAGGCACAAGGGCGATGTTTGTCTCCAAAAATCTGAGTTAAGACCTCGCAAGCGAAGCCATGTGTCTCATGGACAAAAAGGAAAGATTGTTTGCCATAGTCTGGGGTGCCTAACACTGGAGCTGTGCATAAGGCATCTTTGAGTGTCTGAAAGGCAGCCACATGCTCAGTTGTCCATGGAAAACCTATTTCTGGCATCTTTTTAGTAGTGAGAGCTAAAAGAGGTTTGACAATGGCCGAGAAGTTAGGGATCCATTGTCTGCAATAGGAAGTGAGGCCTATAAAGGCACGTACTTGTTTCTGTGTCAAAGGGGGAGGCATGGAGGTAATAAGGGACACTCGGTCAGCGGTAAGTTGTCTTCCCTCCTTCGAGAGGAGGTGGCTGAGGTAGGTCACTTCCTCTCGACAAAATTGCAATTTGTTCAAGGAAACCTTATGATTGTGGGAGGCAAGGTGGTGAAGCAGACACACAGCGGAGCAGACGTGGCTGCAGTTAAGAGGTCATCTACATATTGCAACAGAGTGGCTCCTGCTGGGAGCATCAGGGAGTCCAACTGATTCTTGAGAGCCTGACTATAGAGGCTGGGGCTTTCAGTAAAACCTTAGGGGGTGTGGCAGAACTGGAAACTCCAAGGGAGAAACCAAAGAGATGTCTACTGTCCGGATGTATGGGAATGCTGAAAAACGCATTCTTTAGGTCAATAACAGAAAAACGATTGCCAGTCACTGGGACCATGGTCAAGAGGGCTGTGATATCAGGGACAACGGGATACTGTGAGACCGTAATTTTGTTAAGAGCCTGGAGATCGATGACAAACCGATACATTTTGGGGGCCGCAGGAGAGCGGTCAATACATTTTTTAAGAACTGTAATAATAGGGCTGTTACACTCATTACCACGTGTCCCCTTAACTACTCCCGTCTTCATGAGATCTGATATTATAGATAATAGGGCAGCCTCACCTTCCTGGGGAAGGCGATACTGGCGAAGCCGGGGCAGTTGGGCACCTTGCTGGATACGGACAGTATGCAGAGCAATGTCGAGAAGTCCTACATCAGTGTCAGAAGTGGCCCAAAGTGATGAGGGTAAGCCTGCAGAACAGGAGGGAGGGGTCCAGAGAGGAACATAGTGGCGGAAGAATCTGGTGATATGGTAAGGGACACACCATCAGGACTACAAGAAATGGTAGCATGTAAAGCCTTTAACAAATCCATACCCCGCAAATTTTCACTACATCCAGTCGTGACAATCAAAGGAGCATCCATTGAGCTGGACCGAGATCCAGCGTGAGAGACTTAGAGACGGGGTTGGTGACAGGGACCCCAGAAAAACCCATGGAGACATTGAGAGAGCCAGAAAGGGGTGCCTTCGGTATCAAGGTGTGTGCAACAGAGGATCTAGTAGCCCCGGTGTCTAGGAGAAACTTCTTTTTATCCCCTGCAACTGACATCCGGACATAAGGACCTCGCTGATCCACAGGAATCGGCACTCTTACATTACCCCTTTCCTGGCTTTCCTATGGCTGTTAGGTCTCATCGGTCTCATCATAATCATCGTTAAAGTAGGACCTACTGGCCTCATACCCGTTGTCAAATCTGTTGACTGTACCTTGGGGCGGCCCCTTACAGGGTCGAACATTAGGATCTGGTGCACGCCTCTGCCTAGGAGGTCCCATATTTCCTTCCCTTTGGGTTCGGGGCCTCGTGTTTCCTCACTGAAGATTCTGGGCTAATACCGTACATTCACTAACCCAGTGGCCTTAAGCCTTGCAGTAGGCACACTGGTCTTTATCAACGGGACCTGCCGAACTGATGGACTTCTATAAAGGAGACTGAAGGGGGTGCTGGGGCAGCCTCTGGAACTGGTCCGAAGGCAGACCTTGGCCTCTAGCATTTCGTCCCCAGGGTGGATAAGCTTGTTGTAATAAAACTTTAGTTTTAAGGTCCTTGTTCTTCCTAACCTCTTTGTCTTTATCTTCATTCTCTCTATTCTCATAATATTGAGCCATGGCAAGGATGCCTGCCATAGTCTGAACTGACCACGTACTCTGAACCTTCTTAAGGTGGGCCGAGAGATCCGGTAATAAATAAGATACAAATTTATCATTAAACACTGAGCCTGAACCAGGGGCTCTAGCGTCCAATCCACTGTGACTTTTGTACTCAGTTTCGAAGCGGGTGAAAAAATCAGCAACAGACTCATCCATACGTTGTTTACATGCATTTATCTTATCCCAATTTACAGCTATTTCGGGCAAAAGGGTCTCCATGAGTTGCAACAGAGGGCCTGGGATAGCCAGAATAGCCGGATCAGGCTTAGTCCCCCCCTCTCTGTCATTCTCCATCCTCTCAAAGTCAGTCCTGTCACCATGCAAAGAGGCATTAAGGTTGGCATGGCGTATTTTCTCCCATATGTCGGGTGACCCGAATAATAAATCAATATCCTCTAAGGTAAGGACACCAGAGGAAACAATCTGACCTAATTCCTGATAGTAAAGAGACTGATTCTTAAGGGGGCCTGGTAATTGGGATTTCAATTGAAGAACATCCACTCTTTTCCATAGGACATGCACCCACATCCTATGCCAGTGGGCTGGGGCTGCTACAGCACCCTGGTTATTGGCGAGCACTGCAGGGATAAAGACGGGAGCTGTCTCTCTCATAGGCATAGCTTTGTCATTTGGAGATGGCGGAAAAACCGTTGTGTCTCTGAACGCAATCATGGTAACAAGGGCTTCATGCATATCATCTCCCTGAACATGACCCTTGGCAATAATTAGTTTTAAATCAATCAATCCCCTAGGAGTGTCTATGAACAATGCTTTGTATCTTTTTATTATATGTGCACATGTACTCGGCCATGTCTGTTTGTTGTATGGCCGCCCATTGTCTAAACGTCGACCAGATATCTTTAACGCCATAAATATTACCATTATTTATCCAAAATGCACATTGTTTTCGCATACTGTCCCTTTCACTAGCCCCAGCGAGTTCAGCAGACCTCAAAGACTCCTTTCTAGGGGTACCGAAGAATCCAAACAGGGTATTGGGCATAAGGGAGGACCGTCTCATTTGGTCCGGAGTGGCATAAGAGTCACCAACAGGGGTACCAATAGACTTATCATCAAGCAGACGGGAATGTATGGTCGGGGTTGGGTCAATAAGTGGGGCGGTATGAACTGTCGGAGGGATGGGTGCTGGCAGGATGAGGGGAGTCAAGGGATCAGGCAGTGGTATAATGGGTGGGATAGCCTAAACCACCACTGGTGGGGGTGGAGCATTAGGAACATTTTGAGGAAGAGCGGTATACATAGGAGCCAGAGCATAGGCAGGAGGTGGACCTTCAAGAATAGCATTCAAGAACGAGTCCCCCTCTTCTCCTTCAACCTCAAGGTCCCTGGGAGAACGAGCGGGGTAACATGTTGTCGCCTTAGCCCTATGATGCCTATCTGCCATTTCAACCCCTTCCTGAACCTTATTTTCTAAATGCGCTTTCGCATGATCAGCCATAGACATCCTCTCTTCAACGCTTGCTTTTTTCTCATTTTTTTTTCTATTTCTTTCCTCCACAACGCGGTGGCATCAAACATTGCTTGACAAGACCGTTTGCGGAGCAGCTGCTCCTCCAGACTCAAGAGGTTCTGGAGATCAAAGGAGCCAAACTGTGGCCACTGTAATTCAACATTGCTTCGTTTCGTATATTTTAACCATAAGGAAGAAAACATGATAGCAGATGGCCCATATTTAACATACATCTCATAACTTGGAGTTCCTTCTGGAGGAAGCGGGCAGGCTGCCTCAAGAAGAGAGTCCTCTGTACATACGCAACAACATAACTTTCGGAACTTACTACTGACTGGCATATTTTTACTTCAGGCAGACAACAGTCGGAGAAAAACACTCACCTCACTGACTTGGCTTTTGCAAATGTCAAAACAGACAGAAAACAGAGCACAACTGGTGGATGATCAGTCCACTCTTACCCGAAAATGTTGTTCTCTTCTGCAGACGAAGGCACGAGTCCAGATCCAGAGAGAGATCGCACTAATGGGGGCACCAGCGGGACGCAGTCAGGTTGCCCAGACCGGATGGGGAAGACCGTGTGCAAGACTTCTGGTCTACTGGAATCAAAATGGTCCCTCGGGTAGGGTACCTCCGTCGGACTTCTACCACGGGCCCCCTCACGACCACCGGACCAGACCTACATCTCCATGGTGTTCCTGTTCAGGCGCCATTTGTAGAACCAAGAAAAGCCCAAATCAAGGAGGAGTGAGGGCTTGGCGGTGTGGGAATCACCCGACTCTACTCTTACCCTCCTTATATAATAAAGCGGACCCGGAAACCTTCGTCTGCAGAGAGACCCAGCTTCATTACAATAGCCCGGGCTATGGAACAGAGTCCCAAGCTAGTCAGAGACAAAACCCAGGAGGCTGCTGCTTTACTCCACAGCGAACAAGCCTTATATACATTTTTATTCCACTCTTTTGGCATTCAGTCCATTGTTCAACCAGGGCGGTGTTTGTAATTGTTCACCTGATCAAGGCGGTGTTTGTAGTTGATGACCTGATAAAGACTATGCAATCAGACCATTGTTCAATCAGCTTGATCAAGGCTCGGTAAGTCAGACCATTGTTCAGATTACCTGATCACGGCGTCAAGGATGTTCACCAAGCAGGGAGCAGAAGATGAAAAAACAAGCTTGTTTACACCGGACGTAGGTATCTCATGGCTCTCTGTTGATGAATTGGTTAACTGCAAAGAACAGGGGGCTTGGGTATGTGATCTTTTTTGGGTGTTAGCAGAAATGGAGGGTGTACGCAGGGTTTTGTCACGAGATGGCAAGAAATGGAGGAACGTAAGGAAATTATTAGGACCTAGTAAAAATGTATTTTCTTCAGGTATCCCAACTCTTAGTGTACCCTACTTTATGTAAGTGATTTCACTGTATTCTAAGTGTTTTCAGAATAGCACTGGCCCTGGTCCTGGGTAGCCAGAACCCAGGGTAAGTCAGTCAGTTACCACCAGTGCCAATCAGCTAAACATTGGGGGGTGGCCAGGGCACAGGATGACTTTGCAACAGCTTGAAGCCAAAAACCAGAGATAAATTGGTAGTATTCATTGTTTTCAAGTTCAACATTCAAATCATTCAGAATAGGCTTACTATGGCTAGTTTCATGAAAGCTTAGATTGCTACTCCCATCAGGGAGAATTGATAATGTTCCTCAGGGCAGTGTAGGCGAGGAGGGAACAGCTTTTGCCAAGGTTAACAGGAAAGGTCCAGTGCAGCTAACTTAATTGTTTTGTTTTGGATATTAGACATTGTTAATTATCAGGATTAAGAGATGTGGAAATGATCAAACTTTCAGGTACCAGTTTTGGACTAGGATATTGGATATGAGTGGGAGATGTTATTGGAGGTATTGATTTTTTTTCTTTTATAGTATGTATTCTTTTTTTAACTTATTTAGTAATATCAGTGCCTCACTTTTCAGATATAGCGGTACAAAATACGGTGGTGATGGACAGAGCATCTGAACCAATCAAACACTCGCACCCAGTCATCAGATCTGGGTTTAATCCATCACCGTTCTTTAGCCCACTCTGCCACCCCAGTTCAGACATGGCCATATGCAAATCAGTCTGACCCTGTGCCTCATGGGAACAGTCTAGCCCGAACTGCCAAGCCATGCCTTCCCTGGACCGGAAACAAGTTTCCTAGGACCGGTTTCTGGCATTTCAGCCGTCTTCAGCCAGGCTTACTTGAATCCAGTGGCAAAGTGAGCAAGGGACTCACGTCTGAGCATACCCTGACAACTTATGGTGAACAAAGCGGTACAAAATAGGGTGGTGATGGACGGAGCATCTGAACCAATCAAACACTCGCACTCAGTCAACAGATCTGGGTTCAATCCATCACCGTTCTTTAGCCCACTCTGCCACCCCAGTTCAGACATGGCCATATGCAAATCAGTCTGACCCTGTGCCTCATGGGAACAGTCCAGCCCGAACTGCCAAGCCATGCCTTCCCTGGACCGGAAACAAGCTTCCTAGGACCGGTTTCTGGCATTTCAGCCGTCTTCAGCCAGGCTTGCTTGAATCCAGTGGCAAAGTGAGCAAGGGACTCACGTCTGAGCATACCCTGCCAACTTATGGCAAACAGAGCGGTACAAAATAGGGTGGTGATGGACGGAGCATCTGAACCAATCAAACACTCACACCCAGTCAACAGATCTGGGTTTAATCCATTACCGTTCTTACGCCCACTCTGACACCCCAGTTCAGGCCCAGATCTCTGTACGGGGTGAATGTATGACATTGTTCTGCATTCTGTCCATCAACTGTTGTTTTGCATTTGCCACCCCGAGTGGGATGGGTATGCTCAGACGAGAGTCCCATGCTCTCCACACCACTGGAGTCAAGCTATCCTGGCTGAAGACGACTGATAGCCAGAAACCGGTCCTAGGATGCTTGATTCCGGTCCAGGAAAGACATGGCTTTGCTGTTCGGGCTGGACTGTTCCCATGAGGCACAGGGTCAAGGCTGATTTGCATATGGCCATGTCTGAACTGGGGTGGTGTGGAGTGCAAAAAAACAATGGATTTAGGCCCAGATCTCTGTACTGGGGTGAATGTATGACATTGTTCTGCATTCTGTCCATCAACTGTTGTTTTGCATTTGTCACCCCGAGTGGGATGGGTATGCTCAGACGAGAGTCCCATGCTCTCCACACCACTGGAGTCAAGCTATCCTGGCTGAAGACGGCTGATAGCCAGAAACCGGTCCTAGGATGCTTGATTCCGGTCCAGAAAAGACATGCCTTGGCAGTTCGGGCTGGACTGTTCCCATGAGGCACAAGGTCAAGGCTGATTTGCATACGGCCATATTCTGAACTGGGGTCGTGTGGAGTGCAAAAAAACGATGGATTTAGGCCCAGATCTCTGTATTGGGGTGAATGTATGACATTGTTCTGCATTCTGTCCATCAACTGTTGTTTTGCATTTGTCACCCCGAGTGGGATGGGTATGCTCAGACATGAGTCCCATGCTCTCCACACCACTGGAGTCAAGCTATCCTGGCTGAAGACGACTGATAGCCAGAAACCGGTCCTAGGATGCTTGATTCCGGTCCAGGTAAGACATGACTTGGCAGTTCGGGCTGGACTGTTCCCATGAGGCACAGGGTCAAGGCTGATTTGCATATGGCCATGTCTGAACTGGGGTGGTGTGAAGTGCAAAAAAACTATGGATTTAGGCCCAGATCTCTGTACTGGTGTGAATGTATGACATTGTTCTGCATTCTGTCCATCAACTGTTGTTTTGCATTTGTCACCCCGAGTGGGATGGGTATGCTCAGACGTGAGTCCCATTCTCTCCACACCACTGGAGTCAAGCTATCCTGGCTGAAGACGGCTGATACCCAGAATCCGGTCCTAGGATGCTTGATTCCGGTCCAGGAAAGACATGGCTTGGCAGTTAAGGCTGGACTGTTCCCATGAGGCACAGGGTCAAGGCTGATTTGCATATGGCCATGTCTGAACTGGAGTGGTGTGGAGTGCAAAAAAACGATGGATTTAGGCCCAGATCTCTGTACTGGGGTGAATGTATGACATTGTTCTGTATTCTGTCCATCAACTGTTGTTGCACTTTTCAGATATAGGGCATGAAATATGATTGAAGTGAGTTTGTGACAATTGCATTGAAGAGTTTTTATCAGCTTGACTTGTTTCTCTGTAAATTTAGATACTGTTTCCAACAAATTAGCTTTCTATTGCTGTCAGACTGGCCAACTCAAACTGTGCCACCGCGTGACACATGATTTCGGCTCTCTTCACACCCTCATCAAGTGAGGAGCCAAAATCACATGGTGTCAGGGAAAACGAGCTATAAAACACTGAAAACAGTGTGAAAACACCCCAGGACAAGCTCAATAACCCTTTGTTTTTTAATTTTTTGCGAGGGGTATGGGGGCTTACTGAGGGGGCAGAGTGCCTCACAGGTAGCTCTTGGCATGAAGCCCTGCCCCCTCCTCACACTGTGGCATTAATTTGCAAGTTGGCAGGTATGTGCTTTTCTTTTCTTTTCGAATTTTAGATAGCGAAACATATTTAACTTGAGTACCTCTCGTAATTGAACTAATGTAATGTAATGTAACTAAGAATAGAAACACTCTTTAGTTGGCCTGTGTTTTGACCTTTTCATCATAGTGGGCGCAATGTTGTCAAAGACGGTAGACAGTGTGGAGTTGCAGCAATCCGGGTAAAAGTTCTGCATGCCCCCTTTCTAATGGGTCCTTCACTCCCTCTGTGTGGGACATGGTTGGAATATTTATGTTTGTTCTGTCCATAAGCTGAAAGATGAACGTGAGGTATGTGTTGTACATTCACTGTATGAAGACATGAATCAATGTGTGCACTCCTGTGTATGTGTGATTTGCAAAATGGAGTGTGGAGAGTGAGCTTGTTGGATTTTTCTGTAAAGAGGATAATCAGGAAATTCCTCCGACTCCATCTTCTGAAGTGATGGAGGGAAGGAAACTGTCCTTTTGATGTGCAAAGCCATTCCACTCTGATATCCTCCTACTTCCCTGCCCCAAGAGCGTCTTTTGTACAGATTTGTGTAGTGGGTCTCAGAGGCAGGGCACGTCTGATGCCAACCCATAATCCACTGGATTTTGTCAATTCTGTAGAAAGTTCCTCAAGATCTCTAAATCAAGACATAACCAAAAAAGAAATAGAGTGCTGAAATCCACATGCTTATCTATCGGCCAGGTGTAAGTAGTGGGCACACAATCAGTGACTGTGCACCAGGATACGCCTGACCAGAAGGGAAGTACATCACAGTGTACTTGAGTGATTTCCGAACTTCACGGCTGGGGTTCTGCATCTCCAGCCTCTTTTACAGCCAATGACCAGACTTGAAGAAGATTGGATCTTTGCTAGATGTGTTGCTGAGTCTACCCAAGATGGAAGAAGCCTAATGTCTTCTCATGAGGAGCACAGGAGCTGCCCTGCAAAAGGATAATGTTGTATAGCAAACACAGTGTAGCCAAGTTGGCCATGAAGAGTGGAGCTGTGCAAGGGGATTAAATGTAACAAATACTAATGATGCTGCAGAACCCAGAAGGAGAACCAGCTTTGTTTCCATCGTGGTGAACCTCCCCCAGTTTCTGAACTGCATAATATCTGCCTGCTACTGCCCTGAGAGCATTGAGTTTACTTGACTCAGCTCCAGAGACTGGGAGTCTTTCTGGGGTTGCTAGTGAATCCTAAGAACGCTTAATCTGAGTCTGTACCTAAAACTCGGTGGCAGCAGCAGAGCTGTTGCACTATAAAGCCCCACTTCATGGAAGTGGAGTTTGGACCTTAACCATGTAGGACGTGACTTGCATGGGATGCAGAGACGAGCTTGCATTTGCTCAGTCACTACAGCAACAGTATCTCTGTCATTATCTACCACCTGCTCCCCCTGCCAGTAGCTCTCTGCATGCACATATGTGCTCCCCAGCCGCTCAACCGAAAACAGGTGCAAGAACAATGAAAACATTAATTGAGTCACTGCTGAGCCCCCTTGCCACACTTTAATATTGTGGATGTTTCCTCATATTTTTCAGATGTGTGGTTATTTGTAGTATTTACTTATGTGCTGCCATTCAAGTAATTGTTCTCTTTAAATGATAAAGCTTCGGTTGGGTATTCAAAATAGTTTTTTTGTGCTCTGTAAGTAAGCCATTCATTGGACCACTCTGCATCACTACCTTGCGGATGGTACAGTTAATAGTCCAACAGGAGGATGGTTCTGGGACAACAGGGGTTGCAGACTCCATTTATCGATCTCATTCGGAGACCCCAACTGCCCACTCATTAAACCAGTCCTGACAGCTGGCTGTGTTTAAGGTGGCCAGCAGGCAGCTTTGGGCTAGATGTAGGTAATAGCAAATTACCGAATGGTAAATACCGAATTTTACCGATTCCGTATTTACTAATCGGTAATTGCTATGTAGGAAAAAAATCGGTAAAAATACCGAATCGGTAAGATTCAGTAATTAACGATTCGGTAATTACCGAATCATTATTTGCCATTGATTCCTATGGGCCTTGAAGCCCATAGGAATCAATAGCAAATACCGATTCGTTAATTACCGAATCGGTAAAAATAACTAATTTCCAAGGGGGACAGGGTGTCACTTTGACACCCTGTTGCACCCCTGTTTCTGGCTTGTGTGCCCTTAGGGCATGTATGTGTGCCACATGGCACAGGTGTACATGCGCAGATGTGCATGTACACAGAAATTCTTAATTTACCACCCAATAGTATTGGGTGGTAAATTACGAATTTCTAAGGGCCTGTGGCACTGTAAACTGTGCACCTACATATTGAATTACAGAATCGGTAAATTTACCGATTTGGTATTTTACCGAATCGGTAAATTTACCGAATCGGTAAATATACCGATTCTGTAATTTTCAAGCCCCCTACATTACAAAACCCAAATACCAGTCAGTAACGGCCAAAATCGGCCGTTATCGACCGGTATTTGGGCACCTACATCTGGCCCCTAATCTTGTAAATTTAGTTTAAATTTGGTTGGGTGTTAATGGATTGGGTCCATTCTTAGTACCCACCATGTTTCAATCATAATTGTCGTGATTACTGCAACTTTTCTATTGGAATATATTCTCTGATATCATTTTGAGATAATTTACATCTCTTCAATCGCTAAAAAGCAGCCACCAGTTTACATGAACATATCACATTTTAAACCGAAAGTGCACAATTGCAAGAAGATAACATTACAATGTATGATACTAAAGCTCAGAAAGAGCCTAACACTGCTCTTTTAATATGCACACACTTTATTTATCCTCGCCATTTTTTCTCCCCTAAGGAGCAGGATTTTTTTCTGCATAAAATTAAACCTATTAGTACAACTAGAATATGCATGGAGTTCAGGTTTTGTGAAACTGTGCATGTTTACAGGAGTACACGGATGGACAGCAGCATATAATCCCATAATATTCTACTATGCGCAGTCCTCCAATGTGGTTCCAATCCCACAATCTTTCAAAGGGCAGAGTGGGCTGCGCGCCAACCATCTTCATTCACATTCCCCCTAAAGTCACCCGAAGCACATTGAATGTGGCGAGAGGGACCTGCCAAGCTCTGAGCGCGAAAGAGCCATCTTTTCATCTTTCAGGCTCATAAATATTTTGGAAAGTACACGACTGCCCTCCTGATCTGTCCCACATCAATCTTGAGTGCCGGCTTTAATGGCTCATCAAAATAAGATATGATCAAGGCACGGTGCAGAGAGGTAAAGCAGCCCTTCATTGTAATGTTTCCTCTGAGAGCCTGCTTGTTACTGGGAGTACAAATATGTACGCAGGGTCATGAGTGATGTTTGACGCATTTAAAAGCACCTCTGCTTCTCAAGTTAACAAAAATATTCTGGAAGTCTGCCATCTTTTCCCTTTTCTGTCTAAGTGCTGCATGATGGGCCAGCATGTCGTCTGGATATTTCGCGGTTTTAACCCACAATTTATTGTTTCTGGGTACTGAGAAAGGTAAAGCCCCTGTAGAACGTGGGGGAAATAACAGTTTTGCAACAGATAAAACACAGAGCAGATGTAGATAAAAGAGAATTGTCTGGAACACCGGGTTATCTAAAAGTATAATTGAGGGCTAGTTGGCATGTTGCCAAACCATTGTTCTAGTGCAAAGTGGCCACTGAATGTCCTAAAGAGCACATATCAAGGCAGGAGGTGTGCTCTTTTACCTAAGAGCTCTAACAATTCAGAAGTGTAGTGAGGATGGCATGCATTCTCTTAGGCAACACATGGTGTGTATTGCAAATGTGAACTAGTTATTCCCCCTTTCACATTTCTACCCAATGGAATCTTCCTCAATGGAAACAGAGACATTAGTCGCATATGCAAACCCAAACTAATATTTAGGGCTCAAAATGTGCTAATCGTGTATTACAAAAACCTGAGCAGTGCAATTTATGTTTTTAAAATCCAGTCAAATTCAAAGTCTGGAGACAAGCAAGCTCCATAGTTGTAACATTTTGCAGTGCTCAAATCACAAGATGTATCTTTTGAAGTAAAAATGGAGACGATTGAATATTGTTGGGTCGCGGGAGAGAAAGAGATCACATCATCTGATATTGGTCATGATGATGTAACAGAAATGTTGATGATCCAACACCCATCATGCTAAGTAAAGAGCAGGCTCAGGGCCTCATTTCGTGGTGTGCAATAATGAGATGTATGCTAAAATTTGGTACATGTTCTGTTCACCTACCTTTCAGTTACCCAGATTCGCCTACAGTTCAGAGAAATAGAGGGGCATATTACCAACAAGTAGCGATATTTATCGCTAAATAGGCTGAGCAATGATTTTTTTATCGCTGCCTATCGCTGGATATGTTAGCGGAGAAAACATGCTATTAGCAACGTTTTTCTCCATTGTGCTAAAATATCCAGCGATAGCGGCGAAATGCGTGAATATCGCTGAGAATACAGCGATATTCACGCATTAGCGACGAAATGCTCTTAGCCATGTTATCCACCTCCCATTGGATAACATGGCTAATAACTGGTCTGAGCAGGTGTTAGTTTTTGGCGATAGCGGGAATATTTCCATCGCTACGCCTGCCTTGCTAATAGGCGATAGCGATGTTAGCGACTGCTTTCAGTCGCTAACAGGTTGGGTACGCCCACTTTGCAAGTCATTAGTGATAAATATCGCTGACATGCAAAGCGGGCCCCAAACCGCTCGCTATCGCCTAAAAGCTGTCGCTAACATCAGTTAGCGACAGCTTGCTAATAGAGCGATAGAATTATCGCCGCTTAGCGGCCGAAAACGGCCGCTAAACCGGCGGTAATTGCCTATTGCCACCCTTGGTAATATGCCCCAGAGTTTCCCCATGGATGTGCTGAATGCATAATCACTTTGTAGACCTGAGGCCAATGGAATTGAAGTCAGAGGAGTATGTCAATGTTTGTCCTGCTTTGGAACGCAGTGCAAATCATGGTGATCCAGGAAAAGAAAAAGTTCTTAAACGTACTCCACACACGAGGAGAAAACTTCTACTATGTAGAGGCATTGACTATGACATTTCTCAAGAAAGACACTTGCTTTGGGACGTTTGTCTTCAGACACTACATAAGTGACAACAGATCCGCTGTGCTTCCATTATATGGAGGACCTGCCATCATTGCTTTTTCTTATGAAGTGCCTTGCACCACATAGACAAGAGGCACGCCAGGCAAAAATATACAAAAGCCTTCTAGATGCCGAAAAGTAAGGGCCTGATAACGATCTTGCCATATTACAATGATCATAGGTCATAATGAAATGTAACCTGGCAGACGGGATATGCGTCATGTTTGTGACAGAGTAACTCTGTCTGCCAAGATCGTAATCAGGCCCTAAGTCTGGCTGGTTCACTTCACCAGGGATGGCAGAGGTGGTACTGCCGCCAATCCAGACATATGGTGCAGGCATAACAACCCTAAAAGAGATAAGTATAGGATATTTTTAACTAAGTTTGAGGACCTCACTTAAGCCCACATTATTGATGAGTCATTGATTTCCGGCCTCTGCACAAACTCCTGTTTGTGCAGAGGTCAGAATTAGAGTTAAGTGCTATTTAACAAGGCCAGACTGGCCGTACTGGTAAATAGGCATTTTCCCCTGAGGATGGAAGGGTGGGGCTGATTTTGATCACTGGGGCTGTTTTATTTAAAGTATGGGCTAGTTTATTGCTGAGCTGGGGGGCACTGTGTTTTGCAACTTGTTATGGGTTGAAAAGCACCCCCTGCATTCAGCAGTTTTATATCCAGCAGTTTTCATGTACCAATAAAAATGACAAGACAACTCTGAGGATTAATGTTCATGCTGGGAAGGGATTGGAAGTTTGCCTAGTTGCAAATTGACTCAACTAAAGTAGAGCAGAGGATTAAAATGCCTGCTGCAAAGAACTTTTACCAATTAGATCCCAGAACTGTATTTTATGTGTATAGTTCAGTGGGTTGCTACTTTTGTCATAGAGATGCTTTTGTTACTAGCAATTCATAAGTTACAAGCGTAATGTAGCACAGTGGGCTATGAATTACCATCAAAGAGCTTCATGCAAACTGCATGACACAGGTTAGAAAGTTATGCTTTTCCCATTCTTTTATTAGCCTAATGTTTCTAAAAAGGGTTAGTTTGAGTAGAAATAAAATATTATTAGTAAAAACCAACCCTAACCACTGTATTAAGTTTTGAAACCTGAGTGTGTCCTTCTCCAGACCAAGCACTCTTATAACTGACTACCTGTATGGCTGATCTGTGAATCCTACACGTTATAGTCACCTTTGTCTTACGTAACTTTTCTATACACTGATTTACACAGATATGATTTGTTGTCTGTATATGTGTGTGATGTAAAATGCTGTGACACCCTAGACTGGGATGAGTCACGCTAGAAAACAAATGAAATACAAGTGAGAGAGGAGCAATGGAGAAATGAGGGGCACTGTGGGAGAGTGATAGTGAGGGAATCTGTGGAGGAGGAAATTGGGTGGGGGGCCCAAAAATATTGTAGCTCTGGGTGCCACCAGTGCTAAAGCTGGCCCTGCCGGGCCGCTTGTTGGGATGGAGGATGCTAACATCCCTCAAAATGGTCTTTTGTATGTTCTCAGCTTCTTCTCTTTGCTTAACAGTAAATGTGTGCCCTTGTGCTATATATAAATACATGTTTCATGCTTGACATCTGATTTTCTGCGTTTTCTGTAAGAATGTCTGCAAGTATGACTAAGTATCTCGGTGCACTGTACATAAAAGCAAATACAATTGAATATATAAAAAATTGTGTTGTAGAATGCACCATCTTTGCCTTTTGTTCCCAAATTTTCTTGTGGTGGCTCACTCGCTGCACTTGCTCACTAGCTACGCAGCATACAGGGTCTGGTCTGACCACATTTACCTGGTCTCCTTTGGGTTCCCAGCCTGGCCCTCAGTAATCACTTGGTGTGCTAAATTTCTCACCCTTCGTTAAATTTCAGCAGGTCAAACCTGACAGACTTAAAGAGGGGAAAAGTATATGGTATTTAATGTACGATGCATATTTTGGTGGGGTAATATTGTTTATAGCATGTAATAAATAACGAAGTCTGCGGAATCGTTATTTATCAGTTGTGGTAAATATTACGGATTAGTGACCCTAGCTGGGCTTCCTAAATCTAGCTTAGCTCTACAGGAGCTACTCTAAATGCCCCTGCCAGACTAATCACAGGCGACAGAAAGCATGATCATATTACACCTGACTGTCTTCCCATTGAAGCAAGGATCCGATTCAAGATAGCCTGTCTGACACATAAAGCTATACATTCATAGCCCTGTTTACCTGGCAAAAAAACTCGAGCTCTCTAGATCCAGGTGAAACATAAAAAGCTCCAATACCCTTATACTGAAACCATCGAAATTCAACAAAAAAAGAACTTACAATCGCACCTTCTCAGGGCTGGGTCCAAGAATTTGGAATTCCCTTCCAACAAAGATCAGAGCCTACGCCTCGACAGCTTCATTTAAAAAACCTGTCAAATGACTACTGTTAGAAGAACTTCATCAGCAATAGCCTCTATGTCATTTGCTAGACACTTTCCTTTCGGGCTTGACAATCATTTTTACTTAGTGTGTTGAAATGTATGCGTGACGATTATTTTCACTTTCTGCTTGGAATATGTGCTTGACAATCATTTTTACTTGGGGTTTAAATTGTATTTCGTCGTGTTTTAGAAGTAACTCGATGAAGAAACTGCTCTGCCCCATCTAGATGGGCTTTTACCTGTTTGATCACTTACTACTTCTTCTTCCCCTAGCACCCTCATTTACTTTATGCCTCAGGTTCCTCTCATGTTGCTTTATTGTATTGTACTCATACTGTCTCTGCACATTAACATCAGTTTTCCTCTTTGTACAGTGCTCCGATACACATCTGGGTCTTGCTTGCACTTTGTAAAACTTTTCAAATAAATAGTACCTAATTTCCGACAAACTCGGAACAGGGCCTAAGTAATGACATCAACAATATGTAGACCCCTTTAATAAATCCTCTAGCCTTTTCTTCACTTGTGGAGACGAATATGATCTGCAATGGTGTATAACCTGGAGTGAGGTAGTGACGTTTTGTCCCAGTTGAATGTGACATGAGAGTGCAGTGTTGCTTTAAAAGCAGATTCCTGGGTTGCAGACGTTATCATGACATATATGTGCCACTTTTCTTGAAAGAGTAGGGGGGATATTCTCAAGAATGTGTGATAATTACTGCAAAATTAGCTTAATGTAACTCTTCACATCGCAGTCTATCGCGGGAAAATAACGCTGTGTTAACGTTGTATTCTCAACACGGCGGTACCATGTGATAGTCTCACAATAATGCGTGAAATGACCGCGTAAAAATTAACGCAACGCTGAAAAAAAGTGATACACGAATGCAAAAATAGTAGCGATGAGTCCAATCGCGATACAAAAATCAGCGATAAGCAGCTACAGGCCTGCAATTCCCACGCGTCATGCGGGAAAAAGCACCATAAAGACAGAACAAAATAAAAAGGGAGAAAAAATGAAACTGCGTAGCACCATGGATGCACCCAGACCGAGTGCAGAGGCCAATGCGAACCACACAAGCCCCACAGACCACCAGCAAGGAACCCTGGGGTCAGGAAGGCCAAGGAGAAGAGGAAGAGGAAGACGGGGTTCAGTCCGCAGGAAAACCAGATATTTATCATGGAGGAGACAGAACACTAACAACAACTGTTCATCACCTCTACTGTGTCATTGGCAACACAAACAGAAACGTGCCAGTCCATCGTGGACTACGTGAATGCAGTCGGAGTGTCGAGGAGGGCATTGGAGGAGGTCAAGAGGCGCTGGCATGATGTGAAAAGCCAAACCAAGCAGAAACCCCCTGCCAAGAGGAAGGCAGCCACAGTGACTGGAGTGAATCCTGCGCCACAGGAGGAGCTGGAGGAAATGGTGGCCACAGTCATCAGTGTGGAAACGGTGCAAGGAGTTGGGCATTCAGACACAGCTCTATAGGACCTGACACTACATCAACAGGGTGAGTAACGATCAGGGACTGGGGGAACGGGGGGAGATGGGCACAAAGGCACACATGCAAAATCATGTGGAGCACACTGCACACCCACAATGAGCCTGGATCATGTCCCTGATCCCCGTGGCACACTGCAGCACACATTCACCATGTGCCCAAAGGGGCCCCACCACACACATCACCAATCTCACAACCAACACATGCACACATGCGAAAAACAGCAAAGAAGTGCATTTGTGAGCCACACTGACAATGCAAGTGACACTTCATGACGATCAGCATGGCTGCAGTACAATCATCATGACATTGTGCACGCCACGACACTGAGGTGGCTGAGTGTGGACCACATCCGGAAAGGAGCAGGTTGCACTCTGACACATCCACGTGCACAAACAAGCCCTGATGCCAACAACACATCTGCAGACAAACAATGCACAAGAATACAAAAACCGTCCAAGAGCACAAATGACCCAAGTCGCCAAAATCACAGCACCGTAAAAGCACAAAAGTCAACGGCACACTGCCTTAAAGGGATAAGGGGCTGCAGAATCACTGCTGCAGGGGCGAATCCCCCACAATGCAGCACACACACATAGCAATACCCGCACATCTACATTGACGACAATGTGGGACAGAGTGCAACACTTACACAGCAGAACAGGGTCCGCTTGTGCGTTGAAACTAGCCAATCACACCTGACATAGCAAGAAACTGTGAGATGGAAATGTACTTGTACAACCTCACATCCGTCATGTAGTCCAAATGGCCACTGTCCTGCACCAAATAGTCCGCTCCTCCGAAACTGTCACAACGCACATTGTCATGCAATCTGTATGTAAACGTGAACAATGCGACAACATACGTGTCAATACAATGTCAAAATGCATCTCCCCTTTACATTGCAGCGGGACAAACAACACCTCTAGTAGAGCAGACCATACAACTCATCAGTGATGCGGAAGAGGATTCCACACCTTCGACACCGACGCACTACAACAGTTCATGGACATCTTAGGCAATCCACCTCCAGGAGCAGGGCAGCCCAGCTGCATCGAGAAGACCCCATCTCCTGCACAGACTACACATCTGGAAGCACCCACCACGATGGCTGGCTCCCAGCACCCCACCGAAGCACACATTGCATACCAAGGCCAGGTGTCAGACTAACAGAAGGAGGTGGTCGAACAGGTGTGGGTGGAGTTCTACCTCCTGGAACCCGATCTAGATCACATACGTGGGTGTTACTAAGTCCCATCAGGGACCTCTTACACACCACAACAGAGACCCACACTGCGTCAGAGACACATGCATCAGCACATTTCCTGTACTGAATCACACCCAGAGCCCCAGGATAATCATTCACACTCCCACGCTGGACTTGCATATGCCACCCCAGTCCACTCCTCTTACCTACTGAGTGGGGGACGACAAAGCTACATATCCAAGGTCTTACCCGCTACATGCGGTGATATGTTTGCGTCCGCTGGACACAGCACAATGTAATGTTGTAGGGCTGGGGCCCTCATGCATTCATTATGGCCACACGGACACACTCAGATAGTTTGTTGAACTGACCTTCGGCACATACGCCCAGCACCTTAATTGCCAAGGTCACATATAGAGTGACGCCTGTGCTGGATGTGTGTGGGGTGAGTGTAAGCCAGCCCTCATGGAGTGGTTGGTGCTGGCAACAACTTGAAAAGTGATCAAAATTAAAGCAGAAACAGAAAACATCAGCATAATAGATACAACTGAGAAGCATCATGGTGGTAGCCGGAGCAAGTTCAGAGGTCATCCAATATGCAATCAGAAGGGGCCATGATTTGCAGTGCACTGAGTTGGTGGCACCTGAAGAGCTGAGCAGGGTATCAAGCTGATGATGGTACCCACAACAGGTGTGAACAACTCTGACAGTCTGGCATTTATACTCTTTCGACTCTGGCACTTGTTGTTTGGAGGTGGGTCCTTGGCAGTGGTGGTGCGTGCATCCTGCGGTGATGCGACATCCGGGCATGTCAGTACTCAATTTGATGTGTGAGCCCAGGTGGACCGCGGTTGAGGCCGGAGGTAGCGGACAGCGCAGGGCCACAGACACATGGTGTTCATGACCCACAGTCCATCGACCCAGAGGCCATCCAATATTTAATCCAACAGGGTCCATGACTTGAGCTGCATAGAGTTAGCGGCCCTGGATGCACAGCTGTTGCACAGGCACACCACCACAACGCCACAGGACGGTGGCTTGCGGTGCACTGAGGTAAGGCCACACGGGCTGAGCAGGTCCTCGTCGATGTCGAAGGTGAATGTAGCGGAGGGTTGCGGGGGACAGTGGAAGGTGTCCTCCAAAGCATGATGCAGAGGGCAGAAGCCCGCAGGAAGCGGCAAATGCAGGAGTGGAATGCTACAGCCTCATTTTTGCCACCAAGTCCGTATCACCTACATGATGATGAAGACAACCCCCAGTCCATAGACTCAGACGCCACCTAAGTTCAACTAGAGAGTGTCCATGAATGTCGGGGCACAGACTTAGTGGCACCGGAGCTGAAAGGGGATGCAGTCAGCGATGAAACCTGTACAATGATATAAACTCTGCCATAAATATATCAAGGGTCAGTTCCAAATGTATGGCCTACTCGACTGCAGTGTAGGCCAGAGGCAGCGATCAGCAAGGACACACAGCCACGTGTCGTTGGCTCATGATGCACAGAGTTAGTGACACCAGAGCAGTTGTTGATAGTGTTCGAACAACTCCATAACGATGATCCTTTTATCCTCCGGATTGAACCTCATCTTCCTCTTATGCCTCTCCTAGCGTGTAATGATATGAACTCTGCCATTGAGAAATCAAGACTCAGTTCCAAATGTGTGACCTACTGGACTGCAGTGTGGGCAAAGGCAGTAGTCAGCGAGGGAACACAGACACGTGTGGTTGGAATTCTATACACAGACTTGGTGGCACCACATCGAAGGGAGTACAGTGATCTCAAACGTCCCATGAACATATGAACTCTGCCATCAGCATATCAAGACTCAGTTCCAAATGTCTGACCTACTTAACTGTAGTGTAGGCCGGAGGAAGTGGTGGAGTACGTCAACGAGAAAGGAGTACTGCGGGCCTGTGCCGCGGAGGCCATGATGGTATGAGGAGGCTGCCATGGTCGCGGGCCATGGGCTTGGGGCTTGGAGCTTGCACCAGCACCTGGTGGGCCCTCTTTGACACACACTGGTGTCGGCAGGTGAGCAGTGAGTCCTGGGTGTGCAGGGGCAGGCAAGATGGGTTCGAGGACCGGCGGTCCAGGGTGCAGCAGGCCCACTGGATCGCAGGCAACACCGCTTACGGCGGTGGCGTCGGCCTCGTGGTGGGGTGAGAGGTGCCGCCCAGGCAGATACGTTGGGCATGCCGGAAGAGAACCACGCCCAGAGCTACGTTCTTTTTATTCACACCCCTACACTAGCCTGGCGTATGCCGGGCCAGCCCACTCTGCTCACGCTTACAGGGGGGGACGTAACAAGCTACATTTCCACAATCTTCCCCACTGGCTGGGGTAACATGGTTGTGCCCACTGTACTCCAAACAGCAGCAGTGTATATCGACATGGCTATGTCTGTGGTCTGCATACTGCAGTCTGTCAAGCACATCCACACCACACTTGACATTGTGTATATCCTCATTCATGGGTCAGTTGCCTCTTTCGCACATGGCTGGTTCCCACCTCTCCCCACGTTCTGCTATTGTGTGGCTGGGGTGCTATGCCATTGTTGGCTCATGTACATGGCTAGCCCAGGTAACCACAGTAAGTTGTGCTGTCATGTCTGGTGGGTGGGCATGTTGTTTAGCATGTTGTATGTGAGTTTGTAATGTGTGCATTCCCAGAGTTGTGAGTTGTATGATTGTGTAGTTGGGGTGTGTGGTGTGTTCATTTGGTACTTACCAACGAGCAGAGCATTTCCATAGTTGCCATCCTGGAGGAGCCGGTTGATGATGGACTGTCGGAAGATGTAGGAATCATGCATACTGCCTGGGTAGTTGGTGAAGACATTGGTGTAGAGTCCCCAGTGGTCCACGATTGCCTGCACATTGATGGAATGCGTGTGCTTTCTGTAGCGGTAATTGTGTACAGTCTCGGCAGGATACACAAGTAGGACATGTGTGCAGTCAATTACCCCCAACACGTGGGGGAAGCCAGCTATGGTGTAGAAGCCTTGCTTGGTCTCCAGCTGTTCCTACCCAGTGTGGGGGAAGTGAAGGTGCTGGGGTATCGAGCTAATGATGGCATCCAAGACAGTTGGTGATGAACTTTGATAGGACTGGCTGTGAGACTCCTCCGACTCTGGCGGTTGTTGGTTGGAAGGTACCTGAGGCCAATTGATGGAGCACAGCCAACAGCTTTGTCTGTGGAGGGATGTTGGTTGTTTGCTGTGTGGGTACCATCAGCCTGTGGGCAATGATGTTCAGGATTCGGAGGATGGTTGTCCTTTTGAGCCTGTAGTGGACAATGACATCCTCTTGTGTTGGGTCTGTGAGGCAGGTGTGTTTTCTGAAGGTCCGCTGTCTTGGTCTGCACTGCCTCTGTGGTAGTCCAGGGGAGGGGTGGGGGATGCCCGGGGTAAGGCCCGGGGGGGGGGGGGGGTCCGGGGAGTGGTGGCAGTGGGGGTTGTGGCCCTTTTTGGGCCTCCAAGCTGCATAATCAGCGGCTCCATGGCATCTGTTGTTCTTCAGGTGTGGCTCTGGGCTGAGTTTTCTGGTGCAGGTTGTCCTACTTTATACCAGGTCAGAGCAGGTGTTAATTTCCTGCGGCTACAGTGCCTTATCGCCTGTTTTGTGATCTTATCGCAGATCTGGCTGGTCGTTGAGAATATTGCGGAGTGGTGCTGTTGCGATTTTTTGCACGAGAACGCCTACTCTGCATCTCATTAGCGGTAGTTGTCGGGGTCACCTGTGGCGATGTTGTTGGCGGCTGTTTTCGCAGGTAAACTGGTGATGTGGGCTGTTAGCACCAGCTGGTGAATGGGGTGATAAATTTATCGCGACTTTGGCTGCGATAAAGTGCCGCTAACTCTATGATAAGTCCTTTAGTACATGCCCCTAGGAGCGCTGAAGTGGTTGCTGTTTCAGTGGCTGACGTGCGTGGAAGGAGTGTCAGACCGCAGCACTTGGCAGACAGGTCGGCCCCTCGTGAGTGACCCGGAAGTCAAAGGAGTGGAAGAGCCTTTGCTTATTTACTAGCAGTGTGAAAGAATGTGTAATTCTTCAAGCAATGCTAAGGTTTGGTGAAGTGGAAATACAGCACACCCATGTGGACAGTTAAGAGGAAGGGGCCTTTGGAAAAGAGCGTTAATGCTGTATTAATGCTCTGCTATTAGTAAATCATGACCGAGATAATTTGCGATTTAATAGGTTTGTTCATATAGCTGGGCTGAAAGGAAACCACATTTTAGTAAGAACTTGAACCCCAGTCTGATGTCTGTTGATGGGGTCCATCAAGCCTTTTTCTGTTGTATTTCTTCGAACAACTCTATTGCTAAAGCAATTTTATAAATCAAGATAAAAACAATGTGCAGAAAAACCCAGCATGAAGTTATCAGTGTTTTTTGTTTTGTTTTACTGTGATATGCGATTAAGCCGTAACTAAAAAAAGGGAGGGCCTGCCATCAAAATGGAAATGTCTTTTTTTCAGCAAGCTCGTACTTCATTTGTGACTAGTTAGTATGATGTTATCACCATTGCTGTAAAACAAATTCCATCATGGGCTTTTCCAGGCGAAATCATCTGTTTCCGCTAACTGAAAGTGAATTAAAGATAGCGCAGAAGAAGCATTATAGAAGCTATAAATTGAGTGGCTTATAAAGGCAGGCAGTAAAATCTGCATTTGGGTTCACTGGGGAGAAATACGTGGGAAGTCTTAAGTGCTTTGCACCATCCGTCTTCGTTACTAGTGGGAAAGGTCATGTTGCTCCAAGATGGGGCTGTGTCAGAGGAATGGACAAGAGCCACAGACTGGTTAAGTCTTCCTGAACACCAGAGTCTCCTAGACATGCTAACGATCTCCCTGATGTGAATATAAGACCAAGGGCCAAATGTATGACCATTGAATTTTGTGACTCACAAATTGCGACAAATTGCGAGTCGCAAATTTCAATATACAACAGTGTCTCAGACACTGTTTGCCATTTCCAATGGGGTCACAAACTGCATGCCTCATGAATATTAATGAGGCTGTCGCAAGTTGCCACCCCATTTGGAATAGCTCGCACTCTCATGGATGGTGGCCTGCTGGGATCAGCAGACCACCATGTCTGTGACTGCTTTTAAAGTAAAGCAGTGTTTTTTAAAACGCATCCCGCTTTCATTAAAGGCAAACGGGTTGCATTTAAAAAAGAAAAATTAAACTTTGCTATTTAATTTTTAAGGGCAGGCAGTGGTCCTTGGGACCTCTGCCTGCTCTTAAAAAATATTTACATACCCATTCACAAAGGGGTTCCCTGGAGACCCATTTGCAAGTGGCTTACCACCCTTGGGTGGTAATCTGCAAGGGGCAGATTTATGAAGGCCTTGCGCCGCCGGTGCGTCATTTTTAACATGGGAAAAAGTGACGCACCGGCGGCGCAAGGCCTTCATAAATCTGCCCCCAAGTGTTTTGCAACCACAATTTAAATCGCAAAGCAATCATAAATTGGTTATGGACCTGCTATTAGGAAGGGACGCCCTTGGCAAGCCCCTTACTAATAGCAAGTCACTGTCTATATTTTGCAAGTCGCTAATTGGTTAGCGGCTCACAAAATAGGGTTAGTACATTGGGCAGACGTTTTGTGCGGTCACAAAAGGGCCAAATTCCCATTTGCGACTGCAAAAAAAGGTTGTAATCTGCCCCCAAATGTCCAAAAATGGAACTAAATGCTGACTAAAAAGAGAGAGATAACCAGAGTTGGCAATAGAAAACAGTATTTTGGGACTCACCGTTCTAAAGCAGGTTAGGGTGGTAGGGGCTCAGAGGATGCAGCCACTACATTTGTGCAGGCACATCTGAACATGTTACATTACTTCTCATTAGAGCTTCTGTGGTTATTGTGGACAATACTGTTGAACTGCTATTCTTGTAAGTAACGCTGTCAACATCTTTTTACAGGACTGCCATGTGTGTAATAAATAGCATGAACACCTCTCAGCAAGCCTGTCACAATCATAGTGGGTGGTACAAGTACTGTTTCAGTCTGGATTGATGGTGCAGCTGTCTGCAAGACCTGTTGTAACAAATTTCTTAAACTATACAGAGGGGGGCTTTCACCTGTGTTTTTGGTGTATTATTTCACCTCCTCAGACTTTCTTCCACTGGAATGCGTGAAGGACTATTTGATATCGGAAAGGGTGCACTCAATCATCACACTGTTTGCCATATTCATACATTTATGTCTTATATGAATTCTACACAGAAAACTAAGCTTTTTTGAAAATTATTTCTCCTGCTTTGGCAAAGTAGATACATTTAGCTTTAATGTGTTGACCAGCATTTGTACATGCAATGCATGCAAACCGCATTTTGAAAAGTTTTTCTTTACTTGTGTTAGCATGTAAAAACCACCGAAATTAGTTTTGCCAATGCTTGTTACAGACCTTGTTATTCCTCTTTCGAGACACCACCAGTGTTAAAGATCAATTCAAAATGGTCTGGCGATTTCAGTAGATGTTTCCTAAGTTAAATTTGCCCGGCGTAAAACGCCTCTAATACCATACGAAGTTATTCAATAAAGAGGCAGGCGCTGGAGACAGGAAGACAGGAAACACGTTTATTCCGTCGGAGTAGAACACATCAGATCAGACAACAAGGTATCGTCTCGAGGTGCTCTCTCAACCTCTCTGAGACCTGGTCTTTTATACACTGGTCTAAGACATGTGAACATTCTTTATTACAGCAAGGACATTGTGAAGTATGAGAACGACATCCCCGGCACCCCCCCAGTTCCGGCCCATTCCAACACATGACAACAGTAGAGGCCCTTTCCCCTCATATGATTGGGAGGGGCCATCACGCAGCTGAGTGTTCTGCCGATTCCTTTGGAATGTGTGCGCCTGATCGAATCTCAGGGGGTGGGGACGTCATGATCAATAGTGGTCTCTTTCAGGAGAGGCGAGTGCATGCAGTAGTGGGCAATAAACTGTATCCTCGGGCTAAGGGATGACCAGCGGTTCGTACAGGCAGTCGGGCTCAGAGGAAGGGGTCATCAAAGGAGGGGTATTCATGGGCGGAAAGGAGGTGTTGGTCAGGCGCGGGGTGTGATTCCCTGAGACAGAGTCATGGGGGGGTTTCATGGCTTGTGCATGTGAGTGCGGGGGCAGCCAGGAGGCGCGGGGAAGGCTTGCAAGGTTCAGGGAAGTGTGCTGACGGGCGATCGTGAACAGGGAGACCATGGTACCTAAAATGTCTGTCGTGTATGCTCATACGTGAGTCTGCAAGATGGCGTAGATGATGTTCAGTACACGAACTAAAATTCCACAGTCCTCCCTTTAACATGTCTCGCCAGCTTGTCAGTTTGGATCAATCCCCATGAGACCACGCACCTCTATCTCGTATAGGGGACTCATGTGCTCAGGTTTAAAGTTCAAAGTCTTTGGGCACATACAGTTGGAAATGAGTGCACATAAAGGTGGTAAACATTGAATACCTAGGCAACACCCACACAGTATCATGATTGGTATCAATAAAAATGTGAACAATCTCCACCCCCAGTTCTTCAAAGTGTCCCAGAACCAGCCTCCAAGCGACCATCCTTCCTGCTCCTGGTGAACCTCTGAGGACAGTCTGTGGAGGTGTTCGATTGCTTTGTAGACTGAAGGTGAGTTATCTGGCACGTAGGTGCAACAGCTGGAGCCGATGATGCGGCATGCACCTCCGCGGTCGGCCAGAACCACATCTAGAACAAGACGGTTTTGAAGAGCCACCAGGCGGACGGCCTGAAGCTCAGCCGTGTTGTTGGCGAGGATGCCAGCGGTGATGGTAATGGTTGTTTCTAATGCCTGAGTCAGGTGTCGGATAGCGCGGCTATTTGCCATTGGTCCCCACAGAGGAACAAGTCCCTTTGCTGCATCCAGGAACTGTGCTCCGGTGGAGTCGGCTTGTTCAACATCTCCGGCGCGCTTTTGCCGGTGGTGGTTGGCTGAAGCCACATACGTGGGAGGAAGAATGAAGGCGATGTAGCACGTACCCCTCCAGCCTCTTGGGAGCCAAGTGTAAGCTTTGGTGCCACAAACAAAGTACATATTCGGGGAAGCAACAAAGGTGGGGGGGTCAGCTGAGACCAATGTTTTGGTGATGCGACAAGAACTGTGACCCACCAGCTGCATTCCTTGTCCTTCGAGGCACACGAGTCCTGTGACATTGATGACAGACAGGGCCACGGTCAGGGTGGCAGCCGTTTGTTTCCGCAGGTGGGAGAAGGTGGGTCTGGCTGGATTGTGGAGCACTTGCATTTCGACCCTTTCTTTGGCAGGGATGTTCGTAAGGAAGGTTGAACCTGAAATTGCAGGACAAAAGGGCTTTCCTGTCTTGTTCAGCCAGAACCCATAGTAGAAGTGTGACACGGTTTGACCAGAAGTGGCGTTGTCCTTGTGGCTTTCCTGCATGAGGATCAACCAGGCGAGGCAGGAGCCGTGAACTGAGAAAGGAGAAGGGATGAAGGGGATGGAGTGTCCGGTAGCATGTGGGAGCAACCCACAGATCCAGCAGTTCGTGGCATTTGCAGCAAGGTTGTGCTGGTGCAACAGTTGTACGAAGGAATTGTTCCAGAACTCCCTACGCCTTTCTCGGAGCTGAGGTGAAAGGGTGATCAGGTGGTGCTCTTTCATGGTGGTTGGCTGGACAGTGGTTGGCAACATCTGGTGAGCGGGTGTGCTTTCCTCCAAGATCCAGAAGGAAGTCATGAGGAGGAGGCAAAAGAGGAAGACAATGAAGAGAGCGATTGTCTTTGATTTGTGCAAATTGTCAGTCTTTGGGTTCCTGTAGTGGGTATTTCCTGTTGCTTCCGACGTCTTCTTATCTTGCGCTTCCATCATCTTCTTATCTGGCGCTTCCATCATCTTCATCTTCAAGGTGCTCGGTAGTGGGCAGAACCACAGACTTCGTTTAGCTTCTCTCCGGGTAACCCTTGGTTGCTTTGGGTCACCGTTCTGAGATTTTTAACTTAGTCAGTGGCCTACTTAGCCGAAGCTCCCTCCTTTCGACGCAGGAAATACCCTTCTCGAGATGGCACAGTGGGATCAGAGTGTTTTGCAAGTTCAAGTGCCTCGGTATCAGGATAGCAGTTCAGTGATGGTCGGTCTTTGTTCAGGAGCTCTTCTTGGGTGCTGACGTTGTCTGTCGTGGCCAGGGTCGAGGAAACTTTCTTGCAGTGGTGTGCATGCAGCCAGTTCTTTTTCCCCTCCACTCGAAGAGCCGTCCGAGTGGTGATCAGTACTTGCCAGGGGCCCGTCCACCGGGGTTCCAGACTCTTCGCTCGTTGAAAGTTCCGGATTAGGATGTAGTCCCCCGGTTGGATATCGTGACCGGGACCCCTGGAAGCATCGGGGATGGCCTGCTGCACCTGTTGATGAATGACAGACAATGTTTTAGTTAATTTGTACAAATAATCTGACAGCAGGACGTCGGGGACGTCGTGAATGGAGGTCGGTTTGGGGGCAGTCCAGAGGTTCATAGGCCGCCCAAACACAACTTCGTAGGGGGTCAAGTGGTGCTTAGTGGGAGTGGAGCGCATCGATAGTAATGCCAGTGGAAGGGCATCTGGCCACTTAAGTCCTGTGGTGGCCACTATTTTTGACAGTTTCAGTTTCAGTGTAGCGTTGTGTCGTTCAACCAGGCCAGCGGATTGGGGGTGGAAGACCGCATGGAACCTTTGTTTTACCCCCAACCCCTTCAGGATTAGTTGGATAACTTCAGCTACGAAGTGGGGGCCATTGTCGCTCCATAAAATTCGACAGAGGCCGTAGCGAGGGAAAAACTCTTTCAGTAGTACTTTGGCAGTAGTCATGGCAGTGTTATCACGGGTCGGATAGGCTTCCACCCATTTGCTGAAGGCACATACAATGACCAATACGTACTTCAAGCCTTGGCACCTCTCTAGCTGGATGTAATCCATCTGAAGGACCTCAAAGGGGTGGTCGGGGATCCCAAACCCTCCCCGGGGTACCACAGTTCCTTTCCCGGGGTTGTGTTGTAAGCAGATAAGGCACTGCTGGACTAGGCGTTTGGCCGAGTCGGGGATCTTGTTGTTGTGCCAAACTTTGGAAATGAGTTCAATCATGGGGGCAGAGCCTATGTGTGCAGGGGAGTGTGCCATTGTCAGTATGGGGATCAAATATGCATCAGGCAGCAACCATTTGTTCGTGTCTTTTGTCCGCCAGCAGCCTTCATCGTCCCTTAGACCCACCCGCGCCCACTCAGTCAATTCGTGTGGTGTGCTGGGCGATTGGATGTCCCTGATTGTTTCCCTAGCGTCGGTCCATTTTTCTGCTTGTGACCTGGTCACATACATGCGTGTCGTTGTCCTATTCTCAGCTGTGGTTCGGGCAGTGGTGTCGGCTAGTGCGTTTCCCTGTCCAACTAAATCTGTCACCTTCTTGTGTGCCTGGCATTTGATCACTGCTAATTGTCTGGGGAGAAGAACTGCTTCAATCAGGGCGGAGACTAAATCTCCGTGAAGGATGGGTGTACTGTGGGACGTCAGGAATCCCCTTTCCCTCCACAGGAGCCCAAAATGATGAACCATCCCGAAGGCGTACTGGCTGTCCGTGTAAATGTTTGCCGTGGTTCCTGCTGCTATGATACATGCTCGTGTGAGGGCAATTAGTTCTGCTGCCTGTGCGGATCATTGTGTGATGCGAGCGGTTTCAACTACTGTTCGAGCTGTCGTCACCGCATAGGCAGCAGAAGTGGTGCCGTCTGGGAGTTTGATACAAGAGCCATCTACCCATAGTTCTCCATCAGGATCTGTAAGAGCAATGTCTCGGAGGTCAACTCTACTCCTAGTCTGTTCGTCCGTGAGGGTCACACAGTCGTGTATAGGGGGCACATCGGGGTCATTTTCGGGCAAGGGTAACAGTGTAGCAGGGTTCAATGTCGTGCATCTCTTCAGGGTGATGTGGGGTGTAAGTAGAGTCAATTCGTACCCTGTTAGTCGTGCGCTAGTCAGATGTTGAGTCTTAGTCTGGTTCAAAAGGGTGTCAACTGCATGGGGCACTAATACCGTGAGGGAGTTTGAAAGCACAATTCCCTCACTCTGGCGGATAGAGACAGCAGCAGCGGCTACTGCTCGAAGGCAGGCAGGTAGAGCTCTGGCGACTGGATCAAGAGTGGCAGAGAAGTAGGCACAAGGGCGTTGTTTGGCGCCGATGGGCTGAGTTAGAACAGACAATGCGCATCCCTCCCTTTCGTGAGTGAAGAGGGAGAAGGGCTTGGAGTAATCTGGTGTTCCTAGAACGGGTGCCGAGCAAAGGGCATCCCGCAACTCCTTAAAGGATGCTTGGCATTCGGGAGTCCAAGGGAGTGGGAACGGAACATCTTTGGCCAACAGGGAGAGTAGGGGTTTTATAATGAGATTGAAATTTGGTAACCATTGTCGGCAGAAAGAAGTAAGGCCCACTAATGAACGGACTTGCTTCTGTGTTTTTGGAATGGGGGTGTCTAGGATGGTTTGGATTCGGTCGGGCGTAAGTTTCCTCCCTTCTTTGGACAGGAGATGGCCTAGGTATGTTACTTGGGGCCGGCAGAACTGCAGTTTCTTTTTGGAGACTTTGTGGCCATTCTCCGCAAGAAAGTGCAAGAGTTGGATAGTGGCTGTGATTGCAAGTGGAGTGGTGTCGGCCGCCAGAAGGATATCATCGACATATTGGATCAACACCACTCCATCTGGTAGCTGGACGGCGTCCAGCTGTCTTTTGAGGGCCTGGCTGTAGATGCTGGGACTTTCAGTGTAGCCCTGGGGAGCTCTACAAAATCGGTACGAACGGTTTTTTAAAGTGAAGCCGAAGAGATAACGGCTGTCTGGATGGATGGGGATAGAGAAGAATGCATTTTTAAGATCAATAACGGTGAAGGTGGTGGCAGTGGACGGGATGAGAGTCAGAATGGTGGCGATGTCTGAGACTACGGGGTACTGTGGTACCACCACTTTGTTGACTTCTCGCAGGTCGATGATGAAGCGGTACGCTTTCTCATCTCCCTCACCTTGCTTCTTAACAATGGGTAGGATAGGGCTATTGCAGACATTACTAACCACTTCCTCTACCACTCCTGCATCTACCAAGGACTGAATAATCGCTACCAATGCCTTCTCGCCTTCGGGCGATATCCGGTACTGTGGGAGTTTCGGGAGTATTGCATCTGGTCGAACAGTTATGTGTACAGGATCGATCATCATTCGTCCTACATCCGAGTCGTTTCTGGCCCATAGGTACAGGGGTAAGGTATCGAGCAAGGATAGGTCAGCATCTGTTATGGCGTACATATGTCGTGCGGGGTAGGGTCTGGACATGCTCAGGTTGTCGTACAGGATGACTCGGACTCCATCCGGGGAACACCTAATAGTAGCTCGGAAATGTTTCAGTAAATCAATACCCATAATGGCGTCAGGGGAGTTGGAGGAGAGCAGAAACTTTGTGTCAGTGGGATTGTTTCCTAGGTCAAAGGAGATAGGTACAGACAGGGGATTAGTGGAGGGCGTTCCATCGAAACCTATCGAGGTAATGTGTGAGCCAGACAAGGGTGCCCTTGGAATCAGTCGTTTTGATAATACACTACGTGTCGCTCCAGTGTCTACCAAAAATGGAGACTTTGTACCCAGGACCTTAGCAGTGACGTAAGGACCTTGCTGGTCAACACAGAGCTCGACTGGATCCCTCCCTTGCCCCTGGCAGTCCTATGCAGAGTCGTGAGCATTGTTGCAGTCGGACTGTTGGCACTGATTCTGTCGGGGGCGGTCAAATGTGTTTGGTCTGTCAGATCGGTCATTGGTGGTGTCGCGGGTCTGCCCTCGTCCTTGCCCTCCAGTTTTGGAGCCATTGGTCATGTCCCTTGTTTCTTTATTTCTAATCATTTCCCGAAGGGCCAGGCATTGAGACTTCCAATGCCCAAATTCTTTGCAAAATGCACACTGGTTCTCATCGAGGTCGGTTCGTGGAGCGCCAGGTGTGGGGTTGCGGTCTCTAGGGGCCGAATTCCTAGGGGCATTCGACTGGTAGTTTCCCCTATACCGTTCCCTTCCTGTAGTCACTCCCTGCAATTGAGCAATCATTACTCGTTCCTTTAAGTCCTTTTTCTTTTTCTCAGTTGCCCTTTCGTTCTCGTTCTTTTTGTGTTCGTAGTACTGAGCCATCTGAAGGATAGCTGCAGGTTTAGAGGCTCCCCAACTACTCTCACTCATCTGTAACTTTTGGGAGACCTCTTGCGATAGCCCTTTTACGTAGTTTTGCACGAATAGGTGTTGTCCGGTTGCAGTGGTCATGTCCTGGCCACTGTAGTCGGAGAACACTGTTTCAAATCGTGAGAAGTATTCTGATACATCTTCCTGAGGTTTCTGGCGACAAGCCGTGACTACCGACCAGTCTACCTTCTTTTCTGGGATCAACGTCTTTAGCTTCTGCACTATTTTGTCGGGGAGTTCCAGTATGTCTTTTACAGGTTTCTTTCCGGGCTCTCGCTGCCTATCTAGGTCATCGAGTTGTTTCCAGGTGTGTCCGAACAGGTCTGTGTGGTCGGCTTTCCGGATTTGTTTCCACACATCAGCCGGCAGACACAACCCGAAAAACAAATCAATGTCCGCTAGAGTCATTATGGTTGAGCCCAAGGCTGTGCCTAGTTCTGTATAAAATGCCATAGGGTTCTTTCGTAGATCGGGCAGGGTTTGCCTAAAAGTTAAAATATCTTGCCGATCCCATGGTTGGTAAACCCAGTTGTACACAACCCTCCCTTTTGCATCTGCGTGGTTGATATCATCGTTTGTTCCCTGACCTCTTGGGGGAACCCAATAGGGGGCGGCTTCTCTGATGGGCATCATCGTGTTGGCTGCTTCTACTGAGGGCTCAATCGTCTTAGGGACTGTGATCTTGACCTCTGGTTTCTGTTCCGTGAGGTGGCGGAAGACCTCAAGCGTTTGCATGAAGAGGTCCATCACATCGCTCTCAGTTCCATCTCCAACATCGACCCTTCTATATAGAGCCGTCAATTTAGCGGGACCTTTATTCTGGTACCTATCCTCATACGCGTTCAGGGTGTGGTAGCTGAACCGTAAAATGAAATGCCGTCTGTGACTACCGGCATGTGAATTATGCATATTCATCGTATATTCTTCGCTCTCCTTCCGTTCTACCAATGTTTTTGCTATCTTGTCGATTCCATCCCGCTCATCTTTGCTCAACCTATTTGGTCTGGCTGTTAGGTGCCTGCTAGTCTCATGTTCATCTGCTGTTGTTACCAATGCGGCTGGTGCGAAGGCCGTAAGAGCCGGGGCACTAGCGCTAGAGTCACCCACGCCTGCACTTTGGACTGGTGAGTGTTGTGCTAGAGGCTGGCTGGGAGCATAAGGAGGAGGCATGTAGATAATTGGAGGACCGAGTAGTAACTCGTCATTTGCCCGCTGTTTGGAGGGCATCTCCGGGTAGAGCGCAGAGGTGGTCCTGACAGGGCATTGGCCTGCCAGTCCTGATTCTTGCGTTTGTTTAACTTCCTCTCTTCTTCTTATTTCTTCATCTAGTTCTTTTGCGGCCAGATGGGCTGCTTTTCGTAACTCTTTCACTATTTTCGCTTCCTCTCTTTTCCTGCGATGTTCTGCTTCTTTGCGCCACATGTATAATCATGGGGATGGGGGAGGTAGAGTGAAAATCCTTTCAGTCTCCGTAGTTAACTCTTATAATCAGAAGGGGGAAAGGATCACTTGTCCTGCTTAAACCTTGGGTTCACAAGTCGAGGAACTGGTATCTCCCAACAAATATGACCCTCATACACGTGTATGTTGGTGATTTCTCTTCAGCGGTATATACTGTGTCCCCGCTTTTCTACACGTGCGTGCGTAATCATTGAGTCATTTTTTGTATTGTGCACCCTCCACCAGGAGGTTTTGCCTTAGGTTTAAGGCAGTAGTGATCGTGGAAAGTGGGGGGTCTAGTGGTGGTGTCGTTATTAAAAGTCCGGACAGCCAGACAGAGGCAATTTAATAAGTCTGGATTCGGACTATAAGTAAAAAGTTAGGTGCACTCTCTGAATTGGTAAGGGATTCAAGTGCACTTAGTATATAGGGTTTAAAAAGAGGTCAACATGTTTCAGCCTTTGGTAGTCAGAGGATCTTAGGCTTTCGTCAGGACCAATGGGGGTGAATAAATAGTGAAAAAATTGTTGTGAGAAGAATAAAGGGTTATTGACCTGATTCTTCGTGGGTTAAGGTTTCATTGTACCTGAAAAAAGAAAACATACACACAAACAGCAACAAACAGGGAGACGGGGTACGGGAAAACACATAATTATGTACAATAGTACCCTTTTATTTTTAAGGAACTAGAAAATGGCAATACTTTTCATCATACTCATTTCAGGCGTCAACTCTTCCTTTGTCATACTTCGGTGGGCAGAAAAGAATCGACTAATACTGTATTGAGGTGCCCATAGTTTTAACATGATACTTTCTCAGTGCGTGGTCTATAGTGAGAACCGTTGTAATATGTGGCCGCTTTGTGGTTGCATTCACACTGCAGACATTCCTTGCTCACTTTCACAAATCATTCGAGTGTGTGATTCTTACGTGCTAAAATGAACTCTTCACATGCTCTTTGGACCAAAAGTTGTCCGTGGGTCATTATTTCGTGATTGAGTGATGCGTGACTAGAGTGGTATCGAGTGCGCTATGTGCGCTTCGTTTCTGATGCGTACCTTATTATGTCGGAAAAATTGCTTCCTCGGGGATTTAGGCTGATCGAGAGAGGCCTTACTGGAGGGGTATTAAAGGAAAGACATTACAGGGCGCGGTCTTGTACTTGCGGTTTGTTCTTGTACTCGGCGCGCTTGGGTTTCCGCATTACCTTAGTGCCTTCTTACTCGGTCCTGGCAGCATGTGACTCAATGATTACGCACGCACGTGTAGAAAAGCGGGGACACAGTATATACCGCTGAAGAGAAATCACCAACATACACGTGTATGAGGGTCATATTTGTTGGGAGATACCAGTTCCTCGACTTGTGAACCCAAGGTTTAAGCAGGACAAGTGATCCTTTCCCCCTTCTGATTATAAGAGTCTTTGCGCCACATGCCAATACTATCAAGCATAGTGGGCGTTGCCTTGTTTATTTTTACAGCTGCTTCTAGTGTTTTTATTTTATTTTTATCAAAAGAACCTATCAGTGGCCACTGATTTTTAGGATCCTTCTTTGTATATTTATGCCATAACCTACTATAAGCTATAGCGACTAGTCCTTGCTTAGTAAACATGTCCTTATTAGGGGTGCCTTCCAGTGGAGCTGGATGGTACATCTCTAATAAGCGGTCCGGGTTGATCCAACTATGAACCAATGGGGAGAAGATAGGCATGACGGATTACAATGGGGGGCAAAAGCCTGCACTACCTATCTTTTCACTACTTGCAAAGACTGGACAGAATATTCTATTCTACGCTATTTGCAAATAGAGAATACCTCCGAAAAGAACCAATTCCCAAAACAGTCAATGTTCGGGCAAACAATCAATGAATGAGGAACGAAATAGGCACGACGTGTTAAAGGTTTGCGTTACCTACCCTTCACTATCGGCAAAGGGAGAGAGAATATTCCTATTCTTCCCCGTTTGCAGACAGAGAAGATCCTTAAGAGAACCAACTTCGAACAATTCAATGCTCGATTCAATCAATCAATCAATGAGGAGAAAAAAATAGGCACGACGTGTTAAAGGCTTGCGTTGCCTACCCTTCACTATCTGCAAAGACTAAACAGAGTATGGCGATTCTGTACTTGTTTGCAAATAGAGAATTTCTCAGAAACAGTCAATAAGTAATACTAGTATTTTCAAACAATCAATCAATCAATTTCGCAATTTGTCGTGTATCACGACCTTACCCGGACCGCATGGACAGTTTCTCGTCTTCCGCTTCCAGCGCCCGATCGTCCTCTACTCTCTGTTGCTATCGCGGCACTCCTGGTGGTTCCCAGTCAGGACCGTAGATCACTCGGGAGAGGTCAGCTCGGAATCAGTGAAGTTCAGATGATCGGCTGTCAGACGAGGGTCTATCGGACAGGAGCTCTTTCCGATCGTTGCAGTTGTTCACTCTGTCGTCGGGACCTCTCCCACTGGATCCACGTGTCGCTGATGGGCCCCGCGTTTGGGACGCCAATTGTTAAAGATCAATTCAAAATGGTCAGGCGATTTCAGTAGATGTTTCCTAAGTTAAATTTGCCCGGCGTAAAACGCCTCTAATACCATACGAAGTTATTCAATAAAGAGGCAGGCGCTGGAGACAGGAAGACAGGAAACAAGTTTATTCCGTCGGAGTAGAACACATCAGATCAGACAACAAGGTATCGTCTCGAGGTGCTCTCTCAACCTCTCTGAGACCTGGTCTTTTATACACTGGTCTAAGACATGTGAACATTCTTTATTACAGCAAGGACATTGTGAAGTATGAGAACGACATCCCCGGCACCCCCCCAGTTCCGGCCCATTCCAACACATGACAACAGTAGAGGCCCTTTCCCCTCATATGATTGGGAGGGGCCATCACGCAGCTGAGTGTTCTGCCGATTCCTTTGGAATGTGTGCGCCTGATCGAATCTCAGGGGGTGGGGACGTCATGATCAATAGTGGTCTCTTTCAGGAGAGGCGAGTGCATGCAGTAGTGGGCAATAAACTGTATCCTCGGGCTAAGGGATGACCAGCGGTTCGTACAGGCAGTCGGGCTCAGAGGAAGGGGTCATCAAAGGAGGAGTATTCATGGGTGGAAAGGAGGTGTTGGTCAGGCGCGGGGTGTGGTTCCCTGAGACAGAGTCATGGGGGGGTTTCATGGCTTGTGCATGTGAGCGCGGGGGCAGCCAGGAGGCGCGGGGAAGGCTTGCAAGGTTCAGGGAAGTGTGCTGACGGGCGATCGTGAACAGGGAGACCATGGTACCTAAAATGGCTGTCGTGTATGCTCATACGTGAATCTGCAAGATGGCGTAGATGATGTTCAGTACACGAACTAAAATTCCACACCAGCATGTGTAAACTGAGCAGGTGGAGCTTTAGTGGGAGCATGCAGTTTTCGGCCGGGCTCTTATACTTATACATATAGGACCTCATTACAAGATCCCAGTAATTTGAAGGTGAGCCTGGGGCCAGAGGTGCAGGTGAAGCAGGTATCTAGATCTCACCTACCTCCAATCATGAATTTTCATTCCTAGTACCAGGAAAAATATAGGGGATCTCGATTACTGAGTCCAGGTTCACTGATTCTGGAGCTGTTCCATGCACATTTTCCTCTTGCTCAGGTTTACTGGGTGTGCTCCAGCACCTTGGAAATCTTGGAATAAGGGTGGGAGTTACCCCCACCAGGTTTACCTTTCAGTCTGATTTGGAATAGAACCCTCTGTTTGACAGTAGCAGAGCTGCCTGCAGGAAATAGACATTTAATGAAAATATATTTGAGCCTGTCCTTCATGTTTAGCACTTGCAATGATCAAATATACACACAGCACAAGCAGAGGTCATCAAACTGTGGGGTGCCCCACACCGGGGGCCCGAGGTTACGTTCCCAGGGGCTGCAAATGCATAAGTAAGCACTTGCAAATTAAAATGGCCTGGTATCGCGGCTATGTTTATATTTTATGTTTCCGGGATGTCTTCATTTGCATGAAGTATTTGAAGTGAAGCCCTCGTTTACACCCCTCCTTTCTCCGCAGGGGCACCTCAAGATCCCCATTAACAATTCAGGAATTGATGCTGTTGAGAAAAAAAGTATGAAAAGTAGGCAACTGTGATCCTGAACACAGTGGGAGGTCAACGATGTGGCTAAAAACAACAAAAAGCGTTATAAGTATTTTGTTCATTCACCTTCATACAACTGCATGTCAAAGAAAATGCACCGTTTTAGGTTATGAAACCTCAGTTGGTTAAGGCAATCACTACAGATGTCTGTGAGACAAGAGAGTCACATAAGTGATCCCTGGTTTGAACATTGCAGAGTAGTGTTTTGTGTATTTATAGTGCTATGAGCAGGGCAGTAAAATTATGCTGCAGGTGAGGACCACATTGTGAGGCCGAGTTGACTACATTTTGTAGCAAGAAAAGGCAAATTATGTGGCCGAATGCGGCACGATTTGTGATAGTATTATTTAATTACTTTGACATTTTTACTCATTGTAACAAAGTCTGGACAAAGACTTCACCTCATTTGTACCTGTTTAATAACCAAATACAGCAATAAGCTACTGCAAGATTACTAGTGAACTTTTGAAAAAGGGCTTCCATTGTACGGGTACACATGTTGCCACTTTCTTTAGTAACTTTTGATCCATTTGAGCTAGAAACAATTTTTTCCTTAATATCTACAGATTATGCAGCAGATGATAGATTATCTTTCAAAAGTGGCACATCCAATACTATGCTTAACACATAATGGCCTCTTAATTCCAGTGGCCCTGGCTTTGAGGTCCCAGCCAGTAAAACAAGCATTGGCATAGCCAATAGGTCTCGTCTTTGGGACCTTATAAGTGTTTAGTTATCCAGCACAATATCCTTGGTGCAACAACATCAAGTATTGCATGGCTGAACACTTCTAAGGTCCCAAATGTGATACCTATTGGCTATGCCAGTGCTTGTTTAATTTTGCTACTGTTTTGCCTTTCCTCTATTTACATTGTTATTTGTCCAATTTGTTTTTTATTGTATCTAACTATCCCATAGCTCTTTGCAAAACAGCTCAATGAATGATATAAGTATTCATACAATGTGGGACACAGTATTACATAATCACTGTTGAACAGTTCACTGCAAGATCACTCGTGACATAGTGTGATCTAGCATTATATGGTTGTTGCTGACATTGCAGCACACTATGATATATCACTTATGAAACTTGGGGAGGGTTGTTGACAGTGCAGGACACCGGTATATGATCACTGATGACACTTGGGGAGGGATGTGTTGACATTGCAGCACATAATTGTATGACCACTGATGACAGTTGGGGAGGGTTGCTGATATTTCAGCACACCATTATATGACCACCGATGACACTTGGGGAGGGGAGTTGACATTGCAGCAGGCCATCATACGTTCAAAGATTGCACTTGGGGAGGGTTGTTGACAGTGCAGTACACCATTATATTATCACACATGAAAGTTGGGGAAGGATGTTGATGACATTGCAACACACCATTGTATGACCACTGATGGAAATTGGGGAGGGGTTTTGACATTGCAGCACACCCTCAAATGATCAAAGATGACACTTGGGCAAGGGTGTTGACATTGTAGCATACCATTATATGATCAATGATGATACATGGTGGGCGGGGGTACCGTATCTTCAGCTGCCACACGTCATTATATAAACTAACGTGGGGCACAACATTACAAAATTAGTATGTACGCTGTGGGACTTTGCGTGACATGTCGTAAGTAAGCTCAAAGTGATGGGACTGACATCCATATACCCGCCTCTATAAAAATTAAAACATTTATTGCTCCACCGTGACTTTCCAATTATTTCTCCGGCAAATTAATTTCAATTGCAACTTCAAGCATGTCGCTGCCAGAGGACCACAGTGTTAAGTATGACGATCTACGAATTTAGTTAATTTATTTATTAATGCTGGAAGCACCAAATACATAAGGAGACAGACAACTTGAACGTCTAACCTGTATCCAGAAGCCACAGCATGCATGTCTCCATGTAATTCTCACTGTGAGAGGTACTATGTCCTATCCATGAAGTACGGCCACACTGTACATTCAGCAACCTTTATAGTGACTGCCAAATGGAGTTCGCCAGAAGGTGACGCTTCCAGAGCAGAGATGGAAGATATACTTCATTGCACACTTCTCCAAAGTATGAAGAGAAACCGAATTGCTGCGGCTGCCATTGAAACCCCATTATCCATGAAAATAAGACATTATGGAAGTAAGGGAAAAGACAGAGAGAGCAGTGTTGGGGGGTCGCATTCCGACGAGAGAGAGGAAGAGAGGGTTAGAAAAGAAAGAGTGTAAGGATAGGTGCGCGAGAGAGGTGAGAAAGTATAAAGAGTAGGGGAATGAGTGAAGGAGGTGCAGAGAAGGGAAGAGAGGGAGGGTGAGAGAAAGAGGAGAAGAGAGAAATGTGAACGCGGGGCAGAGCACAAGAGAAAATAAAAAGAATTGGAACGAGAGGGAAGCGTTACGAAAGGAAAAACAGAGAAATAAGCGGTTCGAATACCGATAAATGGGTCAGAGGGAGAAACCAGAGAAAGGCAAGGACAAAAGGGTCAGAGACATAGAGAAAGGATAGAGAGTGAAACAAAAAGCAAAAATCAAGGTAGAAGAGAGATGAAAGGAAGAAGAAAAGACAAATGCGGACAGAAAAGGCAACAGTGTGAGAGCTGAAAAAGAAAGGCAACGAAGTTAGACTGCCTTGGCGGCCTGTCCAAATTTCGAGCCAGGTGTTCGCCAAGGTCGCCAGAGCGAGAGAGAGGTGGAGGGGTACACCCGCAAGTGGTGCGCGCGCGCTGGGGAGAGCAGTCTGCTCTTTTTCAAAGCACATATTCGTGCTTGTGGCGCGCTGTTGCGCACTCCCGCAAGGCGTATGCCACCACAAGCACGAGTATGTGCTTTGAAAAAGAGCTGCGCGATGGCTTAAAGCCTCCTATGCAACGCATTCACGCTACATAGGCCAGACCTAAAAGGCACTACAGATATGTAAGTCATTATTTTAAAATTGTATTACACACAGTATAAGATAGACTACCAAAAAATTATTTGTTTTTAAGATAAAATAAGGTCTTTCAAAAAATACATATTAGTTATAAGTAGCCACACAGTATCGAGAGCAAACATTTTTTGCAAGTCTATTAAAAGGACCCTCTCCAAAACTAAGCACCCCTTTTTTTTTTTTTTTGCTGAGTTTTATATAGCGCGAACTTGACCTGAATCCGAATCGGGTATCAGAGCGCTTTACATAGCGCCAGTTATGTTACATGCGGAGACACATTCATTTTTGTTAGGCACCCTTATATTACCTTTCAAAAATAACACATCTGTGTCACCATGATTTTTCAAGTGACTCCAAACATTAGAGCCCATACATGCTCCCAGCAATTCTTTACATTTAGGGCCAGATGTAGGAAGGCAAATACCAGTCGGTAACGGACGATTTCGGCCGTTACCGACCGGTATTTGGAGTTTGGGATGTAGGGGCATGTTAAAATACAGATTCGGTAATTTTACCGAATCGGTAAAATACCAAGGGCCCGATGTAGGTAGCCCTTTACCGATCGGAATCGGCCGAAAATACCGATTTTCGGCCGTTTCCGATCGGGAAAGGGCTATGGAGATGTAGGGGCACATTTTCGGTAATTTTACCGAATCGTTATCATTACCGAATCGGTAAATTTACCGAGTCGGTAATATTTACCGATTCGGTAATGATAACGAATCGGTAAAATTACCGAAAATGCAATGTAGGTAGCCTATGTTCCGGCAGCACATGGCTTACAGAATCGGTATTTTACCATGGAATACAAATCCATGGTAAAAAACCGATTCCTGTGTACATGCACATCTGTGCATGTACACATGTGCCATGTGACAGACAGACGTGCCCTTAGGGCATGTCTGTGTGCCACATTGCACACATGGCCGTTTTGGGGGTGCTAGAGGGTGTCAAAGTGACACCCCCTGCACCCTTGTGAATTCTTTAATTACCGATTCGGTAAATACCGAATCGGTAATGCCTAATCATTCCTATGGGCTTCAAAGCCCATAGGAATGAATGGGCATTACCGATTCGGTATTTACCAAATCGGTAATTTAAGAATTGTTAAGGATTCGGTAACGAATCCAGATGTTGGGACCTACATCCCATTTACCGATTTTTGAATACCGAATCGGTAGGATTCGGTATTTCAAAATCGGTAAATGGGATTTACCTACATCGGGCCCTAAATCGGTATAATTACCAAATCTGTATTTTGACATGTAGGTAGCACTGTAATCAGTGCTACAGGGGTTTAAGAATTCTTAATTTACCACCAACTAGAAGTTGGTGGTAAATTATGAAAACCCTTTAAAAAGCATTTCTTTTGTTTTTGAAACAGTGCCATGTTGCAGACATACATGCCCTAAGGGCATGTATGTCTGCAACATGTGCACCCATGCACAATTGAGGGATGCAACAGGGTGTCAAAGTGACACCCTGCCACCCTTCAATGTTTCCCCCAATTACCGAATCGGTATTTACCGATTCGGTAATTGACATTCATTCCTATGGGCCTCCAGGCCCATAGGAATGAATGGCAATTACCGAATCGGTAAATACCGATTCGGTAATTACCGAATCATACCAATTCGGTAATTAAATCGGTAAAATTACCTACATCCCGATTGCCAGTTCTTAAATACCGAATCGGTATGATTCGGTATTTAAGAATCGGTAATCTGGGATTACCTACATCTGGCCCTTAGTGATTAACCAGGTGAACACATTTACCCTTCCTTTCAGGTAGCAGGTCACCCAAATGAGGGGGCGCTATATAGGGACTAATTTTTTAATTTACAAATAGATTGGGGCAGCTTCCTCAAAGAGATGCCCTAAAGTGGCTAGGAAGCAAAATGTGCAGGATATTTTTTTTTAATGGACCTTCAGTACAGCAGGTGCAGTGATGATGGGGAAATAGTGTGAAGGTGTACTACACCCCAATAACGGCTGTGTCTAGCAAAAAGGGGAGTGGGATACATTTTTTGTGCTAGCATTGCGGCCAGGTCACTCTTGCTGTGTGCTGGAAAGAGGTCCTAAGCAGGTGCCTTTTTTAGTTATTAACACATAAAGTGGCAGACAAGTTAGCAGCCCTAGGAGTGATTGTCCAGTGGAGTGGGCAGTGGAATAAGTATTATTGGTGCTGCAGTGCAACTGGAGTTAAAGGGTCTGAGGTCCTAACTAAACCCCAATTATGGCTGCTTTAGTATACTTCCTAGCTCTGTACACCCTTGATTTCCTACTTCAGAGTTAGGCTACAGACTAATGGCCCAAGAGAGCGAAACATTTAAAGCAGAGGTGACACCTTAGCTTAGGCTTCAGAGAGATGGCAGAGTGGCAGATGGGGCAAAATGGAGGTCTATGTTTAACATGCTGTTTAGGAGACTGTCTGCTTCACAAGGCTGTAGATTCCATTAGCAAAACTGGTGCCGTAAAGCCAGTGCCCAGGAGTGTGACTGCATCACAATTATGACTGTTTTACTTTACAAAAGAGGCATGGGGGCTCGTTATGTATGCTACATTAGGTATTCTGAGGGTATTCTTGCTGCAAAGAGGCATGCAACAAGATTAATTTTTAATGAAAAGCACAAGAGGTGTGTTTCAACATTGGAGTAATGTCCAGAAATGGGGGGTGGGGGGGTGAAAGAGGCAAGGGAAATAGCCTGCTACTCATGAGTGCAGCAGGTGCATTTGTATTGTGGAAGAGGAGTGTGAGGGTCTCACATCACACAAAATATGGGAAGCAGTGTTGTTTGGTCAATTTCCTGTTTTTGTTTGATATATTTGCTCTTTTATAAATGTCACACTTAGGGGCAGATTTATGAAGGCCTTGTGCCGCCGGTGCGTCACTTTTTCCCATGTTAAAAATGACGCACCGGCGGCGCAAGGCCTTCATAAATCTGCCCCTTAGTGTGGGTTACAGGCTACGGTAATAGCACCCCTGAAAAGACCTGATAAGCCTCATCCCGCCATCTCCCCCATTGTTGACAGTCATCTCCACACAATCAAATTGCATTTCTTTACACAAGGGGGCTTATTACGATATCGGGCGGAATGCCTCAGCTTGACACCGACTTGCGGTTGGCGGTTCTGACCACCAGATTACAATGCGACCGAACACTGTTCGGTCGGAGTATCATTACACCCATAGGAGCTCGTGTTCCACCAGATAACCAACCGTAACAGAGGCTCCTTGGGGAAATTGGATATTTGCGAAAAACCCTACACCCTGTCAGAGGCACCCCATTGTACCTGCCACACAGTGCAGGGTTTTAGAGGGGGGGTCCCTTAGTTACCTCCTCTACCACCAACCGTAGGCTGCAGGGCCATGGACTGGGGCCCCCATAGTCACTTTCCGACAACCTTTTCATGTCAGACAGGCCAAAGCGGAAAGGCTGTTGGAAATCGACATCGTAATCCTGAGGGCGGAAATGCTGTCTAAAGGGGTGTACGACGAGGTTCCGACCGACATGAACACTCCGCTTGTCACTTGGAACCAATTTGGAATGACTGCGTGGTTTACAATCCGATGCAATCATTGTATTCGGGCGGTCGGAATGTAAACCGACGGTGTCGGTGGGAAGGGCTCCGACGCGGTCAAGGAGATTCTGACTGTCGGAAGGAGGCTTTCTGCCTGACATAGTAATCGGCCCCTTTATGTTAATCAGAACACAGAAACTGTGATCCCCCACTGTCCCACTTTTTTGCATTTGCTTTAATAAAGCAAGATTGAAAATTAATTCACTAATACCATTGAGTGCCGCAGCTGGCTGCTACTCGGCAGTGCCCCAACACCTCATAATAAGGCATGGCTATATATATATAGAACCCATTGAAATTTCTTCATAACTAAAGCTATGGCCATTAGACACTGCCTCTTAGTCGTTAGCACCCTGGGTACTGGCAGGAAATTCCCTTCCAGTTTCTGCCAGAGGACATCCTGTTGCTTAAGAGAAAGTTTCTCTCTTTGCAGTGTGACCGGACCTTTTAATTTGTGTTTTGGGCATTGAAGCACCGGCCCAATGAGGAGCTGCCCGATGATGAAGCATGACACCCCTTGGGGTGTGTGAGGGCACTTCCCTTGATTCACTGTATCAGGAGACCTATATCCCTACATAGGAACTGCACACTCCTTGTTCTCATAGCTATAGAGGTGTGTGTGCTGGGCCTCAGATAATCCCTAGTTCCTCCACCCTTGTATTGACCGATTTCTCTATCAGCAGGCCCTTCTTTATAATGTTACTCGAACGCCTTGCTAGCAATATTGGACCATATTACACAGTCTCTTGTTATTCATCATATAAACATACATATATATATACATATATATATATATCACTACAAATGAAAGTCTCCATCCGGGACCCAGGACCCTGTGAGGGGTGGTGCGTGTTGCCGGAGTTGCATGCCAGTATCAATTTCCCACAAAGACATCCAAGGATACTTAGGACACAGTTGCGAAGCTCAGCATATTTTATTCTCATTCCCAAAGTATACGCTGATTTTCACAACTGTGTCATGAGTGTGAGTGGATACCTGGAACTCTTTGTGGAATACTTATATACATATATATATATATATATATATATGTATATATATATATATATATATATATATATATATATATATATACATATATATATATATATATACATATATATATAGATATACATATATGTATATATATATATATATATATATATATATATATATATATATATATATATATATGTCATCAGTGATGTCATCAATTATGTCACTGAACAAGTCATACGTAATGTAATATGTGAGTGCATAAGCAATGCATGGCAGGGGCAAAAGTTATATTTAGCTCTCATAAATATAACTGGTGAATTTCAGTGTTTTTTTAAGTTTAAACCGTTATCTTTTCACTGACATTTTCACCTAACTATAATGTCACTTTGGGGCGTGGCCAAGCCGCCAAATATGATGGCCGCGTAGGCTTGGAACTACGCCACTGATTCCCCTCATTGGACCTGTTGTGGCAGTATAATGGTGTTTGATTGACCCCCTGACATCCTGTAGGCCAGGGAGGAGATGGTGTGGCAAATGGTGGGGGAACCAGTCTATCCGAGACTCGTGGCTCAGATTTGCGCCGATTGCCCTGGATGGTAGGGGTGAGGCCTCCAGCCATGAGGCAAGCCGGGGCCTCAATTACTGTACTAGCCGGAGCGGGAGAGCGGCATCGTGGACTGTTGGGAGAGGCTGCCGGACAGAGGAAGGTTGCGGTAAGCGGATGCGGTGGGGGGTAGGAGACTGACTCCACCGCTGCCAGGGTGCTGACACTCTCAGAAGCCCCATGGCGATTGGGGCCTGGGAAGTGATCAGCATTGTCCATAATAGCCATCCCCCTCCCCTGCCGCCACACCGGTATCTGCCTGGTTCCCAGCCTGCCGTGGTATTGCAGTGCCAGAGACCTTATAATTTTTTCCTCCTCATGTCTGCCTCCCTTCTCCCCATGTGACTGCTTGGGCCTTGCTGTGGAGTGGGGCCACTTGGTGCTGTGGCTGGTCCCAGGAGAGATAGTGCTTGCGGCGTGGAGGGCACTCTGCACACTTCCCACTTTCTTCACTTTCTGACCTCACGGCAGTAATGCCCGCCCGCAGCGAACATTCCAAGGTGGGCAAGTGAACCCTCTGGCCCCGGGTGACCACCAGCATGGCAATACCATTGGCATTGACCTCCAACTACCAGTGTGACAGCTGTTGGGCTGTGGCCTTGTTAACTACTGGGACTCAACTGCGGAATCATATCTCCCAGGTGGCCCCTGCTGAAGATAGGTCCTACGGCCTTGCGCAGCGTTCGGCTGCAGTGAGACTTCTCTACCTCCAGGGGTAGCCAGGCTATCCTGTGGGCTGGGTGACTGTCATGGGCAGCCCTGCCGTGATTGAGGTAAGGAGTGTCAGCGGCGAGGAGAATGGAGTGCAAAGACCCCAAACAGAGCACCCTGCCTTTCAAGCCACCTGATCCGGGCACATCTGCACAACAGCCCACTATGGCGGAGAGAGGTGAGACGTCTGCGAATGACCCGGTGTGGCCCGACAACTTGCTGACTTAATTGAGTGCTGGGTTCAGAGCCCTAGACACTAGATTTGATGCCCTTGACAGGAGCCTGGAGTCCATGGGGGTCAGGTTGGATGCCCAGGAGGATTGTTTGACAGTGGCGGAGGGGTGAATCTCAGATCTGGAGGACGGCGTGGCCCAAACCACTAAGAAACTTGAGAGGATGGAGAAGCTCCTTAAATCAGTGGCTATGAAGAATGAGGAATTCGAAGCTCATGGGCGAAGAAACAACATCCAAATATGGGGGTGCTAGAATCTACCAACACTGGGTGGCTGGATCACTTCATGGAAATCCTCTTAATGGACATGCTTGGAGGCAAATCATTTACCACCACTGTCGTGGTTGAGCGAGCACATCGTATCATAGGGCCGCGACACAACCCAGGGTGCCCTCCGAGACCCATCATAGCCCGGCTTCTAAATTTCAGGGATAGGGACACCGCTCTCCGACTGACACTTGAGAAGGGCCGGCTACAGTGGCAGGGCTTGAACATATCTTTATTCCCAGACTTCACGGCCATGGTCCAGGATGCTCGCAGGAAATAAACTGGTGTGAAGGCAGCCCTATGGAAAATGGGATTGCACTACTGGATGCTGTACCCAGCAAGGCTGAAGGTGGACATTGATGGTCGGTCCCGGGTGTTTGACTCTCCCTATGATGCACAAGAGTTCTGCCAGAGATACACCAACGCTGCAAGGAAACAGGATGCAACATCTCCACAGCATAACCGGGACATACCAGACTCTGGCGGTAGTGCAGATTTCTTTACTGATAGCTAGTTAAAATGTTTCTACTCTTCAGAACCACAGTAGTACAATGTTCTGTTCCCACTACTTGTGCTGCTCCGCTGTAGACTTGTGCCTGTGTGCACATGATGGTGAGCTGCCATAGACATTCTATATGCCACTATAAAGGCCCTTTTGTGCCAATAATAGGGGTAGTGGCGGGGTGTTGCCACCCCCTCAGTGCAGTTGCGCATGTTTTGGAAAGTGTTGGTTTACAATGTGATCTGTTTTTGTTTGTATGATTCCATTAGTATGGGGCTATGGGATGGGGACCTTCCCCCAAAAATGGGTGCGGGGAATGGGTGGTGGGATTAGGGTTTTGGACTCATTGGTCAATGTTTGTAGCATGTTCTTACTACACATCATAGTTGCAGTGTCACTTAAGTAGTCCTGATATTTATGTGACAGAACCACAGGATTTAGACAATGGCTAACAAAGATAGGGGTTTAAATAATGCCCGTAAGTGTAAGCAGGTGACTAATCACATGCAAAGATTCCATGTGGACATTGCGTTTTTACAAGAGACCCACCTTGCGCCACATGTTAAGCCGCTATTGGCGGCAGGATGGGGGCCTCATCAATACTTTGCAGGATACAGCGCCTATGCTAGAGGGATTGTGGTGTTGATGCACAAATGGGTGCCCTTTCGGGAGGAGGAGGTTTATCGGGATGCCAGGGGTCACTATTTATTGGTGAAGGGCACCATCCTTGAGCATTCAACACTTTTTGTCAACATCTATGCCCCGAATGTTGACGACCCTGAGTTTGTGGAGAAGGTTCACGATCGCATAGTGCGCATGGGGGCAGATTGTGTTTACATGGGGGGACCTCAACTTGTTGCTCAACCCAGGACGTGATAGCACGGTGCATGTGATAGCTACTAAGCCAAGGGCGCGACACTTAGTTCTGGACACTATGGAGTGGATTGGGTTGGTGGATGAATGGAGGTACCACTGCGCTGACCGAGCGGGTATACTCACTTTTCTGTGCCTCATAATAACTGGATGCGGTTGGATTACTGGTGATTGTCAGCTAAGGTTGCTCTGTGGGTCAATGAGGTTACACATCTCCCATGTACACTATTGGATCATTTCCCAGTTATGGTGAATTTGCTCGTCCCTAGGGCAGGGGGGTGGAGCGACCGTGGCGGTACACAGACATGGCCTTGAGAGATTCTGTCTTTGTGACTGAGCTCGGGGAAGCGATTGTGGAATATTTCAAAATTCACACTTTGTCAGTGGAGTCTAAGGCTACCCTGTGGGAGGCCTTTAAGGCCTATGCAAGGGGAGTATGTATTTCCAAGAACGCCGGGGTGCTTAGAGCTTTGCGGAGCAGCTAGCCGATATAGAGGCACAGCTTATGGAGCTGGACCGTGAGAAAGTCACTGCAGATCGCCCCAATCTACACAGACGTGCAGGGCTTTTGGTAGAATTACGTGAGGCTGCAGAACGTGAAGCATATTTCCTTGGTAAATATGGAGTCGCTCGATGGTATGAGGAGGGTGAAAGGCCTGGTAGGATATTAGCCAGATTTATACAGCAGACTCGCAGGTCTACCTACATAGCAGAACTGAGCTGGGATGGTGGCGAGTGGATCTCGGGTAATGTAGGGGTACTGAGAGAGGTGCTCAAGTACTACATCAATCTGTAGACTTCTGAAACCACCAAACACCCTTCTCCCTATAGTGATTACCTCGATGAGGTCTCAATTGTTTGGATGGATAAAGATCACCAAGAATATCTGGCAGAATCATTCACAGAAGATGAGATCACTGACACTATTAATGCGCTGGATGGGTCTAAGGCACCTGGGTTAGACGGCTTCACGGGTTGTTTTTATAAACAATATAGGAGCCTGCTAGTACCCCATCTTATTGATATGTATCAGGAGGCCATTGAACTTGTAGATCTTCCACCCACTTTTAGAGAAGCCATTATAATCCTGCTGCCTAAACCTGGGAAGGATGTATTAAGATGCAGGTTAATCCTGAATTTTGATAATAACATTTTGGCCAATGTATTAGCGACAAGGCTTGCTTTGATTGTAGAGAAACTGATCTCCCCAGCGCAGTCAGGCTTTATTCCCCAGAAGCCCACCTCCCTAATACTTGTACCCTGTTCACCACACTGAATAGGATCTCGCCGTCAGTTCCTGCAACTGCTGTCCTCCTTGACGTTGAGAAAGCATTTGATTCCCTTGAGTGGCCCTTCTTGTTCGCTACCATGGCAAGGCTGGGAATGCCGGAGCGGTTTTTGGCAGTGGTTCGCCTATTGTATACATTGCCTATGGCCCATATCCGATTGAATGGTACATTGACCAAGGCGTTTCAGCTCACACGGTGAACTTGACAGGGTTTCCCCATCCCCTCTTTTGTTTGTCTTGGCATTTGATCCGCTGGTGCACCAGTTGTTGGAAAGACACAGTCATAGGGGATTGCAGTTTTACACCGGGCCTTTGCTACTCACACAATACGCAGATTATATTATCCTCTACGTATGGCACCCGGATGACAACTTATCACCGTTACTCCGAGAGGTGATGAGGTATGGCACCAAGTCGGGCCTTCATATCAATTAGGAAAAATCGGAGGTGCTCCAAATAAAGGAGGCAGCCTGTGCTAAAATGGTAGATTACCCCCTGACCTGATGTGATGGAGTCCACGTCCATAGAGACAAGGACCGTATCCTGCAGCTGAACTATGGTCCAGCAGTTGAGAAATTGGAACGCAACATTGAACTTTGGTTGCAACTACCACTGTCAATGGCAGGCAGGATAGCTATAATTAAAATGGTGGTACTGCCACAATTTCTGTATCTCTTTTTGAATATCCCCATCCCGTTATATAATAGTTTTTTCGCTAACATACGTACATTGTTATTAGTTTGGGGTGATAAATCGGCCCGTATTGGTTGGGACACCTTAACACTCCCTTACGAGAAGGGCGGGCTTGGAGTGCCGAAACTACAGATTTACTATCTGGTGGCGCAGGTGAGTTTTGCCAGACATTGGTAAAACGGATACTTGGATCCTGTATTATCAGCCTGAGGCCGATTTGGTCCTTCCAGCTGTGCTTAACTTCCTGTTGCGTAGGGACCCGCAAGACGTCCAGACGGTTTCCACCACCAGCTGGGCATGGCACAGGTTGCAGCGTGTGACTGGGGCACGCATATTGTAATCACCCGAGCTGCCATTGGCAGGTAAAATTAGTAGTTGGATTCCCATCCTGCAGGAGGCCTTGGTAAAGCGTACATTGGACAATTTCAAGATGATCACATTTGTCAACCAATTCCCAGGAGGGTACATATTCTCCCATACTGAGAACCCCTGTCTCCGTTCGGCCACTATGAGAGACCATGTTGTATTACTGAGAGTAAGGAGGGAGTTGCATGCATGTATAGCCAGTGATCCATTGTAGCCCCTGGACTTTAACTGGGGTCATTAAGGGTGGTGATGGGAGCCATTTGGTGGCCCGGATGTATAAGGTGGCGGTGGCATTGCTCCCATGCCATGATCTGAATGTGCGGGCAGTGTGGGAGCGAGATCTTGGGTACCCCTTGACGGATGTGCAGTGGAAGCGGTGTTGTACTCAAATATGCTGCGTATCTCCTAACCATAGACATAAACTGCTACATTTAAAAATTTTATGGAGGGCATACATACCTAGAAAACGACATCTTATGGTTCGCTCTCGTCCGCACGTGTGCCCACGGTGTCGCTTCCCGGAGGCCGATTTTGCACATGTGACGTGGACCTGCCCTAGACTTGAGGATTATTAGAGGTCGATTTTTTGGGAACTGTCCCGGATGGTGGAGGTTGAGATGGCGCTATCGCCATCTCAACCTCCTCCTTAGCATTATTAGCATATGTTCATGATCTCCCTAAATCAAAACACCACTGTGCTGCAATATCGCTTCTTCTCACCAACTTGAAATAGCTATTAACCCCTTGTGTGCTCAGGACAGCCACCGGCCGTCCTAAGTCATGCTGGGTGTGTGCTCAGGATGACTAGGGGCCGTCCGAACCCCGCCGATTCCACAGCGCGGCACACATTCCCAGCCTGTGCGGAAGAATTAATTAGTGGGCGGAGTTTGGATGGCCCCTGGCTGTCCTGAGCACATGCCCAGCGTGATGTAGGACGGCCAGGGGCCGTCCTGAGCATGCAAGGGGTTACGCCTCCTAACTAACTCCCGGCACCGCGCCAGAATTTGAGCTGCAGGGAAGGGATTAAATGGGTATGATCGGGCCCCCCCCCCACCCTTGCTGCATAGTCTCATAATTTGCAACTCCACCAGAGACACTTATGCGTAGCTGCAATCGCTGGCTTCTCGGCCTGTGGACATTTGGCAACGGCTCCAAAATGACTTTTTGGTGGTGCGCTGTAGTAGTGGCCCACCCACTCAGGAACCAACTAACCCTTCTGGTCTAGCAAATGTGTAATGGTGTTAGTGCTTTATGATTTACCCCATTGTTTCAGGTCTGCTACATTTAAAAACTGGTCCTTCCGTAGGGAGGGTCCACATGTGTTTTACTATTAGTATTGTATGGGGCTTCTTGCAATGATTGTATAGGATACACTGCTGTGCTGGATGTTAACGCATATTTTTACTGTATTGCTACACTGTAAGGCTATGAAATAAAAATACACAACAAAAAAATGTCAAAAACTATAATGTCACTTTAGCCTTTGAGTTTTTCAGTAAATTTCTGAGTTTTTTTTTACTACAAAGTAAAATATTATTACAATGACTAATTATCACTTCAAATCAGCCTTTGTTTTTTCCAGTGAACCGCAAGGGTTCTTTTAACCTCACTATAATACTTTACTATAACGTCACTTTCACCTTTGGTTTTTTCAATTAATTTCTATTTTTTTTTAATATAAATTGAAATAATATTGCCGAACTTAACTGTAAAGTTAATTTAACCTTTGGTTTCGTCACTGAATTTGTAATTTTATTTTTGAGATAAACAACGATATTATTATCAGACGTAATTATAACTTAGCTTTAATAGTTGTTTTTTTCATTGAATTTAAAAAAAATGTATACTGTATGTCAGCATTTTATTGCCATGCCTAACCTTAACGATATTTTAGCCTCTGTGTTTATTGTAAAATGTAATATTTTTTGTACATTCATTTTGTTTTGACTACTGTAAGAGTCCAACAAGCATTGAGGGATAAAAAATAGATTTCCCATACATAAGGAGCAGCGGACCTATATTATGTTAGCATAATGCATCTATACGTACCCTTTTTTTGCTAAAACTATATGTATATATTTTATATGCGCTTGCAGGAGGAAAATGTTTATTCGCTCTTTGCGTATCTATTGCTAACAGAGTAGGCCGAGAACCATACAGACGCCATTTTCGAACCTATGCTCGAACACGGATTTTGATCACGTGTTAGTCTCTGGCAGTTGTCAGGCCCCAGTTCATCTGAATTACTGGGAGCAGCTGAACGTAGGCTGTCTACTCGACTGTCCTGAGACTGAAGGTCGCATCTGGCTTTGAGTGCGATAAGCGCACTCCTGGAGGCGCCGTGCCTACACTCCCGGGCACCAAGATGAATGGGAGTCACCCCTCCGGACCTTCCCAGTAATAAATAGCTAAGCTTTGAACTAATCATGTGTGCCATATATGGTCCTTCCGTGGAGCTTGAGGGACAACTGGTGTTTTTCCTTTTACAGTGATTATATGTGTTGAACCGAAAAGTATATAACCTCATGTTTGAATACGAGCCAACAGTTTTCTCCACGCACCTGATGGGTGAGGGTTGGAGAGGCTCCTCTATAGAGTATTTTTGCTTAATAAATGATTGAACTTTCTTCACTGCCAACTGACTGATTATTTGGTAATGGGATTGGGGCGATTGGTAGGTATAACCCTTTATGTTATTTTTTATGGTACTTCAGTTGGCGACTCTGGTGGGACTCCGTGATAGGGTCGTCCTCCCTGTAACCACGTAGAAAGGACAAAGAAGGGGAGCTCTGGTCGAGCGGGTGGACGTACCGAAAATGTTTTTTGACTTACTCTGCTCTCGCGATCAGAGTGCCCCAGCTGCTAGTGACCCTTCGCCGGAGTCCTACGGGCGTTACCCAGGAACTGACCATGTTGGTCTTCAGGAGTTGGCAGTGGAGAATGCGCAATTGTACCTGCGTGCACCAGGTGAGTGGATTGTTTCTGATGTCTTTTGGAACGCGCTGTTGAGCAGTACTTTTGAAGCAGTTAACTGTGTAGGATTTGGTGGTCGGTGTACCATGGAGAATTTTGGGGGTCTGACGGGGCAGCATTGTGGTTGCACGGGTAGATGCTCCACGGACTTGTTTTGTGAACAATAGAGATGCAAATTGGACACCCTGGTGTGGCTCGTGTGGTGCGCCACTGGCCGGACTGGTCTTGGAAAGTCTTGTGGTTGTACCTGGGTAGACTTGGGGACATATCTGAAGCAGTGCTAAGGAAGCGGGCTTAGTCAGAATAGTCCCAACGGTGAACCAGGAAGACTGCAGGATGGTCTGTAGGACAGTCTGTGGTTATACATGTCTGACGGTCTCTTGGTAGTCTTTGGACTGCTTGATTTTGGTATCTATTGGTCTGGAATCTGAATTGATTGATTCTCCACAAACAGGAGTCGGCGGGCTCTGTTCTTTGTTTGGAAAGACAGAAAAGAGACATGTTGTTTTGAATATCTTTGTATGTACATATATTATTGTTCTGTGTATGTTTTGAATAAGACCGAGGTTGAATATGTTGTGAATGTTTGAACATGGCCATGTTTGGAAGTATGTTTTTATGATTGAATGAGAAATACGTGACAAAAATCATTATGCCGCGTGTTAGCAAATTGATTTGCTTTGGATGTTGTTGCCACCCTAATGATACGCGCTTGACTGAAAATCAACCTGCCCCACCTGAGGGCAGCCCGAGTTCTGATATGTATGTAAAGCATGGTTTTACACCTCTCTTGTTTAATACACTATGGCATAAATATACTAAGGATAATGTAGAGTTGCAATGTCCTTTAACCCGGTCTTTTGATGAGAAAAAGATATATTTTCTGCAGGATCGATTGTTTTCTAAACGTAGTCGACAGTCAATGTTTGATTCCCTAAACCTATGGCATAAGGATGCAAAGCGTAGACGTATACGGGAGGAGAAAGTATGCAGAATGAAGGGAGGTCAGACGATTACGCAGAAAGCCATTGCTTATGATAAAGCTCAAACTGAACAGGGAATTGATTGTGCAGATAGGCAATTTATATTGCAAGTGGATAAGATCTATGTGGCTAGGACTGAAGCGGAGGATGAGATGGAGGATTTATTGGATACTCGTCCCCCTCCACCTTATGCCCCACAACGTATATATCCTGTTGTTCCCCCAACTCCAGTACAGGTCCCTTCAGCCTCTGCCCCTGTTGTTTCCTCTTCCCCTGTCTCTCCAGGAACGTCCTCTGTTTTATCTCCCTCTGTGTCGGAGACGGCTACCTTATGGTCTGTTACATTGCCATCTTCGGTTATGTCCACAGCTGTTTTGTTTCCCCCTACCCTGCGTGGGCTTCCCATTCCGCGAGCACGACCCCATCCGTAGCTGTTTCAACTCCAGCTCATGCTCCGGGGATTTTAACACACAAAAGTTGTTTACTCGTTCGACTGTAGGATTAAACAAGAAACAGATGATTGAAAATCAGTCATCCCAGTGGATGCGACAGCCTATTTATACTATAACTGATATATGGAGCACGCTTGGAGACTTTGAGCCTGTTATGCAGCAACATGCCCTGAAACACATGGCCACATGTCTTCTTACTTTATGGGAACAGTGTTTTGCAGGAGGGATAGCCCCCCAAGTGAAGTATGATATTCGGGACAGGGCTCATAAGTCTGGACTAAGACCAGAGGAAGTGTACAAAAATGTTGACGTTTTATTAAGTTATCGAGGGCGGATGCACCAAAAATGTTCCTCATGGGACTCTCAGCACCCTAGGCGAGAAGTCCATCCTATTATTCATCCTGAAATACCGGAATTAAAGAATGATCAGGATGAGGTGACTAGACCTCGTGTAGAGGCACGAGTGCAGGAACAATGGGTTTACACCCCCTGTAAGAGGAGTGAAGTCCTCTCGCTAAAATCACAACTACCTGACCCCCATAAGAATCCCACAGCTTATTATAAAGAACTCACAGAAGCGGCTTCCTCAGCCGTTATGACCCTAGCTGACATAGAGCTATTTTTTGCATTGTTAGTCCCTGTTGATGTATGGCTTCAGGTACATGATCAGGACCATGTTCAGGAGTTAGGTGGAACATGGGAACAGATAAAAGATTGGGATAAGAAACGTAAGCCTGGTGATAAACCAAAAACCAAACTATTGGCGTTACCTGGCCATATTATTACTTACATGCATTCCTTAATTCCGCCTCGTAAGGTGGATTGGGATAAATTGACAGCATGTAAGCAGTAGAAAGACGAAAGTGTTTCCAATTTCTTCACTAGATTTGAAGGCGTGTTCATTGATTTTAGTGGACAGGATTTATCCTTGGAAGGCGGTAAACGATTATTTGTTAATTGTTTTGTGACCAATTTGTTACCCGAAGTTTCTGCACGGCTACAAGCCGCTGAAAGTACCTGGACCATGTCTACACCCTCGGTAATATTGAGTATGGCCCAATATTACGAACATAGAGAAAATGAGAGTAAGGATAAGACGGAAAAGAAAACAAAAGATCTTAAAACACGGGTGTTGTTACAACAAGATGTTCGAGGACGAGGCAGAGAGAGAGGTGGTAGAGGGTTTGCCCCGAGGGGGGCGGGAACCGGACGAGATGGAGGGCCTGCTGTTGTTTTGGGGATAAACCAATGCGCCTATTGTAAGGTGGAAGGGCATTGGCGATTTCAGTGTCCATGGTTGCTGACTCAGAATGGGGCTATGAGAGGAGGAGGAAGAGGTCGAGGTGGTGTGGTTCGCAGTGATATGCGACGAGAGGAGGCGATGCATGTCGGATCAGAAAAGAATTATTTTGATAATCCGAGAGGTAGGAAGTATTATAATGTAAATGTAAACGTAAATGTAGGTGTACTTATATAGCGCAAACCTGTCACCCAAAGGGCATCCTGGCGCTTGCTTAGGGAACCCGTCCTGGTATTCCCCTGTGAGAAACCCCGGCAGGGTGTCCACAGGGTGAAAGCCAGGCATCCCGCCGCGAGGGGCCGTTGTGGAGATTAAGCAAGCTATTGCCCAGAGTCGCAGAGTGTGACCCCGTGAGTCGAGTAGGCACCGGAGCGAGAATTGTCGAGACCGTGGAATTTATGAGCCCGAGACCCGCTGAGGCGGGGAATCGAACCCTGGTCCACGGTCGATCTCAGCTTCCGGGTCTGCCGCCTCTAACCACTGAGCCACACTTCTCCATAATGAGGACTGTGCGATAGATGCAACCGAAGGGTATGCCTATACATAGAAAAGCCAAGGACAGAGAGGAGGCCAGGTGTCACTACCCGTTGATCAGCAAGGTCCTTATGTAAAGACGCATTTGATGGGGACATCTGAAAAGTTTTTAGTAGATACGGGTGTGATGAATAGTTCTATTTCTCGTTCTCTGGTCCCAGGGGCTGCTCTGTCCGGGCAAAATAATGTTTCGGTTGGATTCTCGGGAATTCTGGTGGTGAGACCCATTTCCAAACCTATTCCGTTTACAATTGGTCTAGTTACGGTAGACTCCCCGTTTCTTTTGATTTCCCATTTTGGTGAAAATGTGTTGGGCTTGGATTTGTTGAAGAAATTGCATGCAAAAATTCATTGTTCACCTGATGGTGTTTATTTGAATATCAAGCCCCTTGGCAAGCATACTTTGCAGCAGTGTTTCACCAAAAATGAACCCCTCTCTCCAGAGTATGCTGCTATCTCAGCGACGCTGTTGGCCACTGGAGACACAGATGTAGGATTATTAAGGATTCCACCCGTTTCTATTACTTTGAAGCAAAATGCTCGGCTTCCACGTATACCTCAGTACAAAATTTCTCCAGCAGGCGAGAAAGCTTTGCTCTCCAACATACAACATTTGATCAAAAAGGGTGTGGTGGAAGAGACAGCTGCTAATATATGCAACAGCCCCATTTTACCGATCTTAAAAAAGGCCCCTGTTGGAAATGATCCTGACTATGTTGATACTTATCGTTTTGTGATTGATTTGTGTGAAATTAATAAAATAGTGGTGCCCCAATACCATGTGGTTTCTGATATCACTACTATTCTCATTATGATTCCTCCCACTGCTAAATATTTCTCTGTGATCGATTTAAAGAATGCTTTCTTTAGCATTCCGATACATCCTGATAGCCGCCATATTTTCGGCTTCTCATTATCTGGTCGCAGCTTCCGGTTTTGTCGCGCTCCCCAGGGGTACACGGAGAGTCCTAGTATTTATAGTCAAGCTTTCAAGACATTCTTGGATGAATTGGTCCTGCCCCCTGGTAATGTGCTTTTGCAATATGTTGATGATCTGTTAGTGGCCTCTGATACTGAGGAGGGTTGTAAGGAAGCCACCGTAAAATTATTGTCTCATTTGGCGGCTAATTGCAATAAAGTATCCCTTTCTAAATTCCACTGTTGTCGACAGGAGGTGACCTATCTAGGTCATCTACTGTCGAAAGAGGGAAGGAGACTATCCCCTGAGCGTGTGACTACCATTTGTAATATGTCTGTACCTCGTACTCAGCGTGATGCTCGTTTCTCGGCATAACTTCTTACTGTCGCCAATGGATCCCTAATTTTTCCCGTCTCACTAAACCTCTCCTGTATTTAACCACTAAAGATGTGCATGAACCTTTACCCTGGACTGATGCTTGCCAAAATGCTTTTGACTCTTTGAAATCTGCGCTTTGCTCTGCACCCGTTCTTGGTACCCCTGACTACCAAAAACCTTATGTGCTTTATGTACACGAGGTGGACGGTTGCTCGCTTTCTGTTTTAACACAAGGATTTGGTGGTAAGCAGAGACCTTGTGCCTATTTCTCGGCGGTGTTGGATAACGTCGCCAGAGCACTCCCTAGCTGTTTATGGGCTACTGCTGCGGTCGGAGTGGCTATTCGACAGTCGGAAGGGCTTGTTCTGAACACTGATTTCACAGTGATGCTACCGCACGATGTGGATACATTATTGACGAAGACTCAGCACCTTACGAGTGCGCGTCTTACAGGGTACAAATTGACTTTGTTTGCTCCCCACATTACGATTAAACGATGTGCCACTCTGAACCCTGCTACGTTACTACCCCTCCCTTCGAACGAAAAGAACAATGATGTTCATGATTGTATATTTTGGACGGAGGAAGAGAAGAAGGGACGGGTAGATCTGATAGACAATCCTTTATCTGACCCTCAAGGGGAGTTGTATGTCGATGGCTCTTGTTTCAAATTACCAGATGGCACGACAACTGCTGCATATGCGATAACCACTCTTCACAATGTAGTTGAGGCTTCTCGAATACCCTATCAATCAGCACAGACAGCTGAGTTAGTGGCATTGCTTCGGGCCTGTGAGCTAAGTGAAGGATTGAGAGTAAATATTTACACCGATAGCCAGTACGCCTTCGGTGTGGCTCATAGTTTTGGCCGGCTTTGGGCCAAAAGAGGTTTTCTCACTTCCCATGGTCAGCGAATACAGCATGGCCCCTTCATTTTGCGATTGCTGACAGCATTGACGTTACTAGAGATGGTGACTGTAGTTAGATGCAGTGCACACAAGACAGTGGTTGATGCAGTGGGTGAAGGTAATGCCTTTGCTGATCAAGTAGCTGAGGAAACTGCGAAATCCAAAGTGACCTCAATATTTGTGACAAGCTCTGCTAGGTGGGTGGCTGAAACAGAGATGTTTAATGACACCATGTAGAGTGTCCGAGAAATACAGAAAGAAGCTACCCCTATTGAGCTGGCTCACTGGAAAGAGAAAGTGGAGAAATTAGATGCAGAGGATTGTTGGATTGATTTGACAGAAAAACAGCGATGGTTGTTGCCTAATGCATTAGTGAATGCGGTGGTGACAATGGCACATGGTTCAGCTCATATTGGGGCAAAGGGTATTTGTGCATTATTAGATCCTGTATGGTACAATCCCAATATTCCAAGGACTGCTGCTCATATGGTGCAATATTGCATGGTGTGCTTACGACATAATTCTGGGGGCAGGGAGCCTGTTCTGAGGGGAAACTTTGCACCACCATCTTTGCCTTTTGAGGTGATCCAAATGGATTATATCCAGCTGGAGCGTGTAAATAATTTGAAGTACGTCCTGGTCGTGGTGTACGCTTTCAGTAAATGGGTGGAAGCCTACCCGACCAAAGAAAATACTGCTTTGGCCACGGCAAAGGCGTTGGTAAAGGAATACTTCCCACGCTATGGATTGCCTCGGGTGATCAGGAGTGATAACGGGGGACACTTTAATGCAGATCTTATCAGTCACATTTGTAATGGACTACAGATTAAACAGAAATTCATAGCGGCTCGAAACCCCCAGTACGCTGGGTTGGTCGAGAAGTATAATGGGATACTGAAGCTCAAATTGGCAAACATTCAAGAAATACCGAATTGAAGTGGCCAGATGCTCTACCGCTGGCATTAATGTCAATTCAGGTTACCCCACATTCCCGTTCTGGTTTATCTCCGTGTGAGGTCATTTTTGGGCGCCCTGCTAATGTTTGAGACCCAGAACATTTTGTGATATAGGGTATCCGATGTTGATGGACCATCTGTATGCTTTGACTATAGATCTCCGTTCCATTCATCAACAGGTCTCAGCAGTTTTGCATCCCCTGCCGGAGGGTCCCGGACATCGCTTGGAGCCAGGACAATGGGTTCTGGTCCGTAATTATCAGTGAAAATCCAGCTTGAATCCCCGTTGGTCTGAACCGTTTCAAGACTTGTTGGCTACGCGGAAGGTGGTAAAGGTGAACGGCAAGCGACACCGGATCCATGTGTCACATCAGAAAAAACTACCCCTCCTGCTTCCATATAATCAGCGAATCCAGGAAGGGGTTCTGACCCAGGAAAGTGAGCGAGTTCCTCGTTTTGCCCCTTTTTCTGATACCCAAGTACTTGGAGAAGGGCAAGGAGAAGGTGTTTGAGTCTCGGAAGGGGCTCTGTCATCAGCACAAGTGATTGCCCCTACAGTCGAACGAGAGGCTCGCTGAGTGCCTTGAACATTTGCTTGCTCTGTTCAGAAAGGAAGACTGAATTTCTTGTTTAAAGAGGCCAAGGGTGGGATATCTTCAAGGGTTGTGTTAGAACATAACTCCAACGTGAGCAGCTTGCTTTGATATTATTTGTGATGAACGATAGGAGCCTGCCTTTGAGGCTGTAAACGGACACAGGAAAGAAGCACCTTCTGGCAGGTTGGACTGCATCGCCCGAGTTTATTTTTGGACTTTTAGTTAGTATGTATCCCTTTGCTCGTTTCGTTCCTAAAGAGGAACGTCCTTTTGTACCGCGTTATTTCCCTGCATATATGCCTGTCTTTTCTAGTTGGACCCAACAAGTTAAAATTGCATTTATAGTTATTATAGCAATATTACTAATCACATTGATGGGAGTATTTATTTATTTAGAATTTCGTCACCCTATGCATACCATTTTAGGAACAACTGCCCCACCTCCGTAACATGTGTTTCGTACTTTAGCCCCACAAAAGGAAAGGCATCATCAGACTTATGTGAAAAATTTATTTGTTGAAATGCTTCACCGAAACACGCAGTGCCACCAATACTACAAATTGTTGGGTTTGTGGTCTTTTACCATCTGTTATGCACGAGCACGACTTATTCATATCCCTACCCGTGTCTCATCTGGGGAGTTGTGAGGCTTGGTTTAAATTACTTTCAATGATGTAAATGCATTATACTGTGGACACTCAAAGGTTTTCAGAAAAGGATTATGAAATGATTTTAGCATATATTCATCAGGGATTCGACCCCGAGGGGAATATTGGAGAGGGAACCTTAGATCCGAATGCATGTATGAATATGTATACAACGCATGAAAATACCACTTGGTTGAAAAATGAGATTTTGGATTTTGTTGACTTTTATTTCACTCATTATCTTCGACGTTTTCAAGACCGAAATGTTACTGAAGATAGGGCTATTCCAGTGCCTATACTAAATAGTACCTCTGCGTTCTGTGTTCAGGGAGTAGGGTACATATCAGTAGGAGAAAGCCGATGTAATTACACTTATCAGTTGCATACTTTTAGCATCCCTCCATTGTTAACCCCTCCTAATGTATATTTTGTTTGTTGAGAAAATGCCTATACTTGCCTTCCACGAGGTTGGGCTGGACGTTGCTACCTGTCTTCCTGTACCCACCAGTCTATATTGCCCTTTCTAATTATCACAAGGATCACAGCTTAGATAATTGAAGTGTGCTTATAAGGAGGAATAAAAGAGAGATAGATATTACCGATATAGATCAGACAGATACTCCACCACAACATTTTACCCACATTATAAAAGGAGTGTTTCCCATTTGGAGGCCTATAATAACCAGCAAAGAAGTACGGCATTTGTCCAGAGTAGTTGAAGGGGTAATTAGCACTACTGCAGAAATATTGACTAATATAACCGTCAGCTGCAAGCGACCAGGCTCGTTTCGCTTCAAAATCGTATGGTTTTAGACGTCATCTTGGCAGATCGAGGAGGAGCATACCGTGTGATCAGCATACTGTGTTTATATTCCTGACTCCGCCCCCTCCGTTCATTTAGCTATCCAGAAGCTACATCGTTTGGCTTCCGAAATGCATGTGGAGACTGGTACATGGTCCCTCTCTGGTTGGTTCTGGGGTCTGTTCTCTTCTTGGGGATGGAAAATTCTGATAGTGCTGGCATGTATAGCCGGTATCATATTCATGTTTTGCCTTTGTGTACAATGTGGACCTGCATGTTGCTCTTATTGCTCAACTAAACTCACCTCCTCCGTGGCCGGCCCATCCCCAGCAGCAGTAAAGGCTCAGTTAGTTCAGCAGGAGCTCAAAGATTTAATGATGATTGATGAGGGAATATTTGAAGATTGAGCTGTTTTAGTTAGCTACATCATGCTAAAAGGGCCGTTCTGAGGGATAAAAAATAGATTTCCCATACATAAGGAGCAGCGGACCTATATTGTGTTAGCATGATGCATCTATACGTACCCTTTTTTTGCTAAAACTATATGTATATATTTTATATGCGCTTGCAGGGGGAAAACGTTTATTCATTTTTTGCGTATCTATTGCTAACAGAGTAGGCCGAGAACCATACAGACGCCATTTTCAAACCTATGATCGAACACGGGCTGTGATCACATCTTAGTCTCCGGCAGTTGTCAAGCCCCAGTTCATCTGAATTACTGGAAGCAGCTGAACGTAGGCTGTCTACTCGACTGTCCTGAGACTCAAGGTCGCATCTGGCTTTGGGTGCAATAAGCGCATTCCTGGAGGCGCCGTGCCTACACTCCCGGGCACCAAGATGAAAGGGAGTCACCACTCCTGACCTACCCAGTAATAAATAGCTAAGCTTTGAACTAATCATGTGTGCTGTATATGGTCCTTCCCTGGAGTTCGAGGGCCAACTGGTGTTTTTCCGTTTACTGTGATTATACGTGTTGAACCGAAAAGTATATAACCTCATGATTGAATACGAGCCAACAGTCTTCTCTGCGCACCTGATGGGTGCGGGTTGGAGACGCTCCTCTATAGCGTATTTTTGCTTAATAAATGATTGAACTTTCTTCACTGCCAACTGACTGACTATTTAGTAATGGGATTGGGGCTATAGCCCTTTATGTTATTGGTACTTCAGCATGTTCTTCCAATCAAAGGCGTTCGCAGGAACGTGCTGCTGCGATATGTCTTGTTGCTACTCCCGCAGGATATTTGCTAGCATGCAACGAGACTAGAAACAATTATTATTGTCTTCTGTTTAATATGGCATATTCTTTTTTCTTCTTCTGTTTAACCCCTTCGCTGCTAGGCTTTTCCCTCCCTGTGCTAAGCCTTTTTTAGCTATTTGGGGTAGGTCGCGCTTAGGCCCCTGTTACTTTTTGACCATATATCCACACCAAATTTTCGTCCATTACTTCCAACATCACAGGGATTCTAAAGGTACCCAGGGTTTGTGGATTCCAATGGAGGGGACCCAGAAATTAGCCAAAATACAGCAAGATCTTTTTTTTTTTAAATTGGGAAAAAGGGCTACAGATGAAAGTCTCTGGTTTTTCCCTGCAAATAGTATCAACAAAGGGGTCGTGGTGCTGAAATCACCATCTTCCCAGCTTTCAGGGACAAGCAGACTTTTGTTAAAAAAACAAAAAAACTTTACACAGTTTTGGCATTTTTCTGGAACTTCGCCTATTTTTGCTATTTTTTGTGCTTTCAACCTCCTTCCAGTTAATGGTAAAAATTGGTATGAAAGCAATGATGGATCCTGGAAAGCTAAACATTTCTGAAAAGAAGACAACATTTTGAATTCAGCAAGGGGTCATTTGTGTAGATCTTTTAAGGTTTTTGTATAGAAACTAACTGTTGAAAATAGAAAAAAATTTAAAATGAGTTACAAAAAACAGCCATTTCTGCCAACATTTTTACCTGTAACTTCTAATATTTTGTCAGATGTTTGAAAGCAATATTCAGTACATCTGTGGACCCTTCTGGTTGTGGGTATATATAGGACTTGTAGTTCACTAAGAATCCGAGGAGCCCAGATCCAATTACTGAGCAGCGTCTTTCAATGGTTTTATATTGTGTACTGGGTATATAGCAATTTATATGGAAAAATATAACTAGGAAAAATCGTTATGAAAGTCACCTATGTATTTCTGAAATGGGAACAAAATATAGAGTTTAGAACCAGTAGCTAGATTCACATCTCTGAAATTGTGGGTACCCATACCATCATGTGAATTATAGGTAATTTTTCAAAGCGACTTCTTTTTTACACATTGTCTTACATTTGCAAAGGCAGTAATGCATTGAAAGTCAATAGGTAATAACAGTTGCTCCACAATTTTGTTTTCCTCTACGTCTTCCAATAAAATTGATACCTCACTTGTGTGGGTAGGCGTAGTGGCCGCGACAGGAAACGGCCCAAAACGCAACGTTGACATACCACATTTTCACAATGAAAACTGACCCTTTTTTTGCAAAGTGCCTAGCTGTTGATTTTGAACCCTAGCTCTGCCGCCACCGAGGGAAACCTTGCAAACCGACACATTTATGAAAACTAGACACCCAGGGGAATTCAGGATGGGGTGAATTGTGTGGCTCTCACCAGGTTCTGTTACCCAGAATCCCTTGCAAACCTCAAAATTTGTCCCCCAAAAACACATTTTCCTCACATTTCTGTGGTGGAAAGTTCTGGAATCTGAGTAAATCCACAACATTCCACCTACCCCGCATTTACCAAAGTGTTTCGGTTAAAAATGATACCTCACTTGTATGGGTAGGCATAGTGCACGCAACAGGAGACAGCCCAAAACGCAATGTGGACGCACTACATTTTCACAGTGAAAACTGATTATTTTTTTTGCAAAGTGCCTCGCTGTAGATTGGGAACCCTAGCTCTGCCGGCACCTAGGTAAACCTAGCAAACCTATATATTTTTTAAAACTGGACAGCCAGGGGAATCCAGAATGGTGTGACTTGTCTGGCTCTCACCAGGTTCTGTTACCCAGAATCCCTTGCAAACCTCATAATTTGTGGTGGAAAGTTCTGGAATCACTGTGGATCCACAAAATTCCACTCAGCCGTATTACCCAAAGTCTTCCAAGGAAAATGGTACCTCACGTGTGCGGGTAGGCCTAGTGCCCGCACCAGGAAATGGCCCAAAATGCAACGTGGATATACCCCATTTTCACAGTGAAAACTGAACCTTTTTTTGCAAAGTGCCTAGCTGTAGAATCTAACCTTAGCTCTGGTGGCAAATAGGGAAACCTAGCAAACCTATAAATTTTTGAAAACTAGACACCCAGGGGAATCTAGGATGGAGTGGCTTGTCTGGCTCTCACTAGGTTCTGTTACCCATAATCCCTTGTAAACCTCAAAATGTGTCCCCAAAAAACACATTTTCCTCACATTTCTGTGGAGGAAAGTTCTGGAATCTTTGTGGATCCACAAAATTCCACCCACTCCGCATTACCCAAAATCTACGGGAAAAAATGGTACCTCACTTGTGTGGGTAGGCGTAGTGCCTGTGACACGAAATGGCACAAAACACAACGTGGACACACCTCATTTTCACAGTGAAAACAGACCCTTTTTTCCAAAGTGCCTCGCTGTGAATTTTGAACCCTACCTCTGCCGGCATCTATGCAAAACAAGCAAACCTTTACATTTTTAGAACTAGACACACAGGGGAATCCAGGATGGTGTGTCTTGTCGGTCTCCCACCTGGTTCTGTTACCCATAATCCCTTGTAAACCTCAAAATGTGTCCCCAAAAACCACATTTTCCTCACATTTCTGTGGTGGAAAGTTCTGGAATCTTTGTGGATCCACAAAATTCCACCCACCCCGCATTACCCAAAATCTACGGAAAAAAATGGTACCTCACTTGTGTGGGTAGGCGTAGTGCCTGTGACACGAAATGGCCCAAAACACAACGTGGACACACCTCATTTTCACATTGAAAACTGACCCTTTTTTGCAAAGTGCCTCGCTGTGAATTTTGAACCCTACCTCTGCCGGCATCTATGGAAAACAAGCAAACCTTTACATTTTTAGAACTAGACACACAGGGGAATCCAGGATGGGGTGTCTTGTCTGGCTCTCACCAGGTTCTGTTACCCAGAATCCTTTGCAAACCTCAAAATTTGTACAAAAAAACCACATTTTACTCACATTTCTGTGGTGGAAAGTTCTGGAATCTGTATTGATCCACAAAGTTCCACCCACATCATATTTCCCAACATTTTTCGAGAAAAACAATACCTCACTTGTGTGTATAGGCCTAGTGCCCGCAACAGGAAATGGCCAAAGATGCAACGTGGACACACCTCATTTTCACAGTGAAAACTGACCCTTTTTTTGCAATGTGCGTAGCTGTAGATTTTGAACCCTAGCTCTGCCGGCACCTAAGGAAAGCTAGCAAACCTATACATTTTTTAAAACTAGACACCCAGGGGAATCTAGGATGGGGTGACTTATCTGGCTCTCACCAGGTTCTGTTACCATTATCCCTTGCAAATGTCAAACTCTGTCAAACAAAAAACATTTTCCTCACATTTCTGTGGTGGAAAGTTCTGGAATCTGAGTAGATCCACAAATTTCGGCGAAGGCCAAAAACTTTTTGAGGAGACTTCAAAATTACCTATCACAAAACAATCTGGTTTTGCAATGGGGGTCACCTGGGTTTTTGGCCCCGGGCTCGGTGGACATCTTGGGAAACCCACCAAACCCACAAATTTCTGAAAACTAGACTCCCGGGGGAGTCCAGTGAGGTATGGCTTGCATGGGTCCCCCAACATTTTCCTACCCAGAATCCCCTGCAAACCTCAAACTTTGCTGAAAAAAACACTTTTCTCTCAAATTTCTGTGTAGGAAAGTTCTGGAATCTGCGTGGATCCACAAATTTCCCACCACTCAGCGGTCCCCAGGTCTCCCGATAAAAGGGGAACCTCACTCGCGTGGGTGGGTCAAGTACCCGCGTCAGGCAGGTCCCAAAATTCAACGTGGACACACCTCATTTTCACAGTGAAAATGGACCCTTATTCTGCCGGCACCAAGGGAAACCTAGCAAACCTATAAATGTTTGAAAACTAGACACCCAGGGGAATCTAGGATGGAGTGGCTTGTCTGGCTCTCACTAGGTTCTGTTACCCATAATCCCTTGTAAACCTCAAAATGTGTCCCCAAAAACCACATTTTCCTCACATTTCTGTGGAGGAAAGTTCTGGAATCTTTGTGGATCCACAAAATTCCACCCCCTCCGCATTACCCAAAATCTACGGGAAAAAATGGTACCTCACTTGTGTGGGTAGGCGTAGTGCCTGTGACACGAAATGGCACAAAACACAACGTGGACACACCTCATTTTCACAGTGAAAACTGACCCTTTTTTCCAAAGTGCCTCGCTGTGAATTTTGAACCCTACCTCTGCCGGCATCTATGGAAAACAAGCAAACCTTTACATTTTTAGAACTAGACACACAGGGGAATCCAGGATGGGGTGTCTTGTCTGGTTCTCATCAGGTTCTGTTACCAAGAATCCTTTGCAAACCTCAACATTTGTACAAAAAACACATTTTACTCACATTTCTGTGGTGGAAAGTTATGGAATCTGCATTGATCCACAAAGTTTCACCCACATCATATTTCCCAACATTTTTCGAGAAAAACAATACCTCACTTGTGTGTATAGGCCTAGTGCCCGCATCAGGAAATGGCCAAAAATGCAACGTGGACACACCTCATTTTCACAGTGAAAACTGACCCTTTTTTTGCAATGTGCCTAGCTGTAGATTTTGAACCCTAGCTCTTCCGGCACCTAAGGAAAGCTAGCAAACCTATACATTTTTGAAATCTAGACACCCAGGGGAATCTAGGATGGGGTGACTTATCTGGCTCTCACCAGGTTCTGTTACCATTATCCCTAGCAAATGTCAAAATCTATCAAACAAAAAACATTTTCCTCACATTTCTGTGGTGGAAAGTTCTGGAATCTGAGTAGATCCAAAAATTTCGGCGAAGGCCAAAAACTTTTTGAGGAGACTTCAAAATTACCTATCACAAAACAATCTGGTTTTGCAATGGGGGTCATCTGGGTTTTTGGCCCCGGGCTCGGTGGACATCTTGGGAAACCCACCAAACCCACAAATTTCTAAAAACTAGACTCCCGGGGGAGTCTAGTGAGGTATGGCTTGCAAGGGTCCCCCAACATTTTCCTACCCAGAATCCCCTGCAAACCTCAAACTTTGCTGAAAAAATCCCTTTTCTCTCAAATTTCTGTGTAGGAAAGTTTTGGAATCTGCGTGGATCCACAAATTTCCCACCACTCAGCGTTCCCCTGGTCTCCCGATAAAAGTGGTACCTCACTCGCGTGGGTGGGTCAAGTACCCACGTCAGGCAGGTGCCCAAAATTCAACGTGGACACACCTCATTTTCACAGTGAAAATGGACCCTTATTCTGCCGGCACCAAGGGAAACCTAGCAAACCTATACATTTTTTAAAACTAGACACCCAGGGGAATCTAGGATGGAGTGGCTTGTCTGGCTGTCACCAGGTTCTATTACCCAGAATCCCTTGCAAACCTCAAAATTTGTCAAACAAAAAACATTTTCCTCACATTTCTGTGGTGGAAAGTTCTGGAATCTGAGTAGATCCACAAATTTGCTACCACTCAGCGTTCCCTCAGCTCTCCTGATAAAAATGGTACCTCACTCATGTGGGTCATAGATCTCAGAAAATCGATCTACAAAGTGATCAATGACAGGCTGATTCTTAAAAAAACTGTCACAATCAGGGTGATCTTGTGGCAACGCTAAACCATTATCGACAAAATGCAGCATCCGAAGCAGAAGCAAATACCTATCACGACTCATGCCTGCCAGAAATATAGCCGTTGCCATCAAAGGACTAGTAGACCAATATGAAGACATTGATGGCTTCCTTAGCAAGCCCATCAAAAAGGTTAACCCCAAGAACTTCTTCAAGTCATCCAGATTTGTGGAAGTCCACCGGGTAGCGCTAGAGTGGGGCCTAAGGCTGGCACTGTTGGCTCTCAAATACTGTTCAGCATACAAGTCTTCTTAACAATCTCTGCCAAAAATACATCGTCCATAAACAACTGGAAAAGAAAATTATCAGCAAAAAGTTTTCAGTATTCACTCTACACCCTGGAACACCAGCAAAGTCTGGCAATGCTGGCTGCACCATGCCCTGGGCAAGTCAGAGGTCAGCACTTCCAACGGGAAGCCTTGCAGCCTCAGGCTGCAGCCCAGATGCCTCTTGCTGCACTATTGGCACATCAAAGTCCTCCTCTAAAACAGACACTTTATCCGCACTAAGAGTAGCTTCATCCGCACTGGAAGTAGTTTCATCATCCGAAATTCCCATGGACTGAAAACTCACTGCCTGAATCTTCCACTCCCTCCTCTGCCTCAGATGCAGAGTCAGTCGATGAACCATGGTCAGAAGAAGACTCAAAAAGCATACCAACAACCTGCTTAGCAGTAATCCTGCGGCTAGCCATAATCCTTACTAAGAAAGGAGACTGCATAAACAAGTCAACAACAACCAACACTGTGCAAAATAAGTAATAAACAAAGTGTGGCTTTAGCACAAAAATCTATATGCTCAAAAACAAAATGATTATCTTGCCAAAGATAGCTACACTCACTAGCACCTACTCTGCAGAGACACACAAAAAGCAACGATATCCCACTAGAAAGAAAAAACAAAACCAATTACTCATATAACAACAAAGTACACATCAAGCACTAATGCAAAAAGATTTTGACACTCACAAAACAAAAGCCAAACAGACTGCTGTTATTACACCATTTGCAAAAACACATTCATGGAGGGAAATGAAACTCATTTAGAGTAAATAGTACAAAACAGTTTCTCTTACCAAACACACGCAACTAGCAACTACACAAACTGCAGAACCACCAGTAACGAAACCGCAACCTGGAACAGTCTAAAGAGCGAAAGCCTTGAACTAGAATAAAATGGAGAAATAAAAAATTACAATTACATTTCACAAAAAGTAAACAAATTAAAATTATAACACACTATGGGTCAGATGTAGGTCGGCAAATACCGGTCGGTAACGGCCGATTTCGGCCATTACCGACCGGTATTTGCAAATGGAGATGTAGGGGGCCTTTTATTTACAGAATCGTTATATTTACCGATTCGGTATATTTACAGAATCGGTAAAATACAGAATCGGTAAATATATCGATTCTGCAAATCAATTTGTAGGTGGCACTTCAAAGAGTGCCACAGGCCCTTTAGGAGTCGGTATTTACCACCCAATCCTATTGGGTGGTAAAATATCGAATTCCAGTGTACATGCACATCTGTGCATGCACACCTGTGCCAAGTGACACACAGACATGCCCTTAGGGCATGTCTGTGTGCCACATGGCACACAAGCCTGCAATTGGGGTGCTACAGGGTGTCAAAGTTCCCCCTGCCAGGATTCGGTATTTACCGATTCGGTAAATACTGAATCGGTATTTCCCATTGATTCCTAAGGGCTTCAAGGCCCAAGGAAGCAATGGGAAATACTGATTCGGTATTTACCGAATCGGTAAATACCGAATCTTACAGAATCGGTAATTGTAAAAGAAAAATTACCTACATCTGCCTACTTCCAATTTACCTACTCTTAAATACCGAATCGTTATGATTCGGTATTTAAGAGTAGGTAAATCGGAATTACCTACATCTGGCCCTATGTCACTACCCAAAAGGGTCAATCTGCCAGATGGGTCTTGAAATAGGGCTGAGAAAAATGGGGATTAGGTGATGTTTTCTGCCAGGCCAATCTGTTCTCCAGGTGGGGCAGAAAACAGCAGACAGAAATTTGCCACCCTTGCAAAACAAAAAATAGATTCCTGGTGCCTAGTAGGGTTTTCTGACTCCCCCCTCCCACCTAGGGCAGAACGGCCAAAAAAAGGTGCAGATCTGTCCCCCAGCGGGGCAGAAAATACATTAACATAATTTAACCCCCTTGGAAGCAACCCTTGGCCAAGGGGTTGCTTCCATTACATTTAAAAGAAAATCCCTGGTGTGGAGACTTCTGCCCCCCACACCGGGGACAGAAAGGCCAAAATAAGGGCCGACTGCCCCCGGGGGGGCTGGGGAGGGTAGAAGAAACATCCACAAATGATGACCCCTTTGGAAGCAAACCTTGCCCAAGGGGTCGCTTCAATTTAATTGAATTAATCCCTGGTTAATCCCTGGTGGTTAGTGGGGGTTTCTGCCCCCCGGGGCAGAAAGGCCAAAAAACATGCAGATCTGCCCGGGGGAGCAGAAAAAACATCCAAACAATATGTACCCCATTGGAAGCGACCCTTGCCCAAGGGCTTGCTTCCATTTAAAAATTAATACCATCCCTGGTGTCTAGTGGGGTTTTCTCTTAAGGGCAGAAAAGTAAAAAAAAATGCGCTGATCTGCCCCCCGGGGGAAGGGGGCAGAAAAAACATGCACACATGTTATGCCCCTTTGGAAGCGACCCTTGCCCATCACTTTTAACTTAGTCTAGAGATTTTCTCTGTAAAACATTTTTTTTGATTTGTCCTATGGTTTTGAGTATTACTTGCATGGTTTTTAGGACTCACTAGAGTCAGCGCATGCCCTGCTCTTGCCAGACATTTAGTAGCTGCTTAAAAAAGGCTACCTTGCCGGCCACCAGCTTGCTAGAACGCGCACAAGCGCACGCGATGTGCACAGCACTTTTTCCCATTGCGTGCGCACAACTCGCATCACCACTCACGTTTTTTTCGTTTATTATTTACATCGCAGCCGCGCGGCCAATGCTTGTTCTTTCCGGACTCCAGGCATTTTGCACAGTAACCCAACCCTTAGTGCTTTAAAGCCTCAGAAAATAAATTACTGGCTATTACTATGTGGGGAGGGACTATCATCCCCACAGACTACTCATCAGGGCAACATGTGTGCATTCTAGGGTGTGGAAAGAGACTTGCATCTCTGCACTGAGACAGGGCAACAGGCAAATGCTGTAGGGTGTGGGAGGGGACTGGACTTCCCACATAGACACTCACCAGGTTGACAGACATGTGCTGTTGTTGTGAGGAGAGTGTGACTTCTGCACACAGACCACTTCCCAGGGCGATGGGCGTGCGCTGTAGTGTGTGGGAAGGGACTGGCTTCTCCACTTCAGCCATTCTCCAGAATGACAGGCATGCACGGTAGGTTGTGGGGAGGGAGTGACTTTTCTGCAAAGACCACTCCCCAGAAGGTGTGGGGAGAAAGATGCTTCTCTGCACAGACCACCCCCTCAAGTGGCACATGTGCTCTGTAGGGTGTGGGATGGGACTGGACTCTCTACATAGACCACTCCAAAGAACCAGTCGTGGCAATGTAGGGTGGGGGAGTGGCTTCTCACACAGACCAGTCCCCAGGGTGATGGGTGTAGTCTGTAGGGTGTGGGGAGGGACTTTTTTTGCATAGAACACTCCCCAGGGTGATATGCATGTATGCATGTGGTAACTGCAAACACAACAATGATGGACAGAATGTGGATCAATGTCACACATTCACCCCAGTCCAAAGATCTGGGCCCAAATCCATCGTTTTTCCACTCCACACCACCCTGGGTTAGACAATGGCGATATGCAAATCAGCGCTGACCCTGTGCCCCATGGGAACAGTCCAGTCCGAACTACAAAAGCCATGTCCTTCCCAGAACGGAAACAAGCATCCGAGGACCGGACCGATTTCGAGGTAACACCTCTCTTAAGCCCGGCTAGCTTGATTCCAGTGGTGTGGAGTGCCTGGGACTCACGTCTGAGCATCCCCAGTACACTTAGAGCGGTAACTGCAAACACAACAATGATGGACAGAATGTGGATCAATGTCACACATTCACCCCAGTCCAAAGATCTGGGCCCAAATCCATCGTTTTTCCACTCCACACCACCCTGGGTTAGACAATGGCGATATGCAAATCAGCGCTGACCCTGTGCCCCATGGGAACAGTCCAGTCCGAACTACAAAAGCCATGTCCTTCCCAGAACGGAAACAAGCATCCGAGGACCGGCCCGGTTTCGAGGTAACACCTCTCTTCAGCCCGGCTAGCTTGATTCCAGTGGTGTGGAGTGCCTGGGACTCACGTCTGAGCATCCCCAGTACACTTAGAGCGGTAACTGCAAACACAACAATGATGGACAGAATGTGGATCAATGTCACACATTCACCCCAGTCCAAAGATCTGGGCCCAAATCCATCGTTTTTCCACTCCACACCACCCTGGGTTAGACAATGGCGATATGCAAATCAGCGCTGACCCTGTGCCCCATGGGAACAGTCCAGTCCGAACTACAAAAGCCATGTCCTTCCCAGAACGGAAACAAGCATCCGAGGACCGGCCCGGTTTCGAGGTAACACCTCTCTTCAGCCCGGCTAGCTTGATTCCAGTGGTGTGGAGTGCCTGGGACTCACGTCTGAGCATCCCCAGTACACTTAGAGCGGTAACTGCAAACACAACAATGATGGACAGAATGTGGATCAATGTCACACATTCACCCCAGTCCAAAGATCTGGGCCCAAATCCATCGTTTTTCCACTCCACACCACCCTGGGTTAGACAATGGCGATATGCAAATCAGCGCTGACCCTGTGCCCCATGGGAACAGTCCAGTCCGAACTACAAAAGCCATGTCCTTCCCAGAACGGAAACAAGCATCCAAAGACCGGCCCGGTTTCGAGGTAACACCTCTCTTCAGCCCGGCTAGCTTGATTCCAGTGGTGTGGAGTGCCTGGGACTCACGTCTGAGCATCCCCAGTACACTTAGAGCGGTAACTGCAAACACAACAATGATGGACAGAATGTGGATCAATGTCACACTTTCACCCCAGTCCAAAGATCTGGGCCCAAATCCATTGTTTTTCCACTCCACACCACCCTGGGTTAGACAATGGCGATATGCAAATCAGCGCTGACGCTGTGCCCCATGGAAACAGTCCAGTCCGAACTACAAAAGCCATGTCCTTCCCAGAACGGAAACAAGCATCCGAGGACCGGCCCGGTTTCGAGGTAACACCTCTCTTCAGCCCGGCTAGCTTGATTCCAGTGGTGTGGAGTGCCTGGGACTCACGTCTGAGCATCCCCAGTACACTTAGAGCGGTAACTGCAAACACAACAATGATGGACAGAATGTGGATCAATGTCACACATTCACCCCAGTCCAAAGATCTGGGCCCAAATCCATCGTTTTTCCACTCCACACCACCCTGGGTTAGACAATGGCGATATGCAAATCAGCGCTGACCCTGTGCCCCATGGGAACAGTCCAGTCCGAACTACAAAAGCCATGTCCTTCCCAGAACGGAAACAAGCATCCGAGGACCGGCCCGGTTTCGAGGTAACACCTCTCTTCAGCCCGGCTAGCTTGATTCCAGTGGTGTGGAGTGCCTGGGACTCACGTCTGAGCATCCCCAGTACACTTAGAGCGGTAACTGCAAACACAACAATGATGGACAGAATGTGGATCAATGTCACACATTCACCCCAGTCCAAAGATCTGGGCCCAAATCCATCGTTTTTCCACTCCACACCACCCTGGGTTAGACAATGGCGATATGCAAATCAGCGCTGACCCTGTGCCCCATGGGAACAGTCCAGTCCGAACTACAAAAGCCATGTCCTTCCCAGAACGGAAACAAGCATCCGAGGACCGGCCCGGTTTCGAGGTATCACCTCTCTTCAGCCCGGCTAGCTTGATTCCAGTGGTGTGGAGTGCCTGGGACTCACGTCTGAGCATCCCCAGTACACTTAGAGCGGTAACTGCAAACACAACAATGATGGACAGAATGTGGATCAATGTCACACATTCACCCCAGTCCAAAGATCTGGGCCCAAATCCATCGTTTTTCCACTCCACACCACCCTGGGTTAGACAATGGCGATATGCAAATCAGCGCTGACCCTGTGCCCCATGGGAACAGTCCAGTCCGAACTACAAAAGCCATGTCCTTCCCAGAACGGAAACAAGCATCCGAGGACCGGCCCGGTTTCGAGGTAACACCTCTCTTCAGCCCGGCTAGCTTGATTCCAGTGGTGTGGAGTGCCTGGGACTCACGTCTGAGCATCCCCAGTACACTTAGAGCGGTAACTGCAAACACAACAATGATGGACAGAATGTGGATCAATGTCACACATTCACCCCAGTCCAAAGATCTGGGCCCAAATCCATTGTTTTTCCACTCCACACCACCCTGGGTTAGACAATGGCGATATGCAAATCAGCGCTGACCCTGTGCCCCATGGGAACAGTCCAGTCCGAACTACAAAAGCCATGTCCTTCCCAGAACGGAAACAAGCATCCGAGGACCGGCCCGGTTTCGAGGTAACACCTCTCTTCAGCCCGGCTAGCTTGATTCCAGTGGTGTGGAGTGCCTGGGACTCACGTCTGAGCATCCCCAGTACACTTAGAGCGGTAACTGCAAACACAACAATGATGGACAGAATGTGGATCAATGTCACACATTCACCCCAGTCCAAAGATCTGGGCCCAAACCCATCGTTTTTCCACTCCACACCACCCTGGGTTAGACAATGGCGATATGCAAATCAGCGCTGACCCTGTGCCCCATGGGAACAGTCCAGTCCGAACTGCAAAAGCCATGTCCTTCCCAGAACGGAAACAAGCATCCGAGGACCGGCCCGGTTTCGAGGTAACACCTCTCTTCAGCCCGGCTAGCTTGATTCCAGTGGTGTGGAGTGCCTGGGACTCATGTCTGAGCATCCCCAGTACACTTAGAGCGGTAACTGCAAACACAACAATGATGGACAGAATGTGGATCAATGTCACACATTCACCCCAGTCCAAAGATCTGGGCCCAAATCCATCGTTTTTCCACTCCACACCACCCTGGGTTAGACAATGGCGATATGCAAATCAGCGCTGACCCTGTGCCCCATGGGAACAGTCCAGTCCGAACTACAAAAGCCATGTCCTTCCCAGAACGGAAACAAGCATCCGAGGACCGGCCCGGTTTCGAGGTAACACCTCTCTTCAGCCCGGCTAGCTTGATTCCAGTGGTGTGGAGTGCCTGGGACTCACGTCTGAGCATCCCCAGTACACTTAGAGCGGTAACTGCAAACACAACAATGATGGACAGAATGTGGATCAATGTCACACATTCACCCCAGTCCAAAGATCTGGGCCCAAATCCATCGTTTTTCCACTCCACACCACCCTGGGTTAGACAATGGCGATATGCAAATCAGCGCTGACCCTGTGCCCCATGGGAACAGTCCAGTCCGAACTACAAAAGCCATGTCCTTCCCAGAACGGAAACAAGCATCCGAGGACCGGCCCGGTTTCGAGGTAACACCTCTCTTCAGCCCGGCTAGCTTGATTCCAGTGGTGTGGAGTGCCTGGGACTCACGTCTGAGCATCCCCAGTACACTTAGAGCGGTAACTGCAAACACAACAATGATGGACAGAATGTGGATCAATGTCACACATTCACCCCAGTCCAAAGATCTGGGCCCAAATCCATCGTTTTTCCACTCCACACCACCCTGGGTTAGACAATGGCGATATGCAAATCAGCGCTGACCCTGTGCCCCATGGGAACAGTCCAGTCCGAACTAGGCCCAGGCACTCCACACCACTGGAATCAAGCTAGCCGGGCTGATGAGAGGTGTTACCTCGAAACCGGGCCGGTCCTCGGATGCTTGTTTCCGTTCTGGGAAGGACATGGCTTTTGTAGTTCGGACTGGACTGTTCCCATGGGGCACAGGGTCAGCGCTGATTTGCATATCGCCATTGTCTAACCCAGGGTGGTGTGGAGTGGAAAAACGATGGATTTGGGCCCAGATCTTTGGACTGGGGTGAATGTGTGACATTGATCCACATTCTGTCCATCACTGTTGTGTTTGCAATTACCGCTCTAAGTGTACTGGGGATGCTCAGACGTGAGTCCCAGGCACTCCACACCACTGGAATCAAGCTAGCCGGGCTGATGAGAGGTGTTACCTCGAAACCGGGCCGGTCCTCGGATGCTTGTTTCCGTTCTGGGAAGGACATGGCTTTTGTAGTTCGGACTGGACTGTTCCCATGGGGCACAGGGTCAGCGCTGATTTGCATATCGCCATTGTCTAACCCAGGGTGGTGTGGAGTGGAAAAACGATGGATTTGGGCCCAGATCTTTGGACTGGGGTGAATGTGTGACATTGATCCACATTCTGTCCATCACTGTTGTGTTTGCAATTACTGCTCTAAGTGTACTGGGGATGCTCAGACGTGAGTCCCAGGCACTCCACACCACTGGAATCAAGCTAGCCGGGCTGATGAGAGGTGTTACCTCGAAACCGGGCCGGTCCTCGGATGCTTGTTTCCGTTCTGGGAAGGACATGGCTTTTGTAGTTCGGACTGGACTGTTCCCATGGGGCACAGGGTCAGCGCTGATTTGCATATCGCCATTGTCTAACCCAGGGTGGTGTGGAGTGGAAAACGATGGATTTGGGCCCAGATCTTTGGACTGGGGTGAATGTGTGACATTGATCCACATTCTGTCCATCACTGTTGTGTTTGCAATTACCGCTCTAAGTGTACTGGGGATGCTCAGACGTGAGTCCCAGGCACTCCACACCACTGGAATCAAGCTAGCCGGGCTGATGAGAGGTGTTACCTCGAAACCGGGCCGGTCCTCGGATGCTTGTTTCCGTTCTGGGAAGGACATGGCTTTTGTAGTTCGGACTGGACTGTTCCCATGGGGCACAGGGTCAGCGCTGATTTGCATATCGCCATTGTCTAACCCAGGGTGGTGTGGAGTGGAAAAACGATGGATTTGGGCCCAGATCTTTGGACTGGGGTGAATGTGTGACATTGATCCACATTCTGTCCATCACTGTTGTGTTTGCAATTACCGCTCTAAGTGTACTGGGGATGCTCAGACGTGAGTCCCAGGCACTCCACACCACTGGAATCAAGCTAGCCGGGCTGATGAGAGGTGTTACCTCGAAACCGGGCCGGTCCTCGGATGCTTGTTTCCGTTCTGGGAAGGACATGGCTTTTGTAGTTCGGACTGGACTGTTCCCATGGGGCACAGGGTCAGCGCTGATTTGCATATCGCCATTGTCTAACCCAGGGTGGTGTGGAGTGGAAAAACGATGGATTTGGGCCCAGATCTTTGGACTGGGGTGAATGTGTGACATTGATCCACATTCTGTCCATCACTGTTGTGTTTGCAATTACCGCTCTAAGTGTACTGGGGATGCTCAGACGTGAGTCCCAGGCACTCCACACCACTGGAATCAAGCTAGCCGGGCTGATGAGAGGTGTTACCTCGAAACCGGGCCAGTCCTCGGATGCTTGTTTCCGTTCTGGGAAGGACATGGCTTTTGTAGTTCGGACTGGACTGTTCCCATGGGGCACAGGGTCAGCGCTGATTTGCATATCGCCACTGTCTAACCCAGGGTGGTGTGGAGTGGAAAAACGATGGATTTGGGCCCAGATCTTTGGACTGGGGTGAATGTGTGACATTGATCCACATTCTGTCCATCACTGTTGTGTTTGCAATTACCGCTCTAAGTGTACTGGGGATGCTCAGACGTGAGTCCCAGGCACTCCACACCACTGGAATCAAGCTAGCCGGGCTGATGAGAGGTGTTACCTCGAAACCGGGCCGGTCCTCGGATGCTTGTTTCCGTTCTGGGAAGGACATGGCTTTTGTAGTTCGGACTGGACTGTTCCCATGGGGCACAGGGTCAGCGCTGATTTGCATATCGCCATTGTCTAACCCAGGGTGGTGTGGAGTGGAAAAACGATGGATTTGGGCCCAGATCTTTGGACTGGGGTGAATGTGTGACATTGATCCACATTCTGTCCATCACTGTTGTGTTTGCAATTACCGCTCTAAGTGTACTGGGGATGCTCAGACGTGAGTCCCAGGCACTCCACACCACTGGAATCAAGCTAGCCGGGCTGATGAGAGGTGTTACCTCGAAACCGGGCCGGTCCTCGGATGCTTGTTTCCGTTCTGGGAAGGACATGGCTTTTGTAGTTCGGACTGGACTGTTCCCATGGGGCACAGGGTCAGCGCTGATTTGCATATCGCCATTGTCTAACCCAGGGTGGTGTGGAGTGGAAAAACGATGGATTTGGGCCCAGATCTTTGGACTGGGGTGAATGTGTGACATTGATCCACATTCTGTCCATCACTGTTGTGTTTGCAATTACCGCTCTAAGTGTACTGGGGATGCTCAGACGTGAGTCCCAGGCACTCCACACCACTGGAATCAAGCTAGCCGGGCTGATGAGAGGTGTTACCTCGAAACCGGGCCGGTCCTCGGATGCTTGTTTCCGTTCTGGGAAGGACATGGCTTTTGTAGTTCGGACTGGACTGTTCCCATGGGGCACAGGGTCAGCGCTGATTTGCATATCGCCATTGTCTAACCCAGGGTGGTGTGGAGTGGAAAAACGATGGATTTGGGCCCAGATCTTTGGACTGGGGTGAATGTGTGACATTGATCCACATTCTGTCCATCACTGTTGTGTTTGCAATTACCGCTGTAAGTGTACTGGGGATGCTCAGACGTGAGTCCCAGGCACTCCACACCACTGGAATCAAGCTAGCCGGGCTGATGAGAGGTGTTACCTCGAAACCGGGCCGGTCCTCGGATGCTTGTTTCCGTTCTGGGAAGGACATGGCTTTTGTAGTTCGGACTGGACTGTTCCCATGGGGCACAGGGTCAGCGCTGATTTGCATATCGCCATTGTCTAACCCAGGGTGGTGTGGAGTGGAAAAACGATGGATTTGGGCCCAGATCTTTGGACTGGGGTGGATGTGTGACATTGATCCACATTCTGTCCATCACTGTTGTGTTTGCAATTACTGCATGTGGTGTAGTACATAGTAACTAGACCTTCGCATATCATATCATCCCATGGGTGGCTTGCGGAAGTCAGTAAGGCCTCTTGCACTTGAGTAAGCCTCCCACAGGATCATGAAAACCCCCTAAAAAGTATCTCTAGACATATGGCACCTGGGGGCATCCCTCTAGTACCCTGCACACAAGATCCAGTAAGTCATGTAACATCCTACTCTGGGCCCTAATTCCATTTGTTTTTAATTCAGGGCCTGAGGACTTAGTCCCCGTGTCCTGAAATAATGTCTGCAACATTTCTCTTCATGATGCAGCCAGCCAATGAAAGTGCAAGCTCCCACAGAAACAAGATGGTAAGGGCGTGAAAAAATCCCCCTTAACCAATCAGATCTCTGCAATATTTCAAGCTATGTGATTGCTGAACCGCAGCGAGCCGCCCACCAGCCCAACCATCTAGATAGGCAAAGGTTTTGAACCTTAAGTTCTCAAAAACGAATGAACGGCTTTACACCATAAAAGCATGATTTCTGGACCAAGATCTAGTATTATGCCAAATCTGGTGTAATTCCTTTCAGCAATTTTTGTGGTATTGCTATTCAATTGTTCATATGGAAAACTGAATGGGTAAATTGCGTTTTGGTATCCCCTTTTTTCTCAGCCTCGCTTGACCAATCACCCAAAACTTTTCATTAAGGAGCTGAGGTGAATAAACTTTTTTAAATAAAGTTTCTTGAAAATTTATCATACAGCATAAAAGTTATCTGCAAACCATAAAACACTCCTCTGATGGCAACTAGGTCCAGTAGGCTCCAATCACAGTATAAGGGAAAATAAGTTATGACCCTATAACATATAGAAGTATCCTAGTAATTGAAGACGCGCCTGCATGGTGGCAGCTGGTTTCTGACATCCTGCAACAGGGGCTTCTGACTAATTTTACAGTTAGGCAAAAAGGAAATTCAACTGTCAGAACCAGCCTCGGTGTAAAGCATTTTTCTCTTCATGTTCAATCACAGAGGCAGCATGGTCCCGCAATCCCCTGAAAGCATCCAACGGCCAATGGATAGCATAAACTGGGTGCCGACTGACACTCCCAAAGAAAAGGGGGTTCGGGAACAAATGGCAAACTAACAAAAGTCACAGCACTGTTACCTGACCTTTCCCCAGTGCCAGGAGGGGCACACTGTTTGCAGCTTCCTCTACAACTAGTGGATATATTACTTTTGAAATGAAATGGCAGTAATGGTCCTTACCCAAATAAGGTCCTTCCTGTAAATGGAGAGGCTCCCTGTTAAGAGTTGCAAGGAGGAAGGAAGATGACACATCTCGGCAACGTTGTGGCTTCTGTAGAACCACTCTATGGAACAATGTTGATTAGTCATGCCCTCCTAACATGATTTATTTGACAGGACATACATACATTGCCAACACTTATTTCACAAGCACAAGAAGCTTCACACAATACCACAAGTGTTCACTGAGTCCATGCAGGGTCGCAAGGAGCAGTTCTGCACATATAGTCAATAGTTTCCCTGAAAGGCTATTGCTGTTGTCTCTGGTTTGTAAATGTAGCACCTTTGTAAATGTAGCACAAGAAATATACTCAGGTGTACTGAACCTGTCTCTGTGACCGTCCCTTAGTTTTGACAATGTACAAGTGGCCATGATTGGTGGTCATACTCACTGTGCCACTGTCTCTGGGTCCAAAACCACAAAGTGGCGGAGTGTGATACTAAGGTGTCCTGAGCACTCACCGCCTGACTCCGAGGTCCGCACTCACCATGTGTGTCTGATCCGGCTCTGGACCCTTGTGGGCTGTCAATTCCACTAACCAGGAAAATCAATGCGAAGCATCGAGCACTTCTTGGTGGTGTTTAAATAACTTGGGAATCCCAAGATGGCAGCCAAGATGTGGGCGGCCTCGTGGGAGTTCCTTGGGTGGCACTAGTAACAAAGGGCCGTCCTAGCTGGAAGCATTGTAGCCCAGCAACAGAGGGTCACCTCAGTTACACTGCCCCAGCGGGAAAGGGCCAGACAAAATGAAAAATGAAAAAGAGCCTTCACCTACTCAGGGCCAGCCAGCCAGCCAGCCAGCCAGAAAGCTCCTGCACGAAGAATGCAGAAGACTTGGCCCAGGATAAGCCGTCTATCGAGTCTTCAAGGGAATGGATTATCTGCAAGAGATGCCTGGAAATCCACAGTGGTTATCTGGAGAACATTAAGAGTAAGGAACCAGTGTGCAGCAGAACCTATGTAACTGTAGTGCTCTTAAGTATTGAGCATGTGCCGTGTCCCAACCGTAGAATGGGGGTAATGTGTGATGTTTTAGAGTATGTAATGCCAAGCAGTGGACCGTGGCAACCAGGAGCTGGCCGGAGAATGGGTGAGAAAACCTAACACTCTGGCTACTCACAGGGTGTGACTTGGTGGAGGCCATGAGGCTTGGATGCATTCCTGTCTGCTAAAAATGGAGGTGAGGGAACTGGGACAAGTGTTAGGATTTGGCTCCAATCACTGGCTGGTACACAGACTAAATCTTGCTCCTCCACCTATACCCCCATCTCTTCAGAACATTCCCGGACTGCGGGAAGAAGTATCCTTGCTTCTGCTGGAAGAAGTGGACTTAACAAGGACTCTAAGACTTCTGAACCCTGCTAGCAAGCAGAGACTGCAACTGCTCTCCAAAGGTCATTTGGTTGGCCTCCTGTTTACCTGTTTCAGGGGCACAAAAAGCAGAAGCACCCCTGATTCCAAGTGTGCCCAGCTGACTAAAGAGGTCTAATCCCTAAAGGAGACCTGGGAGGAGAAAGACCGGATGCCCCGAATGCTGCCCTGGGGAGCATGTGACTGCGGGCTGACCAGAAGAAGCTTTCCTAATAATTGGAGGCTAAGTTTGAAGGTAAAGACTTTGACCTGGACAACTCGCTTGGTGTATTCAACCTCCACTCCATTACTGTTGGGCAGATATGTTGCCTAGGTCCTCGTCCACAGCAAACTTAATTTTGTTTTTACAAAGCGTTTGACTAATTTTTAGGTCATTTTTCCTTAAAACTTTAAAAATTCATATCTCTAATTCCCCTTGTCCTATTATGATTGTCTTGGTGTTTTTTGCTCATTAATCTTTTCTCTCTTTTTTCTAAATTAGTTTAGTATTTTATTGCTTTATGTTCTTTACTTCGAAATTGTTTGTAGTGTTTGAACTTAGCAGGCACTTCCCTAAAAACTGCCTACCACTTGTGCCATAGCTACCAGTGGTTGGGCAAAGGTTCTCTCAGTATAAATTTTTGACCTAACCAAGGTGGGTTTATTGAGAAAGTAGGGTGCCCCATTTCTGACACTCTTATTTTGACTTATCAGTTGGGGAAAGCTTTATGGTAGTGCCTTTCGCCATGAGCAGTGGGGCCCTTCAGTCCATAAACATTGCTCTGATAGTGGTCAACCAACTGAATGAAAGCTTGAGGAGGTACAGCCCTAGGCCCGGAACAGGTGGCCCTTCCCTCTGTAAAGCTCGCCGTTGCAGTTGTCTACCGAGTGAATGCAAGTTTTAGACATGACGGTCCTCATCCAGGCGCAGTGGGGCCTTTCCTTCCATGAAGCTCATCCTGCTAGTGGTGTTGCAGGCAGGGGATGTTTGACGGTTCTGTGGACCTAAACTCTGGATCGCTTCAGGGGAGATATCAGGGGACCTATCTTTAAATCCTTAAGAAAACAAAAAATACTGTAAAAAAAATGTAAGTGCAAGAGTGGGATTTCTTAGACCACAGGCCTGAAGGTTAGGGTATGGTCACAGTGCCCCCTTATATGACCTTTTTATTTTAATTTTAGTCTTGTGTTCTGTAATAGCAGGCACTGCATTTCCCCTCAATGTTGCTGCCAGCCAGTTAAATCATTCTGGTTGCATAGACTTATTTTTTCAATCTGCAGTACCAAACAGCCAATGGGAGAAATACCTCCCATAGGCAATAGAATTTAAGTATATTATACATTTCTGAGTCCAAGGCTAAGCCCAAATTATTAACATTTCTGATACATATAAAACTTTACTTAGAAGATTATTAAAATGATATCTTGGAGGATTTGTTTCCAAGTGGTGTATGTGAGAAAATGATGACAACTGTGGAGAAGTTACTGTTCCACTTGTGTGAACCCCTGTGTTGGTGCAACCTTTCCTGGAACAAGCTTTTGTAAACAATTCACTAGTTGTCCTTGCTGGTGTCGCCTATTGTTTATGGCACTTTTTCTTTTTGACAAAGTATAGGAAAGGATTTTCAATAAATTAAAAAGTATGGGAACACCAACCCCAGTAGATTCTGCCCGTTAAGACATCTTTTTTTCTATTGAAATGGATAAAACACCCACATTCTTTTCAGTGATCACTGTTATACACAGCACTAAAAGAAAAGGTTGCCAATATACTGAATAGTCCCTATAGAGTGAATTAAGCCCATGGAGCAAGAAGCACCGATGGAGGAAATCTTGCCTCTGGATGGAGTGTTGCCTATGGAGGCAGACCAACCTTCCATATCTATGTTAAATACTGTTTTCAAAGCACGTCTGCCCAGTAAAGCTGCTAAAAACTAAACACACGTAAATGTATATTAGGAATGGAATTGTGTGCTCTCCCTCAACACACTGTTGGAACTGGTTCTGATTAATAAAAAGGAGAACAGCAAGGCTTGGAAATCAGGAACAGTTTAAGTTTAATTAAACAATAACATCGGGAATAGCAGCCACATCTCTCACCGCTGCGTGATGGAATTCACTTTGCATCAGGTACATGGCACGCTTGATACTGTACAGCAGGTGCAATAAAGTGAAGCTCGTCCCCATTTGGGTAGGAAATGCTGGTCCAGTGGGCCATACATTGCATATTTAGATGCTTCCCACTCTGATAGAAGGGGCCGTAAACACCAACTAGAGGTCACATTTTGAGGTGGTCCAAGTGGCAGGGTATGTCATGTGTGGAGTGACACTTACTACTAGACATTGTTTGGGCTTTATCTGATGAATGCAACTGACGGTTGCTCTGGCATCGTGTCCTTGAGACAAATGCAGCCCTCTGCTGTGCTCTATTTCTGTTTATGGCTCATTTCTTTAGGTATTACATCCTGGGGCCATGTGTGATTTACTGCTGCAGGCTTCCAGGTGTGTTTGAGGCATGATCCATATCTGGTGTTTCCATAATGTGAAGCACCAGGGGTGAACAGAGGGCAGCTGGGTTATGTTGATCTGATAAAGGGTCATTCTGAAACAGTAATAAGTGTTTTAGGGTGAATTTGGTTAGCGCAGGCAACAGTGGCTCTACAGTGTGCTGCACTCCCAAGAGCGGGACATTTCTAAAAATCGATCTGATGCTAACACCTTTGGCAAAAGGTGTGACAAAGGCAGCGTTTTAGGTAGATTTTGCTAACAACCATTGCTAATAATTGAACGTTTTTTTAATGATCTCTAAGCGCATCTTCTGAGATACAGGCCCAGTGCTGGACTGGCCTGGTGACCAGTCGTGCATTGCCAGATGGGCTGTATTACAGAACCCGTCTTTGGCTAGTATTTTGCCCTTATGGGCAAGTTGTGCCAGTTTTACCTGACCCAGACTGCTCTCCGAGTGAGGCCGGCTCTGAGTCTGGGTACTGACTTTGCTTTGTGAGACTGTACACAAACCTAGCTGTGTGAATAATTGTCATGTATGCTGTTAATCATGCATCAGCCTGTGTACAAACTGAGCCATGTGAATATTTGTCACATATGATGTACATCATGCATCAGCCTGTGCACAAACAGAGCAGTGGGAATATGTGTGATGTATGATGTACTTCATGCATCAGCCTGTGCACAAACTGAGCCATGGACATATTTGTGATGTATGATGTACTTAATGCATCGGCCTGTGCACAAACCGAGTCATGGAAATAAATGTCATGTATGATGTACACCATGCATCAGCCTGTGCATAAACCGAGCCGTGGGAATATTTGTCATACATGATGTACATCATGCATCAGCCATGCACAAACCAAACCATGGGAATTTTAGGCATGTATGATGTACATCATGCATCAGCCTGTGTACAAACCAAGCCGTGGGAATGTTTGCCACGTATAATGCACTTCACGCATCAGCCTGTGTGAGTGTGTAAGTATGTGTATCCATGTGTGAGTGGGTGTTTGAGAGGCTGTATGGGTGTGTGAGTAGCTGTATGGGTGTATACATGGGTGTGTAAGTAGCTGTGTAGGTGAATGAATGACTGTGTGAGTTGCTGTATTAGTGAGTGAATGGGCGTGTCAGTGGCTGTATGGGTGAGTGAGTGGCTCTATGAATGGCTGAATGGTTGACGGAGTGGATATGTAATTGCTTGTATCTATGTGTGAATGGGAATGTAAGTTTGAGAGTGAGTGTGTGAGTGCTTTTACGGGTGAGTGAGTGGCTGTGTTGAGAGGCTGTGTGGGTGAGTGTGTGAGTGTGTGAGTGGCTATATATATGAATAAGTGGGTGTGTGAGTAGCTGTATGGGTGAGTGAGTAGCTGTATGGGTGATTGCTGGTTGTATGAGTAGCTGTATTGGTTAGTGAGTGGTTGTGTGAGTGGCTGTATGAGTGAGTGAGTGGTTGAGTTGAAGTACCGAAAAATAATTACAATCATATAGAGCTATACTTACTAATAACCCTAATACCAATTACCATTAATCAGTCAGTTGGCAGTGTAGAAGGTTCAATTGTTTATTTAACAAACAACTCTTCCAGAGGAGCCTCTCGCGACTTCACCCCTCGATGTCCGCCGAGAAGACTTCTGGCACATTATCAACAGATCACATATATACTGTTACATTTTGAAACCGTTACCTAAGAAGCAAAAATACAAGTTGGTACAGGTTGTTGCAAAGGAAAGACCATATATGGGACACAAAGCATCCTTAGTTTAGCTCAGCTCGTTATAGCAAGGTCGAGGAGGGTGACTCCCTTCTGCCAGCGCTAGGAGAGTCCGCACAACACCTCCTGGAATGTGCTTATCCATCCTACCCCCACCTACAACCTTGACAGGCCTGACGGGCAGAAGCAGCAGTTGGCTACATTTGTCGGACTGTTTCTCAAGAGAACGACTCTTGCTAAACGTAATGGTAGGTTTCCACTAATGCCGTAAGCATACTAGGCCACAAAATGGCGCTGGTCAGGTTAATCTATATTGCTCGTAAAGAGGCAAATGACTAGTATAGGACATATATTGAGCCTCTAACTACTACGTGTGTGAGGTTATTAACACTCGAACACCTTCACTAGACTAATAGATGCATCACGCTAATTAATAACTGTTACGGTATGTGTTACTGGACCTAATTCAGATTTCAGTTCTTCAAACCCTCCTTTTAGCGTGATGTAGCTAACTAAGAAAAGCACTAATCCTGGAAAACGTCCTCATCGATGGCCATCAACTCACGAATCTCCTGCTGAAGCATCTGAGACTTAGAAGGGCTGAGCGAAGGGACGATCATGGCTGTCAATTTGGTAGCACAATAAGAGCAACAGACAGACCACATTGCAGGCAAAGGCAGCAAGTAAAGAGGATACCAGCAGCTCCAGCAACTATCATCAATTACTTCCAACCCCAGGTAGACAGAAGCCCCAAAAACTAGCTAGAGAGTGACCAGGACCCATTCTCAATGTGCATTTCGGCCGCAATGCGGTGCAATTTCTGGATAGCCAAATGGACTGTGGGGGCGGAGTCTGGAATGTAAACACAACAGGAGCTGCCGATCACCCGGCATGCTCCTCCCCGATCGGCCAAGATGACGTCAAGAACCATCCGGGTCTGAAGAGAAACGAGTCTCGTAGCCTGAAGCTCTTCGGTTATGTTTGTCATAATCTCAGTGGTGATATTAATGACATTCTCCACTACCCTGGACAATCGTCTTATCTCTCTACTATTGAATATTGGTCCCCAAAATGGGCCCAAACCCTTAGTAAAATTCGTAAACTGCTGCAAGGAAGTGTCAGTTTGGTCAACCTCAGTCATTCCGAGCTATCTTCGCTGCCTATTGGAAACCACCTTTGTGTTGTGAAGTTGATGAGTTTTGTGATAGTCTGACGGTGCTATATATACAGGGGGGTTCAGAAAAGACAGATAACATCGGCCTGCCCAACCCCTCGGTAACCAAGTATAGGCATTTTCCCCACATACAAAATACACATTCGGAGGCGTTAACAATGGAGGGCTGCTAAAAATCTTCATTCTATATGTATAATTGCAGATGCTATTCCCAACCTGCACATGCCCAATCCCCTGCACACAAAAGGAGGAAGTGTTCAAGATAGGGATGGGCAAGACACGCTCACTAGTGACATTCCTGTTAACAAACTGCTGAAAATACTGAGAATGGTTAAAATTAGAAAAATCGTAAAGTTCATCTTTCAACCAAGTACTGTTTTCGCTTGCCGTATATAAGTTCATACAGGCATCTGGATCCAATGATCCCTCCCCTCCATTTCCTGCTGGATCAAACCCCTGGTGCGTTTCAATGTAAGTTAGGATCATGTTATAATCTTTTTCTAAATACTGTTTGGGGTTTTCCACATAATGGTTATACATGGCTGAAAACATTTGGAACCATGCTTCACAACTACCTAAATATGACATGGGCAGAGAAATAAATAAATCGTGCTTATGCATAACTGATGGCAGAAGTCCACAAACCCAACAATCTGTCATATTAGTTGTACTATGGGTTTGGTGGAGCATTTCTACAAATAAATTTTTGGCGTAAGTCTGGCGATGTCTTTCCTTATGTGGGGCTAAGGTGAACATCAGATGCTCAGGTGGGGCAACGGTAGAGGGCATCACCGCTTGCATTGGGTGCTTATACTCCAAATATACGAATATACTCATAAAAATGGCTAATATAACAGTTATTACTAACACAAATGCGATTTTTACACGCATGGTCCAAGCAGAAAACATTGGCTCATAGAATGGCAAGTATCGTGGTGCAAAAGGGCGTTCTTCTTCAGGTACAATACGACCAAAAGGGTACATTCCTAACTAAAAGTCCAAAGCTAAACTCAGGCAAAGCAGTCCGTCCTGCCAGAGGGTTCTTCTCCCTGTGTCCGTCTAGAGTCTCACAGGCAGACTCCTATTGTTTCGTCTTTCTTTCTGAACAGAGCACAATATCAAAGTTCCAGCTCTCAACGAGTTCAGTCCAGTGTCTTGCTCAGTACCTCGGACACAAATCTAGCAAACCCTATTTACTCAAGTCTTTCCTTATCTCCTAGCCGTGGTGTCTGAGGTACCTTGATGTTTTCTTGGCGGCAGGTTGTAACGCACATGACCCGGAGCTTCCTGATCAGAAAATAGCACAGAGGAAGGTATGTTTCCTTCATCAGAGCCCTTGCTTACTGTAGTATTGGTGACAGGGTTTGGGGCAATTGCGGGTTCAACTGGGGCCGTTTCGCCCGATCTCGTCACTCCTTCTTCTTGCCTAGGCTCTATTTCACAGGAATTCAGAAAAAGGAACAAATGCAGTGGCTCTCTCACTTTCCTGGGTCAAAATTCCATCCGAGTGCTACTGATCATAAGGAAGCGGGAGTGGCAGCCATTTAAGGTGAGAAACATGAATCCAATGCTTCTTCCCATCCACCTTTACAGACGTCCGCGTGGCAAGAAGGATCTAATACGGCTTGGACCACCTCGGAGCCAAGCTGGTGTCTTGTTCGTACTTCTTGACTAGTACCCACTGGCCGGGTTCCAATCGATGTCTGGGGCCCTCTGGCAGGGGCTGCAATACGGATGCTACCTGCTGATGAATAGAACGAAGATCTTTAGTCAAAGTATACAAGTAATCAATCAACATAGGATATTCAACATCGGTAAACGACCGTGGTCTGGGCACTCCCCATACATTAGCAGGCCGCCCAAACATCACTTCATAGGGTGAGAGCCCGGACCGTGAATGGGGGGTAACTCATAATGACATGAGGGCCAGGGGTAGGGTGTCAGGCCACTTTAAGCCAGTACTCTCTTGAATCTTAGCCATTTTCAATTTCAGAATCCCATTATATTTCTCCACTAATACTGCTGACTGAGGATGTCGAGCTGCATGGAATTTCTGTCGTATCTGCAGCTCATCACAGATATGTCTGACAAGAGCCCCATGGAAATGCCCCCCATTGTCCGACCAAATCAAGCGGGGCAACCCGTACCTAGGGATAAACTCCTTGATAAGGGCTTTTGCTGTAGCCAAAGCGGTGCTATCTTTAGTCGGGTAGGTCTCAACTCATTTGCTAAACACACAAACCACTACCAAAACATACTTCAAGTTGTTGACGCGCTCCATGTGGATGTAATCCATCTGGAGTACTTCAAACGGCAAAGTCGGGGGTGCAAAATTCCCACTCAACACACTTTCCCCTTTTCCAGGATTGTGTTGTAAGCAGACCATACAATATTGAACTAAGTGGACAGCCGTCGGTTGGATGTTGGGGTTATTCCATACCGGGTCCAGCAAAGCACAAATACCTTTAGCTCCAATGTGAGCTGGACCATGGGCCATAGTTATAACGGCCTGTACCAGAGCATTGGGCAGCAACCATCTTTGCTTTTCCGTTAAATCGACCCAACAGTTATTTTCATCCAACCTTCCCACTTCCTGCTCCCATCGTGTCAATTCAACTGGAGTGGCTTCCTTCTGTATTTCTTTCACGCTCTCTATAGTATTATTGAACAAATCAGATTCTTCCACCCATCTTGCTGAGGTCGTTACATACATAGTCGATAACATGGACTGAGCCGTCTGCTTAGCAATCTGGTCAGCAAAGGCATTCCCCTCTCCCACTTCATCCACCACCGCCTTATGGGTGCTGCATTTTATTATGGCTAGTTTCTTGGGTAAGGTGAGGGCAGCAAGTAATTGCAACACCAAAGGGCCATTCTGTATTTTGTGACCATGGGAGGTGAGGCAACCCCGTTCCTTCCACAGCCGCCCAAAGCTATGGGCCACGCCGAAGGCGTATTGCCTGTCTGTATATATGTTAACCTCGAGCCCCTCGCTTAATTCACAGGCTCGTAACAATGCCACTAGTTCAGCAGCTTGAGCTGATCGATAGGGAACTCGAGAGGTCTCAACTACCGTTTTCAGCGTAGTGATTGCATATGCAGCTGTCGTTGTGCCATCTGCTAACTTGAAACAAGACCCGTCCACATATAATTCCCCTTGGGGGTCAGATAGAGGAATGTCAGTGAGGTCAATCCTCCCCTTCGTTTCTTCTTCAGTCCGAAATATGCAATCATGTACATCATTTGTAGTTTCATTTGAAGGGAGAGGTAACAATGTGGCAGGATTTAACGTGGCACATCGCATAATCGTAATATGTGGAGCAAACAATGTTAATTCGTAGCCGGTGAGGCGTGCACTTGTAAGATGCTGCGTTTTTGTTTTATTTAGCAATGCATCCACTGCGTGCGGTACCATCACTGTTAGATTAGAATTTAGAACGAGCCCCCTCCGACTGTCAGATGGCCACCGCAACAGCTGCAGTGGCCCTCAGACAGCTAGGAAGCGCTCTGGCAACATTATCCAATGTGGCCGAGAAATAAGCGCAAGGTCTTTGCTTACCACCAAATCCTTGAAAGCGAGCAACCGTCGACCTCATGCACATAGAGTACAAAGGGTTTACGGCAGTCAGGAGTACCCAAGATGGGTGCAGAACAAAGAGCAGATTTCAAATAGTCAAAAGAATGCTGACATTCGTCAGTCCAGGGAAGAGGTTCATGCACATCTTTAGTGGTTAAATGTAACAAAGGTTTAGCAAGAAGAAAAAAATTAGGTATCCATTGGCGACAGTAAGAAGTGATGCCAAGAAAAGCATGCACTTCACGCTGGATGCAAGGGACAGACATGTTAGAGATAGTAGTAATTCGTTCAGGAGTCAATCGCCTACCCTCCTTCGACAGTAGATGAACTAGATAGGTCACCGCCTGTCAACAGTATTGGAATTGGAATTTAGACAGGGATACCTTATTACCTTTTGCCACCAGATGGTGCAGTAACTTAACAGTGGCATCCTTACAACCCTTCTCAGTGTCGGACGCTATCAGCAAGTCATCCACATATTGCAAGAGCACATTACCAGCGGGCAGAACTAAATCATCCAAAAGGGCCTTAAGGGCCTGACTGTAAATACTCAGACTTTCAGTATAGCCTTGAGGTGCACGTCAAAATCTAAAGCTTCGGCCAGATAACGAGAAGCCGAAAATCTGACGGCTATCTGGATGAATTGGGATACTGAAGAAAGCATTCTTCAGATCAATGACCGAAAAATATTGGGCAGTTGGTGAAATCATTGTGAGGATAGTAGTGATATCAGTCACCACAGGATACTGAGGCACCACTATCTTATTCACCTCCCGCAGGTCAATTACAAAACGATATGCATCAGTATTCCCGGGAGATCCGGAATCAGAGGATTTCTTCAAAATCGGGAGAATAGGGGTGTTACAAATGTTGGCAGCTGTTTCCTCCACCACCCCTTTATCAATTAAATCCTGAATAATTGAGAGAAAAGCTCGCTCGCCAGCCGGCGAGATCTTATACTGTGGTATACGTGGCAATTTCGCACCAGGTTTCAGTGTAATATGGACGGGAGGGATGTCTAACTTACCGACATCCGCATCCCCTGTTGCCCACAACGTGTTAGGGATGGCATCAAACTCAGGGGGAAGAGGTTCATTCTTAGCGAAACACTGTTTCATATTCTCAGTGTGGGGTTGTATCTTTAGGTAAACACCATCCGGGGAACAATATATTTTCGCGTTTAATTTCTTCAACATATCCAAACCTAATAAATTCTCACCACAATGTGAAGTCAACAAGAAGGGGGAATCTATTGTAGCAGGACCAATAGTGAATGGGAGGGGTTTAGAGATGGGGCTTATCACCGGAACTCCTGAAAATCCCACTGATACATTATTTTGCCCGGACAGAGCCGCCCCTGGGACCAATGATCGAGCAACAGAACTATTCATTGGTCCTGTGTCAATTAGAAAATTCTCGGAAGTCCCCATCAATTTCCCTTTCACATCGGGTCCTTGTTGATTGACTGGGATCGACACTTGGCCCCTACTCTGTCCATGGCTGTCCTATGGATGAGCATACCCATCCTGATCCCCAAATGCATAATCCTCATTAAAGTATTGCCTACCTTGAGGGTTATCAAAGTGGTTTCGTTCAGACCTGCCCTGAGCAACTTCTTCCCTACGCATGTCACTTCGATCCGGGCCACCTCGACCACGTCCCCGTCCTCGAACAGCTCCGTTCTGGGCAAGCAGTAACGGACACTGAGCTCTCCAATGTCCTTCCTGTTTACAATAAGCACACTGATTTATCCCAAAAGGAGGGGCTGGGCCTGTACTTCTTCCTGTCCCCAACCCTCTGGATACTGGCCCTCGGACTCCTCTCCCTCCTCCTTGTCCTCAAATGACTTGCTGTAACAAAACCCGTGTTTTAAGATCCTTGGCCTTTTTCTCGACTTTATCCTTACTCTCATTTTCCCTGTGCTCATAATATTGGGCCATGCTTAGTATTACAGAGGGGGTAGAGGTAGTCCAGGTACTTTCTGCGGCTTGCAGCCGAGCAGAGACTTCAGGTATCAGGTTGGTCACAAAACGATTTACAAACAGCCGGACCCCCCCTTCCGTGGCAAGGTCCTGCCGCTAAAATCAATGAAAGTACCTTCAAATCGAGTGAAAAAATCTGAAATACCTTCGTCTTTCTTTTGTTTACAAGCAGTCAATGTATCCCAGTCGACTTTACGTGGGGGAATCAGTGTGTGCATGTAGGCAATTATTTTCGCGGGGAGAGCAGTAATCTCATCTCTAGGCTTGTCTCCAGGCTTGCGGTCCCGGTCCCAGTCTTTCGACTGGTTCCAGGTCCCCCCTAATTCCGCTGCATGATCGGTGTCATGAGCCTGTCGCCATATATCTACAGGAACCAACAATCCGAAAAACAATTCAACATCGGCTAAAGTCATTACAGCTGATGCTGCGGCTTCAGTTAGTTCTTTATAGTAAGCGGTAGGATTTTTACGCGGGTCAGGCAGCTGTGATTTTAAAGCAAGGACTTCACTTCGCTTCCATGGCGTATATACCCATTGTTTCTGAAACCGTGCATCCTCTCGGGCTCTCGTAACTTGATTATGAGCATCACGTACCTCAGGTACCTCAGGATGAAAAATAGGATGCACTTCCCTCATGGGATGTTGAGAATCCCAGTTGGGACATTTCACAAACATTCTGCCTCGGTATTTCACCAAGGTTTCTACGTTTTTGTACACTTCCACCAGACTTAGATCGAACTTATGAGCTCGGTCCAGGATGTCATACAATATTTGAGGGGCCAATCCATCTTGAAAACATTGTTCCAATGCGTCAATAAGAAAACGGGACATTTGATGCAAAGCATGTTGCTGCCACAAATCAGCCATTTCCGCATCCACTTAACTGCCTGTTCCGATATAGCCTCCTTCTCACTATAACCCAGTGATGCTCTCGTAAATAGTCGCCTAGCATTCATCCCATCTAGATCCCCGATGGAGTACGATCCCTCTCTTCAGGGGTCGCACCAGCCGACTGAGATGTCCATATGGGACTCGGTGCTGCCAAGACTATACGGGAAATTTCCAGGGGCTGCCGTGTGTCAGGGATAAGGGTAGCCGTGTCTCTCAATGAGTTGGTCGTGGCACGAGTAGCACCCAAAGGGGTGAGAGACACGTCTGCCTCTGGGGCGGAGGCCGAAGGCGCCGTAGCCGTGTGTAGAGGTACAGTGGGGTATATGCGTTGTGGCGCATACGGTGAAGGAGGTCGAACATTCAGTAAATCCTCTATTTCATCTTCTGCTTCATTTCGAGTCACATAACTTTTATCTACCTGTAGCCTAAACTGTCTATCTAAACACTCAATATTTTGTTCGGTCTGATTCTTATCATGAGCAATGGCTTTCTGAGTTATAGTCTGTCCTTGCTTTATCTTTATTAGTTTCTCTGCCCTAATACGTCTCCATTTTGCTTCTTTCTGCCATGTGTTAAGAGTGTCAAACATGGCCTGTCTGCTGCGTTTAGCAAACAGACGGTCTTGCAAATACTGGATCTTTTTCTCATCAAAGGATCCTGTCAGCGGCCACTGTAATTCTACATTGTCTTTGGTGTATTTATGCCATATGATATTGAATAAGAGTGGGGTATGCCCATGTTTACAATACATATCATGGCTGGGGCTCCCCTCCAGAGGGGCCGGTTGGCTTTCGTTCAGTCTTGTGCCCCTCCGGCAAATACAGCCAAAACATAGCTTACTAAAACACAGCATCGCCCCTATTATATAGTCTAAAATACTTCTAGCTGAAAAGGAAAAAGTTATTTACAACACTCTCATACACATGGCCATGTTTACAATCAAATTCGATCACACACGAATAATAAACCAGCAACGATCTTTACATCAACATAAAGACAAACAAACTTAATTCAAACAAAAGGTGAAGCCCGCCGACTCCCACCTATGGAGAACGCACGTATTTTTTTCAAATTCCAAAAGACTCAAATCAAGCATCAGAATCAAACAGCCTTGCCCTTAGACTACCTAGAGATAGCCACACAGGTTCTTCAAACCACAGACCGACCTACGGACCATCCGGCAGCCTTCATGGTTCACCTCCCGGACTATTCTGGCTGAGCCCGCTTTTTCAAGCGCTGCTCCAGATTTGTCCGAGGGCAACCCAATCTCAGCTGTCAGCGTTTCCGAGAGCAATCCGGCCGGGTGTACACTTCTTCCACAAGTTACACCAAGGCGTCTGGTTCCAATCTCTATTATTCTTCAAAGTATTCCAAAACAGGAGCGTCTGCCCATGCAGTCTCAATACTGCCCCGTCAGACCCCCTTCTGAGTTCTCCTGTGTATAAACCCACCAAATACCAAATTCAAATCCAAAGGATATCCAACACGAGACAAAACAAATCACTCACCTGGTGCACTCAGGTTCGATTGTAAGCTTCTCCACTGCCAACTCCTGTGACCAACGTAGTCTGTTCCCAGGTTACACCCATAGGACTCCGGGGTAGGGTCACTAGCAGCTGAGGCTCTCTCGATCGGGAGAGCGCAACAACCCTCGAACTTTCGGTCGGTCCTCCCCCCCGATCAGGATCACCCTTCCCAATGTCCCGTTCCTTTTTGATTACAGAGGGACGACCCCAATGCGGAGTCCCGGCGGAGTCGCCAACTGAAGTACCGAAAAATAATTACAATCATATAGAGCTATACTTACTAATAGCCCTAATACCAATTACCATTAATCAATCAGTTGGCAGTGTAGAAGGTTCAATCATTTATTAAACAAACAACTCTGCCAGAGGAGCCTCTCGCGACCTCACCCCTCGAGGTCCGCCGAGAAGACTGCTGGCACATTATCAACAGATCACATATATACTGTTACATTTCGAAACCGTTACCTAAGATGGAAAAATACAAGTTGGTACAGGTTGGTGCAAAGGAAAGACCATATATGGGACACAAATCATCCTTAGTTTAGCTCAGCTCGTTATAGCAAGGTCGAGGAGGGTGACTCCCTTCTGCCAGCGCTAGGAGAGTCGGCACAGCACCTCCTGGAATGTGCTTATCCATCCTACCCCCACATACAACCTTGACAGGCCTGATGGGCAGAAGCAGCAGTTGGCTACATTTGTCGGACTGTTTCTCAAGAGAACGACTCTTGCTAAACGTAATGGTAGGTTTCCACTAATGCCGTAAGCAGACTAGGCCACAAAATGGCGCTGGTCAGGTTAATCTATATTGCTCGTAAGGAGGCAAATGACTAGTACAGGACATATATTGATCCTCTAACTACTACGTGTGTGAGGTTATTAACACTCGAACACCTTCACTAGACTAATAGATGCATCACGCTAATTAATAACTGTTACTGTATGTGCTACTGGACCTAATTCAGGTTTCAGTTCTTCAGAGTGAGTACTTGTTTCAGTCTGTGAATGGGTATGTGAGTGGTTGTGTGGGTGGGTTTATAATCTCAAGAAAATCTCAAGATCAAATGTATCCTCATTACATACCTTTTTTTTTATAACAAGTGACCACCTAGGCAACCTAGGCTTTATATCTTCCCTCTATTTAGCGATATGTGATAGTTTTATGATGTACCTTTACTAGGCTGCCTTTACATGATGTGATTTTTTGTGTGCTCTGACCAGCCTTCAATGTATGTATAAAAAACTTTATGCACTGTAAAGCGCTCTGATATCAGCAAGGATCTTGTTCTCGCTATATAAAACTTTCGAAATAAATAAATAAATATGTCGGTATTCACTCTTATAAAGTTCCCTGATGCCTAGCATTAAAACGTTACTTTAGCACTGAGTGGTAAAAAAAATAATCTGCCTTTTAGCCATGATGCACAGCATCAGGGAAGCTGTGAAAGATTACTAAACTAGTGGCAAAGCCAGTAGTTACCAATGGTGAGACGTATTGGCTGAGCCAAAGCTTGTTAATTATCTGTCATGAAGTGATGGAGAGAATGTGGTCTAACGGCTAGAGCGGTCGACCTCAGAGTTGGGGAACCAGGTTTGAGTGTCCGCGGGGAAGCTCATCCTTTGATTCTGGGAAAATCATTCATCTCCCTGTGCCTAACACAAATAAATGTGTCCTTGTGTAACATAGCAGGTGCTCATGTACAGCGCTTTGATACCTTCAGGTCTAGTTTGCGCTATAAAAAGCTAAAAAAAAGTGCATGATCACCGTCTATTCTTTGGCTCTAATAGATATTAATTGTCAACCAGAAAAAGGAGTTAATTTCTTTAGTGGGCCTGGATGAAATTTTACTTATGTCGGAGTAATTGCAAATAATTCCATGTTACTTTTTGATATGGAATTACCATTAGTTATACTGTTACTTCTCCTCACATAACGAAGAGAAATTTGAGAGGAAAAATCGTACTATGAGAGCACATTTAGCAAGCATGGCTATTGTGTTTTGCTACATTTACCACTGTTTCTTAGTGCAAAATGCATCCTTCCCTCCACTCTGTACAGAAATACTCTTTTCGCATAATTAAACCAGAATCTCACAGAAATCTTATGTAATTCCCATGATTGTACTAGATGGAACAACGCGAATTACGCCCGTCCCTAATTTTAAGCCCTCGCATTGAAGGTAAGCTGTGTGGCCCGTCTCTAGGTTGCACCGGAAAACAGGGATAAAAGCGAACCTGTTGCGACACATACAGTATAGCTTTGTTCCACCAGACCAGCGTCCAACTTCATGGTACCTTGTCAACATGGAAGATACAGAGCGCCTCCCTTCAGATGGAGACATGTAAATGTTCTGTTTGTTAACTCTGAATCCCGCGGAAAACGCCAACCTCCCAGCCTTGCGCACTTAATGAAAACAGACATGGCTGCCAGTGGAAGTGTTCCAGGGCCTCTGAAGCCCGCGCCGTGTTAGTCCTCAACCCTGATTGCACGTGACACCTGACTGAAAGCATTTTGCGCTAATTTGCAAGGAGCTTGTCTACTAAATTCGAGGTGAATGAGTGAAGAGTTGAGCGGGGCACATTAAAGAGAATAAGAGCATCTGGTACCTGAACGACCAGGGCAGAATTGTTGCTTTTCGGAGAAGGGTCATCAGGAAAGGTGGAGCAGGTTCACGGAGAAGGCCACGGAACATACATTTTGACTCAGCATGGGGCTGCCCGTATCACTTTGGAATCACAACATTTTCTTTGGCACAGGGACCCCATGCTCCTCTCTGGAGAGGTAACCGTGGCGAGGAAGGCAGTCCTGGCCCTGAACCTCCGCAGGGGACGTCTTAGACATATGATTCATATTCCAGGGGTGATGGGGCCTAAAAACACCTATTACTTTAGCATTGAAACAGCAGTCACTTGGACTTTGTCCTGCAGCTGATTGCTTTCCTTGGATAATCCTTTTCGAATTTTCCTGAACATAAAAAATAACAGCTTTACGGCGTTTCTGACCCTACTTATGGTTTGGTGTATGTTTTAAACCTCTAGTCTGTTGTCATCTTTAAAGAGGGCCGGCAGGAAATAGCAGTGTTGAAGCAGGAGGGGGTGAAAAGTCTGCTTCGTGGTCTGTAATTGATCGTTTATGGAGAGGGGAGAATAGAAGAGAAGGCCAGTGAAGCTGCAAATCTTTAATAAGTAACACATGGGCAATTTAAAAACAGACCTCAGCTGGGTCGAAGCCATACAAATCTGCGATTTCTTAAAACAGGCTATACTCTAACGTGGATATTTATCGTTCCTGCTATATATACATATATATATAAATATATATATATATATATATATATATATATATATATATATATATATATACACCATACTATTAGCATAGCAGGAACGATAAATATCCACGAGTATAGCCTGTTTATATATATATACACACACACACGCATATATATATATTTTTTATTATTATTCTTGCACAGTTTAAATATATATGTATACCCATATGCATAGCTGACATAAAAATTAATCATTGCACAATTTCCGGAAATTGCAAAACGAGGATTTTACCCAGGTATGATGATGGAATTTTATTTTCGCACACCTTTACACTTAGCCCCTCTAACTTTAGCCAGTTTTTAGTGGCCATGCTCCACAGCTTTGTGCCAATTGCTGCTGTCAGTGGTGGCCAGAGTTCATGTACTATGCTGTGTTCTATGTGTCCTTAACACAGCACATACTGGATATACACAAGGCATGACTGTGCAGGTGACCAGAGAATGTTGCTGTACCTATTATACACAGTTCCTTCCTTTTGGAACTCCCTCCCCGATCACTTGCGTTTGGCCACACACTATTCTGCCTTTCGAAAAGATCTTAAGACCCTTCTTTTTACTCAAGCCTTCCCAATGTAAATTTCTTTCCTTCCCTGTTATCCCATTAGTTTTTTGTTTTACTGCTATTTTTGCCTCCATAGCGCCAAGAAACCGCATGGTGAACGTTGCGCTTAATAAATATTTTAAATTCAAATTCAAATTCAAATTCATATGGCGTCTGGTCAAGCCTTTTAGACAAATGCCACTGGCACTGTGAGCTGAACATAGCCTTAGGACGATGCACAACACATAGTGCACATACACTTGCATTCATTGTGCGCAGGGCATTGCTTTTGCAGATACCCTATATGATATACATACGGCTACTACACATAGGGCATTGACATAACCCCACATTGTTAGAACTGGGGGTCTCTAGTTGGCAATGGTTTGCACCTTTCTCCAAATAGGGACCCTTGCTTCTAGTCAGGGGAAGGAGCTACCCTCCTAAAATAATCCCTGCTCAACCCTGGGGTAGCGTGGCACAAGCGGGTAGGCTTATCTCAGATGCAGTGTGTAAAGCATTTGTGAACCTATGCAGTAATACAGTGAAAACACTACAGATGGACACCACACAGGTTTTATAAAAAATAAGTATTCTTTATATAGACTTAACACAAAACCCAAACGACAAAAATCCACAATATGGTATTAGGAAAATTACTTTTAAATGATAAAAGTAGCTTAGTTCAAAGGTGATGGTAAATGCGACACATTTCTCATAAAGTACCTTTGGATGCGTAACGCAAGATAAACAAAATGTTCGCAGGGAAGACAATGCAACAGTTCCTTGCTTCGGGGGAGGTGATGCGTCTGTTCCTCAATGCTTGCGCAAAGTAGGCGATGTGTCTGTTCCTTACTAGAGAGGAGGTGATGCGTCGATCTCGTGTTACATTCCGGTTTCGATGCGACAAGATGGCATCTCGATGCGATGCGACGATCAGGTGTGATTCAACAAGATGGCGTCTTTGAAGCAGTGCTTGCGACAACATGAAGGTGATGCGTGCATGCCTGACGGCCATGCAGGAACTCAAGAACTTCTGAGCTGCGGCAGGCCCTGTGACACGCTTCTCCGGTGATGCGATGACAAACAGCTGCGAGGGAGATACGCTTCTCCGGGAATGCGGTGGTGACCCCTGCAGCGGCGACATGCTTCTTCCGGTGATATGACGGATACAGCTGCGGCGGCAACAAGCTTCTTCTTGGTGCGTCGTGCTTCCAGCTTCCAACAATACGCAGCAAGGAAATTCAGGGGGGAGCTGGTGGTGAAGTCTTGTATCCTCGAGACTTCAGCAGGAGGCAAGCACAATTCAAGCCCTTGGAGATTCTACTTCAAGATGAGGAAAGGTTCATTAAAAGTTCCTTATCCATTCCTTGGCAAATAAGTAACCACAGCAGGCCAACCCCAGAAAACGTTTATAGAAAATGGAGAACTCAATATACCCTTGTAGGCTTGGGCAATGACGAATTCAAAGAAAAGAGTGTCTACAAGGGATTTCACTTTTTCTAAATATATTCTGTTATTTCAATTAAATCTGTGTCAGTCATAAAATAATCAGACTCTCAAGTGTCACAAAAGACAACTACAATAGGTACACTTTTAGAAGGACAAAAGGCAAAGCACACAGAAAAACCTGTTTGTATAAAATTAATTTATCTGATTTAAATATCTTGAATTTGAAAAGGGTACATTGGAACAAAATGAATATCAGCAAATAAAGTTATGAACAGATGTATAAATCAATTTAGACATACAAATCATAACCTACATCAGCTCCTGAAAAAATAGTAAGCAAATATTAACTTAATATAGATAAATATTGCTAAAAAGACTGGAAGTTCTCTTGGAGTTGACGGGACTGTCGACATTTCGGTCTGTGTGGCGTCAGTCCATTAGACCATCCTCAGGACGATTGTTTTTTTGCAAGATATAGAACCCTATACAAATATAATACAGTATGTTATATTTCACATTACAATGCATTATCTCAAATTGAGGTGAAAGAATAGGAAAGACCGTGTGTTGTGGGAGAAATAGTGAGCAGGTACACCAGTGTCAGAAGATCACATTTGTGCAAAGCCCAAGTGCGTAAGGATATATTCAGGTATCACCTCCTTAGCCCTTGTGTTTAGACTAAGGTCTAAGGGGAATGAAGATAGCAATAGCTTACTTCTTTTATGTTCACAAGGAAGTAATGAATAACCTTGAGTCGGAGTGGTAGTTTGAAAGCCACATTCAGATCACTGCCAGAGGGGCACTAAATAATAATAATTATTCCACTGGTCAGTGCAATGTTAGAAGATAAAATTGATAGTCTTCAGAGATGTGTACCTTATGATATATGGCAACCGATCTATATTTCTAATAAAGCCATCGGCGATTCTTACTTTATTCTTCACAGATAGGATAAGACCAAGTTTCTATAAATAAACAAGTGTGAAAATAACATCAGAGGCTAGTCATGGACTAAATTAGCGATAGAGAACATAGAATGGGACAATTGTCCTACTGTAGACCTCAAGGTGTATATTACTAAAGGACAACCAGGGCAATTCATTTAACAGTATAGCCATGTCTCAACACTGAACCTTCCTTTGCAGGAATATGCCTGTTCTGTGTCCATAATAGATCGAATATGCACAGGCAATTACAAAGGCCTACTATAGGGTCAATAGACTCCATTATGCTAGTATCAAAAATGACAGAGTTGGTGTCAGTTATATTGTTCAACTATTTTTAACACATCCGAACAGTATGTTTTATTAATGATTTATCACTTAATTGGAGGTCTAGGTCTTAGAACTCAAAATAGCGAAAATCAAAGGGCCTATGTCAAACCTGATATTCATTGTTATTCGGACAGCCACATATGATAGGTACAACATAAATATTATGTGCCAAATCAGTTTTAAATCACATAAGCAGGGGCTTCAGGATAGTAAAAACAGCTTGTTTTATAGTTGAAAGGGTAAAGGAGAATCTCTTAAAAACCAGGTTAGAAGATAGTTCTCGAAATGCAGAAGGGATCATGCTTGAAACACCTTGTCAAATTAGTTGCGAATCTAATGTATATATTTAACTGTGTCACAGTATTTTAGACAAATAGTTTCTCAGAGATAAGCTCCACGTCTAGTACCTCAATAGGTGTAGTATCACGGGGATGTTAATTTTTATTTGCAGTCACTCGGTATATAGCACAAAAGCCTCGACAAAAGCCACTTATTCAAGCAAATGTTGCAAGACACGAAAAATCAAAAACTACATCCGTCTTAGCAAATTATCGAAGGATCTTTAGACAAATTATCATGTACGTGACCCATACATAAGGGAAAATCAAATATGAGCCATTCATTGGCGTTATGATTAATCAATTGAAGCAGACTTGAATAAAACATATTACTTCAAGTACTTAGTTAGAACACCCTATAGTCAATGGCAAATACGGTGTCAATAATTACTTACAATTCAATAAAGTGGTTTCAGGTAGAATCTGGCGAGATTTAATTGAAATAACAGAATATATTTAGAACAAGTGAAATCCCTTGTAGACACCCCAGAAAACAGCACAATGGCACGGGGCAGTCAAATCCTTCAGCTTCATAGGTTCCCCTCCTTGGCAAAGGTTCGTCTTGGTTCCCAGAAATGATCTAAAGTCTTGGGATCTGGGCCCCAATATTTACACTACTAATTTCTTTGTTCTCTGAAGGCAGAGTGTGTCTGTACCTGGCCAAAACCAGTTATGTCCTCACAGGTGCAGCTTCCTGACAGGGGGTGGAGACAGCATTGTTGAAAGCAGACCTGGCCTAGATAGCTGAAAGGAAATCTCTTCCCTTTACTCTCTATTCGATGAGGGCTCAGGGGAGTGAAAGAAAATCTCTGCCCCCTACTCTTTATTCAGCCCGGCCCTGACTCATCAGACTGCTGGAGCCCAAGCCCTTCTGTCACTCACAAACCAGACATGCAATACACAACCTAGCAGAGGAAGGCTGGATGGTTAGGTAAGAAAATACATACTTTCTGAAAGTGGTAATTTCAAACACAGAAAGTAAAAATCACCTTCACTAAAAGATGTATTTTAACATTCTGAGTTCAGGCATACTAAATTCATTTTCTACCATGTTCCCTGGGTCAGTTAGGATTATAAGATGTTATAATCAAACTGCCCATTCTGGCCTATGGGGACAGGTAGCCTTGCAATACTGAAAAACAAAATTAGCTGTAATTCACAATCAGGACATGCCACACACACCAGGACGTGTCCTACCTTTTTCCTACAATGCACCCTGCCTTTGGGCCTACCTTAGGGGTGGCTAACATGTAGAAAGGGGAAGGTTTAGGGACTGGTAAGTGGGTGCACTTAGCAAGTCGACATGGCAGTGCTAGATTGCACACAGGCTCTGCAATGGCAGGCCTGAGACACACTTTACAAGTACAATCAGTGCTGCAAACCCACTAGCTGTAGTTGATATACAGGCCCTGGGCACACATGGTGCATTGTACTAGGGTCTGACAAGTAAATCAAATAAGCCAATCATGAAGTCACTACTCCATTATAACAATTTACAATAGGGTGCACTTGCACTGGGGCACTGAATAGCAGTGGCACAGTGCCCAAAGCATGTAAACCAGCAAAAACATATAAAAAACAGAGGAGACAATAGAAAAAAATGGAAGGGAGACTCACGTCAATGGTACCAGGTCTAACACACATGTACTGTGCACAGGGCATGGCCTTTAACAATTTCCTGCTTATAGTAAATTCTGGGACAAGCCTCCTATCTCCTGGCTGCGGAGGACACACTGCATGATATTGCACTAATGCTGCACAGAATATTGCTTTAGGGCATTCCCTGCATGGAGTACCTACTGGGCATAGCCTGACTGGCTATCCAGGCAAATGGGTATTTTTGTGGGAAACTTACTGCTGTATTGAAAAAAACTGGTTTGCGGCCAAAGAAGCTGCCATATGCCTCCAGCACTTCTTGTCGCGGCCAATCCAGCGCCACCGAGAAGTGCCAGGAAAGATCATCCAGCCAGAGGTGCTACAATATACACCTGCTCGTCTTGTGTATACAATATGGACCGCTGCGGATGACAACAAATGAGAACACATTTGAACTACAGAAAAGGACCAGGCCTAGAGAAACGATGTATATAATCAAGGCAAAATAATAAGCATAATTAACTAAAAAAAAATAAAGAAAAAGCAATAGAAAAGACACTGTAGGCAAAACTAACCGGATCTTGAAAAGAGTGACAGACAGTCCATGAAATGAAATTTAACAACGAAGAAACATCAGAAAGATAATAAGAATTACTGTGTTACAGTTTAGAATTAGAGAATGGTTCATCATGGGTTAATGCACCCAACTGTGAGGTTTTTGTATAATCAGCTGGGTAATAAACTCCATACTAGTGATAAAAAACAGTGCACTAATATACCTATTGTGGGGAAATGTATGCAATCTGCGGTTATAATCTAATCACAGAAAAAAAGTGTAGTAATTTAACACATCTGCTACAGAGAGTTTAGTGTAATGTGCAGGTCACACGTTCATTCCCAGTGAAACATATCCTTGATTTAATGCACCAATGGCAGAGGTCTGTGTGAAACCGCTAAATCAAATGTTCATACCTCAGTGAATTCTGTCTCCCAGCAGTGTGCTGTAAGTGCAGGGTATATAATAACAAGGCCCCACAATTAAAAGCAATGTAATTTAAAAAACAACATTGGAAAATGTAGCAGTAAAATGCATTGTTCTTTTGCCTTAGATTGCCCTAAACTCTGCCCATCCCATCTACCTTCCACACCAATGGACTTTTACTAGCCCTGCCTACTGGATCATTTCCCTTAAATCTCCCACTGGTATTCATTTCTGGACATTACAACAATCACTCTGTTTTTACATAAAGCACCTACAGCTAACATCATATCAAACACCCACTATATATACATGTGGGATAATGTTGCCACTGCAGTACACTATTATAAAGATAGTAGTGCAAGTCACTGAGGAGTCCCATGACCATATAGAGGACCACGGCCAAAGGTAGAGTTCCTTTAAAAGGTTATGGAACTCCGAGGTGACTTCCAATATCCTTCTCTTGTACAGCAGGGGGTACTGTATCCCTTATTACTTGTGGTCACGTTATCACCTTTCCCACTAACCAATGAAATCCTTGGTATATGCCTCTTTTATTATGAAAGAAAGAGCCTCTTTGTAAATCTGAAGAATAGATGTTCAATATAAGTTGTAAAAAAGTGTAATATGTCCGTTTTTTGGGCACAGTAGATCGGAATGTGTAGAAACATGAAGAATGATTCTACGTTTCCCATAATTATCAAAGGAGAGCAAAAAATGAACATGTTATTATAAATATCTCCTTTCTGCCTGTCATTGAAGAGCAGAAGAAAGAAAAGCCACATTTCATTTTCTTTTTTTAAACTGCTGTTTTAATTATGCTGCCGGACCTGACCTGCCTTTCCCCTCAGCTGGTGGCTCTGGCAGGAGGTTATCACTAGTCACTGATTGTAGAGAAATTAGAGCTGGGTTTTTATACATTGTGAGAAAGACATATTTTTTGCCTGATCACCCCAATTTTGCTTTGACTGTTACTGGTGGTTACCGACTCTGATGTGACGCGGACTTTGCTAACCAGGCCCAGGGCCAGTACTTATTTAATATATATTGTAATTCAGTGTAATTAAAGATTGGTTGTTTGAACCAATTATAGGTCATTAGTATATGGTGGGGCATGTAGCTTAAGAAACCTCAGTGGAGTTAAAGCATTTAAGTGTGCCCTGCTGTGGTGTTTGCTGTCATTTTAAAATCCAGCCATGCCTTTCAGGTTGATTGTAAAATAAACTATTTCCATATTTGACTTTGGAATTAAAAGTACTTCCAAAGTCAAACAAATCTACCATTTGGTACATATGAGTCACCCATAAGGTCTGCCATAGGTGCTACAAGGGAAGGGTGACTTTTAATTTAAATCAGGAACTTTATACATTGTTTTTATGCCCTTGGGAAGGGCATCATTTTCCCCATTGTAGTTTTGCTACTTCCATAGGCTAACATGGAAAGGCTTTATATAAATTGAATAAAGTCTAATTTTTGACAGGAGTGAGTTAGAACAATACTTCAAAGTATCAAAATAATAGTTACAATAAATTCAACAACTTGTCAAGGTTGGATTTATTATAACTATTGCAGGATAGCAGTTTTAGAACTTCCTTTCCAGAAGATACCTAAAGCAGCCCTGTAGTAGCCTCTTCTGATTGGCCAGCCTTTAACAGGCCGAGCCAAGCTGCTCCTCATTGGGTGTGAAGTGCCATGGGCTAAAACAATGTGACTATTGAGAGGAGATCTGCTGCTTGCAGATGCCAAGACAGGAAGGGGGCTGGGTAGCTAAACTGGTCTTCTAGGGGAGAACCACAGATAGCACAGGATCCAACCCCCCCCTGCCCCCATCACTTCCTGCACCTTCAGACAGATGGGACCTTTTCTAATTAGATTAGGAGAGGGGCTGGAAGGGGAGTGTAGGGAAAAGTTAGCCACACCTATGGGTTCAGCTAGCCCGACCTGATCTTACAGGAGAGATTTTCTCTATTTTGACTTGGATTGTGATGTGCATTCTGGGACAAAAATATGCCACACTTCAAAGGAGGAAGTGGTCATCACAGAGGATGGCAATTTGAACCCCATTTGTTGGGGGTTCCACCTCCTTCCAGTCCAGAATCTAGAATAAATATAGTAGAGCTGCACAGCACCTCAGATCCCCGCTTGGGAACATCTCAAGAAGAAGGACTCTTGAACTGCACAAAGAGAGGCCTGCACTCACAAGGACTGCACCTGCTGCACTCTCAATGCTTCCAAAAAGGGGACTTTGCCTGTCTTAAAGGGTCAAGGAGTGGACTCCCGCCCCAATCAGCAACAGGGAGAACAGTGCTGGAAGAAGTCAGCTGTATCATCTCCAACAAGGGCAAGCCCAGCAGGCCAGCTTCACCTAGCCTTTAATTGATTTGACCAGGTGCAGTGTGGGAATTGTAGTTCCAACCCCTAAAGAGGCAAAACAGAGCTTCTGGGCCCTTGGCTGATTTTCTGGACCCTTAAATCCCCTCAAAGGACCTTTCAGAAAAAGTTCTGAAAGTCTGGAAACTTTATGACAACTTGTGGTAAATAGCTACATAGGAAGACTGGTCTCAACGAGGAGAGTCAAGCTGGTGACGCTGAGCCACGACTCAGCTTAATTGTGCAGGTTTGCCATTCTGAAAGCTCCGGAATGCTTCGACTTGGACGGTGAAGAAAAACACCCCCAGGATTCACCAGGGCATCGTGCTGCTGCAGGCCGCTGTCGTGAACTGAAATCAGTATTGACAAAGCTAATCACTTGACGTCAAGAGAAAAAGCTCAAAAAAAGTGACTAAATACAAAGGTAAAAACTTGATCGGCCCCAACCACTCGGTGTATCAGACATGTGCTCTACTGCAGTCAGCTTGAAACTTTGATTTGGTCTCAGTCCAGTGCGAGCAGATAGCCGAGGTTGGCATTTTTTACTTTTATGTCCTTGAAAGCACATTTTACCATTTAAATTTTACAAATTCATATCTCCAGTTCCCTACATTGGATTTTTGATGTGCTGATGTCATTATAAAGATAACAAGATTCTCTATTTTTATAAATTAGTGTTGGATTTTTATTTAATGTTTTGGTGATATTAAATTATTTACATACCTGCCTTCTAAGTTAAACATGACTGTTCATCAGCCAATATACCACGGGTTGAGAAAGGATTCATTTATTGAGACTTGAATGAACCTTATTTGTGTGAGAAAGTGCTTTTTTTTGCATGGTTACCCCTAACTTTTTGCTTGATAAGTGACGGTAACTTGACTGAGTGTGACTTGGGTCCCTGCCAATCATGTTTCCAGGGCCTGTGTTCTTTCCCAAAACTGTACTTTTGTTTCCACACTTGGCACACTTCTGGGCCACATGTAAGTCATTGTTAAAAGGACCCCTGGTACCAAGGGCCTTGTGACCAGAGAGTGCCTCTGAGGGCTGCAGAATGTATTACATCACCCTCAGAGACCTCTCACCTGACATGAAAGCTCTCTTTCCTCGCTGTGCCCCAAACCGTACTCTGAGATCTGGTGGCTTGGGCTTGATCATCACCACGTGAATAAAGAAAGCACGCTGGGGCGGGGGGCAAATCATTTTCATACCAGGCAGCTAAGCTATGGAATACCGCACCCATTAAACTTCGCCTAGAAACAAATAAGAGATGTTTCAGAAAGGCATTAAAGACCTGGCTTTTCAGCACAGCTTAGTCACCTAGTAGGTACCTTATCCTCTCGCAGCGCCAAGACGACACGGCATAAGTGCGCTTAACAAATATTGCAGTCAGTCAGTCAGGGCTGCAGAATGTATTACATCCCCCTCAGAGACCTCTCACCTGAACACCCACACACGGCCATTGCAGGCATCATGCTTTGGGGCAGGCCAAACTCAAGTGTCGTCATGGCACACTACCCTGTGTGCCATGCCCACCAACACTGCCTGTGGCATGGATAAGTCACCCCTATAGCAGGCCTTACAGCCCTAAGGCAGGGTGCACCTCTCCACAGGTGAGCAATATGTCCCTACTGTGTCTGTGCCATTACCAGACATTGTAAGTACTGTGAAGCCATTTTGAGTACATGGGTTGGGAGTTTGTCACCACTAACTGTACAGCTCCATGATGGCTTTATTCAAGACTTTGAAGATTGGTATCAAACTTCTCAGCATAATAAAAACCACACCAATGCCAGTGGTGGATTTATTATGAAATGCACTTAGAGGGCATCTTAGTGATGCACCTTTAAAAACAACCAACTACTAGTGAATTGGTTGTCAGTTCCCCCAGCAGGAACAGCAACACTTGGTGCTGAGCCTCAAAGGCTCTCTCCTTGTGTTATGCTGATTTGGGAAGCTCCAACTAGTGGAGATACCTGTACTAACCTCACTTTTTGGTGGCAGGACTGGCAGAAATATTAACAAGCAGAGTAGGAGTGTCCACCTCAACCTGGCACACCCCTAGGGTTGCCAGGAGCTGAGGTGAGCCCTTCTCTTAGAAATTCTCCATCTTGAATTGGAGAATTAGGCCCATTAGGGAGAAGGATGTGCCCCTGTCCGCAAAGGGAGGTGGCACCCAAAAGGTATAGTCAACCTAGGGGACAGTAACCATTATCTACTGCCCGACTTCAGCTATGCCCTCAATTTTTGTATTTAATTGCTCCACTGAACCTTGTTCCTCAGATTCGATGACCTAGGAAGAAGAAGGATCGAATAGCCATACAGCAGTGGAGAAGAAGACGATGACTGACTTAGACCCAGCACCACTGGCCTGCCCCCTCTTCCAGCGACCCTGCTCCATAAAAACAGTATGGCCCACAGCCAGCAACCTTCAAGAACACTGGGGACCTGTGCTGTCTTCAACAAAGATTATTTTCTCCCATAGACACCAGATTTGTCCAGCAAGGACTGTGGATCCAGGCAGATCTGTGACACTTGCACCACTCTGCACCCAACGCCCACGCCCGAGTCCAGTTGGCCCACCAACCTAGTGAAGTCTCCCCGGCGATCCTGACCTGGGATCCAGTATTAGACAAACTATCCTGACCTCCCCTTCTATGCCTGCAGCCTCATGCTGAAAGGTTCCCCTGATCGTGACCGGAACCAGTGAGAGAAACCTGATGCCTAAAGAAAACCCCTGCACCCACAGCCCCCAGGGCTAGGAGTACCCAATGAACAGTCTCCCAGCATCCCACCACTATCCTACTTACTTCTCTAGTTGTGGGACTCCGTCAACGAGCTTCCCGAACCAAGGCTGCAGCTGTTTTCTCCAACTCAAGATCTCCATTGGTTTCAATGTGTCCCCTGACACCTCCTTTGTACTTTGCACCCACCCATCCCTGTGTCGCTGTTGGTGCAGTCGCAGTGCTATTTGGTGGCCCCTCCAGTGCTGACCTCAAACCCCAGGGCCTGTGTTCCTGACCCGCAGGTTTTTACCTGTAACTGGTGCCTGTTCGAAGTGCTCCAGCCTCCGTAGGATAACATTGGGCCAGTGACCTCTGCACCAGCCTGCCCCAGTGCCACTGTTGGTGCAATAGCTACCTTGGTCAGACCCTTGCCCAGTGTTGAGCAAAACCCCTGGTGACTGAATCTCAGAACTGTTTACTTACCTGTAAGTTACTCACCTGTATTTCCTTTCATAAGATTGCATTGGTCTCGCACTGTATTGTTCTAAGTGCTGATCCTAAATACAGAGTATATCTTTCTACTTTGACAAGCATTTCATGCACATGTAAAGTATTGTTTGATGCTATACAAACCTATTGCCAAAAATAACTTGAACGTATTGCAATTGAAAAGTCTACTTACGTGCAACTGAGTTCAATTTAGTTCCTAGAAATAAAAACAACTAAAGTAATATTTGTACAAACATTGGTCTGGAGTCAATCATTGAGTGTGTGTTCTTGGCTTGTATGAGTATGTACATCAAATGCGTTCACACTACCCTCTCATAAGACTAACTGCTAAATTGAGAGTGAGGCATTAGCAACTTTACCCTATGCTATACCATTGAGACTGGACTATGTGCAAATAATATCTCTCTGTGGTTTAGTATATACAGAGCCAGCATCCTACAACTTGTGATTGTGGTATAATTACTACATGGAGGTACTAGGCCTGGGCGTAGTTCATGGAGTTTTGCTACGTGGAATTCGCGAGAGTTACAACAAAAACTCTGCGAAGTTCCACGAGTGGCGGAGTGCAGTGTGAACTGCAGTTTGTGCAGGTATTCCTGCAGCTCGGGTAGAAACTCCCTTCACATATCGCGAAGCGGAGTTTTCTGCACTCTGCGACCTGTGCGGAGTGCAGAAAACACTGCAAACTCCGCGAACAGAGCAAAGTTCACCTGCCTGACCTAGCAGGTACCTACCTGCACATACTAATAAACCACCTTCCAACATTTGGTGTGCAGTAGTGGGATCCAAAACTTGTTTAACTCCTTAACCGCTGCGCGAATTCTGCCGTGGTGCAGGAGTTTTAATGAGTGGGCTGGGCCGCATCTGTCAACGGACGTGCACAGCACTACCCAGGTAGTGCTAGCAACTGCCATTGGCCGACGTGCGCACGGAAAGGATTAATAGCACCAATCAGCATTTGAGTGAGGCTATTAAAAATCCTCTAAATGACGTAGTGCAAAAATTGTTTTGGGATTTTAATTTCGACTAATATTAATTAATTCATTTTTGATTTTTCTAAATGTTCTAACTCAATTTTTGTAGCAGTATTTTTGAGCTAGCAGATACATCCTCTGGGAGAGAGGAGGCTCTAGAGGTAGAATGGGAGGGGGAGGTTGACCCCTGCAGCCTCCACGAGGAGGAGGAAGAATGTCTGTCTACTTACTCTGTTACTGGGGCCCTGCCTAAAGGTAGTGGGAGAGGGGTACACCACTTGAGGAGCAGAACTGTCCCTCAGGGAGAGAGGGCTTGAGGTCCAGTTAACCTACATAGCTTTAGAGACAGAGAAGTTAACCCTGGCCAAAAATATGTGGGCAAGGAGAGAACAGAGAAATGGAGGCAGCAAAGAAGAGGTATAGGTGTCTAGGGGTGGTGGGTTGGACCCAAGGCTGCCCAAGGGGATTGTCGCTAAATATCAGGAAGATGATGACATAGGCAAGTGGCTGACAGCATTTAAGAGGTCACGTAGGATAAGGCGGATGAGCACTCAGTACTGGGGTTCACTCCTATAGGAGATGGTTCCAGTGGGTGGAAGAGATAGGCTCTTGATCCTAGAGGGGGAAGAAACTGAGTCCTGCTCCAACATGAAACGATGTCTTTGCAGAAGATTTGGTCTCACCCCTGAGCAGCATAGAATGACGTTTAAGGACACCTGGAAAACCAGTAGCTTATCTTGGGTTGTCTTTGTTGAGATTGGGGAGGGTCTCAAATATATTCTTTTTTTATGACCCAAGATTAATTTTATGGCCAAACAATACTCATCCACGCCCAGGTATCCCTTTAGTCACAGGGTGATTAAGCACTATAAAAATAATTATACTTATGGTAATTATGGGGAGGGGCAAAAAAGAGTACAATTGTCCTATGACCCTACACTTGCCATGTTTCTACCCCATTCTTAAAGCCAAAATTTGTCCCAGGCATGCATCAGGACAAAAGGAATGTCAGTGCCCCAGTGTGAATACTTACTAGCCCATTCTGGCTTTTAGCAGCCAGGATGAACACCATGATGAAGCATGTCACTACTAGAATGACTGGGGGTTGTATATAAAAGGAAAGCCTTTTCCTCTCTTGTATTTCAAGACATCCCACTATGTTACTGTGGGTGTACTTGTGCATGGGCAGACAGGTACTTTTTTGTTTAGAAGTTTCAGGCCTTGTACATAGTCCAGCACATTCTGTTTGGGTTCCTTGAGAAGCTTCAGTCATGTTTCTCTCACCAAACACTTGTTTACCAGCATGCTGCCCACAGCGCAGGAGGCGCATCATGTCTTTGTTTTTAATCTGGGTTACTCGTGGAATGGGACTATACGTCCCATCTTTCCTTCTAATACGCTGAATGGTCATTCACACAGGACAATCAATTAATCAATCAATCATATAATTTGTAAAGCGCACTACTCACCCGTGGGGGTCTCAAGGCGCTGGGGTGGGGAATGCTGCTACTGCTCGAAAAGCCAGGTCTTGAGGAGTTTTCTGAAGGTCAACAGGTCTTGGGTCTGCCGTAGGTGGATGGGGAGGGTGTTCCAGGTCTTTGTGGCAAGGTGGGAGAACGATCTGCCGCTGAGGTCGCTCTTCGGAAGCGGGGGACTGTGGCGAAGGCGAGGTTGGCGGAGCAGAGCTGGCGGGTGAGGGTGTAGAAGCTGAGTCGTTTGTTGAGGTACGTTGGTCCATGTTGTGGAGTGCCTTATGTGCGTGGTGAGGAGCTAGAAGGTTATCCTCTTGTTGACCGGGAGCCAGTGCAGGTCTCTTAGGTGGGGTGTGATGTGGCTGCAGCGAGGGATATCGAGGATCAGGCGTGCAGAGGCGTTCTGGATGCGTTGGAGCCGTCTCAAGAGTTTGGCCGAGGCTCCTGCGTAGAGGGCGTTTCAGTAGTCCAACCTGCTGCTGTTGAGGGCCTGGGTGACCGTTCTTCTCGTTTCAGTTGGGGTCCACTTGTAGATCCTGCGGAGCATGTGGAGGGTGTTGAAACACCACGCCTATTGGCGCAGAGCTTTGAAAAGGGGACTCTAACTCCCATCATCCTCAGGATTCCAACTTCTCTTTTCCACCTATAACGGGTCAAGCATCACACATCGCTGATTGAGCACACAAGTGAATCCACAGCTGGGTTCTGATAACAGCGTAAAAGCACTCCCCGGTGGCCATCTACCCATACAGCAAGCCAAGAAGTGCAGTACCAAGTAGGTATATAACAGTAGCGGGACTCTTGGAATTGTGAGTATGAGGTCTCGGTCCTGATGATGGCATGCTGCCATGTTGCAGCATTTCTCTTCCCTGTACACTTAGAACATATACATGCTCAGCTGGTTCTAATCCATATTACAGATGGCTAATGGTTCTAGCTAGACTTTTGCCACCTCTTCCTAACTGCAGCGCTCTTGACCAGCTGTAGACATTTGGTTTGCTAACAGTATATGAATGTTTTATTTATCTTTGTTTATTTTTATGGATTATTCGTAACCCTTTTGCTACTATGACTCCCCTCACCCCCTTTGCTAAGCCTTTTATGGCTATTTGGGGTAATTTGCACTTAGGCACCTGTAACTTTTAGAGCACATAAGCTATCTATGCTCAATTTGCATCCTTTTCTTCCAACATCATGGGGATTTTAAAGGTATCCAGGGTTACAATCTTCCCAGGATTCAGGGACAAACAGACTTTTGTAATAAAACTGTTAGAACTGGCTATTTCTGGTAGGCTAAGGCTGACGCCAAAGCCAGGCAGAAACCACCATTCTAGTCAGGGCGAGGGAGTCACACGCCAAGATAACCCCTGCTCACCCCCTTGGTAGCTTGGCACGAGCAGTGAGGCTAAACTCGGAGGCAATGTGTAAAGCATTTGCGCCAGCGCACAACAGCAACAACATCCTAGGCACACCAAAAATGGAACTCCACACAAGGTTATATAAAAATAACTTTTGTATTGTCAAACCACATCAGATAGAAATCACACATGTACATTGTGCCAACTGGCACGGGCAATATTCACAAGAGATTATTTACAAGGCAGGGCCACATGAGCCACTGTCAGAATCAACACTTTTAGAAATAGAAATACTGTCAGAATTAGACTAAAAGGATATAAAATAACAGTTATAAATCACATCCAGTAACTACTGGGAACAGGTAAGTACCACCTACGCAACCCTAAACACCTTAGGAGAATGTCACGCAGGGGACCAGGACCTCACTAGGACCACCTGTATTAGAAAGAACAACCACCTAAGAATAAAATACATTTAGGGGTATAAACAAGAACACATTACCCATGATGCATGAAACACATTCAGAGGAGTAGTAAAGGAAAACACATGATGCCTAAAAACATTCAGAGGTGTACGGACAACCACCTAAGTATCACACAGCGTTTAGGGGTCTAGAAAAGAACACATTACCCATGATGCATAAATATACATTCAGAGGAGTAGTAAAGGGAAACACATGATGCATAAACCTACACATTCAGCAGTGTTAAGAACAAAGCACATGATGCATCACAAACACATTCAGCGGTGCAGGGAAGAAAACACAACTCAATAGCGCAAAGACACATGATGCCTAAACATTCAGAGGTGCAAGGAATAACCACACAATTGCGCCAAAACCTACATAAGCCACCACCTGTGGCAGTCCCTAGGCCAACTGGCCTTGTTGGGGCTAAGACGCCCTGAGTCTCAATGTCAGGGGCCTAAACGGTGCAGGTGCCCTCTACTTGCTGGGCACCTGTGAAATCCCAAGACCTAAACGGTGCAGCTGCCCATTAATTGCTGGGCAGCTGGGAATCATCAGCAAAACTGTGGCAGGGCCCTCACTGACCCTTTGGCGCAAACTGCGCCCACTGCTGGAGCCACACAGGCTCTGGAAACACTCTACACGCGTTGGAGCCACACAGGCTCTGGCATAACACTTGTGTCCCCCAAGAGCCTCACAGACTCTTAAAAACAATTGTGGCCCATGGAGCCCTCAGGCTCTGCAAACCATGGCCCCTCGAGCCTCGCTGGGCTCGTAAATACCACTGCCCTCAAGAGCCTCACTGGGCTCTAAATAACGATGTGGGCCCTGAGCCTCTCATGGCTCTACACACGTTGGGGCGACCCACTGCCAACTGGGGCCGCCCTTGAAGCCCTCGTGGCTTCACACTGACAAGGAGCACGAGCTCGCGCTACTGGGGGGGCGGACACTGACAATGTGTCCCGGCGCCCCTCCCTTTCTCCTGCCCCACTCACCGGTCGGTCAGACGATCGGCGGCTCTCCTCACTCGGGGCTCTCCCTCCATTCGGGGAGCCTCGCGCCGGACTCCTCTCTCTCGCCGGGGCTCCCTCCGCACACGGGAGCCCCAGCATCAAGCCACGCTTCCTCCACTCTTCCCGGGGCTCCCTCTCTGTCACGGGAGCCCCCCAGCGGCCGCCGCCATCTTCTTCCCCGGTCTCCCTCTCTGGTCACGGGAGACCAGCAGAACAGCCAATCAGATCGCGGGTCTTCCAGACAAGCCTCCCGCAGCCCGCCAATGACAGCGCGGCGCAGCGGAAGAGCTTCGTACTGCCAGCCTATCCCTGCGCGGCGTTCCTGAGGGGGCTCGTCCTCCTCAACCAATGAGAGGACAGTTTCGCCGATCTTTGTTCTCCGTGGTCCCGGCGAGGCTTCTCAGGCAATTTCAGGCCCCGGGCTGCGGCGGTGATTCTCCAGCGGCATAAACGGGGTAATAAGATGCTGGGTGGGCACCGGCCAAAGCCCACAAAGCGCCCCCCAGCGCTAGAACATAATAAAGCGCTCCTAAGCGCTATGGCCAAAGATAAAGCGTTCCTAAGCGCTAGGGGGAAATAAAGCACTCCAAAGCGCTAGCAAACAGGCAGAGCGCTCCCAGGCACACAGGGGGAAGCACAGCGCTTCCTGCAGGAAAATGCAGCTTCTCCATGCTGCAAAAGGTCCCAGAGATTCCCAGGGGGCAAAGCCAAGTCCCCCCCATCAGCCCAGGCAAGGCAGAGGGGTCCCCCAGGAGTCCTCCAGGCATCCAGGAAAGTCCATCAGGAGTCCAGGGGCTGGGCAGGGCTCAGGGATTCCCCTGAGCCCAAGCAGCAGCACGCCCCTGGCAGATTCAAGTCCAAAAACAAGAACATTTTGGAAGGGGACACAGCCCCTTCTTATACACAGAAAAGTCTTTGCAGTCTTTGTGCAGGCAGTGTGAGAACCAGCTAGAACTGGTTATAGGGAAGTCCTGTCAGTATCAGGGACAGAGGTGACAGTCGCCCAGCGGGGAGGTGGAGCCAGCATTGTGGCAGGCAGGCACAGCCTCATTCACACTCTGGTGCTATCTCCACCCACTTCCTTGGCAGCAGATGCTGCCTTTCATCCACGGGCTGACTCAGACAACCTCCTGGGGGCTCTGCAGTCCCTGTCACCCTCAAACCAGACAGTCAATCCACAAGCAGGCCCAGGCACTCTGGGCCAGGCTCACTAGCCAATCACGCGCCAGGCACAAATTACACAAATATGCCAACTTCTCAAAGTGGCACTTCTAGACTAGACACAATCATGCTGCATACACCATTACGCAGCATTCAATCTCACGAGTTTGCACATATCAAACTCGACCCTGCACTCCCCACACATAAGGAACTACCATGGGCATACATATTCCCCATTCATTCGTATGGGAGGGCAGGTCACTCACCACACATACACAGAGAGCTCACACACTTTACACTGTACCACAGTGAAAAAGTGCGCAGAGGCCTAAAATCACCAACACCAGGTCACAGAAACAGGCTAGGAAAAAGCAAAAAGTTTCGGGGTGAACCTGCCAAAAGGGCCAGGTCCAACACAACCCCCTTCCAGCCAAAACTCAGGGTAGACCAATCACTCCACTGATGGGCTTCCTTGCTTTGGTCGACAAAACACGGACATGGGCCCGCACGGCAGGGACACCCTCCGGTTTTTCGCCACTCTGAACCCACATAGATTTCTCTCAACAAAAGCTCTCTGGCACAACTAGGATACCCCACTGGTACTCCCTAGTCATCCACGGCCAAGACCAGGCCCTAGGCCATCCAAATATCACAGGTCCTAACCAATCCACAGAGTGGGGGGCAGTAACCCCTGGCACACAATAGCCATTCTCCACTCTCTCTCTCAGTGTAGCTACAACTACCACTGATCCTTCAACCTAGGGACCGCCCCCTCAGGCTGACCAGAGGTCATGGGCAAGCATGCCCCACCCTACCTCCACTTCTGGGTTTCCGCACGCTCACAGGGAAGCACTCACCAGAACACAACTCTCCTACCAGATCAGGACCTTACTCCATCACTGGTATACCACCTGGAAACTATTTCACTCCTGAGGTACAAAGCACACAGCACAGTTCCTCTTCAAGCAGGTGTGGGGACACAGCACACATCAAAATCCCCTTTCCTCTACCTTAGTGGAAACAACAAACTGCAGGTGGGCCCCAGAACACACAGCAAAGGCAGCCCCCTCAGTCTTTTCAGATGATCCACTTTGTTAGAGATTCCTCTTGACCTGGAAGTTTCCTAATCTCCCAACCTAGGATCTAAACCCTCAGGTTGCACCGGGGTCAGAAGTAAGGACACCGTCCCTCTGCACCCCCTTCCAGAGTTCTGCACCCTCCCACCTTGGAGCGTTACCCCTAGAAGCCAAACACCAGGTCAGGACACTGATTACAGATGCCCTTCCCTCCAGGTCAGGCTGAACCTGAACCTGGCCTCCCCCCTCCTCGGGGAACAACCTCCAGAGGCCCCAAAAATGGTCAAGCACTCTAGACGGTCAAATGCCCAGCGAACCAGGACTTCTGCACCCTCCACTTAGGAGCGGTACAGCCCAACACCAGGACCGCCGGAGTTCTGGTTACAGACACTCCCCGTCCTCTAGACACAGGAAGATCCTCCTCAAATGACTTGTAATACAGCCTAGGCCCCTGACCTGGCGCTCCCTAGGGAACCCTCCAGGCCCTGAGACAGGGTTTCGGGCCAATGTGGGACACACCGTCCCACACTCACTCCGCCTCCACTGAGACTGGACACGAGCCCCTACACCCCTACCATCCTACTGGGACCTAGCTGGGCTACACATGAACCTCTTCACCTACACAGGATCATCAGATAGACAAGCCACTACTCTTAGAATCACTCCCTAATGCCTCTGCAAGACATCTAGCACACCGCCAGACATCCACCTTCTTGTCCAGTGCCTCTGCAGGACCTCCTGCACACCACTAGAGGTACACCTCCTGTGCAAGCTCCTTTAAAAAAAACTCACACCAACTCCTCCAGTTCAAAACACCACTCATCCACGCACTCCCCCTCCAGACTGGTGAGACAGTTCCTCACTGCCCCTGACTCTCAACCTGAACCCTCTTACTGAGCACCAGGCACCATACTCTGGGAACTGGGAATGGGACTTCACGCACTGGACACATTATAGCTGCCACCACTGGATCCTACCATACTGGGGAATCCAGACACACACACTACACTCAGGGGATAACCACCTTCCTAAGCAAGCCATTTCTCCTCCACACTCCCTCTCTTCCATCTACCCACACAGGGACAGGAACAGGATTGGCCACTGGACCCAGCAAGGGATTCCTAATCTATGGGAACCTCCCCCTCTACTGGCGTCCCGCCCTGTCATTTTCTCTCATCTGCCACTAAACATAAAGCGCAGGAACACAATTTGAAAATGACACTCTTGAGGAAAAACAAAATCATAAACAATAATCCCAAACATGTGACTATCTAAAAAATGCAGAGTTTTGTAATGTAGCCAGCTGTCGCTGTGGCACTGCACAAACACAAGTCCTAATCTGCACCGCTGACCAACAATGTTAGAACTGGCTATTTCTGGTAGGCTAAGGCTGACGCCAAAGCCAGGCAGAAACCACCATTCTAGTCAGGGCGAGCGAGTCACACGCCAAGATAATCCCTGCTCACCCCCTTGGTAGCTTGGCACGAGCAGTGAGGCTAAACTCGGAGGCAATGTGTAAAGCATTTGCGCCAGCGCACAACAGCAACAACATCCTAGGCACACCACAAAAGGAACTCCACACAAGGTTATATAAAAATAACTTTTGTATTGTCAAACCACATCAGATAGAAATCACACATGTACATTGTGCCAACTGGCACGGGCAATATTCACAAGGGATTATTTACAAGGCAGGGCCACATGGGCCACTGTCAGAATCAACACTTTTAGAAATAGAAATACTGTCAGAAATTAGAATAAAAGGATATAAAATAACAGTTATAAATCACATCCAGTAACTACTGGTGTGGTTCTGAAAATTCTAGACTTGAGAATAAAACTTCGTCGTAACATGACGAATTTAGTATCAAAATACCGAGAATGGCTAGTACACTATGTACAAGCATTTTCGTCATATTCGAGTGACGATTTCACCTCGAAATCGTCATTCTCGTTCTGATCCCTTGGCTTCCATTTTGTATACGGCAGCCATTTTGTGAGTTGCCCTTTACATAGGCTTATGATACAGCTAAATTCGATTCCAAAGGACACATACACCTTAATTGACTTTCCTGTGACCTGGGCAAGTTGGAACCATTGCCCCAGGCCGAACCTGTTTGGTCATTTCCTCTCCCAGTGGCCGAATGAGATAGCATCAAGGCACAACAGGCCATAAACCCATTTCATCGCACACACCCTGCCGAATCTTGCTCACACCTGTCCCTGCTCTTTTCTCTCTCACTTGCTTTATGATGGGGAGGTGCCCATTTTTATTGGGGGTCCACCGATATCTGATAAAATGTTGGGCCTTGCCGGGTGATTTGTTGTGGGCTGGACGAACTGAAATGTGGGCTGTCATCATGACTCTGCTTCTCCTTTGTAGCGAAAATATTTGAATGGTATACTAAAATTCGAGGAATGTTTACCTAAAGCACACTATTTTGTATAAAAAGAGAAGCCTGACTTTGTAAGTTTGAGCAGTCTCCTGAGAATATACATCCCGTGTGTTGTACTTCTAGGACGCTTGTTTCTTGGTTGCAGCCAATAAAATCGATCCTTGACTTCACCTAGAAGACTCTGAGTTTCTGTGGTTTGAATCAGGAAAGTACCTGAGGTCTTTGGGTGTACCCTGGCACCGCTGGGTTACCGGTTTGGTACTGGTTCTGAAAAACCCAGTACCTCAGTTGGCGCCCAACGTTTGGGGTGATACCAGCGGTTCCGGTCCTGCCAGAGGTTCATGAGGAGCTTCGTGTGAAAATTCTGGAGGAAGGCCATCCACTTCATCGACCCCTGCATGTCGACGTGGTCCGAAAGTCTTTGCTGCGAGGTTCCCCGCTTCCCGACGGCTACAAAGGACTGCTGCCCTGGCTATCGCCCTGATTTGGACCCTTGAAGTTTGGTAGAGCGAAACAATAAGACAAGTCTTCTGGTGACGTCATCGATATCTCAGTTAAGTATAAGTGGAGCGTCTCCCAGTCCTTAGTTGGTCTTAGTTTGGGTATTCCCTTTGGGATCATTTTTGGTACTTGCAAGTGCCAAAGCCAAAGGACTCGTGTATTCACGAGAAATATCGTAATCGATAATCCTTTGAAGTTTGAAGCTAGACTAGTTAGCGAAGATGCCTGGTCTTAGCAGACTTGGAAATTTGTTTTGTCTTGGTTGTAGTAAAAGGGACTCCCGATTGGAGGACTCGTGTCCGGTTCCTCCGATTGGAACTCCAACTTATGAATTAGATGTAAAACATGGCGTGGGCCCCATCACATATAATGAAGTGTGGATCAAATACACCAGAAAAGATGGTGTTTTAAAATGGCCCCAATATCGTAGCTTTGATACAGAAATTTTAGATAACCTCGAAATTAAACTTTTTAAGAAGAAAGCCCGGCCGGCGATGTTTGACTCTTTCCGCCTATGGCGTAAGGAAGCCAAACAGAAGGAAATTAAATTAGCAAAGAAAAATAAGCGAGAAAGGGGTATTTCGATAATGCAAGCTGCTATGCGGTTTAAAGACAATGAAGAAGAACAGATGAGTGAGCAGTTGCACAGGCAACGTAAAATGGTAATAGGTAAATGCTATCCAGTTTTGCTGCCTCTTCAGCAAGATGCAGCAAAAGAGCATGGAAAAGATCCGTTAATGGCGCATTTATTAAGTTCGCCACCCCCCTATGCGCAAAATGCCACTGCACCTCCACAACCTTTAGTTGTGCAACCTGTGCCTCCTGGTCCTCCACAGCACCCACCAGCTATTCTTCAGCTGGCTCCTGCTCCTTCGGTGCAGCCTCCTCAAGGCCCACCGATCACATCTGCTTCACCTGTGCTTTCTACGACTTTGCCTAGTGCACCTTCTATTTCTCCTAATGATCCCTCTGCTATTGCCTCTGCTCCTGCCTTATCTCACCCTGTTTTTCCGCCCGTTCTTCCGTCAGTTTCTCCTTCCGTTCGACAGAGAATGGCCAACACTGTTACTAATCTTTTCTCACCTTTCTTCGGGTCGCCTAATACGACCCCTAACATTGAACGAAGACAGTTGCGAAGTCAACTGCCTGACTATCGAGAGAGAGATTTACTGAATCGTTTAGCGCATAAATGGGTTATCGACGCTGTAAGGTATGATGTAGAGTCTGTCATGGAAGTCTTCCGTCAATGGAAAGCACCGAAGCAGAGATATGTTTTTGAACAAATGTGTGTTTTTCTCTGTGAGGATTTGGAAGACAATGATCTGGAATACAACCCGCCCAAGTTGTGTCGTGTGCGGTTCGAATTCGCAGAGGGCATGATCGTAGGTCCTGATGTCGAGAGAGCGGTTGAGACATTGTTGTCATTTCGGAGTAAGGGGGGCACTTCTCAATTACTATTTGAGCATGACGCACCCGGTAGGAAAAAGGCGCAACAGTACCCCATGAGGGAAGTCCCTCCAGTATGGAAGGAAGAAGTAGCAGCTGGTCCTGGTAATGTTCCACCACTTGTGCCAGCACATTTTCAGCATGTGTGGGTACACGTTCCTTGGAAGCGAGCTGAAGTTTTGGCCCTTAAACAGACATTGCCTGATCCCCGTAAAAATCCCGCAGCGTATTACAAAGAGTTGTCACAAACTGCTGGGTCATGTATCATGAATTTAGCAGACTTAGACATGTTGTTTGGGAACGTTGTTCCACAGCCTTTGTGGGGAAAGATTCGTCATGTAGATCATGATCAGGAGTTAGGTGACTCATGGGCTAATATTACTGCTGCAGATGCCCGACAGGTTGGTGGTGCTAAACCCGAGCCTTTAGTAGCAGATCTCCCTGGTAGGATTATTAATTACATGAAGACTTTAATGCCTGCCATGCGAGTAAATTGGGATAAGTTGTCTGCATGTAAGCAGAAGAAAGATGAAACGGTCTCAGATTTCTTCACCAGGTTTGAAGAGACTTTTGTCGACCACAGTGGTCAAGATATGAGCACAGAAGGTGGTCAGCGTTTGTTCGTCGATAAATTTGTGCACAATCTGCTTCCGGAGTTGTGTAAGAAGTTAAAGGATTCAGAAAGCTCTTGGGCAGTTTCCTCTTCAGCACAGATATTGGCTACTGCACAGTATTACGAAAATCGAGACAAAGACGAGAAAGATAGAGCAGAAAAGAAAACTAAGGAGCTGAAAACGAAGGTTTTGTTACAGCAAGCATATCCGCCACGTGGTGGTGGTGGCCAGAATAATGGTGGTCAAAATAATGGTGGTCAGAGTAACAATCAGAATAATTATCAGCAGCCTCAACAGTATCAGAGGAACTCGCAAAGAGTCGAGTATACTCAACCACATGTCCCTGTAGGCCCCAATCAGTGTTCATATTGCAAGAAAGAGGGTCATTTCAAGTATAGTTGTCCTATTTTATTACAGCGTGCAAATGGTGCTTCTGGTGTAAGAGGTCGAGGTGTTCAACAAGCGTCTAGAGGTAGAGGACGTGGAAATTTCCCCCAGAACACACAGTCTCTTCCACCTCAAAATTCTATGAATAGGTTTGATCAGCAGAATAACGCATCGGGTAGGACAGCTCAGTACTATGCTGATGATTACCATACATAAGATGAGCATTGGGAAGGTAATGATTGCTAGGACAGCCATAGACAAAGAGAGGGAGTTGTTTCAGTTCCAGTAGATCAGAGTGGACCTTACGTTGAGGTGATTACATCAGGTGTGTCAGAGCCTTTTCTGTTGGATACTGGTGCTACAAAGAGTTCTATAATGCACTCCAAACTCCCATGCGCACCTTTGTCTGGCGAAATTAATGTTTCTGTAGGTATTTCTGGCGCCCCAGTTAGAAATCCGATTTCTGACCCTTTGTCCCTTTCTGTTGGACCTTGTGAATTCGAAGCACCCCTTATTCTGACAACAGGTTGTGGTGAAAACTTGCTAGGATTAGATTTGCTTAAAAGATTGTATGCGACTTTGTACTGTTCTCCTTCTGGAGTACAACTTACACTGGGTAAGAAAGTGGTTTCTCCAATGTATTTGTCAAGGGATAAACTTCCAACAGAATTGTCATCTCTCCCTAATATTCTTTGGGCTACTGGTCCTAATGATGTGGGTCTTTTGGAAATACCACCATATGTTGTAACATTGAAAGCCAATGTTAAAATACCACGAATTCCCCAATATAGAATTTCTAGTGAAGGTGAAAAAGCTTTGCTAGCGATCTAATTGAAAAAGATGTCATTGAAGAGACAAGAGGCAACGTTTGCAATAGCCCTGTTCTGCCTATTTTAAAACGAACTGATCCTTCCCAGCCACCTGTTTACAGATTTGTGATTGATCTTAGAGAGGTCAATAAAATAGTTGTACCACAATTTCCAGTTGTCCCCGACATTACTGCCCTATTGACTATGATTCCAGCTTCTGCAACATGGTTTTCGGTGATTGACTTGAAGAATGCTTTCTTCAGCATCCCGATTGTTGAGGAGAGTAGGGATATTTTTGGTTTCAGTTTAGGAGGTCGCAGCTTCCGCTTTAAACGCGCTCCCCAGGGCTACTGTGAAAGTCCATCAATATATAGTCAAGCTTTAAAAACACAGCTTGATACGATTGTTTTACCTGATGGCGCTACCCTCATTCAGTATGTTGATGATTTGCTTGTTGCTACAGATACTGAGGAAATCTGTAAAGAAGCCACATTGTCATTGTTGCGTCATTTGTGTGATTTGCACCACAAAGTGTCTCTCTCAAAATTGCAATATTGTCGACAAGAAGTGACCTACTTAGGTCATCTCTTATCGAAGGAGGGAAGGAAACTGACCCCAGAAAGAATTCAGGCAATAGCGAAATTGAGTGTGCCAAGAATACAGAGAGAAGTGCGTGCTTTCTTGGGTATTACATCATATTGCAGACAGTGGATACCAAATTTTTCGTTATTAGCCAAACCTTTGGTGGCATTAACGTGTAAAGATACACCCAATCCCATTCCTTGATCTGAAGAGTGTCAGGAAAGTTTTTCTGAATTGCGCACAGCGTTATGTTCGGCTCCTGTGTTAGGTACCCCCAACTACAGTAAGCCCTTTACATTGTATGTCCATGAGAAACAAGGTTGTGAATTGTCAGTTTTGACTCAGTTGTTTGGAGACAAGCAGCGTCCATGTGCATATTTTTCGTTGACTTTGGATCCGGTAGCTAAAGCATTGCTGAGTTGTTTAAGGGCAACAGCAGCAGCAGCTGTTTCTATTCGACAGTCAGCTGGTCTAGTGATGAATAATATGTTAGTCGTGATGGTTCCACATGCAGTGGACACGTTGTTGAACAAAACCAAGACACAGCACTTAACTAGTGCTCGATTGTCAGGTTACGAATTGACATTGTTAGCGAGTCATGTGCATATAAAAAGACGCAACACTCTAAACCCAGCTACGTTGTTGCCAATTGTAGAGGAACTAGATGCTTCTGAACAGCATGATTGTTTTCTTAGAACAGAAGAAGAAACGAAAGGGAGAATAGATCTCCTAGACACTCCTCTTGCTGAATGTGATGGTATATTGTGGGTGGATGGTTCATGCTTCAAGCTTCCGAATGGTGACACGACTGCAGCATATGCTGTCACGACTTTGCATACAATTGTTGAAGCTGCACGTATTCCACATAATTCAGCTCAAGCAGCAGAATTGATTGCACTTACAAGAGCATGTGTGTTGTCTAAAGGAATGAAAGTGACTATCTATACCGATAGCGAGTATGCATTTGGTGTGGCTCACAGTTTTGGACGATTGTGGAAAGAACATGGGTTCCTGACTTCGCATGGAGCTAAGATTCAGCATGGTCAGTTGGTGAATGAGCTTCTTGAATCACTGACCATGCCTTTGCAAGTGGCGATTGTGAAATGTAGTGCCCACAAGAAGGTGACTGATGATGTTGGTAGTGAAAATGCATTTGCTGACGAAATCGCGAAAGAAACGGCAAGGAATGTGATGAGCCGAATGTATGTTGCAGGCCCTGCAAGATGGGTTGGTGATGTTGGAATGTGTGAAGACACGATAGAGAGTGTGAAATCTATTCAAGCTGAGGCCACAGAGAAAGAGTTGAGTGTGTGGAGAGAAAGTACGGGTAGAATGGATGCAAATGGTAGCTGGATTGAATTGTCAGAGCATCAGAGATGGTTGTTGCCCGATGCGTATGTGCTTGCAGTGGTTACAATGGCTCATGGAATGGCCCATATCAGCGTGAAAGGGATTTGCAAGTTGTTGGCTCCAGTATGGCAAAATTCAGGAATCCCCAAGTGTGCAGAGAATGTTGTCAAGAATTGCATGGTGTGTCTGAAACACAATCCTGGTAGGGGAACCCCAACTCCAGCTGGTCATTTTGCACCTACTACGTATCCGTTCGAGGTTTTGCAGCTAGATTTCATCCACATGGAGAGGTGGAACAATTTAAAATACGTACTCGTTGTTGTTTGTGCCTTCTCAAGATGGGTGGAAGCCTATCCCCTAAAAGACAACACTGCCTTATCCACAGCTAAAGCCCTTGTGAAAGAGTACTTCCCCAGATTCGGAATGCCTAGAATGGTCTGGAGTGACAATGGAAGTGAATTTGTGGGTCGTGTGATGAAGAAAGTATGTGAAGGGCTAGGCATTCAGCAAAAGTTCCACGCTGCAAATCACCCCCAATCAGCTGGATTAGTAGAATGTTACAATGGCACGCTTAAGTTAAAACTGGCCAAAATTCAAGCGAGCACAGGTCTTAAATGGCCTGATGCTCTACCCTTAGCACTCCTATCCACCAGAATGACTGTGCATTCGCGAGTGAAACTTAGTCCCTATGAAATAGTTTTCGGCCGCCCGGCCAACATATGGGGAGTGCCAAGGCCCACTAAGTTCAGTGACATTGAACACCCTGTTTTGCTTGATTACTTGTACGAATTGACGGCTAAATTGCGTGTTTTACACCAACAGGTGCATGATATACTGCCTCAAGTCTCTGAAGCTCCAGGACATCAGATCGACCCTGGATCCTGGGTGCTGATCAAGAATTTCCAGCAAACCAAGAACGACCAGCCCAGGTGGACCGGACCACACCTCGTCCTTTCCACAAGATCTGCTGTTCGAGTGGAGGGGAAGAAATCCTGGATCCACGGGATCCACTGCAAGCGGATCCCTCTGCCTCTGCCATATGACCGGTGGGTCCAGGAGGGTGTCGCCGACTCAGAGACTGAAACCGTGCCACGTTTTCTGCCTTTCAGTGATGCACGTGTAAAAGGAACAGTTACCGAACAAGAGAGTGATACAATTTTGCAACCATCAGTTTGATTGGACACTTCAGAACCTGAACTCCTTTTCCAAGATAATACAATACCAGGAACACAACGGTATAATTTGAGGCCGAGAAATACGAACTAATAAAAATGTTTTTTTCCCTCCAAGTACTATTTTTGAAAGTGCAGCTCTCCCATCTGAGAAACTTGCTCATTTTTGTTTTTCGAACCGCCATCCGGGTTCCGCTGCTAGGGCCGCGATTGCCCAAAGTCTTTGGGGTGCAGCTGACGACGTTAGGTCGGCAGTTCTGGTTGGTCCAAGGGAGTTGCCCTAGACTGACAGAAGCATTCCTTAGCAGAAACAACCTCCCATCGCGGGCAGCACTTTAGAGAGGATGGAGTTTCTCGAGATGGAGAGACCTGCCAAGGAAATGAACTTTAAACACAAGATTTGTAAAATAATGACAAAGAAAAGCTTTTTGATATTGTGCATTTTCATGTTTTTCAGTGTGATGATATTTTTAATAAGTTATGTGTTATTCTCTTTTCGAGTAACATTTGCACCCACTACATCGCCTATACCTCCTCCTTCTACTGTTTCCCCACACTCTTTTCAACCCCTTCCTGAACACGAATCAGCTAGGAGATAGAGTTTATTAATAACTCCTTTGTTCAGCTCTTGCACCAACACCAACTTGTAATGAACACAACTAACTGTTGGGTGTGTGGTCTTATGCCTCACACAACGGATAAAGGTATCCCTTATCTAGTCCTGCCTTTCAGCCACAATGGTTCTGTGTGGGCATACAGAACAATGTTCATATACGCACATGAAGTCTACCCCCTATGTTCTGTAACAGACAATCCTAAGAATAGTGCTCTAGTTAAGGGTATAGTAGACATGATTAAGGAAGGTGTTTCTTATGAGACTATCCCGAGAGATGAGACACTAGTATACATAGGATGGAACGTAACCGGATATGGAGCTACTCTGAGTGAGAAACAGCAAGCTAAGAGATCTTCCCCGATTTGGATTGTACCCCATCAGGGTCATCTGTGTCTGCAAGGTAATGGCGCGAATCCCAGAGCTCAGTTAGGGAAGAGTATCTGCACTAAAACGTATGTTTTTTCAGCCCAGACTTCCCCTTCGTTTTTAGCAGCTAAGGGTACCTATTTCATCTGCCATGATAGAGCCTATACATGGTTGCCCCCTGACTTTTCGGGATCATGTTTTGTTTCGTTCCTGTTGCCTCCCACCTACACAGCAGCGGCAGATTACCACAAGACAAGGATAGTTAGAGGTGCCTTGAGTCAAGAAGACACTGCAGGACAAGAATTTGGGGACTTCGTAAAGGGTTTTCTGCCATTCTGGGGACCGATGGCTAACAGCAGGAACATAAGGCAATTGACAAGGGTGGTTGAATCCACCGTGATTGAAACTGCTGGTGCCCTTAGTAACTTGACTGCTGAGCTCCAGTCGGATCGACTTATGACCCTTCAGAACAGGGTCGCATTAGATGTCATACTTGCAGACCGAGGTGGGGTATGTAGATTGATCCAATCGAGTTGCTGTGTTTTCATTCCAGATAACGCTCCAACAGTGTACCAGGCCATCTCTAAACTGCATAAGATTTCCGAATCTATTCATGTGGATAAAGGAGATTGGTCTTTAATGGGATGGTTCTGGGAACTGATATCCGCCTGGGGATGGAAAATTCTGATGGTCATTGGGATGGTCCTAGCCATTCTTTTCCTGTTCTGTCTGTGCGTGCAGTGCGCTCCTGCAATATGTGGCCTCTGTGCTGCATCATGTGTAAGGAAACCTGTATCAAGAGACGAGCTAAGTACTAGAATGATGTTACAGCAACATCTCAATGACTTTAGGAATATAGACCTGGACTCAGATTAGCATGAGATTAGGTTAAATTGCCTATGTAAGGGCAAAAGGAGGGTTTGTGGTTCTGAAAATTCTGGACTTGAGAATAAAACTTCGTCGTAACATGACGAATTTAGTATCAAAATACCGAGAATGGCTAGTACACTATGTACAAGCATTTTCGTCATATTCGAGTGACGATTTCACCTCGAAATCGTCATTCTCGTTCTGAACCCTTGGCTTCCATTTTGTATACGGCAGCCATTTTGTGAGTTGCCCTTTACATAGGCTTATGATACAGCTAAATTCGATTCCAAAGGACACATACACTTTAATTGACTTTCCTGTGACCTAGGCAAGTTGGAACCATTGCCCCAGGCCGAACCTGTTTGGTCAGTTCCTCTCCCAGTGGCCGAATGAGATAGCATCAAGGCACAACAGGCCATAAACCCATTTCATCGCACACACCCTGCCGAATCTTGCTCACACCTGTTCCTGCTCTTTTCTCTCTCACTTGCTTTATGATAGGGAGGTGCCCATTTTTATTGGGGGTCCACCGATATCTGATGAAATGTTGGGCCTTGCCGGGTGATTTGTTGTGGGCTGGACGAACTGAAATGTGGGCTGTCATCATGACTCTGCTTTTCCTTTGTAGCGAAAATATTTGAATGGTATACTAAAATTCGAGGAATGTTGGCCTAAAGCACAATATTTTGTATAAAAAGAGAAGCCTGACTTTGTAAGTTTGAGCAGTCTCCTGAGAATATACATCCCGTGTGTTGTACTTCTAGGACGCTTGTTTCTTGGTTGCAGCCAATAAAATCGATCCTTGACTTCACCTAGAAGACTCTGAGTTTCTGTGGTCTGAATCAGGAAAGTACCCGAGGTCTTTGGGTGTACCCTGGCACCGCTGGGTTACCGGTTTGGTACCGGTTCTGAAAAACCCAGTACCTCACTGGGAACAGGTAAGTACCACCTACGCAACCCTAAACACCTTAGGAGAATGTCACGCAGGGGACCAGGACCTCACTAGGACCACCTGTATTAGAAAGAACAACCACCTAAGAATAAAATACATTTAGGGGTATAAACAAGAACACATTACCCATGATGCATAAAACACATTCAGAGGAGTAGTAAAGGAAAACACATGATGCCTAAAAACATTCAGAGGTGTACGGACAACCATCTAAGTATCATACAGCGTTTGGGGGTCTAGAAAAGAACACATTACCCATGATGCATAAATATACATTCAGAGGAGTAGTAAAGGGAAACACATGATGCATCACAAACACATTCAGCGGTGCAGGGCAGAAAACACAACTCAATAGGGCAAAGACACATGATGCCTAAACATTCAGAGGTGCAAGGAAAAACCACACAATTGCGCCAAAACCTACATAAGCCACCACCTGTGGCAGTCCCTAGGCCAACTGGCCTTGTTGGGGCTAAGACGCCCTGAGTCTCAATGTCAGGGGCCTAAACGGTGCAGGTGCCCACTACTTGCTGGGCACCTGTGAAATCCCAAGACCTAAACGGTGCAGCTGCCCACTTATTGCTGGGCAGCTGGGAATCATCAGCAAAACTGTGGCAGGGCCCTCACTGACCCTTTGGCGCAAACTGCGCCCACTGCTGGAGCCACACAGGCTCTGGAAACACTCTACACGCGTTGTAGCCACACAGGCTCTGGCATAACACTTGTATCCCCCAAGAGCCTCACAGACTCTTAAAAACAATTATGGCCCATGGAGCCCTCAGGCTCTGCAAACCATGGCCCCTTGAGCCTCGCTGGGCTCGTAAATACCACTGCCCTCAAGAGCCTCACTGGGCTCTAAATAACGATGTGGGCCCTGAGCCTCTCATGGCTCTACACATGTTGGGGCGACCCACTGCCAACCGGGGCCGCCCTTGAACCCCTCGTGGCTTCACACTGACAAGGAGCGCGAGCTCACGCTACTGGGGGGGGGCGGACACCGACAATGTGTCCCGGTGCCCCTCCCTTTCTCCTGCCCCACTCACGATCGGTCAGACGATCGGCGGCTCTCCTCACTCGGGGCTCTCCCTCCATTCGGGGAGCCTCGCGCCGGACTCCTCTCTCTCGCCGGGGCTCCCTCCGCACACGGGAGCCCCAGCATCAGGCCACGCTTCCTCCTCTCTTCCCGGGGCTCCCTCTCTGTCACGGGAGCCCCGCAGCGGCCGCCGCCATCTTCTTCCCCGGTCTCCCTCTCTGGTCACGGGAGACCGGCAGAACAGCCAATCAGATCGCGGGTCTTCCAGACAAGCCTCCCGCAGCCCGCCAATGACAGCGCGGCGCCGCGGAAGAGCTTCGTACCGCCAGCCAATCCCTGCGCGGCATTCCTGAGGGAGCTCGTCCTCCTGAGCCAATGAGAGGACAGTTTTGCCGATCTTTGTTCTCCGTGGTCCCGGCGAGGCTTCTCAGGCAATTTCAGGCCCCGGGCTGCGGCGGTGATTCTCCGGCGGCATAAACGGGGTAATAAGATGCCGGGTGGGCACCGGCCAAAGCCCACAGAGCGCCCCCCAGCGCTAGAACATAATAAAGCGCTCCTAAGCGCTATGGCCAAAGATAAAGCGCTCCTAAGCGCTAGGGGAAATAAACCGCTCCACAGCGCTAGCAAACAGGCAGAGCGCTCCCAGGCACTCAGGGGGAAGCACAGTGCTTCCTGCAGGAAAATGCAGCTTCTCCATGCTGCAAAAAGGTCCCAGAGATTCCCAGGGGGCAAAGCCAAGTCCCCCCCATCAGCCCAGGCAAGGCAGAGGGGTCCCCCAGAAGTCCTCCAGGCATCCAGGAAAGTCCATCAGGAGTCCAGGGGCTGGGCAGGGCTCAGGGATTCCCCTGAGCCCAAGCAGCAGCACGCCCCTGGCAGATTCAAGTCCAAAAACAAGAACATTTTGGAAGGGGACACAGCCCCTTCTTATACACAGAAAAGTCTTTGAAGTCTTTGTGCGGGCAGTGTGAGAACCAGCTAGAACTGGTTATAGGGAAGTCCTGTCAGTATCAGGGACAGAGGTGACAGTCACCCAGCGGGGAGGTGGAGCCAGCAATGTGGCAGGCAGGCACAGCCTCATTCACACTCAGGTGCTATCTCCACCCACTTCCTTGGCAGCAGATGCTGCCTTTCATACACGGGCTGACTTAGACAACCTCCTGGGGGCTCTGCAGCCCCTGTCACCCTCAAACCAGACAGTCAATCCACAAGCAGGCCCAGGCACTCTGGGCCAGGGTCACCAGCCAATCACACGCCAGGCACAAATTACACAAATATGCCAACTTCTCAAAGTCTGTGAAACAGTAAAGGTATCGGATCCTACATCTGACCAACTTCTCAAAGTGGCACTTATAGACTAGACACAATCATGCTGCATACACCATTACACAGCATTCAATCTCACGAGTTTGCACATATCAAACTCGACCCTGCACTCCCCACACATCAGGAACTACCATGGGCATACATATTCCCCATTCATTCCTATGGGAGGGCAGGTCACTCACCACACATACACAGAGAGCTCACACACTTTACACTGTACCACAGTGAAAAAGTGCGCAGAGGCCTAAAATCACCAACACCAGGTCACAGAAACAGGCTAGGAAAAAGCAAAAAGTTTTGAGGTGAACCTGCCAAAAGGGCCAGGTCCAACAAAAACCAAAATTTTTTACACAGTTTTGGTATTTTAGTGGGACGTAGCCTATTTTTGCTATTTTTTGTGCTTTCAACCTCTTTCCAGTTAGTGATAGAAGAGGGTATACAATCAATAATTGATCCTGGAAAGCTATACATTTCAGAAAAGTAGACAAAATTCTAAATTCAGCAAGGGGTCATTTGTGTAGATCCTTCAAGTTTTTTTTATAGAAACTATCAGTTGAAAATAAGAAAAAATTAAAATACGGTGAAAAAAACAGTAATTTGTTCCAATGTTTTCACCTGTAACTTCTTCTAAGTATAACAGGTTTTTTAAAGAAATATACCGGTACATCCACTGGACCCTTCTGGTTGTGGGGATATATAGTACTTGTAGGGTCACCAAGAACCTGAGGAACCCTGAGCCAATAACTGAGCAGTGTCTTGCAATGGTTTTTCATTGTGTACGGGGTATATATCAATTCATTGAGTAAAATATAAAAAGTGAAAAATAGGTATCAAAGACACCTATGTATTTCCAAAATGGGAACAAAATATAGAGTTTAGAAACAGTAGCTATTTGCACATCTCCGAAATTGTGGGTACCCATATTAGCATGTGAATTATAGGACATTTTTCAAAGTGTCTTCTTTTTTACACATCTTACATTTGGAATACAGAAATGCATCAAAAGTCAATAGGTAATAACAATTGCTCTACAATTTTGTGTTCCACTAAGTCTCCCGATAAAAATGTTACCTCACCTGTGTGGGTAGGCCTAGCGCACGCAACAGGAAATGGTCCAAAACACAACATGAAGACTCCACATTTTTACAGTGAAAACAGACCCTTTTTTAGCAAAGTGCCTAGCTGTGGATTTTGAACCCTAGCTCTGCTGGCACCTCGGGAAACCTATCAAACCTATACCTTTGTAAAAACTAGACAACCAGGGGAATCTAAGATGGGGTCACTTGTGTAGCTTTCACCAGGTTCTGTAACCCGGAATCCTTTGCAAACCTCAAACCTCAAACTGTAAAAAAAAAAAAACATTTTGCTCACATTTCTGTGAAGGAAAGTTCTGGAATCAGCTTGGAACCACAAAATGCCACCCAGCCCGCATTCCCCAAAGTCTTCTGATATAAATTGTGCCTCACTTGTGTGGGTAGGTCTAATGCCCATGACAGAAAGCGGCCCAAAACGCAACGTGGACACACCACATTTTTACAGTAAAAACTGCCCCATTGTTTGCAAAGTGCGTAGCTGTAGATTTTGAACCCTAGCTCTGCCAGCTCCTAGGGACCCTAGCAAAGCTATACATCTTTGAAAACTAGAAACCCATAGGAATACAGGATGGGTTGACTTGTGTGGCTTTCACCAGGTTCTGTTACCCAGAATCCTCTGCAAACCTCAAACTTTGTTCAAAAAAACCCACATTTTCCTCACATTTCTGTGATTAAAAGTTCTGGAATCTTCGTGGATCCCCAAACTTCCATTGACTCTGCATTCCACAAAGTCTTCCAATACAAATGATACCTCACTTGTGTGGGAAGGCCTAGTAACCATGACAGGTAACGGCCCAAAGTGTAACGTGGACACACCACATTTTTACAGTGAACACTGACCCTTTTTTTGCAAATTACCTCCCTGTAGATTTTGAACTCTAGCTCAGCCAGCACCTAGGTAAACCTGGAAAATCCATGAGGGGGTGACCTGGGTGGCTCTCACCAGGTTCTGTTACCCAGAATCCCTTGCAAACCTCGAACTTTATAAAAAAAACATATTTTCCTCAAATTTCTGTGATAGAAAGTTCAGGAATCTCCGTGGATCCACAAAATTCCACCCACCCCGCATTCCCCAAAGTCTCCAATAAAAATGGTATCTCACTAGTGTAGGTAGGCCTAGTGCCTGCGACAGGAAACAGGCCAAAATGCCACTTGGAAGCACCACATTTTTATAGTGAAAACTGACCTTATTTTTTCAGAGTGTCTAGCTGTGGATTTTTAACCCTAGCTCTGCGGGCACCTAGGGAAACCTAGCAAAACAATACATTTTTGAAAACTAGACACCCAGGGGAATCCAGGAGGGGGTGTCTTGAGTGGCTCTCACCAGGTTCTGTTACCTAGAATCCCTTGCAAACCTCGAACTATGTCACACAAAACACATTTTCCTCACATCTCTGTGATGGAAAGTTCTGGAATCTGCACTGATCCACAAAATTCTCCCCATCCTGCATTCCCAAAAGTCTTACAATACAAATGGTACCTCAATTGTGTGGGTAGGACTAGTGCCCGTGCCAGGAAACAGGCCAAAATCCAACATGGACACACAACGTTGTTACACTGAAAACTGGCCCTTTTTTTCAAAGTGCTTAACTGTGGAATTTTTAACCCTAGGTCTGCCGGCACCTAGGGAAACCTAGCAAAACTATACATTTTTGAAAACTAGACACCCAGGGAAATCTAGTAGGGCGTGTCTTGAGTGGCTCTCACCAGGTTCTGTTACCCAGAATCCCTTGCAAACCTCAAACTTTGTAAAACAATAACGCGTTTTCCTCATATTTCTGTGATGAAATGTTCTGGAACCTGCTTGGATCCACAAAATTCCACCCTCCCTACATTCCCCAAAGTCTTCTGATAAAAATATTACCTCACTTGTGTGGGTATGCCTAGTTCCCAGACAGGAAACAGGCCAAAACGCAACATGACACACAGCATTTTACAGTGAAAGCTGACCCTTTTTTTCAAAGTGCCTAGTTGTGGATTTTGAACCCTAGCTCTGCCGGTACCTGGGGAAACCTAGCAAACCTAAACATTTTTGAAAACTCGACACCAAGGGAATCCAGAAGGGGATGACTTGTGTGGCTCTCACCAGGTTCTGTTACCCAGAACCCCTTGCAAACCTCCAACTTTGTAAAAAAAAATCATTTCCTCACATTTCTGTGATGTAAAGTGCTGGAATCTGTATGGATCCACAAACTTGCACCCACCCCAAATTCCCCAAAATCTCCCATTAAAAATTGTAACTCACTTGTGTGGGTAGGCCTATTAACCGCGACAGGAAGCTGCCCAACACACAACATGGACACACCACATTTTTACAGTGAAAACTGACCCTATTTTCTCAAAATGCCTAGCTGTGGATTTTGAACCCTAGCTCTGCCGGTACCTTGGGAAGCATAGCCAACCCATACATTTCTTTAAACTAAACACCCAGTGCAATCCAGAAGGGGTTACTTGTGTGGCTCACACCAGGTTCTGTCAACCAGAATCCCTTGCAAACCGCAAACTTTGAAAAAATCGACACATTTTCCCTACATTTCTGTGATGGAAAGATCTGGAATCTGTGTGGGTCCACAAAATTTCACCCACTCCACATTCTCCAAAGTCTCCTGATACAAATGGTACCTCATTTGTCTGGGTGGGTTAAGCAGGGAAGGGCCCAAAACATATTGTGGAGACATCAAAGTTGTCTATCACAAACCGACCTGATTTTGCAAAGGGGCACACCTGTGTTTTTGGCCCTGCGCTCGGCAGACACCTAGGGACAACCTGACAAACCCAGACATCTTTGAAAACTAGACACTCAGGGGGAGTTTAGGGAGGTATGGCTTGTGTGGACCCACCAACGTTTTCCTACCTAGAATTCTCTGCAAATCTCACATTTAGCTGAAAAATTCAAATGCTTCTCAGATTTCTATGTGGGAAAGTTGTAGGATCACCAGACTGACACAAATATCCTACCACCATACCCCATGTACGATGGGTACCATCGTACGATGGGTACCATCGTACATGGGGTACGGTGCGTACACCCATCCTACATGGGGTACGGTGCGTATACCCAGCGTACATGGGGTATGGTGCGTACACCCAGCGTACATGCGGTACGGTGCGTACACCCATCGTACATGGGGTACAGTCCGTACACCCAGCGTACATGGGGTACATGTTCGGCACAAACTCTGCTTTTACGGCTGTTTTCAGCTCCCGTAGAAAAAGGGTCGTACGGTGCGTACCCGACACGTATCGTACTTGCTGGGTCATAAAAACCAGCCACGAACCGTACAGATGTCGCGTACACCGGGTTCCGAGGGAGAATCGTACGGAGATTAGAGTCGTACTGTCTCTGGTACCCATCGTACATGGGGTACGGTGCGTACACCCATCCTACATGGGGTACGGTGTGTACACCCAGCGTACATGGGGTACGGTGCGTACACCCCATGATCGCAGGGGTACGCACCGTATCCCTGCGATCATGGGGTGTACGGACCGTACGGTGTGTATGTGCTTGTGTGCTTTTCCGTACGACTCGCTCTTACCTGATGTGGACCGTACGAATCGCGTCCTCATACCCCGGTCCGGATCGTACTCGTCGGGTCATACGGCATGTGTACGAGTCGTACTGCATGTGTACGAGTCATACGGTACACGGTTTCAGCCTTGCAATACGTACGGATCGCGACGATTCAGACGGATTCACGGAATACGGATCGTACTACGCGACTCGGACGGAAGGGTACGATTCGTACGGAGAGGGCTCCGGATACAAATCGTACGGACGTTTTTTTTCCCCGAATCGGAATCGACCCCATAGTGTTTGTTTTTGTTCAAATATTCTGTATTTCTGGTACTTTTGTTCCAGACTCTGGACAGACAAGTAGACTTCTCTGTTGCATGCAATTATATGTGCATTCCACTTGTGTTTAGTGAACCAAAGAATCGCACTGACAATCTATTCCTTTTATCCTGACGAATGCCTGGGACCAGTTTTGGCTCTATGAATAGGGCACGAACATGTTGGCAAGCTGAGGGTTTTAGGACCATTGCACTCCTTTTTTGTCCCTCCTCATAATTATCATAAGTATTATTATGTTAATAGTGCCCATCCACCCTGTGAATAAAGGGATACTTGTGCAAGTATGAGTCATTTTTTGTAGTAATATTAATTCCCGAGCACAAAAAAAGAATGTATATTCATAAGGCTCCCTGGAATACAGTTGAGCCCATCCTGGGATGAACCCGATGATGAAACATGTCACTACTAAAGTGAGTGAGGATTGTATATCAGAGGAAAGCCTTTTGCTTCCTTGTATTTCAAGTCCCCTCACTATGCTACTTCGGTTCTGTGGGTTTACTTGTGAATGGGCAGACAGGTACTTTATTGTTTTGAAGATATTAAATGCTTCACAACCTATCACCTAAGCAAAGCCTGACTGCTTGTCAGCCAAGCTACCAGGAGTTGAGCAAGGATTCGTTTCCTGAGTCTTGACTGGACCTTATTTGTGATTGTGGTGTCATTACCAGTTGTAAGTACATTCCTGCACCTACTAATAAACCAGTTTCCAACATACAGAGATTGCAGAATCCAATGTATTATAGTCCTTTTAGAATAACATTTGTGAATAAAATTAATTTAAACCTTAATCATCATTTAAACAGTCACAAAATATATTTTATCAAAGGAAATCCTTATAACGACAGGGGAGACATTGCCAGATATATGGATGGATATATGGCTGGCTGATTGGCTGGAGGAGTGGATTGGTGCCTGTTGGATGGTGGGTCATATGAATGTATAGAATAATAGAGGAAAAGGGTTTGAGAAAAGAAAGGCAAAGTCTCATATTACTTGTAATACATACTGCATATGCAAACTGAGCATGGTCGTCAGGTATCACTAACCATATGATCACAAAGCATCTTCCCTTATCTTGAGGATACAGACTACCATTACCCTTGTGTCATTTGTAGTTTATTCAACAATCCTTACCAGGGCACCCACTCCTGTTCCAAAGACTGCAACAAATGTAAAATACTGCACCCAGAGAACTTTGTTTATATCTCGCCCGTCTTCCAGAAACCCTTAAACAATATCACAAGCTCATTAGAGCAACACGCAAATATAACACTCAGAAAATTGACTCAACCAGCAACCCCACTAAAGAAATATTCTCTTTATTGAAAACGCTTACATTTCGTGCACAAGTATCTTTCAATGTTACACCTTCCCCAGAATTTTGTAATAGTATAGCTACCTTCTTTTCCGCCAAAGTTAATTAAATCTATGAAGACCTTTCTGAGACAGTACAGAAGGCAATTAATCCATCAATTAGTGACCATCCTGGTGATTTGGCCAAGTTAGACCTCCTGAAAGAATTAAACTCTCCCTTTATATCCATCAAATCTGGCTCTCCCCTTGACCCAGCCCCACCTAAAATATTGTGTTTAGGGATTACTGCTATTCTTCCCCACTTACGTGAATTTATCACAAATCAATGAATCTATGCTCAGTGCCTAAGTCATGGAAACATGCTATTGTAATTCCCATCAGGAAAAATCTCACTCTGGATCCATCTATTCTAGAAATTCTCAGACTAATCTCCCTCCGACCTTTCTGGGTGAAAATACTCGAGAAACACATTAATAACTATTTAATAGAATTCATGAAATGAAAGAGATATTACACCCCTCTCAATCAGTGTTCCAGGCGCAGTACTGCACTGGGGTAGCTCTCCTCCTGTCTGAAACATTTCTCAGATAGAATGCAGATTTTCAACATTTAGAAATTAGTAGAAAATCATGATTTTAATAATGGCGCGGAGGCCAATATTATGCACTACCTTTTATTACCACTCAGGCAGCAGCAACAAATAAATAGAATCAGAACACATAAGAACTTCTAGAATTCTGAACATGGATATTCACTTAGAACCTGCAGCCATCTTCCTTTTTTGGGTGCTGCAAACATCAGATAATTAAAACCAAAGGGCCTCATTTATGAAAAGTGACGCATCGCCGCGTGAAAACAGCGATGCGTCACTTTTCACTGCGCCCTCCTTGCTACACCAATGATGCATCATATTTACAGTATGACGCATCTTTGCGCAAGGAGTTACAGATACGTCAGTATTTCTGACGTATCTGTATGGCGCAAAAGTGACGCATTGCTGGAGTGTGTCACAAAAGTGACGCAACTCCAGTAATGTATCCTTTCACATGGGGCAAACCCCATGTGAAAGGGCCTGCATCAGAAATTTACGCATTTGTGTCCTAGAAGTGGCGCAGTGAAATCTCATAGATTTCACTGTGTCACTTCTATGACCCCTTCTTGCGTCAAAACGCCTCCCTTGCATACATTATACCTGGTGCAGGTATAATGTGGCGCAGGGGTTTACAAAGTGACGCATCTACGTAGATGCGTCACTTTGTAAATATGGCGCAACAAGGCGCATTTTTTACGCCACTGGTGTGTCACAAAAAGTGACGCACCAGCGGCGTAAAAGTGACGCACAGCCTCATAAATAAGGCCCAAAGTCTCTTTTCAAACAAATCCAAATCTTCTTTCTTTCCAGGACATCAACTTTTCAGAACTTCAACTCCAAAGAAAAAATTCTTCTCTATCCTGAATAAGATAAATAAATTAAATCATTAAATACTTGGCGGGAAAAGCGGGGGGATAATATTAGCCTCTGCACCTTTATTAAAATCATGATTTTCTACTCATTTCTAAATGTTGAAAATCTGCATTTTACATCAAGGCCCGGAGGCCAATATTATGCATGTTCAAAGTTCACCAACAACACTTGTCAAAACATTCTCCACTGGTTTAAAATAAAATCTCTTAAATGTTGACTCACAACTCCAATCTGCAGCCTTCATAATTCCACCTAACTAAAACCTTTCATATAAGCCTTGCTAGCCATTGCCCCCCTCACAGAATGTGCTCCAAAAACACTAGTATCTATCCCAGCCTTCAACAACATTTCTCTCACCCATCTAGCCAAGGTAACAGAAGAAACTGCCTTAAAAGGCTCCTCAAAGAAATCAACAGCTGAGAACATCCGCTTGGTCTTAACTCAAGAGTTCTTTTTTCATATTCCTTTAAACAATGTACAACACACACATTTTTATTCTCATCAAATTGAGGATAAAAGATAGTCCTGGACATATTCTTAATTCTTGTCCTTAACTCAAAACAAACACCTTCCGGTTGAAAAAACCTGGAATTCACCTCCAAAGCCCTAATATCAGATACAAGAAACCAAACACAGCAGCATGGCTAGTTTCCATGATAAAGATTTTATACTCAAAGACACATTCTCACCCCAACTATCTAACTCTCTCAAAACTAAAGAAATGTCCCAAAGAACACCATACTTTGCCTTTGGAGGAAGAATCATTCTTACACTTTTAACCAACCTTTTAACCATACTATGTTGCCCAATTGGAAGGCCTGCCACTAAATCATGCCCTGCATAATGGAGAAGCATGGCTCAGTGGTTAGAGGCGGCAGACCCGGAAGCTGAGATGGGCCGCAGAACCAGGGTTCGATTCCCCACCTCGGTGGGTCTTGGGCTCAAAAATTCCATGGACTTGACAATTCTCACTCCGGTGCCTACTCGACTCACGGGGTCACACTCTGCGACTCTGGGCAATAGCTTGCTTAATCTCCACTACGGCCCCTCGCGGCGGGATGCCTGGCTTTCACCTTGTGGATACCCTGCCGGGGTATCTCACAGGGGAATACCAGGACGGGTTCCCTAAGCAAGCACCTTGATACCTTCGGGTGATACGTGCGCTATATAAGTCGCTTTACATAGATAGCCGACCTACTAATATTCACTGAATTATAAGCTAAACCTTTCCCATACAACTCAGACAAAACATTTACCACATCTACCACAGGAGCTGATATGGGATCCTAATCTCTCTCAAAACACCAACCAGACCATCTTCTCCATGCTGATCTATACATTTTTGTTGTTCCTTTCGACCATGAACTTGTGAAAAGAGACTCAGCTTCCTCTGATAATTCATGCACCTGCCAAATTCTCCTGAAATTAACCACGCTACCAGTCTCAACTGTCCTGTTACTACTAAATCATGAACATTCCCTTGTGGATCCAGAATAATCTCTCTCAAATTCGGTAATAGCACCGGGTCCTCTATCAACAGCTTCATCATGTCTGGAAACCACACTTGGGACTTCCAAAATGGAGGTATCATCATAATCTCTGCCTTCTCCCTCCTGACCTTCATCAATGATCTTTGAATCAAAGAGAATGGGGGAAAAGCATAATTCCTTCCTGCACTTCAATTCTGTAGATAAGCATCTATTCCCCTTGCCACTGGATCTGGCCTCCAACTGTAAAAGTTCCTTATCTGACAATTCAACCTGTCCGCAAACAAAGCCACCTGAAATGGACACCATCTCATTTCCAAACTTCTGAATACCTTCCTGTTCAACTTCCAATTGCTCACATCCTTCATATATCTTGAAACCAGTCTGCTTCTACGTTGCTCAGTCCCGGAATATACTGAGCTTGGACCACAATCTCCTGCTCCAAGCAAAAATTCCAAAAATCCTTTGCCAAGTTCGCTATCCCCTTTGACCGAGGACTTCCCAGTTTGTTTACATATCTCACTGTAGGCAGATTGTCCAATTTCCAAAGGACACAACACTTTATCTGATCCTTCATGAAACTCTTCACTGCAAAAGACCCTGCCAGCAGTTCCTGACAATTTATATGCATTTGCGTCTCCTCCTTGGACCATTTCCCTCCTGTTGACACCATTCCGCACCTTGCATCCCAACCTTAAAGACTCGCATTCAACTCTATCTCTATCTCTGGCACCTCTCCAAAAATTGCTCTTCCGTTCCATGCATCCAAATTCATCATCCACCAATTCAATTCCTCTCTCGAATCCTGATTCAAACATAACCTCTGAGAATATTTCGCTCCTTTCCTCACATGATAACCCTTCAACCTCTGTAATGCTCTTTAATGAAGAGGAGCTGGAAAAATCGCCTGAATCGATGCAGACAACAGACCCAACAACCGAGCCAACTGTTTCAATGTGATCCATTCTGAATTCATAGCCCTCTTCACCTCCTTCTTGATTGTCTTCACTTTCAACATTGGTAATTTCAATACACAATCCAATGTCTGAATCTGAAAACCTAAAAACTGAATCTCCTGCTGAGGAACCACACAAGATTTCTCCTTGTTCACTACAAAATCCAAATCCTCTATCACTCTTATTGCAAACTCCGTCTCTTCCTTCGCTAGAACCATCTCTTCCGCCATGATCAAAAAATTGTCCAGGTACACAATCAAACGAATCCCCCATGACCTTAACCAAGCTTCCTCTGGACGCATCACTTTCGTGAAACACTAAGGGGCTGACATCAAACCAAATGGAAGACTTTTGAATCTCCATAACTTCCCTTTCCACCTGAACTGAAGAAAATCTCTCTGCTCCTTGCACATAGGAATAGTTAATTAGGCATCCTTCAAATCTAACCTTGTTAACCAATCTCCTTTTCTCAAAAGATCTCTCAACATGTGAATGCCTTCCATTTTGAAATGATTGTCCATGACCCAGTCGTTCAACTCCTTGAAATTTATTACAGGTCGCATTTTCTTTTCCTTCTTTTCCACTAAAAATATATTGCTTATGAATCCTCCTCTTACAAAGTTTGCCTCCTCTATTGCCCCTTTTTCCTCCAGAGTATTTATCTCCTTCGTCACCATATCCTCCATCTCTTTTGAAAACTCAAAATATTTGGGAGCCTTTCCTGAATTGGATTTTCTACAAAATCTATTCTGTAACCAACAACAGTTTGCAAGACCCATGGATCTTGTGTAATCTCCTTCCATCTTGAAACAAACAGGGCTAGTCTGCTGCCCAACTTTATTCGGATAGAAGAATGGTTTTGTAAATTCCTTACCTGAGGCACCTCTTGTTCTTCGTTCAGAGCGCATGCCTCTTCCTCTGCTTCTCTGCCTTTATGAAAAAAAAATTCCCTTGACCTCCTCTCGAACCATAAAAATGTGTTCCATATCCTGAATTATAGGGTCTGCCTCTCCCGAAATTTCCTAGCGAAATTCCTGGACCCCGGCCGGGGAACCGACCCCACATTCGCCCGGCCGCTCCAAAAACTCTCCTGATGTCTTTCTGTGACTTTTCTAGGGAACTGAAGGTATTGACATACTGGGACATATCTTTAACAAAGTCGTCCCCAAACAACAAACCCTCACAACGTTCCCCTGACTCCTTGCCAGCTAGATCAACTAATTTTGGATCAATCTTGAACAAGATTGACTTCCTCCTTTCAATGCACAATGCTGTATTTGCATTTTCCAGAAGGCATATAGCCCTCTGGACCTACTGGCGCATTTCTCCGCCACATCAATATCAATATTATTTGAGTGTGCCTCCTCGCACATATCAAAGTTTTTTGTTAAAGGTCCTAGGATATCTAAGAGCCTGTCCCGACACCCTTTTAATCCCTTCTCCAGGCCCCTCCTAGGATCCTTTCCTTTACTGTCAAGGCTAGGCCTCGGACACTTACTTCTCATTCTTGTCCTTACTTCCTTTGGTATTTCCCTTCTTATCCAGAAACAAACATATTTTGTATTAAAAGAGGATCAAACATTTCTTTGCCTTTTGGGTCAATTATTTTGTTTTCCTCTAATTTGATTTCTCTTTCAATCAATTTACATTTCTTAAGAGGAACCTCCTCCACGTCAGAAACCTCCAGACTAGAACTACAAGTTAGTTCTACATCCCCACTTGAACTTATATCAGATGCCACGGTGGTATGTTTCATCTTTTGCGCCTTTTTTGCGCTTCCTTTCTCCTTTATAGCGACATCTCTGTGAACCTTACCTTCTCTCCCTTTCTTACTCGCATCCATATTCTTTCTTTTTTTACCCTTTTTTCCTCCCTGACTGGAAGTTCCAGCCACCATATCCACCTCTTCTGTGGTCCAGAAACTTTCATCATCATTCATTCTCTGTCTTTTTTTAATACCTTTTTCTAAAGTCTTCTCAATTTTTTTTATCAATGGATGCCGCCATCTCCCCAAACATTTTGTCCATATAGGACTTCATTCTCTCTTCAAAATTTCCCTCAGCACCCTCCATACTAAGAAATCTTTACTCACAAAATAAACTCAAATAACTATAATAATTAAATTACAAACTCCTCCGATTACCATTCACAAAGTAATAACTCCTCTAACAACAAAAAACTTCCTAACCCTCCAAATAAACAATACTTTTCCTCTCCTAATGAAAAAAATGATCTCTCACTGAACTTACAACCAGAGTCTGTCATAAACCGGCATCCGATCTGACAGACTTCGATAAAATGAATCCCAAAATATGGATGCCATTACTCTAATCCAAGTCTAAAGAACTTTCCCCAACTTCACAAAATGTCCGCCGTACGCTGCGTGAGTACTGCGGCCTGAAATTGACACCAAACGTTAGCGAGTCAGTTCCTCACAGATGAAATATCCGGCTCGCGCATTCACAACGCTTTTCCTGCTCACCTTCAAGGAATGCCTCGCGCTTCCTGAGGATAAATCTGCCTCGCACCTAAAACGCCTCCTCAGCTCGCGGACAGATGGTCTGCCTCACGCTTACTCGTGCTTTCCACGCGCAACCAAACAACCGTCCAACTGCCAGCATGACGGTAATTAAATATTATATCTTACAAATATCGACTAAACCAAACCTTAATCACCGGCCAAAACCGCTAAGCAAATGGAAATACAAATTTCTGATTCCAGTACTAAGAGAATAAAATAAAAATACAACTATTTCTTAAAAATCCTCAATACTTTATTATTAACTGGCCTAGAAAATAAATACACTGTTACAACCCAAAAAAATTCTAAACATGTTTTCCTTGTAAATGCCCAGTTTAAAAACATTAAAATATAAACTCAGTCATTTCTTTTTAATATAATTTTTAAAATGTTACAGAATTATTAATGTAAAAATGATCTATTTATAAACAAAAGATTATTAAAGACAATTAAAAAACATTAAATATTATAACATTCTACATAATAATATTCCTCTTATCATAAATACAGTCACTAAACAAAACAACAATTATGAAAAGTGACTTATCTGTAGCCTGAGCAAAAACAAAAGAGGAAGATGGCTGCAAGTGAATATGCATGTTCAGAATTCTAGAAGTTCTTACGTGTTCTGATTCTCTTTATTTGTTGCTGCTGCCTGAGTGGTAATAAAAGGTAGTGCATAATATTGGCCTCCGGGCCTTGATGTAAAATCAAACTTCATCCAGGAAAACCCCAAATATCTCACAGACAGAACTCTGCACTCTAGACTGTCATGCTACTTGACCGTCAGTGCCTAAATGAAGCACCCCATCGGTGAAACCTCCTTCTCTGTACCGTCAGCTATATTATGGATTTTATCCTGGCAAAGACAAGAAACATCAAAGGCCGCCTGGAATCCGGGAAGGCAGTAACGTGGTGGGTTTTCTCCAACAAATTAGGAGGATGCACTTCTCCCAACAGACAGAGCCATTAGTATGACAAAGGTAATATGGAAAGACAGATCTCTGGATCATATTCACCCTAATACTGGAAGCAAATCTCCCACAGTGATGATAGGCAAGATCACATGCATAGCTATCTCTCATCTCTTTTGTCCCACTCCTTCCTTAAGCAAACTGTACACGTGCCTTTGTACTTTAAAAGCATCTACTTCCAGTCAAGCACAACAACTATACTCTTCCAGTACATATCACATTGCAGTCCCAAACCCTTTGAACCGTACGCAATGCCTTATAAAATGTAGCTGCAATGTCTGTCACTACTTTTTGATCAACTACATAGTTACCCAGAAATATGACGTATTTCATGATTAGATCACAGTTTAAGGTTATCTTGCTATACAGCACAATGCTTCACTCACCGGCCACCTTACAAAGTCACCCTTCCAACAAAGCGCAACCTGATGGGTAGCATGATGCCCTTCCACCAAAGCACAAAGATGCATCGTCAGTGGTATGAAGCGCTATAAAAATGCAAGTACAATAAAAATCAGTGTTGGATCAGGGTCTAGGTTAAACTTGTATCTGTACCCTGCACATCTCTAAACAGAACTGCCTTGTAGGAGAGTAGGGCCTGCTATCCTATGGTCACCCCAAATTTTTGCTTTTTGCTTCACTGGTTTCTGACTTAATGTGGCTGTGGGCCTGCTAATCAGACTCACAGCCTGCTGTTCTCTCTCTAAATTAATGCCAATGCACTCTAGGTGCATTACCAATTGGAACTGGTTCACCTTATAGGCCCCTGTAACAGTGTACCCTAGGTACCCAGGGCATAGGTGTATCCAAGGCCTACCAGGGGCTGCAGCATGTATTGTGCCACCCCTGGCCTGGCCTAGCTATTTGACAGAACTGGCTGATCACTCAGCTGGGGTAAGTTGGTGTAATCACCTCTTACTTAGGTATAGTATATCTATATCTAACCTATATGGACACATGTTAACCTATGAGTCACTCCTATGGAAGGCCTCGACAATCCTGGAGGCAGAGTGCTTGGTTTCATGTGAGATGGTGCTCTGGCATGAGCTGAGCCTGTCTGCAGCTTTCGGAACAATGTCCTTCAGCTGTTTCATGATACTGCCATACCATATACTCTTAAGTGCATTATGAACCTCGCGGTTAAATGCTATCTTTGGTTTGGCTTTATCAAAACATGTCGAGTAAGGTGTCATACAAATTGGAATACTACCCCCTCGCCAGTTCTGGCGACGGTGGTAACATTCCACCCTTCTAGAGGGACACGACATGTACCTAACCTGAAACCCGGGTAAAGTTTAACACGAGCCTCAGCATCACAAAATGGATGCTGCCACCACAGACACAAGTCTGACCTCCTGCTGCTGGGAGTCCTTCCAGCTTGGGAGGCTTGGACAAAGGGTTTCCTGTCAGGGGAGGTGCTTGCACCACCCCAGACAGGATTTTGTGTAGTGGGTTTGGGAGGGCTGAAAAGAATGAGACATGCCTGGGGCACACAAGGTGTCACTGTGCATATGCCAGTTCAAACCGGTCCTGGAGCTCTCCAGCCCCAGTCCTGGCATGAAACTGGACAAAGGAAAGGGGGTGTGACCACCCCCCTTCCTGGTCCCACCCAGAGGAAGGACCTAGCAGGTAATCAGGCCCCTAGATTTGGTTTAAGAGTAGGAGCTGTGTCCTAAGACTTCAGATCATCCTCAACTCGACCTGCAACTAAGAAGAAAACTGGACTTCAACATTCTGCTGCACAGAAGACTGAAGAGAATCTCCCTTGTGGCCAAGGAGTGACCACCCTGTTAACACAGGCACCATCCAGCAACTCGACGTCTGCTTTGCCGTCGCCTCCCGCCGCCTCCCGCGCCCAGAGCCCAACAAGACCTGAATTCCCAGACATCTCACAGCCCGATCCACAGTACCTGAAAAGAAGAGACCCGTGGAGGCATCGAGAGATGTGGGACCGGCCATCTTGAAAGACCCCCGAGAAGCTGACTGCGCAGCACCCGAAGTACCCTCAATGCTGTGTTTTGGGGTTTGAGAAGCCCCACCACCGAGCAGCATCTGCACCGTGTTGGGATTTAGCACAGGCTGCGTGCGCCCAGTCCTCTCTCTGTGCACATATGATAAGGTACACCCCTCCCCTTTTCTGCTCATGTGATTGTATTTAAGGCAGTGGAACTGGGCAAACGGTGCTTGGTTTTATTTCCGGTCACGTCGTCATCTGGGTTCGTGTATCTGTGGATTGTTTGCTGAGTTCGTGTCTTTTCCCCCAAGGATGGATTCGTTGTGAGTCAGAGCGAGGCTTCGTTCTGACCTAAAGACTTCTTCGGGCATTTGGATTGAAAGGTTGCAAGTGCCTTTTTTTTACTTGCACAAGGAACAGGGAAGTTTTCTTCCGAAGCGCGGCTGCGCTTGAACTTTGCATTAAGTAATTGTGCATCTATTTCCGGGTGTTGTTTAACGCTCGGCGTCCTTGTGTGTGACGTTTAGGTCCAGTTACGAACCGGCTGTTTGTTTTCGCTTTTCATTTTTTCCTTTGTGGCCACGGGGTTTTCGGGAACGGGGGTTTGCGGTGATTCAGACTTCACTGTGAAGAAAAGTAGAACGGGGTTTTTTCAGTCCACGGACTTTTTCCCCTTTTATTCTAATCCTCAGCGAGGAAGGACTAACCCGGAAGAGTAATTGGTATTGAAGGCTTCCGTCCATCAACCGAGGAACGGGATCTCCTATGCTGCCCGGTGGACGCATTACTTGGGTAAGAAGAAGGGAAGAGGTTGTGGTTATGATCTAATGCTGGTATTCTTATGTGCACGGAGAGATAGATTCACGCAGTGAAAATAATTAGGTGCCCTTGTTTGTTTGTATTTCCTATGCAGGTTGGGAGGTTCACTGTATGCTCTGGAAGCTTAGGAGAGCTGTCGGGAGAATTCCTGGGGTTGCAGGCCTTCTTCATTTCCCCCTGTTGTTTTTTACCCTTCCCTCTCTCCTGGCCCAGGCTGTAGAGTGCATCTGGTTTTCTCTGCGTGGCCTGCAGTCTGTGCGGGGGTAGAGAGAGGGGATTATCTTCGCTCCTGCAGCGTGGTTCCTAGTGGGAGACAGCGTTGACAAAAAACCAAGCCCACGAATAGTTGCGCTGCCCGAGCGAGGATGGATCTGGAGAGTAATGGGGATAATGGGCAGGAAGAGAGGGTGCCCACTATGCATGAGTTAATGGGGGCTATTACCGCTTTACAAACACAACTGCAGGACATGAAACATGAAAATCTGGGTTTGCGTAGGGAGTTGGATGTGGTTAGGTCTCGTGAACAGGGGAGTTGGGGTGCAGGAAAACCTGTAATACAGCCGGCCACTTTTCAGTATGACAGGGGAGCCAGTAATAGCACAGCTCCCTTGACAGTGAATGTTACCACCCCTACTCCTGTCCCTCTAGCGGTCCCTGAACGCTTTTCGGGTGATTCAAACAAGTTCGCTGTTTTTATGAATCAGTGTCATCTCCACTTCTTATGCAGACCCGCAGCTTTTCCTAATGATTCTGCTAAGGTGGCGTTTGTGATCTCTTATTTAGCTGGGACGGCCGCTACTTGGGCTGTGCCTTTGGTGGAGAACGATGATCCAGTCTTGAATAATTATGATACATTCAAAGAAATGATGCATGCCTTGTTTGCCAAACATGCGTTTATGCAGGCCAGTGATGCCGAATTATTGAAATTACGGCAAGGGAAACAAGATTTACTTACTTATGTCTCCACCTTCAACAGGTTAGTGTCTGAAACCCATTGGCCTGCTGAGAAACGTACCTCCATTTTCTATCAGGGGTTATGTGAGGAACTAAAGGATGTGGTTTCACAGGTGGTAAATCCTCCTTCTGATTGTACTGAGTTCATTGATTTGGTGGTGAAGTTGAACCATCGGTTAATGGAAAGGAAGGGAGAAAGAGGTAGGCCCTTTCTGTCACGCCCTCTGTCCTTCCGGGGTGATTCACGGGGTATTGGGGGGGATCTCAAACCGAACCCTGAACCCATGGAGATAGGCGGAGTTAGAGGGCCGCTGACCTCGGTAGAAAAGGACAGGCGTAGAACCAACAACCTGTGTTTGTATTGTGGCCATGCGGGACATTACGCAAGGGATTGTCCAGTGAAGCCTTCTAAGGAACTATCACGTAAGGCGGTGGCTTGTGTGCACAGGGACGTCCTGCATGTGGATTCTAGGGTACCTTGTACACCGTATCAAATACCTGGCATAGTGAAGAGGGTCCCCAGACATTTTACTATCACGGTTTGTTTGGTGATATCAAACAATCATAGGGCTCCGGTGTCGGCTTTATTGGACTCCGGTGCTACGGGGAACTTTATGGACATCAAGTTGGCTGAGAGAATGGGGGTTCCATGGATTTACAAGGAACAACCAGAACCTGTAAGGGCCATCGATGGTACTGAATTGTCATCCGGCACAATTACACGTCAGACCGAACCTCTATGCATGATAGGAGATAATGGTCATTCAGAAGAGATAGGTTTTGACTTGATTGATGCCCCTTCCTTTGGTGTGGTTTTGGGTGTACCTTGGTTGCAAACCCATAACCCCAAGATAGATTGGATAAGGAGAACAGTGACCCTTGACTCGGTTCATTGTCTGCAGAATTGCTACAAGATCGCTACGGATTGGATAGCCCCCTTGACGTGTGCGGCGAGTTCCGGCGGAATAGGGGAAGCTTCGGGAGTCCCTGATCCTTATTTGGCCTATAGCGATGTGTTTGATAAAGGGAAGGCTAAGGAACTTCCTCCACACCGCTCTTTTGATTGCCGGATAGATCTGATGCCTGGGGCTACGTTGCCTTGTAGCCGTGTCTATGCCTTGTCGGGTCCTGAGGAACAGCATTTGAAGGAATATTTAGATGAGATGCAGGGTATGGGATTCATTCGTCCCTCATCCTCGCCGGTGTCATCGGCTATCTTCTTCATTCCGAAGAAGGAGGGTGGACTTCGGGCGTGTGTAGACTATAGAGCGCTCAACAAGGGTACGATTAAGAACAAGTATCCTCTTCCCTTGATACCTGTGTTGCTGGAACAACTGAAGCATGCGACGGTTTTTACCAAATTAGATCTTAGGGGTGCCTACCATCTCATTCGTGTCCGTGAAGGCGATGAATGGAAAACTGCCTTCCGGACCAAATTTGGCCTTTATGAGTATTGCGTTATGCCCTTTGGGCTTTGTAACGCTCCGGCTGCTTTTCAGTTTTTTATCAACGAGGTATTGAGGGAATATTTGGATTTGAGCGTCATAGTTTACATCGATGATATCCTTGTGTTCTCCTCCACTGTTGAGGAACACGTAGTCCATGTAGGGCAGGTATTGCAACGCTTAAAGGAACATCAGTTATACGTCCGGCTGGAAAAGTGTAGCTTTCACACGCCTAAGGTGGAGTTCTTGGGGTTTGTGATATCTGAACAGGGGATCATGATGGATCCCAAGAAAATAGAAGCTATTACTTCTTGGCCATCACCGACTTGTGTGAGAGATATCCAGCCCCCAGCATGTCCACGATCTGCTGGGCCCCTTTTGCATTTTGCCACTCGACGCGTCATCCCGGTTACTGGCCCGTTGGCTAGTGGCCATCCTGGCGACGAAATCTACAATCAACACCACTGCTCTGGTTGCTCCAGAATGGCCCTCACTCCTGTGAAAAGGAGCAGCCCCTCTAGCCTTGCTGGTCAGAGTAACAAGCTTACTTCACTTCCTGTGTGGCTTGCTTTTGCCAAGGCCTGTTTGCTTCAATCAAGTTGCCGACACCGCCATCAGCGAGATCCTGCATGGGACAGCTTGTGATCGACTCCTGGACATCGCTGACCTCTCCGTGTCCACGTGGCTGCAGAGACAAGCTTCCCTTCTTCACCTGTTGGCACCCGACATCGACTGGTTCCCTCCTGGTTCCACGGTAGTCACTGGCTAGTGACTTTGAACATTGTCCCCTCTGCTTTCAGGTCTTCACATCTTCGGATCCACCCTTGGATCCACCGGAACTCTTCTCGACTGGCCGCCTGCAGCATCTTCATCTTCAGGCTCCATTGAACCACACGACGAAACCCGACACACTTTGAACCCTATGCACCCGCTTCCTGTGGGTGAGGTAACGCTGGCACTCCGGTGCTCCTGTTGAGAGAAACATCTCTAGTGTCTAGGTTTTAAGTTGTTAGGTTCTGGTCCATCCGGAAGGTTCCCTTTGCAGTAACTTTGTACTTTTTACGCACCCATTGAAAGTCTATGGGCGCCAGCGTGTAACTTCAAAAACAACAAGTGATGGACTGAATGTGGATCAATGTCACACACTCCCCCAGTCAAAAGATCTGGGCCCAAATCCATCGTTTTTTTGCACTCCACACCACCCTGGGTTAGACAATGGCGATATGCAAATCAGCTCTGACCCTGTTGCCCCATGGGAACAGTCCAGTCCGAACTACAAAAGCCATGTCCTTCCCAGAACGGAATCAAGCATCCGAGGACCGGACCGGTTTCGAGGTAACACCTCTCTTCAGCCCGGCTAGCTTGACTCCAAGTGGTGTGGAGTGCCTGGGACCCACGTCTGGGCATCCCCAGCGCACTTAGGGCGGCAATTGCAAAAACAACAAGTGATGGACTGAATGTGGATCAATGTCACACACTCCCCCAGTCAAAAGATCTGGGCCCAAATCCATCGTTTTTTTGCACTCCACACCACCCTGGGTTAGACAATGGCGATATGCAAATCAGCTCTGACCCTGTTGCCCCATGGGAACAGTCCAGTCCGAACTACAAAAGCCATGTCCTTCCCAGAACGGAATCAAGCATCCGAGGACCGGACCGGTTTCGAGGTAACACCTCTCTTCAGCCCGGCTAGCTTGACTCCAAGTGGTGTGGAGTGCCTGGGACCCACGTCTGGGCATCCCCAGCGCACTTAGGGCGGCAATTGCAAAAACAACAAGTGATGGACTGAATGTGGATCAATGTCACACACTCCCCCAGTCAAAAGATCTGGGCCCAAATCCATCGTTTTTTTGCACTCCACACCACCCTGGGTTAGACAATGGCGATATGCAAATCAGCTCTGACCCTGTTGCCCCATGGGAACAGTCCAGTCCGAACTACAAAAGCCATGTCCTTCCCAAAACGGAATCAAGCATCCGAGGACCGGACCGGTTTCGAGGTAACACCTCTCTTCAGCCCGGCTAGCTTGACTCCAAGTGGTGTGGAGTGCCTGGGACCCACGTCTGGGCATCCCCAGCGCACTTAGGGCGGCAATTGCAAAAACAACAAGTGATGGACTGAATGTGGATCAATGTCACACACTCCCCCAGTCAAAAGATCTGGGCCCAAATCCATCGTTTTTTTGCACTCCACACCACCCTGGGTTAGACAATGGCGATATGCAAATCAGCTCTGACCCTGTTGCCCCATGGGAACAGTCCAGTCCGAACTACAAAAGCCATGTCCTTCCCAGAACGGAATCAAGCATCCGAGGACCGGACCGGTTTCAAGGTAACACCTCTCTTCAGCCCGGCTAGCTTGACTCCAAGTGGTGTGGAGTGCCTGGGACCCACGTCTGGGCATCCCCAGCGCACTTAGGGCGGCAATTGCAAAAACAACAAGTGATGGACTGAATGTGGATCAATGTCACACACTCCCCCAGTCAAAAGATCTGGGCCCAAATCCATCGTTTTTTTGCACTCCACACCACCCTGGGTTAGACAATGGCGATATGCAAATCAGCTCTGACCCCAACAGTCCAGTCCGAACTACAAAAGCCATGTCCTTCCCAGAACGGAATCAAGCATCCGAGGACCGGACCGGTTTCGAGGTAACACCTCTCTTCAGCCCGGCTAGCTTGACTCCAAGTGGTGTGGAGTGCCTGGGACCCACGTCTGGGCATCCCCAGCGCACTTAGGGCGGCAATTGCAAAAACAACAAGTGATGGACTGAATGTGGATCAATGTCACACACTCCCCCAGTCAAAAGATCTGGGCCCAAATCCATCGTTTTTTTGCACTCCACACCACCCTGGGTTAGACAATGGCGATATGCAAATCAGCTCTGACCCTGTTGCCCCATGGGAACAGTCCAGTCCGAACTACAAAAGCCATGTCCTTCCCAGAACGGAATCAAGCATCCGAGGACCGGACCGGTTTCGAGGTAACACCTCTCTTCAGCCCGGCTAGCTTGACTCCAAGTGGTGTGGAGTGCCTGGGACCCAAGTCTGGGCATCCCCAGCGCACTTAGGGCGGCAATTGCAAAAACAACAAGTGATGGACTGAATGTGGATCAATGTCACACACTCCCCCAGTCAAAAGATCTGGGCCCAAATCCATCGTTTTTTTGCACTCCACACCACCCTGGGTTAGACAATGGCGATATGCAAATCAGCTCTGACCCTGTTGCCCCATGGGAACAGTCCAGTCCGAACTACAAAAGCCATGTCCTTCCCAGAACGGAATCAAGCATCCGAGGACCGGACCGGTTTCGAGGTAACACCTCTCTTCAGCCCGGCTAGCTTGACTCCAAGTGGTGTGGAGTGCCTGGGACCCACGTCTGGGCATCCCCAGCGCACTTAGGGCGGCAATTGCAAACACAACAAGTGATGGACTGAATGTGGATCAATGTCACACACTCCCCCAGTCAAAAGATCTGGGCCCAAATCCATCGTTTTTTTGCACTCCACACCACCCTGGGTTAGACAATGGCGATATGCAAATCAGCTCTGACCCTGTTGCCCCATGGGAACAGTCCAGTCCGAACTACAAAAGCCATGTCCTTCCCAGAACGGAATCAAGCATCCGAGGACCGGACCGGTTTCGAGGTAACACCTCTCTTCAGCCCGGCTAGCTTGACTCCAAGTGGTGTGGAGTGCCTGGGACCCACGTCTGGGCATCCCCAGCGCACTTAGGGCGGCAATTGCAAAAACAACAAGTGATGGACTGAATGTGGATCAATGTCACACACTCCCCCAGTCAAAAGATCTGGGCCCAAATCCATCGTTTTTTTGCACTCCACACCACCCTGGGTTAGACAATGGCGATATGCAAATCAGCTCTGACCCCAACAGTCCAGTCCGAACTACAAAAGCCATGTCCTTCCCAGAACGGAATCAAGCATCCGAGGACCGGACCGGTTTCGAGGTAACACCTCTCTTCAGCCCGGCTAGCTTGACTCCAAGTGGTGTGGAGTGCCTGGGACCCACGTCTGGGCATCCCCAGCGCACTTAGGGCGGCAATTGCAAAAACAACAAGTGATGGACTGAATGTGGATCAATGTCACACACTCCCCCAGTCAAAAGATCTGGGCCCAAATCCATCGTTTTTTTGCACTCCACACCACCCTGGGTTAGACAATGGCGATATGCAAATCAGCTCTGACCCTGTTGCCCCATGGGAACAGTCCAGTCCGAACTACAAAAGCCATGTCCTTCCCAGAACGGAATCAAGCATCCGAGGACCGGACCGGTTTCGAGGTAACACCTCTCTTCAGCCCGGCTAGCTTGACTCCAAGTGGTGTGGAGTGCCTGGGACCCAAGTCTGGGCATCCCCAGCGCACTTAGGGCGGCAATTGCAAAAACAACAAGTGATGGACTGAATGTGGATCAATGTCACACACTCCCCCAGTCAAAAGATCTGGGCCCAAATCCATCGTTTTTTTGCACTCCACACCACCCTGGGTTAGACAATGGCGATATGCAAATCAGCTCTGACCCTGTTGCCCCATGGGAACAGTCCAGTCCGAACTACAAAAGCCATGTCCTTCCCAGAACGGAATCAAGCATCCGAGGACCGGACCGGTTTCGAGGTAACACCTCTCTTCAGCCCGGCTAGCTTGACTCCAAGTGGTGTGGAGTGCCTGGGACCCACGTCTGGGCATCCCCAGCGCACTTAGGGCGGCAATTGCAAACACAACAAGTGATGGACTGAATGTGGATCAATGTCACACACTCCCCCAGTCAAAAGATCTGGGCCCAAATCCATCGTTTTTTTGCACTCCACACCACCCTGGGTTAGACAATGGCGATATGCAAATCAGCTCTGACCCTGTTGCCCCATGGGAACAGTCCAGTCCGAACTACAAAAGCCATGTCCTTCCCAGAACGGAATCAAGCATCCGAGGACCGGACCGGTTTCGAGGTAACACCTCTCTTCAGCCCGGCTAGCTTGACTCCAAGTGGTGTGGAGTGCCTGGGACCCACGTCTGGGCATCCCCAGCGCACTTAGGGCGGCAATTGCAAAAACAACAAGTGATGGACTGAATGTGGATCAATGTCACACACTCCCCCAGTCAAAAGATCTGGGCCCAAATCCATCGTTTTTTTGCACTCCACACCACCCTGGGTTAGACAATGGCGATATGCAAATCAGCTCTGACCCTGTTGCCCCATGGGAACAGTCCAGTCCGAACTACAAAAGCCATGTCCTTCCCAGAACGGAATCAAGCATCCGAGGACCGGACCGGTTTCAAGGTAACACCTCTCTTCAGCCCGGCTAGCTTGACTCCAAGTGGTGTGGAGTGCCTGGGACCCACGTCTGGGCATCCCCAGCGCACTTAGGGCGGCAATTGCAAAAACAACAAGTGATGGACTGAATGTGGATCAATGTCACACACTCCCCCAGTCAAAAGATCTGGGCCCAAATCCATCGTTTTTTTGCACTCCACACCACCCTGGGTTAGACAATGGCGATATGCAAATCAGCTCTGACCCTGTTGCCCCATGGGAACAGTCCAGTCCGAACTACAAAAGCCATGTCCTTCCCAGAACGGAATCAAGCATCCGAGGACCGGACCGGTTTCGAGGTAACACCTCTCTTCAGCCCGGCTAGCTTGACTCCAAGTGGTGTGGAGTGCCTGGGACCCACGTCTGGGCATCCCCAGCGCACTTAGGGCGGCAATTGCAAAAACAACAAGTGATGGACTGAATGTGGATCAATGTCACACACTCCCCCAGTCAAAAGATCTGGGCCCAAATCCATCGTTTTTTTGCACTCCACACCACCCTGGGTTAGACAATGGCGATATGCAAATCAGCTCTGACCCTGTTGCCCCATGGGAACAGTCCAGTCCGAACTACAAAAGCCATGTCCTTCCCAGAACGGAATCAAGCATCCGAGGACCGGACCGGTTTCGAGGTAACACCTCTCTTCAGCCCGGCTAGCTTGACTCCAAGTGGTGTGGAGTGCCTGGGACCCACGTCTGGGCATCCCCAGCGCACTTAGGGCGGCAATTGCAAAAACAACAAGTGATGGACTGAATGTGGATCAATGTCACACACTCCCCCAGTCAAAAGATCTGGGCCCAAATCCATCGTTTTTTTGCACTCCACACCACCCTGGGTTAGACAATGGCGATATGCAAATCAGCTCTGACCCTGTTGCCCCATGGGAACAGTCCAGTCCGAACTACAAAAGCCATGTCCTTCCCAGAACGGAATCAAGCATCCGAGGACCGGACCGGTTTCGAGGTAACACCTCTCTTCAGCCCGGCTAGCTTGACTCCAAGTGGTGTGGAGTGCCTGGGACCCACGTCTGGGCATCCCCAGCGCACTTAGGGCGGCAATTGCAAAAACAACAAGTGATGGACTGAATGTGGATCAATGTCACACACTCCCCCAGTCAAAAGATCTGGGCCCAAATCCATCGTTTTTTTGCACTCCACACCACCCTGGGTTAGACAATGGCGATATGCAAATCAGCTCTGACCCTGTTGCCCCATGGGAACAGTCCAGTCCGAACTACAAAAGCCATGTCCTTCCCAGAACGGAATCAAGCATCCGAGGACCGGACCGGTTTCGAGGTAACACCTCTCTTCAGCCCGGCTAGCTTGACTCCAAGTGGTGTGGAGTGCCTGGGACCCACGTCTGGGCATCCCCAGCGCACTTAGGGCGGCAATTGCAAAAACAACAAGTGATGGACTGAATGTGGATCAATGTCACACACTCCCCCAGTCAAAAGATCTGGGCCCAAATCCATCGTTTTTTTGCACTCCACACCACCCTGGGTTAGACAATGGCGATATGCAAATCAGCTCTGACCCTGTTGCCCCATGGGAACATTCCAGTCCGAACTACAAAAGCCATGTCCTTCCCAGAACGGAATCAAGCATCCGAGGACCGGACCGGTTTCAAGGTAACACCTCTCTTCAGCCCGGCTAGCTTGACTCCAAGTGGTGTGGAGTGCCTGGGACCCACGTCTGGGCATCCCCAGCGCACTTAGGGCGGCAATTGCAAAAACAACAAGTGATGGACTGAATGTGGATCAATGTCACACACTCCCCCAGTCAAAAGATCTGGGCCCAAATCCATCGTTTTTTTGCACTCCACACCACCCTGGGTTAGACAATGGCGATATGCAAATCAGCTCTGACCCTGTTGCCCCATGGGAACAGTCCAGTCCGAACTACAAAAGCCATGTCCTTCCCAGAACGGAATCAAGCATCCGAGGACCGGACCGGTTTCGAGGTAACACCTCTCTTCAGCCCGGCTAGCTTGACTCCAAGTGGTGTGGAGTGCCTGGGACCCACGTCTGGGCATCCCCAGCGCACTTAGGGCGGCAATTGCAAAAACAACAAGTGATGGACTGAATGTGGATCAATGTCACACACTCCCCCAGTCAAAAGATCTGGGCCCAAATCCATCGTTTTTTTGCACTCCACACCACCCTGGGTTAGACAATGGCGATATGCAAATCAGCTCTGACCCTGTTGCCCCATGGGAACAGTCCAGTCCGAACTACAAAAGCCATGTCCTTCCCAGAACGGAATCAAGCATCCGAGGACCGGACCGGTTTCGAGGTAACACCTCTCTTCAGCCCGGCTAGCTTGACTCCAAGTGGTGTGGAGTGCCTGGGACCCACGTCTGGGCATCCCCAGCGCACTTAGGGCGGCAATTGCAAAAACAACAAGTGATGGACTGAATGTGGATCAATGTCACACACTCCCCCAGTCAAAAGATCTGGGCCCAAATCCATCGTTTTTTTGCACTCCACACCACCCTGGGTTAGACAATGGCGACATGCAAATCAGCTCTGACCCTGTTGCCCCATGGGAACAGTCCAGTCCGAACTACAAAAGCCATGTCCTTCCCAGAACGGAATCAAGCATCCGAGGACCGGACCGGTTTCGAGGTAACACCTCTCTTCAGCCCGGCTAGCTTGACTCCAAGTGGTGTGGAGTGCCTGGGACCCACGTCTGGGCATCCCCAGCGCACTTAGGGCGGCAATTGCAAAAACAACAAGTGATGGACTGAATGTGGATCAATGTCACACACTCCCCCAGTCAAAAGATCTGGGCCCAAATCCATCGTTTTTTTGCACTCCACACCACCCTGGGTTAGACAATGGCGATATGCAAATCAGCTCTGACCCTGTTGCCCCATGGGAACAGTCCAGTCCGAACTACAAAAGCCATGTCCTTCCCAGAACGGAATCAAGCATCCAAGGACCGGACCGGTTTCGAGGTAACACCTCTCTTCAGCCCGGCTAGCTTGACTCCAAGTGGTGTGGAGTGCCTGGGACCCACGTCTGGGCATCCCCAGCGCACTTAGGGCGGCAATTGCAAAAACAACAAGTGATGGACTGAATGTGGATCAATGTCACACACTCCCCCAGTCAAAAGATCTGGGCCCAAATCCATCGTTTTTTTGCACTCCACACCACCCTGGGTTAGACAATGGCGATATGCAAATCAGCTCTGACCCTGTTGCCCCATGGGAACAGTCCAGTCCGAACTACAAAAGCCATGTCCTTCCCAGAACGGAATCAAGCATCCGAGGACCGGACCGGTTTCGAGGTAACACCTCTCTTCAGCCCGGCTAGCTTGACTCCAAGTGGTGTGGAGTGCCTGGGACCCACGTCTGGGCATCCCCAGCGCACTTAGGGCGGCAATTGCAAAAACAACAAGTGATGGACTGAATGTGGATCAATGTCACACACTCCCCCAGTCAAAAGATCTGGGCCCAAATCCATCGTTTTTTTGCACTCCACACCACCCTGGGTTAGACAATGGCGATATGCAAATCAGCTCTGACCCTGTTGCCCCATGGGAACAGTCCAGTCCGAACTACAAAAGCCATGTCCTTCCCAGAACGGAATCAAGCATCCGAGGACCGGACCGGTTTCGAGGTAACACCTCTCTTCAGCCCGGCTAGCTTGATTTTGCAGTAACTTTGTACTTTTTAAGCACCCATTGAAAGTCTATGGGCGCCCGCGTGTAACTTCAAGCACTGCACACGCATCCCGTGGGCCTCCTGCTCACTAACTATTGTTAGCTCCTCGAAGTCCCAGCGATTCCCAAGGCCCTAGGCCTTCTTCCGTTCTTATACCACTATTTTAGTATATGGTTTTAGGGGCCACCAGGGCCTATCCATATTGTGCAACTTTTGTGTGTTTAAACCCTGTTTTGTTTTAATGCATTTGCTTCTGTGCTCATAAAGAGTATAGGGGATACGTGTAGTAAATATATATATATATATATATTCAATATATATCTGTGTGGTGTCCTTTCATTTGATATTCAAGGGGAGTGTACATGGTAAAACAACTTGCTTCACATGCCTTTACAGAGTTTAGCCTAAGACTGCTTTGTCCATGCTACCATTAGGAGAGCTGGTCTATAAGGTTGACTTACAACCAATCATCAGAAGGGTTGCTTGGCATGGTACAAGGTGATCACTAGAACTAGTGAGCATCATATACCAGGCCAACTTCTCACATGCCTCACTTGTCTTAACGCATGAAACAGAAAATCAATCACGTATTCTACAATAGATGTTGTGAAGGTAACGCTGCAGTTATAAGAGGGGTGCTGAAAGGTAAGTGAAAAATAGCAAACTTGACCTCCTTTGCCTTCTCAGCTGTGCTGGACCCTAACGCATGTACTTAATAATTCTTGTGGGGAGATGGGAAGTAAAGAAATGTTAATAACGACTGAAGAAAGAATGTACATTTTAACTACAAGTGTAAGAACTCCCACAGAAAACAAATACCTACTCTCATCCCACCTGAGGAGCGCTGCTGTCACTGTGAATCAAAACAGGTGAGGAGCAGTGTGCTGTAGATCAGAAGGACCACAAAGGCACTCAAACTCTTACCCCGCACAGGGCAATCAAAGGCTGGAGGGACCTAAAACGTTAAAGTTAGAGTGTCGATGTTGACCAAAATTGACAAAAGGGAACCATCTCAGAATTGTTTTACAGAGGCATCTGGCCATGCACCATGCACCATGCACTGGGGGACTGAACTGCTGAAACAAGAGGGACAAATAAGAGGTCCAGCACAAAAGCACAGTAAGAAAAAAATAGAAAGGAAATATTTCGAAAAAGTCCACCAAAACACTTTCAAGAACTGAGTAACCACAATGGAAATTGTACTGAAATTTAGATTGTAGAGCAAGAAAGGTTGGTTTGCTGCTTCCACAGAAAACGTAGGTATATTGTGTTGCGTAGTCATTCTTGGAGCTCAGAAGGTTTTTATTTCAGTTTCTAGTTCAACTCCCCAGCATGTCTGGTACTTGAGATTTTCTTCTGATTACTTAACTGGACTCTTGTTACCACCTCTTCACTCATGGCACCAACATTTCCTTCTCCTTCCTTTCCTGCATAGGTTTTCTGTGCCCTCAGGTTGGCTTTCTAACGACCACAAAAGACAATGCACTTCTTCTATAATTTTTTTTTACATTAGTGTGTAGATGTATAAATACATGAATACATCGTCCCCTGAAACACCACCCAGTCTAAATAGAGGTACCCCACATCTCGCATCCCATGGATCATCTGCTTCCACCAAGGTGTCTAACACTACACCAGTATTTCTCAAGGTTGCAAGCTGATTTTTGGTGAGTCGCGAAAGGTCATGCAATAAAAATAAATGCCTTTAAATTCTGTATTTATTTGTCACATTTGCTGCACTTAAAAAACAGAGGTCATATGTTGGGCTATGTCTTCTGACAAATTGGTGTTTATTGATTTAATATGGGAATTGCTGTTGACAAACTTTGCAGTCCCAGAAAGAAAAGTAAAGTGAATTATGTGGCAATCTTGCTGGGGTACAGGGAGAGTTAAAGGGCCGGCTGTAGGATGTACTTTTTTGTAACATAGCAAAATAGTGTATAAATAAACTGTACACACTTATCTGTTAGGAAAGCAAACATGAAAGCACTTTTTTGTAATCCTGATGTGTGATGGAAACAAAGATTTTCATAGGATCAAAACAAATGAAGACACTTTACTTGGTGATGCACAAAAGATAAATATTCACTGAAACCAGATTCCCACACATTATTGTTTGTATGCAATATAGTTTTATCAGTAAAACTGTATGTCTGTGCTATTTTAGGGGCCAAATCAATGTAAAATGTGCTGTCTGTAAATGACAGGGCCCTACCACATGATGCTTTAGTTACTTTTAATAAACTGCCTGCCTCATGTCCATTAAAGATAGGTGGTTAGCAAAACATTGTAGTTCTAAACTTTGGGTCGTGGTTCCAAATAGTTTGGGAAGCACTGCCCTACGCAAATAAATTAAACATTCATAAAAGTATGATGAAAGTTTGAAATTAAATGCTCACTGTTATTAACCATCATGCTTGTCGTATTTGCTGCACATTATTAATATCTGATGCAATAATGGACTATATGATCTCACACTCTTAATTTCACTTTCTGTGAAGTGCATGTTCTGGTTTTCCCACAACCATTGGTGCCTTTCTTTTTATTGTTTGGGAAACAACCTGTTTTAAGCATTTGGGATTGAGGAGATCAGCAAATAAATAAAAGTAAATAAATACAGATGAAAGTGAAACCTTTATCAGCCAGGCAATGTATGAACTTTTTCACACACTTTAGAGCCAGTTGAAATATTTCTGATAGAGAAATGCTGAATCTGGTAGCCCGTTAGTTGGAAAAATGGAAAGATTTCTACAAAGAATGTGAGTGGTTAAGCCTTGCAAATTGGAGTAACACAGATTTATTTAACACCTAAAGTAATTTTGTAAAATAAATTTGCATGTTTCCTTAGAGTAATTAAAACAGTCATGCAAAATCAATTTCCACAACAAATTTTCGATTACTACATAAGCGCAGTGGCCCCTTCTCCGCTAAGGCAGAGGAGCGTTGTCCCACTGCTTCAAAGCAGTGAAATAAAGGAAACCTTTTGCTTTGGCATCTTTCGGGGTGGGCTGCTCTGACTGCAGAGGAGCACGGGAGGAGTGGTTTGCCCACTTCTAAGTGCACAGTACTGTTTGGCTGGCCCTACTGGGCCGGCAAACTTTTATGCGCACTTTACTTGTTCTCCAGGCAGGCTGTATTACATTCACATTCCCTGGCTGAGTGCCAACCTAGAGTGCTCGGACCAATCACAACGCTGCATTGCAGTGTTGTGATTGGCTATTGGGAGGCTGGGAGGGTGCTTCTTGCTTCTTCCTGCATCTTGCTGCAGAGCGGGAGACAGGAAAAAGAGGAAGGAGGAGAGGCGGTGGCCGTCCGGCCGTCACAGTTAAGTGTTTTTTTTTAACTTTTTCCATCCCCCCACACTGCTGCTCCTGGCTCACCACCCGGGCCCAGTAGCAGCCGCCACTGCCTAAACGTTTGTGCATAAAAATAGTCAGCATTGGCATAATTATACCCCCAACTTAAACAGAAGGTTTCCTCACAGATGGCACAAGTAGAAAGAGTAAAGAAGAGTGTTCTGGCACTGAGGAAAAGTGTCAACACAGCACAGCGGGTTCAAGGGGCGATGAGAGATCAGGATATAGAGGCGATATTTGTGGGAGGCTGCCAAAGAGATTCAGTTAATAGGAAATGGCCCAAGTGGTATCAGTGGTGCTACATAACTCCAGCTAAGCCATATATTGGTTGATTACCATAGTGCTCCTTCTTGCAGGAGAAGGTAGACAGGACACATGAGTACTTTCAAATAAGAAAGGCATGCCACTGGTGTCTACAGTATCTTCAGCAACATTCAAAATTTGAGGAAAGGTATGTGCAATATGGTGGCACTAGAGGAACTCTGACATGGAGATCCCCACTAAGTCACTGCTGCTGGCGATGCTATACCCACACCATGTCTGGACCAGCCAACCAGCCAAAAGCGAAAACAAACATCTCTAAGGATGAGCACATACCACGTGATTCAACAGGGAGCAGTCTCCAAAGACAAATGGTGGCAGCAATTTAGTAAGGATGGCAGTGCCACACCTCCCCTGTATGCCAGGCAGCCCTCTGCATATCCTCCAATCATAGACAGAGTCCTGCAGCTGGGTACTCCCAGTCCTGGATGGACATCTTCATCTAAGGTGTGGCGTAGCCAAGCTAAACGAGGAGAAATGTTTTCATTTCTCCTCGTTTTTTCCTCTTTCAATGCGTGCTGCATTCTACAGCATGCATTGAAAGAGGATAATGCCTCCAGTAATTGCTTTTGTGCAGGAAGGTGCCCCTCCTTCACAAAAGCAATCTCCCCATGGCGCAGGCATCCTTACACCATTATCAAAACATGTCGAGTAAGGTGTCATACAAATCGGAATACTACCCCCTCGCCAGTTCTGGCGACGGGGGTAGCATTCCACCCTTCTAGAGGGACACGACATGTACCTAACCTGAAACCCGGGTAAAGTTTAACACGAGCCTCAGCATCACAAAATGGATGCTGCCACCACAGACACAAGTCTGACCTCCTGCTGCTGGGAGTACTTCCAGCTTGGGAGGCTTGGACACAGGGTTTCCTGTCAGGGGAGGTGCTTGCATCACCCCAGACAGGATTTTGTGTAGTGATTTTGGGAGGGCTGAAAAGAATGAGACATGCCTGGGGCACACAAGGTGTCACTGTGCATATGCCAGTTCAAACCGGTCCTGGGGCTCTCCAGCCCCAGTCCTGGCGTGAAACTGGACAAAGGAAAGGGGGTGTAACCACCTCCCTTCCTGGTCCACCCAGAGGAGGGACCTAGCAGGTAATCAGGCCCCTAGATTTGGTTTAAGAGTAGGAGCTGTGTCCTAAGACTTCAGATCATCCTGAACTCGACCTGCAACTAAGAAGAAAACTGGACTTTGACATTCTGCTGCACAGAAGACTGAAGAGAATCTCCCTTGTGGCCAAGGAGTGACCACCCTGTTAACACAGGCACCATCCAGCAACTCGACATTTGCTTTGCCGCCACCTCCCGCCGCCTCCTGCACCCAGAGCCCAACAAGACCTGGATTCCCAGACATCTCACAGCCCGATCCACAGTCCCTGAAAAGAAGAGACCCGTGGAGGCATCGAGAGATGTGGGACCGGCCATCTTGAAAGACCCCCAAGAAGCTGACTGCGCAGCACCCGAGGTACCCTCAATGCTGTGTTTTGGGGTTTAAGAAGCCTCACCACGGAGCAGCATCTGCACCAAAGATCAGCCCCCCAGCATCTCCACGATCTGAGTGGGCCCCTTTTGCATTTTGCCACTTGACGCGTCATCCCGGTTACTGGCCCGTTGGCTAGTGGCCATCTTGGCGACAAAATCTACAATCAACACCACTGGTCTGGTTGCTCGAGACTGGCCCTCACTCCTGTAAAAAGGAGCAGCCCCTCTGGCCTTGCTGGTCAGAGTAACAAGCTTACTTCACTTCCTGTGTGGCTTGCTTTTGCCAAGGCCTGTTTGCTTCAATCAAGTTGCCGACACCGCCATCAGCGAGAGCCTGTGTGGGACAGCTTGTGGTCAACTCCTGGACATCGCTGACCTCTCCGTGTCCACGTGGCTGCAGAGACAATCTCCCCTTCTTCAATTGTTGGCACCCAACATCGCCTGGTTCCCTCCTGGTTCCACGGTAGTCCCTGGCTAGTGACTTTGAACATTGTCCCCTCTGCTTTCAGGTCTTCACATCTTTGGATCCACCCTTGGATCCACCGGAACTCTTCTCGACTGGCCGCCTGCAGCATCTTCATCTTCAGGCTCCCTTGAACCACACGACGAAACCTGACGCACTTTGAACCCTATGCACCCGCTTCCAGTGGGTGAGGTAACGCTGGCACTCTGGTGCTCCTGTTGAGAGAAACATCTCTAGTGTCTATGTTTTAAGTTGTTAGGTTCTGCTCCATCCGGAAGGTTCCCTTTGCAGTAACTTTGTACTTTTTATGCACCCATTGAAAGTCTATGGGCGCCCGCGTGTAACTTCAAGCACTGCACACGCATCCCGTGGGCCTCCTGGTCACTAACTATTGTTAGCTCCTCGAAGTCCCAGCGATTCCCAAGGCCCTAGGCCTTCTTCCATTTAGATACGTGGTTCTTATACCACTATTTTAGTATATGGTTTTAGGTGCCACCAGGGCCTATCCATATTGTGCAACTTTTGTGTATTTAAACCCTGTTTTGTTTTAACGCATTTGCTTCTGTGCTCATAAAGAGTATAGGGGATACTTGTAGTAAATAAATATATATATATATTCAATATATATCTGTGTGGTGTCCTTTCATTTGATATTCAAGGGGAGTGTACATGGTAAAACAACTTGCTTCACATGCCTTTACAGAGTTTAGCCTAAGACTGCTTTGTCCATGCTACCATTAGGATAGCTGGTCTATAAGGTTGACTTACAACCAATCATCATAAGGATTGCTTGGCATGGTACAAGGTGATCACTAGAACTAGTGAAGTTTTTAAAGGGGATGGTGAGTGTGCTTCCAACATTTCGGTGTATCATCAGGCTGAATCCTTACTCGTATAGATTGAGTCAAAAGTCCATTTTTTTTATATAGAAAGGAAATCTTTATCGCATATGCAAAAGCGGAAGGAACGACCTGCAGGCTCCCTACTTCAGAACCGAGGGATTTCCCTTTATAAATTTACACTTTGAGAAAATCGGAAGTTTGTTGGAAATCAGCATAATAATGAGGAAGAACTGCAATGAGCAGATTGATATATAAATAGCCTTGAAAAAGCCCTGGCGCGATACGCCAAAGGGGCGAAACACGTGTCGGCTGTTCATGTTTTAACTAGAACAATAAAGATTTCCTTTCTATATAAAAAAAATGGCCTTTTGACTCAATCTATACGAGTAAGGATTCAGCCTGATGATACACCGAAATGTTGGAAGCACACTCACCATCCCCTTTAAAAACTTTACTGTTCAAAACTCAAGAGGTCCAGAGTTTTCTGAGTGTGTCCCGCTTACACTAAACTACGTGAAGACTGATATAGCTTTGGAGTCTTTTTGGACCCCTCCTCTTTTTTAGAAACTAGAACTAGTGAGCATCATATACCAGGCCAACTTCTCACATGCCTCACTTGTCTTAATGCATGAAACAGAAAATCAATCACGTATTCTACAATAGATGTTGTGAAGGTAACGCTGCAGTTATAAGAGGGGCGCTGAAAGGTAAGTGAAAAATAGCAAACTTGACCTCCTTTGCCTTCTCAGCTGTGCTGGACCCTAACGCATGTACTTAATATTTCTTGTGGGGAGATGGGAAGTAAAGAAATGTTAATAATGACTGAAGAAAGAATGTACATTTTAACTACAAGTGTAAGAACTCCCACAGAAAACAAATACCTACTCTCATCCCACCTGAGGAGCGCTGCTGTCACTGTGAATCAAAACAGGTGAGGAGCAGTGTGCTGTAGATCAGAAGGACCACAAAGGCACTCAAACTCTTACCCCGCACAGGGTAATCAAAGGCTGGAGGGACCTAAAACGTTAAAGTTAGAGTGTTGATGTTGACCAAAATTGAGAAAAGGGAACCATCTCAGAATTTTTTTACAGAGGCATCTGGCCATGCACCATGCACCATGCACCATGTCAGGGACTGAACTGCTGAAACAAGAGGGAAAAATAAGAGGTCCAGTACAAAAGCACAGTAAGAAAAAAATAGAAAGGAAATATTTGGAAAAAGTCCACCAAAACACTTTCAAGAACTGAGTAACCGCAATGGAAATTGTACTGAAATTTAGATTGTAGAGCAAGAAAGGTTGGTTTGCTGCTTCCACAGAAAACTTGGGTATATTGTGTTGCATAGTCATTCTTGGAGCTCAGAAGGTTTTATTTCAGTTTCTAGTGCAACTCCCCAGCATGTCTGGTACTTGAGATTTTCGTCTGATTACTTAACTGGACTCTTGTTACCACCTCTTCACTCATGGCACCAACATTTCATTCTCCTTCCTTTCCTGCATAGGTTCTCTGTGCCCTCAGGTTGGCTTTCTAACGACCACAAAAGCCAATGCACTTCTGCTATACTTTTCTTTACATGAGTGTGTAGATGTATAAATACATGAATACATCGTCCCCTGAAACACCATCCAGTCTAAATAGAGGTACCCCACATCTCGCATCCCATGGATCATCTGCTTCCACCAAGGTGTCTAACACTACACCAGTATTTCTCAAGGTTGCAAGCTGATTTTTGGTGAGTCGCGAAAGGTCAAGCAATAAAAATAAATGCCTTTAAATTCTGTATTTATTTGTCACATTTGCTGCACTTAAAAAACAGAGTCATATGTTGGGCTATGTCTTCTGACAAATTGGTGTTTATTGTTTTAATATGGGAATTGCTGTTGACAAACTTTGCAGTCACAGAAAGAAAAGTAAAGTGAATTATGTGGCAATCTTGCTGGGGTACAGGGAGAGTGAAAGGGCAGGCTGTAGGATGTACTTTTTTGTAACATCACAAAATAGTGTATAAATAAACTGTACACACTTATCTGTTAGGAAAGCAAAAAAGAAGCACTTTTTTGTAATCCTGATGTGTGATGGAAACAAAGATTTTCATAGGATCAAAACAAATGAAGACACTTTACTTGGTGATGCACAAAATATAAATATTCACTGAAACCAGATTCCCACACATTATTGTTTGTATGCAATATAGTTTTATCAGTAAAACTGTATGTCTGTGCTATTTTAGGGGCCAAATCAATGTAAAATGTACTGTCTGTAAATGACATGGCCCTACCACATGATGCTTTAGTTACTTTTAAAAAACTGCCTGCCTCATGTCCATTAAAGATAGGTGGTTAGCAAAACATTGTTGTTCTAAACTTTGGGTCGTGGTTCCAAATAGTTTGGGAAGCACTGCCCTACACAAATAAATTAAACATTCATAAAAGTATGATGAAAGTTTGAAATTAAATGCTCACTGTTATTAACCATCATGCTTGTCGTATTTGCTGCACATTATTAATATCTGATGCAATAATGGACTATATGATCTCACACTCTTAATTTCACTTTCTGTGAAGTGCATGTTCTGGTTTTCCCACAACCATTGGTGCCTTTCTTTTTATTGTTTGGGAAACAACCTGTTTTAAGCATTTGGGATTGAGGAGATCAGCAAATAAATAAAAGTAAATAAATACAGATGAAAGTGAAACCTTTATCAGCCAGGCAATGTATGAACTTTTTCACACACTTTAGAGCCAGTTGAAATATTTCTGATAGAGAAATGCTGAATCTGGTAGCCTGTTAGTTGGAGAAATGGAAAGATTTCTACAAAGAATGTGAGTGGTTAAGCCTTGCAAATTGGAGTAACACAGATTTATTTAACACCTAAAGTATTTTGTAAAATAAATTTGCATGTTTCCTTAGAGTAATTAAAACAGTCATGCAAAATCAATTTCCACAACAAATTTTCGATTACTACATAAGCGCAGTGGCCCCTTCTCCCCTAAGGCAGAGGAGCGTTGTCCCACTGCTTCAAAGCAGTGAAATAAAGGAAACCTTTTGCTTTGGCATCTTTCGGGGTGGGCTGCTCTGACTGCAGAGGAGCAGGGGAGGAGTGGTTTGCCCACTCCTAAGTGCACAGGACTGTTTGGCTGGCCCTACTGGGCCGGCAAACTTTTATGCGCACTTTACTTGTTCTCCATGCAGGCTGTATTACATTCACATTCCCTGGCTGAGTGCCAACCTAGAGTGCTCGGACCAATCACAACGCTGCATTGCAGTGTTGTGATTGGCTATTGGGAGGCTGGGAGGGTGCTTCTTGCTTCTTCCTGCATCTTGCTGCAGAGCGGGAGACAGGAAAAAGAGGAAGGAGGAGAGGCGGTGGCCGTCCGGCCGTCACAGTTAAGTTTTTTTTTTTTACTTTTTCCATCCCCCCACACTGCTGCTCCTGGCTCACCACCCGGGCCCAGTAGCAGCCGCCACTGCCTAAACGTTTGTGCATAAAAATAGTCAGCATTGGCATAATTATACCCCCAACTTAAACAGAAGGTTTCCTCACAGATGGCACAAGTAGAAAGAGGAAAGAAGAGTGTTCTGGCACTGAGGAAAAGTGTCAACACAGCACAGCGGGTTCAAGGGGCGATGAGAGATCAGGATATAGAGGCGATATTTGTGGGAGGCTGCCAAAGAGATTCAGTTAATAGGAAATGGCCCAAGTGGTATCAGTGGTGCTACATAACTCCAGCTAAACCATATATTGGTTGATTACCATAGTGCTCCTTCTTGCAGGAGAAGGTAGACAGGACACATGAGTACTTTCAAATAAGAAAGGCATGCCACTGGTGTCTACAGTATCTTCAGCAACATTCAAAATTTGAGGGAAGGTATGTGCAATATGGTGGCACTAGAGGAGCTCTGACATGGAGATCTCCACTAAGTCACTGCTGCTGGCGATGCTATACCCACACCATGTCTGGACCAGCCAACCAGCCAAAAGCGAAATCGAACATCTCTAAGGATGAGCACATACCACGTGATTCAACAGGGAGCAGTCTCCAAAGACAAATGGTGGCAGCAATTTAGTAAGGATGGCAGTGCCACACCTCCACTGTATGCCAGGCAGCCCTCTGCATATCCTCCAATCATAGACAGAGTCCTGCAGCTGGGTACTCCCAGTCCTGGATGGACATCTTCATCTAAGGTGTGGCGTAGCCAAGCTAAACGAGGAGAAATGTTTTCATTTCTCCTCGTTTTTTCCTCTTTCAATGCGTGCTGCATTCTACAGCATGCATTGAAAGAGGATAATGCCTCCAGTGATTGCTTTTGTGCAGGAAGGTGCCCCTTCCTTCACAAAAGCAATCTCCCCATGGCGCAGGCATCCTTGCACCATTATCAAAACATGTCGAGTAAGGTGTCATACAAATCGGAATACTACCCCCTCGCCAGTTCTGGCGACGGGGGTAGCATTCCACCCTTCTAGAGGGACACGACATGGACCTAACCTGAAACCCGGGTAAAGTTCAACACGAGCCTCAGCATCACAAAATGGATGCTGCCACCACAGACACAATTCTGACCTCCTGCTGCTGGGAGTCCTTCCAGCTTGGGAGGCTTGGACAAAGGGTTTCCTGTCAGGGGAGGTGCTTGCACCACCCCAGACAGGATTTTGTGTAGTGGGTATGGGAGGGCTGAAAAGAATGAGAAATGCCTGGGGCACACAAGTTGTCACTGTGCATATGCCAGTTCAAACCGGTCCTGGGGCTCTCCAGCCCCAGTCCTGGCATGAAACTGGACAAAGGAAAGGGGGTGTAACCACCTCCCTTCCTGGTCCACCCAGAGGAGGGACCTAGCAGGTAATCAGGCCCCTAGATTTGGTTTAAGAGTAGGAGCTGTGTCCTAAGACTTCAGATCATCCTGAACTCGACCTGCAACTAAGAAGAAAACTGGACTTTGACATTCTGCTGCACAGAAGACTGAAGAGAATCTCCCTTGTGGCCAAGGAGTGACCACCCTGTTAACACAGGCACCATCCAGCAACTCAACATCTGCTTTGCCGCCACCTCCCGCCGCCTCCCGCACCCAGAGCCCAACAAGACCTGGATTCTCAGACATCTCACAGCCCGATCCACAGTCCCTGAAAAGAAGAGACCCGTGGAGGCATCGAGAGATGTGGGACTGGCCATCTAGAAAGACCCCCGAGAAGCTGACTGCGCAGCACCCGAGGTACCTTCAATGCTGTGTTTTGGGGTTTGAGAAGCCCTATTACCGAGCAGCATCTGCACCGAAGATCAGCCCCCCAGCATCTCCACGATCTGAGTGGGCCCCTTTTGCATTTTGCCACTTGACGCGTCATCCCGGTTACTGGCCCGTTGGCTAGTGGCCATCTTGGCGATGAAATCTACAATCAACACCACTGGTCTGGTTGCTCCAGACTGGCCCTCACTCCTGTAAAAAGGAGCAGCCCCTCTGGCCTTGCTGGTCAGAGTAACAAGCTTACTTCACTTCCTGCGTGGCTTGCTTTTGCCAAGGCCTGTTTGCTTCAATCAAGTTGCCAACACTGCCATCAGCGAGACCCTGCGGGGGACAGCTTGTGGTCAAATCCTGGACGTCGCTGACCTCTCCGTGTCCACGTGGCTGCAGAGACAATCTCCCCTTCTTCACCTGTTGGCACCCGACATCGCCTGGTTCCCTCCTGGTTCCACGGTAGTCACTGGCTAGTGACTTTGAACATTGTCCCCTCTGCTTTCAGGTCTTCACATCTTCGGATCCACCCTTGGATCCACTGGAACTCTTCTCGACTGGCCGCCTGCAGCATCTTCATCTTCAGGCTCTATTGAACCACACGACGAAACCCGACGCACTTTGAACCCTATGCACCCGCTTCCTGTGGGTGAGGTAACGCTGGCACTTTGGTGCTCCTGTTGAGAGAAACATCTCTAGTGTCTAGGTTTTAAGTTGTTAGGTTCTGGTCCATCCGGAAGATTCCCTTTGCAGTAACTTTGTACTTTTTAAGCACCCATTGAAAGTCTATGGGCGCCCGCGTGTAACTTCAAGCACTGCACACGCATCCCGTAGGCCTCCTGGTCACTAACTATTGTTAGCTCCTCGAAGTCCCAGTGATTCCCAAGGTCCTAGGCCTTCTTCCATTTAGATACGTGGTTCTTATACCACTATTTTAGTATATGGTTTTAGGGGCCACCAGGGCCTATCCATATTGTGCAACTTTTGTGTATTTAAACCCTGTTTTGTTTTAACGCATTTGCTTCTGTGCTCATAAAGAGTAAAGGGGATACTTGTATTAAATAAATATATATATATTTTCAATATATATCTGTGTGGTGTTCTTTCATTTGATATTCAAGGGGAGTGTACATGGTAAAACAACTTGCTTCACATGCCTTTACAGAGTTTAGCCTAAGACTGCTTTGTCCATGCTACCATTAGGATAGCTGGTCTATAAGGTTGACTTACAACCAATCATCATAAGGGTTGCTTGGCATGGTACAAGGTGATCACTAGAACTAGTGAGCATCATATACCAGGCCAACTTCTCACATGCCTCACTTGTCTTAATGCATGAAACAGAAAATCAATCACGTATTCTACAATAGATGTGAAGGTAACGCTGCAGTTATAAGAGGGGTGCTTAAAGGTAAGTGAAAAATAGCAAACTTGACCTCCTTTGCCTTCTCAGCTGTGCTGGACCTTAACGCATGTACTTAATATTTCTTGTGGGGAGATGGGAAGTAAAGAAATGTTAATAATGACTGAAGAAAGAATGTACATTTTAACTACAAGTGTAAGAACTCCCACAGAAAACAAATACCTACTCTCATCCCACCTGAGGAGCGCTGCTGTCACTGTGAATCAAAACAGGTGAGGAGCAGTGTGCTGTAGATCAGAAGGACCACAAAGGCACTCAAACTCTTACCCCGCACAGGGCAATCAAAGGCTGGAGGGACCTAAAACGTTAAAGTTAGAGTGTTGATGTTGACCAAAATTGACAAAAGGGAACCATCTCAGAATTTTTTTACAGAGGCATCTGGCCATGCACCATGTCAGGGACTGAACTGCTGAAACAAGAGGGAAAAATAAGAGGTCCAGCACAAAAGCACAGTAAGAAAAAAATAGAAAGGAAATATTTGGAAAAAGTCCACCAAAACACTTTCAAGAACTGAGTAACCGCAATGGAAATTGTACTGAAATTTAGATTGTAGAGCAAGAAAGGTTGGTTTGCTGCTTCCACAGAAAACTTGGGTATATTGTGTTGCATAGTCATTCTTGGAGTTCAGAAGGTTTTTATTTCAGTTTCTAGTGCAACTCCCCAGCATGTCTGGTACTTGAGATTTTCTTCTGATTACTTAACTGGACTCTTGTTACCACCTCTTCACTCATGGCACCAACATTTCCTTCTCCTTCCTTTCCTGCATAGGTTCTCTGTGCCCTCAGGTTGGCTTTCTAACGACCACAAAAGCCAATGCACTTCTTCTATACTTTTTTTTACATTAGTGTGTAGATGTATAAATACATGAATACATCGTCCCCTGAAACACCATCCAGTCTAAATAGAGGTACCCCATATCTCGCATCCCATGGATCATCTGCTTCCACCAAGGTGTCTACTACACCAGTATTTCTCAAGGTTGCAAGCTGATTTTTGGTGAGTCGCGAAAGGTCATGCAATAAAAATAAATGCCTTTAAATTCTGTATTTATTTGTCACATTTGCTGCACTTAAAAACAGAGGTCATATGTTGGGCTATGTCTTCTGACAAATTGGTGTTTATTGTTTTAATATGGGAATTGCTGTTGACAAACTTTGCAGTCACAGAAAGAAAAGTAAAGTGAATTATGTGGCAATCTTGCTGGGGTACAGGGAGAGTGAAAGGGCAGGCTGTAGGATGTACTTTTTTGTAACATCACAAAATAGTGTATAAATAAACTGTACACACTTATCTGTTAGGAAAGCAAAAAAGAAGCACTTTTTTGTAATCCTGATGTGTGATGGAAACAAAGATTTTCATAGGATCAAAACAAATGAAGACACTTTACTTGGTGATGCACAAAAGATAAATATTCACTGAAACCAGATTCCCACACATTATTGTTTGTATGCAATATAGTTTTATCAGTAAAACTGTATGTCTGTGCTATTTTAGGGGCCAAATCAATGTAAAATGTACTGTCTGTAAATGACATGGCCCTACCACATGATGCTTTAGTTACTTTTAAAAAACTGCCTGCCTCATGTCCATTAAAGATAGGTGGTTAGCAAAACATTGTTGTTCTAAACTTTGGGTCGTGGTTCCAAATAGTTTGGGAAGCACTGCCCTACACAAATAAATTAAACATTCATAAAAGTATGATGAAAGTTTGAAATTAAATGCTCACTGTTATTAACCATCATGCTTGTCGTATTTGCTGCACATTATTAATATCTGATGCAATAATGGACTATATGATCTCACACTCTTAATTTCACTTTCTGTGAAGTGCATGTTCTGGTTTTCCCACAACCATTGGTGCCTTTCTTTTTATTGTTTGGGAAACAACCTGTTTTAAGCATTTGGGATTGAGGAGATCAGCAAATAAATAAAAGTAAATAAATACAGATGAAAGTGAAACCTTTATCAGCCAGGCAATGTATGAACTTTTTCACACACTTTAGAGCCAGTTGAAATATTTCTGATAGAGAAATGCTGAATCTGGTAGCCTGTTAGTTGGAGAAATGGAAAGATTTCTACAAAGAATGTGAGTGGTTAAGCCTTGCAAATTGGAGTAACACAGATTTATTTAACACCTAAAGTATTTTGTAAAATAAATTTGCATGTTTCCTTAGAGTAATTAAAACAGTCATGCAAAATCAATTTCCACAACAAATTTTCGATTACTACATAAGCTCAGTGGCCCCTTCTCCCCTAAGGCAGAGGAGCGTTGTCCCACTGCTTCAAAGCAGTGAAATAAAGGAAACCTTTTGCTTTGGCATCTTTCGGGGTGGCTTGCTCTGACTGCAGAGGAGCAGGGGAGGAGTGGTTTGCCCACTCCTAAGTGCACAGGACTGTTTGGCTGGCCCTACTGGGCCGGCAAACTTTTATGCGCACTTTAGTTGTTCTCCATGCAGGCTGTATTACATTCACATTCCCTGGCTGAGTGCCAACCTAGAATGCTCGGACCAATCACAACGCTGCATTGCAGTGTTGTGATTTGCTATTGGGAGGCTGGGAGGGTGCTTCTTGCTTCTTCCTGCATCTTGCTGCAGAGCGGGAGACAGGGAAAAGAGGAAGGAGGAGAGGCGGTGGCCGTCCGGCCGTCACAGTTAAGTGATTTTTTTATACTTTTTCCCTCCCCCCACACTGCTGCTCCTGGCTCACCACCCGGGCCCAGTAGCAGCCGCCACTGCCTAAACGTTTGTGCATAAAAATAGTCAGCATTGGCATAATTATACCCCCAACTTAAACAGAAGGTTTCCTCACAGATGGCACAAGTAGAAAGAGGAAAGAAGAGTGTTCTGACACTGAGGAAAAGTGTCAACACAGCACAGCGGGTTCAAGGGGCGATGAGAGATCAGGATATAGAGGCGATATTTGTGGGAGGCTGCCAAAGAGATTCAGTTAATAGGAAATGGCCCAAGTGGTATCAGTGGTGCTACATAACTCCAGCTAAACCATATATTGGTTGATTACCATAGTGCTCCTTCTTGCAGGAGAAGGTAGACAGGACACATGAGTACTTTCAAATAAGAAAGGCATGCCACTGGTGTCTACAGTATCTTCAGCAACATTCAAAATTTGAGGGAAGGTATGTGCAATATGGTGGCACTAGAGGAGCTCTGACATGGAGATCTCCACTAAGTCACTGCTGCTGGCGATGCTATACCCACACCATGTCTGGACCAGCCAACCAGCCAAAAGCGAAATCGAACATCTCTAAGGATGAGCACATACCACGTGATTCAACAGGGAGCAGTCTCCAAAGACAAATGGTGGCAGCAATTTAGTAAGGATGGCAGTGCCACACCTCCACTGTATGCCAGGCAGCCCTCTGCATATCCTCCAATCATAGACAGAGTCCTGCAGCTGGGTACTCCCAGTCCTGGATGGACATCTTCATCTAAGGTGTGGCGTAGCCAAGCTAAACGAGGAGAAATGTTTTCATTTCTCCTCGTTTTTTCCTCTTTCAATGCGTGCTGCATTCTACAGCATGCATTGAAAGAGGATAATGCCTCCAGTGATTGCTTTTGTGCAGGAAGGTGCCCCTTCCTTCACAAAAGCAATCTCCCCATGGCGCAGGCATCCTTGCACCATTATCAAAACATGTCGAGTAAGGTGTCATACAAATCGGAATACTACCCCCTCGCCAGTTCTGGCGACGGGGGTAGCATTCCACCCTTCTAGAGGGACACGACATGGACCTAACCTGAAACCCGGGTAAAGTTTAACACGAGCCTCAGCATCACAAAATGGATGCTGCCACCACAGACACAATTCTGACCTCCTGCTGCTGGGAGTCCTTCCAGCTTGGGAGGCTTGGACAAAGGGTTTCCTGTCAGGGGAGGTGCTTGCACCACCCCAGACAGGATTTTGTGTAGTGGGTATGGGAGGGCTGAAAAGAATGAGAAATGCCTGGGGCACACAAGTTGTCACTGTGCATATGCCAGTTCAAACCGGTCCTGGGGCTCTCCAGCCCCAGTCCTGGCATGAAACTGGACAAAGGAAAGGGGGTGTAACCACCTCCCTTCCTGGTCCACCCAGAGGAGGGACCTAGCAGGTAATCAGGCCCCTAGATTTGGTTTAAGAGTAGGAGCTGTGTCCTAAGACTTCAGATCATCCTGAACTCGACCTGCAACTAAGAAGAAAACTGGACTTTGACATTCTGCTGCACAGAAGACTGAAGAGAATCTCCCTTGTGGCCAAGGAGTGACCACCCTGTTAACACAGGCACCATCCAGCAACTCAACATCTGCTTTGCCGCCACCTCCCGCCGCCTCCCGCACCCAGAGCCCAACAAGACCTGGATTCTCAGACATCTCACAGCCCGATCCACAGTCCCTGAAAAGAAGAGACCCGTGGAGGCATCGAGAGATGTGGGACTGGCCATCTAGAAAGACCCCCGAGAAGCTGACTGCGCAGCACCCGAGGTACCTTCAATGCTGTGTTTTGGGGTTTGAGAAGCCCTATTACCGAGCAGCATCTGCACCGAAGATCAGCCCCCCAGCATCTCCACGATCTGAGTGGGCCCCTTTTGCATTTTGCCACTTGACGCGTCATCCCGGTTACTGGCCCGTTGGCTAGTGGCCATCTTGGCGATGAAATCTACAATCAACACCACTGGTCTGGTTGCTCCAGACTGGCCCTCACTCCTGTAAAAAGGAGCAGCCCCTCTGGCCTTGCTGGTCAGAGTAACAAGCTTACTTCACTTCCTGCGTGGCTTGCTTTTGCCAAGGCCTGTTTGCTTCAATCAAGTTGCCAACACTGCCATCAGCGAGACCCTGCGGGGGACAGCTTGTGGTCAAATCCTGGACGTCGCTGACCTCTCCGTGTCCACGTGGCTGCAGAGACAATCTCCCCTTCTTCACCTGTTGGCACCCGACATCGCCTGGTTCCCTCCTGGTTCCACGGTAGTCACTGGCTAGTGACTTTGAACATTGTCCCCTCTGCTTTCAGGTCTTCACATCTTCGGATCCACCCTTGGATCCACTGGAACTCTTCTCGACTGGCCGCCTGCAGCATCTTCATCTTCAGGCTCTATTGAACCACACGACGAAACCCGACGCACTTTGAACCCTATGCACCCGCTTCCTGTGGGTGAGGTAACGCTGGCACTTTGGTGCTCCTGTTGAGAGAAACATCTCTAGTGTCTAGGTTTTAAGTTGTTAGGTTCTGGTCCATCCGGAAGATTCCCTTTGCAGTAACTTTGTACTTTTTAAGCACCCATTGAAAGTCTATGGGCGCCCGCGTGTAACTTCAAGCACTGCACACGCATCCCGTAGGCCTCCTGGTCACTAACTATTGTTAGCTCCTCGAAGTCCCAGTGATTCCCAAGGTCCTAGGCCTTCTTCCATTTAGATACGTGGTTCTTATACCACTATTTTAGTATATGGTTTTAGGGGCCACCAGGGCCTATCCATATTGTGCAACTTTTGTGTATTTAAACCCTGTTTTGTTTTAACGCATTTGCTTCTGTGCTCATAAAGAGTAAAGGGGATACTTGTATTAAATAAATATATATATATTTTCAATATATATCTGTGTGGTGTTCTTTCATTTGATATTCAAGGGGAGTGTACATGGTAAAACAACTTGCTTCACATGCCTTTACAGAGTTTAGCCTAAGACTGCTTTGTCCATGCTACCATTAGGATAGCTGGTCTATAAGGTTGACTTACAACCAATCATCATAAGGGTTGCTTGGCATGGTACAAGGTGATCACTAGAACTAGTGAGCATCATATACCAGGCCAACTTCTCACATGCCTCACTTGTCTTAATGCATGAAACAGAAAATCAATCACGTATTCTACAATAGATGTGAAGGTAACGCTGCAGTTATAAGAGGGGTGCTTAAAGGTAAGTGAAAAATAGCAAACTTGACCTCCTTTGCCTTCTCAGCTGTGCTGGACCTTAACGCATGTACTTAATATTTCTTGTGGGGAGATGGGAAGTAAAGAAATGTTAATAATGACTGAAGAAAGAATGTACATTTTAACTACAAGTGTAAGAACTCCCACAGAAAACAAATACCTACTCTCATCCCACCTGAGGAGCGCTGCTGTCACTGTGAATCAAAACAGGTGAGGAGCAGTGTGCTGTAGATCAGAAGGACCACAAAGGCACTCAAACTCTTACCCCGCACAGGGCAATCAAAGGCTGGAGGGACCTAAAACGTTAAAGTTAGAGTGTTGATGTTGACCAAAATTGACAAAAGGGAACCATCTCAGAATTTTTTTACAGAGGCATCTGGCCATGCACCATGTCAGGGACTGAACTGCTGAAACAAGAGGGAAAAATAAGAGGTCCAGCACAAAAGCACAGTAAGAAAAAAATAGAAAGGAAATATTTGGAAAAAGTCCACCAAAACACTTTCAAGAACTGAGTAACCGCAATGGAAATTGTACTGAAATTTAGATTGTAGAGCAAGAAAGGTTGGTTTGCTGCTTCCACAGAAAACTTGGGTATATTGTGTTGCATAGTCATTCTTGGAGTTCAGAAGGTTTTTATTTCAGTTTCTAGTGCAACTCCCCAGCATGTCTGGTACTTGAGATTTTCTTCTGATTACTTAACTGGACTCTTGTTACCACCTCTTCACTCATGGCACCAACATTTCCTTCTCCTTCCTTTCCTGCATAGGTTCTCTGTGCCCTCAGGTTGGCTTTCTAACGACCACAAAAGCCAATGCACTTCTTCTATACTTTTTTTTACATTAGTGTGTAGATGTATAAATACATGAATACATCGTCCCCTGAAACACCATCCAGTCTAAATAGAGGTACCCCATATCTCGCATCCCATGGATCATCTGCTTCCACCAAGGTGTCTACTACACCAGTATTTCTCAAGGTTGCAAGCTGATTTTTGGTGAGTCGCGAAAGGTCATGCAATAAAAATAAATGCCTTTAAATTCTGTATTTATTTGTCACATTTGCTGCACTTAAAAACAGAGGTCATATGTTGGGCTATGTCTTCTGACAAATTGGTGTTTATTGTTTTAATATGGGAATTGCTGTTGACAAACTTTGCAGTCACAGAAAGAAAAGTAAAGTGAATTATGTGGCAATCTTGCTGGGGTACAGGGAGAGTGAAAGGGCAGGCTGTAGGATGTACTTTTTTGTAACATCACAAAATAGTGTATAAATAAACTGTACACACTTATCTGTTAGGAAAGCAAAAAAGAAGCACTTTTTTGTAATCCTGATGTGTGATGGAAACAAAGATTTTCATAGGATCAAAACAAATGAAGACACTTTACTTGGTGATGCACAAAAGATAAATATTCACTGAAACCAGATTCCCACACATTATTGTTTGTATGCAATATAGTTTTATCAGTAAAACTGTATGTCTGTGCTATTTTAGGGGCCAAATCAATGTAAAATGTACTGTCTGTAAATGACATGGCCCTACCACATGATGCTTTAGTTACTTTTAAAAAACTGCCTGCCTCATGTCCATTAAAGATAGGTGGTTAGCAAAACATTGTTGTTCTAAACTTTGGGTCGTGGTTCCAAATAGTTTGGGAAGCACTGCCCTACACAAATAAATTAAACATTCATAAAAGTATGATGAAAGTTTGAAATTAAATGCTCACTGTTATTAACCATCATGCTTGTCGTATTTGCTGCACATTATTAATATCTGATGCAATAATGGACTATATGATCTCACACTCTTAATTTCACTTTCTGTGAAGTGCATGTTCTGGTTTTCCCACAACCATTGGTGCCTTTCTTTTTATTGTTTGGGAAACAACCTGTTTTAAGCATTTGGGATTGAGGAGATCAGCAAATAAATAAAAGTAAATAAATACAGATGAAAGTGAAACCTTTATCAGCCAGGCAATGTATGAACTTTTTCACACACTTTAGAGCCAGTTGAAATATTTCTGATAGAGAAATGCTGAATCTGGTAGCCTGTTAGTTGGAGAAATGGAAAGATTTCTACAAAGAATGTGAGTGGTTAAGCCTTGCAAATTGGAGTAACACAGATTTATTTAACACCTAAAGTATTTTGTAAAATAAATTTGCATGTTTCCTTAGAGTAATTAAAACAGTCATGCAAAATCAATTTCCACAACAAATTTTCGATTACTACATAAGCTCAGTGGCCCCTTCTCCCCTAAGGCAGAGGAGCGTTGTCCCACTGCTTCAAAGCAGTGAAATAAAGGAAACCTTTTGCTTTGGCATCTTTCGGGGTGGCTTGCTCTGACTGCAGAGGAGCAGGGGAGGAGTGGTTTGCCCACTCCTAAGTGCACAGGACTGTTTGGCTGGCCCTACTGGGCCGGCAAACTTTTATGCGCACTTTAGTTGTTCTCCATGCAGGCTGTATTACATTCACATTCCCTGGCTGAGTGCCAACCTAGAATGCTCGGACCAATCACAACGCTGCATTGCAGTGTTGTGATTTGCTATTGGGAGGCTGGGAGGGTGCTTCTTGCTTCTTCCTGCATCTTGCTGCAGAGCGGGAGACAGGGAAAAGAGGAAGGAGGAGAGGCGGTGGCCGTCCGGCCGTCACAGTTAAGTGATTTTTTTATACTTTTTCCCTCCCCCCACACTGCTGCTCCTGGCTCACCACCCGGGCCCAGTAGCAGCCGCCACTGCCTAAACGTTTGTGCATAAAAATAGTCAGCATTGGCATAATTATACCCCCAACTTAAACAGAAGGTTTCCTCACAGATGGCACAAGTAGAAAGAGGAAAGAAGAGTGTTCTGACACTGAGGAAAAGTGTCAACACAGCACAGCGGGTTCAAGGGGCGATGAGAGATCAGGATATAGAGGCGATATTTGTGGGAGGCTGACAAAGAGATTCAGTTAATAGGAAATGGCCCAAGTAGTATCAGTGGTGCTACATAACTCCAGCTAAGCCATATATTTGTTGATTACCATAGTGCTCCTTCTTGCAGGAGAAGGTAGACAGGACACATGAATACTTTCAAATAAGAAAGGCATGCCACTGGTGTCTACAGTATCTTCAGCAACATTCAAAATTTGAGGGAAGGTATGTGCAATATGGTGGCACTAGAGGATCTCTGACATGGAGATCCCCACTAAGTCACTGCTGCTGGCGATGCTATACCCACACCATGTCTGGACCAGCCAACCAGCCAAAAGCAAAAACGAACATCTCTAAGGATGAGCACATACCACGTGATTCAACAGGGAGCAGTCTCCAAAGACAAATGGTGGCAGCAATTTAGTAAGGATGGCAGTGCCACACCTCCCCTGTATGCCAGGCAGCCCTCTGCATATCCTCCAATCATAGACAGAGTCCTGCAGCTGGGTACTCCCAGTCCTGGATGGACATCTTCATCTAAGGTGTGGCGTAGCCAAGCTAAACGAGGAGAAATGTTTTCATTTCTCCTCGTTTTTTCCTCTTTCAATGCGTGCTGCATTCTACAGCATGCATTGAAAGAGGATAATGCCTCCAGTGATTGCTTTTGTGCAGGAAGGTGCCCCTTCCTTCACAAAAGCAATCTCCCCATGGCGCAGGCATCCTTGCACCATTATCAAAACATGTCGAGTAAGGTGTCATACAAATCGGAATACTACCCCCATCGCCAGTTCTGGCGACGGGGGTAGCATTCCACCCTTCTAGAGGGACACGACATGTACCTAACCTGAAACCCGGGTAAAGTTTAACACGAGCCTCAGCATCACAAAATGGATTCTGCCACCACAGACACAAGTCTGACCTCCTGCTGCTGGGAGTCCTTCCAGCTTGGGAGGCTTGGACAAAGGGTTTCCTGTCAGGGGAGGTGCTTGCACCACCCCAGACAGGATTTTGTGTAGTGGGTTTGGGAGGGCTGAAAAGAATGAGACATGCCTGGGGCACACAAGGTGTCACTGTGCATATGCCAGTTCAAACCGGTCCTGGGGCTCTCCAGCCCCAGTCCTGGCATGAAACTGGACAAAGGAAAGGGGGTGTAACCACCTCCCTTCCTGGTCCACCCAGAGGAGGGACCTAGCAGGTAATCAGGCCCCTAGATTTGGTTTAAGAGTAGGAGCTGTAACCTAAGACTTCAGATCATCCTGAACTCGACCTACAACTAAGAAGAAAACTGGACTTTGACATTCTGCTGCACAGAAGACTGAAGAGAATCTCCCTTGTGGCCAAGGAGTGACCACCCTGTTAACACAGGCACCATCCAGCAACTCGACATCTGTTTGCCGCCACCTCCCGCCGCCTCCCGCACCCAGAGCCCAACAAGACCTGGATTCTCAGACATCTCACAGCCCGATCCACAGTCCCTGAAAAGAAGAGACCCGTGGAGGCATCTAGAGATGTGGGACCGGCCATCTAGAAAGACCCCCGAGAAGCTGACTGCGCAGCACCCGAGGTACCTTCAATGCTGTGTTTTGGGGTTTGAGAAGCCCTATTACCGAGCAGCATCTGCACCGAAGATCAGCCCCCCAGCATCTCCACGATCTGAGTGGGCCCCTTTTGCATTTTGCCACTTGACGCGTCATCCCGGTTACTGGCCCGTTGGCTAGTGGCCATCTTGGCGATGAAATCTACAATCAACACCACTGGTCTGGTTGCTCCAGACTGGCCCTCACTCCTGTAAAAAGGAGCAGCCCCTCTGGCCTTGCTTGTCAGAGTAACAAGCTTACTTCACTTCCTGCGTGGCTTGCTTTTGCCAAGGCCTGTTTGCTTCAATCAAGTTGCCAACACTGCCATCAGCGAGAGCCTGCGAGGGACAGCTTGTGGTCAAATCCTGGACGTCGTTGACCTCTCCGTGTCCACGTGGCTGCAGAGACAATCTCCCCTTCTTCACCTGTTGGCACCCGACATCGCCTGGTTCCCTCCTGGTTCCACGGTAGTCACTGGCTAGTGACTTTGAACATTGTCCCCTCTGCTTTCAGGTCTTCACATCTTCGGATCCACCCTTGGATCCACTGGAACTCTTCTCGACTAGCCGCCTGCAGCATCTTCATCTTCAGGTTCCATTGAACCACACGACGAAACCCGACGCACTTTGAACCCTATGCACCCGCTTCCTGTGGGTGAGGTAACGCTGGCACTCTGGTGCTCCTGTTGAGAGAAACATCTCTAGTGTCTAGGTTTTAAGTTGTTAGGTTCTGGTCCATCCGGAAGATTCCCTTTGCAGTAACTTTGTACTTTTTAAGCACCCATTGAAAGTCTATGGGCGCCCGCGTGTAACTTCAAGCACTGCACACGCATCCCGTGGGCCTCCTGGTCACTAACTATTGTTAGTTCCTCGAAGTCCCAGCGATTCCCAAGGCCCTAGGCCTTCTTCCATTTAGATACGTGGCTCTTATACCACTATTTTAGTATATGGTTTTAGGGGCCACCAGGGCCTATCCATATTGTGCAACTTTTGTGTATTTAAACCCTGTTTTGTTTTAACGCATTTGCTTCTGTGCTCATAAAGAGTATAGGGGATACTTGTAGTAAATAAATATATATATATTTTCAATATATATCTGTGTGGTGTTCTTTCATTTGATATTCAAGGGGAGTGTACATGGTAAAACAACTTGCTTCACATGCCTTTACAGAGTTTAGCCTAAGACTGCTTTGTCCATGCTACCATTAGGAAAGCTGGTCTATAAGGTTGACTTACAACCAATCATCATAAGGGTTGCTTGGCATGGTACAAGGTGATCACTAGAACTAGTGAGCATCATATACCAGGCCAACTTCTCACATTCCTCACTTGTCTTAATGCATGAAACAGAAAATCAATCACGTATTCTACAATAGATGTGAAGGTAACGCTGCAGTTATAAGAGGGGTGCTGAAAGGTAAGTGAAAAATAGCAAACTTGACCTCCTCTGCCTTCTCAGCTGTGCTGGACCTTAACGCATGTACTTAATATTTCTTGTGGGGAGATGGGAAGTAAAGAAATGTTAATAATGACTGAAGAAAGAATGTACATTTTAACTACAAGTGTAAGAACTCCCACAGAAAACAAATACCTACTCTCATCCCACCTGAGGAGCGCTGCTGTCACTGTGAATCAAAACAGGTGAGGAGCAGTGTGCTGTAGATCAGAAGGACCACAAAGCCACTCAAACTCTTACCCCGCACAGGGCAATCAAAGGCTGGAGGGACCTAAAACGTTAAAGTTAGAGTGTTGATGTTGACCAAAATTGACAAAAGGGAACCATCTCAGAATTTTTTTACAGAGGCATCTGGCCATGCACCATGCACCATGCACCATGTCAGGGACTGAACTGCTGAAACAAGAGGGAAAAATAAGAGGTCCAGCACAAAAGCACAGTAAGAAAAAAATAGAAAGGAAATATTTGGAAAAAGTCCACCAAAACACTTTCAAGAACTGAGTAACCGCAATGGAAATTGTACTGAAATTTAGATTGTAGAGCAAGAAAGGTTGGTTTGCTGCTTCCACAGAAAACTTGGGTATATTGTGTTGCATAGTCATTCTTAGAGCTCAGAAGGTTTTTATTTCAGTTTCTAGTGCAACTCCCCAGCATGTCTGGTACTTGAGATTTTCTTCTGATTACTTAACTGGACTCTTGTTACCACCTCTTCACTCATGGCACCAACATTTCCTTCTCCTTCCTTTCCTGCATAGGTTCTCTGTGCCCTCAGGTTGGCTTTCTAACGACCACAAAAGCCAATGCACTTCTTCTATACTTTTTTTTACATGAGTGTGTAGATGTATAAATACATGAATACATCGTCCCCTGAAACACCATCCAGTCTAAATAGAGGTACCCCACATCTCGCATCCCATGGATCATCTGCTTCCACCAAGGTGTCTACTACACCAGTATTTCTCAAGGTTGCAAGCTGATTTTTGGTGAGTCGCGAAAGGTCATGCAATAAAAATAAATGCCTTTAAATTCTGTATTTATTTGTCACATTTGCTGCACTTAAAAAACAGAGGTCATATGTTGGGCTATGTCTTCTGACAAATTGGTGTTTATTGTTTTAATATGGGAATTGATGTTGACAAACTTTGCAGTCACAGAAAGAAAAGTAAAGTGAATTATGTGGCAATCTTGCTGGGGTACAGGGAGAGTGAAAGGGCAGGCTGTAGGATGTACTTTTTTGTAACACCACAAAATAGTGTATAAATAAACTGTACACACTTATCTGTTAGGAAAGCAAAAAAAGAAGCACTTTTTTGTAATCCTGATGTGTGATGGAAACAAAGATTTTCATAGGATCAAAACAAATGAAGACACTTTACTTGGTGATGCACAAAAGATAAATATTCACTGAAACCAGATTCCCACACATTATTGTTTGTATGCAATATAGTTTTATCAGTAAAACTGTATGTCTGTGCTATTTTAGGGGCCAAATCAATGTAAAATGTACTGTCTGTAAATGACATGGCCCTACCACATGATGCTTTAGTTACTTTTAAAAAACTGCCTGCCTCATGTCCATTAAAGATAGGTGGTTAGCAAAACATTGTTGTTCTAAACTTTGGGTCGTGGTTCCAAATAGTTTGGGAAGCACTGCCCTACACAAATAAATTAAACATTCATAAAAGTATGATGAAAGTTTGAAATTAAATGCTCACTGTTATTAACCATCATGCTTGTCGTATTTGCTGCACATTATTAATATCTGATGCAATAATGGACTATATGATCTCACACTCTTAATTTCACTTTCTGTGAAGTGCATGTTCTGGTTTTCCCACAACCATTGGTGCCTTTCTTTTTATTGTTTGGGAAACAACCTGTTTTAAGCATTTGGGATTGAGGAGATCAGCAAATAAATAAAAGTAAATAAATACAGATGAAAGTGAAACCTTTATCAGCCAGGCAATGTATGAACTTTTTCACACACTTTAGAGCCAGTTGAAATATTTCTGATAGAGAAATGCTGAATCTGGTAGCCTGTTAGTTGGAGAAATGGAAAGATTTCTACAAAGAATGTGAGTGGTTAAGCCTTGCAAATTGGAGTAACACAGATTTATTTAACACCTAAAGTATTTTGTAAAATAAATTTGCATGTTTCCTTAGAGTAATTAAAACAGTCATGCAAAATCAATTTCCACAACAAATTTTCGATTACTACATAAGCACAGTGGCCCCTTCTCCCCTAAGGCAGAGGAGCGTTGTCCCACTGCTTCAAAGCAGTGAAATAAAGGAAACCTTTTGCTTTGGCATCTTTCGGGGTGGGCTGCTCTGACTGCAGAGGAGCAGGGGAGGAGTGGTTTGCCCACTCCTAAGTGCACAGGACTGTTTGGCTGGCCCTACTGGGCCGGCAAACTTTTATGCGCACTTTACTTGTTCTCCATGCAGGCTGTATTACATTCACATTCCCTGGCTGAGTGCCAACCTAGAGTGCTCGGACCAATCACAACGCTGCATTGCAGTGTTGTGATTGGCTATTGGGAGGCTGGGAGGGTGCTTCTTGCTTCTTCCTGCATCTTGCTGCAGAGCGGGAGACAGGAAAAAGAGGATGGAGGAGAGGCGGTGGCCGTCCGGCCGTCTCAGGTAAGTGTTTTTTTTTTACTTTTTCCATCCCCCCACACTTCTGCTCCTGGCTCACCACCCGGGCCCAGTAGCAGCCGCCACTGCCTAAACGTTTGTTCATAAAAATAGTCAGCATTGGCATAATTATACCCCCAACTTAAACAGAAGGTTTCCTCACAGATGGCACAAGTAGAAAGAGGAAAGGAGTGTTCTGGCACTGAGGAAAAGTGTCAACACAGCACAGCGGGTTCAAGGGGCGATGAGAGATCAGGATATAGAGGCGATATTTGTGGGAGGCTGCCAAAGAGATTCAGTTAATAGGAAATGGCCCAAGTGGTATCAGTGGTGCTACATAACTCCAGCTAAGCCATATATTGGTTGATTACCGTAGTGCTCCTTCTTGCAGGAGAAGGTAGACAGGACACATGAATACTCTCAAATAAGAAAGGCATGCCACTGGTGTCTACAGTATCTTCAGCAACATTCAAAATTTGAGGGAAGGTATGTGCAATATGGTGGCACTAGAGGAGCTCTGACATGGAGATCCCCACTAAGTCACTGCTGCTGGCGATGCTATACCCACACCATGTCTGGACCAGCCAACCAGCCAAAAGCGAAAACGAACATTTCTAAGGATGAGCACATACCACGTGATTCAACAGGGAGCGGTCTCCAAAGACAAATGGTGGCAGCAATTTAGTAAGGATGGCAGTGCCACACCTCCCCTGTCTGCCCTCTGCATATCGTCCAATCATAGACAGAGTCCTGCAGCTGGGTACTCCCAGTCCTGGATGGACATCTTCATCTAAGGAGTGGCGTAGCCAAGCTAAACGAGGAGAAATGTTTTCATTTCTCCTCGTTTTTTCCTCTTTCAATGCGTGCTGCATTCTACAGCATGCATTGAAAGAGGAAAATGCCTCCAGTGATTGCTTTTGTGCAGGAAGGTGCCCCTTCCTTCACAAAAGCAATCTCCCCATGGCGCAGGCATCCTTGCACCATGGTGCAAGGGTGCCTGCGCCAGGCTGCTGTTTCTGCGCCAGTGCATGAGAGAGCACAGGAATGCGACATATAATTGTAGATATATCGCATTCCTGTGCTCTGAAAGTGCTGCAGCGTGGCACAGCCAAAGGGCTTGCGGTGCCGCGCTGCTGCACTTTCTTGTAGATCTGCCCCTAACAGTATATTGGCTAGACCTCCCTCTAGCACTGCACTCTATGATTCATTACAAATAAAGAAAAAAGTGAGGAAAGTTGATTGCTTTTAATTCCAAGAACCTACATTTCTGTTCAAAAGTATAAAAATACTTTTTGTCTCCACTCCCCACAGCTTATGTCTCACAGGGCCCAGAACATTGCCTCCTCTATGTGTGACCCTCTGCTTTGGATCCCTGTAAACCGCCTTCTCCTCTTCCCACTTAGTACTAGAATGCCTGGAAGGCTGCTCGCTCGCGGAAGAGTCTCCGCGCCGAGCTTTGTGTCACGTGCTGTCAAAGATCACCCTCCCTCTGTCTGGGCTCAGACCTCTTAAATTGATCCATCGAAAAGGAAGAGATTGGAGCAGCACTTTTATAGACATGCTACACGGCTCTGATCACAGCGAAAAACAACAAAACAAGCCTGCCATGGAAATGAAAGAGGCTTTGTAGAAGGGGTTGTGATCCCCTCTAAGCCAAGCGGTGCGCTTCATGGACAGGGCACACAAGGGCGACTTTCATCCCTCCGAGCACCGCGACCGGGGGCTGCAGTCCGACTTGAAAGGCCCGGCGCTGCTCTCCGTCCATGTCAGCCGCGAAATGGAGGCGAAATGGGTAAAAAATCACCGGTAATAACAGGGGCCTGGCTTCAAAAGAGGTGAACAAGGGACTTCAAACGCTGGTGTGAGCACTGTGCATAGGGAGAGATCAGGGGTTCGGCCTCCGACGTTCATTCTGTTCCCTTTGAAGACCTAAAATTAGTAAGGGAGAGGGCGGAAAGAACATGCATTTCTGACATGGACTGCGCCACTGTAATCGCGGGAGCCAAAGATGAAAAGCATTGTGGGTTGATTGGCGCTGGTTAAAGAAAATCTATACAGCCTTGAAAACAAGGAGAAAGTGCCTCAAAAATCATCGATACGGGCAAAAGTCGTCCAGGATTAGTGCTCTCTGTGGCGAATTGTAGGTAAAAGCTGGAGAAGGACTTTGCAACGCTGAGTGCGAATCCCTCTTCACTCAGGTGCGTTTACCGCCCCAGCAGCACACGTTTCCTTTTCATATCTAAGGCGACCTACCTTTGCATTTCTTTCAGCATCTTCTTCCTGTTCTCTTGATAAACCTGATCGAATGCCTGCATCTTCATGTACCTACCAGATTAAAAACAAAAAACCGACCGACTCTGCCTGGGTTCTTTTACGGCCAAGAAACTTGTTATGATGTGTACTTGTTTGATCTTCTGAGCTCTGCAAAACTGTTTTTGTTGGATGGGAAATATAGCCCGGGAGCACTGCATGTAGTCCGTTGCGGAAGCAAGAAAGCTATGCAGAATATAAGAAATTATATAAGTAAACATTTATTTTCCTAATTATTTGCCTATTTACTTAGAATTTTTGCTGCAATGCTAAACGCCTTCAGGCTCGGCCTGTCAGAGCGATTCACACACATTTTCAAAGAGTCTGTGTAGGTTATACAGAGAAGTGTTTCAAATGCTCAATAGATATATTGTGTTATGATAGATATATTGATATAGTGTAGAGTTTGATAATGGTGTGGCCTTGCAGTGCTAACAGGCATCTGGGAGCCTTCACAACTTGGGTCCAGATTCTCAAAGGTTTAGTGTCAGGTTAGCATTACTTTTTTAACCTTTTTGGGATTTAAAAAACAGCGCTATTCGGTATTAGCGTTGATTTGTATGTAAATAATGCAAAGCAGCATGGAATGCTGCTTTGCATTATTTGCATCAAGGGGGTGTTACATGAGTGGAACATGGGCGCTTCCATGCAACCACCCATAGTGTTTGACGCTAAATCCTATTCACTAACATTGGTAGAAAGGGTTTAGCGCCAAAAATGAATGCTGCTGCAAAGCAGGCGTTAAACTGAGAAATGTTTTCATTTCTCCCTGCTTCTTCGACTTTGCATGCATACTGTACTGTACAGCGCGCATACAAAGTAGGAACAGCTTTTAAACTTGCCTAGGTATAGTATTTTGTACAGTAAGGCTACCCTTTCTGTACAAAACCTGTGCTAGACTCAGACACATGCCCTATCACTATGGCGCTAAGGTGTGTGCTTGGCACAGGACAGCAGAATTCAGTGCCGGCGCAAGGGAGAGGACAGGAGACTGGCATCTCTCTGTGACTGTAGGGGTATATGTTCAAGGAAGTGGCAGAGTGAGGCATTAGCCGTCATGGCTTAATGCCTCACTCCGCCACTTCAGAAACGCAAGGCTGCACCTTATTTACAATAATATGATGCAGCCAGGCGTTTACCCTGTGCTGGCGCTACACTTAGCAGTGTAGCGCCAATGCAGGCACCTTTGCACCATATTGCAAGGGTGTCTAAGTGCAGGGGAAAGATTGTTTGTGTACAGGAAGGTGTCCCTTTCTATACATAAACAATCTTTAAATGCGATTTTGGCACTTCAATGCGTGCTGCTTAATGCAGCCCAAATGGAAGTCACAAAATGGCATTTTTAAAAAAAAGGTTGTTTGTGTACAGGACCATCCTGTACATAAACAATCCAAGGCATTTTGCTTATTCCATGTGTGCTGCATATTGCAGCACACATGGAAAAAGTAAAAGCAAAAAGAATTAATGCATTTCTCCTCGTTTCGACAACTTAAGACTAGGTTTCCCCTGGTTTTTATTTTGGCACTGTCTCCTAATTACTTTGCTTTTATAAATATGGTGCAACGCCAAAATCAATGGGTGTTGCGGTGAAACTCCCACAGCGACACCCACTGCCCACCCCTTTCATGCTAAGCATATCATGAAAGGGGGCCTTATTTACAAGGCAGAGTTAAGCCACGTTAAGTGGTTTAATGCTGCCTTTTAAATAAGGCAATGCACCTATTGCCACCACAACGTCGTAAGAAGTGACGTTTTGGTGGCGATAGGGGCTTGTACAGATGCCGCATAGCGTTTTCCTGCTGTCTCCCTGTCACGCAATGCAGCACAGCATGCTGTGTTGCCTCACTCCTTTCAGAATCTGGGCCTTGGTCTGGAAAAATGTATTTCTCCCCAGAATCTGTGCAATGTCCCACCTATTGTTTGACTGGGCCTATTTACTTTCTAGGCTAGTGAGTCATACTCACTGAGTTGTGTCTGTATGCTCTTTACTGGGTGCCATACAACCCAAGGGCTAAACTGAGTCAATTGTGCATCTTTTAGGTCTTTACACTAATCGATTGCCCTCTACATGAATGTCTCTGCTTGGTAATTGGCAGTACTAAGTGCTGTTGGTATCATGATAATCAGCTTAAAGTAATTTCAGGCAGTTTTTATATATGCTAGAAGTCACTTCTGTTGAAGGTCCGTGAGAAAATGCCTCTTTTGATATGGTTAGCCCTCCACTTTTTGCCTGGAACATGATGTGGTTTCATTTGAAAGTGCACAGGGTCCCTGCCAACCAGGTCCCCTGTGCCAGAGCTCCTTCTCTAAAACCGTACCACCATTCACATAACTTCAGATCCCCCTATAAGTTCAGAGAAAATGGAACCCTGGTACCTAGGGACTTGAGACGGAAGCTGCTCCCCTAGGGTCCTATCACCAAGGCCATACTAACTGTCACTGCAGCCTGCATGCCTTGGTGCAGACAAAAATACAAAGTCAACATGGCCCACTGCCTGTGTGCCACCACAAAGTGACACTGCCTAAGATATAGGTATGTCACCCTTCAGCAGGCCTTATAAGCCCCAAGGCAGGGTGCATTATATCTCAGGTGTGGGCATATCTGCAGGAGCAGATATTCCCCAATAATATGTAAGTCTATTCTTAATATTGTAAGTGCCAGGGAAGCCATAGAGACTACATGGGCTGGAAACTCGACAACCCGAGTTCCCCAGCTCCATGATGGCTTCACTGAACCCAGGAATGTTTGGTACCAAACAACTCCTCTTAATAAACCCACTCTGATGCCAGTGTTTAATTTATCAAAACATGTACTCCCAGGTCACCTCAGAGGTGCCTCCCTGAAATCTTACCAACACTGATGTGGTCTTTGACTGGCTTTAGGCAGCCTGCCACCACCAGACATTCTTCTGGACACATGGGTTGAGAGCCCCCACTCTCTGAGGCCAGAAACAATGTCCATCCTGGGCTGAGGTGTCACTTATCATACCCCATGATGAGCACAGTTCTCGAGAGGAAATCTTCAAAGACCTTTCTGCCTTTCTAATGTGAATTCTGCCTCTGTTGCTAGCAGCAAATGGCAGCCCCTGGTTCAAATTCCCACTTTTGGTGGAGAAATAGCAGTAAAACTTAGTGAGAAAGGGAGGTGTGTTCACTTTCGCCAACTCAGCCACTCTGGTGCTGGAGGTGAAGTGAAGCACATTTTTAAGTGCCTACCATCTTGAAGATGGTAGGGCTTATCCAATCAGTGCTTGGGATATATCCCTCTCCCACAGGTGGGTGGCATAATAGAGGGTATAGACACCCCAGGAAGGATCCATTGGTCCCTACCTGTCACTCCCCTGTTCCACCCCTAAATCTAGTATTTAGGAAGCACCCCCAGAGCCTGAAATCAGATTCCTGATGACCCACAAAGCAGGACACCGAAGAGCTGTACCAGCAAGAAATAAGAAGGACAAGTGATTGACTTGGTGCCAGCCCTGCTGACCTGTCTGGTGCTTTTCGCCATTTGATCCAAAAGTCACCTCAGCCTATCCAGGCAACCTCCAAAACCCTGGGAGGACTGCCTGCCTTTAACAAAGACTCTATCTCTCCGGAGGACAGCGAACTTGTCCAGAAGAAACCAACTTTAAAGAAAAAGAATTCTGCCCTGAGGAACAACAAAACTTACTCCAGACCCACCTCCAAGTCCAGGTGGCCCACCGGTTCTGCAAAGGTTCCCCAGTGATTCTGAGAAAGAGTCCATCATGGCTTGACCCCAGCCAGACTGCATCTTGGCGCTTGCAACCTCAGTCCAAAAACTCCCCCTGACCGCGCCCTGTCAGGTAACTTGCTCCCATTGCGATAGGACACACCAGCACCTGAAGCCCCGGGCCTTGGAAAGCTTGACAAAGGGTCCTTCCATCCCCTAGCATCAGGAATTACATGAGCATCTGTGGGTTTTCTTTGTTCAGACTCCTGACTCGAGCCTGCAGCCTATTTTCAAACTCAATCTCCCTCATTGAGTTGCATTGGCCGTCCGACGCTGTGTTGGCACTCTGCGCCCTGGTGCCTCTGTGCCGCTGAGGGTGTAAGTTTGGTGCTGCCTTGTGGCCACCCTCGTACTTAGCGTAACCACAGGAGATTGACCCCTCACACCGCTGTACTCTCCTGGAAGCAGCACATCTTCAATCATCCCCAGTCTCGATTGGTTAACATTGGGCGCCCGTCCCCGAGTTTGACCTCTGCACCCTGCCGGCCCTTTGCCTCTGGTGGTACAGTCTTGGTGTTAACCTGAACCCTGCCTGATGTTGACCACCGACCCCAAAGACTGGATTTGTGAGTCGTGTACTTACCTTCAAAACTGCATTCTTGCTCAAGTCTTTCCAAGACCTCCAGAGGGAATTCCACATGCCACGGTCACAGTTCTATTGCTACCTTCAGTTTCGTCACGCCCTGTCCCCCAGCTTAGAAGGGCTATAGTCTCTCCCCAAATTCAGTCCACTGGAAGCTAAGCTTTTTATGAGCAATCTGCAGGAGAAGAACATTTCCCGGATCTACCAGTCCCTGGTTGCGCATTGCTCCCTCATGCTTCAGAAGCTTCGGGGGGACTGGGAGGTGGATGTGGGCACACTGGAGGAGGAGGATTGGATGGAGGCCTTGGCAGCTCCCCGGAGAGCGGCCATAGCGATGCAACTCCACCTCATCTACTTCAAGTAATTACAGAGGGTCTACTTTACTAGGGTGTGCTTGTGGCAGGCAGGGCTGATCGCGTCCCCGGAGTGTCTTCGGTGTGGTCGGGAGGAAGGCACGTTCATCCACACGGTCTGGTGGTGCCCCTCTCTGGATCGTTTCTGGAGGGGGTTCTTTGCCTGCCTTTCGGAGGTCCTGGGGTGGGAGCTTCCCCGTACGCCACAGCTGGCGCTGCTACATGGAGGGAATAAGGGGTAATATATACAAACGCCACCTTATGCAACTGGGATTTACGCTGGCTAAGCAAGACATCGCCAGGGCGCGGAAAGCTCTGAGGGCCCCCTCGGTGACCGCATGGAAGAATGGATTAGATTTTTGTATGGGGGTAGAACACCCTGTGTTCGTGGCCAGGGTGTGCCCACGCAAGCTTTTCCAGAATTTGGAAACAGAGGTTGGATTATCGGGGCCTGTGGTTGGACCCGCCTGCCGTGGCAGAGGATCATCAGTTGGGGTGACTTCCTCTTATATATTTGGCCTGCGGGGATGCTGGGGGGAGCCTGGGGGAGGCTTTTGAGTGTTCTTTGATTCTTCTGGTTTATTGACAGGCTGTGGATGGGATTGTGCAGGTGATGTGCGACCAAGGGGGGTAGGGTGGGAGGGAGTTTGGGGGGGATTCTTTACAATACTATGGGGGGTCATTAGAATGACGGGCGGACTTAGTCAGCCAGCCATCCTATCGGAATACGGGACCGCCTGCCATAAGGGCTTGGGTCCCGTGGGGGGTATTATAATGCCCCCGCCATGCATTTTTAACATTGTGGCGGGCGGTGCTCTCAGCGAGGGGGAAATGGGTGGCGGGCGGGTGGCGGGCAGATCGCCACCGCCAGCATGGCTAATAGGCCCCTGTGTGTTCTGTTTATGGTTTTGACAGTATTTTGACTTTATTCTCTAAAACTACAGAAAAGAAAATGGAAAGTTGATTGCCCATTTATCTTAATCGTCTGATTATGCAGATGTCTGTGGTGTGCAGAGCCCTGCGATATATAAGCGACTTGTCAAATAAAATATGTTTTTAAAAAAAACTGCATTCTTGATTTCCTCCCATAGGTTAATATTGCTGAACTGAAAAATTCCACTGACTAATTTTATAAGTGAAAAGTATTTTTCATGAGAAACGTACTTACATTTCAACGTACATCTTGTTCTTAAAATAAATCTTGAAAGAAGCTTGATTTTATAAAATTGGTGTGTACATCCTTTTTGAGGTTTGTGTGATTTATTAGTCACTGTGTGTATGACAAATGTCTTATGCTCCTCTGTGTTAGGCATAAGACTGCTTGACCACACTATCACACACAGATGACTTTGGGTTTACATTGAGCCCTGTACACTTCTGGGGAATCACTGGACTCTTTACATGATATTACTACTTAGTTGTATATCACATAAAGTGCCAGCTTACTACAAGGTCTGTGTGTGGAGTGTGCTTGTGGGGAGTGCTGCTGTGGGTACGGGGATACCCAGGTATGGGTCCTATCTATGTCATATGTTTGAGAGATGTTTTGTCTAAAATATTGTGTTGGGCGTTTGTGTGTGCAGTATATGGGCAGAAAGTGTTGGCAAGAGAACACATCCAGCAAAATAAATGGCTATCAGTGCCTAGCTGGATTTATCTAAGGAATCTGTCTGGATTGTTCTCTTGAATGTTTTTTGCGGAAAATTAAATGATAGTTAACAATAAGGTGTTCCTGTACCATGTTGTGGTTTATGTGTTATGTTCTCTCCAATGTGTTCTGATGGATGTTGGTCTTCTTTGTATATCAATTCAAACACTGCAGTACTTACATATACATAGATCTGTCATGTCCTTTAGCTATGGTGAGGCATTCAGTCAGAAAATCTTATACCTTACCAAGCCTCTCATTTGATTAAGTAGATGATGAAGATTGTTAGAAATGGGGGTCTCTAGTTGTCAGAGGTAGGTACCTTTGTACAAATAGGGGCCCTTGCTTCTAGTCAGGGTAAGGGGATACAGTCCTAAAATAAACCCTGCTCACCCCCTTGGTAGCTTGGCACGAGCAGACAGATTTATCTCAGAGGTAGGGTGTAAAGCATTTGTGAACACATACAGTAATACAGTGAAAACACTACAAATGGACACCCCACCAGTTTAGAGAAATAAATAATCTTTAACAAGACCAAACGACAAAAGCCATTGATACAGTTATCAAGATAACCTCAAAAATAGGTTATTCACTCAAATAAAGCTTGTAGCAACAGATAACTCCACCTAGAGTTATTACGACGTCATGACAGATGCAAAACCCAAACAACGTCGCTGACTGCGAGGTGCGCGGCACGGGTCCGGAATCAAGCAGACACACAAAGAACAGTACATTAGAATTGATGAAAGCAAAGACGGTGCACGCGTCGGGGAGGTGATGCTTCGTTGGCGCCTGCGGCATCGGTTCCTTACGACCCCAGGGGAGGTGATGCCTCTGTTCCTTACTGGAGCGCAGGGGAGGTGAGATGTTGGATCCCTACTGTGTCAGGGAGGTGACGTCACGAATGGCAGTGAGGTGTTGGTTCCTTACGATGGTACGATGTCCATGGGTTTAGGAGTCACCCACATCGAGGATCAGCTCCACGTTGATGAAGCACCGGCGTTGCTTAAGTCGGGACTGCAGTGCGAGTCAGGAAGGTGCGTTGTGGACGCCACGAGCGGTATCCTCGGCTCTGATGCAGGTTACAGCTTCGCTCGCCGGCGTCGGTGTTGCAATTTCCTTCCTGCAGCAGATGAAACAGCAGTTCCAGTTGCAGAGGGACAGAATTGATGACGTCTTTGTGTCCCTGAGACTTCAGAACAGGAGGCAAGCTCAATTTCAAGCCCTTGGAGATCTTCTTCAAGATGACAAAGCAAACATCAAAGTCCGTTTCCCCTTTTCTTGGCAGTAAGCAGCCACTGCAGGCCAACCCCAGACTGCAAACAGCACAGGGGCAGTAGTCCTCCCCAGCTTATCTGGCTCTTCTCCTTGGCAAAGGTTCCTTTTCATTTCTCAGAAGTGATTTAAAAGTCTGTGGTCTGGGCCCCACTTTTTATACACACAAATCCTTTGTTCTCTGAAGGCAGAGAGTGTCTGTACCTGACCAAAACCAGTTCTGTCCTCACTGGTGCAGCTCCTTGGCAGGAGGTGGAGACAGCATTGTTGACGGCAGACCAGGCCCATTCAGGTGAACAGGAAATCCCCCCCCCCACTCTAAATGCAAACCAGGTCCATACAGGCCAGCCATAACTCATCAGACTTCTGGAGCCACAACCCCTCTCCATCCCATGTCATCCAAAAGCCAGACATGCAATACACAAAACTAGCAGAGGCACACTGGATGCTTAGGCAAGAAAATACCTACTTTCTAAAAATTGTATTTTCAATCAATCAATCGGGGGTTTATATAGCGTGCTACTCATCCGTGAGGGTCTCAAGGCGCTTGGGGGGGCGGCTCCGGATCAGTTGAAGAGCCAGGTCTTGAGGTTCTTCCTGAATGTGTACAGGGTCGGGGAGCATCTGATGTTCACAGGGAGCTTGTTCCAGGTTTTGGCTGTGATGTAGGAGAAAGCTCTCCCGCCGGTTCTGTTTCTGTGGATGCAGGGGACCTCTGCCAGCGTGAGGTCGGGGGAGCGGAGGTTCCTCTTAGGTATGTGGAAGGATACTCTCTCATTCAGGTATTTGGGTCTCATGTTGTAGAGGGATTTGTAGGCGTGGTTGAGGAGTTTGAAAGTGACTCTCTTCTCAACAGGGAGCCAGTGGAGGCCTCGCAGGTGTTGGGTCATGTGCTAATGGTGCTGTGTCCCAAGGACGAGTCTGGCTGTGATGTTCTGGATGGTCTGAAGTCTGTGCAGAAGAGTATTGTTGATTCCGGCGTAGAGGACGTTGCCGTAGTCCAGTCTGCTGGTGATGAGTGCGTGGATGACTGTCCTTCTGCAGTCGACGGGTATCCATTTGAAAGTCTTACGGAGGGTGCGAAGGAATTTGAAACTAGTGTAGGCAACGCCGTTGATCTGGCGGTTCATGGAGAGGAAAGAGTCAAGGATGTTGCCGAGGTTCCAAGCGTGGTCTGAGGGGGTGGGAGGGCTCCTGAGGGCAGAGGGCCACCAGGTGTTGTACAAGGCGGGGGTGCATGGCCAGAGGATGATGACCTCGGTCTTCTCCGAGTTTAGCTTCAGACAGCTGTCCTTCATCCAGGCTGCCACATTATTCATACCTTCCTGGCAACAAAGTCTGGTGTCTTCTGGACCATTCGTGAGCGTCAGATACGACGATGAGCCCATGCTGTCTGACGATGGAGGGGAGGGGGCCATGTAGTTGTTGAAGAGCGTGGGGCTGAGTGATGATCTCTGGGGTATTCCGCAGTTGATTTACGTGGGTTTGGAGAGAAAGCGAGGGAGTCAGATCCTCTGGGTTCTGCCGGAGAGGAAGGTGTTGATCCAGTCGAGGGTGGCTCCTTGAATTCCCGTGTCGTACAGTCTGGCTGTGAGAGTGTGAAGTGAAATGGTATTGAAGGCTGCGGAAAGGTCTAGAAGGATGAGGGCCACAGTGTGTCCCTGGTCGAGTAGCATGTGGATGTCATCATTGGCGGCGAGGAGGGCGGTCTCGGTGCTGTGGTTGTTTCGTAATCCTGTCAGGGAGGTGTCCAGGATGGCGTTCTCTTCAATGAAGGAGGTCAGCTGTGCGTTTACGAGTCTCTCAGTGACTTTGGTGGCAAAAGGGAGGAGAGAGATGGGCCGGTAGTTTTTTAGGTCCGTTGGGTCAGCCGATGGTTTCTTGAGGAGGGTTTGAACCTCCGCCTGTTTCCAGTCATCTGGGCAGATGCTTGATCTGAGGGAGGCATTGATGGTGCGTCCTAGTTCAGGTGCGATGACGGAGGCGGCCCGGTGGAAGATGCGCGGTGGGCACGGGTCCGATGGGGCTCCTGAGTGGGTTTTCTTCATGGTTGCTTCGATGAGTTTGACGGTAGCGGGGTCCCAAGACGTGATGGTCAGTTTATTAGCAGCGGTGGATAGGGGAGTGGTGATCGTCGTTGGTTTGCTGACGTTGTCGTAGAGGGTCTTGATTTTCAGTTGGAAGTAGGAGCTGAACTTGTCGCAGAGTTCCTGGGAAGGTGTGACGTCTGTGGCTTCGCAGGTGGGTTTTGCGAACTGCTGTATGACGTTGAATAGTTCCTTTGCCGTTGGTTGCTTTGGTCTGGACTTTGTCTCTGGTCCGTTTGGTATCTCTTATGCGCTGGTGGTATTCCTTCAGGGCGCTCTTGTGGTCGTTCCATGCTTCCGTGTTTTTCAGGTTTCAACCGGTTTTCTCTAGGCGTTTTGCAGGAACCAGGCGGCTCTCAGCTGGCGTTGTTTGGTGGGGGCGGAGGGGTGCGAGCTTGTCTGCTTGTCTGCGCAATGCGAGACCCAGCGGTGAAATTCTTTGGCTGCCGTTTTGGTTTCATTCGTGGCGGTGGGGGGGTATTGAGGGAGGGTGGTGTTGAGGCGCTCCTCTGTTACTTAGTTCCAGTTCCGCCATGGTGGGGTAGGGCGGGTTTGGGTGCCGTGGTGGTGTTAAAGATGAAATGGACGCAGTGGTGGTCAGTCCACAGGGGCTGTGTGGTGTGGCAGAAGCGGGTGTTTGTTCCTGCCGTGAAGATGGGGTCGAGGGTGTGACCCGCTCTATGGATGGGCATGTTGACGAGCTGCTTCAACCCTACGTTGGTGAGGTTGTTGAGGAGAGTAGTGGAGTCTGGGTCATTGCCGTTGTCGAGGTGGAAGTTCATGTCGCCGAGTAGTATGTAGTCTGTGGAGGTGATGGCGTGGGGTGCGGCGAGCACCCCACAATACTGTTTTAGAAGTATTAAAGTGCTTGTTATTATTTCATTAATGCGTTGTATACCACATTTTAAAACCTTAGGCTGATTCTAGAGGAATTCTGCAGGAGCCAAAATCTCATTCTGAAGGAGCCAAAACCTCATCTATTCAAGGAACGCCGTATTTACCGCCACTCTTTGCACACATTTTTCAATTATTGCCAGAGCCATTTGTTAACTGAATGTATTACGGGACTATTTCTCAGTACAAGAACACCAGTAGCTATGGTAAACTCTATCAAGAACAGCAGGAAAAGGGGCTGGAGATGAGAAACAGGAATGAAAGTTAACTTTTACGAAAATATGAAATCAGTTCTTGCCAGCTTCACTGACCAGGAAAGAGCCGGGCTTACATTGTAAACATGACCAGCCATAGATGTGGTATCCTAGGGAAAATAATAGTATTAGGGTACGTAGATTCATTTGTGAAATGCACTCACTGAGTCTCACAAAAAGTACAACTTGAGTACAAGAATTTCAACATCTGCAACAACATTAATACCATGCTACTGCTCTAAAATCACTTGTGCATTTTAATTTTGGATTAAGGGGTTTATTAGGAACATTTGTTAGGTAGTGCATAATCAACTGAATAATGCATTCATTATGCAGTTTTTCTTATATGGAAAAAGTTATTCAATTTTAGTTAATAAAATATTGCTCAAGCCTTTCAATAAATAATTTTTAAGCATTGTGGGAAATATTGGGTTTGGATTGGTACGTTCATTTTTTTGCAACTGATTTATAAATTGAGTATTAATTATTTTTAATTGTTTAATATGTTCATAATGTTTGGCATTGTTATTTTTGTTTATGTTTTATTATTTGTATAATTATTTAATAATTTTTGGGGAAAGTGAGGAATATTGGAGGAATGGGTGGAAAGTGTTTTTTTTTATTTATGATGCAATTAGGTACAAACTAATGTCTGCACTTGTCCCATTTTTGAGTCATGGGGTATATTTTATTGAGAAAACAGATGGATAGTATTTTTTTAAACACAAAATAAGTTTGTTTAAATACAAATTCAATTTGTTATCATAATAGATTGTATTTATTTTCTTTTATCTTTGTTTGTTGTATGTAGGGGTTGAAGCACACTGTATACTTTAAAACTATATTTATTTAGTAAATCAAATGACTATTCATGCAATGCTCATATATTTGTGAATATTGTTAAAAAAGATATGTTTTTCTTATATTGAGAGTTTTCGAAAATGTTAATTTCATTAAACGTTTTTGTTTCAAATCTTTTTTTATTTTCATCAAAGGAAAAGAGCCACACTCCACAGGGGTATCATGTACACAGCGATAAGCCTACTATTAAACATTTTTAATGTACATTTTTGATAATGGTACCTTTGATCTTCGTGGCCCCCAGTGTACACGTGGTCCCCAATTTATATTAGAATGGAGATAGTAAATCTGACCCATCACCTATGAATGCACCTTCCCCAATTTTTCTCAGACTGATGTTACAATAGTACCATTGATCTACCCCTCCCACTCCATGTATGCATGTTCCCAAATTTGTATTAGAAAGGATATAGAACAGTTAATCTGGCATATCACCAATCTATGCATTTTCCCAAATGTTTCTTACACTGAAGTTAGAATAGTACATCTGACGACTTCCTCCCCACACCCTAATGTACACACACTCCCCAATTTTTTTTAGACTGGAGTTATAATAGTACATCTGATCAAACCCCCTTTTCACCATCATATGTTTTTGAAGAAGAGAGGCACAACCATCAATGGATGATTAGGCTTAATTCAGATAAGACCAGGAAACCCCCAACAGCCGTCCTGCTGTACAACTCCTTCTTCTGACTGCTAGATTCCAACAGCCTGGACTCTAGTAGAGAAGCTTGGAGTTGCCAGTTGACAGTTGTCAGAGAAACATTCATTACATTTATCAACATGGAATACAACATATCCTCCCTCTTAAAAATTAACAATAACAAATCTATAAACTAATTACAGGCATAATTTAGGAACATTTTAGGCAGATTAGTTACAAACTTAGGAGCCGATTATGATGGCGGACGGAAATGGGTTCCGTCCGCCAAGGACGCGGCCAAGATACTCCCGACCGCTCCGCGGATAAACCGCCGTTGCGATTAGGAAAATAATGTCATGAAACTCCGTCCGCAGCGGACGGAGTACATCAAACCCCGTCCGCGGCGGACGGAGTACACCTAAGACCGTCGCAAGCGGACGGAACCAAAGAAACACCGTCCGCCGCGGACGAACATGACCGCGGGAACAGGCACAACCACCGCAATACCTGCGGAGGCTCCGTGGCCGCGATTAGGATAACGCCACCAGTCCCACGGAACTCACCTCCATCCACGACCGCTGTGGAAACAATGCAACGATAAACCCAGCATCCCAGCGGAAGGACAACACGAACAGCATCCCTACCGTCAAACCAATTTCCAAATGGCTCACGGAAGTAAATACAAAACATACTACACAGGACACCCACCCACCTGAAACACCCACACCAATCACAAGCCACAATGACACCCCCCCAAGCACCTACAAATCCACTGAAGTCAACACACCCACCTAGCACCTGACTGGCAACAACCATTGGGACACTACCACGACACCGAGTATAAAAGATTCCCACCCACTACCACAATCCTTTCCACCACAGCATAGCTGCAAGCAAGAGGCCCAATACAACTAACAGCAGACACAAAAGTCCACACCCCCGGAGCCCATACCCTATGCAGAATGGGAGGAAAAGGTGCTGGGCATACTGCACCCAGAGAGCCTTGAAGGAATCGACGAGGGAGAAGAGGCTGGTAAGTACAAACCAAGCACCACTTTCACACCGACATGGTCTGCCTCACACAACTGAGAGGACACATCCCCCAGGCCCAAAACCATGCATGTGGGCCACATACTCACCAAAATGTGAACGACTCCCAACAGGCCCCCATGTCCACAGGGAGGGTGGTGGTGTGTGTTGGGAGGTGGGTGGTGTGTGTTGGGAGGTGGGTGGGGTGTGTGGTGTGTGTTGGGAGGTGGGTGGGGTGTGTGAGAGACCAGCACTACAACTCCCAACAGGCCCCCATGTCCACAGGGAGTGTGGTGGGGTGTGTTGGGAGATGGGTGGGGTGTGTTGGGAGGTGGGTGGGGTGTGTTGGGAGGTGGGTGGGGTGTGTTTGGAGGTGGGTGGTGTGTGTTGGGAGGTGGGTGGGGTGTGTGAGAGACCAGCACTATGACTCCCAACAGGCCCCCATGTCCACAGGGAGTGTGGTGGTGGTGGGGTGTGTTGGGAGGTGGGTGGGGTGTGTTGGGAGGTGGGTGGGGTGTGTTGGGAGGTGGGTGGTGTGTGTTGGGAGGTGGGTGGGGTGTGTTGGGAGGTGGGTGGGGTGTGTTGGGAGGTGGGTGGGGTGTGTTGGGAGGTGGGTGGGGTGTGTTGGGAGGTGGGTGGTGTGTGTTGGGAGGGTGGTGGGGCGTGTGAGAGACCAGCACTATGACTCCCAACAGGCCCCCATGTCCACAGGGAGGGTGGTGGGGTGTGTTGGGAGGTGGGTGGGGTGCGTTGGGAGGTCAGTGATATGTAATGTTTGAAAGATTAAAACATGTCATGTTCACTGCAAGGATCATTAAAATCTTGTCCCTCAGGTGATCGCAACCTGACTGGCGAAACCAGCAACCGCCTGCAACAGTCGCCCCACTCACAGCTGGGACTCTCTGGGCACGATCCCACTGTCAGCTCCGGTGCGGAGGACGAAGCGGGCCCAAGCCGACTCCCAGGGCCATCAGGCTCACAGGACATCCCTGCCTCCACAACCTTGGCCTGTGTCAGCCCACCAACACCTGCCATAGTGACCTGTGCAGCCACCACCACCACCAGTACCACCACTCCTGCCTGTGCCACCCTGCCTGACCCATCGCACGACGCAGGGCCATCTACATCCCAGCCAAGCAGGGAGAGTGGACAGGAAAGGACAGACCAGAGGGCACATCTCACCAACAGGAGTGCTTCTCACCGGCGAGGTGTGGAAGGACACCCACCCCATCCTGCTGCAGAAACACTGGAAGCCCTAGCCAGAGTCCAGGCCTCCTATGAGTGGGGGCAGGCACAGGCTGATCGTGCCCACCAGGACTCAGTGGAGAACACCAATCAGCTGTGGTCAATTGACAGGCGCATAGGGCAACTAGTGGACATCATGGGCCAGGTAACAGCACTGTGGAGGGACTGGTTATCCCGCACCACCCCCGCCCCCTCAGCCAAGTGCCCAGCCGCCACGGTCGCCAACACCACCGCCACCTGAGCCCATGGACACGGATGTGGCCCCTGACCAACCTGCCCCCCCAGCTGTCTCCGCTCTGGCTACAAGACGGAGGGGCCGTCCGAGGCTGGAAGTAGGTGAGAGCAGCGGGGATGCACCATCCACCCGCTCAAAGAGGGGCTGCCAATGACATTAACCTTGCCTGACCCTGCCATTCACCCGCCAACTATCCTGCCCCACAACGCCAAGTATTGGCACTGGTCTGCTGGACTAGCTGGACATCACCCAATGTGGTGTCACCACGGTCTTTTCATCTACCATGACCTTCAACTCACACTCCCCCACCCACCACTTACTTGGAAATATCCACCAGCATCAATTCACAATCTGTAAATAAATTTCACTTACACACTCAATGATGTTTTGCCTCCATGTTTTAATCACATGATTGTCTCAGAATCAGACGTCACCAGGCACAGGGAACTATGTCTGTGAGAATTATGCCTCAGTGGGAGTGACCTAGGGAAAATGAGAGACAACAAACACACGTCAGGAAACTGATTCACACCCATCACAACACACTGTACTGCAACATACCACAAACCACACTCACCACCAAATCTGTGGATGAGACGACACACATCATGGAGCCTTGCATGTCCACAATAAATACAACACACACATGCAAACATAACATACCAGAACAGCCAGCTTTCAAACACCACATCCACACACCACCAGCAAACATACATCACGCATTGTCAACCTGCACAAGAGGTAGTCACTCACATTCAAGGAAAATAGCGATCAATGAGCTGACGCCTCTGGTCCACACCTTCTTCCTCACCACTATCCTCATCAGTCGACATGGGTGGGATGGGAGGCCGAGGGACTTGTTGGTCTTCAGGGTCCAAGATCAGTTCAATGTCATTGCGCAAGGCCAGGTTGTGGAGCATGCAGCAGGCAATCACGATCCTGCATACTTTGCCTTGTGAGTAAGGCAGGGTTCCTCCGGTTTTATCCAGGCAGCGAAACCTAGACTTTAGCAGTCCAAAAGTACGTTCCACCACCCTACATGTCCTTTCATGGGCATCATTGTATCGCATTTCACCAGCTGTAGTTGGATTACGTATGGGACTCAGCAGCCACGGCCGGTTTGGGTACGCAGAATCGCCTATGTGGGGGGATGACAGACACAGATATCACTACCAGGATTGGTGGGTACCCCATGCCACACAGAATACACAACTGTCCCCACAGCTCCTCCGCATGATGTGGGAGTCATGTGCGGACCCTGGAAATCTGGCACACACATGGGATATGATGTTGTCGGCCAGGCACACCACCTGCACGTTGAGCGAATGAAAGTGTTTCCGATTGCGATATACAGGCTCACGTGCCCGGGGTGGAATGAGACCGATATGGGTGCCATCAATGGAACCCACTACGTGTGGTATCTGGCCCAGTGCATAGAAGTCTGCTTTGACTGCTGCCAACTCTGCCGCCCATGGAAAATGGATGTAATCATCCTTGTAAATCATCATGGCTTTGAGAACATCCCGCAGTACCATGCTGAACATGGACTGTGACATCCCCCGGCATGTCCAACTCTGTACTGGAAGGTGCCAGTTGCAAAGAAGTGAAGGCCGCCATCACCTTTGCTGTGGGTGTAATGGAACCAGGATATGTTCTTCGTGGCTGCAGATGAGGAGACAATTGGTCTACAAGCTCCAGCAATCTACTTCGATCAAGCCGGAATTTCCTGATCACCTCCTCGTCAACCATGTCCTCCAGCACAGTGTACGGGCGATGCACATTGGAGCTCTCCTGTGTGGGAGTAGATGTAGTAGATGTCAATTTACCAACAACGCATAGCTGTGCAACTCTATCACATGTAGGCCAACACAATTAAAATGAGAAATGTCGTCGACAATTATCATATGTGTGACATGTCTGAAATTACCTACAATACAGAGTAGCATGCAAACAATGTGCAGCTACTAACAACATGATGTCTGCCAACATGTAAAATGTAACGTACTCACACGTCAAAAGAACTGCCAACAACACATGCCTAATGACCCTAATGTGGACAAGCGTCATCACAGACACACATGCACGTGCACACACAATACACAAATGCTACACACACTCCATGTCTTCATGCACCAATTACCACTCCTACAATGGTGAGCATCCTCACATTACATGCATGGTCACACAAGAGGCAACACACATACGCATACACTGAATCCATGTGTACCCCCACCATTGTTACTTGCACGCACAAACCACACAATCTCAACAGATCATGAATGTGGCCAGGCAGCCTTGATGTAGTTTTTAGATGTGTATGAGTTGAAACGTGTTTAACGAAAAAACAAGAGGCCGACACGTAGACATGCACATGTGTAGCAAATTGGGTGCACATCAATGGCCATAGTGTGAACACACATGATATAGTGCATGATATATGCTGTTTAGCCATCACGGTCACACCCCCATTATGCATGTGCGGACTACCACGACGGTGCTGCATTTGAAAATATACAATCAGTGGCCCCACCATGGCGGTGCACACCTTCCGCGGGGGAGGTGCAGGCCAACACATACTTGTGATTATGGAAATCAAAATGGCAGTTCATGACGGGCGGTCTACGGTGGATGATGCAATGTGACTGTAAGGGAGTAATGAACTGCCATTTTGATTTCCATAATCACAAGTATGTGTTGGCCTGCACCTCCCCCGCGGAAGGCGTGCACAGCCATGGTGGCGCCACTGATTGAACATTGTTGCAAAAGATGCAACCGTCGCGGAAGTGCGCACTTGCGGTTGCCGATGTGTGTCCGTGACGGCACGTGCACAGGCAGCCAATGGGAAGAGGTACCGCGGGGCACGTATGCGCCATCGACAATGGCGGAAACAGTGCACCGCCACACCAGGGCCTGTCATTGGCCCTTTTCGATTGAAGCATCCAAAAGAACCAATAGCTGGCGACGTGTGCCACTGACATGGGCTCAGGGCCCTATATATGTGTGAATTTCACAAGCACACATTCACAGCTTTGATCCAGTGCTGCCTGTGACCATCACCTCGACCTGCTTCTGCTGAGCTGACCAACGGCTGCTGCCTGTGACCATCACCTCGACCTGCTTCTGCTGAGCTGACCAACGGCTGCTGCCTGTGACCATCACCTCGACCTGCTTCTGCTGAGCTGACCAACGGCTGCTGCCTGTGACCATCACCTCGACCTGCTTCTGCTGAGCTGACCAACGGCTGCTGCCTGTGACCATCACCTCGACCTGCTGCTGCTGAGCTGACCAACGGCTGCTGCTGCTGTGCCACAGTCAAGGACCTTGCCATGCAGAGAGTGCGAGAGACCCGGTCTCGTCCCTTCAACGCAGCGGAGCTGGATGTCCTTGTGGACGGTGTGCTCAGCCACTACCAACGGCTCTACGGTGCACCCGTAAGTTCAGTGGTGTACATGTTGTTGGCCATGAGGTGTTCAGTGGCTCCTGTCTTCTGCAAGCCTGGCGGTGTGCTGTGGGACCTTCAAATGTGTAGTGCTGAGCATGGCTGCATGTAGAAACGTGTTACTACGATGTTTGTGCATGTCATACTGTCCACTTACGTTACCCTCTTGTCTCCCATCATGGTAGGTAAAGCTGCACCTTTGCAAGGCCGTGTGGAGGACCATAGCACGTGATGTACGGGCAGTGGGGGTGTGCAATAGATGACACACACACTGCCACAAGCGCTGGGACAACATATCCAGGCTTAGCAAGAATGTGGCGGAGATGACACTGGGGATGATTCCAAGATCTACACGTCTGGACCGCCGCACCATGACCCCTCTTATGCACCGTATCATTGCTGTGAGGCATCCTGACCTGTCCGCCCGGCTGAGTGGGGATCCACAGCAAACTAGCGGTAAGCAGAATGTATGTGTATGTTACTTGGGCCTGCAATGCATTTATTGGTGCTCAGACACAGTAGTGACGTCCGTGGTGCGTATGTTTAGCTGAAATACCATGCTGGTGCCATTAGCGGAGTGAGCGTTGGCATCCATGTCCCCCAGGTGGACAGCCCACTTGCTTAGTAGTTGAGGGTTCCAGGACATGCCGTTGAGGTCTGTGGTCCCATGGCATGACATGTGTGCAGATCTACAGGCACTTGCCATGTTCGTATAATGTACATGTTTGACAGCCAACACCGGTTCTTTGATGTGAGGATGACTGGTAGGGGTGGGACGTGTGCAGGATGTGTGCGACATGTACTATGTATGTAATGGAATTCTAGATCTGTTTTCCTTCAGTACGTGAGTGTGGCACTTACTCACACCTTGTTTCTCTCTATTGCAGCTTTTGGCAGAGGGCACTGACCCACAGACGACGGAGATGAGTGGTGGCAATGCTTCCGGATCAGAGGTCACACACACGCAGACTGACACTGAAGAGGGCAGCCCCGGAGAGGGGGACAGGACCCGTCCCTGAGGACTCACATGTGGAGACACCATCGCCCTCATCCTCAGAAAGTGTTGGTGAGTCCGCACTGTTGGCACAGACAGGGAGTGGGCAATCGACACCTTCAGTCGGGAAACAGCACACAGGGCCCACACTGCCACCCACTGCAACATGTACTGCTCGAGCTCGCCAGAGGAGGGGGAGCAGAGTTGCCTTCGGTGCAGGAACCGCCGCCCCTGCCACGGTGACACAAAGTGCACTTTGTGCAGAGGCTATAGATCTGCTGCAACAGCTGTGTGTAGGGCAGACCAACATGATCAATGCATTCCAAGAGCACGATAGGAAGTTGGGGCAGGTGGTGCCATTCATGGAGGGTATGCATGGCGATGTTGCTGGTCTACACAGAACAGTTCAGTCATTGGCAAACACTGTGACTTCTGCCATTGTACAGTCGCAAAGACAGGGTGCTACTTCTGTTCCCCCATCCACACCACTTGATGTCTCAGGGGGGAGTGACTTCTCAGAGCAGGACTCTTTTACAGGTTATTGCACTAGGAGCAGCCACAGGCAGCAGGGCAGGGCACGGAGAGCACAGACCCCATCCCCTAGGACTGGTAAATCTGGCACCAAAGACGACGTGAGCTACACTGGAGTTGACACACAGGATCCTCAAGGGGTGTGGGTGGAAATGGCTTCACATGCTACACAGGCATCCCCCACAAAAGGGAAGGGCAACTCCCAAGTCCAGGGACACTACCAAGGACACCACGAAGGAAGGTTCAACTCCTAGGAGCAGGGACACTCCCAGGGACAAGAACACTACAAAGGCAAGGCCACCTCAAAAGATCAGGGACACTCCCAAGGACAAGGATACTACAAAGGTAGGGGCAACTCCCAAGAGCAGGGACACTCCCAAGGACAAGGACACTACAAAGGAAGGGGCAACTCCCAAGAGCAGGGACACTCCCAAGGACAAGGACACTACAAAGGAAGGGGCAACTCCCAAGAGAATAGACACTCCCAAGGACAAGGGCACTATAAAGGAAGGGGCAACTCCCAAGAGCAGGGACACTCCCAAGGACAAGGACACTACAAAGGAAGGGGCAACTCCCAAGAGCAGGGACACTCCCAGGGACAAGGTTGCTTCTAGAGACAGGTACACTACCAGGGAAAAGTCTGCACCCAGGGACAGTGCACCGCCCAGGGATCAGGGAACTTCAGGGACAGGACACCTCCTACGGCCAAGGCACATCCAAGGGACAGGGCTTCTCCCATAGACACTAGCTCCATCAAGGACAGGCATACATCACCCCTGCTGCACTGAGGCTGATGTTGTTGAAGGAACGTAGTAAAGATGTGTCCGCGGTGGAGTCCCCCCATACCTCTACTCCCATCCACGCCCGTCAGAAGCAGAAGAAGGAGTACCCTGTAGTTGCATCCCCCATTACACATGATTTAGAGGGCAGAAGCCAGGCCCACAGCAAACGACAAGCAGGGTCCAGCACGTCCCCAGAGAGCAGACCACCACCAGCAGATGATCCAACTTCTCTGGGTGATGTTTCAGATGAGGCCACACCACTTACCAGTCCAGTCATGTCCAGGGTGCACTCACATATCCCTAAGAAACGTAGACCCACACCATTGACACCTGAACACCCTGATGTCGCTCAAGTACATCTATCCCCAGCTACCAGGGCCACCATGCCTCCTGGTCCATACAGCCCTGTGGCTCATCATTTCACTGGTCCCGTTAGCGCAGCTGCAGTTGACTCTCATGTGTCAGATGGTGGCACTGTGTCTGTTGTTTGCTGTCATGCTTCATGTAGTAGCACTGTCTCTGTTGTGGCCTCTCCTATTTCTGGTGCTGGCAGTGTGTCTGGGTCTGTGGCTCATGTGTCAGTCAGTAGATCTGTGGCCGTGTCTCACACTCCTGTTGCTGGTGCTGGCAGTGTGTCAGGGTCTGTGGCCCACGTGTCAGTAACTCGAGCTGTGGCTGTGTCTCACACTCCTGTTTCTGGTGCTGGCAGTGTGTCAGGGTCTGTGGCTCACGTGTCAGTCACTCGAGCTGTGGCTGTGTCTCACACTCCTGTTTCTGGTGCTGGCAGTGTGTCAGGGTCTGTGGCTCACGTGTCGGTCACTCGAGCTGTGGCTGTGTCTCACATTCCTGTTTCTGGTGCTGGCAGTGTGTCTGGGTCTGTGGCTCATGTGTCAGTCACTCCAGCTGTGGCTGTGTCTCACATTCCTGTTTCTGGTGGTGGCAGCGTGTCTGGGTCTGTGGCTCATGTGTCAGTCACTCGAGCTGTGGCTGTGTCTCACACTCTTGTTTCTGGTGCTGCCAGTGTGTCCGAGGCAGGTAGTTCAAGCAGTCCACCTGATTCTGTGATGTGAGGTACTGTTCAATTCACTCCCATGTTATTTGACTTGGTGTGTACATTGTCCATTGTAACCAGCCTTGCACTGTTGTTGTCGTTGGGACGGGTAGCTTGACCCACGTACTGGTGTTGCTAGTGATGTACCTGCTCTGTTGTCCACAATGCCCTGTTGCTGTTCTGATACTGCATTCTGCCCTCTCATGTGCTGCATATCATGTACCTGCTCTGTTGTTCACAATGCCCTGTTGCTGTTCTGATACTGCATTCTGCCCTCTCATGTGCTGCATATCATGTACCTGCTCTGTTGTCCACAATGCCCTGTTGCTGTTCTGATACTGCATTCTGCCCTCTCATGTACTGCATATCATGTACCTGCTCTGTTGTTCACAATGCCCTGTTGCTGTTCTGATACTGCATTCTGCCCTCTCATGTGCTGCATATCATGTACCTGCTCTGTTGTTCACAATGCCCTGTTGCTATTCTGATACTGCATTATGCCCTCTCATGTGTTATGTTATTGTGAGAAGTTGGCCTGGTAGGGGATGTTTCCAATTCTGGAACCACCTACTACCTGACCAAACAATCCCTTATGGTGTCTGGTTGTAAGTCAACCTTATTAGACAAGCTATCCTAGGGGTAGCATGGACTAAGCAGCCTAAAGGCTTAACTTAAGAGGTCGTGTTAAGCGAGCTGTTTTACCACATACAATCCTGTAATACCAAATGAAAGGACACCACACAAGTATATATTATAAAAATATATGTGTTTATTACTAAAAACAATCCCCAGTATTCTTTATGAATAAAGGGGCACAAGCGTTAAATCAAAAGCACTGTTTAAACATACAAGTTGCACAATTATGGATGAGGGCGGGTGGCCACTCAAACCATATACTAAACAAGTGGTATAAGAGAGGCCACTCGAACAGTGGTTAGGCCTAGGGCCTAGGGAATCGCTGGGAGCAGTCAGGACAAGCAATGCTGAAGTCGGGAATGGCCCTCGGGATTCGGGAGATGTGCGGAAAGCGCACGCATGCACCAATGTTAACCAATGGTGCGTAAAAGTCATAGAGTTAAAGTTTAAGGACACTTCCGCTGAACCTAGAGGAACAAAACTTAACACACAGACCCTAGAGGTGTGCACCAGTGTGGGAACACCGGCGGAGCAAAGTTACCTCACCCACAGGAAGTGGGTGCACAGGGTCGAAGTGGCGTCGGGTTTTGACACGCAGGCTCTTGGTGCTTGAAGCTGAAAGGGCTGCAGCAGGGTGAAGACGAAGTGTCCGGTGGAGTCCAAGGGTGGACTCAAGTTGTAGAGTACCTGAAAGCAGAGGGGACAGAGTCTGGGTCACTCAGCAGTGACCAGGGTGGAACCAGGACGGAACCAGGCAATGTCGGGCGCAATCAGGTGGTCGTCGAGGAGCTTCTCTGCAGACAGGATCGGAAGATTGCTTCTCACTCTGTCCCACGCAGGCTCTCACCGTCGGTGCAGTCGGCTTCAAGTTTGGAGCAAACAAGCCTTGGTAAGAGCAATCCACGCAGGATCGGAAGATTGCTTCTCACTCGGACCAGGAAGGTCAGAGTCGGGGCTCCTTTTCAGGGGAGCTGGTGTGGATCTGGAGCAACCAGATTCACGAGTCTTCTTAGGTAGTTCGTCGGCACAGGGACCACAAGCCAGCTGGCAAGTGACCGGGCCAACGCGTTGAGCCAAATCGTGCCAAAGGGCCCCACGCAGCACTCGTCGAGTGTGGAGGGCTGAACTTCGGCTCAGGAGTAGCTCAGGGTGGGGGCTTCTCAAACCCCGGTGCACAGCTTCGAGGGTCACTCGTGGGCTGCACGGTCAGCGTCTCGTGGTCACTTCAAGATGGCGTGCCCCACGCTTCCGGTCGCCTCCACGGGTCTCAGCTTTGCAGGGACTGTGGATCGGGCTGTTAGAAGCTGGGCAGGCTTGATCTCGTCGATCTCAGTCGCTCGAGTTCCGGCGGGAACTGCAACTAAGTAGACGTCGAGGGCTGGATGGTGCCTGCTGCTGCAGGGTGGTCACTCCTTGACCACAAGGGAGATTCTTCGGGCTTCCACGTTGAAATGGAGGGCGAAGGGTCCAGAATATCGTTTCAAATGTTTCTTCCAGGAAATCTGATGTGCATTGGCACTGCTCCCACTCTTATTCGAATCTGGTGGGCGTGATTACCTGCTAGGTCCCCTCCTATGGGTGGGACCCAGGAAGTGGGTGGATACACCCCCTTCCTTTGATCCAGGCCGCCCTGGCACGAGGGCTGGAGTGCCCCAGAACCGGTTTGGCCGGATTATGCAAGGGGCAGCCTTGTGCGCCCCAAGCAGTGTCTGGTTTCTTTCAAACCTCCCTGCTACAATACACTATCTCCTGTCTGGAGGGCGGTGACACCCTCCTGTGACAGGAAACCCTTTGTCCAGGACCCATTTGGTCGAGTTTCGGTCGACTGCAGGGGTCCAGACATTTGTCTGTGGCAGAGGCATCCATTTTGTGGATCTTAAGGCCTTTGGAGAAATCAACCGCATTAAAGTGAAGTAACATGTCTTACCCCTCTAGAGGGGTGGAATGCCATCCCCGTCGCCAGAACTGGCGAGGGGATGGTATTCCAAAGCGTATGACACCTTACACGACATGTTTTGATAAAGCCAAACCAAAGTTGCTAAATAACCGCGAGGATTATAAGGCACTTAATAGTATATGGTATGGCATTATCCTGAAACAGCTTAGGGAGTTGTTCCCGACAGCTGCAGACAGGCTCAGCTCATGCTAGAGCTCCATCTCACATAAAACCACGCACCCTGCCTCCAGGATTGATGAGGCCTTCCATAGGAGTGGCTTATAGGTTTACATGTGTCCAGATATAGGTTTAGATATAGGTATACTATACCTAAGCAAGGGGTGATTACACCACCTTGCCCCAGCTGAGTGATCAGCCAGTTGTGTCAATTTAAGAACCAGCCAGGGGTGGCAAAAGATATGCTGCAGCCCCTGGTAGGCCTTGGTGGCCCCTATGCCCTGGGCACCTATAGTGCATTATACAGGGGCTGACAAGGGGTTCATTTCCAATTGGGGTATGTACCTAGGGTACATGGAATCCATTTTACAGAGAGAGCAGATGGCCTGGGGCCCTGATTAGCAGGGAACCAGGTCAACTAAGTCAAAAAACCAGCTAAACACAGGCAAAAAATCTGGGGTAACCATAGTCAGGTAGCCACCTTCCTACATAACCCCCCCCAAACGAAAGGAGATAAGGCTATCCTTGGCCAGGTAAGCCTATATTGCCTGAGTGGCCATATAAGGAAGTACCTGCACTAGCATGGGTACCCCCTGTCTCATGGTCCACTAAGCAGTCCCTCACCCTTTGGGTATTAGAGGGTCTCCACCATAGGGAATCACTACCTTGGGTGTGTTTATGCAAAGTTAAAGGCTGGTTTGGATATGGAGTATTGAAGTGAGGCTCTACTAAGTTAGGGCTTGGCTTCCTCCAATTATCTTCCACCATGTGTGCCTTTCTTTCTTTAACTGAGTTGCACTGTGCTCTCAGGGTCAACCTCTGGCTACCTAAAGCTGGAGGCTGGGTCCCTCTGTTTGGCTTGCTGGAGGGACAGTTCAGGTTTGGGCCCTTTGGGTCCCAGGTTTGGCTGTGCCCAACAGAATCCATCTGTGGGAGGTCCCTAACTGTTTTTAAGGGGGCTCCCTCAGGAGTTTTTAAAGTTTTCACCTTACTAGGGCTACTAGTTTTGGTGCCCCTAATCTGTTGATGGGGGTGCTTTATTTGACAGGGGGCCCTCTGGGTCTCACTGTCCTTCTTGTCCTCTGCAGCCCTGGGCTGGCTAAGGCAAGGGAGAGAGGGGCAGGTTACCTGCTCCAGACTGGGTCCCACCTGAGAAGGGTCCACTGACATCAGAGGTTCTGTCAGGCTAGGCCCAACCACCTCTGGGGCAGTTCCTTCATCAGGGGTAAGATCAGTTCCCTGAGGAGGCTGATCCTGTCCTAAAGTCTGGTGAGGGGGAGATTTCTCTTCCTCCTCCATGCTCTCAGTTTGTGTGGAGTTATCCATCATTTCAGGTTTCACAACACACATGTCAGTTTGAGTTTGGGCTGTGGCCATCACAGCCCCACCAACCTTTTCAGGAGGAGACTCAGATTGGGTTTCTGCTGTTATCATAACAGCTTTGCTATTCTGTTCAGGAAGAGCTTTTGCTAAAGATGGGGCAGAGAGTTTCTCAGCCCTACCAACCTTTTCAGGAAGGACATCTTGAATTGGGGCTGTAGCCATTACAGCCCCACTAACCTTTCCATTGGAATTCACCATTCTAGAATGGGTTTCCTGTTCAACCTCAGCCCAGGCTGAGATCTCCAAATCATTACCAAGTAGGCAGTCTACAGGCAAGTTTGGTGACACTGCCACTCTCTTTGGGCCAATGACACCTCCCCAGCTGAGACTTACTACTGCCATGGGATGATTTGTTTGGATTCCATCAATGTTTGTAACCTGGTATGTGGCACCAGGTAAAAGTTGCTTAGAGGGGACTATGCCATCAGCCACCATGGTGATACTAGCCCCTGTGTCTCTAAAAGCTTCAACTTTCAAACCATTGATGATGGGTTCTTGTCTATACTTGCTCAAAGTATTTGGGCAAGCAGAGAAGTTGGCAAACCCCATGCCAGTCTCATAAACAAGATCATTGGGTGATGGGGACCTGGATAGGCCAGGGTCCACCTGGGCTCCAACAGTAAGCCCACCCAGATTCCTGGGTGTGCTTCCACTTCCTGGGGGATTACTGCTGACAGTAACAGGAGGTGTTGAAGCTGGCTTTGGAGGTATATTTTCTTTATTGTTATTCTTGGGACAACAGTTGTCTGTTTTGTAATGCCCAACCTGTTTACAGGCATAACAATAAGGCTTTTTCTCAGTTGAAGAAGTGTCTTGGGACCCACCCCCATTCTTGGAGTTTTGGGGCCCTGGGGAAGTCTTTTCTTTATTTTTATCCCCACCCTTATCTTGAGGCTTGGTAGACTCCTTCTTCTGGTTACTGTCCTGATTCTTAGGCCTAATCCTGGTTCTGACCCATTTGTCTGCCTTCTTTCCCAATTCTTGGGGAGAGGTCAGATCAGAGTCCACCAGGTGCTGGTGTAAGAGCTGGTTCTGACAATTACTTAGGATCTGCTCCCTCATAATCAAACTATACAATCCTGTAAAGTCATGTACTTTGCTGCCATGTAGCCAACCCTCCAGAGCCTTAGTTGCACAATCAACAAAATCAGTCCAGTCCTGAGTCTGTGTCTTCTGGGTGTCTCTGAACTTCAACCTGTACTGTTCAGTGGTTAAGCCAAACCCATCTATCAGAACACTCTTCAGGACTTTGTAATTGTTTGCATCCTCATGTCTAACAGTGAGGAGCTTATCTCTCCCTTTCTCTGAAAAGGAGTACCATAAGATTGCTGCCCACTGTTCCTCAGGAACCTGCTGTACCATGCAGGCTCTCTCAAGAGCAGTTATCCACTTGTGGATGTCATCCCCTTCCTTGTAGGGGGGCACAATCTTTGTCAGGTTTCTACTATCATAGGACCTGGGTTTCTCTTTAGGAATATTGCTGCCACCAGTGGCATCTAAGCCACACAATTTCTGCTCTCTTGCCAAGGCAAGTCTAGCTTGAGCCAAGGCTACCTCCTCCCTCTCTATCTGGAGTTTGACAGCCCTCATTCTGGCCCTATGCTCTAGCTTTTGAGAAGCACTCATGCCTCTCTGTGATTCTCTGGAGGCACTAGAAACATGAGAGTCCCCTGAGGGAGATCTCACTCTTCTGTTGCCTGGGAGAATAACATGTTGGGTTCTGGGGAGGTGCTGGCCCTCTCCATTCCCCAGTAGGTCCAAGTTGGCCTGGCTAAGCCTGGCAACTGGAACCTGGCTACCCTGATCCTGTACTTCTAAGTCCTCAACATCTGAGTCCTCATCCAAGTCATCATCATCCTCCTCTTCAGGGGGATCAACTACAGGGGGGTTCCCTCCATTTCCTGTGTCTAGGGAAGCTGCTTTAGCCTTCTCTAAGTCATCCTGTTCTAGGATTTCTACCAGGATTAGGCAGGTGGGGCTTCTGCCCCTTTTTAACCCTCTTGCTTTGCACAAGGCAATCAAGTCTCTGCGGGTTAGTTTGTCATATCCAAAAGTTGCCTGGGTAGGGTCAACTGTCACAGGAGCAGACCCTGAGGCTTTTCCTGTGTCAGACATGGTTACTAGTGAGGTGTAAGTGGTGCACTTACCTACACTAAGTGTTTTCCTACTGTACCTTGCTAGTTAGTTGTAGTCAGGGTGTGCTAATCCCCTCAACCTACAACTACTAAGTTCAGTAGAACTTAATATGCTAAGCTTTTGATTTTATATGTACCTAGAGGTACTTGATGTGATCTTTCAATTTGATATAAAGATTGCAATGGTAAAACAACAGCAAGCTCAAATCCGCACCGCTGCTCACCAATGTGAGAAGTTGGCCTGGTAGGGGATGTTTCCAATTCTGGAACCACCTACTACCTGACCAAACAATCCCTTATGGTGTCTGGTTGTAAGTCAACCTTATTAGACAAGCTATCCTAGGGGTAGCATGGACTAAGCAGCCTAAAGGCTTAACTTAAGAGGTCGTGTTAAGCGAGCTGTTTTACCACATACAATCCTGTAATACCAAATGAAAGGACACCACACAAGTATATATTATAAAAATATATGTGTTTATTACTAAAAACAATCCCCAGTATTCTTTATGAATAAAGGGGCACAAGCGTTAAATCAAAAGCACTGTTTAAACATACAAGTTGCACAATTATGGATGAGGGCGGGTGGCCACTCAAACCATATACTAAACAAGTGGTATAAGAGAGGCCACTCGAACAGTGGTTAGGCCTAGGGCCTAGGGAATCGCTGGGAGCAGTCAGGACAAGCAATGCTGAAGTCGGGAATGGCCCTCGGGTTTCGGGAGATGTGCGGAAAGCGCACGCATGCACCAATGTTAACCAATGGTGCGTAAAAGTCATAGAGTTAAAGTTTAAGGACACTTCCGCTGAACCTAGAGGAACAAAACTTAACACACAGACCCTAGAGGTGTGCACCAGTGTGGGAACACCGGCGGAGCAAAGTTACCTCACCCACAGGAAGTGGGTGCACAGGGTCGAAGTGGCGTCGGGTTTTGACACGCAGGCTCTTGGTGCTTGAAGCTGAAAGGGCTGCAGGCAGGGTGAAGACGAAGTGTCCGGTGGAGTCCAAGGGTGGACTCAAGTTGTAGAGTACCTGAAAGCAGAGGGGACAGAGTCTGGGTCACTCAGCAGTGACCAGGGTGGAACCAGGACGGAACCAGGCAATGTCGGGCGCAATCAGGTGGTCGTCGAGGAGCTTCTCTCCGCTGTCACGTGGGCTCTGGGGCATCTGCGACGTCCAGGAGCAGGTCACGATCTGTCCCACGCAGGCTCTCACCGTCGGTGCAGTCGGCTTTAAGTTTGGAGCAAACAAGCCTTGGTAAGAGCAATCCACGCAGGATCGGAAGATTGCTTCTCACTCGGACCAGGAAGGTCAGAGTCGGGGCTCCTTTTCAGGGGAGCTGGTGTGGATCTGGAGCAACCAGATTCACGAGTCTTCTTAGGTAGTTCGTCGGCACAGGGACCACAAGCCAGCTGGCAAGTGACCGGGCCAACGCGTTGAGCCAAATCGTGCCAAAGGGCCCCACGCAGTACTCGTCGAGTGTGGAGGGCTGAACTTCGGCTCAGGAGTAGCTCAGGGTGGGGGCTTCTCAAACCCCGGTGCACAGCTTCGAGGGTCACTCGTGGGCTGCACGGTCAGCGTCTCGTGGTCACTTCAAGATGGCGTGCCCCACGCTTCCGGTCGCCTCCACGGGTCTCAGCTTTGCAGGGACTGTGGATCGGGCTGTTAGAAGCTGGGCAGGCTTAATCTCGTCGATCTCAGTCGCTCGAGTTCCGGCGGGAACTGCAACTAAGTAGACGTCGAGGGCTGGATGGTGCCTGCTGCTGCAGGGTGGTCACTCCTTGACCACAAGGGAGATTCTTCGGGCTTCCACGTTGAAATGGAGGGCGAAGGGTCCAGAATATCGTTTCAAATGTTTCTTCCAGGAAATCTGATGTGCATTGGCACTGCTCCCACTCTTATTCGAATCTGGTGGGCGTGATTACCTGCTAGGTCCCCTCCTATGGGTGGGACCCAGGAAGTGGGTGGATACACCCCCTTCCTTTGATCCAGGCCGCCCTGGCACGAGGGCTGGAGTGCCCCAGAACCGGTTTGGCCGGATTATGCAAGGGGCAGCCTTGTGCGCCCCAAGCAGTGTCTGGTTTCTTTCAAACCTCCCTGCTACAATACACTATCTCCTGTCTGGAGGGCGGTGACACCCTCCTGTGACAGGAAACCCTTTGTCCAGGACCCATTTGGTCGAGTTTCGGTCGACTGCAGGGGTCCAGACATTTGTCTGTGGCAGAGGCATCCATTTTGTGGATCTTAAGGCCTTTGGAGAAATCAACCGCATTAAAGTGAAGTAACATGTCTTACCCCTCTAGAGGGGTGGAATGCCATCCCCGTCGCCAGAACTGGCGAGGGGATGGTATTCCAAAGCGTATGACACCTTACACGACATGTTTTGATAAAGCCAAACCAAAGTTGCTAAATAACCGCGAGGATTATAAGGCACTTAATAGTATATGGTATGGCATTATCCTGAAACAGCTTAGGGAGTTGTTCCCGACAGCTGCAGACAGGCTCAGCTCATGCTAGAGCTCCATCTCACATAAAACCACGCACCCTGCCTCCAGGATTGATGAGGCCTTCCATAGGAGTGGCTTATAGGTTTACATGTGTCCAGATATAGGTTTAGATATAGGTATACTATACCTAAGCAAGGGGTGATTACACCACCTTGCCCCAGCTGAGTGATCAGCCAGTTGTGTCAATTTAAGAACCAGCCAGGGGTGGCAAAAGATATGCTGCAGCCCCTGGTAGGCCTTGGTGGCCCCTATGCCCTGGGCACCTATAGTGCATTATACAGGGGCTGACAAGGGGTCCATTTCCAATTGGGGTATGTACCTAGGGTACATGGAATCCATTTTACAGAGAGAGCAGATGGCCTGGGGCCCTGATTAGCAGGGAACCAGGTCAACTAAGTCAAAAAACCAGCTAAACACAGGCAAAAAATCTGGGGTAACCATAGTCAGGTAGCCACCTTCCTACAGTTATGTTATGTTATCCGGATTTATATAGCGCACAGATGCCCCAGCAAAGGGGCGTCCTGGCGCTAGTACAGAACATAAAACCGGACAAGGAGAGAGACAAAACACAACACAGCAGAACTAAGGGGCTAAGGGGAAAAGAAAGGTTTTAACAGCCTTCCTAAAGGCAAGGAGCCCATCGATAGCACGAATGTGAACAGGCAGGGAATTCCATAGTTTGGCGGCAAGAACTCGGAAAGAGCGTCCGCCAATCCTGGATCTCTTAAAGCGGGGCACTATGGTAAGGTGGAGAGCAGAGGACCTCAGAGAGCGAGTTGGAACATAAGGGGAAATAAGATGCTCCAGAATCTGAGGGGATGATAATTTAAGAATTTAAAATGTCAGGGTCAATGATTTAAACTTTATCCTCTGTGCCACCGGAAGCCAGTGGAGATTATAAATGGTTTTCCTAGCTGAGCAGAATTTGGGTAAACCAACCAGGGCCCTGGCGGCAGCGTTCTGGACACGTTGGAGACGAGAGAGTTCAGCCTGGTTGACTCCAAGAAATAGAGAGCTAGCATAGTCTAATTTAGACAATATCATGGCTTGCACAATGAGTTGTCGAGTGGGAGCGTCAAAATATTTAAAGGTGGACCGAAGCTGACGTAAAAGCCCAAAACATGCTGCTGCAATCTTTTTAGTATGGGTGGAAAAACTCAATTGTGAGTCAAACCATACCCCAAGGTTTTTAACTTCAGCAACGGGGGTAGGAGTAGGACCGAGCTCATGCGGCCACCAGTTATCGCCCCACAAATGAGATTGTTTCCCCACAATAAGCACCTCAGTTTTCTTGGCGTTTAATTGTAGGAAATTGTCATTCATCCAGTGGGCCACAGATATAAGTCCCTCAAGGAACTTGACTGCCTCAAGATCGGAAGCCCCACTAATAGCAACCGCCAGCTGAGTGTCGTCTGCGTAGGATACGATGGAAAGGTTCCCACGCATGGCGACAACAGCTAGCGACTGGACATAAAGATTCAATAAAGTGGGGCTAAGAGCCGATCCCTGTGGTACTCCCTGGGCAATCGCATGTGGTTTGGATTCGAAAGGGGGGGTGGTGACCCTGAAGGAGCGATCAGATAAAAAAGATCTGAACCATTCAAGAGCGATATTATCCACCCCAGCTTCAACCAGACGTTGGAGTAGAATGTCATGGGAGACAGTGTCGAAGGCGGCACTTAGATCAAGGAGCACCAGTGCCGCCGTGTGACCTGAATCCACCAACATGCGAAGATGTTCGGCCATATACAGGAGCGCGGTCTCAGTGCTGTGACCGGGCCTAAATCCATTCTGCGAAGGATCTAAAATATTCGCAGAATGGAGATGGTTAGCTAAGATGGTGATAACATGGGCCTCGGTCAATTTAGCAGCCCACGGGAGGAGAGAAATGGGGCGGTAATTTTCCGCTTTATTGGGGTCTAATGCAGGTTTTTTTAGAATAGGAATTACCTGCGCCTGTTTCCAGGCACAGGGAACAGAGCCTGAAGACAGAGACAGATTAATAAGCCTACAAAGTGGTGGGAGGCAAAGGGAGGGAGATTCGCAAGACTGAGAAGGCCGCAAAGGGTCTTTAGGAGAGCCTGACTTCACTCGAATAAAGAGTTTGTTGAACTCCTCCTTAGACAGCTCTGGAAAATGGGATAGCGTGGAGGAAGTTTTTGAAGTGGCTGTGTGGCACTGCCGAGAATCTGAGGGGCTGGGAAAAGCTCGGTAAATTCCTTCCACTTTACTGACAAAAAAGGCAGCTAAGTATTCACAATGGGAGGAAGAACAAATCTCAGCGGTAGCAGTTCTACAGGTAGTGAGCTCTTTCAGTGCTTTAAAAATAAGTTTAGTAGGATTGGTACTAGCACTGAACTCACGGGAGAAGTAGGAAGCCCGGGCCCTACAGATAGCTCTGTGGTACTTCTTGATGGTGGCTAGGTACAGAGCTTTCCTGACCGGATCGTATGCCTTACGCCAGATTCTTTCGGCTAATTTACAAGATTTTTTTAGAAGCCGAAGAGAGTCATCATACCAAGGGCTGGAGTGAGAGCGCTGTTGTTTGGTCAAGGTAGCAGGGATAAGCTTGTCCAAAGCATTAGTGATCCAGTTACAATAGAGATCATAACCCGATTCTACATCAGAAAAAGGGGCCAAGGGGACCTCGCTAAGAAGCTGATGGAAGTCGCTGAGTTTCAGTTTTTTCCACGGGCGCCTAAGAATGGTAGGGGTAGGGGCAACTACAAGAGGATCTTCAAGTAAGATATGGCATTCAATAAGGTGGTGATCTGTCCAGGCCATAGGTCTGGGGGGCAGAACTTTGGCCGATGTAAGGGAGGTAAAAAAAGGATCAAGAATATGACCACCAATATGTGTATTATGACGAACTAGTTGAAAAAGTTGAAGAGCCTCGAGGTCAGCACAAGTACTACTGGCCGCTGAGGGGCCCGGGGACTCAAAATGGAGATTGAGATCTCCAATTATATTGAAGTTGGCAGTTTTCAGAGCCAAAGAGCTTACTACATCGGGAAGGGCAGCTCTAAAAGCAGCATCAGGGCCCGGAGGCCGATAAATGAGTAAGCCAGAAAAGGCAAAGTGCGGATTAACAGAAACTGAGAAATAAGCACTTTCGCATCCCGCGATATCCATGATCTTCCATGTGCATGGGTATCTGGTTTTAACGGCGGCTGCGATACCACCCCCTCTGGAGTCACGATTGAGTGTGTAGATAGTATAGTCCGGAGGGAGTGCTAAATTAATGACAGCCGAAGCGTCATTGTGAAGCCAGGTCTCAGACATAAAAAGAATATCGGGAGCTTCATCAAGTAAATCATGAACATCAAGATGGTGCTTGACCAGAGATCTAACATTAAGATGGTATATCTTAAATAGTGTAGAATCAGGTGACTTACGAGGAGCAGAATGGTAAGTAGAAACCGAAGTAGATATGGGAAGCGTGAAAGTGCAGCCGGGACACCTAATAGGGCAAAGTAGCGGTGTAGGAGCCAATTATGGTGCAAGTGGGGGCCAGGAGTCCCTATTAAAATCAGGGTACAAGAAAAATAAAATGAAACAAAATAGAAAAGCGGTAAGTTAAAAAAGCGCGAAGCGCTATGCAGCAGAGTGTTGCAGCGTGTGAGTCTTAGTCACGCTGTTAGTCCAGTAGTGAGTTCTGGCAAGCAAGGCAATGATCAGCCTTAAGTAGGGCGGGCGGAGGGGCGGACCAAGGCTAGAGCGCTCGGTCCGGCGCCTCTAGACGGCGCGTCCTCACCCAAGATGGCGCCTATTAAAATACCGGCGAGCTAAGAGCCCACAGAACCCAGACCCGCAAAGTAGCGGTGTAGGAGCCAATTATGGTGCAAGTGGGGGCCAGGAGTCCCTATTAAAATCAGGGTACAAGAAAAATAAAATGAAACTGCTGCATATCATGTACCTGCTCTGTTGTTCACAATGCCCTGTTGCTGTTCTGATACTGCATTCTGCCCTCTCATGTGCTGCATATCATGTACCTGCTCTGTTGTTCACAATGCCCTGTTGCTGTTCTGATACTGCATTCTGCCCTCTCATGTGCTGCATATCATGTACCTGCTCTGTTGTTCACAATGCCCTGTTGCTGTTCTGATACTGCATTCTTCCCTCTCATGTGCTGCCTCTGATGGACCTGTTGAGTGCAATGGACTGTTGATGCACTTAGCCCCTCTCATGTGCTGCCTCTGATGGACCTGTTCAGTGCAATGGACTGTTGATGCACTTAGTCCCTCTCATGTGCTGCCTCTGATGGACCTGTTCAATGCAATGGACTGTTGATGCACTTAGCCCCTCTCATGTGCTGCCTCTGATGGACCTGTTCAGTGCAATGGACTGTTGATGCACTTAGCCCCTCTCATGTGCTGCCTCTGATGGACCTGTTCAGTGCAATGGACTGTTGATGCACTTAGCCCCTCTCATGTGCTGCCTCTGATGGACCTGTTCAGTGCAATGGACTGTTGATGCACATAGCCCCTCTCATGTGCTGCCTCTGATGGACCTGTTCAGTGCAATGGACTGTTGATGCACTTAGCCCCTCTCATGTGCTGCCTGTGATGTACCTGCTCTGTTATGGACACTGCCCTGTTGCTGTTCTGATACTGCATTGCACCCTCTCATGTGCTGCCTCTGATGAACCTGTGCCTTGCCATGGACTGTTGATGCACTTAGCCCCTCTCATGTGCTGCCTCTGATGTACCTGCTCTGTTGTCCACAATGCCCTGTTGCTGTTCTGATACTGCATTCTGCCCTCTCATGTGCTGCCTATCATGTACCTGCTCTGTTGTACCCAGTGCCCATGCTCTTGCATACTCAGAGATTGTACCCCGATTATGTTTAATAAAGCAAGTCATTCATGTGTACTGTTTTGTCATTGTCATTTATGTATGTGTACTTCGATAGTGGATATGTTTGTGCAATCTAATGTGGTTTCTCGTACATGGCACTCCCCCTCCCAACGTCACAGCCCTGCCAGGTACTCCCCTTCCGACAGTAAATGGTGTGTAGCGTACCTGCGTCGTCGTCGATGATGGTCCATGACTTGCTGGTGGAGGATCGCGAAGAGTATCGGAAAAGCATGTAGCGCTGGGTCCATGTGGGCGAGCTGCTTGTGGTGGGTATCTTAGCAATGTGTGGGTTATTCGCTGTGGGGAATCAGCCGTGTTCAGGCAGGTTGTTTTTCCGCAGCGGTTTTATGTGTGTTTTCCGCCATCTTGATTTGGGACATGGTCGGAGACGTCATTCCGTACGGCGGTGTCTCTGGATTGGTTACGTCCCCGGCGGGGTCGGGTGTAATTCCGCGGCGGTGCGTTCTCTTCCGCCGCGTACGGAGTTTTGACAGTGTTTCCCATCCTAATATGGCGGTCGGACTGTCCGCGGCAGGCGGACAGAAAAAAGGCATTTTCCGCATACTCCAGGACGGCGGTCGCACTTCCGTCCGCCATCCTAATGAGCCCCATAATCTTGGAACTTCCTAGGTGGATTTCTAGTACAAACACTAAGATTCCTGTTAGAAACGTCATCACCATCCGGTTTGCACTTTAACCACTCTCGTACTTCAGATTCACTGCATTTGGAAACACGAATGGCATTCCACCATTTACCATCAGAAAGTTTCAAAAGTTCACCCTTGATCAATAGAATCTTCCTTGGTTCAGACAGCTTGGAACTACCTGTACAATGAACAGTTCCTATGTGTACTCTTACAAACATTCCTAACTCAAACAACCAAGGTTTCTTTACAAGTTTGTCATTACGTGTTTGCTCATATGCTAATTGATAGTTTTCCACCTTTGTCCTCATGGCATCTTGATTTACAACTTTTTTCCACTTATTCCCATCCATGCAGGCACAGCTAAGGAACAAGGAACTCTTCCCGTAAGCAAACAAAAAAGTGTTTCACCTCTCACAGAGTGTGAGGTGGTCCTATAATTCCACAACATCTTCTTCACAAGACTTTTCCAACATTCTTTGTTATCTGAATGCATTCACCCAACACTCGGTTGAAGAGCTCTATTAAACCATTTCCCCTTGGGTGATAAACTGGTGTCCTAAGATGTTTGATGTCCCATTTTTTAAGAAACCCACTAAACTCATTAGATACAAATTGAGGTCCATTATCTGATAACATTTCTGCAGGACATCCATCTCTACGGAAAATCTCTTTTCAAAAATCTATTACATCACTGGTTTTGACCTGTCACACAAAAGTCACCTCAGGCCATTTAGAGAAATAATCCATCAATACAATAGCATATCTCAGAAGGACCACAAATGTCAATACATAACCTCTCACATGCATGCTTTGGCCATTTTATATGATGAATTGGAGTTTCTTGTACCACATGAGCCTTGGTACTGCATGAACATTCCAGACATTCCATTACAAATCTTTCAATTTGCCTGTCCATGCCAGGCCACCAAAAATCCTCTCTTGCTTTCTTCTTCATAGCTGTCATGCCACCATGGTCTTTATGCAATAAATTTATCAGCCTAGATCTCGTGGAGATAGGAACTACTAATTTGTCATTTCTTCTTCAAATTCCTTTTACTACAGACAAATCACACCAACTTCCTTATATTGTAACATTTCATCATGAAGTTTCCATTCTTCACTTATTGGTAAAGAATCCATTACTCTTTTCAAGACAACATCATCTGCACTGGCCTGCTTCCACTCCGATTCTTCTATACCTTGACAAACATCAACTAAATCAGCCACCACCCAATCATCATCTACCATTCTTGAATTCTTCATTGTCTACTTTTACTACTATGTGACAAACAATCAGTGTTTATATTTCTTACACCCGGTACATATTTTATAGAGAAATTTAATTCTTGTACACAATATATCCATTCTGCAATGCGATGTGTAGCCCTGCCCGCACCCACAGTGGAAAATATGTCAATCAGTAGTTTGTGATCCGTGTGTAGTTCAAAATTCGGTCCCCATACAAACGTACGAAAATGTTGCACTCCCCACCAACATGCTAATGCTTCCTTTTCTATAGTGGAGTACGTGCATTCTGCTCCTTGGAGCGTGTGTGATGCAAAAGCTACAACCCTTTCCTTCTCATCATGTATTTGCATTAACACAGCACCTAAGCCGTAGCTGCTAGCGTCAGTTACAATAATGCACTTGTCTTTAGGATTAAACGTTTTAACGCAGTAGCTTTATCAATAGCCTCTTTCACCTCATTGAAAGCACGTTGACAGTCGTCAGTCCATACAAAAGTTACATTCTTTTTCATTAATTCTCGCAAAGGAAACACGCGATCAGAAAAGTTAAAAATAAACCTTGAGTAATACTCAGCCAGTCCAAGAAATGACCTTAACTGGTCCTTATCTCTAGGAATTGGTGCCTTCTTTAAATCTTCCACCAGTTTAAGTTTAGGTTTAATTCCTTCTTGAGATAGTGTGTGGCCTAAATAATCCACCTCTGTTTGACACAATTAGCATTTTTGTAGACTTATGGTTAAACCTGCTTCTTCTAATTTGTTAAATACTATTTGCAACAATTTGTCATGCTCCAATTTATCTCTACCCCAAACTAAAACATCATCCTGAAAAACAAGCACATCGGGGATGTCTTTTAAAACTATTTGCATCACTCTTTGGAAAGCTGCCGAACCAGAGGCCAACCCAAAAGGCATTCGAACAAATTGAAAAGCTCCTTCAGGCATTATAAAAGATGTCAAGTGTTTGGATTCAGGTTGTAACAGAATTTGGTGATATGCACTTGACAAATTCAGGGTGGAGAAAAATGTACCATTATCTACACCAGCCAACATTTCATTTATATAAGACAAGGGATAATGGTCTACCCATATACACTCATTCAAGTCTCTTAAGTCTACACACATGCGGATACAGACATTGGGTTTGCTTGCAATTACAATCGGACGTAACCATTCTGATGCCTCTATTGGTTCAATAATTCCCTCTTTGCATAACCTATTCAATTCCTCCTTGAGAGATCCTCTCAGCGCTAAAGGTACATTTTGCACTTTATGTACTTTGGGAATACTCCATTTTTTGAGAATTATACGATATCTGAATTTCTTCAAGCAACCTAACTCCTTCTTAAAGAATTCAGGAAATTTGCATACCCACTCATTTTGAATATCATCTTGTGCTTCAGTAAGAAGTACCTGTGCAGGATGGTTAGGATTAAGTACAATATTTAAGGTTTTTTGTTCCCTCCATCCAAGTAAAGATTTTCCTTTCTCAACAACATACATTTTGGCTACAGTCTCCCTATCTAAATATTTAATTGTGGTAGAGAAATAACCAATCACAGGTAGTTTTTATCCACAGTATCCCACTGGATTCACATCAGCAACTAATAGTTCCTTGGAACCTAAATTCATCCAGTTCTGTCTATCAATTAAAGTAAAAGGTGAACAGGAATCAGCCCACATTGTTATCAATTTGTTATCTATATTTATGTTGCACTTCGGTGGATTATATGTTTTGTTAATGTTCCCAGAAATATCACTGACATCATTAATTACCATAACTTCGATGTCACTATCCCTAGAATTATTCACAGAATCTTCATTTATCACATTCACAACAGGTTTTGTACGGGACATATCAGCCTTGCAAACTCTTGAGAAATGGCCAATCCTTTTACATTTGTAACATCTACTCTTCGATGCAGGACAATGAATAGCATCTGCTGAATGTCTGTTGCTACCACATCTGTAGCACACTTTTTTCACATTACCAAATTTGTTTTTGTTTTCTTTTTTGCTTTCTTCTGATCCCCTATTTTTGTTTTGCTATCACTCACATCACATACCTTAGATTCAACAGAAGGTTCAACACGTGTTAATTCGTACACATACAATGACGTATTCTCTAAACGCTTAGCAATTTCAATGGACTTATCTAGAGTGGGATCCATTAAATCTAAAAGCTTCTCTTGTACCCATTTATTATTTGTAGCATTTATTAACTGATCTATAAGAATCCCTTCTCTTAACTCTCTAAATCTGCATGTAGTTGCTAACCTCCTTAAAGCTGCAACATATCACTCAATCTTTTCTCCTTGTGATTGTTTGCTAGAAAAGAATGTGTGTCTTTCCACAATAATGCTAAATTTTTTACCATAGTTCTCCTCTAACATTGCTAAGGCTATTTCGTACACATCCTCATCGCCGTCGCATCAGCATTCCTTTCTCTAGCAATTTTTCTACTGGTAACATACACGTCACCTCCAATTACCTTTAAATATGTGGAAAAGGATTCTTTCCAGTCTTCCCAGTCCATACAAGTGGAACCAGGTTCTTGCAAAAATGTGGGAAGAGGTACAATAACTTGGTTAGACATGGTTCGTGCTTCAGCTAATAATAACAAACAGTAAGTAACTGAAATGACCTAGCTAATATGACGCTCTTGAAATGCCTTGTAATATTAATATGTCCATGCAATTATCATGTGACAAACCGGTGATGTTTACCTTAAGGTAACAGGCGTGGTGGTATTTACCTTATGTAACAGGCGGTGTGCCTATCACCGATGGACACTTACGCGTAATGTCCCTGGCAAACATTGTGGTTCACAAAAATATTCACCGAGTGTATCTGTACCGTTTCCAAATGTAGCGGTACAATCGTAGCCGCAAAAAGCAAAATTCTAAACTTCAAGATGGCAGCATGCCGCAACGTGAACTCGTACAACGTGGGGTCATGCAACGTCAGCTTCAGGACTCGAAGCACAAACACTGAACAAGAACAGATCGAGAACTATGCAGTTCACAAGACGCTGTTATGAATTAAACGTGTTCACGCTCACCCGTGTGCGACGTTCCAGGTCCACGACCGTTGAAAAGTAAGTTTAATTGCTTACTAAGTTTTCTGTAAATAACTGGTAGACCTCTTCGTGAAAGAAACAATAACACAGGCTGCTGGGGGTCCTCCACACAGTTGAAACGTAATAAATATGCCAAGCCAGTCCTGATAATATCAAGCCAATGATGATTTTCCAAAAGTGCATTCAGATCAATTCGTCCACCTCTTCTTCTTCATAGGGTGTATCCCATGCTGGTCGCCATTTTTGTGAAGAAGAGAGGCACAGCCATCAATGGATGATTAGGCTTTATTCAGATAAGACCAGGAAACCCCCAACAGCCGTCCTTCTGTATAACTCCTTCTACTGACTGCTAGATTCCAACAGCTTGGACTCTAGTAGAGAAGCCTGGAGTTGCCAGGAGACCGTTGTCAGAGAAACATTCATTACATAAATCAACATGGAATACAACAGTATGCACTTCTCAACCTTTGTGTTGGACTGAAGTTGGAAAGATGAATCTGACTCTGTCCCCTGTAGATAGTTTGCATGTTGTTTGTAAGATTCGAAGGTAGTGTAGTAAATGTGACCTCTTAAACCCCCCAAATATATATTTTATATAAAGTTTGTTAGACTGCTTTTAGAATAGAATAGTAAAGTAGACCCATCAGTGGATGCATTTTCCCAAATATGTGTTGGACTGGGGTAAGAAAAGAAAATCTGACCTTGCTTAATGCATTCATTTTCCCCTCTCTTGTATCTGAATGGTGGTAACAACCTGCTCCATTCTGGCACCCCTTAAGTGCATCCAGGGCCTGAAGAAATATGTTTGCCACAATCTCATCCTGATGAAACTTCATTGTCTCCTCTTGCTGACCTGGAATATTTCCAAAATCTGGTGCATCGTTTAGAAAGCACTCACTACCACCACCCTGATTATCTTGCAGACAAACTCACCATCTCTTGTGCTCCGCAGCACACCTACAACCAGGACACCATCAGACTGCAGACTATGAGGCAAACAAAAGAAAAAAACAAGACAGCAGGCTTTTTCAATCTATGCACACAGGATCTGGATTCTCTTATCCATAAGGACCTTGAGAAGGCTACTCCAATTTAAAAGAGAGTTGAAGACTCACCTTTTTAAAGAACACTATATCACAATGCATTAACTGCCCATAACCTAGATATTTTTCCTTATCAGTGCTTGACTTTATGCATATCTTTGACACTGTAAACACTCAAATGTCTTTTAATTAGTTTAGTGCAACAGAAATACCATACGCACGTACATGGATAAAAACATACATGCATGCATGCAATTTTGCTAGACGAGAGTTACAATAGTAAACCTAACTCTCGTAATGTATGTACTTTCCACAATGTTTGATAAACTGGAGTAAGAATAGTACATTTGAACCCCCTCATCTCCACTTTGTATGTATCTTACCCAATGTTTGTAGGACAGGAGTTAGAATAGATACTTCAACTGTTTTTATTGATTATTTTTTAATGAGTTTGGATTGCATTTCCATTACTACATGTTAATCTCCACAGGAAGATTTGTAAGGTTACTTAAGCATCTGTAAAAACATATTTTCTTTAAATGATTGTAGTTCTTGTAATGGTTTTCTATTTGTTTTATACTATTATGTTATTACTATTTCTATTATTTTTTACTATTTTAACTATATATATGTACACACACACACACACACATATATATGTATGTATGTGTGTATTTCGTTAAATATGATTAATAATGGGTGAATACATAGAACATATGTTGTGATATGCTTTTTTAAAATGAGCATTAATTAAATGTTGTGTTTTCTTTTATTTTTAACATAAATAGCTAATATTACATTGTACAGTTATTTCATGGGTATGATACATTTATTTTAATTCATAATTTAATATTAAAACGTTGCTTCATTCATTCATTAATACTGTTTTTAAATTAAATTATTTGTTTAAGTTTATTAATTACTTTTTGGTATTTGTTTATGTCATATGCTTCTGTAAATATTGTCATTATAATAGTTTAAATTATAATGATGGTAATTATGATTAACTACATGTACTTACCATTATACAAATAATATTTCGGAACACAATATTTTGTGAGTCAATACTTTGTGATCTATCTTTCGCCCATAATATTTGAGTACCACAATATTGTTTTGCTCGAAATTTTGTCAAACAAATGCATGGAACACAATAACTCTTGCTGGGGTCAGTCGATGTACAAGGCTTTCTATAGCCAAGAAATCTGATTTGAGACAGAACACTCCCTTGATGGAAAAGCATGGCTGGTATTTCAATGAGGTTAAGATACTAACATAAGAATAGACATGTGAGACATCAAAATTGTCATGTTGACATATTCCGGCTTATAGTACAAAGACATAACTAGAAGCCCTGTGGAAATTAACCACTCTTGCAGCTATTACATAATACATGCCCGACCATCTAGGCAAGCATGCACACCAGACAAAAAGTAATATCTGGACGCTGATGATGAATGTAATGGGAATATGCAATGCTGAAAAACAATGGGAAATAGGAAAGAAAGCGTGCATGAGGTTCATGCAGCAGGACCATTTAGGAACACTCTAAACTCTGATTTGAACACAATCAAATTAAGTTACTTAAATTTATAACTAGCATTAAAAAATAGTAGAGTGTGGATCATGTGTTTTTACTACACATGTACATTTTCAACTTACCCTTCTCTAAGTTGTTAGCAGGCTCTCTTCCATTCTCAGAATTGAGACATTTTCTGATGACTTACACATGCAGTTCTGTCCTGGATTGTCATTAATTCTAATTCCAAGAAATAGCAGTATTTGCCCACTCCCCACATCAATGAGACATGTCATCTCCCTATTTCATTAGTAGATGTCCCTGGTGGTAAACCTTCCTCACGCAAGGTAGAATCCTTTCGCCAGGGGAAATTCATTAGCATACCAAAAGAAGCACTCTGCTCCCATTCTGGTGGCTGAGACGGTCTCTTAAGTGGGACCACTATTAATGTAAAAATGATAAATGTCATGTCTGTGACATATGTCATTATTACTGTGATGCTTCATATGGGCATTATCGGGGGTGTTATGCAGTCTCAGCAATGTAATTAGTCATTGGGCAGGATTGTTGTTTCCTTATTCATGGTCTATAGGACCCCTCAATTGGTACACAAGCACAACCCGTAGAAGGTGCTTGCATCTGCTATGCCATGCAGTAGCAGCCATCTGTCTCAGTATCTGGTGAACATATGCAGCATGCTTAATCCAACATTCCGAAGTATCACAGTTCACTAATTCATTCAGACATTGGAATACAAGGGTTCACAGGCCTTTTGCAATTTACTGCAGCTCTTCATGTTCAATACAGAAAAGAGAAAAATAAACCTAATAGGCATTCACTTGGTCAAGTTAATGGCACAATCGTATTATTAGAACAAGTCATTTTTGAGCAGTGGTAAGCAGTATGCACCTATGGAGTATGGGTTCACTGCCACAGCAGTAGCATTTACTATACTGTACTGAGTGGTGTTCATTTTGAATGTTCAAACTAGGGGGCATATTTCCAAGCCTCTATTGCCACCACAAAGTCACTTTTAGCGATGTTGTGGTGGCGTTATGGACTTCACCTTATTTATAATGTGGCGTTAAGCCACTGGCTTAACGATGCCTTGTAAATAAGACACCCTATCACACTGTCCTTAGTGTGAAAGGGGAGGGCAAAGGGTGCCATTGATTTTGACTCTGCCCCCTGTTTACAAGGATGGCGTAAATAGGAAGCAGTGCCAAAATTAAGACCAGGGAAAACCTGGTCTTCAACAGGCACAATGGAGAAGAATGCTTAATTTTCCTCTTTTTTGCTGTTTCCATGTGTGCTGCGTTGTGCAGCACACATAGAAATAGCAAAATTCCATTGATTTTCTATGTGCAGGAAGGTGACCCTTCCTGTACATAAACAGTAAAAAAAAGAAAACAATATTTATCAACTACTATGTGCAAGGGTGCCTGAATTGGCACTAGGCTGGTAAGTTTAGTGCCAGCGCAGGGAGAAACGCAGGTCTGCACCATATTGTTGAAAATATGGTACAGCCCTGCGTTTCTGAAGTGGTGGAGTGCAGCGTTAAGCTAAGGAGGCTAACGCCATCCTACACCACTTCGTTGTAAATATGCCCCTAGATTTGTTAACGTTCTGTGCTTTGTATCCTGCCACAGCAGATAGTTGCATCTTATTTACCTTTCATTGGAAACTCAAGTTTGGAGATTTTATTGTTGCTTTTGAACATCTAAAAAACTTCAGCCAGTGCAAGAAATTCATTAGCTTCTCATCCTTCTCATCCTTTTCAGGCGTTTTTAGTTAGATATTGAATGGGGATGTTTTCTACCCACACTTATAGGACTATTATTTAACTTTTTAAACCAAAAGAGTATGATTGAGAGAAGAAGCTGGAAGTCGATGTCCTCTACTCCACTTTTGTACTACAAACAGAGAAAAAATGCCTATCTTTTGCTATGTGTATGACATATACATTGTAAACAGTAGTGTTTCTTGCATTTTTGTGCACAATGGAATATTTAATAAAATGAAGTACTGACACTTCCTGACGTTCCTCAAAGGGCATTACATGTTGAAAAGTAATTGTGTCTTGTTCTACAAGGGCATTGCTTCTCCCATTGATTGACATGTTTCTAAAAAGACAGCACTTCTCTGCAGAGGCCCGACCTTCCCCAAAAACACATCCCGTGCACTTCCCACACTAAAGCGAAATGCAAAAGTATGGTGACTCACATTTTGTTTTGCACATTTGCTTCGTCCTAACCATGGGCCAATGCTGCCACTTCCTAATTCTCCTAACATTTACAAACCTTAACTTGTAAAGCCCATTTCTGTGTTGCATTTCGGAGAACACCAGACTTGCTTAAGGACGGAACAATACGACATATTGGGGAACTTTATCAAATGTAAATTTGTGATCTGTGGGTCTATTTTTGAAGTAATAAGGTTTGCTCTGAAGAAAGTTAAAAGACACTAAACTGAATTGTCGACCTCTCGCACAACAACTATCCACTTCCAGAGCATTCCATAATCTTCTTCCAAGCATAGCACTCCTACAATAGCAGGAGAACTCTCAAGGGCAGAACGGTGACAAGAGTAATGGCTCTTCTCCGGGGACTAAAGATCCCTTGCCCTATTCCCGGTGCTGTTGCAGTTCCATGTCTACAATGGTGCTTCCATCTTGACACACGAAGGGCATGGAGGTGAAGCAATGAACACAACTCATCATCGACACTGTGAAAAAAGGCAAATTCGTGACAATGTTGGGAAGTTTCAAATACCAGTGTTTCATGAAAGGTACACTCCTTAAACAATAGGTCGACTACTGACTCATTGCTAGCACCAATATAATAACTCAACGATAATGACAATTTGGTCTGCTCTGAAATGGCTAGCTGGTGTGTTCATTGCATATTGCAGACAGATAAAGGAAAATTCCACAACTCAGTATGTCTCAGCAATTGGTTTAAATGCTACACCATATATGGGCTTATGTAGAAAGATCTGACCGCTTCCAGAATGAAAAAAAGTAGAACGAACCTCTGATTACAAAATCCGAAAACATGGAGCTAGTGCTAAGAAAAAAATAAAGAACCATCTAAAAAAGCAAGGACAATGCCAGCATACCATGACAGGGTCCTTGTCACAGAAAACCACACACACACACTCTTTCATACCTATCAAAATGATGACCGACTATTGACCGTAATGAGGTGTGTTTACTATATCAACTCCACCCATGCTTTGATGACGGTCTATGTTATAAAATGGACAGAGGCAAATATAACTTCATTTTAGTTTTTTGATACACTCACTCGAAAGTACCGAAACACACTATGGGGGCCAGCTTCATAATACACCTGTTCTCACAAAGATAGTGTTTGTCTGGTTCTGTCAACCATACACACATGCATCAGCACACTCAGAACTAGAGGTATAATGAACACCTAGCCTAGACTTAAGTACATCCTGATTGGTGCCAATCAAGTACAATTAAAACCATTCCTTTTTTTGTTTAACTCTGCTTTATTGACTTTTTAAATTTACATATTTCAGGAAAGTCAGCATTTTTTCTGGAGCCATCTATACATTGGGGCTCCTACCAACATTTGAAACACACTACTGTTACGTGAAGTTGAAGCATTCAATGTATACATATAGTATCCTATGCTCAGGATAAAGTTTGACTCTAGTGTTCTGGTCATTTCACAACTGATCGAGGTTACAGTTCAATAACAGCATGGTTCCATTAGTTCACCATATAAAGTCCTTCAGATCAGTCAGTATGGTCTTCTAAACAGATGTTATGTATTAAGAACAATCAAAATCAGCAACCACTGCATTAACCGGTATTAACATGAATATCTCCCACAGAACCGGGATGTTACTTTTTTGGCTGGAATTCGGCGGAAGTGGTATAGTAGGTAAACGGTCCATTCGAAGTGTACGTCGGGCTTGTGCATGTGTGTAATAACTCACCAATTGCGTGCCAATATGTTGTAGCTTGTGGCAGCTCCACAGCATGTGTATCAGCCCAGCCCCTGGTTCAGCACATCTAGGACATACTGCATCTGTGCGGTGGAAGTGCCTGTTTATCATCTCACGGCGTGAGGTATGTCCTGTGGACAATGAACAGTTGAATTTGTCTGAATCTCATGTTTCTGGGTATACATACTGGACTCTTCAATATCTTTACCCACTCTCTGTCCTCCAGCGGTCGCCCTAGATCTAGTTCCCATTTGCGGCGAAGGGGGTCCAGACGTATCGCTGCATGCATACAGAATGACGCCGCAAACCAGCGAACCAAATGTCTACCTCACCCCATGACATGGAGGTACTGTATGGTGAGATGTTGGCTTGGTTCTGTGTTCGTGTTACCCCATTTAGCAGTCAGTTTCGCAATCAGTGAGCGATGCATTAGGAACTGCCGCGGCGGTAATACCTCATCTTCGACCACGGACTTATATGATATAAGTGCACCATCCTGGTACAGGTCTCCCAGAGTCTGTATGTCTGCTTCTCGCCATTCCGTGAGTGCAAAAGATGTGAGCACCCCGGGTCCGCTAGGGGAACCCTCCAAGGTTATTAACTGTGCTTAGGGGGTCAGAGCTCTGGTGAGATATAGGCTCCTGCGAAAGCATTTGTACGCCACTGCCAGTAGAAGCAGTGTCGGTGGTGTGGCTTTAGTGGCTGGGTGAAAGAGTCTGATTATCTGCCCCAGGGAGTATGGAGATAGTGTGGATGTCGTGTCATCATGGCTCCTGTCCGCAAGCCAGCAGGCTATCTACTGCAGCTGTGCAGCCAAGTGCTATTGCTCAAAACAAGGTGCAGCATGCCACCTTGGTCTGTGGGCAAATACAGTTTTGTTAGTGCCGATCTGTGTCGGGTATTACCCCAAAGAAAGTCTCTGAGGAGTTTAGTGAGTGTGGCAAAGAAGGCCGCAGGGATATATATAGGTAAGTTAGCAAAGTACTACAGGAGTCTAGGGAGGATTACCATCTTGTACAATGCTACCCTGCCAGTCACAATTAGCGGCAATGTATTTCAAAAACATACCTGCAACCTGATTGCAGTTAAGGCCTTTCCCACGTTTCCGTCAAATAGGTCTGTCGGCTGATGGTATATCTGGATTCCCAGGTACCGGAAGGTGCCCTCTCTCCACTGCACTCTTGCACCGTTATGGGTGTATCCTGGGTCTTGGTTCCCCTCCCCAAACGCATAAATACAGGATTTTCTGGCATTCACACGAAGTCCCGAGACGGCAGCAAAGCCGTGCAGAGTGTGAGCCAGCTGAGCCACTATGGTTATATCTCTCACGTAGAGCAATAGGTCATCCGCATATAGCGACACTTGGTGCATTGCATCTCCTAGGGGTATGCCATCCCCAGTGTCACACACAATGCCGCCGCTAGGGGTTCGATCGCCAATGCAAACAGGAGGGGCCACAGTGGGCACCCCTGGCTGGTACCCCTACATATTGGTATGGCATCAGAGATGTGTGGCCCCAACCTTACCCGAACTGTGGGATTCTTGTATAGGAGGTCAACCATCTGCAGAAATCCCAGACCCAGCTCATATCTCAGCAGCACTGCCGACAAGTAGCTCCACTCCAAGCATTCAAATGCTTTTTCCAGGTCAAGTATGAGGCATCCCGCTCTGGCCACGCATGCACGCTTTCTGACACCACCTTAAAGAACCGTTGCAAGTTCAGTGACGTGCTCTGCTTGGGCACAAACCCATTTTGGTCGCTGTGGACCAGTTCGAGGACCACCAATGCAAATCGTTCTGCTGGCACTTTAGCAAGTATCTTATAATCCGTGTTGAGTAGCGCCAGGGGCCTATAAGATCCCAGGGCTTTGGGGCCTCTGCCTGGTTTTAGCAGGGACACCAGATGCGCCTCATGCATCGAGGGGGGTTAAGTGCATTTCTCCAGTGCCGTTGTGTAGAGTGTGTGCAGGTGTGGCACCAAAGATTCCCGGTAAGCCTTGTAGTATTCAGCAGGCAGGCCTTCCGTCCCCGGTGTTTTCCCGATGCCATGGACCCAATCGCCTCCCCAATTTCTTCCAGGGTGAGGGGGCTGTTAATTGTCTCCTGGTGTGCTTCTGAGGCTGTGGGCAATTGGACAGGCCCTAGAAATCTCTCCCGATTTGATCTGAGCAGCGGACCCTGGATTGGTATAGTTGTGTGTAGTGATCTGTCATTACCTTGTGGATCTCTCACTGCATGTACACTAGGGTGCCCTCCGATGTGAGTATAGCTCCAATCGGGGCATGGTTATTCTCTAGCTTTAGTAGCCAGGCGAATAGGCGGCCTGCTATATCCGCTGTGGCATGTGTACATGCTGTGTGAGCTGTGTAGTTATGACATCGCATGCGCTCCAGAAGTTCCCCATGTTATGCCCGAAGGCTTTCCAGATGACCCGAATGTCTGCCTCCTCCCTACCCTTCGCATTCATATCATAGCAGCTGGGATTCCAGGCGGGTGAGTGAGATTGCTAGCTGCTTACTTATGTTCCATGTGTCTCCTAGACAGTGACCCCTAACTTCCGTTTTAGGAGCGTCCCAATCCACCAGCGCATTTCTTGCTGTACCTTAGTTGAGGTCGAAGTATGTAAGGATAGCCATCCCTAGCGATGAGTGGAATTCGGGGTCTGCCAGCGCAGCTGGTTGGAGATGCCATGTGGGTATGAGAGGCTGATCAGCTTCCCAGCTGAGCTGGAACCACAAAGGGTTATGATGGGAATGTGGCACACCCTAGGTATTCCGATTTCTCTGCTAGTGGGAGCAGGGATTGGGAACCCACCTCTCTATCTAGTCGTACATGTAAGTCGGGCATTGCGGAATAATAGGAGTAAATACGTTCTTATGATGAAGAACACGCCACATGTCTATTAATGCCCAGTGTGAGAGCCAGTTTGTGAGCGTTTGTACATTTGACACAGCTGATGTCCTGTGGAGAGGGGGAAGGACCTGTGCACGTGGACATCAAGCACCGAGTTGAAATCCCCACCCAGCAACCAGGGGAACCCAGTGTAAGGGGTCAGCACCAGTGACGACCTTGTTAGGAATGATGGCTGGTCCACATTCGGGGCGTATATCGAACCCAGCAATATGGGTTGACCATTAAGTGTCCCATGTACTAAGGTGTATCTGCCTTCGGGATCGATTACCACATCTGTACAAACGAACGGGATGCCCGCTCTCACCCAGATTAATGTGCCCTTCGCATGCGCTGAATATACCGTGCCATGTACCTGCCCTCTCCAGCGCCTGCGCAGTCTATCCAGTACTGGCTGCGTCATGTGCTTTTCCTGGAGTAGGGCAATTCCGACCGAGTGTCTCTGGAGATAAGCGAATATGGAATAGCGTTGTGTGGGCGTGTGCATGCCGCGTATGTTCCATGTAATTATGTTAGCTCGTACCGTGCCATTACTAAAGTATTTAGGTGACGGGGCATCAGGGATGGGGCACGTCTTGGTGTGTGTGAAACATGGGCAGGCATGAGTGCACTGGTCTGCTGAAACGAAAACGTTAACGTAACTGTGACCAACATAACACTTGGAGCAAACTTTGCGGGGTTGTCCGTCCAAACTTCCTAAACTAGGTCAGTGTGTTTCCTGATGGGGTGCGCGCACAGGTAACATTCTGATGTGACCGTCCCTCCCTTCCCCCTGCGTATGTGGTGCACCAACCAGGTGTTCATTTAGGTCAGTCTGTGTGGCAAGCAGAGTTCAGGGTTAAGCACTGTCGTGCGATTACTCACTTCCGGTGATAGGTTGTGTGAAGACGCTAGCGCCGTGGTCCCCTAACCAACGCCTAATGGGGTGCGTGCAATTGTTAACATAGTATACCCACCCTCACCCCCAGCACAACATAAGTACACACATGCCAGCAAACAATATACTACTTGCGTGAGTAGTCAGTGACAGAGTTCAGCAGGGCAGTGTTCTATACAATGATGCCATCAGCAGTCTGTGGGTGACCTCCGGCATCCTCAGATAGTTCAGTGATGGTGATGAGGAGCCACTGACCACCTCTGTGTCCTGACTGAAGAATTCCAAGCGCTCTTTAGTGTGTGGAGTTCCGAAGGTCGAGACCACTTCCAGTACATTCTGTCGCTCCATTTGTATTTTCTCTGGGCTCCAGTTCCTGATATTGCATTTTGTGACTTCCGGCGTCGCCCTCATCGTCTGTACCTCCTGTTTGTCAAAGTGTCGCCGTCTTGATCCGATGGTCTTGTTCCCGTCCACAGCCCCGACTCTTGCAACCAGTCCCATGCCTCCGCAGGAGAGTCAAAGAAGCAGGTCCCTCCTTTCGCAACCACTCTCAACCTGGCAGGATATAACAGCGAGTATGGTAGTGCTAGTTCTCGGAGATGGCGCTTCACTGCCATGTAGTTACTTCTGCAGCAGTGTACAAGGGCAGTGTAGTCGGGGAAGAGCATGACCCGACTGCCACCCACTATGAGGCTTTCCAGCGTTCGCGTTTCGCGTAGCACCGCATCCCTGTCCCTGTAGTTGAGGAGTTTGAAAAATGAATGGGCGTGGTCCGGCTCCTGGCTGGGGCTTCTGTGCTGGCACACGATCGGCTCTTTCTACTGCAAACTGTTCTGACAGTGTTCCCTGGGGCAGGAGGTCGCGCAGCCAGCGTTCTGTGTATAGTTCTGGGTCACTTCCTTCCTCTCCCTCAGGCAAGCCCACTGGCAAGCCCACCACCCAAATGTTGTTACGTCGGAAGCAACATTCCGCATCTTCTGGTCTGTCCTCCAGGGCATGTATATGATCAATCATATCTTACAGTGCGGCAGCCTGACTGTAAGTGACAGGTTGAAGTTTTTTGAGCATTTGGTCCTTGGCAGTAACTTTTTAAAAAAGTTTGCGGTGATCAGTGTGCAGGAGCGTGAAGTCCGAGGCAGCCTTATCAATCCTGGTTTTCAGAGATAATAACAAACAGATACCCATGCACACTCCAGAAATATAAAAAAGGGTGTAAAGTCAGTGTGGACCCGAGAACGTTTTGGAGACAAAAAGCATGGAAATTCATACAGCAATAATTATAATTATGAGACAATTTCGTCGTTGATGTGTAGTGTCTTTTAATGTTCATACAGCACAGTCTGCCTGCGACTCTTCAGGGCTGTACGAGAAAGAATGGAAGTAGAAAGGTCGCTCTGACGGTGATACTTCCGACCCGACAGGGCTCAGGACCGTAGGAAAGCTTCTGTATAAAAAGTTGTAATCCAGCAGGAAATATCCTTTATGGGTATATCGGTAAATTGTGGTAACGGTGCACTACAGGTCAAATGTTTCAAGGCGAGGTAACCTCACTCGGTTTACATACGAGAGGATGTTCCTTACGGACGCACCCGTCCCAAGCCACATACCCTCGCCTTGAAACATTTTTTAATTTCCCTTAACTTGACGGGATTTCTCTGTACTAATACATACCATTATACACGAGACCGTGTATAATGATCGGCATGTCCTCTCCATGTCTGAACATTAAAAGACACTACACATCAATGACGAAATTGTCTCATAATTATAAATATTGCTGTATGAATTTCCATGCTTTTTGTCTCCACAACGTTCTCGGTCCACACTGACTTTACACCCTTTTTTATATTTCTGGAGTGTGCATGGGTATCTGTTTGTTATTATAGACGTTATGTTAGCCTTGGTTAGCACCACATTGGGGGGTTACAAGGTTTATACCCCCACCCTTCTTGCACCTCAACCACACTGAGATTCACTACCCCTCTGAGGAATTAGCGTTTATATATAGCAGTGCGCTCTTCACCTAAGATAGAAAAACCTTCTCTTTGATCCCTAGAAACTGGTTTTCAGAGATGTTCTTGTATGCTACAATGCAGCTCCAATTTTCTCCACTGCTGCGAGCACTGAGTCCATGTTGGTTGCCAGGGCAGTGGCCGTCAGCTCCATCTCCCCCTCGTCTCTCATGCGTGAAGGATCAAGGCTGCCCGCGTGTTGCGGCCCATGCTGTATCTTGGCACGCATACTGCCCATCACAAGTTGTTGCACCGTGGGCATTCATAGCTAATAACTGGTGGGGCTGGTGCGTTTGTGGTATGGCCAATTCGGGAGTTCAGGATAGATGTCTGACCGCTTCACAGATATGGGTCACTTAAGCGATGTGTTTAGGCTGAGACACTAGCGACTGCCCCATCATGCATGGCTATTTGGGCATGAGAGCGGACGCCGTGGGGTACAGACAGTCTCTATCTTATCAGCCTCCCGGCAGTACAGGATGTCTGGGCCTCTAGTAGGATGACAGCCGGCAGCAACCCTCAGCGCTAGGGTCCTTGATTGTAGTGGTACTCCTATGAAGCGTGGTAGTGTTGCTTGGGGGAGTCCGTTTTTTCACGCTATCTCCGCCCGCACTTTACGTAACGCGTCTGCGCCCTTCTGCAGCTCTTCTAGCTTGATGGAACTGCTGGTGCGGATCTTAAGGACCACCTTTATTGGGACTTTGGCGGCTGCAGGGTGTCCCCTTCTCCACTAGTGTATTCTCTATTTGGGGTGCCTCCAGAGCTTCATCCGTGCCTCTCTTCATCAAGGTTTTTGATAGACCTATGGCTGTGCGGTTAGGATCTGCTGCCTGCTGAGGACTGTGAAAGACTAATCAGGCGCTGCAGAGAAGCCAGCAACATGCCTGGTGTGTTCCCAATTCAAGGGTCAGAGTGTGTGTCGTAGGCCGCGCACCGGAGGCGGTGTTTCACATGGTGTGGCGACTCATCCCCACAGGCGGGTCACGTCGCAGCGGCACTTTATCGGCGGATCAGCAATGACTGAGGGGGGCATCTCTTTCCGTATGCTCTGACAAGGCAGGTCTCCCCAAACACCTCTTCCCCAGTGTACGTCGTCTGTCTGGCCGGTACGACGGCAGCAGGATTCTCGGGCCCAGCTTCAGGTACCCTCACTCACCAGCTCACCGCCACCATGTCACACGCCCGACAGTAGGCCCAGGCATCCACAAGTCGCCTCCAGCCACAGCGATTGGTGCGACTCTGCTGGGGGTTCTCCACACTGTGTTTACCCCAGCATGCAGTCTGCAGCCCCCACAGCGGGCCGCTGCCCCCTCGTCTCTTTACTGCAGCCTTCGCTACAATGCCTCACTGCCTAGGAGCCTCCGGGGCAGGGCGGCACCAGTGCACGCTGTGCAGCCGCCGGTTGGGTCAGTCACCGCGCAGCAGCACAAACTAGCACTGCAGGGACTGCTACTCTCCTCCCGGGGGCCGCCCACACTCCTCACCTGGAAGTCCGCTACAGGGCTCGGCTCTTCAGTAGTTCATCGGTCTACGGGGCCCGCATCACCGCAATCCACCCCCACAGGCAGCTCCGTTGAATGGCACCACCCCTGCGGCGTAATGGCAATTGTGTCCTTTTGACGCACGGTCATGGGATTCGTGGGAGAAGCCAGTTGTGCCCCCACTCCGATAGTTTTCCATCACAGTGGCAGTCCCTGTCCCAGTGCAGGTGGCTGCCTTCCGCTGCTGATCGTTGCTGCGCGGCCTCACGTCGTGCAGGTCATGTCTGTCTCCATGTCGGTAGCTGTGGCCACGGCGGTCGAAACGGCTAGGTGAAGGGTTCCCTGGCTTCAGCAACTTTCTGACTGTCTGGCTCCACTTGTTACTGGTGTGGATGGCTCACTGCAAGGATAATTTTGCCGGATTAGAGGGGATATCAGCCGAAGCGCTAGGGATTCGCATCCGCCATGTTGGCTGGCTAGCCACGCCCCCGTACAATTAAAACCATTCTTGTGGCTGTTACAACAATGTATATACTTATTATCTGTCACCTAATGACCAAGAACCCCCAGGAGATTAGACAGTACTAAACAGCAGATCTTGCCAGCCACACACAAAGCTGAAAACCTGTTGATCCTCATCCTAAGAACTACATCTAAATTGGATTGAAGTACCTTGAAAGCTTTAAATATCTCAGCTGCTCAGTGGAACTATACTGGCCACATACAAGCTAATCCACCTTCATTTTGCATTGTCTTGTTTCTATCATGTGAATGTCATTTCTTCTGTTGAAGTTAAATTAGGGGGAGGGGGACTGGCAGGTTAAATTCAGGATTCTAAAATGGAGGTTGCCATGATTTCACAATGGAAACATAAACAAGTGAAATGTGTGCATGCAGAGTTCCTCTCCTCTATGTATTTTTGCTTTCACAAAAAGAGTGTAAGTAGGGCACTGGGCCAATACATTTTTTCCAACAGTACTAGCCAAGTTGTACCTCGAACTCACGAGTGCCAAGGTACCCCCAAATTGGTGGAGCCACGCCTATGGCGGTTGTGTCAGACAATCCTGTGAGGTTGGGGGAGGCGGCATATGACGCTACTGCCGCCACCCAATATTGGCATCGGGGACTGTGTCTCAGGCGTGCAGTGACCCAGAAGTAGTCTAATCACTTCCGGGTTACGTCCGTTCTAGTTCGCGTCGGGACCCGTCGATAAGTGGGGCATCGGAGTGGTGAAGCAGTTTTTTTTGCCCACCACTCCGCCAACAAGATGCTGCTGGTACCAAGTCTGTAGTACCAGAACTACATTTTCTTTGTTTGTCTGATCTTCTCTTTTTTTCCCCACTGCAGGAAAGTGTCAGGAAGTTGTCTTCACAGTGTCTGCACACCCGCTGCACTCTGCATTTTCATGATTAAGCCCAGCTGATTCATCTGGCTATAACGCTGGGAGCCTCACAGGCTTGAGTTGTTACTTGCCTGACCTGTGGTGCACGGGCACAATAAGGTAGCTCCGGCTCCTTTGTTTTGACACTGCTGGTTGGTTTGAAGAGGCCGTTTTTTCTCTGTGCTGCATTGTGGGGTGGCAGATGTATTTTTTCTTTGGCTACAGGGACAGCCTAGGTTTAGTGGCTGGAGAGTGGTAATGTGTTTTCATTTCCTACTCAGGTGCATTGTAGAGGGCACGGTTAGAGTACAGAAAGGTGTATGGAAGTGCTTTTAGAAGCTTTGATGGTCAGGATGAATCATACCCTGGTGGCGTTAATGGACTGCCCTCCTGCAGAGGGACAGGGGGTGTCAAGGGTGTCAGGGAAAAGGCCCAGGTGAGCGGGAGTGGCCCCTAAGGCAGTATTCCCCCCTTTACCGAAAAGAGCTAGGGGGCAGTCTAATAGGAATGGGGTAGAGAGGACCAAGGCACGTCCCAGGAAGGAGGTAGCTGGTCCCTCTGGGCAGAGTAAGAGGGTGTCAGTAGAGTCAGCTGCAAGGGGCATGCCCTTGGGGCTGTGTGCCCCGGGACCAGTGTTGGCGCAGGGTAAGGTGACAGTCGTGATGGGTCCAGTGGCTTGGTGAGATTGTGCAGAGTGTCAATAGTTGTTTGGCGGTGGGGGGACTCAAGCGGGTGCCCTCAACCAGACAGATTTAGTGACCAATATGGCCATTGTTCTGCCATGGCTTTCAAGGTTTGGGATATTATCTGCCCCTAATTGGGGGAAGAGGGGCTCTTGCCACAGAGAGCGATTATCTGGAAAAGCCCAGTAGATTGGTTGCAGACCTTGAGGATTCTGGGACGCAAGTGACGCAAGCGGGCTGTGCTGCTTTGGCAGGATTACCAGGCACTGCACTAGGACTCTTAGTGGAGAATCGGTTCACTGGTGTTACTTGGACAGTGACCCAGGGGCCATAAATAATGGCAAGACCCTTTTGGAAGGTGTGCAGGGTGGTATAGCAGTGATGGGATCAGTTCCAAAGGCAACGGACCCTCCGAATGCAGGTAAGACAGCTCTGTTTCCAAGTTTAGGTTTAGGGCAAAGTGGTGCCAGGAGTGTGCTCATTCGAGGGACTGTGTCCACTGGCCACACAAAAAGAGGATGGAGGAAATGTTAGTGAACTGGATAAAAGGATTCTCCATTCCTGGCTGAGTGTTTTAATAACTTGGGTAGGCAGTCGGGGTTCTGCCAGAACAGGATTGCATGTGTGGACGATAAATATGGTGGTATAGGATGGAAGGATTATGACAGAGATTTCAGTAGAGTTAAGGCAACTAGCCCCACTTTGGAATGGGATCAGGTTGATGAATCCTATGGCTGTGCCACATGAAGCATCAGCACCCCGACGCTGCTCCCAGTCTGCCCTTTTGCTCAGGTTCCTTTAGCAGCCGGGAAGGAACGGGGGCAAGGGGACATATTGAGATTTCAACAAGCGTTCCTGTTCCTGTTCCTGTGCATGCAAGTTCAAGCACACCAGATCCTTCTGCGGCTTGTCCTCCCATCCTGAGACAAAGTGTTTCTGGAAGTCCAAGGATAAAGGGGGCAAAAACAGGATTGATGATCCACTCTTAGTCAAGGCTCTCTGCCCGGTTAATTGGATGGCAATGGTCCCATGGCTTAATGTGTACAATAACCCTGTAGCAGCCCAGGGCTTGTTAGAAGTTTTAGAGAGGTTTCCTGAATACCAATCCTGGCATGTGTGGGCGTGTGCTACTGCAAGAACTAGCAATCTCTGAGGTCCAACCGGAAGGTACCTGAGGTGAAAATTGTCAAGTATGTGGGCCAGGGGGAGTGGCCGGCCCATTTGATTCAGTACCTCTGGAAGGCTTTGTCTGCTCTCGATTAGGGGTTGTCAATAAAGATCCAGGGGAGTTTAGATGAATAAATAACCTTTCTACTCCAAGTGGTCAGTCGATAAAGGAAGCGATTGCTGGGACCTTATGTTCTATCAAGTATGCTTCTTTGGACCAGGCGATTGTGATGCTCCAAGAGATGGGGCCGGGCAGTCTCCTAGCAAGGCCAGACATAGGGCCAGCCTTCCACCTATTCCCTGTGCACTCACAGGATTTTCACCTGCTATGTTCCAGATTGAGGGAGCATATCATAATAATAAATGCATGCGTGTGGGTTGCTCGCTTTCCTGCTCCTACTTCAAGAAGTACTGTTTGTTCCTCAAGTGGGCTTTCTGGCAGAGGACAGGTCACCGGTGGGTCTTGCATTATCTGGATAATTTCCTCTTCTTGGGTTTTCCTGGTCTGCAGGAATACAGAAATGTGTTCCAGTCTTTCTGATGAGGGAGTTTGGGGTTCCCTTAGCAAGAAGCAAAATTGTGCGTCCTGCAGTGGTCATTGAGTTCCTTGGGGTTGAATTAGACTCAGAGGCTGGTGTGTCACTGCTCCCCATAGAAAAGGTTTCTGACTTTGCCCAGGCCTTGCATGATTGTTTGGGTGCCAATAAGGTCACTTTATGTCAGTTGTAGAAGGTGGATGGGCAGCTGAATTTTGCTTTAAGGACCATTTCCATGCGCCGCCCATTCTCGCTTAGCCTGAGAGAGAAGCAACATCACACCAGGTTGTCAAGCAAGGTTCAGCAGAGCATTTGCATTTGGCTGGCATTTCTGTTGGACTTCAATGGCACGGTGGTGTGCCTTAACACTGCCGGGCCTAGCGAGGAGCTAGGCCTCTTCACGGACTCTGTGTACAGTGAAGGTTTTGGTGCCATTTTGTGCCCGGCCTGGTGTACGCAATGCAGGCCCGCTGCCTGGGTGGTGTCTGGGCTGGTCACCAACATTGGTTTCCTTTAGCTCTTTCCCATCCTGGTGGCATTGTCCATTTGGCCAGACCAGTTCCACAACCAGTTGGTCATATTTTGGTCAGACAACATGACGATGATCTCTTGCATTAATCAACTAGCAGCCAAATGTAAGATGATACTCAAGCTATTGAAGGAGAATGTGCTACAATCCTTGAAACTACGGGGTCGATTAGGACTTTGTCCGTCTGCCATCCTGTCGTGGCAAGGGACCGTCTGCCATAATGCCGGAGGTCCCGTGCGTTGAATTAGGATGCACCCGCCACAGTGGCGGGTGCATCCCGCATTTTTTCAGCCCGTTGCAGTGCTAAAAATGCATGCTGTGCGTTTCAAAGCACAACATGATAGGTACCCCCCATGTGCACCCCCGAACCCCCCTTCACCCTGGGGTCCCGCAACGGGCCCCCAAAGCAAAGACCGTATGCCACAGAAAGGCATTTCCCAAAGCCCATCCTAATATGGCTGGCCACCATATTAGACCTTTTCCGCCACGGTCGCAAGGCGACCGCGGCGGAAAAGCGGCGGACAGTCTTCCCGTCCGCCGCGGACCCCCCAGCCATCCTAATGTGGCGGGGGGTCATTTCAGTGAGGATGGCAGACGGATTACCCCCACTGGGTCGGCGGTGGCCACCGCCAGCCCAGCGGGGGCAATCCGTCCGCCATCCTAATCAACCCCTTTATGTATTGTTTAGGGCCAAGCATGTACCAGGTGTGTTGAACAATGCTGTTAATGCTGTACCTCATTTCAAGAGCAGGTTTTCTGATCTTACCACCCATAAGCAACGGATGGCCTGCCACCGTTTCCGGATCTGTGGCAGCTTGGTGCCCAAGCCTACTGCACCTCATTGTTATGTTTCATATAAGTACCATAATATAGGCCTGGGTAACATCATACTCTTTCACCTACATTACCTCCCCTACACTACATGGTAATGAGCTTTTTAAGATTGAACCTTTACCTAGTTCTACTTCTGGGCGCAGAAGCAGGGCTTCCCTGAGCAATAGCATTCTATGACTTTATCTTTAGACTGACACAGTATGAATGAATATTCATAAGGGTTCTTGGAAACCAGACAGGGGCTATATCCACCTGCATAATATCTACGTACAAGTTCATCCCATACATCATCCTCAAACCCAACAATGGCTAAATACAAGAGACACAGGACAAAGGAACCCTAGATACTTTTCTGTATAAATACAGCACCTCTTGCTAGTATTAGTTAGAGGGAACCGAGACTTCTTTTTTAAATTTATTTTTCTTTCATACCCAAATACCATTGTATACAGGAATAAATATCATCAGCTCAGATCATAGATTGATTGTTTCAATTCTAATAAAAAGGAGCACCACATATAAGCTAATCCAAAATAGGAACAATAGCTAGAAGGACATGTATACAGTTTTGGAATTAAAGAGTTAAAACCAAGCTTAAAAGAAAAACATTGCAATTCATTCTTACAGCCTAATTCTAGTGGGGTTGTGCAAAAATACAAATACAAATACCTCGCTTAGGAAGAGAAGCCCCACTAATGAACGGATCCAGTATAAGAGTGATTACTGAAACATAGCATATACAGTTTGAAACTTGAAGGTTAAAACCAGGCAAAAAAACATTACAATTCAATATTATTGGGCATAAGACCCTTGCAACCCTATTCTTCCAACACAACGGAAGGATATCGATCGAAAAGCCTGCCATCACCACACTTGATCTCCTACCCCCTTTGTTAAAATCCCCTGGCTTCTCTGTTCCATTCTGAAACATATGCCCAGATTTTCACCCCACGAATTCTGGCCTGCCTGCCCTTGCATGCATACAGAGCCGTATCTTGATGATATATTTCAAGAAGCCTAGCTAGCCACATCTGGAAGTTAGGTGGCTCTAGATCCTTCCTTCTAGCAGCTAGCATTATCCTAAATATTGCTGTAACACCAATAATACAGTATTCCTGTGCGGTATTAGGCCCCAAAGAGCTATTATATCCCAGAAGCAGCAGGGTAGGGCTCAATTTAATCCTAGAGCCAAACAGACTTTCCCAGAAGCAAAGCAACCCATTCTTTAAAAGAGACCATTAAGCATGAGCGGTAAATCCGTTACGCCCACGGATTTTTCGGATTTTTGGGGAATCCGCAATCCGCGTATTTTACGGATTTCCCACAAAATCCGAAAAAAAAAATCCGCGGACGTAACGGGTTCAAAAGTTGAACCCCCACTTATGTAACTATTTTACAATGGCGCCAGCAAGCTGCCAGCGCCGTTGTAAAATAGTTACAAAGTTAGCTTGCACAGGAACCACTAGATAAAACGAAGCAGGTGCTGCTTTATTTTATCTAAGTGCTTCCTGTGCAAGCTAACTTTGTAACTATTTTACAACGGCGCTGGCAGCTTGCTGGCGCCATTGTAAAATACTACAGCAGCTCACTCAAGGGACCCCTGCGCCCGTAACACACACATGGTCGCACGAACTAGTTGATGCTCAAATTCAGTGACTCATTCATTAGCCCAAAATCAATCGTGAGCATCGTCGAGGATGGACAGGTGTGCCTTCTTCCCAAATCTACCGTGGAAAATCAGCTGTGATGCTGGATAGACTTTGCATCCTTGACTTTCACAAGCGCAATACCCATGAGTAGGCACATTGTGTTCGCACGAGTTTTCTGCACGTTCGCGAGCGTTTTGTACAATAAAACCCTCGCGAACTTGCAGAAACCCGTGCGAACACAAAAAAAAATACGCTAGGATCCGCGGATTTTGCATATTTTCGAAATACGCAAATCCGCAAATCCGCAAATCCGCGGATTGCCAATACGCAAAATCCGCTCATGCTTAGAGACAATATATCACAATCGTAAAACATATTGGTCAGTGTAGCTGGTCCGTCCCCACATTCTAGGGCAGTTATTATCTGCCCTTTTTCTCCAATTAAATTATTTGGAAGGTGTAAAATATAAATTAAATACAGTTTTATACAATTGTGCCTTTAAGCTAGTGGATAAAAGTATTTTCGCAGTTAAAGATAAAGTCATATACATATCTACATCCTGGTTGTTCAGCTTCCTTGCCCAGGCTGTCTCAGCCTTTTCTAAGTCATCTGGTAATTCATCTAATAATAGGCTATAAATATTCCTAAATTTACTCGTTTTCCTAATAATAACTTTCATCATTTGTATCCTATCTAGTTTTACCACTGGTCTACGTGTAGTAAGGATGCTCCTAATCTGCACATATTTAAAATAATGCTTATTTGGAATCCCAAACTCCTGCTGCAGCCTGGAAAAATGGGAGAATTGCTCTCCAACATAGAGTTCTCCAATTGTAACCACACCTAGCTCTTCCCATACTTCCCCATAGTATTGTGAAACAGGGGTGGGAGAAGCAAAGAACGCCACAAGGAAGTGTAACGACAAATCTTAGGTATCGCCATTAATTTTTACACTCTTTTCCTATAATCTCCACGCACCATATACTACCTTGAAGCAAACCTTTTTATAATAGCTCTGCTCCATTTGTCTCAGCAGCAACCCGGGAGCTTCCTTCCCTATGGCGCGCTCATATACTGTAGGTATTCTCACAACCCGTATAGTCTCCTTGTCTCTACATACTACAAACAAGGAGATCATCTGATGGAGAAGAGCCGCCCAGTAGTATATTGTAATATTAGGAATTGAAAGCCCTCCTCTATCCTGTGGGACAATTAAATACGTTAGGGACCTTCTCACTTTCCCATATTGCCAAATAAAATTAGAGAAGATAGATTCCAAGGTCTTCAAAAAGTGGTCATCCACCGTGAGTTGTGTGAAATAAATACAAGATTTTAGGCAGCATAGTCATTTAAAAAAAAATTCCCTCTCCTTTTTAAATCGGCTGCTATAGTCTTTACCAGGGGGCTAAAGTTAATTTTCAAAATCTTGTCCACCTTCGAACTAATGCTGACCCCGAGGTAAACTGCTGATTCTGCCTGTCGAGAATCATTAAAAGCGATATTGTCTGTGCAAATAACAACTGTCTTCTCTTTATTCAATGCATAGCCTGATAAATGCCCATATCCATCCGCTATCTGGATAATCTCCCTAATTGCCTCTATTGGATCTGTGGTTAACACAGCAACATCATCAGCATAAGCCAATAGCTTGGTCTCGTAACCCCTGGTTATCACTGGTTAGATCTCCTGACTCTTTAGTAACTTTACCATCCGTGGGCTTATTTATAGAGCAAATAAGATGGGGGAACAGGGCCACCCTAGCCTGGTTCCCCTAGATATTAAAATATTACCTGATTCTTTCCCCATCAATCGTAGTGGGGCATTTGGGTCGGAATACATAGCTTTAATTGCCTTAATAATTTGCTGTCCAAAACCTTTTAACTCCAGTATCTCCCACAGAAACCTCCAGGATACCGGATCTAATGCCTTCCTGGCATCGAGGAGGATTATAGCCATCTGGCTCCCTGTCCCGGCCATGATGTCAAATAGCGATATAGCCCTCCGGATATTATCCGTTGTTTCTTTTCCTTGGATATACCCATGTTTCCAGAGGGGGAGACCAGATGTCCTATAACCCTCCCTAACTGATTAGCCAGGTGCACAGTCTAAATATCGATTCCGAAATATCGACCTACAGTAATATCGAGTTGGAAATATCGAAGGTGAAGAATATCGAGGTCAAGAATATCGTTGGACAGAATATCAACCGATTTTTTTTATATCGTTGTAAGTAATATCGAAGTTACTAACATCAATATCAAATATATCGATGTTACTAATTTCGATGTTACTAATATCAATATTTGTTTATTGTTAATTGTTATGTATTTTATATGTATGTGTTATATGTTTTTTGTTTAGTATTTTATTTGTTTTAAATTATATGTGTACAACTTTTTATATATTAATAATGTTATTTTTGACCCCCCTTACAGTCACATTGCATCATCCACCGTAGACCGACCGTCCCTGCCCGGTGCACACCCGCCGTGCCAGGCATGTCACCCACCGCCGTGCCAGGCATGTCACCCACCGCCGGGCCAGGCATGTCACCCACCGCCAGGCCAGGCCGGTGCACACCCGCCGTGCCAGGCATGTCACCACCGCCGGGCCAGGCCGGTCACCCACTGCCGGGTGTTGACCGTCCTGGCCCGGCGGTGGGTGACCGGCCTGGCCCCGCGGTTGGTGACATGCCTGGCCCGGCGGTGGGTGACATGCCTGGCCCGGCGGGTGTGCACCGGGCCTGGCCCGGCGGAGGGTGACATGCCTGGCCCGGCGGTGGGTGACATGCCTGGCCCGGCGGGTGTGCACCGGGCCTGGCCCGGCGGAGGGTGACATGCCTGGCACGGCGGGTGTGCACCGGGCCTGCCACAGCCGGTGTACGGTGGATCATGCAATGTGACTGTAAGGGGGGTCATGAACTGCCATGTCCATTGACATCATAAGAAGGATGTGTTGACCTGCACCTCCCCCGCGGAATGCGTGCACCGCCATGGTGGCGCCAGTGATTGAACATTGTTGCAAGAGAAGCATCCGTCCCGGCAGCTTGCACATGCGGTTGCCGATGTGTGACCGTGACGGTCCGTGCACATGCAGCCAATGGGAAGAGGGAACGCGGGTCGCGTATGCCCATTTGAAAATCGCGGAAGCAGTGCACCGCCATGGCGGCGCCAATGACGTTATTAATTGGACCGCTGCACCGTGCTGTATAGTCCGCTATTGCGTTATGAGGGTTCTGACCGTGCTGGCGAAACTGCATATGTCATGCACTATATCATGTGTGTTCATACTATGCCCTTTGATGTGCACACAATGTGCTACACATGTGCATGTCGACGTGTTGACGTCTTGTATTTCCCTACACACGTTTCAAATTCTTCACATCTACACAGTACATCAGGCCTGTCTCGCCACATTCAGAATCTGTTGACAGTGTGTAGTTAATGTGTGCTAATAACAATGGTGGGGGTACACATGCATTCTGTGTATGCGTATGTGTGTTGCCTGTTGTTTGACCATGCATGTAATGAGCGGATGCTCACCATTGTCAGTGTTGTCATTGGTGCATGATGACATGGAGTGTGTGTAGCATTATCGTTTTGTGTTTGCACGTGCATGTGTGTCTGTGATGAGGCTTGTACACATTTGGGTCCTTACACATGTCTTGTTGGCAGTAATGTTTACATGAGACTAAGTTGCATTGTACATGTTGACACACTTCATGTTGCTAGTGGCTGCACATTGTTCATAGGACACTCCGTATTGTCGTAACTTTCTGAGATGTCACGCATATGACTATTGTCCACAACATTTATCTTCTTGCTAGTGTTGGCTTACATGTGATGGAGTTGCACAGCCATGCGTTGTTTGTAAGTTGACTTATATTACATCTACTCCCACACAGGAGAGCTCCAAATGTCCATCGCCCACACACTGTGCTGGAGGATATGGTTGACGAGGAGGTGATCAGGAAATTCCGGCTAGATCGACGTAGATTGATGGAGCTTGTAGACCAATTGTCTCCTCATCTGCAGCCACGAAGGACGTATCCTGGTTCCATTACACCCACAGCTAAGGTGATGGCGGCACTACACTTTTTTGCAACTGGCGCCTTTCAGTACACAGTTGGATATGCCGGGGGGATGTCACAGTCCATCTTCAGCATGGTACTTCGGGACGTTCTAAAAGCCATGATGCTGTACAAGGATGACTACATCCATTTCCCACGGCCGGCAGAGTTGGCAGCAGTCACAGCAGACTTCTATGCACTGGGCCAGATACCACACGTAGTGGGTTCCATTGATGGCACACATATCGCTCTCATTCCACCACGGGCACGGGAGCCGGTATATAGGAATCGCAAGCACTATCATTCGCTCAACGTGCAGGTGGTGTGCCTGGCCGACAACATCATCTCCCATGTGTGTGCAAGATTTCCAGGCTCCGCACATGACTCCCACATCATGCGGAGCAGCATTGTCCCCCAACTGATGGCAAATCTGCGTCCAGGACACGTGTGGCTTGTTGGTGAGTATGCTGTGGGAACATTTGTGATTTCTGTGTGGCATGGGGTACCCACCAATTCTGGTTGTGATATTTGTGTCTGTCATCCCCCTACATAGGCGACTCGGCGTACCCAAACCGGCCCTGGCTCCTGAGTCCCATACATAACCCTACTACAGCGGGTGAAATGCGCTACAATAATGCCCATGGAAGGACATGTAGAGTGGTGGAACGTACTTTTGGACTGCTAAAGTCCAGGTTTCGGTGCCTGAATAAGACCGGAGGGGCCCTGCCTTACTCACCAGGCAAAGTATGCAGGATCGTGATTGCCTGCTGCATGCTCCACAACCTGGCAGTGCGCAATAACATTCAACTGATCTTGGACCCTGAAGACCAACAAGTTCCTCGCCCTCCCATCCCACCCATGTCGACTGATGAGGATAGTGGTGAGGAGGAAGGTGTGAACCAGAGGCGTCAGCTCATTGATCGCTATTTCCCTTGAATGTGAGTGACTACCTCTTGTGCCGGTTGACAATGCGTTATGTATGTTTGCTGGTGGTGTGTGGATGTGGTGTTCATCAGCTGCCTGTTCTGGTATGTTATGTTTGCATGTATGTGTGTTTATTTCTCTGGACATGCAAGTCTCCATGATGTGTGTCCTCTCATCCACTGAATTTGTGATGGGTGTGGTTTGTGGAATTTTGCACTGCTGTGTGTTGTGATGGGTGTGATTCACTTTCCTGACGTGTGTTTGCTGTCTCCGATTTTCTCTAGGTCACTCCCACAGCGGCAGGATTCAGTACGACATGGTTCCCTGCACCTGGTCAGGTCTGTTTCTGAGACAATCATGTGAATAAACATGGAGGCAACACATCATTGAGTGTGTAAGTGAAATTTATTTACAGGTTGTGCATTGGTGCTAGTGGATATATGCAAGTAAGTGTTGGGTGGGGGAGTGTGAGTTGAAGGTCATGGTAGATGAAATGTCCATGCTGACACCACATTGGGTGATGTCGGGCTAGTCCAGCAGACCTGTGCCAATACTTGGCGAAGTGGGACAGGATAGTTTGCGGGTGGATGGCAGCCTCAGGCAGTGTTACAGTCATTGTCGGCCCCTCTTTGAGCGTGTAGATGGAGCATCCCCACTGCTCTCACCTCTATCCAGCCTCGGACGGCCCCTCCGTCTTGGAGCCGGTACGGAGTCAGCTTGTGGGGCAGGTTGCTCAGGGGCCAAATCCGTGTCCAGGGGCACAGGTGGCGGTGGCGGTGGTGTTGCTGACCGTGTCGGCTGGACACTTGGTTGAGGGGGGCGGGGGGGTTGCGGTCTAACCATTCCCTCCACAGTGATGTGTGCTGGCCCAGGAGGTCCACTATTTGGCCAAGGCGGCTGTCAATGGAGCGCAACACATTGGTGTTATCAACCGAGTCCTGGTGGGCACGATCAGCCTGTCCCTGCCCACGCTCATAGGAAGCCTGGACTCTGCCTAGGGCTTCCAGTGTCTCAGCGCCAGGATGGGGTGGGTGTCCTTCCCCAGCTCGCCGGTGTGAGGTACTCCTGCTTGGGGGATGTTGCCTTGGCTCTCTCCTTTCCCGTCCACTCTCCCTGCTTGGCTGGGATGTTGATGGCCCTGCGTCTTGCGGTGGGTCAGGCAGGGTGGCACAGGCAGGAGTGGTGGTAATGGTGGTGGTGGAGGTGGTGGTGGTGGGTCTACAGCTCACTGTGGCAGGTGTTGCAGGAGTGACACAGGCCACGGTTGTTGAGGCAGGGATTTCCAGTGAGCCAGATGGCCCTGGCAGTGTGCATTGGCCCGCTCCCTCCTCCGCACCGGAGCTGGCTGTGGCATCGTCCCAAGAGAGTCCTGGATGTGAGTGAGGAGAGTGTTGCGGCGGGTTGCTGGTTTCACCAGTCAAATTGCGATCACCTGAACGACAAGATTTTGATGATCGATACTTTGGACATGACATGTTTTGTTTGCCATACATTACTTTTCAGTGTCCTCTCTCACACACCCCACCCTCCACCACCCTCCCTGTGGACATGGGGGCCTGTTGGGAGTTGTAGTACTATCCTCTCTCACACACCCCACACACCACCACCCTCCCTGTGGACATGGGGGCCTGTTGGGAGTTGTAGTTGTGACCTCTCTCATACATCCCACCCTCCACCACCCTCCCTGTGGACATGGGGGCCTGTTGGGAGTTGTAGTTGTGACCTCTCTCACACACCCCACCCTCCACCACCCTCCCTGTGGACATGGGGGCCTGTTGGGAGTTGTAGTTGTGACCTCTCTCACACACCCCACACACCACCAGCCTCCCTGTGGACATGGGGGCCTGTTGGGAGTTGTAGTACTATCCTCTCTCACACACCCCACACACCAACACCCTCCCTGTGGACATGGGGGCCTGTTGGGAGTTGTACTACTATCCTCTCTCATACACCCCACCCTCCACCACCCTCCCTGTGGACATGGGGGCCTGTTGGGAGTTGTAGTACTATCCTCTCTCACACACCCCACACACCACCACCCTCCCTGTGGACATGGGGGCCTGTTGGGAGTTGTAGTTGTGACCTCTCTCAAACACCCCACCCTCCACCACCCTCTCTGTGGACATGGGGGCCTGTTGGGAGTTGTAGTTGTGACCTCTCTCACACACACCACCCTCCACCACCCTCCCTGTGGACATGGGGGCCTGTTGGGAGTTGTAGTTGTGACCTCTCTCACACACCCCACACACCACCACCCTCCCTGTGGACATGGGGGCCTGTTGGGAGTTGTAGTACTTTCCTCTCTCACACACCCCACACACCAACACCCTCCCTGTGGACATGGGGGCCTGTTGGGAGTTGTAGTACTATTCTCTCTCACACACCCCACATACCACTACCCTCCCTGTGGACATGGGGGCCTGTTGGGAGTTGTAGTTGTGACCTCTCTCGCACACCCCACCCTCCACCACCCTCCCTGTGGACATGGGGGCCTGTTGGGAGTTGTAGTACTATCCTCTCTCACACACCCAACACACCAACACCCTCCCTGTGGACATGGGGGCCTGTTGGGAGTTGTACTACTATCCTCTCTCACACACCCCACCCTCCACCACCCTCCCTGTGGACATGGGGGCCTGTTGGGAGTTGTAGTACTATCTTCTCTCACACATCCCACCCTCCACCACCCTCCCTGTGGACATGGGGGCCTGTTGGGAGTTGTAGTTGTGACCTCTCTCACACACCCCACCCTCCACCACCCTCCCTGTGGACATGGGGGCCTGTTGGGAGTTGTAGTACTATCTTCTCTCACACATCCCACCCTCCACCACCCTCCCTGTGGACATGGGGGCCTGTTGGGAGTTGTAGTTGTGACCTCTCTCATACACCCCACCCTCCACCACTCTCCCTGTGGACATGGGGGCCTGTTGGGAGTTGTAGTTGTGACCTCTCTCACACACCCCGCCCTCCACCACCCTCCCTGTGGACATGGGGGACTGTTGGGAGTTGTAGTTGTGACCTCTCTCACACACCCCACCCTCCACCACCCTCCCTGTGGACATGGGGGCCTGTTGGGAGTTGTAGTTGTGACCTCTCGCACACACCCCACCCTCCACCACCCTCCTGTGGACATGGGGGCCTGTTGGGAGTTGTAGTACTATCCTCTCTCACACACCAACACCCTCCCTGTGGACATGGGGGCCTGTTGGGAGTTATAGTACTATCCTCTCTCACACACCCCACCCTCCACCACCCTCCCTGTGGACATGGGGGCTTTGTGGGAGTTGTAGTTGTGACCTCTCTCACACACCCCACCCTCCATCACCCTCCCTTTGGACATGGGGCCTGTTGGGAGTTGTAGTTGGGACCTCTCTCATACACCCCACCCTCCACCACTCTCCCTGTGGACATGGGGGCCTGTTGGGAGTTGTAGTTGTGACCTTCTCACACACCCCACCCTCCCTGTGGACATGGGGGACTGTTGGGAGTTGTAGTTGTGACCTCTCTCACACACCCTACCCTCCACCACCCTCCCTGTGGACATTGGGGCCTGTTGGGAGTTCTAGTTGTGACCTCTCGCACACACACCACACACCTGTGGACATGGGGGCCTGTTGGGAGTTGTAGTACTATCCTCTCTCACACACCCCACACACCACCACCCTCCCTGTGGACATGGGGGCCTGTTGGGAGTTGTAGTACTATCCTCTCTCACACACCCCACACAATACCACACTCCCTGTGGACATGGGGGCCTGTTGGGAGTCGTTTACATTTTGGTGAGTATGTAGCCCACATGCATGGGTTAGAGCCTGGGAGCTTTTTCTTCTCAGTTGTGTGAGGCAGGCCATGTCTATGTGCTCATGGTGCTTGGTTTGTACTTACCAGCCTCTTCTCCTTCCTCAATTCCTTCCAGGCTCTCTGGGTGCAGTATGCCCAGCACCTTTTCCTCCCAATCAGTATAGGGTATGGGCTCCGGGGGTGTGCCGCCGCCAGTGTGATGTGCTCGCAGATGGTTTTTAGCACGGATGCCTTTGACCCTGGTTTTTTGGTCATGCCACCGCCTCTGGATCTCGTGCTTTGTCTTTGGCACGGTCCCTGACGCATTCACCCGAGTTACTATCCTGTCCCACATGTGATTTTTGTGGGCCACGGTGGTCTGCTGGACTAGTGTCCTGAATAAGTGGGGTTCAACACGGATGATTTCATCCACCATGACCTTCAACTCTGTCTCCGTGAATTTCGGGTTTTTCTTGGGTGCCATGGTGTGTGGTGCTCAAGGTGTGGGTTGATTGGTTTGGGAGGTGCAGGTGTGTGGTGTGTCGGAATGGTGTGGTGGGTGTTTGTATGGTGGGTGTGTTTGGGTGGTGGTTGTATGTGTGCAATTTGTGTCTGCTGTCCGTCGTCTAGGGCTAGCAGCTATGCTGTGATGCAAAGGATTGTGGTAGTGGGTGGGAGTAATTTTATAGTCTGTGTCGTGGTTGTGTCCCAATGGTTGTTGGCAGTCAGGTGCTAGGTGGGTGTGTTGACTAGTGTGGATTAGTAGGTGCTTGGGGGGTGTCATTGTGGCTTGTGATTGGTGTGGGTGTTTCAGGTGGGTGGTAGTCCTGTTTCGTGTGTTTTCTATTAACTTCCGTCAGACATTTTGCCATTGGTTTGACGGTAGGGATGTTGTTCGTGTTGGCCTTCCGCTGGGATGCACAGTTTCTCGTTGCATTGTTTCCTCTGCGGCCGTGGATGGAAGTGCGTACCGGGGAACAGGCGGCGTTATCCTAATCGCGCCCACGGAGCCTCCGCTGGTATTGCGGTGGTTGTGGCTGTTCCGGCGGTCATGTTCGTCCGCGGCGGTGGGTGTTTCTTAGGTTCTGTCCGCTTGCGGCGGTCTCCGGTGTACTCCGTTCGCCGCGGACGGAGTTTGATGTGGTCCATCTGCTGCGGTCGGACTTTAGTCCCATTTTCATCCTAATTGCTACGGAGGTTTCTCCGCGGAGCGGTCCGGAGTATCTTGGCCGCTTCCTTGGCGGACGGAACCTAATCGGCCCCTAAGTGAGCACGAGTGACTGAGCGAAAAGTAGTACATTGTTTCCACAATCCTGAGGGATCAGGGTTGTTAGGTTCTAAGGTTGCCAGAAACTTTTCTCTCCCCGATAAGAGGAGATTTTAGTGGCACTGTGAGCTAGCTAATGCAAACAGGATAACATATACGGTGGTGGTGCTCAGAGTTAGTCTGCCACCAATCCTACAGTTTATGTTATACAAACGCGCAGGTCCTGCATGGGTACTTTAGGAACTACACAACATGGCACCACCAACGTTGGTTGGGTACTTATTTAATAGTAGAATCTGAGTAGTTCAGTCATGCTAAATCTCAGAGATCTCTACTCACAAAATGCAAGAGACGACTGGAGTGGGTGGGCACAAACTCTGCCACGGCTAAGTAGGTGAAATATCCTATTTATTGGCTGCTAGTTAATCAAGCTTGAAGGACACAGTGTTCCTAAAATTGTGCATAAAACCTTATCTTAGTTCCCTTGAACAAACTTCTTTGTTACAAAAATGACTGAGGGTGTATATAATCCGGTGGTGGATCAACGCCTCTCAACAGGAGAAGAAGATGTGGAAGCAATTCAAATTGCACCTAAATTCAGACATACAATCACCCTGAAACTATTAGAAAGTGTTTTACAAGCTAGGGTGGCTTAGTTGCTTTCATGATTGAGGCACACGCATCAAATAAAACAGAGGTATTTTATTCATGGGTTACATTCCCAGCAGCAGATGCAAGAACACAGACATTTCACTCTTACACAGAGGGAGATGCAGCAGCGGAATATGGCCCGTTCGAGGACATAGAGATTACACTCCCGTAACAGGAACACCAATACTGGTTTAAAGGCAACCAACCCCACGTAAGAGGAAGAGTAAGGCTTGTTCTGTGTGGTAGACCAGGAGCAACATTGCTGATATTAGCAGCCTACACACCACATCCTGACATTGAAACAATGCCACAATCGGACTTACTCATCCAACACACAGATTGAATTAAAATCTACAGAAACTTGACGCAATTCGTCATGAGGACTTTCACAGTCCAACCAGCAATAGTTGCAACAAATGGAACTCAGTCTTAGGGTACAGCAACTAAAATTACTCCACAAACATTACACGCAGTAATGGGCAAAATGCCCATGAAACGCGAACAAATGTCATTCTGGATAGCTCAGAAAATAACTCAGTTAGCGGCAGTATTCCCAGATCCTACCCCATTTGAAAAACACAAAATGCTAACAATCTGCTTGCCCATGGTTATAACACCACAATTTGAGGATTGTACCATGTGGGGTACAGTCTTTGCTGCCATACATACTCCAGGACTCATGGTATTCCTTCATTAGCCGTGATACTGGATGTATTGAGACAAATACAGAATGAGTATGGGGCAGAGCCTGCTCTGAACTTAGGGATGAAGTTACTAAATAACTATGACCAGGTATCATCCTTAATACAAGCTAATATTAAAGGGGACGCAGTGTCAGTGGCAATCTGCCAACGCCTAAGGGAGTTCAGTCCATTAGATCAACCAAACAAACTACCCAAAATAATTGAAACTGCATATGCAGAATTAGGCAGAGACAGTTTGGGTGGGAAAGCTTTAAAACCACAACTGATGGGCAGTACTGATAAGGACACTTTTAAGCAGACACCCGCTTATTCTAAAAAGAAGTGGGACAATAAAAAACAACAAAACTTGACAGAAAACAGATCTCAATCCTGAGGTAGATCTCCTCCACGGGAGCCCTCTGAAAAGAGGTATAATCTCAGGAACAGGGATAATATTAGGAAACCTGACAGGTATCAGGATACTGATACACGTTCCTCTCGCTCCTTTAAGGGCTCAGCGAAAAACTCTGATAGAGAAGGACGGTCAGATCACAAAGCAGAGAGTACAAAGTCCAGAGACAAGCATTACGCCCAAGACTATAGTTAAAAAAAGAAGAAAAAGCAAAATCAAAACCACTGTTTAAGAAGAAAAAAGTTGCAGGTCTGAAGATCGGACATGCCCAGAATTCTGAGGACACAACTTCTGGAGGGGGACTAGGCTCTGACGATGCCAGACTGTACGGCAGAAGTAGCAATAGCTCGCCAGAATCTGATGGAATTTCTGGTGACAGGGGACTTGAATGATTATATCACGGTGGAAACACCAAATAAAAGGGTGAGCGTCCCACATAAATTACATGAAATAACACTCCGGATGGAGGGGGACAAGCCCATAAAAGTAAATGGTCTCTTTTGGAAGATCCTGTCATCTGGTTATGACATCCTGTTAGCTGAACCAGATTGGCCGCCAGCATTCGTTATGTAGTGCCCTAGGGAAGAAATGTCCAGCCTTCTCCGACCTCGTTCCCATTCATCTTAAACACACATATGCATGGGAGTGGGCAGTAGCCCAAGCTCCAGCATTATATAAAAATCATGCCGGATGGGATGAGAATACAACCCACCATGTGATCCTGTTAAAAGTTTCACCAAATGCACAAAGGCAATATCCAATAAATCAAGAAGCTAAAAAACAGGTCAGGGAGATCTTAGATCAACTTGAATATCAAGGTATGATTGAAACATGCACCTCACCAATGAACACTCCTTTGTTTCCCGTATCAAAACTGGACAATTCATATCTTCTAGTTTTAGTTTTAGATTACAAAACTACACTCAATATCTCAAATGGATTTTTCTGCCAAAAAATAGCACCCAAAAGCAGGTGTTTCACTGCATTCTCAGTGTTGGGGTCTCAACAACAATTTTGTCACCTCCATCAGGGGTATAGGAACAGCGAGGGGGTATTTTCAGCAAGGGTAACTGTTTTACTCCAAAATTTTGAGAAGGAAGCATTGTCCGATGTGGATGACATTTATCTGACGGACGATGAGTTAAAAAAGGCACTTGACCAAGGTGAGCACCATTATTATGGGATTCGCCTATGAGGGCTACATATTTAATTTAAAAAAATCAAAGATTGCCCACCTCAGTGTCCTGTTTTTAGGATATGAGCCTTCAAGTGAGGGGAAAAGCCTGGCAGCTAACTTTTTAGAAAAGTGTGCGCTGCTCCAACCTCCAAAATCATAAATAAATATGCAATCAATACTGGGATTCCTTAATTTCAGTAGAACATACATTTTGGATTACGCAGAAAGCGTAAAACCTTTCTACAATTTAATAAAACCTGACTTTTCAGTTAGACAATGGACACAGGAGCACACAAATATCCTACATTCCCTACAAGAAGACATGATAGCTTCAAAACACTTACAAAAATGCGTAAACGTATGGCACTTGGTAATCCGTGTAATAGCGGGTCAATGCGGGTACACCTACATAACCGTCAATGAAGGCGAAATGGTACCAATCGCATACAAATCAAACCTGTACACAAATGCAGAAATGTGTTTCACTTCAACAGAGAAAAGCCTGACAGCAGTTCAGACCGCTGTAGCAAGAGAAAGAGCACTGGTGCAGGGGAAACGCATCATTGTCGTAACCCCGGTACCAGCTTTAGAAGCTGTTACAAAGGCTAGCATTCCAAATGCAAAAGCCTTACATCCGAGATGGATACAATGGGCTAATTCTCTTACTGAAACGGATGTTGAACACAGATTTGATCCAAGTCTAAAAACACAAGCATTCCTGCAATACGATCAAGAATATCCTCTACCAAATAAAATCTTGCCTCTAGATCAGTATGAATGCATAATTTACACTGACGGATATGCTCATCCGGCCATAGGGAGTAAGCAACAATACAGCGCAGCAGGTGCTATCGTTAAAGGTCGCATGCGGGATGGGATGTTTCATCCAAGTTGCACCAAGACGCAATCTCTAGGAGACTGCACGGCACAGTTGGCAGAGTTAAAAGCATTAATACTGGCACTGCTAAATACGGATCACGAATTTCCCACACTAATCGTGTGTGATTCCTTTTACTGTGTGCAATCGTACAATGGATATTTACATAATTGGGAACAAAACAGGTTCAAAGATGCAAAAGGTGGCACAATTAAGCATAACATTTGGTGACAGTGAGATCATGGTTGCTGTCATTGCTTCGCGCAAAGGCAGCTTAGCAATACCCAAGACATTTTCACTCAAATACTCCTACAAGTTAGATGCAAACAACATTCCATCTGCTCAGATTCCTGGAGTGGGGAATAGAGGAATACCAAATAAGGATCGTAGACAAGGTTTGATTGTTGCAGAACACAAGGGTTTGGGCTCTGCGCACAAAGGCGTTACAGTGACTATTTGCTTATTGAAACAGGCACTATTGGTGGTCAGGTCTAACAAAGCAAACTAAAGGCTATGTCTTGAAATATGACATCTGGCAGTAGAAGAAAGGCTCCACCATAACACGCACGGCACAGACACCATTACTAAAATCATACAAACCTCGAGCTTGTGTGTATCTGGACCACTGCACCTCTTACAATCTGATGGGGCTTACAAGTATATCTTGGTGGCAGTGGATTCATGCTCAAGATTCCTATGGGTTTGGCCTTAGCACTCAGTTGATGCTCAAACTGTTATCAAAAATTTGCTAGTCTTTACAGGGACATACCCAGTTGGCATGTTACATTCTGACCATGGCCAGGCGGTTAGCTCTCTGGCTTACAGAGAGGCAATGGAAAGTAAGGGTGCAGTATTGCGGTACTCCTCTCCGTACCATCCTGGGGAAATTCGGTTGTGTAGAGGAAAAACTGGGACTTAAAGCAATCTTTAAAAGCTAGGGAATTAGACAAGGGCAGAAGTTGGGTCAATCACTTATATGGGGTACAGAGAGCCCTCAACAACCAGCCAAGAAGTTCTCTAGGGGGTGACACTCTTTACGAAGTCCTATTTGGGACGAGAATGTGGGTACCTAATCTTGATTGTGAAGGCGCAGTGGCGGATGGGAAACAATTTGATATCCATGATCGTTTGGATGTTTTTCAGGATCTAAATGAATCCAGGACACAACAAAATAATGTCCACATGAAACCAACCACCACTGGGGAATTCAAGGCAGTCACCGCAAGACCTGTCTGGATCCCAAAAGTCGGGGATCTGGTCAGAAAGAAAATACCAGGCAAAAAACAATTTGGACCATCCTAGAGAAAACCTGTACCTTTCCTAGCAATTCAAAGAACAAGAACTGTACTTTTGCCGCCTCTTGCCGGAAAAAGGAGGACAAATTTGTCTCAATAGTTTCTTCCAAACCACACTATGTGGCTGATACTAAGTATTAGGCCTTGTGGACTCCACAGTAGCAGACGCCGTCCTCTCGCTACAATCCAAGAAGTTCAAACAGAAAGACTCATCACATTTGAAGAGCCTCCTGTATGGAATTAAGGACTATGCAACAATGCAATGAAACTCGTTCCCCTTGAACCCAAAGTTCAACTTCAAAACCAAATTCAAAATAATAACCAGGTTGCAATTAGACCTAATTCAGACGTCTACGTCTACATGCCTCGACGAGAGCAAAAGGCAATTTCAACAAATCGTGATGCAATTCCAACAATTGATCAAACAGCTTCTGGATACTTCAGGAACCTTGATATGTTTTCTTGGATCCAAGTGAACCGAAAACAATGCCAGCCCAACAAACACACAAGCAACAAATCAAGAACTTTCTGCAATTTCTCAAAAAGACATACCTGGTATCGCCTTGGGTAGAACTCTGGATAATTACTGGGATACTGTTTTTACTTTTCTGGCTAGGCTTAGTTATAACTTTTAGCATGCTTATTAATGGACGTTACCTTCAACAAAGCTCTACAGCCCAAAAGGTAAATATGATCCTGAAGCCACACCAATCCTCTCATCATGAGCAAAGAGACTTGTCATCAGTGAACATTACAGCAGTTCCTATACTGAACAGTAGAGTTTGGGATAAGGTTGAGATTCACATATTCGGCCCGACCGAACTTTCAAAAAATGTTCATGTATTTAAACTTTCATTAAGTGACATCATTACCACCAGTACATTTTCTGATGATTGGTACTCTGAAACTGTAAATAACGTGTTGTCTGATTTAGAAAAAACTGCTGCATTTCCAAACACTGAAATGTTAGAAGATACTTCAGACTATGGCAAATTGTACTGTTACCAACATTATGGTCATCATTTCTTACACAAATCTATAACACCTAGAATTTTTTTGAGTACTACCAATAGGAGCACTGCCCTACACCACCAAATAATAGTTCACAAACATTTGCACAGAAATGTTCATATTTTTAAGGGTGTAACATCACTGACCCGACCTCATATTATTATACGGTTACACCGACATCGGCACTGAAAATGATGTTGACTGATACCAAACAGATTTACTCTGCTTCCTTTATCGCCCAATCGTCTGAACAGGGTTTTTAACTATGGAAGGACACAATAGACTTAAAAATGAGTCTGGGGATCCAGGGACTGGCAAGTCCAGTGAATAGAAGTGCTATTTAGAGCATGCCTCATTCCACAGCAGATGATATTTCTGAACGACACTGTTCAGCAGACATCCTGTCTTGGACTAGCCAATAACAAGGACTTGAACACACCTCCATTTCCAACACCGTTACAGATGGAAAGGTGGCAAAATTCAACTTCACAGGATGGGGCAACAGTAGATGACAGTATATAGTACAATAGAACAGACCCTAATTGGAAAGAATGGTTGGTTTGGCCCTTAGACACAAACAGATGTCATAAACGCTTCTTGGGTATTACCGAAGGGTTCGGTATTCACAGACTAGACTCATGCTATGTACAACGAGAACACCCAGGGGTAGTGACATCCTACAGTGTTGGAAGTTGTGCCTTGATTGGCTAGAAACCTCAACACTCACAGAAGTGAAACAATACTTATCCTTACTCTCACAAGACATAGATCTTAGGGATTTTTACCAGGTCCCAGGAAACACCGTCAGAAACGTTTCATATATGCTGTCATGTATGCTGCCTATAATGAAATTCAAAAAATATCCCAACAAGAGACCGCAGAGAGAATACTGGAAATAGACTGTATTAACTTAGAAAAATTGTTAGCTGTGGTAGACAATCGGTTAACAACTTTGAACTCCAGGATATATTCTTTAGGCAACATTGTGTCTTCTGCGATAGACATACTAGAACAAGACTTGGCAATATCACAACACGGACAATCTCAGTTACATTCTATTATATTATTAAGTTGGACCCTGCAATCTTTGTGTGCAGACTATGTGCCTTGACGTTTTATCAACAGCACGTCTCTGTTTTCTGAATATAATCTAACAGATAAACAGGTTGAAATGGCACAGAGGGGAGCTACATATACAATGCTGCATATTGAAAAACTGGATAGACTAGCATTTACAGTGGAGGAATCACCATAAACAGAATAGCTAATCCATGGCCACATAACTCTACTGGTCACTACTTTTCAATTTCAATATTGCCTTGAGCAAAGGCAGGCAGACAAATATGAAAAATGGGTAAGGATTACATTAAGGAATCCTGGGAATTACCATATAGATTTCGATGCCGGAGTGGGGATCGAGAAGTGTTTCTAAGTGGTACAAACTGCAAGAACACTTTAAGCCGTTCTCTCATGTGGCAGGACATTTCACTGCACGGAGCATGTAATGGTTTCGTAACGAATTTGTCCTGCCACATGCAAGGGATTCCAGCTGCCGTGATTACACTGGTATTCAAGCTGCTCTCAAATGAGAGTTCCTTGATGCTGAACGATCAAGGTTGCTGTGGGATGCTTCTGGTCATTGCCTATCTATTCACTGTGAACTCAAGGGTTACTTGCTGTATGCAAGTATGGTTTCCCCCAACAAGTACAGTCAGGGAGTTGCCATTATGGCCTTTGTTGAATGTTTCTTTTATACAATTTGATACTTTGAGCAGACTGAAAGCCATGCTTTTACTACAAACCATACCCTTAACCTGTGCTCGAGAGACCTTTGATCTTCAAATCGCAGGGACATCAACTGAGATATAGGCACTTATACGTACACACGGCCCCTTTCATTTCACAAAAATGGTGGGTTGTATCTTTAATATGTCTGATACAAGTGGTATTGTACACCTATTTAAGACCATAGGGTCAGGATTTCTGAGCACCATTCAGACATTCCTCAGAGTTAATCCAAATTTTATACACTCCGTATTTGGAAGGATTATTGGAGGTCTACCTCTGATCCTGCTCTCAATAGCTGGAACCCTGATTGTCATTCATTTGCTATGCAATGGATGGCCTAATCACCAATGAGATAGCAAAAGTGCTGCTGGAGCGGAAATACTGTGAATGCATGGTACAACATCTAGGCACACCTCGCCTACGGGAACTGAGCGCCTCCTTGTTCCCATTGTTTAGGCCAGTCTGAATGGACTGCATCTTACCTGTTCTTCGATGCCTGTTTTGTGGTGAAGAATGCGTGTTGGATCTCTGTCTGACACTTGCATCGGACACACCTGCGGCCTTAAATACCAGGCTGAAACCCTGGAGGTCTTATGCTCGGCAAGGTCCCCAGTGTATTCCTATACTGATGGCTGCATTTCTTGAGAACCCACAGGTGCCTTTTGCTACAACTGGCACTATACAACTTTCCTCTCGCACCACTAGCACCTAGGCATCAACTACAGCACCAGCTGCCTCTACACCAGCTATTGGCAGTGCTGAATATCATCTGTGCTCCATTGACGTACTCTGCAAGGTGTTACAAGGTCCGTCCCCTCCAGCAGCAAGCAACAACGATGTTTAGTCTATAATTGCTTCATCATGTGCAGAAAAAGATTTTGGATTTTACTTTTCGTTTCAAACTCAACTGAAATTGGAACATTTCCTGGAAATGTACACTTTTGATAGAAAAACATGGCCTTCTAAACGCTTTTAGGGGTTCAAATTGTACAAACGAACTCGTCTAGGACTGTGACTTAAGGAACAATTCCAAAAACTAATTTTCAGAAAACTTTTTTCCCTCTTAGACTATTTTTTAAAGATTTTAATGTTTTTAAAATGTTTTTACGTGGCTCACTGAAACTTTTATGCGCTGCTACCCAGTAAATTTCACTAGCATTTTATTATTCCTGACTCATTCGGAAGAGGATTGGGTGTTATGTTTCATATAGGTACCCTAATATAGGCCCGGGTAACATCATACCCTTTCACCTATATTACCTCCCCTACACTACACAGTAACGAGCCATTTAGGATTGAACCTTTACCTAGTTTTAGTCCTGGGCTCAGAAGGAGGGTTTCCCTGAACAGCAGCGTTCTATAACTTCATCTTTAGACTGAAACAATATGTATGAATATTCCTAAGGGTTCTTGGAAACCAGACAGGGGCTATATCCACCTGTATAATATCTGCATACAAGGTTCATCCCATACGTCATCCTCAAACCCAACAATGGCTAAATACAAGAAACACGGGACATAGAAACCCTAGATACTTTTCTGTATAAATACAGCACCTCTTGCTAGTATTAGTTAGAGGAAACCGAGACTTCCAGGCTGACACACTGACCAGAGACGCTGAGGCTCCTGCATGTAGATGCTCCGGCTGACAGTAGTCTAAATATCCCTTGCGGGGTATCCAATTCGAGACCAGGATGAGGTCCCACAGTCTGTCTTGCTTCAGGTAATGGGGCTAGACTAAACCTAAAGGAATTCTTGGCTTCACACCTACTCACATGCTAGGTACACTTAGTTACATCTAGATAGGAATCGTAGGAGTATGCTCACTTTCTTTTATCATGCATTTTATATCCATGTATGTGTTAATGATGACTATTGCAAAATGGTAGAACTGTACTATCCTTTTATATTCACTGTACTGCTGTTTATATATCCCTGCTACTGTCTAATGGTTGTTACAACACATATATTATACACTAGAAGAACAACTGTGCAGTAAACATGCCAGACTGTTTCTTCTGTGTAACTCTCTGAGTAGAAACTAAGTGAGCACGAGTGACTGAGCGAAAGGTAGTACAATGTTTCCACGATCATGGGGGATCAGGGTTGTCATGTTCTAAGGTTGCCAGAAACTATTCTCTCCCCGATAAGAGGAGATTTTAGTGGCACTGTGAACTAGCTGATAAAAAACAGGTTACCATACATGGTGGGGATGCTCAGAGTTAGTCTGACGGCAATCCTACAGTTTATGTTATCCAAACGTGCATGTCCTGCATGAGTACTAATATTTATTATTTATTTATGACATTTATTAAGCGTGCGGCTACCCCCAACGGGGCTGTCCCGGCGCTGTGGACAGCAGCAGCATAGAACCTAAAAGTTAGTAGCTGGAGAATAGCCATGTCTTCAGTTTGCCTCTAAACTGGGATTCTGATGCAATCAATCGAAGACTTAGCGGAAGGGAGGTCCATAGTTTTGACGTGACCACTGCAAACGCTCTACCTCCTTTTCTAGCTCGACGGAAGCGGGGGGGAGCAGAAGACGGAGATGGTTGGATCTAAGAGCACGAGCTGAGTGGACTAGTGTCAGCCTACGTCTGAGATACCCTGGACCCTTCCCACTCAATGCCCTGAAAGTAAGAACCAAGGCCTTAAACTGGATGCGGGAGGATATCGGGATCCAGTGCAGGTTCTTTAAATGAGGGGAGATAGAATGGCGATAAGGAACCCTGCAAATCAGCCTGGCCGCAGCATTCTGAACAATCTGCAACCATTGTAGGAGATATGCTGGGGCACCCGCATATAGGCTATTAGAGTAGTCCAAATGGGAGGTAATGAGGGCGTGCACAACGGTCTTCAAGGAGTCTATGGGCAGGTAGGGGGAAATCTTTTTTATCATATGCAACTTGCCAAAGCAGGCGGAGGTCATTTTATGAATCTGGGTTTATGCGATACAGCATTGTCAATTTGAAAACCCAGGTTTCGAGCTACTTTAACCAGGAAGGGGGAGGGTTCAACTCGGCGGCCACCACATAGATGGCGGCAGAGGAGATATTTGATTGAAGAACAGCACCTCAGTCTTGTCGGTGTTAAGCTTCAAGGTGTTATGAGTCATCCAAGATACGATGTTGGACAAGCAAACTTTGAAATTCTGGAGTCCATTGTCAGAGTGGTCTCTAAAAGAAAAAATTAGCTGTGTATCATCAGCATATGAGACCACTCTGACTCCGTGAGCCTCTATTACCTTAGCCAAAGGTGACAGATAAACATTAAAAAAGAGGGGGCTGAGAGCCGACCCCTGAGGGACTCCGCAACTAAGGGGCTTTTTATCTTTGAAGAAGTAGGCTCGACACCATACCTGTTGTGTTCTATCAGTTAGGAATGATTTTATCCAGGCTAAAGGTGTGTCGCGTATACCTACATTGTGGAGTCTGTCCAGCAGTATGGAATGGGAGACGGGGTCGAAAGCCACGGGCAGATCGAGGAGCACCAGCATGGCTACCTAGCCTCTGTCCACGCTTTCCCTAATTGTCTCTGTGACCTCCAGTAGTGCTGTCTCTGTACTATATCCGGACCTAAATCCGGACTGTGAATCATGGAGGAGATTACTGGTCTCAAAATGGTCGGCTAGCTGTTTTTGCACAATTTTTTCCAGTATTTTTACTGGTTTGGGGAATAGGGATATGGGACGATAGTTACTATACACTGAGGGATCCGCCTCCGGCTTTTTTAAAATGGGGATCAATGTAGCCTGTTTCCATGCTAGAGGAAAATGACCGGAGAGAAGGGAGACATTCCATATTGTGGTTAGAGGTTGAATGATAGCTGGCGCCAGGGAGGTGAACACCTGGGCGGGGACCGGGTCAAGGGGTGACCCTGATTTACACCACTGCATTTTTTGGAATGCCGTGTCCAGAGAAATAGCGTTAAAGGTGCAGAGCACATTTTCCCTTGAGGGAGTGAAGTGCTGGGTTGAGGTCACCTCACTAGACCTCACAGAGGGATTAAAAGAAGAAAAAATTTCCGTAATTGTATTATGAAAAAAATCAGAGAGTCTGTCACAGCTCTTGACTGGGTTTAGTAGGGCGAGTAAGAGCCGCTGGTTTCGTAAAGTCCTTCACAATTTGGTGTAGTGTTTTGGCCGAGTTATCTGCGGTGTTAATTTTATTGGCGAAATATTCTTTCATGGAGGTCTGTTTCAATTTATGGAATTTTTTCAAGGCAGTTCTGTATATGATTTTGGCAGCGGGATCATAAGTAAGTCGCCATAAGCGTTCAAGTCTCTTACATTTAAATTTTTCATCACGCAAAGTTGGAGAGAACCAAGGGACCGAAGGTTTTGTGCGGGCCAATGAGAAAGAATGTAGGGGGGCAATGGTATCAACGGCAGTGGAGAGATACTTATTAAACTTCTTGACATCGGTATTCAGATTGTCTGATAGTTGCCAATTCCAGTTGGCCATTATGAGTTCGAGTGTATCACAGGTGACTTTATACCATTTCCTCCCGAAGTTCTCAGTCCTGCTGTAAGAGGTCAAAAGGGGGGTGGTGGTCAGGTTAAACGGGATTAGAAAGTGGTCTGACCAGGTCAAGGGAAGTGGCGGCAAGGTAGTAAGGACCGGCAAATTCGAAAAAACAAAGTACAGGGTGTGACCCGCGTTGTGAGTCGGGCCAGATACTCTTTGGTCTAGATTTATGCCAGCAAGAGTTTCCACCAGGGACCTGCTTTTACGCAGGACCTATCATCAACATGCAAGTTAAAATCACCCAAAATGGTGAAGTGGGGATGTTTCAGGTATAGGTCTGCAAGAGTTGCAAGGAGCTCTGTGAGATAGGAAGGCTGAGTGCTAGGTAGATTGTATATCAGTGCCCCCGCAAAAATTAGCTGCGAAGCATCAGAAATACCTCAGTACATTGTTTCAATTGGGCCAGTGTTGGCTAGTTTCCTAGAGGTTATCTTCCAGTGTGACCGTAAGATTATTGTGATCCCTCCTACTTTGGTGCCTGACCTATTGATCCCGACAAACTGATAGTCCGGAGGAATCGCTAAGGTGATATCTGGGTTGGAAGCGTCTTTTATCCATGTCTCAGTAAGGAACTACTATAGGAACTACACTGCAACCAGTTTAGCACCCAGGACGAGGTGTGCCTATGAGGGGGCATTCAGCCCTTACTGTCGTTTCTTGGGAACTTGGGGGGAGAGGGTTTGGCTTTTATCATCTGTTTTGTTGTACTTGGGAGCCTTAAGGGATCTGGGGTGCTTGTAGCTTGCGCGCAATGCCACATGACTGCAATTTCCTTTTTCTCTATAATGCTTGCCCATCCAAACATAACTATATAATTTCTATTGCAGAGTGCCTTGCGGAGATGGCAGCGCTTGCGGGGGAACAAGCCAGATGTCAGGTACCCCATTGATATCGGCAACCTGGAGGCAGTCCTGGGCTTCCTGTGTAATATCCACAGGTCCGCAGAAGAGGTTTCCCAGTTAAGGGCAGCATTTACATTAGCTTTCAGGATGGGGGTATTTGTGGCAAAAAAAAAGACGGACATGCAAGGAGGTCTGCAGCTGGCCCATGTACAATTTGTGGGTGGTTCTTTGACTATTACGCTGCCATGCTCCAAAACAGATCAGGATTGCAGGGATGACCACATCATCTTGCATAGGGCACCGAGGAATTTCTGCTGTCCTGTGGGCAGCCTCAAATTAGTTTTGTCTTATATACCTAATGGGATTGTAAAAAGGCAGGGCCGTAGTTGACCAAGAACCCTTCAGTATTTGCCCGGCGTTAGCCGCCTCTCATACCATTCAATATTACCAAACAAAGAGGCAGGCGCTGGAGACTGGAAGGCAGGAAACAGGAGTTTATTCTGACGGAATCAGAACACGTCAAATCAGACAACAGGGTATCTTCTCGAGGTGCTCTAACCGCATCTCTGAGGCCTGGCCTCTTATACACAAGTTTATGGCTTTATTACATTTATGACATCCGTGGTATTGCTTTGAAGTACGAAAAGGCATCTTTGGAATCCCCGGTTCAGGCCGCTCTCACACATATCTACAGTAGGGGTCCCCACCCAAATCTCAGCATGATGGCTATCGCGCAGCTGGACATTCCGCTGGGAACAGGAATGCGGGCGATCGGTCGGACCTAGGGGTGTGAAGGCATTGATTAATCCCCGCTCCTTTGATGTGAGGCGAGGTCCTACTGTAGGGGGCAATAAACTGCATCTGTTGGGCTAGGTGATGGCCTGGGATTAGGCCGGACAATCGGGCAGGGAGGAAGAGGTTATCAAAGGGCCTGTTCTATGAATGAGATGAAAGAGCGAGGGGGTTCAGCACGGGATGTGGCTCGGAGACAGGGTCGCGCCGGAGGTGCGTTTATGGCCCAAGCAGCAGAGACCGGGGGCTGTCGGGGCGCGGGGGGGTGCTTGCGAGGCCGGGGAGTGAGGGGGAGAGAGACGCGCAGGCTATTGGCAGTGGGCAGAGAGGCTATGGCACACAAAATGGCTGACACTTACGTGCATGAAGGGGCCTAAAAAGGGACAAGATGGCGTGGCCACTGTTTCACGATTTTCACTTTACTTTCAACAGTGGCTGTGGTGAACATAAATGAACGCCGCTTATGTATACCTAATTTAGTCATTTTCCACAGTCCCCAGTTTTTATCATAAGTTAGTTCATTTCTGTTCATGTCACAGGTGAGGATGTACAAGCTGACATTAGTTATACAATTCGCTTTGGCAGCCCATATGCATTACGGGCAGATGGAAATAATTCTGCTATCAATGCTGACAGACTCGTACATTACCATATGTAGTCAAGGTGATAGGCGAGGAGGCAGTGCATACAAAATTAAATTAGCTGTGTTGTACATTAGACCTGGAGATGGGGACATTACTTAGATGATGTAGGGAACTCGTTCGAATACAAACATGATGTCATACAAAAAAATGTTCTGGCAGGATAAGGGCTATTAAGTACATTACTTGAGGACTGGACTCCGTGGGGATCAAAACTAGACAGCATGTTCATGTGTATGACTGGTGTTCTATAATCATCATGATACAGAGTTGACGCTTCCTTAGTTATCCATGCACAGTTGAAAGTGACCGATGTAAGGTTTCGAAAGCTCAATTGGGTGATAATCAATACAAAGTGGTTGGGAGAGGAATTCAACTTAATACAAGTGAGTCAAGGGGTGGTAATGTTCAAAAAAGGTTCTTCTTTCCAGTGTCTTATTACAGCGAGCCATCACTGGTAGGCTCTCATTGTTCCTCCTCTTTTTTTTTTTTTCCGGTGGCACTGTTGAGCACCGGCGGTGGAGCTATGCGTCCAGCTCTAATCCAGATTTCGCGTTGCAGGGTGTGGCCATTCTTTGCTCTCGGACTACAGTCCTGATTGTCTTGCTCCTAACTGATCTACCATAGGTACTTTAGGCGGAGTACCCGCATTCCGTTCTTCTTTCGCGACAAACCCTATTCTATCTTTGTGCTGTGTTTCTTCTTGAAGTCAAGTTCAAAAAAACTCCATATGGAAAAAAAGGGGGGGGGGGATGGGGGCATGCTTTGGGAGGCCGAGGGAAGAGAGGGTGGAGTGGGATCAGATCTGAAATGGACCAAGGAGGGCAGAAATCTCAAGCAAGTGGGCCCATCAAAGCATTTAGTTTTTAGGGCTTAAAGCTTAGGGTTCAGGGTAGTGTCAGTGGGTCGTACTGTGTTTGGTAGGTTCCTATATTAGTATGTGGGGGGCCGTTAGGGGAAATTTTGCGATGTCATTGAATGCGTGGTATTTGTGAGCATTGAAAAGGTATTTTGCATGCATGTGAAGAGGAATGCGATATCATGGTTTGCGTGGTAAATGCATGCGATGTAACGTGCATGCGATGTCAAAACTGGGATGTAATGGCATTCATTGTTTTTGTTTGTGTTCTATCGTCATACATCCGTTTTCATCTAATGATTTTGATGCATCACAGGTACTTTGCACAAAAAGGGATAATTCCATGGTTTGATATGGACTGAACTGTTTTGAGCCTTTTTAAAGTGATATCTTGATCTGTGTATGTTGGATTTTTGTCGTTTTGGTCTTGTTTTGATTAGATAAATATTGGCTATTTTTCTAAACTGGTGTGGTGGCCATTTTGTAGTGCTTTCACTATGTTACTGTGTGTTTAGGTATAAATGCTTGACACATTGCCTCTGAGATAAGCCTGACTGCTCACGCAAGGCTACTAAGGGGGTGAGCAGGGGTTATCATAGCTCTGTAATCCCCTTACCTTGAATAGAAGGAAGGGTCCCTACTAGGACAATGTGCAAGCCACTGTTAACTAGAGACCCCAATTTCTAACAGTATTTCATACCACCTTTGTGAAAGGGCACAATTTATGAAGGTAACTTACACTTTTGAGTAGGTTTTCTACTTTTTGCTTATTGAAAAAATCTGAGTGTAAGTTCAACTAAAATTAGAGCCAACAGTCATGCCACCAACGAGGCACTATGTCATGCATGTCACACAGTGCAAGCACCCCCTTGTGAACATTCAGCCAGGGGGAATGTTTGGGCCCCCTTTCCTGCATTTCCACCACCCTTTTCATGGTGGGGTCCCCGCCATAACAAACAAGCACTGGCATAGCCAATAGGTCTCGCCTTTGGGACCTTATAAGTGTTTTGCCATGCAGCAGTTGATGTTGTTGCACCAAGGATATCGTGCTGCATAACTAAATTCTTATAAGGTCCCAAAGGCGAGACCTATGGTCAAGTCAACTGTTGTCTCACATGAAAATAAGTGAGACCTGCAAATGGGTAAAGATCACCAACTGGGCCCTGGCTGGCAGACAGTTCACAAACTAGTTGGTTATGCTAGTTTAGGTCACTGGATGTAAACTTCAAACAAGTAAAAGCAGGGGGAGGGATGCAGGGGGGAGGAGGGGCCTGCGCGATTCACTTGTGGGAGTGATAATTGCTACCATATGGCGGAGCTCGCTCCCGCAAGTGAATCGCCACACGTGCATGCGTTGCCATTGAAGGTAATGGAACGCATGCACATGCGCTGCGTAGGCGAGAACTAAAAAGGGCCAAGTACCACTGGTACCTTGCGGTCAGTGCGCGCAACATTCGAATTTATCTTACAATATAAAACACATTATACACTCATTATACATTCTTAATTCTTGTTCTTTTATTCTAACTGTAAAGGAGTTTTTAATCTATTTTAATACAGAGACCAGTTCTGATTTAATGGCCTTGACACCATGAGTCTAAACAAAGAAAAACACAATGATAAATCTATTGTTGATTCCAATCGGAATTATAGTGCCCAATGCATTTCTGGAAGGAGTCTCTTCTTCAGGGGCCACTCTCAATAAAGAATACAGTAATGCAAGTTGGGTTTTGTCATAGCTTCATTGCATTTATTGATGACGTGTCTTGAATATTTCATGCACATTACACAAGACAATAATTAAAACAGATAATTATGCCAGGACCACCATAGTATTTGATCGATGAAACTCTGGAAGTAAAAAATGATTACACCATGGATTGTGCAAACTCATGTAAATGAAAATAATAATAAAACTTTCAAAGAACGGTAGTCTTGTGCCTGAATAGTCCCAATAACTTCAAAGCAACGCCATCTGCCGTAGTGTCATGCAGAACATACCAATCACTTTGCACCAAAGTGCTTAATGTGAGACTTGACAAAAACTTAAAAATAACTCACACAAATTAAAACACTCCCCTGTCTGATGTATCCAGGAACATGAGGAGAAACATGCAGCAATAAGATAGCAAAACTACAACATAACAATAAGGACAGAGATACCATGCACACTAGTGTTCCTCCAGTGTTAATATGCATACATAGTTTACTTATTTCACGTGATGATAATACAATAAAATTTCTGTTTCCATAAGTGATACTTGATCAGTCTTTAACATGGCATTGTAAATAGATAAACATGATTTATGAAATACAACTTATTGCAATGCTCTGCGTTTATTGTGATTTTGCAAGAATAAATCACATGAGTGAAAAGAAACCTACTGTTTGAAATGTTATGTGGGATGTATAAATATGTTAGAGACAAGATTTAAAGAAAACAACTTGTATCAATTTTGTCATTGAGGCAGTGGATCATTTTGGATCAGACGTTTTGAGCAGCAGTGTCTAATCCAGGCCCAGTTGCCACTGGTCAGCTGGTTAGTTGCAGGAAAGGGCTCTTATAGTTTGTTGTATCCCTGAAGCGTGAACAGGAGATCATCCTTTTGACCGTTGAAGTCTACTTCTTTGTCCTGGAACAAGTGGGAGCTGGTCACATCCTTCAGGGCTCCTCTCAGGTCACAGACAATAGGTTCAGTCTTCTTCTGTTAATACTCAGGTCCAGCAGTGTTATGAAGTGGGTGCCTGAAGGTGCCACATTTATGCCTCGCACAAGCTAACGGGAGAGAATGACTCCTGCACATGCTCTAATTAATGTGACACAAATTCCCTGGGCCTGCGGGCCCCCAGAGTGAAGGAGAGGTGGGGGGTGCACACGGAGGGTACCTGTGGTACCCCCCTGCATTTGCATAGACAAAGCAGCAGGCACCGCGCGGTGCCTGCCGCTTTGTCTATGCAAATGCATTAATGCATTTTTAGCATTGTGGCGGGCGTTGCTGAGAGCACTGCCCGCCACAATGCTAAAAATGCAGGATGTCCCCACCACTGTGGCGGGCACATCCGAATACCCCCCCCCGGACCCCCGCCCTTATGGCGGGCGGTCCAAATCCCCGGTAGGATGCCCGTCATCCTAATGGGGGCCTTAGTCTCTGGGGGCTGTGTGTGTGTGTGGAAGGGGGGGAGTGCACTATGGTAATCTTAGTGCCCTCCCCCATCTAACACCAAATTCCAGTTTGAAATAGCAACAGTACCCCAATGAACCCAGAAACAGAAGTCTGAAAGGGCACAGAGTTTTTTTAGCAGCAAGACAGCGGATAGCAAGAATTGTCTTGCATTCTTTTTCCTTTCTTTCAAGTGTGCCCTCAAGTGTTAGATGTTACACCCAAAGACAGAAGTCTGGTAGAACAAAAGAAGTGTTTCCAGCAATCAGACAGTGGATACACAAGAATTGTGTTGGCCTCCTGTTTTCTTCCTTTCAACTGTACTCCAAGTGTTATATGTAACCCGCAGCAGACCTGTCAAGCAGGATTTGACACTCCATCAGGATTTGACACTATAATGTCAAAAAGGCTGCATAGAGCCCCCCCTTGCATATTCTTTTAGTTTCAGAGGCATCATCTCTTCCCATTCAGGATGAACTGTCCATCACAGTGACCTATCATTTGGCCCCCTTGGGAGGAATTTCATACCTCATTTACACCTTTTCAAATGCTGGCTGGGAGAAGGGGACAGCAAATATAAAAGTAGCCTTCAGGAGCTTCAGGCAGGAAAAAGGTAACATTCTAAAAGGTAATTTCCTTACTATTTGTTCAGAATCTACATTTAACATTGAATTTGTACTCTGGTTTTCTACATAAGACAGCTAGGCCTGCCACAGTGAAAATAGCTTTTGAGTAGGTCCTATAATGACATAAGGACATGATAAAAATATATTTCTACATGTTCTACTTGTATTTCCCATGGACCTTGACTTGTTGGCTAAATGGCATAGGGGTGATTTATTAATATTTAAAATGGAGATTTTTACCTGTCAAAAATGTTTTTGGTAGTTTGAAATACTATTTTTACACTGCTACATCCAGGCTACACAGGGTAAATCTGAAGCCATGCTTTCACTGCCAAGGTAGTGGATGGCACAATAGATGTTGGCGTCCACTGGTGGCATTGGGCCCTGGGTACACTTTGTGCCATTAAATAGGGGCCTATTGGCAAGTTAAATATACCAATTAGGAATTTGACAATTCAACCATGTTTAAAGGGGGAGCACAGCTTAGCAGCGGTAAAGTGCACCGAGTTCTAAAGCCAGCAAAAGGCAAAATATCCATGATGACCACATAGTATAGGCAGATTTACTACTATAATACTGTTGTTTAATTTCAAGTGAGAATTATAAATCTAACCCATACAAAGTCTAACACTTTCTCTACTGTTGCTTAGTTTGTAGTGGGAATGGTCAATCTAAGTTCTTTCCCTATCATCGCTTAGACTAGAGTGGGAATAATAAATCTAACCATTCCAAAGCCCAATACTTTCCCTACTTTTGTTTAAATTGGAGTTAAAATAGTAACGTTGAGTCCTCTGAAATCCAACACTTTTGCTGGTGTTGTTTATTCTTTTAACTTTTTTATTTAATGTTTATATCATTTATGAAAATAATTGTAAATCTTTATTTATTTTTTAATAATGATATCATTTTAGTAGTATGTGATATATGTTTGTTAATTGTAATTGATAGGTTCTTGTTAATAGTTTAATGTATTTAAAAAAATGTAATATTGTATTTATACTTTTTAAGTGTATATATTTCAATATAAATATATATTTTGTTCAATTTATTATTTTTTTTGTATTACTTTTCATTATAAAATCAAGATTCATATGTGTTTCTCTTACATACATGTTTGTCATTTTTTACTTTTAAGTGATTGTTAATATTTAAAATGTAAGGATGTTTCTAATTACAATTTTTATATTTTTAGAGATTATATGAATTTGTATATATATATATATATATATATATATATATATATATATACATATATATGTGTGTGTATATATAAATAAATATATATATATATATAATTTGCATTATTATTTAAAAATATTTATTTTGAATAATGTTAATATTTTGTATTTTAATATTTTACATAAATTATACCTGAATATTTGAATATACTTAGATGTATTTGTCAATATTCTGTTCCACAATATTTTTGATTCAATATTTTGGTAGTCTACATTCAAGTTAATGTAATCTCATTTTTTTGTAGACAATGGGCCCGATTCACAGAATGAACTTAAGACTAAATCCTAAACTTACTACTATTTGGTATTCACAGAATGCACTTACTACTTTCGGGATTCACAGAGTGAACTTACTACTTTCGGGATTCACAGAATAAACGTACTACTTCTGGCCCGGAGGCGGAGCTTGCGGCCTGGAGGCGGAGCTTGCGGCTCGGAGGTGGGGATTTTAGCCATGGCTGAAATCTCCACCTCTGGGCCGCAAGCTCTGACTCCGGGCTGGAAACTCCGCCCCCAAGCCGGCAGCTCCGCCCCCGGGCCGAAATTTTCGGCCCGAGTTCGGACTTAGAGTTAGTAGTCTTAAATCAATTCTGTGAATACCGAAAGTATTACGTTTATTCTGTGAATCCCGAAAGTAGTAAGTTCACTCTGTGAATCCCGAAAGTAGTAAGTGCATTCTGTGAATACCAAATAGTAGTAAGTTTAGGATTTAGTCTCAAGTTCATTCTGTGAATCGGGCCCAATATATTTTACACAATATTCTGGTGTCACATTATTGTTGTTTTCGATATCTTGTCCTACAAACATGAAAACAGATTCAATCGAAACCAACCATACAGAGTGATTACCTACAGACAAATGAGGAGACCTCTAGCCTCCTTTGTGGCCTCCGAATGACTGTATCCAGGCACTGCGGGTCTATGTCCATGAGGGGATCTAGTCATTTAGTTTTCAAATTTAGAGTTGACTAGTGAAATTTAGTTTTCACTAGTCAAGTGCGAAGCAATGCAAGAATTAATTCCTACCTGCTGCATCACTCTCACTAAGAACTTGACCAAATGAGTGATCTAATTGTGCACTTGACTTATTGGGCTCTCACACCTGCATCATGAATAGAATCAGTACAATGCATTCTGGATTGAATTGTGGCTGTTGGTTGACTTTTGAGTTCTGAGCTTGTGATCATCCATTTATAACACTTCTCTGAGAAGATTGTTACTGCTCATGCTCGCTACCCTGCAAGTCAAGTGCAGAATGAGTTTTACCTTTCCCAGTTTGTAGAGCCAATAATGGACGGGCCCCAGGACACACATGAAAAACATCTTCAATAGCCATGGCTGAGCCTAGTTGCCAATAGCCCTGTCTGCCCTGGGGCCCCTCTAATGATGACTAGCTGATTAGGCAAATTTAACCATTGTGAAAATATAATCTTATATTATATAGGAAATTGATTTTATGGTTTGCTAATAAAGTTAGCGCTGTTTAAAGAATTTTCACTAAATTTTCCAAAACAAAGTTAATCGACCTCAGCATCTTCCTTGAACGTTTCGGAGTGATCTCTTAGGAGGGGGCAGAGACAAAAAGGGGTCCCAAAAGCAATTATGTCATGCAATTTCCAGAGAAAAATTTAAATACGCCAACTGCCAAAATGGATGATGAGAATTACACCACATAAGGCTGAATGGGAGACCTTTACCCATAAAGAATGCTTTTTGTGATTTGTTGTAAATCCATTCAATAGTTTTTGAGAAGTTAAGGTTCAAAATGTACAGCTACCTGAACCATTGAGTTGAAATTAAAAAATCCAAGTCTTTTTATTGGCTGAGGGTGCTTTTTGGGAGTAAGCCCTCTGATTGGCTGGCGGTAACATTAAAATAAATGTTGTGGTGGCTATTACAAGACTTGAGGATTTGGTCCGCTGCCCTGAATTGTTTTTGAAAAAGGACATAAGGGGCAGGGTAGATATACCTTGACCTATAACCCTTGTGTGGGAGTCCTAGAGGCCCAAAATGTTAAATAAAAAAAACGAGTGATCGCTGTGATCCAGTGGGACTCCAGAAGGACTGGGAGGATACATTACAAAATAAATGTGGGGTGGGTGTCCATGGGGTGTTGACCGCCCAAGTGGTGGTCGGTATAGGGCTTAGACGCAGGTGAGACCCTACTGCCAACTCCACCCGTGCATGGCCAAAGGTCAGCCACGGCAGGGCTTTGCTCGCCAGTTGAGGGTTGGGAGCAGTAATAAGATCTTACATTAAAGACACTAGATTAAAGACACTCTAGAAATTCACTAAAAACACCAAAGGTTAAAGTAACGTTATTGATACTTATGGTAATAATATCTTCATTTGCATTAAAAAAAATCTTGCAAAATTAATTGTAATATCCAAAAGTAAATGTAATGTTATAGTAAGGTGAAAATGTCAGTTAAAACATAACTTTTTAAACTCAACCAGCTAGTGTAATTCACTAGCTATAGTTTACTACTCTAACTAGAAATTACTAGTAACAAGTTATTACTGAACTCCTTTATTATTCAGAAAAAATCTGTTCTAATAATGTCATGGCTATCAATTTATCTTTTCCCAGTTTTCAGAGATGACAGAGTATTTAGCGTGCCTCCCTTTCCTCCTGTCTTTCTGTTTTCTCTGCCCTGATTCATAAATGTATTCAAGGGCTGAAATATCATGTATAATTTACTTCACTTTAACTTTTGTAATTTAACTATAAACTACACACCACAAAATAAACTTTCACTTGACTTTATAGTGTGAGTGTGGATGTGTCTGTAGTTTAGTCTGTGTGAAGTTTGTTCACTATGTACGTGTTTGCGTACATATGTGCTCTTTCTGTGTTTCTCTGTTGTATTGTCTATCAAAATGTGCATTATTCATAAAAAAGCAAGGGGCATATTACCAAGGGTGGCGATAGGCAATTATCACCGGTTTAGCGGCGATAATTCTATCGCTCTATTAGCAAACTGTCGCTAACTGATGTTAGCGACAGCTTTTAGGCGATAGCGAGCGGTTTGAGGCCCGCTTTGCATGTCAGCGATATGTATCGCTAATGACATGCAAAGTGGGCGTACCCAACCTGTTAGCGACTGAAAGCAGTCGCTAATGTCGCTATCGCCTATTAGCAAGGCAGGCGTAGCGATGGAAATATTCCCGCTATCGCCAAAAACCAACGCCTGCTCAGACCAGTTCTTAGCCATGTTATCCAATGGGAGGTGCATAACATGGCTAAGAGCATTTCGTCGCTAATGTGTGAATATCGCTGTATTCTCAGCGATATTCACGCATTTCGCCGCTATCGCTGGATATTTTAGCACAATGGAGAAAAAAATTGCTAATAGCATGTTTTCTCCGCTAACATATCCAGCGATAGGCAGCGATAAAAAAATCGTCGCTAAGCCTATTTAGCGATAATTATCGCTACTTGTTGATAATATGCCCCCAAGACCTTTTGCCTGTGTCAGTATTTGCGTTAAATGATGACTAATTTGACACACTGATGTTCCCATATTCCTGAGAATTAGGCGGAATTGCTCCAAACTGGATGATTATTTCAGCAACACAAAAGTTGATGTATAAATTTCAACAGAGAAACTATCCAAGGAAACTATTAAAGAGAGTACTAAAAAGACAGTGGCACACGCCCAGAGAAACTCTGCCGGTCCCCAAGGAACGCAAAGAGAATAAGCCCCATATATGTGTAACAGCATTTTCGAGTGTGACGAATTACATAAAGAAAATCATACAAAAGAATTGGAACACCGTGAAAGACCATGAAAAACTGAAGGAGACCCCCTATTTGCCTTAAAACGGAATAAAAACCTGAGAGACAATCTGGTAAGAGCGAATACGAGCCATAAGAAGGAAAGTGCATCTTTACGCACAATGCTTACCTTACCCCCTCTCAAAGGCCACAAAAGATGCGGAAATTGCACTTTGTGTGCAAACACAATAGAGGGTGAACAGTTTACCTATCACAGCATAATAACCAAACACGCCGAATTCACCAACTGTAACACAGGGAACGTGATATTTTGTGTGATATGACCTTGAAATTGGGCATATGGGGAAAAACTACCCAGGCCATTAAGAAGAGGATCACACAACACAGGTCATGCATCAAGAGCAAAATACAAAATGCACCCATGGTGCACCACTACGTAGAAAAGAGCCATTGAATTGAAATGGACCGTGCTATCACACGTTAAAGGCCAGCACGCTGATGCAGTACTCTAAACTGGAAGCCAAAATTATCTTGCGCCTAGGTACAACCACTAATGGCCTCAATGAAGTCAGTGAGATAGGCCATTGCCTCTACAAGGAATCATGAGATAGAACACGTATATCCCCTCACAACACCAGGCTATTAGGCCCACATAAGGCAGAACATAACCAGACAAAGCACACCGTCAATCATTCATTAACCCCTTCCGCGCTCATGACGAGCTCAGCTCGTCATGAGTGACGACGCTCGTACGCTCATGACGAGCTGAGCTCGTTATATAACGCGTTTTTTTTAAAAAACGCAGCGTGCAGCGGGAAAACCGCTAGCGCGCATGCGGTTAAGGGACACAAATTAATAGAATTGAAGTAGAAACCATATTATTTTATCTAGGTTGTGACTTTCTGTCTAGGCAATGCACTTCAAACAGTCAATTACAATATGGCAGCCAAATACCATCATATACTGTGCTATTATATACTGTACATAAGGCATAGATAAGATAAGACTTTATTTGCATAGTTACTGAAAACCATTGTAATACATACAAAAATATATACTGTACATAAGGCATAGATCAGGAAATACGTAGGAAAAATGCAAATTCCAGATATATGTACATTTATGTATGATGTATGCAGACTGTGATAGCCCAATGTCCGCACAATACACTGTGCAAAAGCATAGCAATAAAACTGTTTTCACATCTCATCAAATGTATAATGATCACTCATTTACACAAGGAGTATGCAAAGCAGTCATATTTCAGGGCGGAACAATATATGCACTACACAACACCGACCATATTTCATATACTGTTCAATGCCTGGCATAGTAGACACAAAGGCTGATAATGACATTAGAACATACCAGATGATGGACGGAATGTTGCACAATGGCAAAACATTCACCCCCAGTCACAGATCTGGGTTGAAGCCATCGTTATTTTACTCACCAAGCCACCCCAGTTCAGACATGGCCATATGCAAATCAGTCTTGACCCTGTGCCTCTGTCTGAACTGGCGTGGTGTGGGGAGCAAAATAACGATGGACTAAACCCAGATCTGTGACTGGGGGTGCATATTTTGCCATTGTGCGACATTCCGTCCATCAATTGTTTTTGATAATAACACTAGGCCTCGTGATGCGAAAACTCGCAGGGATAAAGTGACATCATGCCAATCACGCCAACAATGACCACTAAAGTCAAGGTCTGTTAAAAAAGCCTAAAAGAAGGTTTCTCTGGCATCACACAAACATGATTGCATTGTTCTATAAAGTTAAAAGGTTCTCAAAAAACCAAAGACGGAAAGTTCCCCATAGGGAGGAAGTTCGTGCGTCAGGCATAGCATACAGAAAGTATGAAGGTCAGACAACCCACCTACAAAGATTGCCACCCCCTCCACTACCGCTTTCACTGTGCAGTGCCTCACAGGACATGGGACACGCGAGCGACCACAGAGGAGGTGTGTGGCTGAAGGAACTTCCCGTGCAAAAATACATCCCCCGAGGAGGCGGCCGGCATCCTGACTAAAGGTAAATGGCACACGCATGCAGCCATAGCTGCCGCCCCGCGCTATGATACATGCGGTATGCTAAGAATAACCAGCGAGTCTAATAGTTCAATGGCATGGTTAAGACCCCGCACTACCAGCACTGCATGACCCTCACTTCCTGAAACATTGCAACAATGTAACACTATGGGCCCTGGCTAACTTGACACTTGATCAAGATGGTAATCAATAAGCAACCCTACAGCCCCTTCGCACACCTAACAGGATGGCTGACCCAAACCGTCCTAAAATTAATACATGCAACAGAGCACAAGCCCACAACCAATATTCTGGGCACGACACTGTTCTCACCTATGACAACGACTCCCTCTTGTTAACCATTTTGCCCTGCACCAGACGAAATGACCTTTTCCCAGCATGTAACTCACAAGCCAAGAATAAGAGGCTTGCACGTGCACGTATTGATAGCAATATAAAGGGTGCATATGCCCATCCACCCTAACACACCTCTCACTTGTTGTACCAAACACCCAACAAATTAAAAATCACAAGGTGTCCTTTGATCCTCAGCAGGAACCAAGAACAAAACAGTTGGCTGCTGTCCACTAAATGCACTCCAAGGCAGGATTCTCCTTTCTTTTGCGTAGAACAACTCATAAGACCATGCATTCATACATCTCATAGAATAACTCTTGCTCCCATTTCAGGTTCACCCACATGTAGGACCTCACGTTAAAACAGGAGTCTGCAACAAGAAACCCGATAGACACTTCTAAAAGGAATGTACGAACCAGCTGACCTAATGGTATGTCTCCTGATAAAGTCTACAACCATGTGGAATTTAGTCCACACCTTGTTAAGTTAGGGTGCACAAGGACATACAACAGATAGTAACTGTCTCTCTTAACATCCAAACACTGTCCACAAAGTGCACAACCCTGAAGAAGACCATCCCCAAAATACACCACAGGCCCAATCCGAAGGTTGAAACGCATCGGCGCAAGAAACGGGACCAGGAGCTACCATAAATTGGTTAATTTTGTGCACAAGGATGTGGATTATGGGAGATGGAATTTAGGATTGCATCCTGTCACTAACTTATGCTCTGACCACTATCACATTTGGGCCAAGTAGTACTGTTTACTACTACAGATAAGAGGACCTAAGTGGCAAAAGTCCCATCAATACGACAATGTAGGACACTAGATATGTAATCCCATTTTCTTTGTTGTATGCTTTTGGATGAATTTTCTGCATAAACTCAAGAAGTGATGTTATGTATTTTTTGGTCTGTATAAGTCTTGTCCTTTGTCATTGTATTTGTAACTGTAGCCAATGTTTTCTTGATTTTTGTTTCTTCTGAAAAAGCATTTAAAAATGCTACAGTTTAAGAAAGAGGACTAGTGAATCATTATATTCAGAATTACAAGAAACAATATACATCGGTGTGATATACCCGAGTGTACATCTTTGTTGAAAAATCAAATAACAAGTCAAATTACAGACATCAAAAGGAACAATATTTTGGGTTCTTCTTTTAAAGAAATGATTGATGGTCTTGGAGGCACCCTTCTGTCACCCTATATTCTTAGGCACCCTTATGCTTCTCTCCTTAGTTCCTAACTCACTTAAGTGAACCTGACTCTCACTATTAAAGGACCCATTTTCCAATCTTGGTAACTTTTCTACAATGTACTTAATATTTTTCCTTAACGACTCTACATTATTTCAATTTCCAAAACGTCTGAGGAGAAGACAATAAGTAGCAAAATAAATAAACATTGGCAAAGCCAATAGCCCTGACAAAAATATTTATAAAGCTTGCAGCAGTAAACAAAAGGCAAATATGATTGCTTTCTACATCCAGTTCTTCAATGAGATGTAGAATAATGCCTCATGCATTGCAATACAAGCCCTCTATATGAAAAAGACCAATGCATCAAATATCCAATATCACAAGGTGATTAAATAATACTCCTACGGGGTAAAGCCAAATGTATGTATATTTTGCAAAATTACACCGGTAAACCGAACTAGCTGGCTAAATAAGGTTAAAAAAAGTTTTTTAAAGCTTTTTAAAAGTTGATGCGTCATGTTGTAGGCACACGCATCACACATGCATACTCCTACAAAGTGTGTGGTCACTTTTTTTATTTACCAATCAAAATTGGATCATTAACTACAAAGATTTTTTTTCAGTAGGTGGGGGAACAGAATGAAGGGGGTGGATGCAATGGGAGTGAAGCAACACCATGGAGTGTGGCGGAGAAGGGACAATGGGAAGCAGGGGCAGAAGCAACACTGGTGGCAGTGAAAGATGCACTGGGTGGGAGCAGTAGGGGGGAAAGGATACTAAGAGAGAGTAAAGTGACGCACTAGGGTGGGGGAGCAAACAGGCAAAAAAGAACAATATGGAGCAGGAGGCGAGAAGCACATGCGCAAGGTAGCAAACAGGTGAGTGGAGGAAATGTACTCGGGCAAGTGAGGTAAACACCGGAGAGCAGCAGGTGGAAGAGAGGTATCCCAAGGAGACACATGAACTTGCATGGAGTGCTTTAACAAAACATAATGCCACAAAATTGAACAGTGGCATGGCACAAGTAATGTGTTCATGTTCCAGGGAGGGCCAAACACAAGAAGAGGAATTAAAGTGCCCACATGCTAATGAATAAGAAGCAAGCACATGTGAGTGACTATAAAGCCAACCAATGGCAAGAAAGGGGTGGGCCCTAAGCTCACTCTAAGTTAATATTAGCTTTCAACAGAAAGTGCATGCGCTAACAGGCAGACCAAATAATGAACTCAATATATTTCACAACACCCAAGACTCCAACACAACCAAAACTGTTCTTAGTTTTGACCTGTTCTTCATGCGAGATGTGAAAAAGCCCTCCGAACTCAAGACCTGAGGCGCCTGGCTGTGAGGAGGTCGAAGCAACAGCCTTCTCTTTCATGGCGAAGTTGAACAGCTGGTTTGAATGGAGTTTATTTGCATGAAAGCTCCTTGGTGTACACTAGTGTCACTGAACCCCATGCTGGCCTAATTAAAAAAAATACCATAAACCATACAGCTGTCTGTCTGTCAGCAGCGTTTCTCACACAGTGAAGCCCCCCACCTGCCTGGATGGAAACACACTGAATAGTAGGTATTGTAATTCAGTAGCATTTGAGGCCGAATCTTGCCTTCGGCTGTTTCATATTTCTACCTGTTAAAACTCGGAATCAATTGGAATTTTGAATGAGCGAAAGCCGTTACTTCGATCGGATCGGATGCATTTCGATGAAAATGGGGTAAAAAAAAGTCATGCAGCGGCCTGCCATATACATGCGTTATTGACTTGGCTGAAGTTTTAGATTTTGGCCTGGCAAAAAGGAAACAATGCAGCCTGTTCTCAAAATCCAGAGATCTTTATCCCCAAGAGGAGAGAGAGCGAGAGAGAGAGAGGGAGAGAGAAAAAGAGAGAGACGATTAATGGCGAGGCAACGTTTGAGAAATCTGCAAGGCAACAATGCTTGTGGGAAGGCGGGATACCGCCTCCGACTGGCTCCCCAGCTTACATGATGAGCCGCTTTGATCAGGTATTGACATCTCGTCTGATTCCTTCTACTGTGTCTTTCTTCTGTGTTTTGCCACTCGCCAAAGTCAAGTTCCCAGAAGCGAGAGAGCCGTGCCTTGCTCTCCGCCGGGGTGGTTTGAAACACTGACATGAAACAGACCTCTCCGTCGTGCTCTGCTGTGGTTTGCTTCTCCAACAGCTACCCCCTGGTGTCTCCTGAAATACACTTGGAGGTCAACCCTCCATTTCGAGCTTCGATCCTGTAATGTATCCTGACTGGTGATGCAGCGACGAGGGATAACTGCCTGGGTGTTAAAACACAGAAAGAAAATTAGAAAGCTGTTTTGTGAGGGCTGGATACATAGACGTAAAATGATGTATAGAGAGACATCTAAATTGGTGTGAAAGTGAATTTCTTTTTTCATAGTTCCTATTGTTGGCCTACTTGTTTCTTCTCCACAATCATTAGCGATTTTCGATACTTCCCTGTACTGACTTCACACATATATTTAAAATATTTTTTCGTTGGTGTCTATTAACTCATCAGTTCTCTCCGTCTACTTGATATACCGTGTCGTGCAGGTAAGAGCGGTGGGAGGGTATTTTGACCGACGATGACAAGGAAAAATGGATCCTTCATTTAATTTCCCCTCGTAATCATCTGTCGAAATCCCACCCACCCATCCGGCCCAACCGCTCTTACCTGCAGGGGCCGCAGCTGCTTGTTGATGTCATCCACAACACTCTTTGTAGGATTCTTGTGTGTCCATGTCCAGTGGTCCCAGTGCGTTAAAAAAAAGTATGACACTGTGGTCCTGAGTGGAATGGGTCAGTGAACGCAGAGGTGGGATTAAAGGTGTGGCTAAAAAGACCAACATATTCTGCTACTGTTTAGTTGGTCTTGCTACTTCAAATTATTTAACGCACACCTTACTTGAAAAATCGATGCGAGTTAAACTAATGAGAAAGAGATGCACTATTTTATGTTATAAAACCTCTATTGGTTAATGTGATCATTGCTCATGTCATTCCCCAGGTCTGTTGTTAACACACTTGCAATGCCTCTCAAAAAGAGCACATCTTTGTCCTTAGGAAGCTTTAAGTGAACCCTGTCAATTAAAGCTGATGCCAATTTCTAAGCACCCTTTACATTTGCAGATTAACCAGTTGTGCACATTTACATTTTTTCAGGCTGCTGACACCCTGGAAAGAAGGCTTGTTTAGTTTAGCGGTCTGTCCCTCTCTCGGTTTCATAGCACTAGAAGACTTCCTCCTTTCCACTTCTGTTTAAGCACCAGATGTCAGTATTAACTATCTTGTGATGTTTATCTTAAAAATAAATAAATAGCAGAACTGTTTTTTTTATTAAAAAAAATGGGTTCCGCATGCCCTCAGACCGTGCGCATTTTGACCTCTGGTTGATGTTTCTTCTCGGATCTTTTACTTTGCATTGCAGCATTTCATATTTGCATTTCTTCACCCACATTACTGTTGCACAATTCCCTCTTAATTAATTACTCTCTAAACCAATCCCTTGCATCACCATCCTGGTGTTTTCTCATTCTAATTACTAAATTATAAAATGCTCCAATTTGCACATTTTCGTGTATTTTTCCCTCCGAACAAGGTCGCTTTGTGTATACTCCTTCATAAGTACATTGTTTCCTTAATCATTCCCTACCCTCTAAATCATAATCTAAATCTCTAATTTGGTGCACCATCCCCATCTCCCGAAACCATGTCATGTCAAAGAGTTAATATATAGCAGACAGTTTCACTGCTATGGCTTTGCAATTTTTTGAGCACCCTTCTCCAGCATCTGAAGCTGATTCCCACCTCTGATCTGAAGGTAACTCAAACATATCTGTATCAGGTCTATTATTTTTTTTACCATTCCTGTTAGTTTTGTCTGTGTGGCACTAGCATATTCTTAAAAGTGGGTTACTTAAACATTCTCCCTAGTCTTCTGTTTAATTTATATATAACTTCCTACATTTTACCTTTATTTGTGGTAGCCGGTTGATCTGTGTTTTCCAATACTATGGGTAGAATAGTCTGGTTAAATGTGGCTTTTTGAGAGGAATCATTATGTTTTGCTGACAGGTAAATGGGAGTCTGGCGAGTGGTCCCTTTCTCTGGCAGTTGAGACAGTGGTAATTGTGGTCTTCCACTCCTAAGTTTGGCTATTCTGCCTCCGAGTGTGGCAGCAGGTAGGGCAACGTTTAATGAGATAAAGTTTATTAAAACTGATACACTAACTGAAAGGTGGATTGACTGATCATGGGTACCCTCGAACTGTTTATTAAAAACAGGGTGGGAGGTGTTTTTAAAAGTGTTACATGTCCCCCTTCTGTGGTCAGTCTCTGTTTCTTTGCAGCTGGGAATGTGTTAACACTGTATCGAAAGGTTTTAAAGTACAAATCCCTCACTTTGGTAATCACAGATTCCTAGTCAGAGATACTTAGGCCCCGATTAGGATGTCGGACGGACCTTAGTCCACACGACATTGTTTGGGAACAGGGCCGAACGACCTCCTATCCCAACCTAGCAATTTCGATGTGACCGAACACTGTTCGGTCGCATTCCTATTCTTTACAATGGGAGTATGCATTGCGACCGGAATGCATGCTCTCATTGCAAAGAGCTGAGGTGCAGTTCATCCCTGCACCCTGTGGCAGGCATCTCATGGTGCCTGCCACAGTGTGCAATTATCAACAGGCAGGCACCTTAGGTATCCCATAGGCTGTCATCTGGCAGCCTTGCACCCATTGGGGGCCCTGCTGGGGGCCCCCAAAGAGAGATTCCCACAGCCTTTATGTGTCGGAAAGGCTGGCACAGAAAGGCAGTGAGAATCTGCCATCGTAATCCCTCGGGTGGAAAAAGCCACTCAAGGGATTACTGGAGGCTTTCCAAATGGCAGACAGACTCTCTGAGCACGTCTGAGGCCATTTGGAAATTCGGTTCAGATTCCTTTCCGACCGACCCCATCAAAATGGATCGGTCGGAAAGGAATCCGAACAGCCAATTATGATGCCGTAGGAATGGCTCAGACCAAGGGTCGGTGCCGTTTCCTATGGTATTGTAATTAAGGGTGGGTGGAATTTGCGAAAAAGACTTTCGCAAATTACCCCGAAATTGCTCAAAATCTCAGCGAGCACGTGGAACTTTCACGAAGATGCGCCCTCAGTATATATTTGTATGCTTTGTTTGTCTTTTCAAAAGGCAGTATATGACTGCTTCTGATTTACAGAATTTGGAACTCTGTTTACAAACAGCTTGACAATTCTTAAAATCTAAAGCAGATCCCCAAAATAAATGTAGGACTTATAGTCAACCAGTGAGTTTTATTGGTGGCTGAAAATGTTTCGCTTATCTCTGTAGGTCTCTTTTCTAAATTCTTCCAATACTTTTTTAAAGGAGACGCTAGGATAATAGATAATGTAGGAAGCTAGCTCTCTATATAGTGCACTAAATTGAAGTACACTTTGCAGAGACTCCAGTGTGACCCAGATTGGTATACAGAGGCAAAAGTAAATAATACTAACGCTCTATATGTGGTAGTGTGGGCAAGCATCTTGGCTTCTCAGAGGGTAGTGCCAAGCATTTGTTGAACTCACAGAGGCAATAAATGCTACACACATGCACACAAGAATAAATCCAAGACCAATTTATATAAGTACCACCAATGTTTATATACTTTTTCAGACCAAGAACTTTGTTCTACAGTAAGTACTTTTCAAGATATGAATTTTTCAAGTTTGCAAAATAAATCTCGTTTGTGCACAATTACGCACCATTGAAGTCAATGGGAGAAAATAGAAAAATACTTATAAAATCGTATAGTTGGATTTCAAGGTTCACCTTCAGGATTTAGGTAAGTAGCAAGGCTAGGCCTAATGTTCCACCAGCAGATTATCTGGAGCATTCTGGATTCGACTGGGAGCAGGGTGCTGAGGTCATTGGTAGCTGGTGTGCTACGAAGAAGGGGGCATCTGAAAACCCACTGTAGAAGGGGACTTAAAGGTAAGTCAGATGGATCCCATGCAAGGGAGCAGGTTGCAAGGGCCTCAGGACCACTGGAGCACAGCTGGTTCATCGGTACCCAGGCTGGGCGCAGAGCAGATAGGTTAGCCAGGCAGCATGCATCAAGATGTCCTCGCTGTCAGGAGCAGGCAGCGTGGAGAGGCGATTTCGGGACAGCTGGGCCACTCAAGAAGTGAGTCTCAGGAGTCTCTATGTCCCTTGATGGGTGCTTGCTTCCTGGGTAGTTGGAGTCCAGATTGGACTCTCCGCCTCGGTGAATGCTGCAGAGGGTCTGGTCCCACGGGTATTGGTGATGCATGGCTTTGCTAGATCCTGGTGTTGTCACACTTGGAGGGGAGATAGGTTTGATCCTCTGAGGCTGGTGCAGTACTTTTGGTTTGAGTGCTGTGTTGGAGTTGCCAGGGAGCAGCAAGTCGGGAAAACAGATTCTACAGCTTTGGTGCCTGTGGATTGCAGAGGAGTAGTACCTCTACTCCAAGAGAGTTCTTTTTTGATTTTCTCAAAGGCTGGAGGGGCTCCAGGGTTCTTTGAGGCCTCACAGTTGCAGATGAGACCTCACACTGTGATTGGCAAGCCCTTTAGGCAGAAGGCAGGGGGTGGCATCAATTTTCTGCAGCAGGGCTTCAGTCCTCGGGTAAACAGCTCTTCTTTGTCCTTTTCTTTTTTGTGCCCACCAAATTTAAGTTGCAAGGTCCAAGGATGCCACCTAAATACTAAATTATGGGAGTTAAAGAGGGTGACAGGTATACGTCAATGGGCTACCTACCTTTAGGGTGTCTTCCTGTTGGAAGATTCACTACCCCGACTCTAATTGGCTAATTCCCTGTCAAACCAAGATGAGAGGAAATGAAAAGTGGGCTCCGTATCACCTGCCCCACCATAGAGGTGGTGCTGACTGAATAGAGTCCCACCTCCTAATTTAACTAATTTTCCCACCTGTCCTCCCGCCAAATGTGGAGCAGGACAGGGGGTTTGGCATTCTCGACTATCTGGTGGTGCCTGGGTTGCATTTCAAAGGCATCATTGCCTTTGAAGCTTCCCACCTTGGAAGGCCATCCTGACCTAGGGGAGGTATGAAGCACCTTTGCCCAGAGCAGGCTTTCTTCCTGGCCTCTGAGAGGGCTTGATCTCACCCCATAAGTTCAGAAACATGTCTGGTGGTGTTAGGCTGGATTAGACTTGTCAGAGACCACACTGGTGCTTGGTAGGTTTCCTGTGGACCCTCTAAGGTGTCTCCTTTGTGTATTTGTTATTATCTCCAACACCGGCATCAGTGAGGATTTATTAGGACAGGCTGTTTGATACCAAACATCTTAAAGTGCTGTGAAGCTGTCATGGAGCTAGGAAACGCATGATAACAAATATCCAGCCCATGTACTTTCTAAAGCTTCCCTGTGCACTTACAATATCCAAGAATGGACTTAAGAATTACAAGGTCATATCTGCTCATGCAGATAAATCCACACATAGGATATAGCGCACCTGTCTTAGGGCTGTAAGGCCTGCATTAGGGGTGACTTGTCTATACCATATGCAGTGTCTGTGGGCATTGCACACAGGGGTGTGTGCCATCTCAAATCTTCCAAGATATGAAGCCTGCAATGGCAGTTTGCATTGTCTAGGTGAGGGGTCCCTAGCATGGCACAATTGGTGCTCTGACAACCTTTGGAGGCGTATGGAACTCTGGCGTTTCTGTTTTTTTTAAATACGTCGGGTTCTGATGAACTAATCCGTAATGCGGAAGTGGATCACGTGACTAGAATCAACATACCGCTTTTTTAGATGCAGATATTGATATACTGCTTACCATCCTCAGCTTAAGCATTGTAAGGTCTTTGTCAAATCATAAAACAAAGATATAAAATGTTAAATTGGGAATGAATATAGTTTTTCCTGAAGTAGGTGTTGGCTACTTATCAATCTGCCCACCGAAACGAGTCGATGCCCATAAGAGGGGTAATTACTCTAAGTCTGTGGAAACAATAACTCTGACCGACAATTGGAATACTGTTCAGAGCTGTTCCCGGGTTGACTATTGTATTTCCCTCTGCGCGATAGGAACCATTCTTCCTTAGTGTGATTCCCATTTTTTGTCTGAATATTGCTTTTGTTGAAATTTATTGTATTGTGTAATTGACTAGTATTGTATTCATGATAGGGTTGGATCGTGTTTTTAAATAGGGGCTGATATGTTTTTAACAATAAACTGTATACAAATGTATTTTAATATCTTTTACATTTCCTCTTTGCTCATCACACTGGTGTGAATTAAGTCTTTCTTGACCAGAGTAAATGTTTGTTGTGGATTGAATGTTTGTGACTGAAATTGCCCAAAATTATCTCATTTTTGACAATGTGTGCTGCAGCCTTAGTGGACACACTTCAGTCCCAATGCCCTAGGTACCAGGGTTACCATTTACAAGGGACTTATAGGGGTTGCTGAAGTTGTGCCAATTGTGGTACAGTTTTAGGGAAAGAACACTAGTACTGGGTGCCTGGTTAGCAGATCCCCAGTACACATCAGTCAAAGTTGCATCAAAAACGTGGAGGGGGTACTGCAACAAAATCCCAGTCTCTCACAGATAATTAGAATGGTGTTACATCAAGTTTGCAAAAAAAAATCTACCCTCGAGTAAGGACTTTCAAATATTTGTAGGTTTTCCCAAAAAACCCATTTGGGAGGTACAGGAGTCCAAAATTCCCCTATGAACTTAAGGATATTCTCACAACAGTCTAAAGTTTGTATTTTTTCAAATGTAATAACATTTTCAACACACTGGAAGAGAGGTATGACTCCTGAATGTAGCTCAAGTTTCTTTCTTGGGATGCCTTGCGGTGCGGCAAGGTCTCAACAGTTAGGAATCAGGTTCATCAAATGTATTGGTGAGATTCGTGATAGGTATTATGAAATAAAATGATGAAGTCAGATGTCTTGCATATATATATAACACGGTCGAAACGCGTCATGCAGTGGAGAACCTCTGAACAATAAAGCACTCATCTCACTGAAGCTGTTTGTGGTCCGTACCTGATTTTACCGTCCGTGGGGGAAAAGGAATCTGGCTCAGGAGTTGCAAGCTGGTTGACGAATGGTCACAAAATTTTCAAAACTTTTGACCCGCTCAGGTCCGCTCCTATATTGAAAGTTTCAGGGTGATTCGTCAAGCGGGGGTCGAGAAAAAAGGGAGGTCCCAAAACTTATTTTCTCCATGTTAATTCCCATAGGAAACTTTAGACACGACTACAGCCTGAACTGCTGAACGGAATTACACCAAATTTGGCAAAAAGGTAGCCCTTGTTTCAGAAAGAACTCTTTTTGTTAAATGGTGTACATCCATTTAGTAGTTCCTGAGAAATTAAAGAAAAAGACGGTGAAAAATTGCATTTTCCATAGGAAACTTTAGACACAGCTACAGCTCGAACTGCTAAACAGAATTACACCAAATTTGGTAAAAAGGTAGTGCTTGGTTCAGAAAGCACTATTTTTCTTAAATGGTGTAAATCCTTTCAGTAGTTGCTGAGAAAATCAAAAAATAAAAGTTTCGATATTTAGAGGCACGGAGGATCCGCGGACCCTCCCGAGCATGAGCTGCATTCTAATTGGCTGTCAACAACTTCAAACCAGGAAGTGTTGGCAGCCATCTTGTGCAAAGAGAAAAACAAAGGCACAAAACAAGAAAATGGGACAGGGTAGAAACACCCTTACCCACTATGCCTGCTCAGGGGGCCCACAAGCACCCCAGGGCCAAAAAAACATAAAAAAAACAACAAAAAAACGCCGGGATGCGTGGAGGATCCGCGGATCCGGACGCTTCGTTAATAATTAGCCCCCGGGTGGGCCAAGTCCCAGTGGCATCTCACAAATAATAAGCGGGGGCTCAGGGGGACCGCCCAGCCCCGGGGACTGCCACCCACGGGGCTTTCTGTAAGTATTTGCAGGGGCACACAGCCTCCCCGTAGCCCTGGGGACCACCACCCCCCAGGGCTTCTTTTTTAAATGTATGGGGCTCAAAGGTCCCCTCAAGCTCTGGGAACCACCACCCCCGGGGTTTTCAGTAATTATTGTGCGGGGGCACACTACCCCCGCTTCCCCGGGGACTGCCACCCCGGGGCTTCTTTTTTTACAAAATAAATACCTGTGTGGGGGGCTCGAGCCCCCCCACATGCCCCGGGGACCTCCACCTCCACGGGGCACTAATATGTAAATTTGGGGGTCCGTTAAGGACCACCGAGCCTCAGGGACCACCACCTCCCCGGGGCTCTAAATGTAATGGGAGGGGGCCACGTGGCCCCCCTCCTGGAGACTGTGATGGCCCTGGATACCGCCACCCCCAAGGGCCAGCTCCTGCAGTGTCCCGGGGTGCCCACCCCCGGGACACTGCGGTTTGCTATGGCAGGGCGAGAGCATCGCGCTCCCGCCCTGTCATAGCAAACTGGAGTTTGGGTTTTGAAAGAGAGAGCTCTCTCCTCCAAAATCCAAACCACATTGCTTTTCCATACGGGGGGCTTCATGCTAGCAGCTCCCCATGTGGAAAAGCAATGCCGGCTCCCACAGGACGCGGGGATCCCGTGGGACCGTGGGATTGGGGTTCCCCCGACGGTCCCCAATGAAGTGACCAGGCCCGGGGGATGGGATCCCTGGGGCCAGAAGTGGCCAGGGAGGGGTCCACGCACCCCCCCCCTCTCCAAGAAGAACTAAAAAAAAATGCACAAAGGCCGGCCCCGGTGGATGGGGTCCCCAGGGCCCGGTATTGGCCACAGGAGGGGGGCCCACACGGCCCCCTTCCCATTAATATATATATATATTTTTTAATTGGTGGTCAGGCCCTGGGTGATGGGGTCCCCAGGGCCCCAAAAAAGTAAAATGAAGGGGTGCCACACAGCCCCCCTTCCAAAAAAAAAAGACACGCGATCGTGCCTAGGCCCCGCCCGTCACAGAAACACTCTGCAAACGCGCCCTATGGTGCATTTTAAATTGGGGAATCAGTTCCCCTTCAATACTGGGGGTTCCTGAGGGCCAACTAGCCCACCAGGTACCTCCAGAGAGCGCCACAGGGCTGCGTTGCAGAGAGGTGGTCCAGACCATGCCCCTTTTTACACATCTCTGCAATGCAGCATTGTGGCGCTTACTGGAGGTACCGGGTGGGCTAGTTGGGCCCCAGGGACCCTCAGGATTCAAGAGAACTTAATCCTCCAACTTAAAACATGCCATGGGGCGCGTTTGTACAGTGGAGAAGGGAGGGGGCGGGGCCTGAGTTGATATGTGTGCAAACACACCCTGTGGAGCGTTTGAAGTTGGGGAATTAATTCCTCTTCAATCCCGAGGGTCCCTGGGGGACAACTAGCCTAGCAGGTACCTCCATTAAGCACCACAGAGCTGCGTTACAGCGAGGTGTAAAAAAGGGGCGTGGCCTCTGAACACCTCTCTGCAAGGCAGCTCCCTGGCGCATACTGGAGGTAAGTGGTGGGCTAGATGGCCCCCAGGGACCCTCAGGATTGAAGAGAATTTAATTCCCCAACTTAAAACGCGCCACAGGGCAAGTTTGCACACATGTCACCTCAGGACCCGCCCCCTTCCGTCACCACTGTGCAAACGGGCCCCCTGGCGAGTTGTAAGTTGGGGAATTAATTTCCCTTCAATACTGAGGGTCCTTGTGGGGCTAACTAGCCCACCAGGTACCTCCAGTATATGCCAGGGAGCGGCCTTGCAGAGAGGTATTCAGAGGTGTTAGAAATGGGGGTTGCCAATTCTACGGGGGGTAGCATGGAGCAGAGCGGGCAGGCCAAACTCCTCAGGACATGTGTGAAGCATTCACGCGGTACGCACAGACGACACACCAGGCACAGCACAAAAAGAGATACAACACCGGTTTGGATGAAAAAGAATAACTCTTGTATTGTCTCCAACCTGCAAAAGCAAGACACAGTAATCACAGAGGGGCAACAACGGGCGCCAGGGCAAGGTATACCAGGGGGGTTATTTACAGGGGTAATCCGAAAAAGAATAAAAAGGTAAGTCCGTTAGTTTCCAGGGCTGAAATAAAGACAAGGCATTATCACAGGGCATGAAACATCAGCGATATCAATGTGAGGGAAAGAAACAATAGGCATGAGTATAAAATCAAACATTAGGGGCAAGAGCCCAGTATGACGCCCATTAGCATAAATCGTCATTAACATTAGGCCCCCTCAAATAGGCAGAACACATTTGAGGAAAACTATGAGTAAGCATATAACCCACTATACCTCATCAGCACAAAGCATGAGAACAGAGAGGCACAACTTTGGTAGGGACCACATACTGCATACTCAACACTGTAGGCAAAACCATACTGAGGTGGGGAAAACATTAGGCGCAACACCAACATTAGCCTGACCACATTTCACGTGGGGCATGAACAATTAGCCTAACAACAGCACTTGGTATCCGCCTCAGGGGCAACAACTCATGAGCCTGGGAGGTTGTAACAGCAGCATCCAGGCATAAACAGAGTAGGTACTCTCAATGGGCCTAGTCATGTGCACGTGGCCAGTTTAAATGCTGCTCCGGCTCACGGAGGTCTATGGCAATCGGACGTGGGAGTCCCTCTTCTGGGGTTTCCTAATCACCCAATTGTTCCCACGGTTGGAATCCCCTCCCGGGACTCCGTAATGGGAGCGCAGGGGCCCCCAAAAGTTGCCACTGTCTACTGTTCAGCAAGATCAGTTTGGGGCTGAGGGGAGCCCTCACAACAAAGCACTGGTCCCGGGGGCGGGCACCGATTGTGCCCCGACACACACCCCCACTCCCACTCGGCTGAGCCCCACTCACCGGGGCTCCTCAGGGCTTCTCCTCCTGCAGGCCCTCGGGGGCTTCCACGCGGGACTGGGGGGCAGGCAGCGGCAACCTACCTCGACGCCCCCTCCCTCTCCCTCACTCTACCGTAGCGATCACTGCGGGGCTCTCCTCTGCTCTGCTTCCTGGGGCACTGGCAGGGCTAACCCAAAACGGATCCCGCTGTCCCTCTTCTCTTTTCTGGAGGTCGCGGGGCTCTCCTCTCTTCACCCGTGGCCTCCTGGCAGCCGCCCTCACACGCGGCAGCACGCAGGGCTCCCCTTCCTCCACAGGGGGGCCCCCGGCAGCACTCCTGCTCACTCCCGGCGATTTCCTGACCGGCGCGGTAGGCTCCCGCTCCGGTTGTCTTTTTGCTGCCTGGCCGGGCAGCCAATCTGTGCGCGGCGGCTGGGGGCGCGGCTGGTGACATCACCGGTGCCCTAGCCACTTGACACGGGTGGCGGCTTTGGGTGGACGTGGCCTCAAGGACCAATGAGGTTGTGCGGGGTCCCACACACGGCCGATGACGCAGCCTACTCTTGACTCCGGCGGCCCTCTCCTGGCTTCGAGGGCCGCCGCAACGATGCCCCTCAGAGCGGGGACCTGTTCAGATGAGCGCCGGGCCGCGGCGGTGTCCGCGAGGCCCAGACGGCGTTCGACCAACAAGGGGGCAGCACTAGCAACCCCCGGGCCGCGGCAGTGATATCGGTGAGTTTCCTTCTTGCCAGCAAATATGCGGGGTGGGCACCCGCTTGTATTTAAATTAGCACCAGGGGAAAAAATCTTGCGCTGCATCGCTTAGAGGCAGCCAGTTCCTTAGCAACCCAGCGTTCCCCAATAACAGTTCTCCGGGGCCCCACAGCGCTTCCAGGCGGCTCAGCGCTTGGGGGCTCAGTCCTCCGGGTACAGCACTTCTCAGGGGCACAGCAGTCCCTCCCAGTCATGATAAAACAGACAGGCCTCAGCCAGTGCTTAATTTGTAAATTATGAAGTGCAGGTGCTCAAGTATTGGTCTGAGGCCACACCTACTTGTCCCTGGTTCCACCCACTTCCTCCACTGGCTCCACCCACTTACTCTATTGGCTCCACCCACATCCTCAACTGGCACTGCTAAAAGTCAGACGTAATACCTGAATTTCCTGAATTTCAGCAAGGGAGCCTTGCTCATAGTAAGGTTTTGATAGGAGCTTCCCCTGCTCTGCAAACATTTTGAAAAAGATGACATCAAAAGTGCATTTAAAGCACAGATTTGGAATAGATTAGCTAAAATGAGTACACAGAAGGACCAGTGCAAAAAACAACTTGTGCACTGACAGTCCAGAACAAAAACAACTTGTGCAGTGGCAGTGGCAGTGGCAGTGGCAGTCCAGTGCAAAAACAACTTGTGCAGTGGCAGTCCAGTGCAAAAACAACTTGTGCAGTGGCAGTCCAGTGCAAAAACAACTTGTGCAGTGGCAGTCCAGTGCAAAAACAACTTCTTTATGGCGTCCAGTGTTAAAACAACGTTGACACAGAAAGAAACATGCATAAAACAAAATTTTTACAACTTGTGTCTGACATTTTAGTACTAAAACAGTATTTACACAGACAGAAACGTGCATAAAACAATATTTTAACTGACAATCCACTGCAAAAACAACTTGTGTCTGACAGTGTAGTACTAAATCAACGTTTACACAGGAATACCAGTGTAAAAACAACATTTGCGCGGACAGTCTACTACAAAAAGAACTTCAAACATGAAGACTAGTGTAAAAACATCTGCACTTGCAGTTCATTGCAAAAACAACTTTAGTACTGACAGCCCAGTGCCAAAGCAACATTTGCTCTGACAGTTCAGTACTAAAATGACATTTACACAGAAAAACCAGAGTAAAAACATTTTTTTCCACCGAAGAACCAGTCCAAAAACAACGTTTAGACTGAAAGAGCAGTGTAAAAACAACATAGTCACTAACAGTCCAGTGCAAAAGCAACATTTGCATTGACTGTTCATTGCGGAAACAAACACCTGCAGTGGTCCAAGCGCGGGCTGCACCTACTCTGACCGACCGGCACAAACAGCAGCGCCTCTTACCAACTTTCTGTAAAAACAACAACATTGAGCCAGCATTGTTTTACAATGTTTTAGCAGCAGTTAGCTTGTGCAAAAGTGCCCTGAATCAGTGAAAATATTGTTTATCTGACCCCTGTTCAGTCTTTTCAGGAACAGCCTCAGGAACTACATTTCGTTTGGGGCAGAGTCAAAGCCTGCAATGTGTGTGCCCAGGAAGCCCAGTGATGTATTGGCAAGGGTGATGTGTGAACTCACCCCGCCCGGACCAGCTAATGGCTCCTGCAAGCGAGAATTAAGCTGCGCTGAGTGATTGTAAAAGAAGTGTCACGTGGAAGGGGAATGTGTACTCTGTGGGCGCCATTTATCTGAAGAGGAGCCACAGTGTCACAAAATATGGGAAACTGGCCTTGGAAAGCAGAATGGGGCCAAGCACACACCACAGTCAGTGGATATCCTTGGTAACTCCCTGGGACATCCAGAGTTGCAGCGGGCCGTGTCCCAGTGCTTTGGCCTCTGCTGGTGCTATTTTCCTCTCTCACCTACCTCACTGACTGATAGGAGAGTGGTAGACAATGGTCACAAACGAGCATATAATTCCTCAAACAAAGTGGAGTATGGGTCAGGCTAGCAGATGACTTTACGTCACCTATGACAGAGAGCCTTTATTTTTTCACTTATCAATCTAGTGCATTCTGGGAGTTGTGGTTCACGTCAGTTGATCTACTCGAACTTCAGAATGGGAAACAATGGATCGTCAAAGAAACATCCCAGCGTGCGATGCCACCCTTCAATTCTCTCAAAACAATGTGACAAATGCGCCTTAAACTGCCTCTCGGTATCTCGATTATCGTTTCGAATATTAAAACCTGATGAAGTAATAACAAATGCCTACATGTCAGCTTGGCAAGATAAATGAGAACCAGGCGGTTCTCTTCTTCACCCACAAGAGTTCATCAAATTCAAAGGCATCCTCGTATTCTGTAAACTGTTTCCTACTGGAAATGAATGGGAAGCTGCTCGGTCTATCTCAAGGTTATTGTGTGTGTGAGGCAGCCCCCAATTTGCTGTTACAGAGTAGGCCGCGCAGCTAAAATCTGGGGTTAAGTAAAGTTAAAGGCAAGCCCTTCACAGCCCATGCCCTTCTTCCAGCCTTCTCCTCCTGCCTGGCCCCAGGTGGGTAGTGGCATTGTACTTGCACACAGTACCCTGCGCTGGAGGCATGATTGCTCATGGCAGGCCTTGGACTCGTCACTTGGTTGTTCACTCACTTCACTTCATGCGTATGAAGTGAAATGCGAACTGAACAACCTAGTGACAAGTCCAAGGCCTGCTCTGAGTAACTATGCTTCTAGTGCCGGGCACGAGGTGCCAGACCAGTAGAATGCCACTGCCCGGCCCAGGGCAGGAGAAGGCTGGAAGGAGGAGGGCAGGGGCCGGTTTTCTGCAAGGCCGCCCTGTCACGCAGCCTGTTTACTTAACCTTAACCTGGGCCGGACTTCATGTAGAGCTGGAGCTACCACACCGACGCTGGTGACTGTCACGTGATATCACCCACAAGTCCACGACACGGCACACCAAAAAAAAACTGCTGAAGGAATATAACGGCTTAAGGCTGTTACTTACCGATACTCCCTGGAGGTGGTAGTGTTGGGCGGGGGCACACTGGCCTGCCTGCCTTCAGTTATGTTAGATAGGCGGTCTAGGCCAAGCTGCAGAGCCTGCAGCATAACGGCATTTGTCTCACCACCTCAACTCAGTACTGCCTCAATGACTCATGCTCGTGGTGGGGACGGGTGCGTGCGTGCCTTAAAAAAATCTATGCACGCTGCGTGCTGCACAGCCCTACCCCAAATCCAGCCCCCTGCCCAATCAGGGCATAAAGCAATTTCAAAATTTGCATTGCATCCGCATCGTGACCATCATTCACACGCTCATCTGCATATTGCATTCACATTCATTCATGCAGTAAATAAAAGGAGTTGGAAGGTCTGGACACTGGACCAGTATGTGACGCGCTGAGTCACAAGTGAGATAATTTAATGTACTGTCTAGTCTGAGGTTACGCACGCAGCACGCATATGTATGCCACATTCATATTGCCTTATGACGTGCATTCAGAGTTGCAGACGCCTGGTGCTACAGTAGACCCGGCCCTCATAAATAAGTGCCGGTGCTAAGCACCGGAAAGCACCGGCACAAATTAAGCACTGGCCTCAGCTCCTCTTCTCAGGGGATTGAGGTATAGCACTTGGCAGGTGCACATCAGGCAGCAACTCTCCCGGCCCACAGCGCTTCTTCTAGGCACAGCGCTTATACGATTGTAGCGCAAGGGGGTCAGACAGTCCCAGCAGCACAGTCCCAGCAGCAAGCCCCAGGGTAACTCTTCTCACCTCCTGGGTGGTGGGGGGTCCAGTCCAAGGCGCTCCTTCCCTTCCAGGTGCTTTTGGGCGCAGCGCTTGCGTGGAGCAGGGTCCCGGCAGCTTCAGGGACCCTTCTTCAGGGGGCCGGGGACAGAGCAGCAGGCAAAAGTCAGCGGGGGCTTCATCAAAACAGGGTGGTAGGCTAACACCATCCTCCACTGCAGCGTGGCCCTCTTCCTGAACAGCAGCCTGAACTCCTGAAGTGGGGCTTCCACTAGACCTGGGGACAGAAGAGGGGTTCTAGATGGGTGCAGGATCCAGCAAACAGGCCCAAGTGGCCGAATCCCCTGACAGCAGGTCCCCTCACGTTCCTGTCCCAGCTCTGTCTCAGCACATGGTGGCACATCCCCCTTATTTATACCCCACCTACCAGACAGTGCCAGCAGCTGCTGGAATTCTCTGTGGAACTGGTTTAAACTGGCTCAGGGGAAGGAGTAGAGCACCCTGGGTGCCAGGCTTTCCCTCCAAACGTTGGGGTGGCTGGGTACCTAACATCTAGACCGCTAACCTACTGCGGTCAGGAGACACAACGCACAGCCATGGCATCCATTTTAAAGATTAGCAGTTAACCAGGGTATATTTCTATCATGGGGTTATCACAGGTGCGCACACCATTACATTTTCATAATACCATGGCGTCTCACACCACACATGGCCTATACTGTAACCTTTACCATGGGGGAGACATCCTTAAATTAGGGGGGCAAAAAGCGAAACATTTTGGGGAAAAGGGCCAAGTCCAACAAGAGGCCACGCCCCTTTTTACACCTCTCTGCAACACAGCTCTGTGGCGCTTACTGGAGGTACCTGGTGTGCTAGTTGGACCCCAGGGACCCTGAGGATTCAAGGGGACTTTATCACCCAACTCAAAATGTGCCACATGGTGCGTTTGCACAGTGGTGAAGGGAGGGGGCATGGCCTGATGTTACAAGTGTGCAAACGTGCACTGTGGCACGTTTTAAGTTGGGAATTAAGTCCCTTTGAATCCTGAGGGTACCTGGGGGCTAACTAACCCACTAGGTTACGTCTAGTAAGTGCCACAGAGTTGCATTGCAGAGAGGTGTAAAATGGGACATGGCCTCGGACCACCTCTCTGCCATGCAGCTCTGTGGTGCTTACTGGATGTACATGGTGGGCTAGGTGGACCCAGGGACTCTTAGGACTCAAACAGACTTAATCCTCCAAATTAAAACGTGCCACGGGGCGCTGTTGCACAGTCGTAAAGTGAGGGGGTGGGGACAGAGGTGATGTGTGCAAACACACCCTGTGGCGTGTTTTAAGTTGGGGAATTAAGTCCCCTTCTATCCTGAGGGCCACTGGCGGCCAACTAGGCCACCAGGTACCTCCAGCAAGAACCACATGCCTGGGCTGCAGAGAGGTGGTCCAGCCACACCCCTTTTTACACCTCTGTGAAACGCAGCTCTGTGGCACTTACTGGAGGTACCTGGTTGGCTAGTTGGACCCCAGGGACTGTCAGGATTCAAGGGGACTTAATGTCCCAACTTAAAATGGCCACAGGGCGTGTTTGCACACGTCACCTCAGGCCCCCTTCCTTCACCACTGTGCAAACGCGCCCAGTAGCATGTTTTAAGAGGTAGTTTTAATCCCCCTGCCCTATTATGTACTAGGACCTTACAGAGGAGGTCAGGCTAATCAAGGGGTACCCCAACGCATAGTGTTCCCTAGTGTATGCAAGTGTTTTGACTGTATTCTAAGTGTCTTATAGCATAGCACTGGCTCTAGGCCTGGTTTGTCAGATTCAGTTACCAACAGCACCCTTCTGTAAAATGTGTGGGCACAGGATGATTTTGCAACAAGGCCTATTTCTGCTCCTCTGTTTGTTCTTTCTGCACATCTTGCTTCTTCCTGCACTTTCCTTCATCTTTGTGGACTTCTGTTGCTTCTTTCTGCATTTCTTTTGCTTCTTTCTGTGCGTTTTTTCTTCTTTCTTCACATGTCCTACCTCTGTAGGTATAGTTAGAAACTAGCATTTACAAAACCTTTGAAATTCACTGAAAAAACCATAGGTTTCATGCACGTTATAGTTATAAATTAGCATTTAAAAAACCTTTGAAATTCACTGAAAAAAACATAGGTTTCAGGCACGTTATAGTTATAAATTAACATTTAAAAAACCTTAGAAATTCACTGAAAAAAACCATAGGTTTCAGGGACGTTATCGTTAGTTGGACATTTCACTCATACAAAACTATAGAAATTCCCTCGTTATAGTTAGTTCAGCTAACTATAACTCACACGCCCGCAATGCACTGCTGATGATGTCACATATTACATCACTCATGACATGGTCAATTATCGCGTTTTGCCGTTTCTGGATGGATTTGTGACCGGCCTGACCCTGCCGGAGAAACACGGACCGCCCCCAACAAACATCTCCGGCGTCCAACTCTGGGCTGATTACGGAGAACTTATTTATAGCTACATATTACATTCACGCCTATCAACTTTTTCTCTCTTGCTTTAAAGCAGCTGTGAATGTTAGAGGTGATGCATTAGCTAACATTAATACATGTGCACATGCTCTGCAGTAAAACCGAGACTGAGGAATGTAACTTTACCTTCAACAAGCTATGCATTATTATGCTACTATTCTTTATATATGTATCTCATCAAACAAATATCATTGATGATGACAATTTCAAACTCAAGAAGAGAGTGCCCCCGGAACATAAGTGCTTCTTCCCATTCAGGAAGCTGAGCTTTGTGATCGTGTTCTAGTTTATTTGTCCTGTGAAGTGACCTCTTGACTGTGCAAGCATATGCAAAAACAAAAAATAAGTTTAACATTATTTACTTCTAAATGTGAAAAGAATGCTTGTAATTGAAAAATCACGTGCATCTCTCCCAATGTTAAGTGGTAGGTCAACATTTAAGGGACACAAAGCACCAATATTAAAAAATATAAAATCAAGTGGAAAAATGCGTAGACTGCACAATCAAAACAAGGATTGAAAATGCAATCGGTCTAGCCTTTGATTAAGTTAAAGCCATTTGCTTTGCTAATGGTATTACATAGCAAAGCAAATGGCCCATGCCCTGCTATCGCCAGGCAAGACCTAAACAGTCGCTTTCAAGGAGTAAAGGAAATGTTTTGAGCATACTTGTTTCAAGTGTTAATGCGCTGCTAAGTGGCATAGATGCCTTTCAACTCCAGTTACAATGGCACTGCATCTTGAGTGTCCTGAACCCCATTTCCTTCTCTTTAGCACAATTTACAGCGGGACACCATTACCTCCCTCAGCTTCTGGCAGGTTAGGTCAGACTAGCAAGCCGCACTCATAAATCATTGGTGAGGCCCAGGCTTCATGCCCCGCATCCTCTGGTACAGCTGCCCACATGACAGTTTAGGTTTGTGGGAGGAGGTATCCAATCTCCCACTGTCTTTGAGGCTTTTTAAATGTACCTGACTTGTGGGAGAGGGCAGATCCCTCCAGGGCGGTGTGTCATTTCCCCCGCCTTCTTTACAAACAATTATGGCTACAACAGGAGGCCTTAGATATAACCACAGGGGGGAGAGAGAGAGTCAGTGGATTCGGTCTCCCTTGGCAATATGATCAAACAAATTGGTATCCACTCAGAAAGTGGTGGTGGTCCCTAAAGTGATGGGGAGCACACAGTGTTGTTTAAATGCCCCTCACACACCAACAGGCCCCTTGGTGTCATGCTTCATCATCGGGGCCTTCGCACCCCTCTACGGGATGCGGCGTGCTATGACTCACGACTGTGTAGGAGCACTTGGTAGTGAACTATGTGAGGGAGTGTGTTCTAAGGGAAAATGTGAGTGAAGTGAGGTAAAAAGTGAGTTACTTAAAAAATATCTGGCGTGTAGGAAAAAATTATTTATTATGTCCTCGGCTGGTATTATTAAAAGGTGCAAAGTGAGGTTGTAGAAATACGAATTAGGGTATTACAACCGCTTCAAAGTGTCAACATGTTTCGGAGCGCAAGGGCTCCTTCTTCAGGACAAGGATATGCACATTATCCTCACCTTACTCACATGAAATGTAAAAGTGTTAATATTAAATTAGAAATGTGTAATGTACCTAACAATGTTTTATGTATAGGTAAGTTCTGTTGCGCCCAATAGGCGTTGTAGAGAACCTGTGAAGAAAAGATACAATAAACATAATAGTCTAATGTTCAAGAACTAAGGAAAAAACGTTTTTCTTAGTATATAAGGGTAAGTAGTAGAACCCAAAATGAAGTTCAAAACCCTGTAAAAAAGACATTGGAAAAAAGACATACACAACAACATATACACATACAACTACAGTGCAAATGCTCTCCCTGTTTGGATGGAAAGGAGGGAGAGGGTGATTAGTTAAAGGCTTACTTTTTGTTGTCAGTCTGATAACCTCATGAGCCTATGCGTGGTATTGGGGGGATCCTTCCATACTGCTTAGTAAAGCAACCTAGAGAGTATTAAATAGCGGGTTTTAGTTTGTTGAAAGCACAAGGTATTAAATGTACCAAAGTTGTCCCAGATTTTCTAAGCCTACTCACGGTTACTGCATAGCTAATCGCCTGCCTTCCCCTCAACGCTGCTCCGAAGAAGTGAGGGTAGGTTGTGGCGGTTTCCTATTTATACTCTTCTTAAACTAGTTAGTGAGGAAGATTGAATAATTGAAATCGGAAAGGCTGCCCAAATACGGAGTTAATCAGCCCTCTGGATCCGGTATTGCGCGACCGACTGGATGTAGTGCCGGTAGCGGCCGCGCATGCGTACGTATAACAACAAAAAAAGTTGTTACTGCGCATGCGCGAACCGAGAGGGAAGCGCGCATGTGCGGAGGACTTACGCTGATCGCGGGCACAGTGCTAGGAGGAGAATGGTGTTAATGCCTCCGGACAATTAATACTCGGGCAACATTATGAGCAAGTACACAACATTCGGAGAGACAGCTGGGTCTAACTGAGAGGCTCAGAACAGTAGCAAATAAATAAACAAATCGCTTGATGGAATATTTCTAAAGAGGGTATCTGGAATAGCAAGGGGGGCTCCCAGTGTTAGCAGTGGCAGGAGGTGGACAGTGGGCTTGTGTCAAGACCAATTGGTTGTGCCCAGTCTATATACTGCAAAACACTGAGTGTTATATGAGATGGTGTTCATCGTAAAAGATTCCATGGAATTGAGTCATTGAGGCCGATGATGTCGGTCCCAAGGCGGAACACCCACCGTTGCTCTTTTTCCAGGAGTCCTACCTCTGAAGGTAACTGTTCGATAACCGTCCACTGAAGCTCATTGACACAGTGTTGGTGTTCCAGGAAGTGGGTTGACATTTTAGTTGTTAACTTCTTGCATCGGATATTACTTTTGTGCTCGTTAATCCTTATTCTCACTGATCTCGTTGTCATTCCCACATACTCCTTTCTACACGGACATGTGATCAAGTACACAACATTCTTGCTGTTGCAATTGGTAAAAGTACGTTGTTGGGAACAACGTACTTTTACTAATTGCAACAGCAAGAATGTTGTGTACTTGATCACATGTCCGTGTAGAAAGGAGTATGTGGGAATGACAACGAGATCAGTCAACCCACTTCCTGGAGCACCAACACTGTGTCAATGAGCTTCAGTGGACGGTTATCGAACAGTTACCTTCAGGTAGGACTCCTGGAAAAAGAGCAAAGGTGGGTGTTCCGCCTTGGGACCGACATCATCGGCCTCAATGACTCAATTCCATGGAATCTTTTACGATGAACACCATCTCATATAACACTCAGTGTTTTGCAGTATATAGACTGGGCACAACCAATTGGTCTTGACACAAGCCCACTGTCCACCTCCTGCCACTGCTAACACTGGGTTTCCTGAGCCCCCCTTGCTATTCCAGATACCCTCTTTAGAAATATTCCATCAAGCGATTTGTTTATTTATTTGCTACTGTTCTGAGCCTCTCAGTTAGACCCAGCTGTCTCTCCGAATGTTGTGTACTTGCTCATAATGTTGCCCGAGTATTAATTGTCCGGAGGCATTAACACCATTCTCCTCCTAGCACTGTGCCCACGATCAGCGTGAGTCCTCCGCACATGCGCGCTTCCCTCTCGGTTCGCGCATGCGCGGTAGCAACTTTTTTTGTTGTTATACGTACGCATGCGCGACGCTACCGGCACTACATCCAGTCGGTCGCGCAATACCGGATCCAGAGGGCTGATTAACTCCGTATTTGGGCAGCCTTTCCGATTTCAATTATTCAATCTTCCTCACTAACTAGTTTAAGAAGAGTATAAATAGGAAACCGCCAAAACCTACCCTCACTTTTTCGGAGCAGCGTTGAGGGGAAGGCAGGCGATTAGCTATGCAGTAACCGTGAGTAGGCTTAGAAAAGCTGGGACAACTTTGGTACATTTAATACCTTGTGCTTTCAACAAACTAAAACCCGCTATTTAATACTCTCTAGGTTGCTTTACTAAGCAGTATGGAAGGATCCCCCCAATACCACGCATAGGCTCATGAGGTTATCAGACTGAGAACAAAAAGTAAGCCTTTAACTAATCACCCTCTCCATCCTTTCCATCCAAACAGGGAGAGCATTTGCACTGTAGTTGTATGTGTATATGTTGTTGTGTATGTCTTTTTTCCAATGTCTTTTTTACAGGGTTTTGAATTTCATTTTGGGTTCTACTACTTACCCTTATATACTAAGAAAAACGTTTTTTCCTTAGTTCTTGAACATTAGACTATTATGTTTATTGTATCTTTTCTTCACAGGTTCTCTACAACGCCTATTGGGCGCAACTGAACTTACCTATACATAAAACATTGTTAGGTACATTACACATTTCTAATTTAATATAACACTTTTACATTTCATGTGAGTAAGGTGAGGATAATGTGCAAATCCTTGTCCTGAAGAAGGAGCCCTTGCGCTCCGAAACATGTTGACACTTTGAAGCGGTTGTAATACCATAATTCGTATTTCTACAACCTCACTTTGCACCTTTTAATAATACCAGCCGAGGACATAATAAATAATTTTTCCTACGCGCCAGGTATTTTTTAAGTAACTCACTTTTTACCTCACTTCACTCACATTTTCCCTTAGAACACACTCCCTCACATAGTTCACTACCAAGTGCTCCTACGCAGTCGTGAGTCGTAGCACGCCGCATCCCGTAGAGGGGTGCGAAGGCCCCGATGATGAAGCATGACACCAAGGGGCCTGTTGTGTGTGAGGGGCATTTAAACAACACTGTGTGCTCCCCATCACTTTAGGGACCACCACCACTTTCTGAGTACAACAGGAGGCCCTCTTTAATTATAATAGTCTATACTGTGTGTGAAGTTGCATTGAGCACCAAATCCTCACAAATGATATCAGAGGTGAGATAAATAGCACACTGAATACCATCATTGGTGACATGAAATATCACCTCACCATTTACATAATCAATTACATTTCTATATATATGCAGCCATTGTGTTTGTTGTTGCAAAACAGATTACCTTCACCCTAGTCTCGACATAACCCCGAGCCCAGCTATTGGTGACTTTACCCACAATACGTGACATTCTGAAATGTGCAGTATGAATTGACAGTAGGATCTGCACCAGGGGTGCAACTAGTCCTGAACTTCGGTGGGGCTAACACTCAAGTAAGTGGGCTGGGATAAAATTCAAACAAGAGGGGTGGCTAACACTTCAAGCAATAGGGCAGAACTACCTTACACCCAATATGACAAATGGAGTCATACACTGTGCTGTATAAACATAGTAAACAAGCCCAATAAGATTACAACAAACTTGTATTTGTTAAAATGACACCTTATAGACCACTGTCAGAGAATTTGAAAGGGGATGGAGTGCATCGAAAACTTAAAAGCACCATCTACCAATTTCAAGAATAATTCCATTGATTCCGAAGGGAGCATTCATGTTGAAGATCAATCTCTTAAATGCCTACTTTCATGTTCCATAGTTGTTTGCCATCAAAAGTACAGGGTCTTGCAATTTGGACTTTGATCTGTTTCAAGGATGTCTACCAAGATGGTGACTTCCAGTGTTGCTCTTCCTCATCTTCAGAGTTGGAATATGTTCCTTTATCTGGATGACTTGCTTCTAAATGCTCCTTCTCATGTGACACTGCAAGGATTTGTTTTGAATCTGCAAATATGCCAGACAAAGCCATCTCAAAACAGAACTTTCATTGGATCCCGTTTCTGCACAGTCCTAGATATGATTTATCTGCCTGCATTCTGAGTGAGAAGATTAAGAACCACACCAACATCTTCACTATCTCTCAGTCAAGCTCCAACCAGACTGTTCTAACACACTCAGGGACATATGGTCTAATGCAAATTTACCATTCCTTGGATACATCTACATGCTCACTCTCTTCTATATCATATTCTACATCATTGGAATCCGGAGCATCAGAACTATGACCTGTTGATTCATGTATCAAGTTCTCTGCATCCTCAGGTAGACTAGTGGGTGATGCCAAAATCCTAAATGAGATGTTTTGCACTTCATGCAGGTTCCTGTTGGTGCTAACAAATGATGTCAGCTCCTTAGATGGGGTGCCACCTTGGAGACACTGCCAGCTCGAGGATGACGGGCCATTGTCAGACTTCAGGCACACCTCTAACAGAAGTACTGTCGATAGTATGTCAATCTTTGCTACTGCCAACATTAAATAAAGGGTCAATATATTCTAATACAAAAAGACAGTACAGTGACTGTGCTTATGTAAACAGATGATCTCAAGCAAGCTCATTCTGTCTAGTAGTCCTACAGTTTGAGGCTTGGATGTAATCTTCTCTCCTTAAAGGTTTCCTACATCAGAGATCAGACAGAAGAAAACATTATGCAGGATAGCTCCATCCTCCCAACACCTGTCCATGTATCCATCCATCCTCAGGAAATTATGCCGAAGGTTCAGAAGAGCTTCTATAGATCTGTGTGCCTTCCCTGAAAATAGCTGACTGCCTAGGTTCTGCTCCCATTATCCACCACCAATGGCTTGGAAGGTGGATGCGTTTTGTCTTCCTTTGACTCTATCGTCTATTCTGTACCTTTCTTCCTTTACTAGTGATCCCTCAGATACTTCTTTGGAAGCGAGACGAAGCAGCAGATGTTGTTTAGTACTTCCACTCGGGCTGTGCATGTGCCGGTATCCCTTTTTTTGCTCTTCTCTATTCTTTCACTTTTAAACTCACTCTGTTTCCTTTTCTCCTCAGCTCGTAGGTGTGTTTTCCTTTCTGTCTGCCTTTATCTTTCAGTGTGAAGGTTGAAAGAATAAGTTTGCAGAACAGCGGACTCTCAAGACATCTTGAAGTGGCCATTACAATCAGAAATCTAGATGGTTCTCCATCTGAAAATCCTATTCTAAGCACTGAAAATCTTTCCAACAATGACGTACTACCTCCTTCACTTCTTCTCAATGTAAACTTATTTCTCAATTACTATTTTGCTTAGAGGGGTTTCAGAAGACTCCCTCACCTTAAGAACACTCTGGGCAACAATTAGAGCATTTTATGATCTCTTGGTTAGTTTGGGTGACCCAAGGTTTCCCAGATCCTGAAACATGTTATTCTTCTCTTGATTTATGTACAGGCTTTCTCCTTCTCCTTGGGACTTGACTCTGATCTTAGAATCCCGTTGGTCTTCCCTTTTGAACCTTTATCTTCCATTAATCTTACATTTCGGAAATTAAGTTTTTTTCTTGTTTTCAATCTCTTCAGCTTGCCAGATTGGTGAACTGTTTTTTATTGTGCAGGTCTCCATTCCTGAAGGACCTTGAGAATAGCATTGTGTTTTGTCCAGATCTTGAAGTTCTTCCTGAGGTATCAACCTTAGCTCATATGGATAAGGAGAATGTTTTGTCCATCTTTTTCACTTCCTAATATTTTCTGGATGGGAATCCCTTACATTCAATGGCCGTAAAGAGAAAAAAATTGATTTATTTATAATGTTCTAAAAGTTCTAAACGTTTTTGTTTTTTCTCATCATCTTTTTGGAACTTTTATAGGAGCTGGAAAAGTGGGAAATTATTCTTCATCCGAAATTAGTCCTTAGATTTGCTTTATAATTCTTTTAGCCTGCTCCTTGGCTTGTACTCCCATTTCCTGGGCGTATCCAGGATTGATACACAAGGGTGGGGCTTCCTCCTTGGTGGAGCTCCAGGGTTTTCCTCAATCTGAAATCTGAAAAGCGGTCACTTTGTTTCTTCACACACATTTGTACAATTGTGCCGGCTACAAAATCTATTGTCTGAAGGTTGCTCTTTTGGAAAGAATATACCAAGGTCTGTTCTACCTTAAATTTTGTATGTCACCAATAAATTATTATACTGTGCATATTTTCTTATGTTGTCGGTTAAAGGCTCATTTGTGGCTTTGATTTACCTCCTATAATGGCTAGCATGAGGGATGAAGAGGTAATGTTTTGATTACTTACTAGTGCATTTCATTACTCCTAATCCTAATCCAACTCATCCTCATCATAGAGATTACAAAAAGCCCACGATTCTTTGACTTCAGCTTTCGAGTTGACTAGGATAAGTCAGGGTGTATGCTGGGAATCCATACCCATAATAGCCCCCAGTAGTGGGAAAGTGGTCTGTATTTTTAGTATGCTACTGAGTTCTTCCTGTCTGGAGACAGGCTTACCCCACAATTGGTGACTTTGACAAACACCAGTAGGACTGTGAGTAATAAAGATTACTAGAAAGTAATCAGGACATGAGTGATTCTGCCATAATATGATATGTGCAAATGTTAAAATAACTCCCTTGTAGACCACAAATCTTGTGAAAACCTTTGCAGTTTCGATTGGTAAGCCTCAGCCTTTCTGACAGATTGCTGGAAATTGCATCTCTGATGTTATGCAGTGTTTCACTTTGTTTTTCTTTTTATTCCTGATTAAAGTTTAATTATCCTCTAGCCAAAGACATGCATAACAATTTGGCTGCCATATTATAATGAGCTTTTTATCAGAATCAAATTTGCTGCATCCTCATATTGTGAAAAAGAATACACTGCTCACTGGAATTCTCAGCCAGGTGTAGAAACATAGCTGGAAAATGCCAGAAGAAAAGAGGTGCGTACCCCTTTAACTGTAAGATGGTGTGTATGTTACCACCATTTGTGTAGTGTAATTGCACCATTTGTATGATCTCATAGGGCTTTCAAATTGTGATGTGTGTGCACACATAGAAGTTTGTCAATTGCTGACTGCAACATCGTATAGATTTTGAATACAAGGGTGGAGATACGTCAGCCCTGGTTACCACCCGCTGACCTCTATTCGATGCCCCTGAACTACACCCATCCAGCCCTGCTCACTAAACCCGCCCCAGCTTTGCTGTTCAGCAGATTACATAGGTCCACAGCATCCATAAAAGACATTGCTTGTGCCCTCAATTTTATGGACAGTCCCATTCACTGTGGTTAAATGGGAAAGACGAGCCGGGAGTGCTGTGGCAGTGCAGGTAACAAGCTGTAAACCCTTGTGAGGCTGATCTGAAGATTTCACACAAGAGGAACAGGAGATATTGTTGAGGAATGGTGGGAGAAGCAGAATCAATTAAAACCTAGCAATACAGGCAGCTACAAGGCCAGAGAGTTCACCATATCATCCCAAACCGGGTTCTGTAAAAGTAAAAAAATACATATGCATGGTACAATACAATAGGAGCAACAGCACCCAAAATACTCATTCCTTAAGTCAGCATTTGCATGGGATGAGAGGAGCGCTCAGGCTGCAAGAATGCCGCATTTATTAAAATCATCAATAGCACATAGGGGCAAATTTGCTATTATTTTGCGCAATGTGGCATCCAACAGTACTGTGCAGCGTTGCGTGAAAGGGAGTGACCAAAACAGCACCATAGCTACAAAAATATGGCACTGCTGCTCTCTTTCCAAGTGCTAGTGCACAATCAGGCTGCCTAATGCAACAGGCGGACATTTGCACTATAGTACAAAGGTGTATGTATGTGTAAGTCCAGCATAGGTTTTGTACAGAAAGAATACCCTTCTAGTGCAAAACACTATGACCATGTTTACTAAACTTACATGAAATGTTGCAAGGGAACTTGCTGCCCTGCAATGCATGAAAAAAAAGAGCAGAAATGAGCCATATTTACTAACACATGGGGGTCGATTCCGATCCAGTAAAAAGCGCTCCGAATCGTCGTACGGAGCATTTTCTTCCGCACGAATCGTACCCGTAACCGTCCCCGCACGAACGACATACTACGATCCACACCAGATGCAGTTATCCATCCGAATCGTACCAGGGACCGTACGAATGAAATTCCCGTATGAATCGCCCTCGAAAGCCGCTGTACACGATGTTCATACGTTTCGCGGCTGCTTTTTACGACCCGGCAAGTACGATCCGTGTTGCGTACGCTCCGTACGACCCTTTTTCTACGGGAGCTGGAAACTGTCGTACAGTCAGAGTTCGCCCCGAAACAGGTATGGAACGGTCCCCCCGGGTACGGCGCGTATCCCCCATGATCGCAGGGGTACGCGCCGTACCCCTGCGATCATGGGGGTACGTGCCGTACACCCAGCGTACATGGGGTACGTGCCGTACCCCATGTACGCTGGGTGTACGGCACGTACCCCCATGATCGCAGGGGTACGGCGCATACCCCTGCGATCATGGGGGATACGCGCCGTACGGTGTGTAGGTGATTGTGCGCTTTTCCGAACGAATCGACGTGGACCGTACGAATCGCGTCCGGGTCGCCCGATCGGAATCGTCCGGTCGTACGGCGTCCGTACGAGTCGTACGGAAACGGCTCCGGATGCGACTCGTACGGACGGTGATTTTTAACGGATCAGAATCGACCCCCTTGTGTACTTCTGATCTCTCTATGTGCTGGAGCGCTTGTGAAAGCCTAGCGCCAATGCAGGCACCTTTGTTCTACAACACAAAAGGGTCTGTGTTTAGGTCACAATCGTTTTTATGCAGAAAGGGGTAAAAAAAATCTATTATTAAAGGCTTATTTCTCTTTGCATGTGTGCTGCAGAATGCAGTATACATGGAAGAGGAAGTAAAAATAAAGATATGTCTGTTTGTATTTCTCCTTGTTACGGCAGCCTAGGATAGATGCACTATTTTGGCGCAATCCCAAGTTTACAGACTTCAGTAAATCTGGGTTTGTGTCAAAATACATGGGTCAATGCCATAAAACGCCCAAGCCCACCCATGTAACTCCTCTCCAACATAAAGTATACGTGTTGCCTTGAGTTAGTTTTTTCTTTTTTTTTTTTTACAAATTCAGACATATTGTGCTTTGCATGACTTTTTAAATCTCTAAATATATTTTGTGTTGTGGCTGAACCAAAAAAGTGGAGCGCTCATGATGCAAAATGCTAGTAAATCTGGGCCTGTGTTTAGACTAACTTTAAAAATGTTACCAATTTGTTTGTGTGCACTGCAGCACAAATGCTAAGTTTGTAAAATTTGGAAAAATAAAAACCGTTTTCTTACTGTGCACTTGTCTCCAGGAGGTGTCATTTATTTGGCACAAAGCCTTATCTACAGTTGGTAGAATAGAGGGTTTTGGGTCAAACAACATTGTTAAAGGGAGAAAACCCATGTGGGACAACCCCTTGATGCCAACTAAAGCAAATAACCACAAAGCACTACTTTCCAGTGAAAACAAGTTGGGCACTGAAGTGTAAGAAGCAGGCTAACCAATATTTCACACAATGCAGCACAGTAATATATGGCCCTGCAGCTCCCTTCCAAAGAGCTGGCTCACGTTCAAGCTCCCAACTTCATAGGGCTTTGTGTAAAATCTATTCGTGGTAGCATGGGAACAGCCATGTTCCATTGATGGAACGCCCAATTGACATAGGTTAGTCCAGAGCTATGTTTGAATTACTTTTTCTTTTTACTTTCCAGCGCATAACAAACTTTGCGCTGGAAAGTATACAGTTTCTAATAATTTTGTGCCACTTTTGTGACGTTGCACTGGTACAAAGTGTTGTTAAATCTGGCCCCCAGTGTCAGAATGTATTTTCCTTATTTTCACTTTCTGTTTAAATATTGCCTCATGTTATGAATTTCTTCAAAGCGCTAACAGCAAAACCACTGTTAATAATTAGGTTCTAATTTCATACACATTTTTTTTACTTTGAAAGGCAAAATCCCTTACATGTTTATTCTGTCCCTCTTTTAATTATATTAGGCGACATTTTGCATTCTCTGCTTCTTGCTGTAGAGAGTGGCAGGGGACCCCTACTGGGTATTCTTAGATTAGGTTTAAAGTGCTAACAGTGGCTATAACTCCTGCTGTTCTTTGCCCAGACACTTCATGTGTTACCTTTGAGGGGGACTAAATAGGTAAGGACATTGAGGACTCCGGGGGTCTGGTCAGTAAAACAAAAACAAACGCCCTCATATGTCAGTAAATGCCTTATGGAAGCCTGACAGAGCAGTTTGTATGAGGGTGACCTTGAAACCGCATCCTCCCAGTCCAGAGCAGCTCATGGCAGCCGGAGAACTCTTCCATTCCATGTTGTAGCAGATGATGAGAGGCTAAAGTCCTTTTAGCCCAGAGGGCGTTGCTCGCCGGAGGAACTTAGATATTTATCTTCAGGGCTATATAAGAAAAGACCCAAGGCATCCTATCTCCGCTTGTACTGGTCATGTGTATCCATGGGCCTTCCCTGGTTCTGCGCTTCTTCCTATCCATTGCCACATTTGACAACAGAGCCTCCACGTTGTCCTGACTCTCTGTGGGTGCTCTAACTGACCCGAGCATGTCCGAACACCCGTATATTTCATACTGGATCACAGCCTTGCTGTCTGCTTTCACAGATAGCATGGGAAGGCAGATTCCCTATACCTAAGTGTTAAACCTGGGATTTAAACTCAAGTGTCCTACTTTTACAATCTAGTATTTAGCTGCAAGTCCACATTCTATCAATCCTCGGAGGAACCACAAATACGTTCTCATAGCAGAATAGGGTGAGTTTAATATTCTCTTGCATGTTCTGAGGATCAACATAGTTTTGGTTCTGCAGTAGTGCTGACAGTGCTTTACTACCCCCCTTGGCACACACAGAACATAGATGGGTGGCAGTGATGCCCTCCATGTCTCTTCTTGGTGTTCCAAAAATGCTGACAGTATGCACGCAGAAATCACCCTCATGCCATATGACAGCTCAAGGGCCATATACTCTTGTCACTGACACGATGGCACTCTTTTTTGCAAAAAAAAAATCACCTCTTGCTTGGCTGCTTTACCCTCAAAGTATCACTCCAGGGCATCATGAGGAGAAAAGCACGCTGAAGGCCCTGTGAGGGCAGGAGTGTATGTATACTTCTTTTGTTGTGGTTTTCCACATTGTGCACTAACCAGATCATAGCTTTTACTTCACCTAAATTGCTTGTAAACTCTTACTCACTCTGCAAAGCAATGACATGTCAGACCAATGGCCTGGTCCTTTCAGCCGTATTATTGGTTATCATATTATACTTTTTTATCTTTGCTATCCTTATTTGCACAGAGACCACGTTTTTTCAATTACTACCCCAGACATCAGTTTTAATTTAAAAGAACGTCCTGGTTAATCTAACAACATGTCGTTGTTCTTACAAAATATAAAACCTGTGCTGAATATGTTGTCAATACTGCATATACAAATCGGCTTTGATGTTGATTAGCCTATAGCCACGACGAGATGGGTAAAACATGCATTGTACGCATTGTTCATGGACTTTGCAGCTAAACCACAAACAAGGTGGGACTATGCATACCCACGAAACCAGCTGCTCTGCGTCTTCAATCTGACGCCGCTCGTGGGGTAGGTGTATCGGCTTGGACTGCTGCCGCCGAAGGTATCATACCTCCCCAGCCGGTCCCACGGGAGCAGACTGCGAGGTCCGTCAGGGAACCTTTTAGGGTTACTTTACTGCAGCAGGACCGATTGGCCTGCACCTGGTACTATTGACTAAATAAGGTCGTATACCTCTCTGCAAGTTCTGACCCTTCACTTTAATATATATTTTTTCACTGTGTGGTACAATCCAACTAGGTCCTGAAGAATTGCCACCTGGCATGAAACATGTTGACCAATAATTGAGGGTAGTAGTTTAGTTTACTCCGATAGTTTCAGGGTAAATTTTCTCCTCTCATATACCACCACCCTTTGTTTTTAACTAAGGGAGTCTACCACAGGAATAAAATGAGTTTGCGGACTGACTCACCTTTTTTAATCTAGCACTCACGTCACGACCACACTCCCCAGGCCCTCTCACACACATTCACCATATGGCGGGAACAAAAGATCTCCGATAAAGAGCCCCTGTTTCGGGAGCCCGTCAGACATTGCAGCGCCAATCTGACGAGGAGCAGAGCCCATATGATGAAGCATGACACCTAGCTTGCTGGGTGTGTGAGGGTTCTAGTTCCAACTAGGGGATTCCCCCCACTCACTAGCACACACACCCTCCTCCGTCACTCTTCCCGGGGAACTTTGTACACCCATTTTTGTGCCACTAGCCTTTGGACGAGTACACTGGACCCCATAAAATATTGTCCAACCCCAGTCCCCCCCCTTTGTGTATTGATACCCACGAATCTACCATCCAGGGCTATGCATTCCCCTTAAAGTCCAGTTAAAGCACTGATGTAAGTCAAGCATGTATCGAGGATTTACAAGGGTATTTGCTCTTTCAGGTTCCAATAGCCTTCAGTGACCTGAACTTTATATGACAATCTTATATTGTACCTTTCTATACTTTGCAGGCTTCTGGCAAACATTGCATTCTTAGTGCACACTAAAGGCATGTCAGCCACATAGCCATTGGAAAAGTAGTATGGGTGCTGGACACTCGTTCCTTCCCCATGTTAGGTGCCCTTGACTATAGATTGGTAGAGGATGCATAGCTCACACCTGTAGTGTAACAGAAGTCTCAAATTCTCAAAGTCACTGTAAACCAGGCTGACAGTTGCAATATAGCGTGTAGGATGAGACTTGCATTTTTACCTCAGTATTGGCCCATAAGGGGGAGTATTGGTGCTCAGAGGGTTTACACCCTCATTGTGAAGGCCAGTACTGTAGCACCACAGTGAATGTCAGTGCTGCAGCAAAACCGAGATTTCAAGCTGACCCTGAATAATGACCGCATGAGCTAACTGGGGATTTTAGTGCTGGTCTTTGTAAATTGATCTCTGCGCTGGGGTATTATCGCCAAAGCTTTGAATGAAGCTCCACCGCCATACTCAATATCAGTACTTTACCAATCAGCAAGCTCTCATTGTTCCTGTCAATCTGCACCAGCCACAGAGCCCCAATTGAGGTTAGGAGAATAGAGTTGCAAATTGATATCAGCACAAGTGGCGGCTCCTCGAGGAAGTGCTGCGGGGCGGTGAAGCGGGCAGGGGAGGAGCAGGGTGGGGGTAGTAAACTTTGGCATACGACCGAATTGAGGTAAGAACATAAATAAATAAACAAAATTATTGTAATTGCGCACATTGCATCGCCGATTGGGTTGTAGCGCCCGCAATGTAATTTGTTTTATTGATTTATTTATGAACTTAAATCGGTTCTGCCGTATGCCGGAGTTTACTACGCCCCGCCCTGCCCCTTCCAGTCCTGTCCCGCCACACCGCCCCGCAACACTCCCTCGAGGAGCAACCAGCGATCAGCACTACATCTTTATTGTGAATGGAGTTGGGTAAAAGAAGCAATAACATTAAAGTGAGTGTCCACACTCCAATAAAGTCGACTCCTCGAGCTTTCAAATTGAAAGCAGGGTGGTCCTACAGTCAAAATGGGCGATGGGGGATTGAAAGGTTGCATCGTCAATGGTGCATTTTTATGAATGGGGTGCGTTGACGAGGGGGGCATAAACTTCAGCAGCACTCCCAGTTAAATATTATTACTGATGAAGTTGTAGCAGGCACTAGAAGATGCATATTTACCTTTGGTGTTTTTAGGTTTCGCCTGGCGATCCGCTGCGCAGCAGCGTTCGCGCAGGCGAAATCTTATGTTTTTACAGTATGGGGCTTTGTCCCGCCTACTCTTTCATTGGCTAGCTCCATAAATGGAGGCTAGCCATTGGAAGAGAGATCTGTCCGTCATTGCCGGAGCAGATTCGTGGGCGTTCCGGCGATTTTTACTCATCCCACCCCTTGCGATCGTCATTGTGGCGGTGGGTGGATGTTATTTTTTTTTTTTGCCAAGGTTTGTTTTGGGCATTTCTTTGAAGATGGCGCCCGGTGGAGAGTGATTTCAGCCCCTGCTCTGTATCCCGCAGGAGAGTGAGCTCTGCCCGTAATGCTTGTTTTTTTCGCCGTCCCCGCATACTTGCAGTTCACACGTTTTATTGCATGCAACCTCGTTTACATTTTCTTGCTTCTTCGCGTGTGTAGAACCTCTGTTTATGCCATACACGCTTCAGTAAAACATACACTGCCCATTCACACCGACGCACTGTCCCTTGCACACGCTGGCTCGTTCCGGTGACCTTCCTGCGCACTCAGCGGAGGCTGGTCTAGCTCGCATTACTAAACAATCTCCTCCATGCTCGCCCGACCCCACCGCGCCCCCGCCGAGCCCCCACACAGGCGGAGGACGTACCACTGACGAACACACGGGGCTTTGCCACCCTGGGCCAGGTGCTGGAGTGGCTCCGGCAAGAGCTGGTGAGTTCTGTGCACCCCCAGCTATCACAGGGTCTGGAGCAAATATCACGGGTGCTGCATGTTAGACTTTTGTCTGTTTTGTGTGTCTAGATGCATGCATTTGTGGAATATATATAGATGCACTGACTGTAAAATACTGTGTATTCACATTAACTAACTTTGTTGTGTGGGAGTGCGAAAGCCTGGAGTGGCTGACATTGCATCCCACTCGTCAACAATAGTAATACATCGCATATTATGTGACACGGTATGAAGTGTTGTCTCATGCGGTTGTGCTGTTCTGTGTTCATGATTTGACATCTTCACTGTAGTAATATGTCGATGCAGTTCTATTTAGTATATGTGGATTAAATATCGTGTTATCGGGCCACATTTATTTCATCTTGCTTGGCATAAAACAGTGTGGATGCAGACACAGAATAACACTAGTGTAGTATGCCATTTATTGTTACTTTAACTAATGAGCACATTTCTATGAATTCCCGCAGGGGTTCAAAGTTAAGAGCCGAGGGACTGGGCAAACCTGTGACTTCCTATTTTATCTCCCATAGGACATTTTGTTTACAACAATATCAACAACCAGTGCATGCCTTCATGCCAAAGTTCGCATGAATATAGATCTTTACACACAACGTGTGCTTTTTTTAGTTTTGTTATAAATCTGTTCAGTAGTTTATGAGATATTAAGGTTTGAAAAAGATGCCACGTGGGCCTGAAATGTTTAACACTTTTGTATATTTTGACAGTTGGAAAAGCATTTGTTGATTTGCTTTTAACTGTTTTTGTGTGTGCCTCGGTTGCCTGCTTGTGACCTGGTTTTGTGTGTGCCTCTGTTGCCTGCTTGCGACCCGGTTTTGTGTGTGCCTCTGTTGCCTGCTTGTGACCCGGTTTTGTGTGTGCCTCTGTTGCCTGCTTGTGACCCGGTTTTGTGTGTGTGTGTGTGGGTGCAAATGCAATAGGTGTCGCATTTGCGAGAGATTAGGCTATTGGCTTTGTAAATGACAATGCCATTTATTTATGTTTTCAAAGCCAACACATGAATAAAAATGTTGTCATTTACAATACCAATAGCTCTACCTTTTTTTCAAAGGCGAAACCGTTGCATTGTAAATGCTTGTTTTTAAGGAATGGTGGTAATAGAGGTTAAAAAAATTACAGTTGAACAGCTGACATGGGAGTGGAGATAAGCAATGCAAATATATCGAAATTGCACTTTTTTCATGATGAATGGAAGATTGAAGGACAACTTCGGCGCCACACCACAGTAAATCTCAGCAATACTTTAGTGAGTAAAAATAGGACAATGCTCTGATGTCTTGGTAAAGATAAAACCCCCACTTTCTCTAGCCACAATATTTGTCTTCTAATGCTGGATACATTATTGCTAGTAGTACCATCTACACATGGCTTCAAGTTATACCATTAACTGCTGCTGGGCTTTGCTTTGAAAATTCTGGTAATGATGATGATGATGGTGAAGAGTTTTTCTAAAGCATGACAGCTTCCTTAAAATGTGTATCCTGAAATTGAGAGTTTAAGAAAATAATGCACTACAGTGGGATCCGTGAAATAACCCCCGCGCCTGGCCCTCACGAAATTAGAGAGAAAGAATGTCTTGCCACAGCTGTATAGGTGGCACAATTAAGTGTTTGAGGGTCAGATATAAGAAAGCCTTGCCTCCAAAACGAGATAGAAAAATATGAGGAAGAGTAAAGGAGGACGTAATTGAACCCAGCTTGAGTCTAGGATTGTAGAGCAAGATACTGAAGCAAATAAAAGCAATGTCACAGTATTGAAGAGCTCTATGACAAAGACAGATGGCGATAAAAATGGAGTGCTGCTCCACTGTATATCAGTGGAGGGCTCTGAGGTGGCTGTAGATAGGGCAGCCAGGAGAGAGGCCTACAAGGATCCTGGCTGCAAGGTTCTAGATCAACTGCATACTTTGCAAAACAGATTTTGGATTACCTAAATAAAGAAAATTATAATAAATGATGCATGATAACGTAATGACTTGGACCATATAGTAGAAGCATGATGTGAAGCATTAATTCACTTCATGAAGGTCTACGAAGCATCACGCATGAAACCCAGAATCAGTGGGAGAATCAGTAGGGAAGGGACAGTGCCAAGTTCAGATCACCACCCCTGAAGAGACAAACAGAAGGAGGTTCCACCAAATAACAATCGCTCCATTTTGTCCTTGTTTAACTTCCGATAGGTCTTCTTCATGGACTTGGCCAAAAGAGAAGAATCGAAACAAGTCAGCATTGGCGGGTGACTGATTAGCAAAGAATACTAGAAATGAAAAGAGAAAAACAAAGCTGCGGATGAGTTAGGCCAGCAGCGAGGATGGGGCTTGTTAAGAATCCCCGCAGCACACCGAAAACCACATGCTTACACAAAAATGAGCCAACAAATGATACAATGTTCCATGAAAGGACATAGGCATGCCACTGACCACTCAGGGATGCCTACAGAGTAAAGGCAGTGGCAAAGTATAGAATGAGAGACTGTATCAAAAGCAGCACTTAAATCTAAAAAGCCAGTGATGCAGTCCCTCCCTAATTCAGCATCATGTGGGCACCCGCCATAAATGCCAACAGGACCATCTTGGTGCCATGGAGAGACTGGAAAACTGCCTGAGTTTGAACCAAGATGTTCTTGTTTTCAATAAAAAATAAAGAGTTGCTGGCTGAGGGCACACAAGTGAGTTATGGTATGTGTAGTCTAGTATCCAAGGCATGGTCTTCTCATTGGATCCCCTCAGTTTGGAGTCAATGAGATCAAAAGTAACCTTTCAATTATTGTAGTTAAAGAAGAAAGAGAAGGTGCTTTTACGTACACCCCTGGAAGGCAGGAGTGATCACTGAGGTATGAGTGTAGAAAGCGACTGAGAGCAGAGTGAGGGACTTGGAAAACACGAGACTTTAATTAATATTGTGGAGCATACAGGAGAGGATGTATTGTCTGTTACATTTGTGTACTAAGATTGATGGTGTTGGGTGTGCACAGTAAGGAGACCAGGCATGGGAAATATTAGCATTGGTTTGGGTATGGCACATGGTAAAAAAAGATGCCCATTGGTTGGTTTTTAGGCACAAAACAATTCATACATGTCAGATTTAGTAATAAACTCCCTTAAAATCTAATCATACATGTCTATGGCAGTGATTACTTTTGCCCCGAGATGTTTTGTTTTATATAGCTCGAACTGGACTCGAAGGCTTTACATGAGCACCGGTTGCATTACAGATGTACAGAACTCATTTTTTGGGCAGGGGGAGATTAAGTGATTTGCCCAGAATAACAGGATGTTTGAACTTCTCGCCAGACTCGAACCTAGTTCCCCAGCTTCAACGTTGGCCACCTAGCCGTTATGCCACACCCGCTCCCCTAATGATTATGATGTTTGTGCAGCTTGTCCAGGGCCCTAGTGGTGCAGAGATACGCCACTTTCTGCCACAGTCTCCTAAGACATACATTTTTTTCCATGTTCTCATCAACATTCAGGTTGAGAGCCTGTGCTGCTGAAGCCCAGTCTTATGGCAGCCAGTGGTACAGCTCTCTGACTTTGGAGCAAACATGGTGCTAGGGGCACTGTTCATTTCATCTCCTGTTGTAGCACTTTCTACTGATGCATGTACTGGGCTTCTTTTCACCTCTATTCATCTGCCCTGTTTCGCCTCTTTCTCCCAGAGAATGGTAACATAATTAACTCTGGGGCATATTACCAACGATTAGCGATATTTATCGCTAATGATGCTTAGCAACGAATTGTTTAACGCTAAGCATCGCCGGAAATTATCGCAGAGATAACTTGCTATTAGCAAGGTTTATCTCAGAAGTGATAAAAATCCTCGCGCTAACTGCCAAATGAGAGATTATCTCTGGAAAACCAACGATAATCTCTCGAAGTTTGGCGCTAGCTTGATGATAGGGGCTCACAAACTTAGCCATGATATCCACCTTCCATAGGATATCATGGCTAAGTTAGGAAAATACCAGGTGTAAATAAAGCAGTGCTAACCGCGGTTAGCGCTGCTTTTTTTTTTATCACTAACAGGGTTAGCGAAATCCTTGATAATAGGAGAAATGTCGCTTAACAACATTTCTCCTATTATTTTTCTCTGGAATGCCCCCTTTGCATCTCATTAGAGATGCAAGGGGAAGCGTAGAGAAAAAGGGTGCTAACATGCAAATTTGCGTGTTAGCACCCTGTTGCTGATAGGAAGATAATTTTATCTCCGCTTTCTTGGCTTTTAAAGCCAAAAAAGCAGAGATAAATCCCTTAATAATATGCCCCTGTGTCCGGTGCTTAATTAGTGCCGGTGTTTGTCGGTGCTTGGCACCAGCACTTATTTGTAAACACCAGATCTTATTTATGACAGTTTACAACATGGTAGCACTGTCTGTATATTTGTGAACACATTACATCAACAAGGTATTCAATATACTTAATATGTGTGTCCAGGCCATATTTACAGTGTCAGGTGACCTAGAATAGCATGTGACTGTGCTGGCAGGGACAGTGGGTAGTGCCAACCCCAATGGCTTACCTCAGACCCTGGCACTTACGTTTTTACAAAGAAAGCTTTAGCTTTCAAAGATGTGTCAATAACCAGTGCAACTGAATATTCTGGCACAGCGTCCATAGACAGATTAGAAGGAGTTTTAATGCACAGGTCAGGCAAAGATTAATACATTATACTCATAAAAAATATGTCCTACAGAAATGGATTTCAGTAAAAAAAAATTAAGTGCCTTGTCCTCGAGATATAGCCACATAATGCTACACTTACAGTTAAAGTTGTCATGCCAGTACACCAAAGTCCTGCCTGGGCAAAACAATAATACAAAGGTCCAATTTGAAATGTTCCCAAATTCATAGCGCAACACCAAGCACTTTAACATTACCCAATAATGACTACACGGTTACTTTACTAACACCCACATGCATCATTGTTCCATTTTGCGATTCCTTAATTGCGAAAATTAGGGAATCGCAATTAAGGAATCGCAAAATGCAATTCATAAAGAAATTCGCAAAAAAATTGCGATTTCTTAAAATTCCTTAATTGTGATTCTCTAATTGAGAATCGCAATTAAGGAATTTCTACACAATCATTCCTATGGGCCTAGGAGCCCATAGGAATGAATGGGAGGGCATTCTCAATTTGCAATTCATCATTGTGAATTCGCAAATTGAGAATGCAATTTCAAGGGGGCAGGGGTGTCCATAAGACACCCTGTTGCACCCCTGAAATTTGCTTTTGGATACATCTTACACACACACATGCCCCAAGGGCACGTGTGTGTGTGTAACATGTAACAAAGAAAAATGCATTTAAAAGCATTTTTCTAGATTTTCGCAAATTACCATGAAGGTCTACTTCATGGTAATATGCATTTCTAATTTCCAAATTCGCAATTTCTAAAAGTATGATTAATTGCATTTAAGGAATCTCAAATTGAGATTCCTTAAATGCATTCGCATTTTAAGAAATCGCAATAGTGCAATTTCTTAAATTACGAATTTCTGACACAGGTTGGTGCATCCCAAATCAGTAAATTGCACTCGCAAACGGCCGAAAAATGCGATTCGCACCGTTTGCGAATGCAATTTACCTTGATGCATGTGGGCATAAGTGCCTTCCAGGAGAGAGAAAAACTTAGTAACATGCGTGGCAGTATGAGTAAAAAGATGTCAAGCACCAAGCCTTACCGTTTTCCCATAAGTCTCACCAATAGAGAAACAGACATTTTCTTTGTGATTACTCAAACTTTTTTTGTAGGCAGAATATTTTCTTTCGGTACATGCACTCTTTTTAGAGACATATGGAACCATACCAGCCTCAGATTGGCATCCATAAAGGTTATCATTGAAATTCAGATTAGTAATATATAATAATGAATAATAACAGATTAAAAAATGGCATATATGTGAAAAATAATAATAAAATAAGGCGGAGTATGACATGTTACCAATGTAAAAATAAATAGAATTCGCTAGGCTCCATTTTGGTGATAGTAAGGAAGATAGCTCATCTTTGCAGTAAAGAAAAATTCCATCTGGAATCTTGCAATGCTGGTTCTCTATTTAACGAGTAAACTATTAAAATCTGAGGCCATGTCTTTACATAGCTCTTTTCCTTTCTGAAGCACCAGCACTTGATAGGTGCTGTCATCTGTGATAATATAGGAGTTTACCTAAAGTCTGTATAGATGTGAAAGCTTAGGACACTTTCCTGAGGGGCTGCAGCGACATTCGGGCTAACGCTAGCCAATTTGGTGGATAATAAACTAATTGTTGTAATGATACTGGAATTCTAAAAGTTATAATTGTAATTGTAATGGTGGTTTACTTAAGCAATGGTCTGCCTATCCAGAAAACATCTCTAGGATACCATTGTTAACATGTCATACCCCACCTTATTTATTCTTTTTGTTTTCTCACATATCACATCTTTTATGCGGTATTATTCATTATACCATATGTCTAAGTTGAATTACAGCGAAGTGCAATCTTTGGTTCAGATGAAAAGGGCAGAATCACCCTGTGAATGTCTTCATTCACTGCTATGTGGGAGGCATGCACTCTTTTTTACCTTACGTCACACCCCTCCTAATCTATGCCCCACATTGATGAAAATAGTCACTAATAAAGGACTGTCGAGTATTATGTGTCATGTATTTCTTCTTTTGTTATTTAATACGTCTAATTTACAAACTGCAGCGCTGCTATCACCTTCATTCATGTATTAAGTGCTACCATGCCCGGGGACGAAGGGTGGACAAAGGGTTACCTACAATGCCTGCTGTATCATTAGAAATGAATAGAGTCAGCAAGGGATTATTTATTGTGCCTGGTGCACCCTCAAGTGGAAGTAGTAAACAACTAAGGCCACATGAAATAGCAAAGAGCAATTAAGTGTTAACTCTGAATTCAAGAATAACACAATACTGTCACTATTAAAATAAAAACAACTCCCACAGCAAACTTTGACCACCTTTACGGATCCTTTTGCGATGAGACATCTGCATCTAATTAAAAATGTGGAGCTTGCTTGTTTGAGTAGGCTGCATTCCACTTGCCAATATGTAGATCCAGTCTTTAATTTGCAAAAAAACGTCAATGATGCAGTCCAAAGTGTTCATTAGGACTCCAAACACAGGGCTTGAAGAACCTCAAGGTTGCCGGTATTTTAGTTCAATTAATGTCTCTTTTCTCCTACCATCCTACACCTCCTATTTCTTAATGTCACTCTGGTATGTTCTTCTACATCCATGAAAATGGTATACATATCACCAGAGTGTTTGCCAGTCACGCTGCACAGTAAAATTATGCCACCATTCAGCTGCCTACCCAGAGACCTCCTTCCGACTCCCACAAACAATCCAGTGCTACCAAGCATCATAAGCATTGACAGAGCCTAAAGGTTTTGACTGCGCAAGAGCTATTGGCTTTGCCAACATGTTTTAGCCCTGTTTTACACAAGTGTGTCTGCTGTCCAGCAGAGCTAAAGGTTTGTGGCATAGTTGAGTGGCGTGAAGTGGAGCATTGTAGAGTGCCAGTGGTGAAGAGTGCAGTAGCCTGTGATGAAGTGGAGTGTGGTCGAGCGTAGTTTTATAGAGTGGAGTAGAGTGGAATAGAAAAGGAGTAGAGTGGAGTAGAGTGGAATAGAGTAGAGTAGAGGGGTGTAGAGTGGAGTGGAGGAGCATAGAGTGGAGGGGCGTAGAGTGGCATCAAGTGGAGTGGCATACAGTGGAGTAGAGTGTCATAGAGTGGAGTGGCATAGAGTGTGGTAGAGTGTAGAGGTGTTCAGTGTAGTGGGGTAGAGTGGAATAGTGGAGTAGAGTGGAGTAATGTGTTGGTGAGTAGAGTGGAGTGGAACATAGTGGAGTGGTGTATAACGGTGAAAAGTGAAGTCAACTTAAGTGTCATAAGAGTTGCAACAAATGGAGTTGCATAGATTGGATTAAAGTCAAAGAGAGGAGTGTCGTAGAATAGAGTGGCATAGATTTGAGTGGCATAGAAAGAAATGTCATAGAGTGGAGTGACATAACATAGAGCAGTGTTGTAAAGTAGAGTGGAGTGGTGTAAAGTGGAGTGGCATGGAGTAATGAAGAGTGGAGTAAAGTGTTGTAGAGTAGAGGGGCATAGAGTTGGGAGGTATAGAGCTGAGTAAGTAGCATGTCATAGAGTAGAATCGACTAGAGCATCATAGAATGGAATGGCATAGAGGGGCGTAGAGTAGTGTAGAGTGGAGTGATGGAGTAGTGTACAGTAAAGTGTTGTAGTGTGGAATGATATAGTGTGGTGTAGTGTGTTGTAGAGTGGAGTGTCATAGAGTGGAATGTTAAAGAGTTGAGTGTCAGAGTGGAGTGTCTTAGAGTGGAGTGATGTAGAGTGCAGTAGAGTAGAGTAAAGTGTTGTAGAGTAGAGTTGAGTGACATAGAATGGAGTGGTGTGGAGTAAAGTGGAGCGGATTACAGTGGAGTAAAGTGTTGTAGAGTTGAGTGGCATAGGGCAGAGTAGAGAGGAGTGTCACAGAGTGGAGTCTTGTGGAGTGGCATAGAGTGGAGTAGAGACATAGAGTGGAGTGATGTAGAGTGAAATAGAGTGGCCTTCAGTGTAGTGGAATGGAGTGTTGCAGGAGTGGAGTGGTGTAATGTGGCATAGAGGGGAGTAGAGTAGAGTGGCATAGAGTGTAGTAGAGTACAGTGTCATTAAGTGGAGGGGCATGTTACTTGTGGGGACATTTACTGTTACTGGATTATTATACACATGGTTCAAAGGCATGCACCAATATTTCTCCGGCCACCACTCTTGCTACATATATTTTGTACAGTGTCCAAAACTAACTTGAATCGATCTGTTAGAATCCATCTGCAAATGGTCATATTGATTTTTTTTAAAGGGTGGGAACGGCATTTACTTTCATTTGTTAGGCTAGGGGTGAGACCAGCAGACTGCATTACTGAAGAGAATGTAGTGGCAGATTTACAAGCCCCTTGCGTCATCTTTAGGACACCATTGCATCACTTCTGTGACGCAGCAGTGTCGTAAACCATGCGCAACTATGTGATAGATTTACAACGTTACACATCTAGTGAGATGCGTCACGTTGTAAAGTTCTGCGCTACATTATACCTGCGTCAGGTATAGTGTATGCAGGGTGGGCGTTCTGTCGCAAGGAAGCCCCGTAAAAGTGATGCAGTGAAATCTATAAGATTTCACTGAGTCACTTTTACGTCCGTGCTGTAAGGAGTGACGCAGCATTGCAAGTATAGGATGCCCCTGAGCAGTGCTGGAGTTGCGTCGCGAAGTGCGACTGCGTCACCTATACGCACGCATCTGCCTCTCCTAGCGCCACGGTGTGCGGCATTGTAAATGCGGCACATCCATGGTGGCGCAAGGGGTTCCTAACGACACACAAAATAACTGGTGCATCCCTGCTGATCTGCAGGGATGCACCAGTTATTGTAAATCTGCCCTTAGATCTTATAATGGAGAGTTATCGGGTTGTTTTCCGTATAGGTTATGTGCTGTAAACTCAACTTCAGACATAAACTTGGTGCTGTGCAGTTTCTGTCCTATTTCTGAGTTTCATTTTCAGCAAGGGTTCTCCAATTTACCAAAGAAATAAGCATATACTGCATTAAAAGGGTTGCTTGTCAATAGATGCTCAAAAATCTCAGACAATGAAAATGTAAAACTAACCAAGGATCAATGCAGAGGGGAATCTGGAGGACACACAAAAAATTGAAAAGAGCAGGTGGAAATTTTGAGGCTATTTTGTTGGACGGCTGTGCTAAAGCACAGAAGCCTCCTGTGTTGATGTGCATATAAAATGCCTAAATCTGGTATATTTTACTTGCGGGTGCCTGGGGATGCACTTCTATGAAAAAAACAATTCCTGCTTAACTGCTTTGCAAGTGGAACAAATTGTGTGCGCCTTGAGCTACAGCGCGGCGTGATTATACAGAAAAGAAACCTTTTGCCCCCTGTTTGCAGCTCAGCTCTTGTTAATTTTGTTTTCCGTAATTTTGCTAGGAGACTGGGTCATTCCCCCCAAATCAATGGCACCCCGTATTTCAAAGGACGCCATTCTGTAGTCTCTTTGCAGAGGAATGCGGCGATTCATCTCGGCCCAACAGAGAGACGTTTGATTGAAGCTAATGATCAGATCCCGCAGAAATGCAGCAGCAGGTAGAGCAACATCTGCCATGGAACATGACGACGGCATGGAAGCCACCCAGGATGGGACGTGAGATTATACGCAACGTACCTACGGAATAAAGCTCTTGCGCGCTCTTAATGAGCTCAAAGACTTCCTGCTACAGGGCACTTCATTTGATTCTGAGAGGCGCATGCCTGCCTCTGTCATACTTACTGGGGAAGCTGCAAACTCTGGTCACAGTGGCAATGGTTACCTCTGGAAACTGCAGTTGAAAGATAAATACCTGCAGAGCATACCAGATCCATTTGGTGACATCTTCATTCTACCTCTCTCACTGCTTGTTCCTCACTCCTCAGTCTGTATTTCTAAGTCCTCATCCCTGATTTATCTCATCCTTCACTTCTCAACCCTTGTACCTTAATCCTCACCTGCCAATTCTCATCCCCTGCGCCTAATCACTCATTTCAGATCCCTTAGACCTCATCCCCACTCCCACAGTCTCAATCCCTTGGTTCTCATTCCTTATTTCTGAGTCCTCATCTGTTAGTTCTCACCCAATAATCGTCATCCCTCTCTTCTTATACCTAATCTCTTACTTTTCCCTACTCATTCTTCATTGCTCATGCTGCACATTTCATTCCTCATCTCTTTACAACACCCCTCACTCATTATCCTTCACTCAACAGTCCTCGTTTCTCACTGCTGAATCCTCTTTCTTCACTCCTCTACACTCACGTCTCATTTCTCAGTTTTCATTCCTTACTTCTCATCTCTCACTTGTTATCACTGTTTCTCACCCATGTTCCCTCACTTCTCATGCCTCAGGCCTCCTCTATCAGTTCTCATGTAGGGCCGACCCCCCCCCCCCACCACTCTCACTCCTTCTGTCTCATTCCACACTCCTTATCCTCATCCCTCAATTATTACTCCTCACCCCTAGCCTCGCCCTTCATCCCTCTTTCCTCATTCTTCATTCTTCATTCTTCACGCCTCATCAGCCATTCTTCACAACTCACCGATCCGTCTTTTTCTTTACTTCAAGAGCAATGAGTAAATTGTACAAAGCTCTCCTTTTCAGGACCTCACAAAGTTTCATTCTTCACCCTTGACTACTCCTCACACCTCCTCCTTACTCACACCTCCTCCTAATTCCTCCACCACTTACTTATAAGTAAAAGTGCTGATGTTTGTACCTGTGACCCAAAAAGGCAAGCACTCAATACTGAAATTATTTTTTTACACACAAAAGCGAAAAAGTTGTTTTACATAATTTATCCGGGCCAAATGATTTCATGACATGCTTAGTTTTAAAATAATAAGGACTTATTACAAGTGGCCCAGAAAATGCCCCAGCTTTACTCCACCCAGGGTTTCTAGTACTAGGTGTATAGGTTAGGGGTGTACACAATTGGTGTAATTTGCATTTGAGTAATTATGCGAAATTCAGCAAACATTAGGTGAAATAATGCGTCATTATGGAAAATGCAGAACTAGCATTTAGCACTATATTTTAGTAAAAAGTATGTTCTCGGGGGCACTTTGAACGCTGGGATGGATTTCATGCTAAAATAATAGTATCAGAAAAACACACCTCAAACCCAACTGCTTGCAGTCTGTTGTTTGGATTGTTCTTATGCATTTGCGGTAAATGTTTACTGCGAACAACACATTCACTGTAACTTTTTACCATAAACCGCACGTAATTATGCAATGTGGCATAGTACCATATTATTGGGAATTTCGCGTAACGGCAGTAACGCAATATTACAGAAATTGCGCTAATTACGACAGCATAATGCAAATTTCACTTGGGCTTAGCTTCAGCAACTGCTGGGTTGGAAAAATCCAGGCCGTTGCAAATGGGACCATGAGGGTCCCCTTAGAAAACAAAGGTTTATTAGTGGAAATTGGTAATTACAGGTCTGATTTCCCCAGTAATTCCTCACTTTCCACAGATTTTCGCTCAGAAATTTTAGCTGCTTTTAGCAGTCAAAAGCTTCATGTGACAATAAACACATTCGGGGAAACACCCCAGATCTCATAATTCCGACTAGGCCGCTGTCTACTGTTATCGTCAAACTCGAAGTTAAACTGCCGCTGATAATGAGGGCCTAAACTAAACAAGCATTTACAATGCAATGGTTTCGCCTTTGGAAAAGTTAGAGCTATTGGCATTGTAAATGTTAAAATTTGTATTTATGATTTGGTTTTGAATACAGATAAATAAATGTCATTTGCATTTACATTGTCATTAGCTTAATCTTTCGCAAATGTGAGACCTATTGTACCCTACGGACGAACTCAGCAGACAGCAATTACTACCACACACACACACCCAGAGCGCCACACACACACACACCCACACCCAGAGCGCCACACACACACACACCCACACCCAGAGCCACACACACACACACCCACCCAGAGCCACAGACACACACACACACCGCCAGAGCCACACACACCCCCAGAGCCACACACACCCCCAGAGCCACACACACCCCCAGAGCCACACACACACCCAGAGCCACACACACCCCCAGAGCCACACACCCACACACCCACACACCCACCCAGAGCCACACACACTCCTAGAGCTACACACACTCCTAGAGCTACACACACACACACACACACAGAGCCACACACACACCCAGAGCCACACACACACCCAGAGCCACACACACACCCACCCAGAGCCACACACACACCCACCCAGAGCCACACACACACACACCCGGTGCCCCACACACACACACCCAGAGCCCCACACACACACACACCCAGAGCCCCACACACACACACACCCAGAGCCACACACACACCCACCCAGAGACACACACATAACATGAACTGCCTCTGGTTCCATATTCAGATCTGTCCTTCCAGAGTTGGGCGGTTTCATGGCGCTGTGGTCACTGTTTCAAATGCACAAGTTAGAGCTTGAAGCCTCGAGTCTGACGGTGGGGGAGGGGATGGGAGGGATGGATGTTTCTTCTTAGACTAAGAAGCCAGTGTGTGTGTAAGCGGGCGGCTGGAGTGCTAGGCACTTGATTCCAGCTGCGAGCGCCCCTTGGCCTGGACTCCATTTCCCGAGCTGCTCGATAATAGATGCAGTGTGGAGTGTGCCTGTCCGTGTGAGCTGCCAGGAGTCTCCTGAGACTAGTGCAGCAGCTCAGTCACTGATCACAGCCAGCAGCACCGACAGGCAGAGCTGCTTCCTCACTCTCTGGCGCACACGCAAGTTTTTTTCCTGTTGTTTTTTTCCCCTTTTGGAATCGGGTCCCTGGTGAAGCTTTTCTGCAAAATCGGCATCCAGTGGGACGAGCACCTTGCACCCAGGAGGAGGACTGTGCATGCCTGGACTCCCTCCCGCGGCGACGGCAGCTCACGAAGTGCAGGTACAAGAGGACTCGCAGCAGTAAGTAGCGCTCTCCACTGGAGTGCACGTGTGTCTTTTTAACGGGGTAGAGGGCTTGTGGTGATGTCCTGCTCAGGAAGTCAGTGCTGAACTTTTTTACGGCAGTGCACATCTGCAGCGTTGCTGCAGCTTCCTGGCCGAGCATGACCGGGGGCTCCGCGTGTGTACCTGCGGGCTGTGCCGCCCCTGCCAGTTGTGGGGGTCTGCAGGCACCGCACCCCTGCCGCCCCGGAACTCTTCGCCCATTGATGACAGCTCCTGCCTGGCGCTGCTTGTCACGGTCCGACTCGGAACTGAGGCCGCTCATTCAGAGATATCACCGGGCGGAAACATAATTTAGGTCCTGAAGGCAGATCAATGTTTAAAACCTTGCCTTTGTTGGAAGTCAATTTTCAAGTACTTCAAGATGGGGTTTCAGGAAAGGTAGTACCTATGGAAGTAATGGAATGAGTGGGCCGCGGTCATCAAATGTTTGGATAAGGGGGGTTTTGCTGAATAAGACACAAGTTCTTACAAAGAAGTCAAGAACAGAGAGAATCTATAGCTGACTTTACATCTGCCTGAAGGAGACCAGCTTTTACTTGCAATTATTGTGAGTTTAAAGATGAAACCACATGGGATCAATGAATTGAAAGAACCAGCAACAGAATGATTGCTGTCAGCTGTAGACACAGATCTTGAGTATGGAGTAAGTCTTTCTAGGGCTATCGAAAAGTTGGATGCCCATTTTAAGGAACTATCGACTCCTGGTGAATTACCTCCTGAGAACGAAGGGAATGTGCTTTGTGGAAAAGAAGAAAGCGAGGAAGAGCGCAAGGATGTAAACAAGCATTTACAATGCAATGGTCTCGGCAATATTATAGGTAGAGCTATTGGAATTGCTCATTATTTTTTTATCTTTTTTGTATCCCTAAATAAATGGCATTGTCATTTGTATTGGCATTAGCTTTGTATTTTGCATATGTGATACCTATTGCATTAGCAGAGAGAGAGTGAGGTAGTGAGATAGAGAGAGCGAGTGAGGTATTGAAATAGAGAGAGAGTGAGGTAGTGAGAGAGAGTGAGGTAGTGAGGGAGAGGGATGTTGTGAGGTAGTGAGATATACGCATAGAGGGATGTTTTGATGTAGTGAGATAGAGAAAGAGGTAGTGAAAGAGAGTGAAAGTAAGTTAGTGAGATAGAAAGAGTGAGGTAGTGAGATAGAGAGTGATTGAGGTAGTGAGTTAGAGAAAGAGAGTGACGTTGTGAAGTTGTGAGCTAGAGAGTGAGGTAGTGAGAGAGTGAGGTAGTGATGTTTTGAGAGTGAAGTTGTGAGATAGTGAGATAGAGTGGAATAGTGAGGTAGAGAGTTATGTAGTGAGAGATAGGTAGATAGAGAGTGAGGTAGTGAGACAGAGAAAGTGAGGTAGAGGGATGTTCTGAGGTAGTGAGATAGAAACAGTGAGTGAGTTTGTGAGGTAGTGAGATAGAGAGAGAGTGAGGTAGTGAAAGAGAGTGAAAGTGACTTAGTGAGATAGAAAGAGAGAGAGTGAGGTAGCGAGAGAGAGTGAGGTAGATAGAGTGGGGTAGTGAGACAGAGAGAGTGTGGTAGTGAAAGAGTGAGTTAGTGATGGAGAATGATTTTTGGTGGTAGGGAGATAGAAACAATGAGTGATGTGACGTAGTGAGATAGAGCAGGATTGAGGTAGGGTAAGAGAGAGTGAAAGTGACTTAGTGAGATAGAAAGAGAGAGAGTTAGTGAGATAGAGAGTGATGTAGTGAGTTGGAGAGAGAGAGTGAACTTGTGAGCTAGTGAGATAGAGAGTGAGTCAGCGAGAGAGTGTTGTAGTTATTTTTTGAGTGAGTGACTTGTGTTATAGTTAGGTAGTGAGAGTGATATCGAAATAGAGTGATGTTATGGAGAGAGTTAGTGAGAGAGAGTGAGATAGTTTTATAGATATAATTTGAGTAGTGATGTAGTTATTTTTGTTTTGTGGGAGAGTGAAGTAGATATAGAGTGAGGTAGTGAGAGATAGAGAGAGTAAGGTAGTGAAAGAATGAGGTAGTGAGGGTGAGAGTTGTTGTGCTGTATTGAGATAGAAACAGAGCGATGTTGTGAAGTAGTGGGCTAGAGAGAGAGTGAGGTAGTGTATGAGAGAGTGAAAGTGAGTTAGTGTATTTGAGAGAGAGAGAGTGCGGTAGTGAGATAGAGAGAGTGAAGTAGTGAGTTAGAGAGTGAAGTTGTGGGGTAGTGAGAGAGTGATGTAGTGAACTTTAGAGAGAGTGTCGTGATATAGTGAGAGAGATAGTGAGATAGAAATAGAGTGAGGTAGTATATAGAGAGAGTGTGAGGTAGTGAGATAGAGAGTGAAGCAGTGAGTTAGAGAGAGAGTGAAGTTGTGAGGTAGTGAGAGTGTTGTAGTGAATTTGAGAGAGCGTGTCATGATATAGTGAGGCAGTGAGATAGTAATAGATAAGAGTGAGGTAGTGATGTAGAGTGTGAGGTAGTGAGATAGAGAGAGTGAAGTTGTGAAGTAGTGTGTTAGAGAGATAGTTACTGTGGTAGTGATATTGTGATGCTGTGAGAAAGAGAGTTGAGTAGTGAGGTAGAGATTGAGGTAGAGAGAGAGTGAATGAGAGATAGTGTAGTAGTGTGTGAGGTAGTGAGAGAGATAGTGAGTTAGTGAAAGAGAGTGAGGTAGTGAGAGAGAGAGAGGTAGTGAGAGAGAGAGTTCGAAGGGACGGTATAGTGGAGCTGAGGAGAGAGTGAAGGGGTGGTGCAGTGAGAGGCTGAGGAGAGTGCATCAGTGAAGGGACGGTACCGTAAGAGGCTGAGGAGAGAGTGCAGCAGTGAGTGATGGTGCAGAGGAGGAGTGAGGGCTGCAGCCTGGATGGGGGGCGGGGCTGAGCAGAGAGTGCAGCAATGAAGGGACGATGCAATGGGGGGCTGAGCAGAGAGTGCGTCAGTGAAGGGATGGTGCAGAGAGAGGCTGAGGAGAGTGCAGCAGTGAAGGGACGATGCAATGGGGGCTGATCAGAGAGTGCAGCAGTGAAGGGACAGTGCAGTGGGACTGAGGAGAGAGTGTAGCAGTGAAGGGATAATGCAGTGAGAGGCTGAGGAGAGTGCAGCAGTGAGTGGCTAAGGAGAGTGCATCAGTGAAGGGACGGTACCGTAAGAGGCTGAGGAGAGAGTGCAGCAGTGAGTGATGGTGCAGTGGAGGAGTGAGGGCTGCAGCCTGGATGGGGGGGCTGAGCAGAGAGTGCAGCAATGAAGGGACGATGCAATGGGGGGCTGAGCAGAGAGTGAAGCGACGGCGCAGGGAGAGGCTGAGGAGAGAGTGCTGCAGTGAAGCGATGGTGCAGGGAGAGGCTGAGGAGAGTGCATCAGTGAAGGGCCGGTGCAGGGAGAGGCTGAGCAGAGAGTGCGTCAGTGAAGGGATGGTGCAGGGAGAGGCTGAGGAGAGTGCAGCAGTGAAGGGACGATGCAATGGGGGGCTGAGCAGAGAGTGCAGCAGTGAAGGGACAGTGCATGGAGAGGCTGAGCAGAGAGTGCATCAGTGAAGGGACGGTGCAGGGAGAGGCTGAGCAGAGTGCAGCAGTGAAGGGACGGTGCAGGGAGAGGCTGAGCAGAGAGTGCATCAGTGAAGGGACGGTGCAGGGAGAGGCTGAGCAGAGAGTGCGTCAGTGAAGGGATGTGCAGGGAGAGGCTGAGGAGAGTGCAGCAGTGAAGGGACGATGCAATGGGGGGCTGAGCAGAGAGTGCAGCAGTGAAGGGACAGTGCATGGAGAGGCTGAGCAGAGAGTGCATCAGTGAAGGGACAGTGCAGGGAGAGGCTGAGCAGAGTGCAGCAGTGAAGGGACGGTGCAGGGAGAGGCTGAGCAGAGAGTGCATGAGTGAAGGGACGGTGCAGGGAGAGGCTGAGGAGAGTGCAGCAGTGAAGGGACGATGCAATGGGGGGCTGAGCAGAGTGCAGCAGTGAAGGGACAGTGCATGGAGAGGCTGAGCAGAGAGTGCATCAGTGAAGGGACAGTGCAGGGAGAGGCTGAGCAGAGTGCAGCAGTGAAGGGACGGTGCAGGGAGAGGCTGAGCAGAGAGTGCATCAGTGAAGGGACGGTGCAGGGAGAGGCTGAGCAGAGTGCAGCAGTGAAGGGACGGTGCAGGGAGAGGCTGAGCAGAGAGTGCATCAGTGAAGGGACGGTGCAGGGAGAGGCTGAGCAGAGAGTGCGTCAGTGAAGGGATGGTGCAGGGAGAGGCTGAGGAGAGTGCAGCAGTGAAGGGACAGTGCATGGAGAGGCTGAGCAGAGAGTGCATCAGTGAAGGGACAGTGCAGGGAGAGGCTGAGCAGAGTGCAGCAGTGAAGGGACGGTGCAGGGAGAGGCTGAGCAGAGAGTGCATGAGTGAAGGGACGGTGCAGGGAGAGGCTGAGGAGAGTGCAGCAGTGAAGGGACGATGCAATGGGGGGCTGAGCAGAGTGCAGCAGTGAAGGGACAGTGCATGGAGAGGCTGAGCAGAGAGTGCATCAGTGAAGGGACAGTGCAGGGAGAGGCTGAGCAGAGTGCAGCAGTGAAGGGACGGTGCAGGGAGAGGCTGAGCAGAGAGTGCATCAGTGAAGGGACGGTGCAGGGAGAGGCTGAGCAGAGAGTGCATCAGTGAAGGGACGGTGCAGGGAGAGGCTGAGCAGAGTGCATCAGTGAAGGGACGGTGCAGGGAGAGGCTGAGCAGAGAGTGCATCAGTGAAGGGACGGTGCAGGGAGAGGCTGAGCAGAGAGTGCATCAGTGAAGGGACGGTGCAGGGAGAGGCTGAGCAGAGTGCAGCAGTGAAGGGACGGTGCAGGGAGAGGCTGAGCAGAGAGTGCATCAGTGAAGGGACAGTACAGGGAGAGGCTGAGCAGAGTGCAGCAGTGAAGGGACGGTGCAGGGAGAGGCTGAGCAGAGAGTGCATCAGTGAAGGGACAGTGCAGGGAGAGGCTGAGCAGAGTGCAGCAGTGAAGGGACGGTGCAGTGAGAGGCTGAGGAGAGTGCATCAGTGAAGGGACGGTGCAGGGAGAGGCTGAGCAGAGTGCAGCAGTGAAGGGACGGTGCAGTGAGAGGCTGAGGAGAGTGCAGCAATAAAGGGACGGTGCAGGGAGAGGCTGAGGAGAGAGTGCATCAGTGAAGGGACAGTGCAGGGAGAGGCTGAGGAGAGTGCATCAGTGAAGGGACGGTGCAGGGAGAGGCTGAGCAGAGTGCAGCAATAAAGGGACGGTGCAGGGAGAGGCTGAGGAGAGAGTGCAGCAGTGAAGCGATGGCACAGGAAGAGGCTGAGCAGAGAGTGCATCAGTGAAGGGACGGTGCAGGGAGAGGCTGAGCAGAGAGTGCATCAGTGAAGGGACAGTGCAGGGAGAGGCTGAGGAGAGAGTGCATCAGTGAAGGGACGGTGCAGGGAGAGGCTGAGCAGAGAGTGCATCAGTGAAGGGACGGTGCAGGGAGAGGCTGAGCAGAGAGTGCATCAGTGAAGGGACAGTGCAGGGAGAGGCTGAGGAGAGAGTGCATCAGTGAAGGGACGGTGCAGGGAGAGGCTGAGCAGAGAGTGCATCAGTGAAGGGACGGTGCAGGGAGAGGCTGAGCAGAGAGTGCATCAGTGAAGGGACGGTGCAGGGAGAGGCTGAGCAGAGAGTGCATCAGTGAAGGGACGGTGCAGGGAGAGGCTGAGCAGAGTGCAGCAGTGAAGGGACGGTGCAGGGAGAGGCTGAGCAGAGAGTGCATCAGTGAAGGGATGGTGCAGGGAGAGGCTGAGGAGAGAGTGCAGCAGTAAAAGGATGATACAGTGAGAGACAGAGGAGAGTGCAACAGTGAAGAGACGGTATAGTGGAGCTGAGGAGAGAGTGAAGGGATGGTGCAGTAAGAGGCTGAGGAGAGTGCAGCAGTGAAGGGACAGTGCAGTGGGACTGAGGAGAGAGTGTAGCAGTGAAGGGATAATGCAGTGAGAGGCTGAGGAGAGTGCAGCAGTGAGTGGCTAAGGAGAGTGCATCAGTGAAGGGACGGTACCGTAGGAGGCTGAGGAGAGAGTGCAGCAGTGAAGGGACGGTACCGTAAGAGGCTGAGGAGAGAGTGCAGCAGTGAGTGATGGTGCAGTGGAGGAGTGAGGGCTGCAGCCTGGATGGGAGGGGGGGGGCTGAGCAGAGAGTGCAGCAGTGAAGCGATGGCGCAGGGAGAGGCTGAGGAGAGAGTGAAGCAGTAAAAGGACAGTGCAGTGTAAAAATAAAAATATGCCTTACCTCTAACAAACTAAAATCAACATACATACCTGCCTGAACAACTCCGTGCACAGCGGTGCACATCGCTGAAGGGAATCGCCACGGGCCATGTTGAAGCTAGAAAAGAGAGAACAAACATCTGAGAGTAGCCCCCCACTTACCTCCTCCATCACCAGCTTCGAAGAAGCCACACGGATAGCAATCCCCATGTCTGCAAGCTTGTCCAGCACATCCTGTAAGTCTAGGTTACGCCGGGACTTGGCTCGGGACAATTTTGGTACCCTCCATATGCCGACTTTGCATACCATACAGATTAAAGGGCCGGACAAATCCATTTCAGTCATAACTAATAACCATCGGCTAAAGAAAAAAGTCAGACAGCATTTCACGTCACTACATAGAGGACGGGAACAGACAAATACTTTCAAATATTAACCAATAACGACCCTCAAAGAAAAAAAATCTGACAGCATTTCAACACCGCATACATAATAGAAGGGATATCGAGCAAATACACGTTCACGTGTTTTGGTGAATGTGGTTGCACCGGATGTAAAATTTGAACCTGTTGCAAGCTTCCTAATGAGTACAGGCTTGTACTCATTAGGGCTGGCAGAGAAGATCTGATCGGGGCTTGGAGGAGAAGGGTGGAGAGGATATTTCTGCTACACTGCACGAAACCCACACAAAAGGCGGGGATGGAAACAAGAGAGCCCTTTCCACAAATTAGGCCGCTTTAGAACACCCTCTCTCCTCCTCCCTTCGAGGGCTTTATTGCCATGGAGATGCCTTATTCTAGCTGTAACATCCACCACTACCTCAGATATAACAGGAACACAGACACATGCAACTAGCGTTTTGGTAGTATGTCAAATGAGCAGCAGCACCACTACCTAAACCCGTCTGCTGCGCGCTCCGCTTTGACATGGCCAATAGGTCTCACCTTTGGGACCTTATAAGTGTTTAGCCATGTAACAGTTAATGTGGTTGCACAAAGGATATTGTGCTGCATAACTAAACATTTATAAGGTCCCAAAAGCGAGACCTATTGGCTATGCCAATGCTTGTTACATAGGGTGCCTAATGCCCCCAAGTCACGTGTAGCAGTTTCAGCCGTTATGGTCTTTCTTAAAATCCATCTCCATTTGCATTTTGGGACTTGTAGTTTCATGCTGTTGGAGCCAAAACGCGGAAAATTGATGGTGGTATTTATGGAAACAGAGGGTCACTTTTAAGACTGTAAAAGTCTGATTAAAATAACGTTTCGGGCAAACTGCAGTCTTTAGGACACAAACCCCTTCATATAGTCTGGACAGGGACTGTGGAGGCCGAGGGGGAGGCGCAGACTGTTATAGATCACAACTGAGGAGGGTGCAGCTGAGGTCGGGAGGGGAGAGCGCTGCGCCTCAGTGCCTTGAACCTTCACTGTGAAACGAGCGGCAATGGCGTCACCAGCTCCAACAACAGCAGAGCGGTTCTCAGTAGCTCTGTGGGGCTTCTTGGCGCTGGCTGCAATATATTGGGGCCCAAGACACTTTCATAAACAGAACAATCACCAACATGAACCCCCACGTAGTGAAAGCACAAAAGACAGCTGTTTTCTAGAAATAAGTACTTTTGGGGCTTCAGATGTGAGAAGAACGCAAAAACTGTTTTAATATCAGTAAACAGAAAAAGACAAAGGGTGTGCTGAAATGTGATCTGACATCATGGAAAAGGTGTCAAAGTAGAAATGAAACATGGCTGTCAGACGGTGGCTTGGAATTTTGAGGCACTTGCCCGTTAGCAATCACTCTCGGCGGGTGACTGCGGGTTTTTAACTGAAGCTCACATTGTGCAGATTGTAACAGATGGCCAAGGCCGTCCCACCTCACACACCAGAGAACAGCGTCCTCGCATATGCAGAGGGTTTTTACAACAGTCAGTGTGCCAAGAGTACAGGAGATATACAAGGTTCTTTTTCTGTGCTACAGAGAACGATCGCTGCTTGCTATGCCAATGCTTATTACACAGGCTGCCTAATGCCCCCCAAGTCACGTGTAGCAGTTTCAGCCGTTATGGTCTTTCTTACAATCCATCTCCATTTGCATTTTGGGACTTGTAGTTTCATGCAGTTGGAGTCAAAACGCAGAAAATTGAAGGTGGTATTTATGGAAACAGAGGGTCACTTTTAAGACTGTAAAAGTCGGATTAAAACAACATTTCGTGCACACTGCAGTCTTTAGGACACAAACCCCCTTCATATAGTCTGGACAGGTATTGTGGAGACCGAAGGGGAGGCGCAGACTGTTATATGTCACAAGTATGAGGAGGGCGCAGCTGGGGTCTAGAGGGTAGCGCGCTGCAACGGAGTGCCTTGAACCTTCACTGTGAAACGGGCGGCGATGGCGTCTCCAGCTCCAATAACAGTAGAGCGGTTCTCAGTAGCTCTGTGGGGCTTCTTGGCGCTGACTGCAGTATACGGGGGCCCAAGACACTTTAATAAACAGAACAATCACCAACATGAACCCACACGTAGTGAAAGCACAAAAGGCAGCTGTTTTCTAGCAATAAGTACTGATGGTGCGGCGCTCAAATACACGGAGAGCGGGAGGGGGCGGGAAACAGACAGGGGGAAGAAGGCACAGACACGGACAGCGAAAATACATGGAGAGCGGGAGGGGGGCGGGAAACGGACAGGGGGAGACACAGCGCACGGAGGGAAACAAAATACAGGGAGAGCGGGAGGGGGGCGGGAAACAGACAGGGGGAGACACAGCGCACGGAGGGAAACAAAATACACGGAGAGCGGGAGGGGGGCGGGAAACAGACAGGGGGAGACACAGCGCACGGAGGGAAACAAAATACACGGAGAGCGGGAGGGGGGCGGGAAACAGACAGGGGGAGACACAGCGCACGGAGGGAAACAAAATACACGGAGAGCGGGAGGGGGGCGGGAAACAGACAGGGGGAGACACAGCACACGGAGGGAAACAAAATACACGGAGAGCGGGAGGGGGGCGGGAAACAGACAGGGGGAGACACAGCGCACGGAGGGAAACAAAATACACGGAGAGCGGGAGGGGGGCGGGAAACGGACAGGGGGAAGAAGGCACGGAGGGAAACAAACACGGGCTTACCTTCACTGCAAGGAGAGAAAATGGCGGACACAAGCTTCCGGATTTTGAGGATTTGTGGGCGTGGAGGGGGGCGGGAGAGGACACGAACGGCGGGAGGGGGGCGGGAGAGGACACGGACGGCGGGAGGGGACACGGACGGCGGGAGGGAGGCGGGAAACGTGCACAGGACAGCGAGGGGGGGCGGGGGCGGGGAGGCACACGGAGGGGGGCGGGAATGGACAGCGCATCTGAAATCACTTTCAGTGAAAGGGGAGGGAACGGGAAAAAACGAAACTCCGCCCAGGGAAAAAATCTCGGGAACGCCCCCGAATCTGGTCCGGCCTTGACGGACAGATCTCTGTTCCAATGGCTAGCCTCCATTTATGGAGCTAGCCAATGGGACAGGGGGGCGTATTCCATTTTCCTTACTGGAAATCAAGAGATTTCTCTGGAGGCGGAGCTAAGAGCTCCGCCCTCCAGCGAAACCTAAAAATCGACAACTCAGCAAAAAAGTTTCTTCAATTGAATCAAACCCTGCAAACTACAAGCCTGTATTCAATGTCCTCTCTTTATTTTGCTTTCAAAAGGAGTAATATTCCCTTTTTCTGAATATAATCAATCTACATTTAATCAAATCATAGCTCTCCTGCACTGTCACCTATCAAAATGGTGGGGAAAGTGTTCTGACTATTTTAAGTCAGCAAAGCAGTATAAGAGTAATGTTACATAGTAAAGCACTGCATGCATAAGTAAATGCATAGAAGAAAAAGAACTGAGGTCATTTAAGGGAGCAAAGGGCTCTGAAAACACAAATATCGCATGCCTAGATCCTGCTTTACCATAACCATTCTGGGCTTTGACACCAGACACAAAACAGCATGTTAAAAAGATCCCTGCCCATACATCTAGCACAGCATAGCACAGTAATTATATTTCTAATAGTTGGGTTCAGATTATCACACACCATTCCCCAGCAGCACACAAGAAGCATTATGAAACAACAAAACAGGCACACACACTTTTGTGATATAAAGGAATGCCACCTTCCTAGAGGAAGCATAGGCAATTAGATACAGCCCTCAGGTCTCATCCACTATGCATCAAGAATATTAATCTCTAATTAATTCATTCCGGTCCACATTGGAATCTTAGGAACAGTTTGGAATGTCATGCTCTTACTACTAAAAGCGCTGCAATACCATGCCAATAGCAGACTATGTGCTATACAAATGCCAATAGCAAATCAAAACACATGTAAAACGTGCACAGAGACTTTCATGTACATCACTCTAAGCTTTTCATCATCTTACTTCCTGTGCAATATATTGTATCAAAAAAATTAATTGGCTGATTATGATGGCGGGCGGATAGCCACCGTCAGGCTGTCGGTCGGTCTGCCGACAGTCCCTCGGTCAGTGTGCCGGATTGCAATACCAGCGTTTGGACCCACAGTGGTTGGGTGGAACATTGCTGCTTCCGCATGGATCAGTAATCCAACTGGGTGGTGGTCGAATTCGTAGTCCTGAATGGCAGCGGTGTTGAGGCAGGCACCACCATCGGAATTACAATATCCCTTTCCAATAGCCATTTCATGCCGGGAAGAACACCACGAAAAGACTGCTGAAAACTGAATTTGTGGGCCCCAAACAGGGATCTTGTCTGTCGAGGGCCACTGTAAAATGGGCCGGGGGCACATGTAGTGCCCCTACTCTCCTCCATACACCATATGCCCTGCACCACATGGTGCAAGGCACATGGTCCATGGATGTGCAGGAAGTGCTCCTTTTCACATCGGCTTGTGCTGCTGCCCTTATCCTGGGCACAGCACAAGCCACTGTGAAAAGGAGCACTTTGCGACCGCCAGCCCGGTGGTCACATTGTAATGCGGCAGTCAAACCACTGTATGCTTGTAGGGTGGTCTCCTGAACGCGATAATAGCAGACAACGGTCCGTCCGCTATATTAATGAGGGCCTAAGTGCTCTTAAAAGAGTAGCTACCTCAGGAATGACCACCCAAAAAGAATAACACAAATTCTATATCTAATTTATAGTGAGAAACAACCATTATACTGGAGAACATGGTGGACATATGCCTATATGCGTGTCCAACCAAATGTGTAAATATATAGATATTCCCACAATATTCAGGTATTCACTAAATCCTTGAGTATTGGAGGAACATTTCTTCAACAAACGGAGAAAAATGAAAAATATAATTTGAGCTTAATATGAATCTTCTACTAGAATGGACCCATCGGAGCTCATCAGAAGCTTTCTCCTGCCAGGGTAAATATATGAAGACATTTGAAACTATTTGTATCCAAACCAAGATGCCACCATTGATATGCCACTATAGCTTCATAGGCAGAACATCTGGTGGTTAAGTGCCAGAACATGTTTACAATGAATGAGTATTTCATAGTTAGATGGAATACTCTCTGCCTGGTTTCTAATAAGGCCACTAGTAAACAGGTAACAGGTAAGTCTATTCCAAATTCAAGCCATGATGAATGCAGTTGTTGTCAGGTCTTCAATCCAAGCAATAACTACCAAACCTCAAAACCCTTCCTCAACAAGCTTGCAAGCATTCCATTTTATCCCCTCAGTTTAACTTGTCACGCACAGCACATTACTTTTATAAACAAACCCACATGTAAAACTTTCCTCGCCATGTTGACAATTCAAAAAGTTGGTCCTTCTTTTATGCCTCACAGCAACTTGTCAATTTAGTTGCAAAATAGATTTCCATTCCATGATTGGGAACAGAGGATATCTGTGTCTGTTGTTTTCCATTGTGATTGTTTTGTGTTGTGACATTTGTATTGTACTAGAGGAGGACCAAAAGCTATTTTCAGGGTGGTTGGGTAACATGGGTTTGTTGTGTGCGGTAAGGAGAGTGTGGATCTACAGTGAAGCCTACAAGGAGAGCCATCTAAAACGGAACCAGTGCTCAACCCCTGCAAAAAATGGAAACACCCTGACAAGCAACCCCAGGATAGAACTAGAATGTAAAAGAGGCCATTCTTCACCTGAAGCCAGACCCAAACTTACATCAAAATCATTTTAGAACATTTTCAAATCAAAAGAAAACCAGTACCTTTGTTTTTTCAATCTTTTCCAATTATACCTTTAACATCTACTAAATTAATGGCAAGGGTGGGTAGGGAATTAATTGTATGTTTGAGACAAGAAAAGTGGAGATAAAGATGTGTGCTGGGCATCCACCGAGTTTACAGGCTCCTGCCCTGCCTTTCCCTTTAATCTGAGTGAACCCTGGTATGGGGATGCTCCCCCCCCTCCATGCCCGACTCCCAGGAAAACAAGCATTGGAAATGCAATAGGTCTCGCAGCATTAGAGTTAGTGCTTTTAGAATTGTTTATGGGTTTTTTTGTAAATCTTTAGCATTTTTGTTTCCTGTAGCCAATGCTAAAGAATTAAAAAAAAAAAACCATAAACATTTCTAAAAGCTCTAACTCAAATGCTCCGAGACCTATTCCACTGTGTGAGGGTGAGGGGTTGAGGGTGAGTGAGGGTGAGTGAGGGTGGGTGAGGGTGAGTGAGGGTGAGGGGTTGAGGGTGAGTGAGAGTGAGGGTGAGGGTGAGTGAGGGTGAGTAAGGGTGAGGGTGAGTGAGGGTGAGTGTGAGTGAGGGTGAGTGAGGGTTTGGGTGAGTGAGGGTGAGTAAGGGTGAGGGTGAGGGTGAGTGAGGGTGAGTGTGAGTGAGGGTGAGTGAGGGTGAGTGAGGGTGAGGGTGAGTGAGGGTGAGGGGTTGATGTTGAGGGTGAGGGGTTGAGGGTGAGTGAGGGTGAGTGAGGGGTTGAGGGTGAGTGAGGGTGAGGGTGAGTGAGGGTGAGGGGTTGAGGGTGAGTGAGGGGTTGAGGGTGAGTGAGGGTGAGGGGTTGAGGGTGAGTGAGGGTGAGGGGTTGAGGGTGAGTGAGGGTGAGGGGTTGAGGGTGAGTGAGGGTGAGTGAGGGTGATGGGTTGAGGGTGAGTGAGGGTGTGTGAGGGTGAGGGGGTATTGGTGAGAGGGTGAGGGGGTGTGAGGGTGAGGGTGAGTGGGTGTGTGAGGGTGTGTGAGGGTGAGTGGGTGTGTGAGGGTGAGTGAAGGGGTGTGAGGGTGGGTGAGGGTGGGTGAGGGTGGGTGAGAGGGTGGGTGTGTCTGCTCACAAAACCAGAGCTTTCAACACAACTATCTTTTGTGTGCAAGAGGGACACATCTTGCAAGGCAGGCACAGAGAATTTCGGAACTGGCTGCATATTTGAAATGCATCAGTTCAGTGTGCAGCTACTAGAACTCACCAATGAGATTGTGCTTTTATCTTGCTTGTCATAGCCACAGGCTTTCTGCTGCAAATTTAAATGAAAAAATTGCACCGAAGAGCCTCACATATAAAAGTGGACTACACAAAGTTTTTAGTATGGTCTCCAGTTTTACCCCCATATTCTCCGCAGTGAAGAGGTTTAGAATTCCACTGTAACTACGATAATTGGCCGCATTTAATCAAAAACTGTTTGTGCAGACAAGGAATGCTTTCCACTTTTACCTCTGTGTAGTCTCTTTCAAGTGAAGGGAGTATTATCTAACCTAGGTGTGGCTCAGGGGATTCCCGTGCAGAAGGCAGATCGAGGACAAGCCAAGCGTCTGCAATGAATGAAGGCTCTCTCAGGAGCCAACACACGGTCATTGCTTTTGTGACCCCCATCTCTCCTTCAGCAAGATCACTAGCCCGTACAGAGAGTGACAGTGCAGACTGGCACTCTGTGAAACTCTCCCTGCTCTTTGGTGCATGAGACCTGGGCAAAAGTTGACCGAGCGCAAACTTCACAGCAATGGAAAGAGCTGGTAAGGGAAGGTGTCGGGAAGCAGAAAGCAGTGAAAGTTCGCTAAATCTGAAGGAAAGAAAAGCGTGCAGAACAGAAGGGCTGCGGAGGAGGGGTGGCAGCTGCTCCTGCACTGCACACTTGAGGAGGAGTATTCACCAACGCACTCAAAGCACAAGACGAGAGGGAGTCTGTATATGTGTGTTAGATATTTACCCTGAACACAGCGGCATAAAAAACGGTGACCTACCTGTAGAGGCACAAGATTTCCATATACAAAACAAGCATTGGCGCCGCGCAGCTTTAAAAGTGACGCCGTGCTGAAATAAAACAAGAAAGGAAACAAGACGGAGGGAAGAGAGGGGAGGGGGGAGGAGAAATGCGACACGGCGGGAAGGGGAGGGGGCGGAGCGGGTACAATAAACAAGACGGAGGAATCAAAAACTGTTTGTGCAGACAAGGAATGCTTTCCACTTTTACCTCTGTGTAGTCTCTTTCAAGTGAAGGGAGTATTATCTAACCTAGGTGTGGCTCAGGGGATTCCCGTGCAGAAGGCAGAAACAAGCATTGGCAAGAAAGAGAAAATGCGAGAGACATGGAGGGAGAGTGGGAGGGAAAGAGAAGACGGAAGAGCAACAAGCTCTCGGCATTGCGTGGCGGGGGTGGGGGGCAGGGGAGCGGGGCACGTCGAGTCGCAACAAAAAAAAAGTCAGCAGCTGCGAAATGAACTGGAGACAGGGCTGACACCATTAAGCCGCCACCAGCACGCTCTCCTTACTGAATTGCAGAAGTTATCTCTGGCGTGGATAGCGTGAATAGCCTGTAAATCTTAAAAATGATAACGCTAAAACGTCCGGTTTTGCGCAGCAACAGTAGTAAAGGAGCCTTGAGCTACGGAAAGAGTGAGTAGGTCTTCAGCCATGACTCGCACACTGGAAGGTTTACGGAAACAAGCATTGGCGAGAAAGAGAAAATGCGAGAGACATGGAGGGAGGGTGGGAGGGAAAGAGAAGACGGAAGATAAACAAGCTCTCGGCGTGGCGGAGGGGGGGGGCGGGTGAGCAAGGGAGCGGGGCACGTCGAGTCGCAACAAAAAAAAAGACCACGATAGATGCAACAGAACAACAACAAGACGGAGGGAAGAGAGGGGAGAGGGGAGGAGAAATGCGACAAGGCGGGAAGGGGCAGGCAGGATGACTCAGGGGAGGGGGCGGAGCGGGGCAGAGCGGCATGTGGGTGTGAAGAAGCCGGGCCTTTGAAGTGAAGCTAAGCTTCACTTCAAAGGTGTCGGAGGAATGCGGGCGGCTGTGCACGCGCTTTTAAGCTCAATGCACATGCGCATTGAGCTTAAAAGTCACGGGCACTGCAAGGAATCGCCACGATTCCTTGCAAGTTAGATAAAGTCTGGATGAGCCCCTATAGTCTCGCTTGCTCGATGCGCATGCGCATCGACAGGCGAGACCTAATAAATGAATCCCTCACAAGAGGGCCTACAAACGTAGGGAGGGAGACACGTGCGGTGCGGGGGCAGAGCCCTTCCATAGAAAAGGATAAGGCCGTGTGTTCTGCAAATCTGTGCATTCTGCGGCCTATCCACTTCACAGATGTGTGGGGACAACAGGAATTCAGGAACAGCCTCTTGACAGTGCCTGCTCCATCACAGAAGTGGTGGCACAGCTCAGTCCAATTCATGTCCATTAATTAGTGCTGCACAGCGCAACTCAAACATTGAGTGAAAGCATGTGCACACCCACACCTTACTGTTCATTACTTACACTGAGTCACAGGCTAAGAGTGACAGCCACGTGCGCTTGGTACTTTCCCTACCTCCCACCTCATTTTCTAATCGCTAACGCATCCCGTGGCAGCAAAGATCCCTCATTTATCTGTCTTTTGGCTCATGAAACAGCTGGAAACAAAATGAATATCTTACTCGCATATTTTTATTTCTCTTGTCTCTAAATACACTCATCTAACCGAGGGCACAGATGTGAGTTTCTCCATCTCCCAGGCACTTTATATGCAAAATAAACAAATTTAGCTGAAAAAAATGAATTTTCTTTTTTACATTGTTTGTGTTCATACGCGCAATGAAGTACCATTAGCATGCAACAAAATGCGGAGCAGATGCAGCCGTACAGAGTCCTTAAGGGGGTCCATATTTTTACATATTTTGTAATGTGGAGACTGTCAATCCCAGATGGAAGCTATAGAGCACTGGTGGTGGGTTTACTGATAAGATGCTAAAGAATGTAGTTACAGAAAGTGTAGTTGGGGTATATTGGCTGATAATGGAACCGTTATCGTATACTTTATAAGGCGGTCTCCACGGTAAATTGACCAAAGCGTAGCTCTCCTGATAAACCGAGATTACTTTATGAGTGCCACTGCTACTGTTTCATTACGGAAAGCATCTCAGAGAGCCGACTGCTGCCAGCAATGTGTGTTAAAGTCAGGGGGATGCATGGCCCTAATTTCTTTTTTATAACTTGGGGTTACATCCATTTTGACTATTGGCTTATTGCAAGCCAGTAAGTACAATAGTAAACTATTAAAATACTGTATATTAAATACAGAACGTCCTACATAAGGTGTCAGAAATTGGAGAATGTCAGTGGAAGGATGTAGGGGTGATTGAGTGTGGGGGACGTGGAAGGCCAAGTTGAGCGCTTGTTGAAAGAGTTAGTGCACATCACCACCGAGGGGATACATTTTGAAACCTGTTTTTCGTAATTTCTTTCAGTTGGGATAAAGCAATAAGTTAAGTATGATGACAGTATTTGACTAATACTTTTACAATAAGTCAAAAACAATTACCCAAAATATAATTCATTTGCCCGCAAATAACTTGATGCAATGGCTAGATTTGCCTTCTGCTTTCTTTAATATTTGTACATCCTGTTGGTGTGTTGTCTGGAGGAGAGAAAATAGTTCATTGGTGTCATTGTATCAGGGGATGCTCTTTCATCTCTCGTAGTCTTTCTATGTTATAGTACTTGAGTGAATATTTAGAGTGAATGTGGTGCCTTTAGTGTAAGAGCGCAGGATGGTGATCCCCTTCAGGTTAGTGTAAACTCACTGATCACCAGTGAAAGCTTCACACTGCCTAAAAGACACTGCTTAAGCTATTTAGAAGTGCACTCTTTAAACGTCCGAGTGCCCACTGATTATGTTGCCGATCAGTGGCAGCTCATTACGCTGTCAGTCAGTGCCCACTCCTCGCACTACTAGCAGCTGCCAACTCTTCAGCTTGCGCAACAGTCGCATCACCCTATGCTACCACCATTGACTCCTCACAGTAGACAAACCCCACGTTTTGACTGTCCACCAATGCAGGCTCATCACAGTGCCCCTGATAAAGCGCACGGGACAACCAGCTCAGTTTACCATACTCACCTGGGCCCATATACATTCACACTTTGAACTAGTAGTCCTGCCTGTGATTTTACTAACTAATCACCTATCAGTTATTTGAGTCCTTTTAGGACTTATATCTGTAAACCATGACTTACCAATCCTTGTCACCCTTACTATAAGTCCTAGGGATCGAAGAGGGAGTTAGCATAAACAGGCAATACTTAAACACATTTACTTTTCCTATAATAACCACAGACTCGGGGAAAGTTTTAAAAGCTTTATTTATGAAAGATTTTCTGAGTCAAAATGAAAGAGGCCACAATACCGTGACCATAACATTTACAAGCAAGAATATAATCAATGGGACATAAAGTGTGTAAGAAATCACAGCCACACCTTTAAACATCGGTACCTGGGAAAGGCGAGAAAGGGAAATAGTACAAGGACATACCGCATGGATTATGTTTACCTAGAATGGTGCAATGACCAATCCTGGCCATGGGCTGGGGCAAATAAAGACCAGGCTCCAGACTAATCAGGTGCCCACGGGAAAAGACAGGTGCAGATCAGGACAGGTGACCTCAGCTAAGTGCAACGCCAGCGTCACACCCCTTTCTCTCGGAAAGCCAATTAATACCCCGACTGGGTAATCAATAATTTCCCCCAACACCTTGATGCTTCTGAGAGAGTGCTCCGCCAGCACCTCTGCTCTCGATCTCCTATAGCATGTGGGGTCAGTGACAGGTCAGCTACTCGAACAAGTCGGACAATTTCTCTATCTAAACCTACCCTAGTTATACCATTTCAAGGGCAATGTACCACCCCTAAATGTTGCAAATCTATGTGTTTCCCTTCAGTGATTGGTTGGAAAGACAAGGAGAGGTCACCACACCATACTAAAATGAGGTAATTTCATTATTGGTTTCAATTGATTCCAGTTACCGCCCATAATTCATTTTTCCCATACACTTTTATTCCACCCAGCAATACTGTTCAACAAATTTGATACATTTTATATAGCTTCAGTTCCTCCTGAGGTAAGAAGGGCATTTTTTTATAGACATCGTGGGTAAGATGATTCTTGGCTGTGGTTCAGTGCCAATGCTTCAGCAACTTTGGTGCTAGAGTGCGCACGCGCAGCTTTTTCAAAGATGGAGTTTGTCTCAGTATTCAAGCCCAAGTACCAGCTATCAGCAAAGTAAAAGAGAAACATATTAGAATACAAAAATAAATGAATGCACTGTATACTACTTATCTCTCTTCTGATCCCCATTACTTTATTTTACCTTTTGCATTAATAGTTAAGCAGAAAAAACAAGCTTAGTACAAGCAGCAACATAAGTATTAGCATGTGAGATTTAAAGCGGCCCTTTCTGGCACTAGTGCACAGAAGCGAGAAATTCCCACCAAAGCAGAAATCCGTCACACCACGTAGATGTGGTGGACGCATGAGTAGTACAGTTCCCGTGTTTTCAGCGGCCATATTAAGACACTCAGGTTAATATTAGTAAAAGCACATAGGTAAGCTTCCCCTAGATACTAAAAATTTCATGAAATGCAAATATTAGTAAACAAAACATGTTCATTAATATATTATACGTTATTTCGAGAGGGCTGAATCCAAGAAAATTTTGGTATAAGTGAAACCTTGCTCCATCAGTCCCCTCTTTGATGATATTTTATATCATCACATATTAATGAACCAGATGCCAACTTCAACACTCTACGTATCAAGAGAGAGAGAGAGGACCAGAAAGCTAGTCCTTATCCCTGGGGTTTATATAATGTTAATCAAAAGAAGACTAGCTTATGCATTTAGGAATAGAAAAAGGGGGGTAATGACTCTGGTATGTTTTGTCATGAGAGCATCTGGTTGGTATGCTCATGAAGCCCTCACCCACCAACCTAGTTGGTGGCATGCTTCATCATCGGGCCCACCCAGTGACACCTAGCGTGTCCCGGGTGTGCTTCGACGCCTGATTACAGCGGAGCTAGTATGTCGCTGAGTGTGCGGTGATGAATGTCGTGAATGTGACGTTAAAACGGCTTGGCGATGGTCCCAGTACCCGTGGGTGAATTAGACTTTAATACCTGGGCCACCGTCAGCGGTTAAAAATAAGGCTGTGGGATGTTGGTTGCAAGTTACGACCTCCTACATCCATGGTAAGTCAACATGTTTCAGCCAGTGCCTTATGTATAAGCTGGCTTTCTTCAGGACTAAGTAAAATAAAATAAAGTGTATGTGATTTAAACTAGTGGGTGTGTTATTCAGACTATGTGTATACACGCCCTAAAGTGTTTATCTATGTGTGAGGGGGGGATTCCCTTCTCTAAACACGCTAGTTTAAGCAGCATTGTGCTTCATGGTTTGTGAAGAGGCAGGGGGTTGACCAGCTTTTCTGGTTAGGATCCGCTCTGGACCTGTTGTGCCTCCTTCGCAAACCGGCGTCGAAGCACACCCGGGACACGCTAGGTGTCACTGGGTGGGCCCGATGATCAAGCATGCCACCAACTAGGTTGGTGGGTGAGGGCTTCATGAGCATACCAACCAGATGCTCTCATGACAAAACATACCAGAGTCATTATCCCCCTTTTTCTATTCCTAAATGCATAAGCTAGTCTTCTTTTGATTAACATTAACTTCAACACTCTCCCAGTTTAATTTCTTCAATTACTTTGGGAGTTCTTTTTCCACTCTCATTCTGGAAAACTTTCATTCTTTTGTATATATATCCCCTTTTAACTCTTCCATTTGAATTTCATCTATTTTTTTTTCTCATTTACTGCATACCTTTTTCTGTTTCTGCAGTATTTGCACCAAATCATTATCACCAAAATTATTAGTGATATTCCCATTATTGGCATCAGTACTTTACCTACAATACTTCTACCTACATTAGAAATCCAATTACCAACAGAAGAGATTCCATCAGTTAGTCTCTTCCAAGCACTATCAACCTCCAGTGGTTTTAGTTCTTCCAAATGAGTAATATGTCTTACATACCTTCCAATTTCAACGCTTTTATCAGGTATGTAAGTGTAACAATGTTGCACTTTCAACATTCTACAGAACCGCCCTCTTTTGCTAATAATATATCAAGAGCAAGTCGATTTTGTAAAACCATCGATCTGATCGCAACCAATTCTGTATTGATCAATAAGAATCCTCCAGCAGTATCAGTTGCAAGCAACCATTGTAGACAATTTACAGATTCTTTGAGTGTTCAGAATTACTCCCACTGAAGGTATCAATGCCCTGAATATATCACCTACAATTTCTGCAAAACTAGCTCTTTTATATCGTGTTAGTTCATTTTCGTGTTCATTGCTTCTAGTGATTCTTTTTACATGGTATACCTTTGGGAATACTATTCCAAAATAGCAACTCCCATACCAATGATCAGGCAGCTTAAAGTAAGCTTTGTTCCCACAAATATAATAGACTCCAGGAAATACTGGATCAGTTCCCCCTTTTAGTCCCCATCCCCTAATTATGAGGAAATTGCGTTCACATTCACTGGAACCGATGAATACATTGTTATACTCATTTTTATTTCCATGGAGACAGATTATCCCCTTCTTTTCAAAGTCCAAAGACATAGCAGCATGAGGTTTGCCAGTTGCCATAAATTCCTCCCTTTCAGCCCATTTGGGTATCTGGGGTTTCGTTTCACTAGCTTTTCTATGAAAATCCTGGCTCCTTTTCTCTACTAAATTCAAAAATATTTTCTCCTCCTCGTGCAATCTACAAGTTAAATTGTCTTTGTGTGCATCAGCTATATCTATTGATTTCATTGTTAGGAAAAATTCACCCATGAATTGTGAGTCTTTATTACTAAGGACAGGATTCATTCTTCTGCGGATAGGAATTTCAGAGAAAATGACGTCTATGTTAGTATAATAATACTATAACTTTCCCGTTTCATAAAACAGGCTAGTTAATATACTACAGGAAATACCATAGGTCAGGGGTAAATGGTGGTAGGTAACACCTTCAGCTACTGAAGTAGGTAATTTCATACAGATATAAAAATCACTAATTTGCATAGTCTCTACATAATGTACTAATAGACTAGCGAATACATTCATATCTGTTTCATTTCTAGTTCTAAAGTGATGTAATTCTATCTCATCTGGTGCTTCTAAGTATACTCTATCTTATTTGTGATGCGCTATCTTTCCGTGTATACTAGTGTTATTCTGTTTAGCAGCCATTAAGATAGGTATTGCTATTGTCAGACCTAGCCATACTATGATCACTATTAATACACTACGTATGCATATTCTACAGCATGTATTTATACAACATCTTTTCGAGTTTCTAGTAACTCTTTTATCAGCCATTTTGACTAACGAGGCTTAACCCCTCTTTGAGAATTTTACGCAAAATACACCTGTGATTTTATCTCAAGTTGGCCTCACTTCTTAAATATTTTGATCAGCAATCAATTATTCATCGCTTTCATCACTGATTTCCAGATTCTTGAAATCTTCAATGATGACAAAAGTCCATTCAGGGTCTTTGAATTTATTGTTCAGCTTTTTCAGGCGTTGAGTTTCCTTCTTTGATTGTAGATGGTTCAGTTGGACTTGTCACTTCGTCCGCCTGTTCAGGTTCTTCATCTATTGTGACTAGGCAATATTTCAGTCTTTTAACGAAACCAGGCCATTTATTGCCTTTTCTGAGACTTTTAGCTGGCACTGTGCTTTCTGATTCTTCAAATGTTCTTTTGTTTTCCTTAAGTTGTGGTACAACTTGATTTTCGTCAACTTCAGTTATCCTCTCGAACTGACCTTGTCCAGGGCTTATTGTTGTTGACTGGATGGATTCTTCTAGACTTATCTGACCTGATTCAGGATATGACTCTGTTGGGCCCGGAGTTTTTTCTTCGTCCTGAACCGATTTCGCTAATCCTGTCTGGTCCTGCACAGGTCTTGCAGATTGTTGATTGTCTTCCGCCTGTGCGTTTTGTCTAGTTCCTATCTGTCCCTCCTTAGACAGTGGAGTGCTATTGGGGGTTTCGTTGGTCTGAGTATATTGCTCTTTCCTTATCTGGTCCTCCTCACGATTACCATTACCTTGGATTGCTGTAATCTGAGTACATTCTTCTATACCTATCTCGTCCTCACTATCAGTCTGACTATCTAGATATGTTTGGCTTCTTGTTCTCACTCTTATTTCAGGTATGTCAACCACTGGGATCCATTCATTCTGACTGGTGCTCGGTTGCTCTTTGTCAACTACTTCAGGATCAACTTCTTGAGACTCTACAGCTGCACAACCTTCAGCCTTAACTTTGTCAGGTTCTGTTACCCTTTTGGTATGACATGGGTGGATCCAGTTGGGGATTCCCTTGAACTTTACAGCCGTGGTGGTGACCAATATCACTTGATGTGGCTCTCCCCACCTTGGAGCTAGGCAAGATGCCCGGATGTGATTTTTTATCACTACTCAATCTCCAGAGTTCAAATCATGTGCTCGAGTTGAATGTCTGGCTTCAGAATCTTCCCCAACCTGGTGAGAGATAGAACGCACTTGGTCAGCCAACTCTTTGCAGTACTCCAGCACTTAATCATCAGATATAGTTAACAGCTGATGTCCTGGCACACATGCTTGCCTCATTGCCCTTCCAATGAGTGTTTGATGGGGACTCAAGCCTGTTTTCGTGCCTGGAATGCTTCGGAGTCACATCAGGACAAGAGGTAAAGCATCAGGCCATTCTAATTGGGTAGATTCACACATCTTTCTCAATCTTGCTTTAATTGTGCCATTCAGTTGTTCTACCACTCCAGAAGCCTCTGGGTGGTATGCACAGTGCAACTTTTGCTCAATTTTAAATGCTTCACAGATTAGAGCAATAATTTCATTATTAAAATGTTTCCCTCGGTCTGACTCAATCGTTACTGGAAAACCGAACCGAGGAATGAGCTCTCTTAAAAAGAGTTTGGCTACAGTTAAGCTGTCATTCCTGTGGGTAGGGTATGCTTCCACCCATTTTGAAATTAGGCAGACAATGACCAAGACATATTTTAATCCTCGACAAGCAGGTAACTGAATGAAGTCGGTTTGGAGTCTGATAAATGGGCCTTCTGCTTTCCCAATTTTCCCAGGACACACTGCAGTTTTCTTACCAGGGTTTAAACGCTGACATGTTAGGCATCTCTGGCAAAGTCTCTCTGCTATTTTCCTGAACTTTGTGTTGAACCAGTCCCATCTAATCAACCTGACCATAGCATCTCTCCCTATGTGTGTATCCCCATGGTACATTCTGGCCATTGGTGCAAGCATACAGTCAGGTAGTACTTGTCTCCCTTCTAGGTAGACTATAACACCATCTTCAGGTCTTATCTGACACCCTATTTTCTGCCAGTCTTCCCTTTCTTTAGGCTCTGCTTCACTTTGTAAATCTTTCACTTCCTCCCATGTATTCACACCTCTCAATAGCATAAGTTGGCAACTGTTTCCACATGCTTAAATTTTCTTGTTTACTGCCATTTTATATTTGGCACAATGTTGGGCCACTTGGTCAGCATAACGGTTACCAGCTGTCACTTAGTCATGTCCAGTTTGGTGAGCAGTGCACTTGACCACAGCTAATTCTTTAGGCAATTGAATTGCTTCAAGTAATTCTTTTACAAATTGTCCATTTTTAATAGGGGTTCCTGAAGAAGTCATGAACTCCCTTTGCATCCATAGCTGGCCAAATTCATGCACAACCCCGTAACCATACTGACTATCAGGGTAAATGGTTACTCTCCAATTTTTCCCAATTTTGCACGCTTTTATTAAACCCGTCAATTAGGCTACTTGTGCAGACTTGACTCCTGGTAAATAGGATACTTCGGCTATATTAGATAATGTGCACACAGCATAACTAGCGCATAGTCCTCCTTCCTCATGGTGCATACACGCGCCATCTACAAATAACTCATGCTCTGGGTCTTTTAAAGGTTCTTCCTGTATGTCTGCGCGAGGTTTAGTACTGAATTCAGTTAAGGTGATATAATCATGTTCCACCTCCTCTCTCACTTCCTCAAAGTGAGAATCTGGCAATAAGGTTGCTGGATTTTGAACAGTGCACCTCACTATTGTCACGTTTTCTGAACCAATGATGATTCTTTCATATTTAGTCATCTGACTAGGAGTTGAATGCTGAGTACGTGTTCTGGTTAAAAGAATCCCAACTGAATGTGGGACATACATTGTTACAGGGTGTTCCATGATGATGGATTCACTTTGCTCAAGACTCATGCAAGTTGCAGCTACCACTTTCAAACAACCTGGCAGTGGTGATGCCACTGGGTCCAATGTGGCAGAAAAATATGCCACAGGACGTTGCATTAACCCATGGGTCTGGGTTAGGACTGAAAGAGCACAATTGCCTCCCGTGTCACAAAATAGTGCAAACTCTTTCGAATAGTCAGGCATCGCTAATGCTGGAGCTTCACACAGACTGTTACACAATTTTAAGAAAGCAGTCATGCTTTCATCATCCCATTCGACTGGGTCCTTTGCTCGTTTCTTTGTCATTTGAATCAATGGCTTTGCAAGCACTGCAAATCCCACAATTCACTGCCTGCAGTAACCTACAACTCTGAGAAACATTCTGATTTATTTCTGCGTTTGGGGTAACTTCATGTTTTGAATTATTTTGATTCTTTCGGATGTCACTCTTCTGACCCCTCTTTCTATCTGGTGTCTCAGATACTTGACTGAGGTTGTACAGTATTGCAATTTCTCTGGGGACCCTTTATGTCCACCTTTTGCTAAATGGTTCAATAATGCAATGGAATCAATCACATTGTAATTCATTTCTTGTTCTCCATGCCAACAATAGGTCATCGATATACAGCACCAGGACAGATTGTCCGGGCAGCACCAGTGAATCAAGGCACTTTTTCAGAATCTGATTAAAAATGGATGGACTTTCCATGTACCCCTGAGGAACATGATTCCAAACGTAAACATGCTCATCAAACTTGAACGAAAATTAAAAACTTGCTATCTGGATGCAGCGGGATGGAAAAGAAGGCATGGCATAAATCAATTACAGTGAACCATCCTGCTCCCCATGGTATTTGATACAGAATCACAGCTGGACGACAATTTTATTAATTTTTCGGAGGCCTTGGACCACCCTGTACTTTCCGTTTGGTTTCTTTATGCCAATTATAGGTGAATTACAAGGACTGCTCATTATTTCTTCTAGAAGCCTTGTTCAACCAAACGTCCTATTTCTTATGCAACTCCTGCTTTTATTTCGGGACTCATTTTGTACTGTCGAATATTTGGGTAAACTGCACCTTCCTTCACTGTTACTTTTATGAGATCGACATCTGCCATTAGACCTACTTCTTTCCCAGTAAAATCCCATACATCAAGATTTGCAAAAGTTTTTAGTTCTCCTGGTAAATCTTCTAGGCACATCTTTTTAACTTCTGTTTCTTGTCTGGCTAGCATAATTTTATAAACTCTGTCTTTATCTGGAGTCTGAATTTCTACACCATTTGGTGTTCAAAAGATTGTGCAGTTCATTTTGCACAGTAGATCCCTCCCTAGCAAGTTTACAGGGCTAAAATCGCACACTACGAATTTGTGCATTTCTCGGAAGTTACCAATACAGACTTCCATAGGTTCTGTGACAGGGGTTCTAATTTGTTTATTAGAAATGCCCACTACTTGGATCGCTTCTCCCGAGAGGGGTAGGTTTGGTATGTCTGCTGTTCCCACAGTAGAACGGGTAGCACCAGTGTCCAACAAAAAGGTAACAAAATCATTTCCCTCAACTTTCCCTTCAATGTAAGGACCTGACTGATCTACCTGGAAGGATGCGCCAAGTACGCAATCCTCTTCCCCCCTCTCAGGCACCGTCAGTATTCGTCCGATTCAAAAAATGTGTCCTGTAAAAAAACTGTGGTGTTACCATAATTTTCTTACCACTTTCCTTCCGAAATCCGGTGTCCACACTGTATATGGGTTGACTTACAAAATCTGGCATAGGGGCTTGAGGCAACAGATTCTCTATTACCTGTTGCGGCTGTCTCATTGACAGCTCATTCTGCGTCTGTGGATTTAAATTGTGATTTTGGACATTATTATTTTAAATTAATTTATACTCGTTTCTTCACTGTCCCAATTTTCCGCACCCATGACAAGGAAACTTTTTCTTTGCCTCTTCTTTACTCATTTTCCCTCTGGGTTTGCCCGCACTACCTTCGCCTTGGCCTTCCCCTCTTTTTTGATTATTAGCTTGCTGACTTAATTGAAGTTCCTGTTGTTCTACCATTTTTACTTGAGCCCACATTACCTTTTATTCTAACTTCTTTAGTTTATTATCAATTTCATCTTAACAGAATTTTGCATACTTGAGAATTTTGTCGACAGGCTTCGCTTGCCAACACAGTTTGTCCTCTCTATTTGTTTGGTAGATTTCAGGTTTTAGTCCAGACACAAAACGATAAATAAAATGTGTCATGTCCTTATTATCAATATTGTTCTAACCACTGTACTGTTTGAATACCTGCAAGAGGCGGTCATAATATGCATGTACAGATTCATCTTTATTTTGGGTGGTTCTGTTTATTTTAGTCAAATCGGTTTCTTTTGGAGGAATCTTTCCTTTTAAGTAAGTTATCACCTGATTGTACTTCTTCATCACATCGTCTGATGGAGCTCCTGTTTTAGGACCTCTAGGGTATTCATCTTTTGGCCAATCTACTGTAATTTTACACTCGGTCCACAAATCAGCTGGAACAACAATGTCAAATAACCCATCTAAGGGCCAGATGTAGGTAGCCAAATACCGGTAGGTAACGGACGAAAATACCGAATTTTGGCCGTTACCGACCGGTATTTGCATTTTGACATGTAGGGGCTCAAAAAACTACAGAATCGGTAAATTTACCGATTCGGTAAAGTTACCGACTCTGTAAATTTACAGACTCTGTAAATTTATCGATTCGGTAAATTTACAGACTCGGAAAATTTACAGAGTCGGAAACTTTACCGAATCGGTAAATTTACAGATTCGGAAAATAAGAAATGGTAAAAATGCTTTTTGAGATGTAGGTAATCTCTAAAATACCGATTTTGCATGAAAATCGGTATTTAAGAGTCTGTATTTACCATGGATTGAAAGCAGGTGGTAACCAGGTGCAGGCTATAAAAAGGGCCCAAAATGCAACAGTTTGACCAGAATGGCTGCATTCTTTGTGATTGCGAGGTGGCTACGGCTGCAGGCAGAAGGAGAGAGGGTCTGGAGAAGGGAGGAGCAGGTCTACAGACAGAGGATTACCCTGTTCCAACTCACTGATGCTGCGATACAACAAAGGTACAGGCTACATCCCCAAACCATCCTGGACTTGATCAGGGACCTGCACCCACTTTTGGAGAATTTAACCCCAAGGGCACACGCCATCCCACCCCATGTGCAGGTGCTGTGTAGCCTACACCTGCTTGCCTCTGGCAGTTACCAGAGTGTCATTGCTGCGGTAGGTGGGGTGTCCCAGAGCTGCCTGTCCCGCTTCTTTAGGAAGTTCCTAGAGGCCATGATTCAGCTAATGCACCATTACATCACCTTTCCTGAAACACACGCTGAACTGCTCAGGACAAAGACTGGGTTCTATCAAATAGCGCACTTCCCCAACGTCATCGGTTGCATTGATGGCACCAACATTCCAATTTGCCCACCTGCTGACACAGAGTACATCTACAGAAACCAAAAATCAACCAACACCATAAATGTGCAAGTCACCTGCGATGCCAACTACATCATCATGGATATAGTGGCTAAGTTTCCAGGCAGTACCCACGACTCCTACATTTTCAAGAATAGTGGGATCTACGCACGCCTGACTGCGGGGGAATTTGGCGAAGGCTACTTGCTAGGTAAAACAGTGTGTGACAGTCCCTTGATTCATGTTTCAGATGTATGTGAATGTGTGCATGAGTGTAACGTTTTTCTCATTTTTAAATAGGGGATAGTGCATATGCCGTCTGGTCCTTCATCCTGACACCCTACCTTAACCCTTCAACCCTCAGCCAGAGGCGATACAACAGGGCAAACAAATCCACAAGAAACATTGTGGAGCGAACATTTGGCCTGTGGAAAAGCAGGTTCAGCTGCCTCCACAAAAGTGGAGGGGCACGCCAGTACACACCAGTGACCTGCTGCAAGAAAATTGCAACCTGTGCAATGTTGCACAACCTTGCCATGAAGAAGGGCACCGAGGTGGAATTATCAGATTATGAGGACCATGATGTCAAACAAGCACTGCCTGAACCCAACACTGCAGGAGTTGCAATACCAACAGATGGCAGACACAGACGGGAAGAGATCACACACAACTACTTTTAAGTAAGTAAAGAGACACAGACAGGTGGAGTATGCACCCAACGTAGTTTAATTTTGTCACTACGCAGGTTCCAAAAGCACAATTGTGCAACTCAAACAGTATACATTCAAAGATGTTAGTCCTGGGTCACTTCCCCATTAACTGATTTTCTCATTTTCGTCCACGCCTACCAGTGCCAGATGTTTGTGGCTGGCTGTCTTCACTTGGCGTTTGGGCTGCTGCCTCACCCCGGCGCCTGCTGCTCCTCTGTGTCTCTACGACCAGGGGGCTTGCCATGCTGCTCCTACTTGTGCTCCCTTCACTCTCTGGCACATCCAGAGCAGCAGTTTGTGCTGCTTGTGCATTTATCAGCACCTCAACGGCACTGGTCAGACTAGCAATGCCCCTAGTTACCTCATTGCTGTTTTGCGTGAGTCCCTCCTGCATAGCAGGGAAGTGGCCGTGGCCAGGCGGTTGATGGCTTTATTTTGTTGCTGCGCACGCTGCTTCTCATTGTGCCTTGATGCAAATTCCCTATCTAGTTTGGTGCACAGAAGCTGCACCGATTGTGACATATCATGTATCCCTGCTGCAATATCCTTGTTGACATCAACTATTTCTCTGATGCCCTTCCCTATGTCTTCCATATTGTTGTTTAGGGACCTCATTTGGCGTTGGACAGACATGATGGCCTTTCCCTGCATCCTTTGGATCTTCACCATGCTCCCCTCCAGGCCACGGAACACACTGGGACCTTCCACACGTTCAGCTACACTGCTTTCTTGGAGCCTGCGGCGTCTGGAAACATTATGGGACACCTCTGCACTGGACTGCAGTGCGGCAGTACTACCTTCACCAGGCAAGGTGTGTGTGTCTTCCCCCTCCATGTCACCTTCTGATGACTCCATTTCCAATAGTGGGGAAACAACATGCCTCCTGCTCTGTTTTGCGGCAGGTGTTGTCACAGGCAGTGATGCTGGCATTTCTGGGGATGACAGTAACAGAGGAGATTGTGTACGTTCTGGGGACGCCTGCAACTCTGGATCAATTTCTGTGTCTTGGGATGGTGGCTGTGTACTTGGTGCACCTGTGTCCTCTGATACATTCTGTGCACTTGGACCGGACTCCTGACTCCCATCCCTCTCTGGTGCCGTGCTTTCAGTCTCCCGGGAACGCCTGCGAGATATCACACCTGTGGACATATGAGCGTACATTAGCTAAGTGCTACTGCCTCACAGCCACTACAATTAAATAATTTTCACTTGAACACTGTACTTGTTGCCTGCGCTTCTTTCTGTCTGGAATCATTTTCCCTAACTTGCTTGTTGCTATGCTGTATGACATTGACTTTCATTTCCTGAATACATGTCCCATAATGCATTGCTCCTGTGTAGTGCTAGCTGGACTGGACTGGGGTTCACTTAGCCACATAGGTTAAAGGGAAGGATGATGGTGGGGGGGATTGCTGTGCATGCGTCTTACCTTTTCTGCTGGCAGCTCTGGCTGAGCTGTCTACTTCTCCCAGCCTGCTGACGCTTTCAGGTTCTATGGTTTTGCTCACCATCTTCTCCAGGTCAGTTAGTGGTGCTGGGTTCTTCCCTCCACCAGTTGTGCTTGCCTGCTTGTGGTGTTCAGAGATTTTTTTGTCAGGCTCCTGAGGTTGTACCACCTCTTTTTAAGGTCCTCTATGTCTCTAGGAGTCACTCCAACTGCGTTAACTTTCTCTTGAATGTGCAGCCAAATGTTCCTTTTTGCAGACTCAGCCACACTGAGGGACTGTCTGCCAAACCGTTTTCTGTACTCCTTCACCACCTCCTCAACAAGGACCTGCAGCTCCATGCTGCTGAATTTCAGTTTCCTCTTCCTCTCTGGCTGATCTTTGTCTGTGCTGCTTGCCATGCTTCTAATTTAAAAGTGCACAAAACTCTTTCTGCTGCTCAGGGTCTCAGTTCAGCTCCAACTGACTCTCCAGAAGCTTCTAATTAGTTGCAGCTGCCTGTGTAGCCACTTCCTGGTAGGGAGGAGGAGGGTGGTGACACCTGATTGGCTGCCTAAATCAGTTTCACTTTTCTTTGGTTTCGGATTCGGTATTTACCGAATCGGTATTTCCCATTCGGTGAATACCGAATGACCGATTCTGATTTTTACCGGTATTTAAGAATCGGTAAAATGCAGCTACCTACATCTGGCCATACATCTTTTAACAGCACTTTCGACACTTTAACAAACCTTTCCACTTGTCGGTACCATTCTACAGGTTTTTCTCTGAGCTTTGGGAAATCATTAGTCAATTATAAAATATCCTGTTGGGACCATGGGACATGTACATACCTCCTCCTGTCACTTTCAACTTTTTTGGTTTCTTTTAGTAAATACCCGGGAGTAGTATTATTTGCCTGTGCCTCTTCCTTCTTCTTAGTCCATCTAGCTTTCCATTTGTCTAAATATCCCCATTTTTGCAACATAGACAACAATTCTTTTATCTTCAATTTTCATCCTGACACATTCATATTCTCCAAATCTTTGTCAGAAAATTCAGCTCAATATGGTTTCTGTAATACCTTTGATTTACCAATGTCAATTTCCATTTCCAAAGCCAAATTCATTAACTTTTTATGGTATATTTTTGTATTTTGAGTAATACTTCTGCATATAAACAATAATTCATCTTCATCAAATGAGTTCAGTCTGTCCAATCCCACATTTCCTGCTACCATTTCTTCTAATTCCACCCTCAATTTGAATATGTCTAATACCTTTGATTGTGATTTTGGCTTCTCTATGTTTCGGGTCCATTGATCTAATTCCTCAGGACTTACTACAGTTGCATGTCTTGTTCTGGAGGATGTCTCAATCTGTACCTCTTTTGAACATCGGGGAGTAATTTTTCTGATTGAGTCACTTACTGGTTCTCGTATAGGTAAATCCATTAGTGAAATTACAGACTCGCATTCACTTGCTTGATTATCAACTATTAGAGTTTCTTTTCTAGGCTGTACTATGGGTGTAGTCAGAACAGGAACTTTAGGATTAGCTTGCTTATCTCCATATAAAGGAACTACCAGACCTATTGTTACAGGTATTGTCAAAGCTTCAGGACTTGTATTTAATTGGGAAATTTTCTGAATTAATTCACTACGCCGTTTATTTAAAACTTGCTTTTCTCTTTCTTGAAGTACCTTGTCTAATGAGGTTTCATGTATAACCTGCGGAACTAAATGTGGTTGTAAAAACAGAGCACTAGGAGTAACTCTATGAATTTCTTCCTGTTAAGGTGGCGGATTTTTCATTAATAAATCATCTAAATAATCATCATCCGAATCACCACTAGTCATTGAATTTCTCATTTTCTCTGTACATTTACTTCTTGATGGTTCTTCTGTAGTAAAAACAGGATATAATCCTTCAACTAACATGGACTGTCTCCATTTTTTCATTTGCTTATCTCGTCTCTCTTTCGGAAATTCAGGATAAAATTGACTCCAATTTCTGTCACTTCTTGACCTGTCTCGTTCAAACGCCTCTGTCTCCCACTCTTCTAGAGCTTCATACTGCGTTAAACTTGGTTTGGGATCTAACTTATTCATACGATTTCTTAAGTAATACAAAATTCTACTATTAAAGGTGCCATAATCTGGAAATGCTAAAATACTATCTTACTTAGTGTACTCTATCCAGTTTTTTAACCACACACATGTGTGGTAGACCCTTTCTACCATCATGTATGATGCGGGCGTATTAGGTGGTGGAATAATAATCCCTTCTCTTGTTTTAATAGCTTTGTCCTTTTTGAAATAATTCTTTATTCTCTTGAAAAGCAACTTTTTTCTCTTTTCTCCGTACATGATATAAGGTCTTCCTCTAATTTTCTACTCAGGACGATTTCCTATAAAAGCTGGATCTAAATGCCACATATACCGCTATTTAATTTTATACAAAACTTAAGTAAATTTAATGAATATGTTTTTTTTGCAGCAATTATTCCTCCAATTTTAATGACCAATGCAGTTTAAACTTACAAGCAGCGTTAACCAATGATTGTGCGGCTTTTCTGTGATGTGAATCTCACTCTGGTGTAGCGCCGCGGCCAGGGCGACTGACGCTGGAATCTGGGGACCACGGTTCGATCCCCGTCTCCGGCGGCAGGTCAGTCCAGCACCATGTGACTCTGGGCAATAGCTCGCTTAATCTTCCCGACGGCCCCCCAGCGCCTGGAGACCCTTACGGGTGATTGTGCGCTTTACAAATGTGGACTTTAATCTCTGCACTCACCCCACCTTTACAATTTTCTCACGGCTACACACCCGCTGTTTCTACCAATTCCAGTGCAGCTCTCTATGACATCAGTGCAGCAAACACGACTGACTCCCACCTTTGCAAGGTAATACGACAATTCAATTTCTTTTACAATTCAATTATACATCTCATTAATTGACAACATGAAAACATTCACTACTGTGCCTGATTGACTAAATTTAAAGAAAAAGATAATTTTTTTCACAACGAGTAAACCTAATTCCGCCTACTCTTCATATACTGTGAGTAAAACAACCTTCTGTTTACCCTTCACTTAGGCAAAGTGAACCTGCTACTCCTTCAGAATTACCATTTCTAGGTGATATAAGACCAAAGTTTCACTAGTGAACTCTTATGCTACCAATCACTCTTACTTTTGTACTAGAAATATAAACCCTAACTAGTGCTTCAAGTTTTACCTACCTTTATGCACCTATTCCTCAAGGCAAGTAACCTCACAGCAGTGTGGCTTCTATTTACCACCCGCTTTCCTTATCCCGGGATATTCCAAACAACATTTAAAAACACAAGCAGATTTTGGTTAGTACATAAAATCAATAAATCAATAATAAATGATCAATACACAACTAAGTACCTATTTTTAACTAATCCCTATCCATACTACTGCTACCAGAAAAGTATACTGATAGCGCTTGCGGGACAACTAGCTCAGTTTACCATACTCAACTGGGTCCTTATTCATTCACACTTTGAACTAGTAGTCCTGCCTGTGATTTTACTAACTAATCACCTATCAGTATTTGAGTCCTTTTAGGACTTATATCTGTAAACCATGACTGACCAATCCTTGTCACCATTACTATGAGTCCTAGGGATCGAAGAGGGAGTTAGCATAAACAGGCAGTACTTAAATGCATTTACTTTTACTGTAATAACCACAGACTCGGGGAAAGTTTTAAAAGCTTTATCTATGGAAGATTTTCTGAGTGAAAATGAAAGAGGCCACAATACTGTGACCATAAAATTTACAAGCAAGAATATACTCCATGGGACATAACGTTTGTAAGAAATCACAGCAACACCTTTAAAACATCGGTACCTGGGAAAGGTGAGAAAGGGAAATAGTACAAGGACATTCCACATGGATTGCATTTACCTAGAATGGTGCAATGACCAATCCTGGCCACGGGCTGGGGCAAATAAGGACCAGGCTCCCGACTAATCAGGTGCCCACGAGATAAGACAGGTGCAGATCAGGATAGGTGACCTCAGCTAAGTGCAACGCCAGCGTCACACCCCTCTCTCTCGGAAAGCCAATTAATACCCCAACTAGGTAATCGATAATTTCCTCCAACACCTTGATTCTTCTGACAGAGTGCTCCGCCAGCACCTCTTCTCTCGATCTCCTATAGCATGCGTTGGGTCAGTGACAGGTCAGCTACTCGGACAATTCGGACAATTTCTCTATCTAAACCTACCTTAGTTATACCATTTCGAGGGCAATGTACCACACCTAAATGTTGCAAATCTATGTGTTCCCCTTCAGTGATTGTTAGGAAAGACGAGGAGAGGTCATCACACCACCCAGCATTACTGTTCAACAAATTTGATACATTTTATATAGCTTCAGTTCCTCCTGAGGTCAGAAGGACATTTTCTCATGGACATCGTGGGTAAGATGATTCTTGGCTGTCGTTCAATGCCAATGCTTCAGCAACTTTGGAGCTAGAGTGCGCATGCACAGCTTTTTCAAAGAAGGTGTTTGTCTCAGTATTCAGGCCCTAGTACGAGCTATAAGCAAAGTCAAAGAGAAACATATTAGAATACAAAAATAAATGAATGCACTGTATATCACTTATCTCTATTCTAACCCCATTACTTAATTTTAACTTTAGCATTAATAGTTAAGCAGAACAAACAAGCTTAGTACAAGCAGCAGCATAAGCATTAGCATGTGAGATTTAAAGCGGCCATGTCTGGCACTAGTGCGCAGAAGCGAGAAATTCCCACCAAAGCAGAAATACGTCACACCATGTAGATGTGGTGGACGCATGCGTAGTACAGTTCCCGCGTTTTCGGCGGCAAAATTTAGACACTCGGGTTAATATTAGGAAAGCACATAGGTAAGCTTCCCCTAGATACTAAAAAAGTTGTGAAATGCAAATATTAGTAAACAAAACATGTTGATTAATATATTACATGTTATTTCGAGAGGGCTGAATCCAAGCAAGTTTTGGTATAAGTGAAACCTTGCTCCATCACCCCCTTATGCACACAATATAACCTAACACTGATAAATAATGAACCATCCCACCTCAAAGGTCGTCTCCTCCTAGATGTTTTCTTTGGTTCTCTGGACCTACACCTTGTAGCCAACAGCTGCATACGAATAATCTGGTCTGACCACCTGGGTGTCCTGTCCATGCACAGGATCCCAAAAACAAGTAACAAGTTAAAATCGTGGGCATAAATTGGAGCTTTCTCAATCCAAAGAGCACGTGAACTTATTGCTTCTATGGCCAGTGCTACAACTCTAAACGCACTGTTGTCAATAATGCATTGACCACTTTCAATCAAATGAAAACCATCTCTTGAATAAACCTTTCTCCGTGGAACCCCGCAGATGCACAGTAAATTTTACCTTTAAGAACAAATCTGTTGTTTACCTCACAGTTACAGGTCTGAAAACTTACATATAGGATTGCAGAAATAAAATGGCGACTGAATAACAGTAAGGCAGTCAAATAACTGTATATTACAGCAAATGGTTCAAATCCTGATACCAAAAAACCCTAATTATTATTCCAACTCTACCAGCACTATACACATCTTTCTAAATTACTGGTAAATTAACTACTCACGTATTGCCAAAAAGATCATTTGAAGCACACTGAGACTGAGTGACAATCTTCCATAATTTGTATGTCTTTTTCACAGTAAAGACATTAAGGATCCAACTGAAGTTTTAGCAGGACACTTCTGGCATTCCTATTTCTCCACCACATCTCATGTTAAGATATAATCAAAACAGGATCACCCATTGCATGGAGAATCCTACTGTAGAAGTACTGGAAAAGAAAAGTCCATAATACTGAGGTCCTGATTACGAGTATCTATTACGAGTTATTGGGAAATAACATGGATTTTAGTGTTTAATACACCAAAATCCATATGATACAGTAAATACCATATGATTTTCCTCCTGTTAAATTTTGGCAGTTTTGACCTGCTGAAATGTAATGAAAGGTAACGCAGTCAATATTTATTGGGTGTATTAAATACCTTCAAACTCGTCACTCCAACCCATGCGTAAACATGGGTTTATGCATAGGCTGGAATATACTGAGCAACACCTAATCAGGCCCTAAGATAACAAGCACATGTTTTTTGTAGATCAAGTTTTTGAGAAAACATTTGCCCTACATTCCTCAGAATTCTACGTTCCTGCAGTAACAAATATAATACAACCTTTTTCGCCCGCCATAGGCCCGGGAATTGGGACCGCCGGCTATATATGTGGCATCCCACATTAGGCATTAGGATGCCCCCGCCATACTGGCGGGTGCATCCCGCATTCCTGAAATTATGGTGGGCGGTCCTCTCAGCAGCACCCTCCGCAATGTCAGAAATGCATGTTGTGCATTTGCATGCACAACGTGGCAGGCACCGCGCGGTGCCTGCCACCTTGTGCATGCAAATGCAGGGGGGTACCATAGGTACACCCCATGTGCACCCCCCACCCTCCCAACACCCTGGGGGCCTGCAACAGGCCCCCAAATAAAAAAACGCAAGCATTTTCATGGCGGAGTCTCCGCCCTGGAAAGGCACATCTCTGTCATTTCATATGGATGGCAGTGCCTGCAAGGCACCTCCACCATATTGCTATGCTTTTCCGCCTGTCCGCTGTGGTCCCCCCGCCATAGTAATATTGAGGTACTGGGTTTTTCAGAACCGGTACCGAACCGGTAACCCAGTGGTGTCAGGGTACACCCTAAGACCTCGAGTACTTTCCTGATTCAGACCACAGAAACTCAGAGTCTTCTAGGTGAAGTCAAAGATCGAATTTATTGGCTGCAACCAAGTAACAGGCGTCCTAGAAGTACAACAACACGGTGTGTATATTCTCAGGGGACTGCTCCATCTTACAAAGCCAGTCTTCTCTTTTTATACAAAATATTATGCTTCAGGCAAACATTCTTAGATTTACAGTAGACCATTCACATATTTTCACTACAAAGAAAAAGCAGAGTCATGATGACAAGCCCACATTTCAGTTCGTCCAGCCCACAATAAATTACCCGGCAAGGCCCAACATTTTCATCAGATATCGGTGTACCCCCAATAAAAACGGGCACCTCCTCCTCGTAAAGCAAGTAAGAGAGAAAAGAGCAGGGACAGGTGTGAGCAAGATTAGGCAGGGTGTGTGTGCGATGAAAAGGGTTTATGGCATGTTGTGCCTTGATGCTATCTCGTTCGGCCACTGGGAGAGGAACTGACCATACAGGTTCGGCCTGGGGCAATGGTTTCAGCTTGCCCAGGTCAGAGAGAAGTCAATTAAGGTGCACGTGTCCTTTGGAATCGAATTTAGCTGTATTATAAGCCTATGTGAGGGCAACCCACAAAATGGCTGCTGTACACAAAATGGAAGCCAAGGGTTCAAGACGAAAATGACGATTTCGAGGTGAAATCGTTACTGGGATATGACGAAAATGCTTGTACATAGTGTACTAGCCATTTTCGGTCTTTTGATATAAAAATCGTCATGCTACGACGAAGTTTTATTCATGAGTTCAGAATTTTCAGAACTACAATATGGCGGGGGGAAATGGGTTGCGGGCGGTGACTTTTTGCGGGCGGATCGCCCCCGACCATAAGGGTGGTGGCAAACTGCCCACTATAGTGATCACCCCCTAAATGTGGAGACCATCTTAGTGCCATCTTTAGGGCACTCCACTGGCTGCCAAAGAAGAAATGAGTATATTTCAAAGCGTTGGTTATAGTGCACAAGATCATTCTCAAGTCTTCACCTCCTTATTTAGCTTCTAAATTTAAAATTTACTCACCCAGGTGTACTCTGCTTTCTGCTAGCCAATTTCTCCTGGAAATATCCTAATGTAAGCCTGTCACATTTGGGAACAGAGTTTTTTCTGCATCACCCCCTAGGGAATGGAACACAAATCAGACCTTCTTGCATTTAGAAACTGAAAACTCTCCTTTTTTAATCAACAAAGTAGCTGCCACTTTGTTTTTATCCCCAGGTTGAGTTATTATCCTCCAAACAGCCAAGAAGACTTTTGATAGTTGAATGCTCTACAATTAATAATATTATAATACTTGGAATTCTGTGGCCCCCTGTATAAATGCCAGTCTCTAATTTCTTTATCATCGGCAATTTCTGATGCACTCAGACACTGACTAAATAGAAAAGACATCAGAACTCATCTATTATAAGTTATTGCAGTCGAGTTATGACTTCACAATGCCTGCTACCAGCCTCAGCAGCCAAGGTGAAACACAGGTCAGATCACGGAGCATAAAGCACAGAATGTTGCTTTTCTTCCTTCTGCTTTATCTTTTAGCTTACAATGTCAATCAGAGAGAACTTGTTTATTTTCTGCACTCCTAAGATATTCAGAGAAATGCTAGAATGTTTCTGCATGTTTCTACACATTCTGAGGTTTTTTTACTGACATGCATTGAACTGTTTCCACTATCTGTTTAAAGAAATGTATTATACAAGGATTTATTTTTATTCTTCTGTTTTGTAAACATGCCCACTCTTTCATATTAAAGAGATGTGCAGCAAGGATTAGAGTGATTTGTAGGAAAGACCATGGTGTGACTACGTATTTTATGGGATAAAGTGCCCTTGGCATACCTAAAAAGGATATTGCAAGTCACCTCGGAGTTCATTACCCTTATAAAAGAATTTGACCTACACCCTTGTTCCCCTATATAGTTATGGTACTTCTCAGTGACTTGCAATATCCTTATAATGTACAGCAGGGGAAACTTCATCACTTCTATGACATGCTAACTTAACACTGTTGGTAATTGTCCATTAGTGCATGCTCTTTATATTGAAAATAGTGTCAACTCATCACTATTTCAACAATCGCCATATTCTCAAGATCCCTCTCATTGCCATCTTGTTCCATTTCCTATCTGTGACAATTTCTCAGACCTAGCCCCAGTCATTTGATCTTTACAATATTGTAGGAAAGTGCTCTCTTTGTATGCCCCCCACACTTTTTGTCCGAATGCTGATGGTTGTGATTCTGAAAGTGCACAGGAGTCAGCTGCTCAGACCCCAGTGCCAGTGCTCCCTACATAAAACTCATATGTGTAAATCAGTAATTCCCATTGGCATAGGACTTTAAACCCCTTATAAGTCCCTAGGATATGGTACCCGTGATACCCAGAACATGGGTGTTAAAGGGGACACCTGGGCCTATAGCACTGTTTGTGCCACCCTCAGTGACCCAACTAAACTACTGACAGCGGGCCTGCTATTGCAGACAGCAGCAGCAGTGTAAATGACTCGAACTTGACTTTGCCCTCACCATGTGTGGCAAAGTCAATTCAGTGCTTTTAATATATGCCAATCACCCTGAGGAAGCACTCCTAAAGTCCAGGAGGCATGGTGCATTATATTAGAGGTGTGTACATGTAAGTGCAAGCTTATATGTCCTTATAGGGGCCTTTACCATATAAGGACACTATAATTGATAGACCGTCCAGAGGATAACATGGGCTGACTTCCTGGCAAACCTGAGGTTTGCAGCTCCAATATGGTACTCCTTTAAGAAGTTATGTTTGGTATTAAACAACATGCCTCATACCCCTGGCACAAATTTTGTGTCAAGAACGATGTGGCATGCACCCAGGTAACTACCTTAGAGGTTGTCCACCTGGTTTTCCCAGCCTTTCCTGTGCTCTGGCTGACAGCCCACTCTTGCTGCGGCCAAGACTGGCATCTGACTTGCTGCCAGAAGGTGAGAACTTTCCCAAGAGTCCGAAAAAATAGCCTGGATGGGAAGGAGGTCACACCTCCCACCTTGACAGGCTGGCTAGAAAAGTGGCACTTTAAGGTGGTGAGGTTCAAAGGCTGTGCTGCCTGTGATATGCAACCAGTCTTTTCCCAATTGAGGAAACAGCCCTCGCCCTGCTCCCAGGCACATTTGTATCCGATAAGGTGGGAATATTAGGTATTCAGGAGGTGTACACCCCCAGAAGGCTACCAGGTCTATACAGTTAGGGAAGACCTCTGCTATTTTTAAAAGTGGTAGAATAGTGGATTCTGAAGAGAAAAGGTGATCTACAGCTCTGGATGTGATCATGTGAGGGGCTGATTAGATGCTGGGGCTAGTAACCCATTGGCCACCTGCACCCACACCCCTTATGCTCCTAACTCTAGGATTTAAGGACAACCAGAACCTCAGTTCCTCAGTTCTCATTTGACTTGCAACAAGGAAAAAAGAAGAGACCTGAATCTGCGACAAAAGGAGGTGCATAAACCCAAGGCGTGATACTCTGCACCTATGACATCTTTTCTGCAACTGCATGAACGCGGCTCATCCTGGACCAAAGTCTGCCCCCCCTCCCAGCCAGACAGAGGGAACCCTCTGAGAGCCAAAGACATTACCAGACTCCCCTGAATGAGTGGCATTAGTCCCCTGCAACTGCACATAAAAACAGCACACTGGATCTTAAGAATCACTGGCCATTGAGCCCTCCAAGGGATCTCCAAGAAGTAGATAGTTCATTGCATTGTGGGAAATGTAGTCCTCATCTCCACAAAGTTTCAGGCGGCTTCCATTTTCCCCAGAACCTCTGGACATCTTGTTGGTCTCCAGTTTGACAACCACCCCTTTTACTTCACACTGCACTTCAAGGCAACACCACAAAACGTTCTCCTTTTGTCAGCAGTGGCTTTGCTTTTCACTTTTTGCACCCTGTTCCTCACCTGCACAGTGTAAGCATTAAAGCCAGCCCCCTGTGGCTTCCGCTTCAGCACCAAGGACAGCCAGGACAACTGTGCACCCGGGCTTCTCAAGGTGGGTAACATTGAACTGCTCTCTAGTTTGGCAACCACCCCCTTTACTTGGCGCTGCACTTCAAGGGAACACCACAAAACGTTCAACCGATGTCAGCAGTGGCTTCGCTGTTGACTTTTTGCACACTGTTCCCCACAAGCACTGTGTAAGCGATAAGACCAGCCCCCCCTGCGGTTCCCGCTGCAGCACCAAGGACAGCCAGTACAACTCTGCACTCGGGGTTCACAAGGTAGGTAAAATTTAACTGACTGTCATCACTTGGTCCTAGGACCTGCATCACCTTTACCCTTGTTAAGTTCCATGCACCTAGACCTGCAAGTGATCAATTGTCAATACCACTTTTCCCATTGACCACAATGCAAAGGTTTCACAACATTGAATTGCTGTGATTTATTTTTTTCTAAATTCCATAACTCCGAGTGTATGTTTCTGATCACACTTGTTTTGGGATCTACATTAATATAAAAATCTGCGTTATTTTGTATAAATTGGTGTCGGATTTATTTTGAGTTATGTCAATTACTTATTGTCCTTGTTGGTGCTCTGAAATGCTTAACATATGTTCCTCCTGGCTGCTGTTTGCCACCCTACCAAGACTAAGCTAAGGATTTATTATTGTGAATCCATGGACCATCTTTAGGAGGTTTGTTGAATTTTTTGCATGGTGAAGCCTAGCCAGCATCCCTACATAATACTCCACCTCCCTACAATTATGCACCAGTATGTGCACTTAGTTTTTGCTCACAGTGCTGCCTCTTCCTGATACTCATAGTACACCATAATGTCAGCTCCTAAAACTGCCCACCAGTGCCTAAATCTCACACTAACATCAGGGCCAAGCACTGTCAAGCAATGGCAGCTCCTCACACTAACCCCAAGTCTCACCTCCTTACATTGCCAACCTGCTAATAGTCACCCTACATTGCCCACCAATGCCAACTCATTAGCTGCTTGTATGTACCAACTAAACACTGCCCATTAGTGCTTATTTCTAATACAGCCAGACCTGCTAGCTAGCCACTCATGATCCCAAGTGTTAACTCCTTACGCTGTCTATTAGAAGCTGGCTCTCACTAACTTTTCTAGTGCAAGCATCAAACATTGCCAACTTGTATCTACTGCTCAGACTGGCAACCAGTCAGAAAGAAGTGGCCACACAGACCACTGTGCCCACTCCTCACATTGTCAATCAAAAAACATTCCTCGCACCATCCATCAGTAGCATTTCCCACTGTGTGAACCTCGGCCCCACCCCATATTGCTCACCTGTCCCGCCTCCCTATGCTGTTCAAAGAGTCTCCTCCTCACAATGCTGTAATGTGTTACCTCCTCATTGTCTATCAAAGGCAGATGCTCATGTTATTCATAAATGGACACTGCACACTACCCATCAGTGCCCACTTCTCAAACTAAAAGGGTAAATGTGCTCTCAAGGGAATTTGTTTAAGCAAAATTTAGTGAATTGAAAACTTATTCAGTAGGATTAATTAATATATCCCATGTGAATTTAAATCATCAGCATTCAAACGATATAAATATAACACATGAAACACAAAACATAAACACAAAGGTGTAATGAAAAAGAAATTTATCAAATTCAATGGTCAAAACTATAATATACAGGTAGGGTTCATTCAGGAATGTTTAGGTTTTGAAGGTATACAGACAAATTAATTGAAACAAAGACTCAGCAAAACCTAAATACACCTATCTAAAATCAATATGAAACAAAACAAGATAAAGATGAGGTGAAAGTCGACGTTTCGGTCTCTTAGAAGCTACTTGAGGAGACCATCTTCAGGACAGAAGTCATGTATATACTGTATAAAAAGACCAGCGTAATCTGAAAATAAAAATATTTACAGTTACACATCATATTGACTATGTACAAATTAATAACACCTTTGTGAACAGACAATTCAATACTAACTCACGACAAAACTATCACAAACATAAACACATGCATATTGCATAAACTGTATTATACAAATACTATTTCAACCCGTTAGGGCAAAGCTTAACATTGTAGTTCTGTCACATCCTTAGGACAATTTCCATTTATGTAGGGGAATGTGTAGTCAATCAGAAAATGACAAATCTTTCTATTTACTGAGAGGATTATGTTTCAACATTTTTGACACGCAATTTGGCATATGGAATCCAGGCATCTACATAAAGAGCATTATCACAGTTATTGTCTTACTGGCATCTTACATCCAACACTGTGACCCACGAAATATTGGCATATCTATAAGCGAAAACATTACTCGGAGGCCAAAGAGTGAATCAATGCGTCAGTCTTAGGAAAAGATATTGATTTACCTCATTCAATTTAAGAACGCTTTCTCTTGAAAAAGTGGCGCCTAGCGCAGGGATGACCACTTGGCGTAGATACTTCAGGTAAGCTGTCCTGACGTTAGTAGGCTGGGGCTATTAATTTCTCTGATGGTGGGAGCGGCGAGACGCTTAACTAACTCGGCTCACTTTTATGTTTGCAGAGTGTACATCACTTCTGAACCCCCGGGTCCGTGACTCTTGCTGTGACTTCGGTGTAATCTCGTGTTTTTAAAAAAATAAGTTACTCCCTATGACCGCTGTGCTTTAACACTCCAGGTAAGCCACCTGGGCGCCAGGATCTTGAGGCTACCACTTTTCTGGGTTGTCCATAGCGCTGTAGACCGCTAAGTGACTTTGCTTGTCTGTTTGTTTGCAGATTATATAGTACTTCTGAACCCTTGGGTCCGTGACTTTCGCTGTGACTACGGTGTAACTTTCTGTTCGAATACGACCATTAGTCCGCCGGTACTTGCTGTGGACATCCCATTACAATTGGACTGTTCCATGCTGTGTAGCGCTTGGTACGTTATGGTTAAAATCCTTCAGCATTCACTTTCTAGCTAATTAATGCTGTATGCTTAAAGTGTCTACATGTATACATTTTATTGTAGATTCCTGGTGCTTACCGTGATTTACTCGTCGTGCGGAGGCATTGTAACATACTCAACTACCGGACATACTGTACAATCTACTCTATCAGAATAAGTAGGTATGTTTTGGCCCTTAAACAGTCGCGAGTACTGATAACTTCTGACGAATTTAATTTTACTTGGAGTAGGCTACTGATTGCCTGTGGGACCAAAACTTTAATAAATATGAAAAGTTGTGAACCTCGTTATTTTTGTTCCTTTAGGAGCGGTATAACTCCAACCGTCTTCCCTGCGCTAGGTGCTTCTTCCCTGCGCTAGGCGCCACTTTTGCAAGAGAAAGCGTTCTTAAATTGAATGAGGTAAATCAATATCTTTTCCTAAGACTGACGCATTGATTCACTCTTTGGCCTCCGAGTAATGTTTTCGCTTATAGATATGCCAATATTTCGTGGGTCACAGTGTTGGATGTAAGATGCCAGTAAGACAATAACTGTGATAATGCTCTTTATGTAGATGCCTGGATTCCATATGCCAATTGCGTGTAAAAAATGTTGAAACATAATCCTCTCAGTAAATAGAAAGATTTGTCATTTTCTGATTGACTACACATTCCCCTACATAAATGGAAATTGTCCTAAGGATGTGACAGAACTACAATGTTAAGCTTTGCCCTAACGGGTTGAAATAGTATTTGTATAATACAGTTTATGCAATATGCATGTGTTTATGTTTGTGATAGTTTTGTCGTGAGTTAGTATTGAATTGTCTGTTCACAAAGGTGTTATTAATTTGTACATAGTCAATATGATGTGTAACTGTAAATATTTTTATTTTCAGATTACGCTGGTCTTTTTATACAGTATATACATGACTTCTGTCCTGAAGATGGTCTCCTCAAGTAGCTTCTAAGAGACCGAAACGTCGACTTTCACCTCATCTTTATCTTGTTTTGTTTCATATTGATTTTAGATAGGTGTATTTAGGTTTTGCTGAGTCTTTGTTTCAATTAATTTGTCTGTATACCTTCAAAACCTAAACATTCCTGAATGAACCCTACCTGTATATTATAGTTTTGACCATTGAATTTGATAAATTTCTTTTTCATTACACCTTTGTGTTTATGTTTTGTGTTTCATGTGTTATATTTATATCGTTTGAATGCTGATGATTTAAATTCACATGGGATATATTAATTAATCCTACTGAATAAGTTTTCAATTCACTAAATTTTGCTTAAACAAATTCCCTTGAGAGCACATTTACCCTTTTATCTAATTACCCAAGCCCTCAAGGGTTGATTGGGTTGCTCACTGTTTGTTTATTATCACTTCTCAAACTGCCACCTTTACCAGCTATGCAAAAAGTACAGCCGTTCTGTTGGGTATAACCACAATATTTCTTATCATTACAATTCAATTTCAAGAACAAGTTATTTCCTGCTACGGTTGAATGTGAAGACATTTAGAAGCAAGACACAACAAGAATAATAAAATTAAGTCAAATCAAGGATACAGTAACACAAAAGGGAGCTTCTTACACTAAACAATAGTGCCTTCCTTTCATGCTTCCACCAAGGGACAGGTCAGTTCACTGCCCAGCGAGCCATGGTGCACGCTAATGTCATCCTCCCATAGTACTTACCAATGCCATTTAATTACACTGTTCACTAGTGCCTAATCTTCAACCTCGCAACCTGAGCTTGTTTTTCACATTGATAATTAGTACTTACTACTCACAATTACCAACAGTGACCACCTTAAACAATGACCTCCATTTCCAGCTAGTACCAATAGCTCACACTATTTATAAATATCCAGCCCTTTTACTGTCCACCTATGCTTGATTTGCACACCACACCTTTGCCTACTAGTTGCAAAGCCAACTAATATCAGCTTTTCATGCTCCCCACTAGAGTCCGCTGCTCACATTACACCAGCTACCTGGGACAGCTGCTCACTGTGTCAGCCATGCTTTTGTCTCACACTGCCAACCAAAGGCCATCTTATACAAGATGCACGGTGGTGAAACAGGCTTTTGTGCCCACTTTGCACGCTCCCGGGGCACTTTGGTATTACAGAAGGGTCCACAGACACTTGTGTGGCCCCTTCTGTAATACTTATAGTGCACTTAAAGTGCTAATGCTGTCTTTAGAGGGAGTTCCCTAATTGACATGAGGGTGTGCCCCATGCAAATAAGGGGATACCTTTACCTCTACGCCTGTGCCGTATTACAGAAGCAGGTGCAGAGGCAAAGAAGCTCTCAGTAGATGCACAGTCAGTGCGCCCCCTGATGGAGGTCCTCTGGATGGGGGAAGGGCACAGACATCCCCCTGCAGGCGGGTGCTGTCACTCACTGCACCCAACTGCAAGGATATCTCTAATCCGCCTCAAAAGTGCAGGTGGGTTGCCGCCTGAACTGAAAACACAGAGCGGCTTCAAAGCAGCCATTCCATTTTTCACATGAATGCACATTCATCCTAAAAAGGCACATTTTCCTTCATTGCACCAGGCACACCTTTTAAAAGGTGCTCCCAGTGCAATGAATGAAAGAGCGCTACATGTATAATATGTCCCCAGTACTTCCTTTTTAACATTGCCCAACACAATGAACTCACTCTATTGCCCACTAGTGCAGGCTTCTCACATTTTCACATTTAATACACATTTTTACTTTTCCCTATGCTTTACCATGCAGAGATGTGTGTGAATGAGGTGGAGGTCTCCTCTTGATAAGGTATAGGAAATGTTTCTCTATATGTAACCATGCACAGATACCCGCCCCCACTGCAGAGTCACCCAATAATGCTGCAGCACTAACAACATTCGGAACTAAGGGATCTTTATCTAATGTGTATATTAAATTACAATATAATAATTTTTCTCAGTAGCATGAGGTACATGGTTAACGCTACGTAAATTGAAAAGTGTCATAAACCACAGTATAAAGGAATTCGAAACACAGGAGTAAACCCGTTAACCCAGTTGAGACTGGGTGGAGTATGTAACAAAACAACATGCCTCAACCGGTAATCATTAGTGAGGACAATTACAAGAATTGTAGAAATCACTTTAGGGAGGGGAAGAAGAAAGGGAGATCACAAGAACGTTTAATAGAGTTAAGATTATTATTTGCAAGTAGTTGTATCAGCACTACAGTACAATTTTTACAAAAAGTAACCATAACACACAAGTGAGCACTGAACGTGCTAGTAGTGGTGAACGGCGCAGTGACACATTGGTGAGAAAACAGCGTGAATGGCGAAAAACTAATAATATGAGTAATTAGGTGGTCAATGTTACAAGGCAAATTTATACAATATAGGTATTTGATTTTGACGGAAGTCGTTGACCACGTTAATGCCACAATTTGTGCTGAATAGTCGACGGCATTCCAGCGTGTTCATTTCCAGGTCCTTTTCAGGACAATGGTTACTAATTTCAGTATAGTGCTGAGATGGTAGTAGTTTATCAATCCAAACGACAGTTGCGAGTGGCCAAGTGGTGCAGGGGAAGTTGTGGGTCCAAAAGGACCACTGAGTAAAATAAATCTGACATTCTCTGTGTTCAGAGAATGAAGGTAACAACGTACCCGGACCTGGATACATGGTATATGGCTATCTTCGGGGGTGGTCCACTGGTTCAAGAGTCAAGCAAGGCGAATACCGCTGCCGCGCAATCAATGTCGGGCACGTCAAGCGCCATAGTTGTCAGCCGAAAGGTCCCGGTAGGTCGTTATCTTCATTCTCCGAACACAGATTTCCTCTGTCTGTCTGCATTTGACACAATCTGCAATCCAAAAGCGAAAACTCATAATTCAAGGGTGAGTTCTTTAGGCATTGCATCAGGTTAGGATTAGGGAGATCTTAGGGGGTGTTTCGAAAAAATAACTATTTAAAAATATCAGGGGCAGAAACATAGGAAAATAAATATCATGATAAACATTGATGCACAAATATCTTTGACAAGAATATATTTTTTTGAAGTTAGTAATATCATTTTAAATACTATCGATGATGTTAATATCGTTTCCAATAATACAGTGGTTAACAATATCGTTTTCAAATTATTTGAATGTGTTTTTGTTGATATATCAATTTTACGTGTTTCTCTTGTTTAAATAAAGGTTATTTAAAAAATATAGATTGCAATTTTTTAGTGATTTTGAATTTGTTATTTATTTATGTATGATAATTTATAGTGTCATAATAATGTTATAGCCGGTTGTAGGGTTTATATGGGGCTAGGGTGGAAAGTTAATTAATTAATACTAATCATGAATTTTTCAATATATTTTATTTAATTATTGTGTGCTATTTAATAAGTAAATTATGTCATTTAGATTTATTTTGTCATATATTATTTGCAGGCTGTTTGGTTTGTAGGGGTATAGATTGGGTAGCTAATTAAGTAACAATTACTCAACAAGTAATTATTAATTGTTAATTAATCTTTTAATTGTTTTTTATAATGTAAATTATGGAATGCTTATTGATTTTAGTTATATTTTAGTTGTAGACTGCTACGTTTGTAGGAGTTTTGGTTGGGAAGGTAATTAAATCTTAATTTATAATTTATATATAATTTGTATTTAATTAATTTTTTATAATGCAAAATATAGAATACGAGTTATGAAACTGATATTTTAGTTGTGGGATTCTAGGTTTGTACATTTAATATTTAATTGTATTTTAAATATCTAAGGGCCTGATTACGATGTCGGTCATACTCTCGCCGGCATCGACCGCCTGACTAGAAGTCAGCCGTCCCGCTGCCCATATTTGGCAGTCACAATGTGTATATTTTATGCAAGCTGCAGCACAATCCCCAATAGAAAATAAAAACATTTAAAACATCCCTGCACTATGTGGCAGGCACCATGCGTGGCCTGCCACATGGTGCAAGGATGTTTAGGGAGGCACCATAGGTGCTCCCCAGGCCCCATAGTGGAAGGACAAGGGGGAAGAGTGCCCTGTTAGGGGCCCCCAAAGTCACTTTCCACCTGCCTTTTTATGGTGGGTGAGCCGCCGTTGAAGGGCAGGTGGAAAGGGACATTGTAATCCATACTGCTGTGCCTGAGTAGGTACTACTCCAGTCGGAAGCGTGGCAGACCGGCCCTCGTCCAGATAGCGTACCAAAGGGGCTGATGTCGGTGGCTCTGCCATGACGAGCTGTTGATGTCGGAATTACCAACATCGTAATCAGGCCCTAAATTATGAAATGCTTACTTATTTTAATAACATTTTTGTTTTGGGCTGCTAGGTTTAAGTTGGTTTAGGCTTCACAGTTAATTGAGTAATAATTAATTAACGTTTTATTATTAGTTGTTAATTCATTATTTACTTGACTTTAAGTATGCAAATTATGAATATTTATTGGTAAGTACTATTTCAGGTGCAGGTGGCTAAGTCTGTAGGGGTATAGGGTTGGGCGTTATTTAATTAATAATTGAATTATGATTACATATTAATTTATAATTACTTATTTTATTGAATTGTGATTATTTAAATTGGTCAATGTTTTTTATTTTTGTTACACATATATATATATATATATATATATATATATATATATATATATATATATATACGTATATATATATATGTATATATATATATTTATTTATATATACATATATATATATATATTAAGATATTTAATTAATAATCTTTATACTAAGAGTTTAAAACTTTTTCCTCATTCATGGTTTTCTTTATATATATGATGTGTTTGGAAGTGGTGTACTTTCCCTACTCTTGTTTAGAATGACATAGGAATAATAAAATTAACCTCTTTGCAACTCAACCTTTGTTTCGATCTCTATGGATCATAAAAGTGTAGAGATACAAGACAACCAACAACACACATCTACATAAAAGTGGAAATAGAAATAACAACAAATAAAGCTATATCTGGGTAAAAAGCTCCAGCTAAAATATTGGCTAATAAAAGAACAATATAAAAACAACAAAATTGATAAACACAAAATCACTATCTAAAAAGCATAAGAAGGACAGTTACTAAGATTAAGGTCTACAAGAGTATTGCATATCCAATCACAGTTTATCATAGACATCAAATAATTCATTTAATCGGTTAAAAACTGACTGTGTATGTTTCACAAGTTTTATCCAGAATGCCATTAAAACCTTGGCCAGGCAAAAAACAAGAAATACGGCTATTATTGCAATGTAATAGTTCCACTTTTTTTCTGGAACTCCCTACTACCCAGGCTTTTGCACAGGGGAACAATCCATTTTGCACGTATTTGTTTATAGAAGGGGTAGAAAAACAAAACATGGATACGCGATTTGCAACACCCTTCACAGCCTACACACAAATCGTTCTGTGGACCACTATCCTGTTGCCATCTCCCAGTGAATGAATTTACAGGTAAGGTACCATCCTTAAAACTGAAGGTAGAGTTTCCTAGCTAGTGGAGGGACAATTCTGTCGATGGTGTGTTCATAAAAGGCCATAGACTTTCGATCAGTGAAGACCACAGTTAGGGAACCCTTGCACTGCATAACATTATCTATTGCCACACTCTCCATGAAAATTGCTTTTTATCCAAATTCAGTCTTCGAAGTAGGGTATTTATAGCACAAACGCACAGAATTTTCCATGCACACTGTGGGACCGAGAGGTCTTTGATTCCCTCCATTTGCAATTCAACACTTTCCCTACTGTAGTGCTGTTTGGAGTGGGAATAGTACATTTTACCCCTTTTATGTCCAGCACTTTCCCTACTGTTGTGCTGTTTCGAGCGGGAATAATACATTTTACCCTTCCAAAGTCCAACACTTTACCGACTTTAGGGCTGACTGGAGTGGGAATAGTCAAATGAAACCCTCTGAAATCCAACGCTTTCTCTGCTGTTGTGCAGACTGGAGTGGGATTAGTAAATGTTACCCCTCCAAAGTCTAACATTTTCCCTACTGTTTGGCTGACTTGAGCGGGAATACACAATTGCACCCCTCCGCTATACAATGCTTTCACTACCTTTGACAGACTGGAGTGGGAATAGTACATGTTGTCTCTCCACACTTTAGCACTTTCCCTACTGTTTTGCTGACTGGAGTGGGAATTGGACATTTCACCCCAGGGAAATCTAACGCGTTCCCTACTGTTGCAAAGAGTAGAGTGGGAATAGTACATTTTACCCCTGCAAAGTTCAACACTTTTGCTACTATTGTGCTGTTTGGAGTGAGAACACTAAAGAACATCCCTCCGAAATCCAAAGCTTTCCCTACGATTGCACAGACTAGAGTGGGAATGGTAAATTTTAACACTTTCTCTACTGTTGCGCTGACTGGGGTGGGAATAATGAATTCCACCCTCCCAAAGTCCCACGCTTTCCCTACTGTTGCACAGATTGGAGTGAGACTAGTGCATTTTACGCCTCCTAAATCCAAAACTTCTTCTACAGTTGCGCTCTTTGGAGTAGGAATAGTAAATGTTATCTTTCAAAACTTCAACACTTTCCCTACAATTGCACATACTGTAGTGGAAATAGTAAATTGTTTCCTTCCGAAGTCTGACACATTCCCTACTGTTGCATAAACTCAAGTGGCAATAGTGTATTTAATATTTTTGGACTCCAACTGTTTTCATAATGTTGCGTAAATAAAAATTAAAATTATAGCACTATTCGTTTTTTTCTGCATTCAAAATTATTTGCTTTTAGTTTTAAGTGTATTTTATTTTTTATGTATTTGTGTTTTTTGAAATTTGTAATTCTTAATATTTTATTTACTGTCTATATTTCTTAATATATTTGTATGGTTTTATTTGTGTATGTACGCCCTTGGCCATCAACCGTAGGCCATGGGGCCTATGAGGCCCTGCCAGTAGACCCCAAAGCCACTTTCCGATAGCCTTTTTATGTCAGACAGGCTGGCGTGGAAAGGCTGTTGGAAATCGGCATCGTAATCCTGACAGCAGAAACGCTGTCCATAGGGGTGAGAGATGCGGCTCTGACCGACATGAATACTCCGCGATTCACTTGGACCTGATTCAGAATGACCGAGCGGCATACATTCTGACTCCGAACATCGGAATCGTGAGATCAGAATGGAACCGACCGAGTTGGTGGGAAGGGCTCCAACACAGTCAAGGAGTTTCCGACTATCGGGAGGAGGCTTTCTGCCCACCATCCTAATGAGCCCAATAGTGTAAAATTATTAATAACAATCTAAAAATATTTATATTGCATTATATTAATTTTAATCATATTTTAAATGTATTAGTATGAATATATAGATATATATTTTCATAGTAATATATTTAAAAAATATGATCAAATAATATCATTTAAAATAAAGATTTTTTATAATATATATATATATATGTGTGTTCATTCATTGTGAAATATTCGAGATATAAAATAGGTAAAAGAAATATCTTCAATAATAATGCAACACCATATGTGTTTGTATATATATCTATAAATATACTTCTAAGCACTCTAAGACTTCTAGCTCTCGGCGAAAAAGAATGCACAAACTCCTCTTCGTGGTAGGTAGAGAAATTTTATTGCTCCCTTCTGCCTGCCATGACGCGTTTTGGCCGGTAAAACGGCCTTGATCACATGAGATCTATCTATGTATCTATCTATATATATATATGGATATTTTTGTCAATTATTGGACGATATTACTGTCAATTATATTTTTTAACTATATGTTTGTGCTTACCTTTATAAGTATAGATTCATGATACTGTGGTAAATGAAATTACTAACAAAATATTTTTGTCAATGATATTGTTTACCATGATATTGTGTCAATGATCCCTTGGGGGACACCATAGGAGGTAGGAAGAGGGTACAAGGTAAAAAGGGAGATAGATACTAACAGAGTTTTACTGGTAAAAAAAAAGTGCAGTGCCATTTGCGGGTAATTTTACAGATATCAGTACTTTGAACATGAGAAACGAATGTGGTTGGGAAACCATATTTAATGCTGTCTGAGCGGGTCCTCCCTGATCCAAGATATGTCTAAGAATCTCTGAGAGTCAGAAATGCAGATTGTGTACTGTGTAATGGTCTAACCCTTTCAGTGTATGGCCTAATGACAGATTAGTGGATGGTCTAATGGCTGATTAGGTTTAAGATTACCTGACAGCTGTATATTGACATGCTTCCCAAGATCTTGGAAGGTAGACCAAAGAAAGAGATAGGACAAAAATGACAGAGAATGGAAGGGTCAGCAGTAAAAACAGAATTATAGTGTAATGACGTCTACTTGTTTCTAAGTATCCTAGACTGTCTCTGACTCTAGGGAGAGGTAAAAGATACTATGTAACACAGAACCAATAGTATCTCAACCTAACCTAAAGATTTGAGCATAGCAGAATTAGTAGGGAACTCAGATTTAATGCAAGAAGATAGTGTCTTCACAAGTGAGGGCACCATGAAGAGAGAGTGAAGCCAGGTGACAAATTAGAAGCTGAGGTGAACCAGTCACAAATGTTATTGATGTCAGAGGGAAGTGTTCATACATTTTGGCTATCATGTCATTGAAGAACTTTGAAAAATTCTGGCAAAGTTCTAGTGACATAATGATGCCTAGTTTGTTTTCTTTCTGGCTCTACAAGTGATTTAACAATAGAATTTGCTTTGCAAGGGGAATTGCTTGCTGTTTCAGGGGAATTACTGAAGAGGAAGGCACTCGCCTTCCATATGATATTCTGATATTTTGTAATGGTGGCTCTATAGATGCCCTTAGTTAGGAGATCATAGGATTTTTACCAAGTACTCTCCAGATTTCTACAATGTGGTTTCCCTTCTCAGAGATCAGCAGTGTACCATCGTGCTGATGCAGATTTGTAAGATGGCTATTGAGTTTTGAGTGGGCTGTTGAATTCAAAGTACTGGAGAACCAGGAGTTGTGAGTCAACAGGTGTTTCATTAATGTTAATATAGTGAATTTTAGACTCATCATAGGTTGTGAAAGTATGCTGGTTTGCAGTGATAGGTGAGTTGGCATGAGGGAATGAGACTCAGCTGTGTGGCGATGAGGGCCCCAGGCCCACATGCTACATAAATAACCCACACAGAGGCATACTTAGTATACTGGTAACAGGCCCAGGGCACATGCGCCTGGCCCCTTTTATTAACAGGGTCACCTGGCCGGTGACGCCTGTGATAGGTGGGTGTACAGTGTGGGTAGAACACTAAAACGTGTCTAGCCGGACACAACATCCCTCCCAAACTTTAGTGAAATAAACAAAGTCCAACCGATAAGAAAACAAATAAACAATACACAGCACCAAATGAGTCTCTTCAGGACATCAGCCAGGCAGCGCTGGAGCTTTGGACAGCATGGTCAGGATGCTTTAGTCCGCCTTGGTGATGTATTTCAGACCGGCCTGGTCTTGCGGTGTTGGAGTCTATTTACAAAGTTCAAGTATCGTGCATCTGGAGCGATGATGGAGTCCACTCTGGAAATCTCACAAACCTACAGCTTCTAGCTCCTGACAGCCGAGCAACTTCAGACTTGCCTCTCTTGCCTGGACTCCTCTGTCACTGGAGCCTCCTGGAGGGTCTTCCTGCCGGGCTGCCCTGGAACTGCGTGCACTGGGCAGGCTTCATGTAGGCCGCACAAAGGCGTGGCTGAGGAACTGGCGACAGGACCACAGCCAAGTCGCTCATGTAGCCGCAGAGGGTCGTGTCTCGGTCTGGACATTGTCACAGTCAGGACTCAGGTTCTGGGACTTTCTCCGATGGTCTTTGGGTGACCAGTCTTCGACTGTGACCTCCATGCTTCCCGTGCCTGTTGTGGCGCTGCTGCCGGAGCATCGCTCCTATTTGTATTCCCCTCTCACAGGAACTCTGTCGAGTCCCTTGCCCCTGGATTGCTACGTGACCACATGGGCCACGCTGAGGGGTCGCTGCAGAACTCTCAACAGGGCCATGGCCAAGCCTCGTGTAATCCCAAGGGTGGATATTCCAATGGTTGGGTATACTCTACTTTAGCAGGCTTCAGGTTGACGGGGGCACACAGAAGGTTCCTGGGTAGCTAGCCTCGTTAAACTCTGGTTGTCTGGAGTGTTGGGATCCACTCTGGTGGTGTGATGCTCCTTTGACTTCCTTGGTGATGATGGACCTGGATGACGATGACAAACACAGTGATTTTCCTTCAGTTGGGCAACAGGCAGTGCTCTCTTGCCTTGGGTGACCTTGTGGAGTGAGGAGGACTAGAGGGACTTCGTGGCCACTTGCAGTTGTCTTCCAGCAGGTGCACTTGCTAGGGGTGGTGCTATCGATACCCATTAGCAGGTGACAGAGGAGAGGACAGTCGAACTGCGAAGCCAGGATGCAGATCATGCTTGCTAGCAGCTTACGGTTGGTCCTCCCGTGCAGCTGTCTCCAGTGACGTCTCTTGCTGGCTTGTTCTAATAAACACCTTCTCCCGTGCTGGCACCAGTCCTCTGTCCTGTGGCTTTTCTCCGTTCCTCCTTGCATGCCTGTGATGGTTGTTTGCCCAGTGGCGTTTTGCCACTGTTCTTTCTTCCTTCGCGGAGTGGTGTCCTGCCACTTTTGTTTCCTCTTTCCGACCAGGTCTTAACTTGGATTTGGTGTCCTGCTAAATGTTTCATGTTTGCGCTACATGGACATCTCTCTAGTCGCGGCCAGTTCTTGGGACGGTCTTCACTTTTCTGCAGACCTGTCACAGGTCTGTCCTGTCAGTAGGACGTGCTCCTTCCTCTTGAGAACCTTTCACGGGCACCATCCTCGCCTCAGGGATTTCTATCCTCTTCTCTTTTCTTCACTCAAGGGCATTGTGCTTGCGCCTAGAGGCTGCGCCATTGTGGCGCCTGCTCATGCCTCCATGCAGGCATGCCTGGAGGGTTGGTCACTTCGTGTGATGTGCTCCATGCTTGCAGTGCGACTGGGGCATCCGGCCACTTGTCGCCTATTGTCCTAGCACACATTGCAGTGGTGGCTTGCCACGTGGGGTGTGCGATTCTCCTCTTGCCTGTTGTGGGTCTCTGGCGACTCTGTCTTCAGGCAGTGTGAGGGATGACACTCGGCTGTCTTTGTCCCATGGTGGGGCTTCCCTGGTGCGATAGAGATGTGGAGGTTCTCCCTGTTGACTTACGCCTTGCTTCCTTTCCGTGGAGAGGTCTCACTCTCCTGGGTGCCTGCCCATTAGGTCAAACTTCTGGGTGCATGCTTTGGCGCACCTCTGATATTGCATTCTTGGTCCTTCATGGTACCTTCTTCTGGTGCTTGGCGTGGTTGATTTCTAGGTTGTGGTGGTGTACACTCACCACTGGGGTTGTGTTACGCAATTTCCTCTCTTGTGGTGGAGTCAGGCAGCCACTGGGGTTCATGCAGTGCTCACTTATCTCCTTGGGAACTTTTCCTCTTCGCTCAGGCTGACACTCGGTGATCCTTTGCTGGGGAAAACAGATCGCTAGCTGCAGACTGTGACAGCAGTGCTTGCTGGCTCTAGCTGTCTTTGTTGAATCGGTCTAACTTCCTCTGGGGATTAGAGCAGTCTTCCTGACATTGCACACTGGGGCGTTCATGTAGTCAGGAGCCGTACTGCGTCTCATCCGCTTTTCTCCATGGATGGGGCACATGTAATGCTCTCATGAGGAGTGTACACTTTCCCCTGTATTGACATTTACAATGGTGCCTGAGAGACAGGAAGCAGCTCACTATGTGCCGAGACTGGTGTCTGCGCAGCAGTCCTTTTTATTGTGACTGCCCTAGTCAGTGGCATGGATCGTGCAGTGGCAGCTGTCAACCAGGTGTTGGTATGGTGCTGGTATGTAGTGCCATTTTCCTGTTGCTCAGGCCTTGGCAGCTGTTGTGTGCTTCACTGGGGGCCTGGCTAATCTTGATACCCAGGGGGCCCTCTCATGTTGTTGTCAAGGTGCAGGGTCTTTTTACATGCTGCTGGCGGCAGTCTACACTGGCGTTGGTGCAGTTTGGCCCATTGCCCCCCCAGGTGGTGCTACAGCAGGGTGCCTTGCAGAGCTCGCGTTAGGCTGGGTGACTTGACTACACTTGTTTCATTGTCTTTATTTTCTTTCACAGCAGTGGTGACACAGGGCCACTGGGCAGTCTTTCCTGGAAACTGAGGGATCCACTTTCTGGAATATGCAGGTACCGGGTTGTGTGCTGCTTTGGTGCAGGTTCTGTGTGTCTGGGTTAACAGCCTGGGGCGTGGTTGCCAAGGCATGGTAGGCTAGTAGGGACGCCGGGCGGAATTCATCTCTATCAGCCAGAGCTTCACTCATGGTGTATGATTGGGGCCTGTGGATGAGGTTGCAGGTGTGTGTGCTAAGGTGTACTCCAGGTGGGGTGCAACATGCTGCCACTAGGCGGCACCGCTGTAGCGCGACTCTGGCCTCAGTACCAAACCTGGCTCCCTTGGTGCTGTAGCCTCAGGCGTGATGGCTTTCTTCACTGCTGGTGATTTTGTTTGTGGCTCGCGCTCTGCCATAACGAAGTGCCAGACAGATGACCACCTCCGTGGTCCTGAACAGCATTTCATTCCCGCTCCGACTTGTGGGATCCGCCATTGTGTGCAGTTGTTATGTGTGACGGAAGGCGGCGCCGCCTACGGTTACTTCTCCAGGTAGGGGGCACTTCGTGTGCCCTGGTGGCATGTGCATGGCGCTTGAATGGCGGCGCAGCAACCTTAGGACACTCTGTTTCTGGTCGGCAATTTTGCAGTATTTCCTGCTTGTACTGCAGGCTGGGAAGTGCCGCCATACGCTGCTGGAGGTAAGGTTTGGGGCACTATCGGCTCATTGGCAGTATTGGGCGGCAGCTGCTGGTGTTGTCGCGTAGGTGGCGGTGCAGCCACTTCATGTTGTGTTCTTTTCCTGTGCGGTCGGGCCAGGGTTCCTCGTTATGTCCCGGGTGGGCAGAGCTGTGTTATCAGAACATTGGCTGCCTGACCGCAGCAGCTTATGCTTGAGGGCTTAGCGGGGTGCGCTTGATCTAACCAGCATCCAAGCGGCCTCAGGCAGCTGCTACCCCCCATATTTGCACCTCGTTAAGGGATGCCCTTGCTCTCCTCTTCGACCCACTCAGGCATTGCGGGGAAGGCTTTCTTTTTTTGCAGGTGGTTAGCAGCGATCAGACACCTTAAGCATGTTGCTAACTGCAACTCTTCCCTCGTGTCAGCTCTCGTCCTGCCAGAAGGTGTGGGGTGCCCCCGCCATGGGCTGTGCTTTCTCCACGACTAATGGAGTTTGCTGTCACCATACATGCAGGGTAGTTCCTACTCATCACCAATGTGGTGTTGTAGGCCCCAGGCCCACATGCTACATAAATAACGCACACAGAGGCATGCTTAGTGTACTGGTAACTGGCCCAGGGCACATGCACGGGCCCTTTTATTAACAGGGTCACCTGACCGGTGACGCCTGTGATGGGTGGGTGGAACACTATAACGTGTCCAGCTGGACACTACAAGCTGAGACCAGCAAACTGATCATACAATTAACCAGAAAGGAGGGGCGTGGCAAGATGGCACCCAGTAGGGACGCTCAGTGAGGAGCTCCATCCTGACCCAGTCCAAAATCTTGAAAGAAACAATGTGGGGACCATGTTGGCACCCAACAGCTGCTGCACATACCTCGTAGGGGCCACCGAGCAGTGGAGTCGGGTCTGGAAGCTGGTTGGGCTCTGTATCGCAGACACCATACGAGCAAACTGAAAATGGGAGTCTGAACCTGTCTGCGATGCAGTGAAGATACGTGGCACAGCGGTGCACCCATAGCCCAGAGTGCTGGCTGTGGGTCAGGCAGGAAGTGGGACTCAAGTATACATCGCTGCTGAGCTGCCGAGCGGCCAAGAGGACCCCGGACGCTAGCGGGAACCCATAGCCTGGGGTGTTGAATGCGCAGACCAAAAACAAGAGGACAGCCCTGCCGCGACGCAAAGAGGGAGCTTGCTGCTGCGGTGCAGCAATCATCAAGTGCAGGCAGAGGGCTGAACTTGGACACCGATCTGCAGTGAGAGACACTTGGTCGGAACAGAGCCGCCAACCAGTAGTATGAATCAAGGGCCAAAAGTGTGTGTAAGAGCAAGGCCTGGGATTCATCACGGTCCTGAGACATTACACATAACGTGCCTGCGATATTTGCCAGGCCAAGATAACGTATACGCCTGTCACTCGAGGACGGCCCCAGAGAAGCGTGGAGGCTTACTCAGAGACACTGCCGGTAAGATGTAAGCTTGGGCCAGGACTACAGGGACCATTGTGGCAGTGTCTGGAAAGTGCGGAGGTGACCTGGGAGGCAGCTCCCACAGAGGAAGTGGCTAAGTCCCTTGAACTGTATTGTTGGGAGAGAGTGCTGCCATCGTGGCTAGATCGGGGGGAATGAAGAGGAGCTTTGTGCTACTGAGACACAAAGGGGCAGATACAAAGATACAGAGGCGGCCACAGAAGATAAAACCCACTTGGGTGTGTTGTATAGCGTTTTTGTACCCTAGTGTTATTTTCCCGATTTATGCCCTTATATAGGTATAAAATATCGTATCCTTATATAGGCATAGAAATCATAAGCATATTAAGACATAGTTCAAGTAGTCCTAATACGGCTTGGCTACTTCCAGTAGTTCCGAAAATCTACAACGATTTCTTGGAAAAACCCGCCTTCAGCAGTGAGGGACTTCCCCCTGCATGAATATTAATTTATCCAAGAACTCATGGAGTTTTCAGAGAATTAATTCTCTAATGACGTTATTATGTCCAATCTTACGTCAAACTCGGCCCCTTCAAGGTATAAATATGCCCACACTTGTCCAAGCAAATACACAGTGGCTTGGAGCAGTTCGACTAACTACTTGCCCGATGCGCCCTGCTGCAGCAAGTGCCGAAGGAAGCCGACCCTCCAGCTGACGCACTGAGAGACGCTGTACTTTCTCCTGCTGAGAAATCCAGCTCCAGTATTTCCAGGCTACCCTTGCGGGTTGCTGGGAAATCGAGTCCTGAGAGAGAGATACCAGACCTCCTGCATTCTAAAAACCAAGGTACGGAGCAGATTAAACCCTAAGAGAATTCTTGGATTAGATTCTTGGCAAAGAATACTAAAACTAGGCTACAACTTACTTACTTCTTCCCTTGTACTAGACCTAGGTTAGATTCACCGGGGTAGGCGTATTTTAGAAGCACATGTTGAGTACTTTTAGTCATTATTTATAAGTGTATGTATTTTATGTACTATATGGCTTAGAAACCATATAATGCTTTTACAGTATTATTTTATAATACTCTTCGTACTGTACGCATTGTACTTTACAACAAGTATTACGATTGCAGCAGTTCATTTCTTATGGTTGAGAAAGAAGACTGTTCAATAAATATATTTTATTGAAAACGCCCATCTCTCTATTTCTCTGCACCTCTGGTGAAACGAAGCATGCACGATTGACTGAGTGAAATAACTATCTATTGTTTCCGTGACTCTAGAGATATATTTCTTATTCTTGGGAAACAAAGTTGTCATGTTTTAGGCGGTGATCAGAAACTAATCCCTTCTTGTTCATTCGAGAAAGTTTCTAGTGACCTCTCAGCTAGCTGGCACACACACAATTAAGTTCAGTATATTCGGTAGAGACCTTGTCGACTTCAGTCCTACGTCTAAACTACAGGATACACTATTCTAATGCACAGAGCCTATTGGGAATATAGGAACTACACTACATGGCGCCCAACGTTTGGTAAGGCGATAATTTAACGCTAGATACTAGAATAACTAAGTCATGCTTTTCACACAGACCCCTTTTTCCCGTAAAATACTACAATAGACATCTGGAGTGGGTTAAAGGATACAATATCCGCTGTAAACTGAGTAGGATGAAAGAATCCTTTGTATTAGTCTTTAGTTTGTTCAGCGTTGAAGGATACAGTGCTCCAAAATATTGTGCACCTAATCTTTGTCTCCTTGAAACTTGTTCTGCAACACTTCCATTCAACAAAAATGACGGACAGTGACGAAGAATTAAAAAGGAGTTGCAGCAGCAGCTCAAGCAGTTTTAGATGACACAACTTTCCAACAAAATGACCCGGGTGCTTTACTAATCCCGGTAAATATAAGGAAAATAATTACTATAAAACTCATAGAAAATAGGGTATCACCAAGAGTTGGTAAAGTAATATTTGTTATAGAGGCACATGAATATCGGCAGACAGAGGTATCCTGTTCATGGATTCTGTTTCCTGCAGCAAATGCAGTAACAAACGAGTTCCACTTCTATAAATTAGAGGAACCACCAGCGGAATACGTTCCTTTCGAGGACGTTGAAACTTACCAAGAGCATCAGTTCTGGTTCAATGGCGCCCCACAACATCAAAATCACATTACAAGGCTCGGTCAACTAGGTAGACCAGGAGCCAAATGGCCGGTACTAGCCAGCTATACACCACATCCGGACATTGAAAGAATGGCAGCTCCTGAACTGTTAGCTCAGCTAAAACAGCTGATTAAAATACACAGGCAGTAGGTTCAATATGTCATGAGGACTTTAACAGTCCAACCAGCTGTAAGAATTCCACAGCACACCCCTCATCAAGGGAACACAAACAAAATTACACCACAGACTATACAGTCAGTCATTGATAAATTACCTGCAAAACGGGAACAAATTCCATTCTGGTTAGCTCAAAAAATTACTCAAATAGAGGCAATATTTCCTGATAGTACACCTCATGAGAAACACAGGATTCTAACAATCTGTTTACCAATAGGGATAGCACCACACGTAGAGGACTGTGACACATGGGGTACAGTTTTTGCTTCAATCTACACAAAACACATGGTGTCCCATCTATGGCGGTAATACCAGACGTTCTGAGACAGATTCTAAATGAATATGGTCCAGAACCGGCCTTAAATCTGGGTATGAAATTACTGAAAGATTTCAGACAGGTCTCGGCTATACTATTAGCCAACATCAAAGGTGAAGCAGCATCAGTGGCAATCCGCCGAAAATTAAAAGAAACAGATATAACAGAGCAACCATTTGAACTTGCCAGAATTATTGAAAAATCATATGAAGAACTAGGTAGAGATAGTTTGGGTGGGAAGCCGGTAAAGCCCCAAATAACTGAAAATCCTGAAAAAGTTTTTATTAAAAATAATCTCACCACTACTAAAAAGAAGTGGGAAAATAGCAAATAGACATTTCCTAGAGAGAAGGGTTCTCAGTACAGAGGAAGGTCTACTCAATAGGAGCCCTCTGAAAAGAGGTACAACCTCAGAAATAGGGATAATTTGAGAAAACCTGATAGATATCAAGATAATGATACACGTTACTCTCGTACCTTTCAGACTTCCTCGCAGAAATCCGAAAGAAGAGGAAGATCAGAACAAAAAGAAGAATGAGTGAAGTCCAAAGACGAACAACACGTTCCAAAAAATAAGAAAACTCAATTCACCAAAAAGAAGGTAGCAAGTCTAAAGATCAGACATGCAAGGATCTTGAGGACACAACTCAATAACGGGGAGTGGGCCCAAACAATGCTAGACAGCGCAGCAGAGGTAACCATAGCTCGCAAGATCCTGAAGGATCATCTGGAGACAGTGGACTTGATTGAAAGCATCCAAGTTGAAACTGCAGATACCAGGGTTAGTGTACCACATAAGTTATATGAAGTAACACTCCGGATGGAGGGGGACAAACCAAGAAAAATTTGAGCACCCTTTTGGGAGAAGCTCTCTATGGGTTATGACATCCTACTAGCTGAACAAGACTGGCCCCTGAATTTGTCAGGGAGTGCCCACATGGCGAAGATATAATTATGCCAGCCTTCTCAAATCACATTCCAATTCATAAAAAATACACATATGCCAGGAAATGGGCTGTAGCCCAGGCCCCAGCACTATACAAAAATCATGTAGGATATGATGAGGATTCCTCTCACCATAACATTTTGAAAACTCAACCGACAATGCAAAGGCAATATCCTGTAAAACAGGAAGCTAAAAAACAGGGCAGGGAGATCCTAACTCAACTTGAATACCAAGGGGTGATTGAAACATGCACCTCATCAATGAACAATCCTTTGTTTCCTGTCTCTAAACCGGACAATTCATATCGTCTAGTTTTGGATTACAGACATCTAAACTCTTGTTGCAAAACTTTTGCAGTACAAAACGCACATAGTGCAGCACTGATGAATAACATCATGCACAAAAAATATAAAACTACATTAGATATCTCAAATGGGTTCTTTTGTCAAAACATTGCACCAGAAAGCAGGTATTTGACCGCTTTCTCAATTATGGGGACACAGCGACAATTTTGCCGTCCCCCCCATGGATTCAAGAATAGCCCAGGGCTATTTTCAGCCAGAGTAACAGAGTTACTACAAACGTACAATGATGAGGCATTGACTTATGTCGATGACATCTATCTTACAGATGATGATTTGAAAGTACACTTGAAAAGAGTGAACACCATCATACTGGGGTTCCCTTCTGAAGGGTATAAATTCAATTTTAAGAAATCACGAATTGCCCCTCTCAACGTTCTATTTTTGGGATATGAGTTATCAAGTGAAGGCAAAAGCCTGGCAGCAAACTTTTTAGAGAAATGTGCGCTGCTCCAACCTCCAAAAACGCTGAAAAACATACAGTCAATTCTAGGTGTCCTGAATTTTGGAAGAACTTATGTTCTAAACTACGCAGAAAGGGTTAAACCTCTCTACGAACTAATCAAACCTGATTTCAAACCTACTAATTGGACAAAAAAGCACACAGAAATTTTGCGTTCACTGCAAACAGACATGTTAGCAAAAACACAGTTACAAACACGCGACAATGTACGCAACCTAGTGATCTGAATTATTCCCATGGAGATGCGGATTCACATGGATGTATGACGTTACAACGCATACTTTTACAACGCATACCGTTACAACGAATGTTTTACAACGCAAAAACTTTTACAACGCATACCATTACAACGCATGTTTTTACAACGCAAGTACTTTTACAACGCATGCCATTACAACGTAAGTATTGGTAAGTATATAATATTTTTTTTTTAAATTAATTGTAATTAATATAATTTAATTTAATTTAATTTAATTAATTTAATTTTTTTTACCCTGTACCCCAAAAACCCAAATTAACCCAGAACCCTAAAAATACCCCTGTACCCCAAAAACCCAAAACTGTCCCTGAACCCTAAAAATACCCCTGTACCCCAAAAACTGAAAACTGTCCCTGAACCCTAAAAATACCCCTGTACCCCAAAAACTGAAAACTGACCCTGAACCCTAAAAATACCCCTGTACCCAAAAACTGAAAACTGACCCTGAACCCTAAAAATACCCCTTTACCCAAAAACTGAAAACTGACCCTGAACCCTAAAAATACCCCTTTACCCAAAAACTGAAAACTGACCCTAAACCCTAAAAATACCCCTTTACCCAAAAACTGAAAACTGACCCTGAACCCTAAAAATACCCCTTTACCCAAAAACTGAAAACTGACCCTGAACTCTAAAAATACCCCTTTACCCAAAAACTGAAAACTGACCCTGAACCCTAAAAATACCCCTTTACCCAAAAACTGAAAACGTAAAAAAAAACCAAACATATAAAATATTAAATATAATTATATACTTACCAATACTTACGTTGTAATGGCATGCGTTGTAAAAGTACTTGGGTTGTAAAAACATGCGTTGTAATGGTATGCGTTGTAAAAGTTTTTGCGTTGTAAAAGTTTCGTTGTAATGGTAGTGCGTTGTAAAAGTTGCGTTGTAAAGCTTGTTTGCCGGATTCACATACCTAACCTTTAACGAAGGTGAGACGGTACCAATAGCATACAAGTCACACTTATACATACAAGCTGAAATGAAATTCACTTCAACAGAAAAGATACTGATAGCGGTTCAGACTGTTGTAGCAAAAGAAAGAGCCCTCGCACAGGGTAAACGCATTAAAATCGTTACACCTGTACCTGCCTTAGAGGCAGTGACAAAAGCAAGCATTCCAAATGCTAAAGCTTTACATCCGAGATAGATACAATGGGTTAATTCTCTTGCTGCAACAGATGTTGAATATGTTTTTGACCCGTATTTAAAAACACAAGAATTCCTACAATACAAATTAGAATGCCCTCTGCCGTCTGAAATTCTGCCACTTGAACATTATGGCTGTATAATATATACAGACGGGTCTGCACAACCCGCAATTGGGGGTAAACAAGCTTACAGTGCTGCGTGCGCGATTGTTAAAGGTCACTGGCGCGAAGGTAAATTTAGACCTATGGTCACAAAAACTCAATATCTCGGAGACTGTACAGCTCAGCGAGCTGAACTACTGGCTTTCAAGATGGCGCTTGAAAATACCGACCGCGAATTCCCCACACTGATAGTGTGAGATTCGTATTACTGCGTCCAATCTTACAATGAATATTTGCAGATCTGGGTTCAGAACGGCTTCAAAGATGCTAAAGGTGGCACAATTAAGCATAAATTGCTTTTGGAAAAAGTAGTTATTTTACTAAAAGAACTACAAAAGACTCACGTGATTCATACATTGAGTGATCAGCGTGATGGCGTTCACGTTGCAGGGAATTCATTGGCTGATGAGGTCGCGAAGGCAGCTGTGCAAACGGCTTCCGTAGCTGCAATCACTCGTTCAAAAACGAAAATAGATGGTGAAACAATGCTAGCAGTCAACTCCTCAATGAAAGGAAACTATGCAGCATTGCCACTGAATTATTCACTCGGCAATACATACATAATTGATGCAAACTCAGTTCCATTTGCTCGAATCCCTGGAGTGGGGGATAGAGTAATTCTAAACAGGAACGAGAGAGGTGCTTTGTTTTCACGAAGCACATATGGGAGAGGGTCTTCTACATCAAGGAATCTTAATGTCTCTAATAGAGTTAGAGAAGAGGTACTGGGGGCCAGGAATGAGCGTCCAAGTTTACGAATTTGGAATTAACTGGGATACCTGTCACGAGGTCCATAGCTTTGAAAACAGACTACAGTGTAGCCAGCCCAGTACAGACACCATTGTTAGACAGCATTAGACTATCTACACGCAGATGTCAATATAGATGAATGCGGTCCCACAAATGCGGTCCCACAAGATTAATTTGGATGTGGCCCCAGCACTCGGCCGACGCCAGAACTGTTATAAAAGATTTGTGAGTCTTTATCGGCACATACGCTATCGGCACGCTACATTCTGACCAGGGTCCTGCGTTTAGCTCTCGAGCTTACAAGGAGGTCATGGCCAGCTTGGGCGTTGCATTGCGGTTTTCGAGTCCATTCCATCCTGAGGGAAAAGCAGTAGTGGAAAGAAAAAACCGTGACATAAAGCAATCTATAACAGCTAGGGTATTAGGTTCGGGTGACGGGTGGGTCAAACATCTAAATAGTGTCCAACGTAGTCTTAATAATCTGCCAAGAAATTCTCGGGGGGGAATCACTCCATATGAACTATTATTTGGTACTAGAATGCTTATCCAGGATCTTGATTGTCAAACTTCAGTGGTGGAACAGAAACCCTTTGATACCAAAGACCGTTTGGCTGTTTTACAGGACTTAAATAAAACAAGAAGAATTCTGAGTAACACAACACAAAGCCCAATGACCACTGAAGAAAAACTACCTGTCCCAGCAAGACCTGCCTGGATTCCAAAGATTGGGGATCTAGTCAGGGAAAAGATTGTGGTAAAGAGGGAATTTGGGCCTTCTTATAGAAAAGCAGTACCAGTCCAAGCAATTCTTGGAGCAAGATCAGTGTTACTACCGCCGCTTGCTGGAAAAAGGGAAAACAGAACAGTATCAATTGACCTGGTAAAACCACATTATGTGGCCGATAATAAGTAGTAGGCCCAGTGGACTCTCAAGAAGTAGCAGACGACCGAATCTGGCTACTATTCAAGAGGTTCAAACTGAAAGACTTATCACCTTTGATAAACCTGCAGTGAGAAATGAAGGACTTTGCAACACAGCCATAGAACTCGTCCCTCTTGATACCCAAACATCAGTTCGTCAAGAAACTGCTGTCTACAATGATGTAGCATCTGACTATACAAACATGTCAAAGGAGGAAGCAACTCCAGTGATTTCAAAGAATCCAGATGCGATACCAACGATTGACAGAACTGCCTCTGGCTATTTTATCAACTTCGATACGTTTTCTGAGGATCGAAGTGAACCAGAAATAACGCCAGCAAATAAACATTTTAAAGAAAAAATAACAGAACTCTTTCATCAACTTGAGAAAACATATCTGGTTTCGCCATGGGTTGAATTTTGGATAGGATTAGGTGTACTTTTTCTGCTGCTATGGCTCATTCTTGTTTTAAGTTTGGGACAGATGCTAGATGGAAAATACAGTACAATGGACACAGCAAGTAAGAACATCAACTTGCTCCTGCACCCTTACAAATCATCTCATCGTGAGCAAAGAGACCTGTCATCAGTGAACATCACAGCCGTTCCTATACCTAGTGGTATAGCATGGGACACAACTGATTATGACATTTATGGCCCGGTGGAACTATTGAAGATTCTACACCAGTTTAAGGTTTCTTTGAGTGATTTTGTTTCATCAAGTACATTCTCTGATGATTGGGACTTTGAAACTGTTAATAATATGCTGTCGGATTTAGAAATGTCAGCAAAATTTCAAAAACATGAACACCTAGAAGGTTCAACAAGTTATGAAGAACTATATTGTTATAATTATTATGGTCACCATTATTTGCACAAATCTGCAAACCCTAGGAATGTTTTTTCTTATAACCAATGGGAACATTGTCCTACGACACCAAAAAGCAGCTTTAAAACATTTTATGAGAAATTTCCATACTTCTCAGGTTTTAATATGACAAATCCAGAAATGTTTTATTTTAAAAATATAAATAAGACAGGAATGAAAAACATGTTGACCAATACTAAACAAATTTATTCTGCGAACTTTTATGCTCAGCTGTCTACATTAGGATACAACTTTTGGAAAGACAATATTGAGACAAAAACTGTCTGGGGCACAAAAGAATGGCAGGTGCACGGTTTAGAAGCCTAGTTCGGAGCCTGCCTTATACCAGAACAAATCATATTTTAAATGACACTGTTCAACAAACATCATGTCTTGGTTTATCTAAGATAAAAGATTTAAACAAACCGTCCATACCTAAATCCACACCTACCAGTAATGACTCTGCAGATGAGGAGGTAGACGTAAAACAGATTTTACAACACAACAGAACTAATCCTGATTGGAAAAAATGGTTAATCTGGCCCATAGACACGAATAACTGTCAAGATAGATTCATGAACAAAACAGAAGGGTTCAAAAAGAATAGGCCAGATCCAAGATACTCCCAGAGACACCATCCAGGGACTGTCACCACATACAGTTTAGGAAAACTATGCCTTGATTGGCTACAGAAATCCACACTCCCGGAAATTAAACAACACTTGACTTTACTTAAAGAAGACATTGACTTACGAGACCTCTTACTTGGACCTCGTAAACAACGTCAAAAACGTTTTATATACGCCGGTATATACTCCGCTTACAATGAAGCTTGGAAAATAACGCAAATGGAAACTGCAGAAAAAATACGAGAAATTGATCGTATTAATTTAGAGAAAGCACTCTCTGTAGTGGACAATGGGTTAACGACTCTGTCCTCCAGAATTTATACTTTGGACACCAGTGTATCATCTGCCATTGACATAATAGAACAGGATTTGCTAATGTTACAGCATGGCCAGTCTCAATTGCTTTCTATAATGCTATTAGGCTGGACGTTGCAAAATCTCCGTTCAGGCTATGTGCCATGGCGTCTAATCAATACCACGTCATTGTTTATTGTCTTTAACCTTACAGATAAACAAATGTCTCTGGCACAAAGAGGAGCAGACTATACGGTGCTGAGCATTGAAAAACTGGAAAGATTACCATTGACAGTTTCTGAGAAACCTGTCGTTGAATGGATAATACATGGCACCATCACGATACCAGTGACGATTTTCCAATGTCAGTACTGTCTCCAGCATATACCAGCAGGCCTGTATGAAAGGTTGGGTAAAGGATACATTAATTCAACCTGGAATTTACCATACACATACAAATGTTGGAGTGGGGGAAGGAGGTATTTCTTAGTATAAAAAATTGTAAAAACTCACTAAGCGGTACACTTTTATGTGGAGGTATTAATTTACATGGAGCCTGCAAAGGTTCTTTCAATAACTTTTCTTGCCACATGCACGGTACTCCAGCGGCCGTGATAGACCCGATTTTCAGGCAGCTTTCCAATGGGAGCTACGTTATGCTCAACGATCACAGCTGTCGTGGCATGTTGCCAGGAAAAGCCTATCTGGTTAGTGTGTCGGCCAGGGTCACTTGTTGTATGCAAGTATTGTATCCAAAGAGTAATACAGACAGGGAGACGGTGTTATGGCCTTCACTGAATGTCTCTTCTATATGAATTGATACTTTAAGCAGAATGAAAGCCATTCTTTTACAACAAACTGTGCCACTGACCTCGTCTAGAGAAACGTATGATCTGCAAGTTGCAAGGACTTCTGCAGAGATACATGCATTATTATCAACAAACTTCCCAGTACATTTCGCAGAAATGTTAGGTCAAATCTTAAACATGTCTGATACTAGAGGCATCGCACATGTATTTAAGACGATCTTTTCGGAATTGTTAACACCATTCGAAGTCCTCGGCATTTTTTCAAATTTCATGCACTCTGTGTTCGGCAGTCTGCCTCTAATTTTGGGACTCGTAGCAGGAATTCTATTTTTATTCCTCCTGCTCCGATATGGTAAGTCCAGTCACCAACGATACCCAGACTACAATGGAACGGGCTCTCCTGGCCATGCAGTATTGTGACAGAATTACACAGATTCTTGGCTTCTCTCGTTTAAGATATCTGAATACCTCTCGGTTCCTTTCATTCAGACCAATCTGGCAAGATTGCATCTTACCTGTTCTACGATGCCTGCTTTGCGGAGATGAATGCGTGTTAGACATCTGTCTTACACTTCCATCAGCACTGCCAACGGATGTTGACACTTTGCTGGGTCCTGTAACGACCCATACATCGTGTTGCCCCCAACATCTGCCAATCCTGATAACGGCATTCATTGAGATCTCACCAGCAAATCCAGCTATTGGTGAGGTACATGGAACAACAGGCACACAGGTACCATCTACATTGAACATTGCTAATGCGAATGACGCTGACGGCGATGCTTCACATCTATGCACATTTGATCTACTTGATAAAGTAGTTCCACTTTCCCCAACTGTGATAGACGGTTTCTTTGCCAGCTTAGATGATTTGATGTTTTCTCCCGACACCGAGAATAACTTTTGAAATTCGGCCTTCGGTTTTTCAAAACAAACCCTCTAACTTGGGAACTGTATGTTTCGGCAATCTGCATTTGAATTTCTTTTTTCTCTTTTCAGAATAGAACTTTTCCCTTGGCACAAAGTAATCTGCTTAAAGTAGAACGATTCTTAGAGAACAAGAAATTAATTTTGATACTTCCTATAGACAAATATTTGGCATTATCTCATGAAAACGATAACAGTTTGTATATTATGCTATGGAATGGTCTCGACCTTTTTTCTTCTGTAAATTTAGAGCCATTTCACAACTGTCATTTCATGTTTCATTTAGATAGCATTTTTTAATGAATGACAGATTAAGATTGAATGACAGCTATTGCTTGTAAAATGCGTGCAAGACAAATACTCATGTATGTGTATAAACCATGTTTAATGCATTTTCTGTATTTTGAGTGGGATTATGAACACATGCTTTAGTTATGTTTTTTATGCTTATAGATTTAGTAATATTAGCCATAATACGTGGAGTGGGTGTTGTATAGCGTTTTAGGACCCCAGTGTAATTTTCCCGATTCATGCCCTTATATTGGTATAAAATATCGTATCCTTATATAGGCATAGAAATGATAACCATATTAAGACATAGCTCAAGTAGTCCTAATACGGCTTGGCTACTTCCACTAGTTCCGAAAATCTACAACGATTTCTTGGAAAAACCCACCCTCAGCAGTCAGGGACTTCCCCATGCATGAATATTAATTTATCCAAGAACTCATGGAGTTTTCAGAGAATAAAGTCTCTAATGACGTTATTATGTCCAATCTTACGTCAAACTCGGCACCTTCAAGGTATAAATATGCCCACACTTGTCCAAACAAATACACAGTGGTTTGGAGCAGTTCGACTATCTACTTGCCTGACGCGCCCTGCTGCAGCAAGTGCCGAAGGAAGCCGACCCTCCAGCTGACGCACTGAGAGACGCTTTACTTTCTCCTGCCGAGAAATCCAGCTCCAGTGTTTCCAGGACACCCTTGCGGGTTGCTGGGAAATCGAGTCCAGAGAGAGAGATACCAGACCTCCTACATTCTAAAAACCAAGGTACGGAGCTGATTAGACCCTAAGAGAATTCTTGGATTAGATTCTTGGCAAAGAATATTGAAACTAGGCTACAACTTACTTACTTCTTCTCTTGTACTAGACCTAGGTTAGGTACACCAGGGTAGGCGTATTTTAGAAGCACCAGTTGAGTACTTTTAGTAATTATTTATCAGTGTATGTATTTCATGTACTATATGGCTTAGAAACCATATCATGCTTTTACAGTATTATTTTATAATACTCTTCGTACTGTACGCATTGTACTTTACAACAAGTATTACGATTGCCGCAGTTCATTTCTTATGCTTGAGAAAGAAGACTGTTCAATAAATATATTTTATTGGAAACGCCCGTCTCTCTGTTTCTCTGCACCTCTGGTGAAACGAAGCATGCACGATTGACTGAGTGAAATAACTATCTATTGTTTCTGCAACTCTAGACATATATTTCTTATTCTTGGGAAACAAAGTTGTCATGTTTTAGGCGGTTGTCAGAAACTAATCCCTTCTTGTTCATTCGAGAAAGTTTCTAGTGACCTCTGAGCTATCTGGCACACACACAATTAAGTTTAGTATATTCGGTAGAGACCTAGTCGACTTCAGTCCTACGTCTAAACTACAGGATACACTATTCCAATGCGCAGAGCCTATTGGGAATATAGGAACTACACTACAGGTAATAGAGCAATGTGAAGGTCAGAACATGCTGGGATGTAAATGTAGGTAGATACATGTTATTAAGCCCATACTATACGATGAATTACAGGGGCTACGCCTCTGGGATACTAACAACACAGTGTTGTTAATTGTTGGAGGGATATGAGACACAGAGGCTTTATAACAGGAACCAGTGAACTGTAAAGTAGACATGGGAGACCCAATCTGGGGGTCTCTATAGCGCAGTGGAGAAAGAAGTGGGGCCGACCCTCACCAGCATCGGATACGACTGCTACAGCCACTTGATGACGGCAGATGGGGAAGACAGCCCAAACAGAGGAGTGGACCCCCAGAAGTAGGTGAAACCTCCCAGGACTATATAGTTGCTGACATGGCGGGAGCAGATGAACATGGACAATCCATCCATACCCACCTTAACAAAATTCTACCTGCCATAGCAGATGCAAAAGCCACCTTGCAACAAGATATCGGGACAGTGTCGGCGGTGTTGGCCTCCTGCAAGCAGAGCACCATAAACTAGCTGACAGGATAAAGGAAGTAGAAATTGCTCTTGAGGAGATGAAACCGGAGCAGAAAAAGGCAACACAGCAGCTGGACGAACTAACTAATTAGGTGGTGGCACTGGAAAGACGAGCCAAAAATGCCGAAGGGCACAACCTCTGTAATAATATCAGAGTGGTGGGGAAACCGGAAGGCGTGGAAGGGACTGATATGGTGGCATTCTTATTTCAGTGGCTTCAGAAGACTATACCCCCCGAGGCACTTTCTAGGTTCTTTGCACTCGAGAGGGCACATAGAGTTCCATAACGACAATTGGCGCCTGGATGACCCCCACTACCAGTAGTACCGTAATTGCTACATTACGTAGACCGAGATGCCATAATTCAGCATTCACAAGTACATCGGCCCTATATAATTGAGAACATATAGTGGTAGTGTTCCCCGATTTTACAACAAAAGTGCAAGCCCAACGTGCATCGTTCTTGGCAGTTAAAAAAGAGCTGAGATCAGTGGGTATACAATACTCACTGCAGTTTCCAGCTCAACTCCACCTCCAACTAGACAGGAAGACACATTTCTATGACTCCCCTGTGGAGGCTTGGCTCTGGCTGGAAAGCTACAATACAAATTCCCTCCCAGGGACCAGCGTCACAACCCAAAAGAAAAGCCCCAACCTAAATGGAGGAGGTTATGGAAAAAAACACCACACGGCTTACCCTGCAAAGGCCTACTTCGTCACAGACGGCACGGGAGTAGTGGCAGTGGCAGAGGTACTGCCAGAATATGGCAGAACGCCTGAATTCTCTGACCATGGAACTGTACAATCCGACACAGAAGATTTGATGAGGAATTAAACGGACCTTCCTGTGATCGCCCCGGGGTCTCTGGAAGAACTGATATGAACTGCTGCATGGGCCATCATGCACAATATAGCAATGAGGAACTGACTACCAAATGAACTTGGAAATGATGGATCAGGTGACAATGGTGATGATTACATGAGTTATTTGAAGATCCACCAATGAGAACCCCAAGAACATATCAGATTCCTGCCTTCGTGCCGAGCACCTGTATAATTTAGATGTAATATGAGTACATCATAATAATGAGGGTATTTTTCTTTCCCATAAATGTATGATATTGCCAAATGTGATTATTAGGGAACGCCTCATGCCACAAGGATAACATTAACCATTATTTAAGATATACGTAACATCCAACATGGATGGTACAATTTTTTAAACATGTTTTCATTGCAATTGGGACAAAAGGAAGGCATAGTATGCCAGTACATGTACTACTGGGAACCTAGAGCCGCAACTGCTCCCTCATGAACAGCAAGGTGACAACGGCAATAATTGTTCAATTACATGATATAAACATATACATCGAAACAGGAACAATTAAACAGCATCAACAAGCAGTCAGCACAGGGATGGTACTATAATAGTTGTTTTTTATATTTTGTAATTGTTATAATTACACACAACTGACATGTTAATAAATTTCACATTTAAAATAAATCATTTTACATTAAACTCACTCAATGTACTTTGTATTGGAGCAAACGTATATGATGTTTACACTCCAGTCGTTGCCTCTGGCTATAAAGTTTACTCCATCAATTTTCCCATGTGGCTATTATAGTGCCTCAGTGCTGGATCCTTCATCTGTTCCCCTTGCCTTTGACTCCATACCTGGTTTTGGAAGCCTCCCAGATTTAGAATGAGGCCTTTCCTAAATGTTTTTCATTTTCAGCCATTGATCCAGTGCGGCTCTAAAACAACCCTCATAACTCATCTCACTTAACCTAGGAGCTAACTTAATTTTTACTCATCGGTGGGGCCTATAGCACCGCGAGTCACAAATTCACACATCACACTACTCCTGAATCAGTGAGAACAGAAGGCGAGCTGCTGGACAGCAGGGTACCTTAATACTCTATATGTTTTTTTCAAACTTTATATATTATATACATATGTGTACACATTCCCTTTCTCCAAAATATTAGGAAACATCATCAAGGCACCCCACTGTTTTAGTCGATGGACCAGCTAGTAGAAGTTAGTTGATGGAGATTAAGACCAGCTCAATCACAATATTCTCATTATTTTTACTTTGTCATCACTTTTGATTTAAAGAAACACATAACTCAGATACTTTATAGAAGCGTTTATCTAAATTTAGTTAGAAATGAAAATATTATTTCAAACAAAAATTTTAGCATTTATTAAAACATTCAAGAAATAGAAATTTAGAAAACATATTAACGGTCTGCCATAGACGATGACAGAATTATAACAAAGCTGACTGTCTTTCTAACCGCCTCGATGTCTACCTCCCAATAGGACTCCGCATTCGGTCTTTTGCCCCATCAGAATTTAGGTAAAAAAATAATTCAAAGTCTTTCTCCGCACCAAAAATCGTTCAAACCAACAGCATGTCGTGGTGCGCAATAAAATTCACAGAATCAACCTTTTCCCTCTTTCATACGGGCTCTTTTATACCCTTTTCCCTAACTATCTAACTCAAAATTGAAACTTTAGGGTCCGCACTCATTTCTCATTGGTCTATTAGAGGGGTGGTGAAGATCACCTCATGTCCTTCTTGTCCAAACCAGTTCACAATTTTGCTATGTCATCCTTGCATACTCTCTCACGGCCAGAAGTGTCCACTGTGAAATCTGTCATCCTGCCCTTGTATCTTTTGTACATCATGAAGTTACAGCACAAAAGTTTCCCAGGCTGTTAAATTCAAGCATCCTTTTTGGCACTAAATCAGGTCCCTCCGAGCACTCTTTCAGTTCATTCAAATGTAGATTTATACAAAAATGTTCATTGGCATGTGTCACAGTTCAAATCTTCAAACAGAGATCCAAATCTTCTAATTCAAGGTTCATTTGTCTTTATTTTTATAGTCTTCAAACAAAATGGGTCCTCAATACATCAGCCAATACATCCGCCAACACGTGTTTCGTCGTGTAATTATTTAACACTCTGACTTCATCAGGGCTGTAACCAAAATAAACAGTTCTCATGAGTCTCCACAATTACCACATGGCTCCATGCTAGTAATGTGATATAGTAAAAGCTCACCAAAGTGAGAAGTATAATAAGCCTGCATAAATGTGTTGGCTGATGTATTGGCTGATGTATTGAGGACCCATATTGTTTGAAGACTATGAAAATAAAGACGGATTAACCTTGAATTGGAAGATTTGGATCTCTGTTTGAAGATTTGAACTGTGACACATGCCAATGAACATTTTTATATAAATCTACATTTGAATGAACTGAAAGAGTGCTCGGAGGGACCCTCTCCTTGGAGCACCAAGAGGAGATTGCTATTGAATACTTAACCTGAGACTGTAACTGGAGAGCGCCCATTTGTCTGTTGGTATCCAATCAATTTGTATCCTTTTTGGCACCTCTCTGGTGTCCTAGGCCAAGCTGACTTTGACATCTTTCACTACGAGCACAGGCCATTCAAGTATCTCTAGCACAGTCACGCATGCGTAGAGCCATGTTTCTTGAAGTCTCGCATAAACAGCCATTTTCGAGCTAGGCCGCACGGGCCTCCATGGGAACTAATGTTATTAGTTAGATTTAGAATTTTTAACCTTTCTGTTTACCTCCCACCATTCTAATTTTCCCTGTTAGAGGTTATCTAGCAAAAAGCAAACATATATGCGTCATTTACTTACCAGGTTTATTGTTTTGCCATGCAAACATTCAATAAAAAGCACAAATACACACTTTTATCCATTTTACTTCAAAATATCACAGCTCTAGTTTTCCTACTTGTAATTTTTATTCTGTGTATTCTTGGTTGATTATTTCTCATGCTCCACACGTTTAATACATGTTATTATTATGAGAGATTGACTTTACAAGGGGTACACAAACATTTTTGTCTCTCCCCTGCTCCATCAACTCTCCGCTTTGGTGATTTTATCACCACTAAACACCACAATAAAATTTCAAAATAAACATGTTTCAGGTTCTTTCATTTGTTTTAGCCTAGACTTTAGTATCTTTTATAGTTTGTATTTTTGTATTATTATACATCTTCTCCTTATATTCCTCCACTCTATTTCACCCATTTCACGTTCTCTTTCCATACTTTTTTCTATTTTCGCTTTTATTAATTTTTCAGTTTTTCTTTTTCTAATACACTTGCACACTAATCTTAATATTAATGGTATAAAAATTACTATCATCAGTGGAATTAATACTTTCCCTATTATTGATCTACCTATTTCGACAGACCACTTCTTGAAAGCAGAAAAACTCTAACCAAGTTTCTCTAGAACACCATCAAGCTCCAGTGGAGTAATTTCTTTATATAATTCAGTAATATTTTTAATATATCTTGGAATGTTCTGACTTTTGTCTGGGATATACGTACAACAGTGTTGTACTTTTAGAACACCACCGACTCCTCCTTCTTTTGCCAATTAATTATCAAGAGCAAGTCGATTTTGCACCACCATAGCTCTCATAGCAACCATTTTAGTATTTACCATTAAAAATCCTGCTGCAGTATTTGTTGATAAAGATCTACTACCGTTGACAATTTCCAGATTTTATTTGCATTAAAAGATATACCCACTGCTGGTATCAATGCTCCAAAAATGTCACCTACTATTTCTAAGAAACTTTCCCTTCTTCTACGTGTTAATGGCTTACCTATCTCATGAATTCCATTAGTTCCTCTATCTACATGAAATATTTTTTGAAAGACCAAACCTATGTAGCAAGTCCCGAACTAGTGGTCTGGTAATCTGTACTAAGCTTTGTTTCCACATAAAAAATTTATTCCAGGAAAAACAGGATAATTTCCACCTTTAAATTCCCATCCCCCTGTGATTATGTATTTGTCTTTACATTCAGTTGCACCTACAAAATAATTGTCATAAAAAGTGTTGTCTCCATGAATATACAGTTTCCTTTGTTGTGGCATATCTATACCTATTGCTACATTTACATTACTCTTATCAAGATTTTCATCTTCAAAGTTTCACATTGTTGCTTTTGATTTACTTTCAGTTGCTTTTCTTTGATATTGGATTCTCCTTTCTTCTACCATGTCCAGAAATACTTTATCCTCCTTACGCATTATACAGGTCAAATTATTCTGAAAAGCATATTCTAAAGTTAGCTCTTGTGTTTCAAGAAAGTATTCACCAAAAACCTTACCCACTTTCATTTTGTTCAATCCATGTGTAATTGGCAATGTTGCAAAAGTGTCATCTGAATCAGAATAATAATATTCTAATTTACCTGTTTTGTAAAATTAACTAGCTAATATACTCCATGTAATTCCATAAGTCAAAGGAAGGTGATGGTACGTTACTCCCTCTGATACAGACGCAGGTAACTGCATGCAGACGTAGCACTCCCTAAGGTCCATGGTTTCTACATATTCATACAAAAGTCTAGTAAAAGCATTCTTTGAAAAATCATTAATAGATCTATCTCTATGCAATTCAGTGATATCTACAAGTTTCACATCATTCTTTAAATCATGAATTTTTTCACTTCTACTAATATTCGGTTCTCCATGATCAAAATTTGGTCTAAAAGGAATCACTATTGCTAAAATAAGCCATACCAGCATTAATAAACCTGTAAAAATTACCCACATTCTACACCATTTACGAAAAATAGCAAATTTTGATCTTTTAATATCGTTAGCAGGCTATTTTTTTTACACAGCACTTTCCACACTACAACCAATGTCCTTTAATCGATCTATTTCAAATAATGTCTCTTTTGCCTCTTGCACATGAAAAATATGTGTCCTCAAAAAAATCTTTTCTGTGATGTCACTTTCCTTTTCAAATTTCCCACGATCTTTAATTTGTCGTCTTTAGTTTCCAGTTCAAACACAATTTGCCTTTATTCAACCTTTTCACTCACCCAAAGTGTCTTCGTTTTCTTGACTACGTTCTACTTCCTCTATATTAGGCAGAGAAATGTACATCCATTCAGGTGATTTGTATTTCTGATTTGGTCTCTTTACTCTTCTTTGGCCTTTGCACAGTTTCTTTATTTTCTTTTATTTGATCCTTTTGACTTGTTATTTCATTCACTTGTTCCTCTTGATTTCCATTTATATTTCTCAATTTGAACTTCAGTTCTTCATTATCTTTAGGCCAATTGTCTCCCTTTCTTGACGTTTTTATTTCAGGCTCTATGATTCCAATCTCAATTCTCCAAGCTTTTTTCCTGGAGCTTCTTCTTAGTTTTGTTTTTCCTTCACTGTCATCAGACTCTGTTTCAGACCTTACTTCACTTCCTCTTATTTTGAATTTTATTATTTTCGGTTCATCAACTGAATCTGTGTTTTCTTTCATCAGTTCAGTTATTTTGCAAGGAACTTCTCCATGGCTGGTATTTGGAATCTCATCCTCATCTTGAGATTTTTTCTTTTCACCAGTTTCAAGATTTACGTTCCTGTCCTCAGAATTTTCTGTTTGATCTTCAGAACTTTTACCTTTACCAGTTTTCTTTTGCCCTTTGTCAGTGTCCAAACTGGTTCTTGGTATTTCCAGATGTCGACTTTCAGGTCGATCTTCAGGATCTGGAATTTCAATTATCGTATTTTCTGCTTCATATGCTGAACTTGTGTCTAGAGTTTGGTCTGTTTCGGCCTCAGTATCAGAGTCTGAACTATTATTTGTCTCTCCCAGATGCTGATTTTCAGGTTTGGGTACTCGAATGGTGTGGCTAGCATGTACCAATCTCTTTACACCGGCACACTTCACTGCTGTGGTGCTGACTAGGATCACCTGTCCCAGCATGGAACTAAGCAATTTCTCCTTCTGTGAACTTTTATCCGAACCCAGTCTCCAGGACTCAGGTCATGAGCTGGATGTTTTTCTTTTGTACTTGCATCACGTCAGATAGACTCATGCAGTAATCCAGTATAATATCATCATTAATAGTTAATAGTTTGTCAACTGGTACAAATGTTTGTCTCATTACTTTTCCCGTCAGTATTTCATGAGGACTCAATCCTGTATTTCTATCTGGTATGCTCCTTAAGGTCATCAGAACAAGTGGCAAAGCATCAGGCCATTTTAGTCCTGTGGCCAAACACATTTTCCCAGTCTGCTTTTGATTGTTCCATTTACTTGTTCATCTACCCCAGAAGCCTGTGGTCTGTATGCACAATGCAATTTCTGACGAATGTCCAGTGCTTCACATATCAATTGTATCAGTTCATTTTGGAAGTGACTTCCTCTATCTGTTTCAATGGTCACTGGAAAACTAAATCGTGGAATGATCTCTCTTTGAAGTAGCTTTGCAACAGGCACTCCATCATTCCTTCTTGTGGAAAATGCCTCAACCCATCGTGAAAACAAACAAATTATTACTACTACGTATCTCAGTCTATTATATGGTGGCATCTCTACGAAGTCTAACTGCATTCTAGTTAAGGACCTCCCTCCCGTCCTATGGTTCCCAGGCTTACAACAGTTTTTCTTCCTGGATTCAATTGTTGACACACTACACATCTCTGACATAAGCTCTCTGCAATCATACGGAACTTTGGATTATACCATGTTTGTCTAAAAATTCTAAACATTACATCTCGACCAATGTGTGCTTGACCGTGGTAAATTCGTGCCATGTTAGAGATCATGCTATAAGGCATTACTGGTCTTTAATCTCTGTACACCCAAATTTCATCTTCTTCTCTTTGCCTGCAACCTGCTTTTATCCATGTATCTTTTGCCTCATCACTTTCCCCTTCTTGCAACTGTCTCACTTCCTGCCAGGTCTCAACTATGTTAGTAAGAATCAAAGGACTTGAACCATGTTCTTTTTCTCTGTTCCGATTTATAGAAGCTACATTTTTAGCACACTACTTAGCAATTGCGTCTGCAAACCTGTTACCTTCAGTGACATAGTCGTCTCCATTTTTGTGAGCTGCACACTTTACTACAGCCATCTTCTTAGGCAGCTGTAGCGCCTCAAGTAACATTCTCACAAACTCAGCATTTCTGATGGGTGATCCCCCACAAGTCATATATCCTCTTTGAGACTACAGTTGCCCATAATCATGGACAACTCCGAATCCATATTGACTGTCAGTCACTGTGGTAATTCGGACATCTCTTCCCAGTTTGCATGCTCGAATCAAGGCAATCAGATCAGCCACTTGGGTGGAACGTTTTCCTTTCAAACAAGATGCTTCCATGACATCTGCCACTGTACACACAGCATATGCAGCACTCAAAACACCTTCATCTGTACTTAGGCATGAACCATCCACAAACATCAAAAAAATCGGATTCTTCCAAATGTTCATCCTTGATGTCAGGTCTTAGTTTGATACAGTACTCAAGCACATCCAAACATTTGTGATCAACGTCATTTTTGATTTCCACAACCAGGTTATCAGGCAACAAAGTGGAAGGATTTACATTTACACATCTTGCCACTGTCACATTGTCTGCACCCAGAATTACTTTTTTGTATCTGGTCAACTTAATGTTTGTCATATATTGGGTCCTTGTCCTAGTGAGGAGTATTTCAAACGAGTGTGGTACGTACACCTTCACTGTGTATCCCATCACTATGCTTTCACTCTGTTCCAAACTCACACTTGTGGCAGCAACTGCTTCCAGGCAATGCTTTAGCCACTGGATCCAAAACTGCAGAAAAATAAGCAATTGGTCTTCTCATTCTTCCATGCCTCTGAATCAGAACTGATAATGTACACCCTTCTCTTTCACTGCAATACAGTTCAAACTATTTTTCATAATCAGGTATGCCTAATGCTGGTGCTTCACACAAGCTAGTTTTCAACTGCTCAAATGCTTCCATCTCCTTTTCGTTCAGCCCTATAGGGTCTTTCACATCTCCTTTTGTTAAGCACTGTAAATGTTTTGCAATTAAAGAAAATCAAGGTATCCACTGTCGACAATAACCAACCATTCCCAGAAACATTCTCACATGCTTCTGAGTTTTGGGGGATTCATTCCTCTAATAATTGAGATTCTTTCTGAGGTCACTAGTCTCGTCCCTTTTCCAATCTTATGACCTAGATATTGTAATTCGTGTTGACAATACCTTAATTTTGATGGAGACACTTTATGTCCTCCTTCTGCCAAATGATTGAGCAATGCAATGGTGTCAGAAATACATGAATCTTTGGTCCTTGATGCCACTAATAGGTCATCAATATATTGAACTAAAACTGATTTCTCAGGCAGTTTTAGACTTTCCAATGATTTCTTCAACATTTGATTAAAAATGGAGGGACTTTCAGTATACCCTTGAGGAATTCGGCACCATGCCAAAATAGGCTCACCAAACCTGAACGCAAAAATTGGCTGACTTTCAGGATGTAATGGAACTGTAAAGAACGCATTACACAAATCAATGACTTTGTTCCATTCTGCATCATGTGGAATCTGATACAATATCACAGCTGGATTTGGAACAATTAGACAACATGGGACAACAATGTTGTTTAACCCCTTCCGTGCTAATGACAAGGTCAGCTCGTCATGCAGTGCACTGGAGCTGTGCTTATGACGAGCTGACCTTGTCATGAACAATGGGATTTTCAATCAATCAGCACCCAGCGGGAATTGCCTTAGCACCAATGTGGTTAATTTTCGTAACTCCGGCACTATCCTAAATGTTCCATTTGGATTTTTAAGTCCCATTATAGGTAAATTACATGGGCTACTCATTATTTCTTTCAGGATTCCTTGCTCAATCATTTTGTCAATAACAGGGGTTACTCCTTCAATTATCTCTGGTGTTAATTTATACTGTGCTGTATATGGGTAAATAGCTCCATCTTTTACCGAAATCTTTACAGAACTCACACCTTTCATTAACCTATCTCTTCTCCTGTAAAGTCCCACACTTCTTCTTTGACTGTTTCTTTTAATTCATTTGGGATTTTCTCTTTGACAAACACAGGAAACATTTCACTTTTTGCTGAATCTATTATCGAGATGGTCATTTTATACAGAATATCCTAATCTGCTATTTGGAAAGCAATGCCATCTGGTGAACAGTAAATGGCACAGTTCATTTTGCAAAGTATGTCGGGTCCATGCAAATTAACAAGACTGCTGACACATACCGCAAAACTATGCACCTCTTTAAAATTTCCAATTTCCACTTTTACCGGTTGAGTGAGAGGGGTATAAATCAGCTTATTTCTTACACCTACATCTTGGATATGCTCACCTGAGAGAGGAAGGTTTTGAATTTCTACTGATCTAACTGTAGAACGGGTAGCACCTGTATCCACTAGGAAAGTAATATTTATACCATTCACCTTTCCATTCACAAAAGAACCAGACTGATCTACCTCCAGCGTTGCACCAAGCACGCACTCCACTTCCTCTCCTAGGCACTGTCAATAACTCTCATCTGACTCATTTCCATCCGACCTCAACCAAAACTGCGGTTTTGCAGCTGAACGCGGAGATCTTTTTACCTGCTCTCCTCCGTAGAATCCTGTCTCTGCACTGTATTTCTGAAGATTAACACTTTGTGAGAGAGGTGGTAATGGCACCTGACTCTGTTGAGTAACTACCTGTTGCTGTGGCGATGACTGTGGATTTACCTCATTCTGCACCTGTGGATTCAACGATTTATTTTCAGGATTAACCTTTTGGGGTAACTTACACTCGTTCCTCCAATGTCCTATCTTGCCGCAAATATGACATGTACATTTCTTTTTAGCTTCATCTACATTAATTTGTCCTTTCCCTTTATTCATATTGCCCTTAATTTTTACTTGACTCGCTTCATTATTTAGATTATTTAACTGCGCGTCCTGTTGTTCTGCTACTTTCACTTGTGTCCACATAACCTTTTCTTTAAGTTTTTGCTGTTTGCCATCAATTTCATCACTACAATACTTTGCATATCTTAGCACATCATCCACTGAACTGGACTTGCCAACACATCATATGGAGCTTTAGCATTTCACCTATTTTGGGTCTTAAACCAAAACAAACCTATATACAAAATGACTCATATCCTTATCACTTAACGTTTCATATCCACTGTATTGTTTAAAAACTAAAAGCAGTCTTTCATAGCAAGCATGTACAGTTTCTTTAGGTTCTTGAAGAGTTCTATCAATTTTTACCCAAGCCGTTTCTTTTGGAGGAATTTTATGTTTCAGAAATAGAGTATAATAGAGAATAAAGTACTACGCTCCTTCCAGGAATCTCAGATCAGTTCATCAAAAGCTGCTGCAAGCACCCAGATTGAAGCAGGTTCGCTGGGGTGGCAGGGGTTTTCTGGTAAGAGTGAATAAACTCTGGAACAGCCTACCTATCACGATCAAAAACAGTCTGAACCTCACTATGTTCAGGAAATCTTTAAAAACATGGCTCTTTCAAACAGACATATAATGTACCTGCCGGTGCTCTGGCTCGATCTTTAGTGTTAGCGCCTAGACGCCCCCGGGCATTCGTTGTGCTTTGTAAGTTTTAAAATCAAATCAAATCAAAATCAAAAAATGTTATAACTTGATCATATTTCCTCATTACCTCCGGACCTGGAGCACCTGTTTTAACATCTCTCGGATAGTCTTCTTTTGGCCAATCAACTGTAATTTTACATTCTGTCCACAAATCTGCAGGTACAGCTATGTCAAATAATCCATCTAAATCTTCCCACAACACTTTTGAAACTTTCACAACCTATCTACCTGTCTATACCATTCTAATTGTTTTTCTCATAATCTTGGTAAATCATTTGTAAATGACAATATATCCTGTCTAGTCCATGGTACATGTACATAACCTCCTCCTGGTACTTCTCTCATGTGAAGTTCGGTCACTACTGATTCCTTTTCTTTGACGGGGATGTTTTATCATTGGCCTCTTCCTTTTTCTTTATCCATCTGTTTCTCTATCGATCTACATCTCCCCATTTTCTCAGTAACACAATTAATTCTTTTATTTGGGTCAATCTTCCTGAGGTATTCAAATTATCTATATCCTTTTCAGTAAAAACTACTCTGTGGGGTTTCTGTAACATTTGTATTATTGCAAATTCTATTCCTAATTCGTTTGCTGTTTCTTCTAATTTATCATGTACATTTTTAGCTCTCCAAGTTATACTTTTGCACATGAACATAAGCTCTTCATCCTGATATGTTTTTAGTCTCTCAGTTCCAATAGTTCCAGTAATCAGTTCTTCCATATCTATTTTTAATCTAACCACGTCTAAAAGTTTGGGTTCCAAATCTTTTTGTTGTAGGGTTTTAACCCAATCATTTAATTCTTCTGCTGTTGGCCCTATCTGAGTTTTTGTCAAATCTATTTCATCTTCTCTCTGGAGTCTCAGATGCTGATTCTGCTCCCATAGGAATTCTATATATTGGGCTTTGGTTTATAGTTAAATCAGGTGGTGTCATTCTAATGGTATTCCTGGTTTCATTTAAGTCTGAATAAATCTTTTCCTTTACTCTTTGCAAACTCGGATTCAATGGAATGGTTGACGAAGGCTCATTTATTCTTTGAGTTCCAAAAACTGGTATTACAGGACCTAGAGTTACTGACACAGTTACAGCTTCTATATTTCTGGTAAGTTCTTGGATTTTCTCAGCTAATTCATTTGTTGATTGAGTTAAGTCAGAATTACTAGCATTTTCAACTGGTTTTAACTCTTGTTTTTCTGAGTCACTTGTTATTTCAGAATATCGTTTTGAGGTTCCTGTCAATCCAATCTCCATTGGTGGTGCATTTGGTGTCACCACTGCAGAAGTTGGCTGATAGGGAGGGGATCTTCTATTTAGAATCTCCTCCAGCACCTTGTCTTCAGTGTCACTGATCCTATAACTTATTTTTTCTAATTCTAGATTTTTCCTCCTCTCTGTACTTAATCTAGGTCTCATCAACTGTTCACATTGGAAACATCCCATCCCACATATCAGCATTTCTTTATCTTTTCATTCCACTCTCGTGTGTATCTTTCCACAATCCTCTGGGACTACAGTGATTTTCTTTTATTTCTCTTAATCTCTTTCTTTCACTTTCATGCAACTCATCTTCCCATTCTGTTAAAGCTTAAAATTGTGTAGGTCTAGGTCTTGGCTCTAGCTTATCATTTTCTCTCTCAAATTCTGTAACACTGCTGCATTAAATGAACCTACTTCTGGTAATACCAATACTCCGTCATTCTTAGTATACTTCGCCCAATTCTCTTGCCAAATGCAAGTATGATAGCCATATTTCGTCATCATGTATGATGCGGGCGTTTTCGGTGGAGGAAGTACTTTTCTGTCTCTAGTAACTATTTCCTTGTCCTTTTTAAATAAATATTTAAGTTTCTTAAACCGTTAAGGTTTCTCCCTGTCATGCTCATAATAATATTCCATTTTCCTACAGATTCTTTTACTTCAAAACAATCATACGCTCTTTCTCAGACAGCTCTGATATGCTGACCTATCCCAGCGTGATACACACTAACGCACCAATCAGAATAGAACACGTCACAATCCTATTAACCTATGCCTGCGCATTTCTTGCTAAAGCGCCAATCAGAATTTTAAACATCTTAGTCACGTGGACCTATCCCAGCGCGTCTCTTGCTAATGTCAGCTCTGCTCCGGCTTCTGCTGACCCCTCCTTTACAAAAGGTATTGGCACTGTATTTATATATTATATACAACTCAAATCAGTTAGTTACGACACGAACACATGTCCTTTGTCTATTTCACTAAAACCAAAGGAATAGTTTACTCAAACACACAAATTTTCTGTATTTCCAGTAGGCAGCTCTTACCTCTCCCCTACCACAGAATTTTGTTTCACCGATAAAGTAGCACTTCCCTCTACTCTACCCTTCTATCATGCAAAAAGCAAGCCCGTTTCTCTTGGGATAAAACACACATAGAGACTACTGCTCTTGAGAATTAAGGCCAGAGTTTCACGAGGATACCTAATGCGACTCATTCAACGTAACTCATACAAGAATTCCCTAACATAACACCTTCCTGTGTTATCAACTTTGAAACTAGACAATCTACAATTCCGTGTAACTACCTTGTTACACGTTTACCCTGCCTGCATACAGGGCAACCACCTTCATACTTCCCGGAAGCTGCAAAATTCCGACTACACATAACGTAATACAAACTCAACAAAAAGTGTTAGACATAAACATTGAATATATGTTTTATATACACTCAACTTGTCAAACTAAGCATTACTAATCCAAAACTAACCTATAGCAACCAGACCTCTGCTACCAAGAAATCTGATCCAGCGCGGCTCTCAAACAACCCTCATAACTCATCTCACTTTACCCAGGACCTAACTTAATTTTTACTTATCGGTGGGGCCCATAGCACCGTGAGTCACACATTCACACATCACACTACTCCTGAATCAGGGAGAACAGAAGGCGAGCTGCTGGACAGCAGGGTACCTTATAAATCTATACGTTTTTTTCAAATTTTATACATTATATACATATATGTACATATTCCCTTTCTCTAAAATATTAGGAAATATCATCAAGGCACCCCACTGTTTTGGTCAATGGACCAGCTAGTAGAAGTTCGTTGATGGAGATTAAGACCAGCTCAATCACAATATTCCCATTATTTTATCATTTACTTCGTCATGACTTTGGATTTAAAGAAACACATAACTCAGATATTTTATAGAAGCGTTTATCTAAATTCAATTAGAAAAGAAAATATAATTTCAAACTAAAATTTTTGCATTTATTAAAACATTCAAGAAATAGAAATTTAGAAAACATACCGGTCTGCCATAGACGATGACAGAATTATAACGAAACAGGTTCCAAAGCTGACTGTCTTTCTAACCTCTTCAATGTCTACCTCTCAATAGGACTCCGCATTCGGTCTTTTGCCCCATCAGAATTTAAAGTCCAAAAATAATTCAAAGTTTTCCCTGCAGCAAAATTTGGTCAAACCGACAGCATGTCGTGGTGCGCAATAAAATTCACAGAACCAACCTTTTCCCTTTTTCATACGGGCTCTTTTATGCCCTTTTTCCCTAACTATCTAGCTCAAAATAGAAACTTTAGGGTCTGCACTCATTTCTCATTTGTCCATAAGAGGGGTGGTGAAGATCACCTCATGTCCTCCTTGTCCAAACCAGTTCATAATTTCACTATGTCATCCTTGCATACTCTCTCACGGCCAGAATTGTCCACTTTGCAATCTGTCATCCTGTCCTTGCATCTTTTGTACACCATGAAGCTACAGCACGAAAGTTTCCCAGGCTGTTAAATTCAAGCATCTTTTTTGGCACGTCTCTGGTGTCCTAGGCCAAGCTGACTTTGACATCTTTCACTCCGAGCACAGGCCATTCAAGTATCTCTAGCACAGTCGCGCATGCGTAGAGCCATGTTTCTCGAAGTCTTGCATAAACAGCAATTTTCGAACTAGGCCGCACAGGCCTCAATGGGAACTAATATGAAAACAAACACAATAGATGTTAGATTTAGAATTTTAGCCCTTCTGTTTACCTCCCACCATTCTAATTTTTCCTGTTAGAGATTATCTAGCAAAAAGCAAACATATATGCGTCATTTACTTACCAAGTTTATTGTTTTGCTACGCAAATATTCAATAAAAAGCACAAATACACACTTTTATCCATTTTATTTTAAAATATCACAGCTCTATATTAGTATGACTTCTTCACTTTATTAGTAAATTAGTTTTTCCAAATCAGCAAGTTAGTTTTCCCACGCGTAATTTTTATTCTGTGTATGCTTGGTTGATTAATTCTCATGCTCCACACGTTTAATACATGTTATTAATATGAGAGATTGACTTTACAAGGGGTACACAACATTTTTTGTCTCTCCCCTGCTCCATCACCATACACTCTTCCAACAGGGTTTGCAGTTCCTGGTCACTGAAATTCCATTTTCTTTTGATTCCAACCTCCTTATCATATGACTTGATGTTGATATTTATGTCTGCTTCTGGCTGACTTCCTGGGTCTATAATGTTGCAATTATCTTTCACTGAGACATTTGCAATTTATGACTCCCGACTCACAATTTGCGATGCATAACGAATCGCAATTTGGAAATTGGGATCTAAAAATGTAAGCTCTTAGAAATGTCTATTTTATTTTTAGAGAAGATACATAGTAGACATTAAATTATGATTAAAAAATTGTGATTCTTTAACTTTTGAAATTCCAAATCACAATTTCCTTGGTTTGCACATAAGGCCCAATGTTCTCCAAAGTTACAACAAGTCCAAGAGTCACTAACTAGTCTTGTCAGCTTAGATCAGGTGCAGCATGGGCAGCTGTGCTCACCACTGTGTAGGTGAGCACAGATTAGCCCACCCATGTCTACCATTGCATCATTTCAAATGTTCCTTCTGCCTTTGCCATTGTGTAGCCTTCTCTTGCGCAAGACTTTTTTCTAGCACCAAAATCTTGCGGAAATTGAGAAATCAGATTATCGCCACAACCACATTTTCTGCCAATCAGTGGCGTTTCCTCAGATGTCCCACCAATGGTCGCTCCTCACTCTCCCTTCATTTGCGCATCAAACATGCTCTGAAGCTGGTTGAGGGTATGGATAGTCTGCCCTTGGTCTCTCACTGTTGATGCCAGAAAATGTACAGATTGCAATTTATTTTTTAAGTAATCTTGTGCCTGTATTTCTGCTATTTCTCTCTTGTCCTTACTTTTTTCATTCCTTCTGTCCTTCTCTGCTTATATTTTGATAGCATTACCCTCACATCATATCCTGCTCTTTATTTCATTCTGTCATTCCATTTTAAAAACTTCCCATTATTCCTCTGCCTATAATTCCATCGTTATTACCGCCAAAGTTTGTTTCTCCCTCTCCTCTTGATCTCTTCTACCTTTCCAATTCATTATTACTTCTGATCTTCCATCTCTTTCTTGTTTTGTACATGCATGTCAAAGGCCACATGCTTACACAAACTGTAAATAACAGGGGAGTCAACCAATATGTGAGAACTTCTGAAACCACTTCTCTGACATTGTGTCTCATCTATCCATTGCCAATTTGTAGACCATAGAGCACCCTCCACATTGACAAAGAAAGAATCTGAGCCTGTATACAACATTCTGTTCTTGTATATTTGAGCCAGCTTAAGCCATTAAGATCCTTAATATACCCCACAGCAAAATCTGAAACCTACCAGTAGCATATTTGCCTATATCTGGCACCTCAGCTGCCACTCATGTGGTGGCAAGCCTATACCGAGCATCAGCAGTCCTTAAGGGCCTAGGTTAGGTTATGTTACATCGTTGGGTTCTGTACACAATGGTCTCTCAACTCTCAAGCAGCATTTTTTCGGCCTGATGCCTCCTTTGCCTGGCTTTCACCTTCATCCACGTGCCGGGTTGCTGTTGGCACATGAAAAGATGAATAGCGTGACAAAAGCAGGCTGGGGGGCTGAGGCACAGCTAGCTGCTCTCATAATTGTGCTTGCACTCTTAGTAGGGAGCATTCATCATTCTCACTTAATGCCCAATATTTTCCTACTAGCATTTTTATTGATACATATACATGGAATTGGACCACACTTCATCAGGAATGAAATCACCAAACACATTCAACAAAGAAACCTCTGCTCTAGAGTGGGACCTCGTCCCAAAATACCAAGATACAAGAAAAAAAACATGGGTGGCACCTCCTTCTCCGTGCAAGTAGCCAAACTATGGAACTCTTTACCCCCCAACGTAAGATACATGGACAATCACTTTATCCTCACAAAACTACTAAAGAATTAGCTCTTCCCCACATAAGCACCATACGCAAAAAAATATAAAGCATATCCCTCTGTATATAAGCATTTATTTGTGCTATAGATATGTACCTATATAAGTGTACTAGCAGCCCGTCCCGACGTTGTCCGGGTAGGCTTTGCTAGAGTACTCACCCGCATCGCCGCTCCTCCCCCACCTGCTTTGCCGCTTCTCCCTCTCCCTCAACTTGCAGAGCCCCCATCCACCGGGACTTTCTCTGCTTGCTGCCAATTACTCTTGGGTTTGCAATATAGAGTCCCTCCCACTGGTGCCTGAACTCTGCCTCTGAGCGCCAGTATTATAGCAAAAACCAGCTTTGATTACTAAGTACGTTCGGGGCCCCTTCCCACTCACACCGTGTCCGGGTATTTCTGCCAAGAAGTCAAATTACCTCCCCGCATGTCGGGTGTAGCATCGCCGCTCCTCCCCCACCTGCTTTGCCGCTTCTCCCCACGCTGGGCACTCCAATGTTGTGTGTCGGTCCCGCGCCGCCGCTCCTCCCCGCATGTCGGGTGTGGGTCCCTTGCTCCTTCCTGTGCTACGGTCCGGACAGCGAACGTCGCCTTGACGTGACGTCACACCCACATGCCATTGCGCCTCTCTCAAGCGTTGTGACGACGCCGTACGCCGCGTGCAATCACTGTATGCATACGCCCATACGGACTACTTTTCCCCTAACGTTCCCCCCTAATGTATATGGTGTGGTGCTCTATAGCCTAAGTCCATCTCCTTGACCTCCCCTTTCCAACGCTGTATTGGGTGTTGTGATTGGTGGTGTACTTTTCGAGTTTACCTGGCTCAAAGGACACAGTTCTCTCTTTATAATAGTAGTATAGATTGCTTTGTGTAAACATGTAGAATAATTATGTTTTAAAACAAATAAAATAAATGTTTATGTACAACAACACTTGAAAGCCAGTTTTTATTGTATGCATCTTTAATCTACATAGTCTTACTTTCTTTATGCATCTATATACCTTCCATGTACATAGATTTATATATTTATTACTTTTCTGCTAATTCAAAATATCCAATGCACTACCCTATTTCTCACCCTACACCTCTCTCAATATATCCTCTACCTCCACTCTCTCATTCATCCCAAACCCTATACCACTACTTTGATCACCAAAATAACCCTTTCTAGACTCTTCCCTACTCTGCCCCTCCTTGCATCATCTCATACCTCTTTTACTATAACAATCTCCCAAAACTAGCCTTTACAAACGCTTCCCTCTGACTCTTACCCTCCACATCTCTTTTACTCATCGCAAGCCTCCTCCTACTGCTATGACCTCCAAAACAAAAAAACAAAAAAAGTCTAAATTCTTCACTCTTCAATCCCTCCACCATCCTTTTCAATCCAAATAACAGACTAACATGTTCACTCATATTTCACCATACTAATCCTTTATAGGTTTCAGAGTAGTGTGCTACTCGCCGAAAGAGCACTTCAACACCTCATCAGGGGTAGCAAGCACTATATAAATGCAAACCTTTTTCCCTCTACTATCCCTACGCTACTCTTCTCAATCCAAATAACTGACAAACATATCCACCACTCAAATTACTTTCATATTTCACTATACTAATTCATCACTAATCCTTTATGGGTTCCAGAGTAGCGACCTACTTGCCGAAAAAATGCTTCAAAACCCCATCAGGGGTAGCAAGCACTATATAAAGCAAATCTTTTTTCCCTCTTCTGTCCCTCCGCTATCCTTCTTAATCCAAATACGTAATAGCCACCACTCAAATTGCTTTCATATTTCACCATACTAATTCAACTCTAATCCTTTATAGGTTCCCGAGTAGCATGCTACTTGCCAAACAAGTGTTTCAACACCCCACCAGGGGTAACAAGCGCTATATAAATGCAAACCTCTTTCACTGTTCTATCCCCTGCTATTCTTCTCAATCCAAATAACTGACTAATATCCACCACTCAAATTACTTACATATTTCACCATACTAATTCACCACTAATCCCTTATGGGTTCCGGAGTAGCATGCTACTCGCCAAAAAAGCGCTTCAACACCCAATCCATGGTAACTAGCACTATATAAAGGCAAACCTTTTCCCCTCTTCTTTCTCTCCGCTACCCTTCTAAATCCAAATAACCGGCCAAAATATACACCACTCAAATTACTTTCATATTTCACTATACTAATTCAACAGTAATCCTTTATGGGTTCCAGAGTAGCGTGCTACTCACCGAAAATGCACTTTGACGCCTTGTATGAGGTAGTAAGTGATATGTAAATGCAATTACATTACAATACGATACAATATGATGAATAAGAACTATCTCCAATTGAACGCAGATAAGACGGAGATCAGGCTGCTTGGAAAAGCACCTTCTATTTGGATCAAAGATTGGTGGCCTTGCCAAATGGGTCACACTCCAGTGACCAAACAAGCGGTAAAGAATCTTGGCATGAAAATAGATCAAACCTTAATGATGAAAGAGCACATCTTGGCAACCACTGGAACATACTTCCACAATATGCGCCTTCTGCGCAGGATATTACCCTACCTTCCAACCTCTGCCCGAAGAACTCTTGTCCAAGCCTTAGTAGTAAGCAGGCTACATTATGTCAATGCTCTTTAGGCAGATTCTAATAAGACTCTAGTTGCCAAACTCCAGGTTGTTCAAGCTACTGCAGCCAGGCTTGTTCTCAATTGCACTCCTTCGGCCCCTTTGCTGAAGGAACTACACTGGCAGCTTGAGAAGAAACGCTCCTGTTTTAAGATCTGCCACCTCACTTATAATGCCCTAAAAGGAAATTGCCCATTTTATCTGCAAAAATAAAAATAAAAGCATACACAATCAGAGGAAACTAAAGATCTGGCGATAAAGCCTTACTGTGCATACCTCACATCCACCTGACCCGCAGCAGGGAAAAGGCCTTCTCTTACCTCGTTCCCTTTTACTCCAACAAGCTTCCGCTTTTTGTTTGCGCCTGCACAAATTATGGCAAATTCAGAAAGCTACTTAAAGCTCATATTTTCCGAACTCTTTCCAATACCTTCTGTACTTTGTTCCACGACAGCGCCGAGATGATGCTGGGTGATTTGTGCGCTACATCAAATATTGATAACATAACATATGACAACTTCTTTAGTGAATATTCATCTAGCCTAGTCAATGCATTTTAATGGATATTTTGGATTGCATCAGCATTTTTCTTATCAGGAGATTGAGGTTAATCCCTCTTGCAACAATAAAGCTGGATTGAAGTGTCTGCATGCATTCCGAGCAGAACACCAAAACCCTTCATTATACAATAAACAAAAATATCAACTTTGTAAATGCTTGTTCATCTCACTTCGACCCACAAGAGCGTTCATGATTTAGCTTCAAACAGGTAGAGCTGAAGCAGACTGTCTGAACTTCAGTATTCCCAAGTTGGAGATTTCTCTAGACCAGGGATCCCTTAATTCCCCCATGCCTCATCAATCCCCTGTTATACGGTACCAACAATATTTAGGCATGCTATTCTGTCACTTTCATTGAGTTGATTCATTACTTCAATTTTGGCTGCTTTTAATTCTCTGTGTTTGCTCTCTGCCTCCAATTTACTTATTGTCATCACACTATGGAGACTATTATTTTGTGAACATTGCACTGCTTACTCCATTCTGCACATACATGGGAATCGTGCTAAGGACTGTTTGCAGATATCATCACAGCATGATCTGTTATGCACTGCTTCATGTAGTCCACAATGTTGTCTGTCATTCTTACCTCTCATTGGATCTCTCCTGGAGCAAGTTATGATGGGTAACTCATGGTTTATATCAACTGAACCATCGAAATGCATCTTTGCTGTCTCACAATCTGGCACAACACGAGTAGCACCTTATTCATTGGCACCTAATGATGACTAAGGACTTAGTTACAAGTCTGGTGGTCCATGCACCCCCAGAATCGTGGTGGCACGGCAGCGGTGGTCTCCTGACCACCCTATAATGATTAGAGAGTTGGACTTCCACAGCCACCAGGGATTTGTTGTTCCCTGGTGGTGTTGCGGTGGTCAGGAGGAATCATTATGCTTGGCGGGACTGTCGCGGGTGCACACAACATGTACCCCCTTGTAGGCAAGCACCCCAGTTCCCTCAGAGCATAGACTTTTCAGTTCGTGCCATGCAGGAACTGTTTTTGGCGTTCCCATTTTCAGGGTACTGTTAGAACCCGGGGTCTCTGATTGGCAGAGGTAAGTACCTTAGACCAAGTAGGGACCCTAGCGTCCAGTCAGGGTGACGGAATAACCCTCTGAGATAACCCCTGCTCACCCTCTAGGTAGCATGGCGCGAGCAGTCTAGGCTAAACTCGGAGGCAATGTGGATAACATTTGCACTTAACACAACAATAATCCCCAATCCACCACAAACTGAGACCACACAGGTAAGTATATTTTATAAAAATATATAACTTTATCTAGTTTCAGCAAGTAATTAAAGCAGTTGCATGATAGACACTTCTTTAGAAAGCTGTTGCATTTTTATCTTCACGGGTTGCACTTAATTCTTAATGGTTCTTGTAAATAGGCAGTTCTCAGAATCAGAACAAAACAGTCTCAAGTCTCTTTGGGAATCAGTACTGAAAATGGGTAATACTGATTGTTCTACAGAAAACAAAAATGTGCTCTTAAAAACGAGCAAGGAAAACAATCCCACGTGCAATCTTACTTTTGGCCTCTAAGCGCTGCCAGTGCGCTTCCTCGCGAGGCCCGGGGGCTCTTTTCCTCCCCGGGTTCCACCTCGCTCTTCTGTGTGCCCCCAGGCGCCCTGCACCCACCAGAACTCCCTCGCCCCCGGCCCCGCCCGGTCCCTCCTGCTCCCCCGCCTGCTCTCGACAATCCAACGAGCGGCGAGGAGCGGGCCAGACGCTTAAAGGCTGGGACGGCAGGCCGGGGCGGAAGACACTCGGGGGAATCCCTCGGTGAGGGCCGGTCGCTTCTTCCCGGGCCCGGCGGTGATCGCGCAGCACTTCCCTGGGTCCCGAGGACGGGGACCAATCCGGTCGCGGCGTCTGGACGAGCCTCTGGTGCACCCGGGAGTCAGCCAATGGCAGAGCGGCTCCCGGGACAGTCAAGCCGTGACGCTCCGCTACTTCGGCCAATCACGGCCCACCACCACGGATGACGCTGCGCCGCACGGGCCAATCCCGTCGCGGCGTTAGTGAGGGGGCTCGGCTCCCTCCACCAATGGGAGCACGGCGGCTTCGTTCTTCGCCGCGGCAGCTCCCAGACCTCGAAGCAGGTTACGGGGGGGTTTGCTGGCCCCGGGCCGCAGTGGTGATTTGGCGGCAAAGGGGTTTTCGGGGCCGCTGATCACGGTCAGCCGGATTCTCCACCTGTGGATCAACAGGGGGAGCGTAGGACGCCGAAAGCCACTCCGGGTCCCTCCTCACCCCCTGGATCTGTGCCGAAGAGCACAGCGATTAATCCTCACGGCTGGCCAGTAATAATCACACGTTGGCGCGGACCACAGCACAGTCTCTCCGCAGTCCTTGGCAAAGTTTTAGGAACCTTTAACCCTGGGTTCCCAGCAGGAGGCAAGCTCTTCTCAGGCCCTTGGAGATTCAGTATTGTAGACACAGCACACAGCAAAGTCTTGGCAGTTGCAAGCAGGCAGGGTCACAGCACACAGCAAAGTCCCTTTCTCCTCCTCAGCTTCCAGGTAGACAGTAGAACAGGTCAGCCCTTAGAGCACACAGCAAGGCAATCTTCCTTTGGTTCTCTAGCCGTCCTCCTTCCAGCCGAGGTTCCTTCTTGGTTGCAGAATTTCAGAATCTACCCTTCTGTAGTCAGGGGTCCTTTCCTTATACCCCTCAATGTCTTTGAAGTCCTTTGAAGTCTTTGTGCATGGAGGCCCTGGGTCCAGTCTAAACCAGTTCTGGGGGTTGCGAAGCACTGAGGTGTCTCTGGTTTTCTTCTCCCTGTCAGCTTCAGGGCCAGAGGTGTCAGTTGACCATCAGGAGGGAGCTAGCATGGCACAGCCCAGTACTTATCAGGCATTCCTTCCTCCCACCTCCCAGGCAGGCAGATGTGCCCTTTCATCCCCGGGCTGGCTCCGACCCTCTCCTCTGGGGCTCTGCAGCCCCCCCTGTCACATCCAGACCAGGCATTCCACAAACCCAGGCACACAGAAAGGTTTAGACAAGAGAACAGCCACTTTCTAAAAGGGCTATTCTCCAACACAGGATTTAAAAACACCCTTCACTAAAAGATGTGTCATCAAATTCTGAGTTCAGGGATATCTTTCACTTATGTCCCATCTTGTTCCTATGGGAAGATAGGCTGGTATCACATGGGCCCCGCCTCCTCCATGTTACTCTATGGAGCAAGATAGCCTTACAGCAGTGAGCACCTAGAATGGCTGCAGCCCACTACCAGAGCATGTTACCTGCACTTAGTACATGCTCTACCTTATCCATACACTGCACCCTGCCCAGGGGGGTACCTTGAGCCTTCCATAGGGGTGTCTGATGTGCACAGACAGGGAAGGGTTAGGCCCAGCCAGTGGAGACACTGGCCAGGCTGACATGGCAGTCACTATTTTAAAGCTACTCATGTGGGTGGCGCAATCTGCGCTGCAGGCCCACTAGTAGCATTTGTCATCACCAGCCCTGGCACACACAGTGCACTTTACTAGGGACTTCGTGGTGATACAAATATGCCAATCAATATCATAATTTACAGAGGGAGCACTTACACTCTGACACTGATCAGCAGTGGCAGAGTGTCCAAAGCATCTAAATCAGCAAAAACAAAATCCAGCACAGCATCAAAACACATGAGTCAGAGGCAAAAAGATGGGGGAAGAACCACGCCAAAAGGTGTCAGGTCTAACACGTGTCCCCTCCAGCTGAAAGTGGGGAGAACTACCCAACCTCTTGGGAGTCCTCATCACTAAGGCGGAAGAATCTAGACAGACCGTCAGCATTGGCGTGTTCTGTACCAGGGCGGTGCTCCACCATAAAGTCCATCCCCTGTAGGGAAATGGACCACCTCAACAATTTTGGATTCTCACCCCTCATCTGCATTAACCATCTGAGGGGCCTGTGGTCGGTCTGAACACGGAAGTGAGTCCCAAACAGGTAGGGCCTCAGCTTCTTCAGAGCCCAGACCACAGCGAAAGCTTCTCTTTCGATGGCACTCCATTTCTGTTCTCTGGGGATTAGCCTCCGGCTAATGAAAGCCACTGGTTGATCTCCTCCCTCCTCATTGATCTGTGAGAGCACTGCTCCCACGCCTTGCTCTGAAGCGTCAGTTTGCACAATGAACTCACTGGAAAAGTCAGGTGCCTTAAGCACCGGTGCTGTGCACATGGCAGTTTTGAGGGTGTCAAAAGCAGTTTGACAGGCCTCCATCCAATTCACTTTCCTGGGCTTATTTCTAGATGTCAGCTCTGTCAAAGGGGCCACGATGGTGCCATAGCCTTTGACAAACCTTCTGTAATACCCTGTGAGACCTAAAAAGGCTCTCACCTCAGTCTGGGTCTTGGGGGTTCCCAAGCCAGAATGGTATCAATCTTCGCCTGTAGGGGCGCCACCTTGCCGCTCCCCACCTGGTGTCCCAAGTACACCACAGATCCCTGCCCTATCTGGCATTTACTGGCCTTGATAGTGAGGCCTGCCTTCTGCAGAGCCTTCAACACTTCAGTGAGGTGTTGCAGGTGTTCCTCCCAAGTGGAGCTGAACACCGCAATGTCATCCAGGTAGGCTGCGCTGAATTGCTCCAGCCCCGCCAGTACCTGGTTGACCAATCTCTGAAATGTGGCGGGGGCATTTTTCAACCCGAAGGGCATGACACGGAACTGGAAGTGCCCCTCTGGTGTTGAAAATGCTGACCTCTCCTTTGCCCCGTCAGTTAAGGCAATCTGCCAGTACCCTGAAGTCAAATCAAAAGTACTCAGGTACTGGGCAGCTCCTAACCGATCCACCAGCTCATCAGCTCTGGGGATGGGGTGCGCGTCAGTCTTCGTGACCGCATTGAGCCCACGGTAGTCCACGCAGAACCGAAGTTCTGGGGTGCCACCGGGGGTAGCAGCTTTCTTAGGCACTAAGACCACTGGGCTAGCCCAGGGGCTGCTTGAGGGCTCAATAACCCCTAGCGTCAACATCTTGGAAACTTCTTCCTTGATGCTGGCTCTGACCTTGTCAGCCACTCTGTAAAACTTCTGTTTCACAGGCAGACTGTTCCCAGTGTCCACGTCATGGACGCACCACTTGGTGACACCTGGGGTCAGGGAGAACAGGGAGGCGAACTGACCCAAGACTTGGCGACAGTCCTCCTGCTGCTCTGGAGTCAGGGTGGGGGAGAGGACCACACCATCCACTGACCCATCTTGCTCCTTGACTGCCAGGAGGTCAGGGAGAGGATCACTATCCTCCTCCCCTCCAGCATCTGTAGCCATGAGCATAGTCACTTCCGTCCTCTCAAAGTGGGGTTTGAGGCGGTTCACATGCAGCACTCTCAGGGGCTGCCTGGGAGTCTTCAGGTTAACCAAATATGTAACCTCGCTCTTGCGCTCCACCACCTCATATGGCCCAGACCACTTGTCACGGAGTGCACAAGGCTCCACTGGCGCCATCACCCACACTTTCTGACCAGGTTGGAACTCAACTAGAGAAGTGTTCTGGTCATACCACCTCTTCATTTCCTCCTGGCTAGCCTCCAGGTTCTCTTGAGCGAGCTTCCTGAAGCGCTTGGTCTGGTTGCGAATGGCCAGCACATAACTGAACACATCCTGAGGGGTTTTCCCACGGGATTTCTCCCACCCCTCTTTCACCAGAGTCAGAGGTCCTCTGACAGGGTGGCCATACAGCAACTCAAAGGGACTGAACCCTAAGGATTTCTGAGGCACCTCCCTGTAGGCAAACAACAGGCATGGCAACAAGACATCCCATTTCCGCCTCATGGGCTCTTCCAGGCCCATAATCATGCCCTTCAATGTGCGGTTGAATCTCTCAACCAAACCATTTCCTTGAGGGTGGTAAGGAGTGGTGAATTTGTATGTCACCCCACACTCACTCCACAAGGACTTCATATACTTAGAAATGAAGTTTGTCCCGCGGTCTGAGACGACCTCCCTGGGAAATCCCACCCGGGAAAAGATCCCCATCAGGGCACGGCCCACCACTGGGGCGGTGACTGTCCTGAGCGGGAGGGCTTCCGGGTACCGAGTGGCATGGTCCACCAAGACCAGGATAAACCTGTTGCCTAGGGCTGTCTTGGGATCCAGGGGCCCCACGATGTCAATGCCCATCCGCTCAAAAGGGGTGCTCACCACGGGAAAGGGTTGGAGGGGGGCCACGCGCTTCCCTCCACTCTTGCCACTGGCCTGACAAGTCTGGCAAGATTTACAAAAGGCAGAGACGTGTGTCTTCATCTGGGGCCAGTAGAAATGGGTGACAAGCCTGTGATAGGTCTTGTCTTGCCCCAGATGTCCTGCGAGAGGCACGTCATGAGCCAGACCCAGTAGGAAGTTCCTGAAGCGCTCCGGTACCACCAGCACACGGGCTGCACCGGGCTCAGCGAACTTAGGCTCACTATAAAGTAAGTCATCCTCCCAGTAGATCAAATGCTCCTTGGACCCCAGGCCTGCGGCCTGGTCTGCAGCCTGCTGCCGCACACCAATGAGAGAAGGGCACTCCTTCTGAGCCTGGCAGAATTCCTCCCTGGAGGGACCACCCTCTTGCTGCCACTGGGACAGCTCAGGTAATTCCCCTAGTTCGGCCACCTGCTCCCCTGTAGGTTCCAGGGCATCCCCTTTCGGGTCTGCCTCCTCCTGGACCGTGAGAACAGTGGGGGCCGGTTTCCCGCACCCTCTACCCCTTCTTCTCTTGGCAGGTTCCTGGGCCATGGTTCCAGGCTCCAGCGCTGCTAGACCGCCCTCTCTGGCTGTCATTGCACGGGTGGACACACAGATCCACGCAGTCAAACCCAACATCTCCAAGTGAGTCCGGTGCTCCACCTCTTTCCATGGGGAGCTCTCCAGGTCATTACCTAATAGACAATCTACAGGCAAGGCATCACTTACAACAATCTCCAGAATACCGGAGACTCCTCCCCATTCGAATGGAACTTTCGCCAACTTGCAGTAGCGCGCTGAACTATCAGCTGCCACCACAGGCCGGAGTACCTGGGGAACAATTTGCTCTTCAGACACCCACCGACACCTAACAGATGTCACGCTGGCCCCTGTGTCTCTCAGAGCCTCCACCACCTGTCCATTGATGGTCACCTTCTGCCCGTATTTCTTAGTATTTTGGGGCAGCAAGGTTTCCGGGACCATCTCTTGGTCTCCTAGAGAGACAAGGGTCATCAATGCTAACCCCTCCTCCCCACTAGAAATCAAATCCCCTCCCAAAGCTACACTGGCCAACGCCGGAGCTGGAGCTGGAGCACCAGTGGGTGCTGATTTCTTCTTTGGACAGCTTGGGGCAATGTGCCCCACCTCCCTGCATGAATAGCAAGTAAGGGTCTTTTTGTCCTGCGGGCCCTTATGGGGCCAGGACTTCTTAGGCTTGGGGGGTTGAGACACTTTCTCCTGGGAACTACTTTGGGGCCCTTTAGAAGACTCCTTTTGATTACCCGTGTCCCCCCACTCTTCTGCTGGGGACCCTGTCCACCTTTGGCTGGGGTACTTACCACCCCCTTGTGGACCCTGAGGCTCGTCCACTGGTCCGCCTCTTTAGCAAGCTCACTGGGATCAGTTAACTTGCTATCCAAAAGATGCTGGCGCAGCTCTGGGACACACAAACTACTTAAGTGCTCCCTACTAATCAAGTGACACAACCCCACATAATCAGTAACTTTGCTGCCCTTCATCCAACCTTCCAGTGCACGCGTGTACATACTCACACACTCCACCCAAGTACTTGAATCAAGCTTCTTGAAGTTCCTAAACTTCTGGCGGTACTGTTCAGCAGTGAGCCCATACCTGAGGCACAAAGCCTCCTTCATGGCGGAGTAGGACAAAGCATCCTTTGCTTCTAAGGGTGCCAAAACATCCCTCCCAGAGGCCTCAAAATGCTTCCACAATCCTGCTCCCCAATTCTTCTCAGGCACCTCATTCATCTTTAAGGCAAGTTCATACGCTCTGAACCACGCATAAATATCCTCACCCCTCTGATAATTCTGTACCAGATCTTTTGGTATGTATACCTTACCCGCCTGTACTGGTTGTGCGCTGCCACCATTAGAACTGGACACCCTCTCTTTATATTTGAAGTCCAACTCCTTCATGCTCCTCTCATGAGCCAATTGGAGCTTCTTTTCCTCCAAAGCGAGAGTATGTCTTCTCACCTGCGCCGCTCTCTCCTGCGCCTCTTTCTCAACTTCCAGGCGCAGTCTCTTCTCATGGGCTTCCGCTCTGAGCTTCAAAAGCTCAATCTCATGGGCCCTAACTCGCTGATTCTCCTCTATTTCCTCTGGAGACATACCCCTACTGGAGTGGTCGCTGCCGGTCCGAGACCCTGGCTTCCTCACTGGCAATTCACTGGGCAAAAACCCATTCTCCTGTGTGTCTCCCTCTCCAGTAGCAGCTTCCGGGGCACCATGTTTGGCCTCCCACCAGGCCCTCAGAGCTGTCCGTAGCTCTTCCTTATTTGCGCCGCCCCTTACTGGGCATTCAAGCTATTTGCAGACTTTTCTCAGTTGCTCCTTGTTAAAGGTTAACAACTCCTGGATTTCAAATTCCACTTCCACGTCTCCATTCACGCTTGGCGCTTTTCGAGACATGATGCTTCCTAACCTTCTCAACTACAAAGGTTTCACCAAAAAGAAAAAAATCTTGTGCAACCTGTGCCGCTAAACTAGACTAGTGATGTACAAGAGATCACTGCCGGTCAAGTGCAATTATTAGTTCAAAAATCCGCACCGCGAGCCACCAATGTTAGAACCCGGGGTCTCTGATTGGCAGAGGTAAGTACCTTAGACCAAGTAGGGACCCTAGCTTCCAGTCAGGGTGACGGAATAACCCTCTGAGATAACCCCTGCTCACCCTCTAGGTAGCATGGCGCGAGCAGTCTAGGCTAAACTCGGAGGCAATGTGGATAACATTTGCACTTAACACAACAATAATCCCCAATCCACCACAAACTGAGACCACACAGGTAAGTATATTTTATAAAAATATATAACTTTATCTAGTTTCAGCAAGTAATTAAAGCAGTTGCATGATAGACACTTCTTTAGAAAGCTGTTGCATTTTTATCTTCACGGGTTGCACTTAATTCTTAATGGTTCTTGTAAATAGGCAGTTCTCAGAATCAGAACAAAACAGTCTCAAGTCTCTTTGGGAATCAGTACTGGAAATGGGTAATACTGATTGTTCTACAGAAAACAAAAATGTGCTCTTAAAAACGAGCAAGGAAAACAATCCCACGTGCAATCTTACTTTTGGCCTCTAAGCGCTGCCAGTGCGCTTCCTCGCGAGGCCCGGGGGCTCTTTTCCTCCCCGGGTTCCACCTCGCTCTTCTGTGTGCCCCCAGGCGCCCTGCACCCACCAGAACTCCCTCGCTCCCGCCCCCGCCCGGTCCCTCATGCTCCCCCGCCTGCTCTCGACAATCCAACGAGCGACGGGGAGCGGGCCAGGCGCTTAAAGGCTGGGACGGCAGGCCGGGGCGGAAGACACTCGGGGGAATCCCTCGGCGAGGGCCGGTCGCTTCTTCCTGGGCCCGGCGGTGATCGCGCAGCACTTCCCTGGGTCACGAGGACGGGGACCAATCCGGTCGCGGCGTCTGGACGAGCCTCTGGTGCACCCGGGAGTCAGCCAATGGCAGAGCGGCTCCCGGGACAGTCAAGCCGTGACGCTCCGCTACTTCGGCCAATCACGGCCCACCACCACGGATGACGCTGCGCCGCACGGGCCAATCCCGTCGCGGCGTTAGTGAGGGGGCTCGGCTCCCTCCACCAATGGGAGCACGGCGGCTTCGTTCTTCGCCGCGGCAGCTCCCAGACCTCGAAGCAGGTTACGGGGGGGTTTGCTGGCCCCGGGCCGCAGTGGTGATTTGGCGGCAAAGGGGTTTTCGGGGCCGCTGATCACAGTCAGCCGGATTCTCCACCTGTGGATCAACAGGGGGAGCGTAGGACGCCAAAAGCCCTCCGGGTCCCTCCTCACCCCCTGGATCTGTGCCGAAGAGCACAGCGATTAATCCTCAGGGCTGGCCAGTAATAATCACACGTTGGAGCGGACCACAGCACGATCTCTCCGCAGTCCTTGGCAAAGTTTTAGGAACCTTTAACCCTGGGTTCCCAGCAGGAGGCCAGCTCTTCTCAGGCCCTTGGAGATTCAGTATTGTAGACACAGCACACAGCAAAGTCTTGGCAGTTGCAAGCAGGCAGGGTCACAGCACACAGCAAAGTCCCTTTCTCCTCCTCAGCTTCCAGGTAGACAGTAGAACAGGTCAGCCCTTAGAGCACACAGCAAGGCAATCTTCCTTTGGTTCTCTAGCCGTCCTCCTTCCAGCCGAGGTTCCTTCTTGGTTGCAGAATTTCAGAATCTACTCTTCTGTAGTCACGGGTCCTTTCCTTATACCCCTCAATGTCTTTGAAGTCCTTTGAAGTCTTTGTGCATGGAGGCCCTGGGTCCAGTCTAAACCAGTTCTGGGGGTTGCGGAGCACTGAGGTGTCTCTGGTTTTCTTCTCCCTGTCAGCTTCAGGGCCAGAGGTGTCAGTTGACCATCAGGAGGGAGGTAGCATGGGGGAGGTGGCCGGCACAGCCCAGTACTTATCAGGCATTCCTTCCTCCCACCTCCCAGGCAGGCAGATGTGCCCTTTCATCCCCGGGCTGGCTCCGACCCTCTCCTCTGGGGCTCTGCAGCCCCCCCTGTCACATCCAGACCAGGCATTCCACAAACCCAGGCACACAGAAAGGTTTAGACAAGAGAACAGCCACTTTCTAAAAGGGCTATTCTCCAACACAGGATTTAAAAACACCCTTCACTAAAAGATGTGTCATCAAATTCTGAGTTCAGGGATATCTTTCACTTATGTCCCATCTTGTTCCTATGGGAAGATAGGCTGGTATCACATGGGCCCAGCCTCCTCCATGTAACTCTATGGAGCAAGATAGCCTTACAGCAGTGAGCACCTAGAATGGCTGCAGCCCACTACCAGAGCATGTTACCTGCACTTAGTACATGCTCTACCTTATCCATACACTGCACCCTGCCCAGGGGGGTACCTTGAGCCTTCCATAGGGGTGGCTGATGTGCACAGACAGGGAAGGGTTAGGCCCAGCCAGTGGAGACACTGGCCAGGCTGACATGGCAGTCACTGACTGCACACAGGCTCTGCGCTGGCAGGCCTGAGTCACTATTTTAAAGCTACTCATGTGGGTGGCGCAATCTGCGCTGCAGGCCCACTAGTAGCATTTGTCACCACCAGCCCTGGCACACACAGTGCACTTTAGGGACTTCGTGGTGATACAAATATGCCAATCAATATCATAATTTACAGAGGGAGCACTTACACTCTGACACTGATCAGCAGTGGCAGAGTGTCCAAAGCATCTAAATCAGCAAAAACGAAATCCAGCACAGCATCAAAACACATGAGTCAGAGGCAAAAAGATGGGGGAAGAACCACGCCAAAAGGTGTCAGGTCTAACAGGTACCATTGGAACATCACAAACAAAGCCTGCCAGACAGGAGGAAAATCCTAATCTAGTGGGCCGCATGACCACTGCTTTGGTGGTGTGGTGGCAGGGCAGACCCAGCACCGCACCGCCAACGTCGTAATCAGGCCACAAGTGTCAGAAGTTGTACTACTCTGCAGGTAGCCCCAGTAAAAATTCACATGGGACCTTCATCCAGTAGAAGAAACAAATAATAATGCAGGCCTCTTCCTAGAAGGCCCTACCTCTTATCCTGTAGTCATTGGTACACACTAGCTGATCTAACTGGAGGACAGACCTCGACAATATCACCCCCCCCCTTTCTGGAATACTCTGATGAAATAAAAAATTAGCAGGTCCGTTTTCATTTTCAAGTCTTTTTCAAACATGACTGTACTCCACTTTGTAATGTGCACCTGCGCTCCTCCTTCCAGGGCCTCACTTGAGCAACAAGAATTCAAGGGCAAAAGTAGTTTTTGTAAAAACCTGCAGACAGTAAACTGTTTCCTGCAGTTGGAACCATTGCCATCTTTAGTTGCCCTCATATGGTTTCTGTTTGTGTCATTGTAAAGCCACAGCTGAGCAAACGAATGCTTATAATGCAGGCCTGGAAGGTATTTCAGATGTATGTTAATTTTAAGAAATGTAACATGAACAGGGCTGTGAAACACTCTCTGTGAGTCTTCTCATACCCTAAGTTACTTGGCTTGCAGAGTTCAGCTTAAGACGCGCCTCGCCAGGTCTAATGTCTGCGCCTCCCCTGCAGTCACTCCCTGTACACACAGGATCCGAAGTGAGAGCGCTGAAGAAGAGGCCTGCCACAGCCAAGCACATGATTCATTCTTAAGTCCTTCAGATTTGTACTGATACCTGTATTAGCACCATATTAGGAGTATTAGTCTATTCATTTCATATTACTGTCGTAGGAGCTGGCAAAACACTTCCTGACAGAGAGCCTTCCGTGAAATGTACTGAATAATGGCATTTTACTACCTGACTAGAAGCAGCTGCATAAATGATCAACTCAGTAGTTACAGGGCGAGATACTAATAAATGGAAAATATGCCAGAGCCCATAAATTGGGTAATAGAAGGCATATCGTTTTCAGTTACATGCTTCCTGACAGACCACCTCCTCTAGAACACAGCAGCGCCAAAGTGGAAAGCTATAAAAACTTAAATACTTAAGAGCCTGTGCCATGTGACATAAATCAAGCACAAGAAGTAATACAACACGACAATTCTAAGCAACAACACAGGGCATAAAACCACCTAACTAGAACAAAATGAAGCACACCAAATATGTACAGATATTCTTGTCACGTATTACCACCTAAACAAATTTGCTGTCATGTAAACGTGGTGAAAGAAAGGTGTATGATTGATTTATTTGATTTGATTGTTAAATTTGTATAGCGCATGAATTCCCGGGGGCCTCTTGGCGCAACAAGTAGTACCTTACTTATCACAAGGAACACATAAAATCATAATGATTTTTGATCCGACCACATGTTACATATACATGTCATATTCTTGCTAGAGCACCGAGTGCGTTAATTATAAGCCATACATAGTGAAGCAATACCTATTATTGGAGAAGTGCAGCCCATTTTCTAAAACAATGCAAACTTGTCACAGTCAAAAGCAAAAACATAGGTGATAGAAACTTAAACTACACATTTTAATCCATAAGGGCTTATACAGCCACATCTCCCCATCAACATTCTCCAGGCATTTTTCAAGGCTGAGAAGGCTAGAGAGCCACATTAACAAATGTGTTTGCAATTAAAAATGCCACAAATTGATTTAGGTACTGTAATTTTTGAAGCACTGATATGGCACATTTTCTGCTATAAAATTTTAAGACCAGATATACTAAGGACTTGCATTGTCCATGCGTAACGCAAGTCGTCTCAAGGCAGCAAAAGTCCGCAAATGGGATTTACTAAGCCATGCAAGGGGAGATTTGCGCCGCCTTGTGTGACTTTGTGATGAAATGTAACACAACGCTTTAGCACTATGAAACATTTTGTTGTGGTAGATGTTTCATGTGTGAAGCATAGCCATTTCCATGTATCTATCCATGGAATTTGATATAATTCCAGATTTACAGAAGGCAATAAACCTGGGATTGCAACAAAATGGTGCGCCTGCCGCAAAGATCTTGTTATTTCATCTTCATGTGTGCTACATTCTGCAGTACATAAGGAAAGAGGAATAAATCCCTATGGATTATTTTTTGAGCAGGAAGGCATACCTTCCTGCACAAAATCAATCCTGTCATTAATGCAGAAAACCCTTGTCCCAAGGCACAAGGGTGCCGTTTTGGTGCTACAAAAGCAAATAGAACAGATGATGGACGAAATGCTGGAAAAATCAAACATTCAACCCGAGTCACAGATCTGGGTTTAATCCATCATTTTTTTGCTCGCCACACCACTCCAGTTTGGACCCAGCCATATGCAAATCAGTCTTGATCCTGCTCCCCATGAAAACAGTGCAGCCTCACTGCCAGGCTAGATCCTCCCTAGACCTGAAACAAGATTCCTGGGGCTGGTTTTGGTGATTCACACCCTCATCAGCCAGGCTAGCTTGAATCCAATGGTGCTATGCATATGGTAGAGTCTACCAACTGTTGAAATGAAATTGTGACTGAAGAAATATACATTTTTATATCAAAATCAGGAAACAGCAAGTTTGTTGTTAGGTTTGTCGCACATCAGGGTATTTTTGTTTAAATTCAATGATTTTTTCCTTGCTGATTATATGCATGCATTAAGTTATTTATAAATTATCACTTGTGTCATTAATTGTTTGGAAAAGAAATGTCAAGGACAAACTTCTTCTGTACTAGCTTGAATCCATTGGCACAATGACCACAGAACCATGTCAGGGCATACCCTTCCCACTTACGGCAACAAAATTAAAAAAAGAACAGATGATGGATGGAATGCTGAACAAATCAAACATTCACCCCCAGTGACAGATGTGGGTTTAAACCATCGTTTTTGCTCCAGCAATTAGTGAGAGCAGAAGTGCACCATATCTTAGTAGATATGGTGCACTTCTGATCTCCGTTTCACGCAACATAGAGCTGCAAGTTCCTTTGCTGCACTGCGTAATCTATAACATTAGTAACACCTGCCCTTAGTGTTACTACTTGGAAATGGGGCTTTAGAATGTGAGCGGGTGAATTTTGAACAACATCCACAGAGCTGGATGAATTAAGAAAACTTCGTACTTTCATGTCAGCAGTTCCAAATTTGTCAGAGGATATCATAGTTACATTCCCCCAAACTCCTTAGCCAGATGTCTCATCCAACATGGACAGGGATATCAGGCACAGAGATTAGCGTTTTTTCAGCATTTTAAAAGTCTGCTAGGATACAATTGTAGCCTCCCATCGTTTCCTTTCTCCACTTCAGGAAGTGCTGCAATATGATTTATGGAGAAGGGAAAGGAATAGTAGTGTGGGTCATTTTATTTATGGCTTTATTTTTCAACTTCATTAGCTTGGTATTTAGCGAAGCTGAAATGATTTTGAAAACAAATATTTTCCGAAGAAGTTGCTAGACCTTTTGCACCCTGCAAACGCACATATTACTCTGAAAAGTTGAATGTGCATATGAACATTCACACATAATTTATGCATTTAGATTCTGCAGCAACTAGAACAACCACATAAGTATATTTGCTCCACTTGAAAGGCTATAAATCTTCTCTCTATTTTCTGGATTACTTCCTGTATTATTTGAGAATTGTCAGAAACCCACAAGAGCACAATGCATACTATTTAAAAAAATGTTGCTTTGTGAATCGACCCATTAAACACAATTTCAGCAATAGTTATATGTTAGGTACACTAATGGATACAGGAGCCATTTGCCTGAATTAATCTTAACTATGACTGTAGCCCACCGAAATATATTCACTATGCATGGCACGCATAGCACATAGTAATTTTACATAGGGGCACTGGCAATCCCACTTCCGTAATACGAAAACTGTGACAACTATCACAAGATAGTGCAAAAAAAAGGCACTGAACAATCTTGTGGGACACTGCATTTTTCACGTAATAAGGCTCATGGTGTTCAGTTTAATACATTTAAAACAGATAATGCCAACAATACTTTGAGTAAACAGGATTTATTTGGCAGTCCTGACAGTTGTGAGAGGTTGTTCTGTAGATATAATCTTACATTGGAAAATGAACCAAATATGTGAATTCAAAACAGTTTGCCAATTTAAGCCCCGATTACGAAATTGCCAGAGTGGTGACCCCTTAAGGATGCTACTCTCTCTGATTTCGTTCGATGTTCCCACACTCAGATATACTGGATCCAAGACACTGAGACTGGTTTAACCGCTGGAAAACCTGGAAAAGCAAAATCACTTATGGATTGGACTGGAGGCGCCATGCGCACTCAGGCTTCTTCCTGATCCCCTTCAGGGTCCTGTGTGAGCTTCGTTTGAGCTGCATTCTGAGAGTGGGTATGTAGGAAATCCACACTAGAAAGAGCAGAGATAAAAAATCTGAATGTGAAACACAGACTTGGCTCAGACATCTTGTAAAAAAAAAGAAAAAACATGGAAATCTCATCTCCAACCTAGAACTAAGATTCACACAGAATAGTTTTTAAACAACAAGATTGTCACATTCTGTTTGGTTACTTCAAGACTTCCGTCCTTATACACAGATTCCACACCAAGTACAGCTTCTGTAACACACTTTTCTAGCCTGGACATGCTCCACACACCACCCGTGTCCACTTTAACCACTTTCTTCCTGACTTCAATGAGAGGGTTTGGAACGAAGTAACCAATCTCACCCTCCCTCCTTAGGGCGGGTTATTTCAGCCCCAACATTTTCTCCAACATGCCGCACGTTCACCTTGACACTATGTAACCACTCAATCCTACACTTATTTATCTTGATGCTTCCATATCTATCACTGTACCTCAATACTTAACATGGCCCCTCCTTACATCCACTTCACAACCATTAGGGTGCCTTCTGGTTCCGGCTATCCTCCCCTTCAGTGGCTGAAAAAAGATATTCTCAGTACCCATGAAAGGGGTAGTTCTGTGGGTCCACGATCTTTCCCTTAGATTTTCCTTGAGTGAGCACCTGCTTTGCACTTTACATTGTACACCATTTAATCATCCTGTTCATATTCTCTGCTATACCATTCGCCTGTAGTTGATATAAAGCAGTATTCTGATCAATGACATTAATATCCTTAAGGAACTCCGACGTTCCTGTGGATGTGAACTGTACACCGTTATCTGTCACAATGAATTTATGGAACCTGAAAGTACGAGTGGTGACAGTCCCTACATACCAAGCAAAGAACCACTTTGAGATGTAATCGACTAAAACAATCACAAAGGTCTCAGAACTGCGCATCAGATTAAAAGTACTCACTATATCTAAGCACAACCTTTGCCATGGTCTTTCCAGCATTTGAACAAGGGATAATAGAATGTACCACACTGTTTTGCATTCAACCATGTTGTCCATCGTGGGCCACCGATCAATCTCCCTAACCTATGTTTTGGTACTATTCCGTCTTAAATATCCCTCATGAACACATTCCTTTGGGAGGCACTTATCTTGAATCCCTCATAAAATACCCCCATTCACACTCAACTCATCCCTCCATGTTCAAAAGCCCTTCTCAACAGCAGATTGTTGAAGTTCAGCCAGTTCTGCTTCATAATGGCACCCACAAAACGGGAACGGTGTTCTCTTATAGCCCCTTGTCCTTCACCAGTAACCCAGACAAACAATTGGCTGTTAAGTATCATGGCCCCCACAGGTACTCAACCTGGAAATGTAACTCTCTGGCACATTCCATCCATCTTCGAACCCTCTCACTGCACTTGCATGTGAATATGCTCACAAGAGGTCTGTGAACTGAGTTGAAAACAAATGGAAAATCGCACAGGTAAAATGCAAAGTGTTGAATTCCCCATATACATCAACAACTGTTCTCACTGTGCAACCTTCAAACTAGGTAAATGGTTTAAGATTTATGAGCAGCAAAAATTAAAAATCCAATCTAAAGTTGCCAAAAATGTGATGCAGGATTAACAGGGGGTTAGTGTTTAAGAGGACCTGCCCACTACTAAATCCAGCTAAATCCATGTGTTGTATTCTTGCAAAGATGAATCCAACTCAGCCTCTTTTGTAGATGTTTATTCAGAAAAAAGCAAGCAACAACGCCAAAGACCCTACTTGTAGCCAGGTCCCAATCAACTGACTTGGATCCTGCCTGTAAACATACCATCAAATAATGTAACAGCGTATCTCACATTCTGGGCAGACCACAATTATCAGAGCCAAGGCACATAACAAACTGCTGCTCCCTAGACAGCACATAGCTTGACCTCCTCCAGACCCTTCAAACCCATTCGTCATCAGAGCATGTGCTAAATGGAAGAGTTAAATCTTGCAGAAATTGACATTTTGTATTGATTTCTGCTTAGAACAGCTAGGCCTGCAAAATTATTATCCATTCCATAGGGTTTAACTTGCAGTTGCATGGTACAGGAGGAGTGTACGGTACCAGTAATTACAGGTGCTGAGTTGTCCCCTGCCAGTACTGTGTAACTGGCAATCAGGGCCTAGGTGGTAAAGCAGACATTGTTTCAGAGAAGTTTATGGTGAGACCTGCTAAACTTCCAATTTGAAACTAAAAGGGAAAATATGTATCGAGACACATTTATGGGAGATGTTGCATGTTTATACTTATGCACATACATTTTCTGAAATTTTGAAAACGTCTTTTGAAAAACATTTTCAACGCAGCAGTTTATTTTTAGAGACAGTTGTGAAGATCAGCTTTAGAGAAGCAGTTCACGATCCCTCCCTTCAATTGAAGATCATCCAATCAGCATCAAGGAGTCTGTTAACGAAACAGGACATAATGATCCAGGCATCCTTAATCTCAATCCTAACACCTAACAATCGATAAAGCCATTGCACTTTCAGAGCTCTGCATGCCCCAGAATAAGATCAATAAGATCGCTAAAAGTCAATAGAATAATCTCAATTTACCTACAGCATACATAGCAGCCGGCAATTCCAGTACAGAGCCTGTCACTAATTTCCTTATTACAGCTGAGTTGTGACGTCTCTAGTCACCTGTAATAATGATTTGAGGTAGCTGCTCAACTGTAGGTAGTGATTACAGTTCAGTTTTGACTTCTTAATGGCTGCCGACAACAGCCAAGGTGAAAGACAGTAAATAGGATAACTACAGCTGCAATCAAATAACGACAATGAGACCCTGCTGTGATCAGTGATCAGCAAAAAGAAGATGTTTATAGTAACATGTTTAATTTTTGCAAGCTGTAAACTATTAAAGTGATGGTAAAATCTTGCATTTCTCTGTACATATGAGCTGCAGCTTATTTGAACTGATTTTTGTTAAACTGATTTTAATATCTTTTTATCAACAAACTTCTAAATGCTTTTTGGTGGGTTCAATTTCACACTGCAAATTTTGCTTAACCATTTTAGTTGTTTGTGGGAAGAAGGTTGTCTAAACATACATTATAAAATACTTTCTTTCATACGCTAAAAGGATATTACATGTCACATCAGAGTACCGTGAGTTCATATAGTAACTCAAACTTCGGCCTTGTTCCTTTATATGGTTCCCGGAACTCATCAGTGACTCGCAGTATCCTAGTAATGCATATCAAAGGGTACAATATCCCATATAAAATATCTCCCTTAACTTATTCACATCAGCACCAGAATCAGACCTTAAAATTCATTATAAATGTCTGATGACATTGACAGAATGCATTAAAGATACTGTGAAGATGAAGCACACAGTGTACCAAAGATGAACTTGAAATCTATGCGTGAGAACTGTTTTGGGAGACCCAGGGCAGATATGACTCATATTGAAATAAGAGAGCCATTCACCACTGATGTCCTCAGGCTTTACCTTACTGTTGAAGCTACAACTAAGCGCAACATACATGAGGAAGCACTTGACCCTAAGTATAGCTAAGCTGAGTATTCCATGAGTCACTCATGGTGGTGGAGTAGGGTAGAAATTCAAAACTCAATGAAATACATAATAGTTGTCAATTAGTCTATGCCAAATAAGTGATTTTGCATTTAGGAAAAAGTACTTTACTTCTAACACACAACACAGAATTAAACATAGAAAACTAGGTGGGCAAATGTAAACTATACAGTGCTCAAGGTCACAATCACTATATAAAGGAGCTAGTCCATATCAGCTTGGCTGTTCCCCAATTATCCTCCACCCAAGCCAAGGGCTAGATACTCTCATGGGAATAAATTAGTGTGGCTTTCATAAGGCCACTCATGGTTCCACACGCCACTCTCAAAAGTAATTTCTGATTAGCTTTTTGGTAGTCCTCACCGCATTGCTATACTAGTGTGAGTTTATAGTAGGTTGGTCCTGAATGGCCCTTCTGAAACAGATAAGCTTACTCTGCTGATGTGTTCAGTCATGTATTGAACATGCAGACATAACCTACAGCTAAGAAGGTGAGGTGGGGAGATGGAGGTTGGGCTCTGCCGATTCTGCTCGGAAGCACTTAGGTGCTCATTGGTAGTTCTTCTTCAGACCACAACACAAACCCACCACCTAAACAAAGTGAAATGACCATGTCATCTTGCATGAGTGATCCATTCGCTGTGTGCAGTATGTGATCTTTAGGTGGCACCAACCCTCTCTAGGTATGTTGGCTTCTGTGGGAAAGAGTGCCAAACGGCAGTCATGATTCTGCATAGTCATAGGCACTTTGTCTTGTCACAGAGGGACTGCGAGATGCAGCTGTGATCTCTATAAGTACTAAGCTATCACAGGCTCTCGCCGCCTGGGAGCGCAAAAGGGGTTACAGGGTCTCATGGCCTCACCATGCCTGGCAGCACACTTCCTTCACTGAGTTGCAGCAGGATGTGTTCTACTTCTCCCATCTCAGCTCCCCATAGTCCTTTTCATATAAGGTCCCCTCCAGTACCCCTCCTCAGCAGTCCATCAGATTTTGTTCCTTAATACAGGTCCTGGCAGCTCCTCTTTTAGAAGGTTGCAGAATATCCAGGTTTGTGTTTTCAAACTTGGCAAACCCTGTGGCATAGAAGAGTTTTCCATTCACCATTGGGGTGAGACCCAAGATTATGATAGAGAAATCTTGGTATACTGGTTGCTAGGTACTACCCCTTACATATATTTCAGACAGAGTTCCTGTATTCCTCATGCCCACCTCTGAAATCAGTTTCTGGTAGTTCCTGACTTTTTTGTGTTCCTCCCAGACTGGTCCAGACCTTCCAGTCTCAAAAGGGTGATGAAGTGGAGTAAGGAGTCTCATGTCAGGGGAGACCCAAAACGAATCTCAAAATTTGGAGAGGCATCTACTTATCTAGCACTTGATCTGATGGTGGTAAAACATTTATAAAACAGTAGGACAGTAAAGGTAGGTAATTTCCTTTCACACAAAATCTATTCGATTACAAAAGACCTCAGGAATGCAGAAATACTTGGATACAGCTCTGGAACCTCCATCTTACTTACTACTTTGCTTCTGAAAATCATAATGGATTCTTGGATTGCCACATTGACATGCAGAATACTTTCACCACGACCTCTTGATAACGGTGCTCTGAGGCGGGCGGGAAGAAGACTAAGCTGAACACATGCATATTGAACACTCGGTGAGCATGTAGTAGGGAAATTGGCATGGGGAGCAGTGGTGAACATTTAATAGTCTTTTTGAGTCCAGCTTTGTTGGTGGTTGCTGTGTTATACTTCAAGACGGCTATCCAGTGGCAGAATGTTTCTCGCTATCTATGGGTGAGGCACCAATCAGACGGCTCGTAACTAGACTGCATAATGATTCGGATTAGCAAGGATTGAATTGAATTTGGGACTGGTAACCCATGCCTTGGGATATATAACTGACAACACGTTGGTATCCATTAATGATTAATCCCCCCACAAGGACGCAAAAGCTTTTACTGAATGTAAGCAATCGAGGATAGGCTCTTCCTTTTATGGGAATTCGTAACTCAAATCGCACAGGCACCGACAGATGATTTGTCCTTTTACTGGGACGTTAAGCACTTTGTCTTCCATTTGTTCTGAAGAGGCCAAAATTGCTAGGCCGAAACGTGTCAACACTTTCTTCGGAGAAGTCTCTACAAACTGAGCAACATTTTGTTAATGATAATTGGTGTACACACCACAAAGAATAAAGAGGATAGTATTTTCCTCATGTGTGCATACCTTAAAGACTATCTCCAAATGGGATTGTGCATAAAATGAATAGTAAAACCATCATCATTAATTCCTAAAGGAGGACCTAAAGTTAAAGAAAACACCTTTTAAATGGCTTGTTAGGGGTCGCTGTGATCATGTTAATTATTGTTGTGGTATATTGTTTGTAAATAGAGTATTTTTGATTCATTTTTTGTTATATTTTTTTTTGCTGTGTGACACCAAGCAGGATTACGGCATCTGTTTTAAGTGAGGATGAACATAATTCCGTGGTTGTACACGAAATACATTTGCTATAATCATGTATTAAATGCCAGTGATTAATTCAGGTAATCACCGTTGTACTTGCTTTGCATATATTTTTTCCCGCATTACAATTTTTTCTGTATTCTGTTTGTAGCCCATGTGTTGCAGAGTAATTAGGGCTGACCCTCATATAATTTTGTTATACTTCATGACGGTGGCAGCATGTCTGAAGAACATCGCACTCCCCATTTTATATTTATCGCACTGAGGAGATTTCAGTTTCTGATATATCCAGCATTGGCTCTGCCATATTAATTCTTCCCTTTATGATTTTTCAACTCTCTTCTGTGACTGACACCTGAATAGAATTCATTGACCTCTTGAGGCAGTTGCTTTTGAGTAAATTTGGTAATTATTGAAGGGCTGTTTCAATCCTTTATTTGGCCATTATTTCCCTCTCACTGACAACATCACATCACCTCTAACTCTTCTTACTCTCCTAAGGGATAAACCAAGGGTTCAAAGTAAGTCAAAGTTTCAAAGCTAGTTTTAAGTCTGTGCTTACCTCACATACTTTCAAATCAACATTCTCTGATTCCTTGGCATCATCACATCCTAGGTCTAACATGGAGGATGCCTTGCATATTCCACAGGATTCAACTGTTTTGAGTCCCTCTCCTACAGCCAAGGTATTCCCCAAAGCTGGAATAAAAAGTGTTTAGTCTTGTAATATTCCTACTCATAAGAGAGTGGAAAAAGATCCACCTTTTCCAGTGAAGTCTCACTCGCTGATCTCCATAGAGGTAAATCTGGATAAAATCAGAGTTCGTAAGCCTCACATGACAAAAATAAATCAAAAGCTTCAAAGGCTCAATGATAAATGGTCCTTAATTGATAACAGAGGCAATGATTATGATGTTGGGCATTCAGGTCACTGACAGGCTGTTATTGGCTGTCCGACCATGGTTTTATGATACTGGCAGTCGTACCCTAATCTGTCCGATGGGAGGCCGCTGGCTCAGCCAGGATCTTAGATCCCAATGGTGCAGCGGTCCGTGCAGCAGTTAACAATGGCAGCGGTGCTGAGGCAGGCACCGCAGACTGGATACTGATATCCCTTTACAGCAACCTTTTCACTGCGAGAACCCCGCAATGAAAAGGTTTATGGAAAGGGATATGGTGGACCCAAAACTGGCCCCAGACGTAGGCCATTGAAAAGTGACCCTGGGAGCACATGTAGTGCCCCCACTCACCTCCGTTTACCATGGGCCATGCACAACATGGTGCATGGCATACGGTACATGGATGTGCAGAAGGCGCTGCACTTTGGTGGCATCTGCTGCGGCCCTTCCAAATGGCTGAGCAGTGACGCTGCGGTGGGACTGTTGACTTTCTGGCCGCCAGGCATGTGATCAAATCCTAATACGGGGACCGGACGACTGAATGCTCGTCGGACTGTCTCCCGGCCGCCACAGTAGTGGCCGGTGGTCTGACTGCCAGGCATCATAATGATGCCTAGAGTCACAGAGGTGGAACATAGAGTTGGAGATTTACAAGATGTCACTCAACACATTCAACATCTTCACACTGAGGTTGCACAACTCAAAAACATGCTTAGGACTGTGAAAATGGTAATCGTACAAACAACCTTCACACCTGAGGCTTGGCAGAGGGTTTGGAAGGATCTGACCTCATTCTCATTTTTCAGACGTTTCTGCCCAAGTTTCTCAACATGCCTTGAATCTACTTCACTAAATATTCAATGGCCTATTACTGGGAGATAGTGCTAGAAGTTTATCTTCTGCTCCAAAACCTAGAGAAGTCATTATTCTTTTTTGGGTGACACTTTTACCAGAGCTGCTTAAAGTAAAGGTCATGTTCCTTGTTTAGGCAACAACTTTTACTTTTCCCAGGATCTCACTAAATCTACTGCAGATTAACAGCAAAATTACCAAGCAATGCTCCCAGCTTTGCATTCTTTAAAAACTAGATTTGATTTCCCCCTTTCATCCATATTTATTGAAAGAAAGTTATAAGAATAAAACTACAATGTATGAGGATCCTGATCTACTACATAAATTCTTGGATACCTACAAAGAAGAAAATGTTGATATGTCCAGACTTTCCTCCTCCTGAACTATTTTCTCATTGAATCTTACAGCAGGGCCCTATTATAATAGCAAAAGTATTATCTATAGTTTGGTACATATATGTATGTAGAACTGGGACCATTTCCCTTTGTGACTCAACCTAGACTGTAAATGTGTCATCTTCTTTCTGTGGCTCCACCACCCATAAACATTTGTACATCATGAGGCATGTTTTGTTTGTTCCTTTGTTGCTTAAGCTCTCTATTCTTTATTTTTCTAATTTATGTTTTCTTTTCTCTCATACTTTTTTCTATTCCATTATTATCACGGGTATACTCTATCTCTACACCGCTCTATTGATTTCTCGTATAACACTTTCTATATGTACATTTTGCTTTTAGATCAATTTGTTTATTATTTTTCTTCAAGCTGTACTCATTTTACAAATGTAATGATATTTTCCAAATATCTTTACATGTAGTTTCTTGGAACGGTAGGCGGTTGGGTTCACCTAATTAAATACAATGAGTTCTTGAGGCCCAGGAAAGAACACTTTTGTCATATACAGCAGGAGTGGGGTCTCACTGTTGCAAGTGGCTCACATAGTGTCACTGGTGCAGACCGTATCCAACATGTTTGCCCACTAGGACATTATGACTAATCCCGCCGTGAAGTAAAGGGGTTTCATCACCCAATGGAATTATGAGCAAGTTATATGCTCTCTTGCGCTCGTCTTTGCAGGATTTAACAAACAAGGTGTCCTGCTGGGAGTTCGCTGTCTTTCCGTCGCCAAGTGTAGCATTGCCTAGGATATCCTGAGCTGCTGCAGATTTCTCGTTACCAAATCCCAGACAGCCTCCTTTACGGCTAGTGTGAAGCCCTGGTAGAACGATTATGGCATTACAGCTGTACTGAAGGTCCTTCACGTCTTGCCACATCAGAAGAATCAAATCTGTATCCCGGAAATTCAGGATATTCAGGAGTCTGGTGATGATAGATCTGGCCGGGGCTCCAGGTAGTGGGCCTGCAGCCAACGAATGGTGCGCACGCTCCACCACATATAACTTTCTGCACCTGACCTCTGGCAAGTGCTCACCTCTGCCACTGGTGATAAGAATGCAGCAACTTTTTCTGTTTCTGCAATCACTTGTCTGATGCTAGGCCCCTTCAATTACTCCCAGGGTTCCATTGTCTCTCCCTACTCCTTAACATGGATTTCCCTACTCCTCAGTTTTCTGTTTCCTAGTCCTCAATTTGACTTTAGTCTAAGCAGCTTCAGCAGTCATACTAGCAGGCATAATGTATACTTTCATTGAAACATTTTTCTTTAGGTTAAAGGATCACATGGAAAGAAAGCATAATGCTGGTGTCTTAATAGATACATTCAGAGATCAGAGATACACATTCACTTACAGTATTGAGTTGTGTTACTAAAAAACAATGATGCCTTAAGGGGATGTACCAAGTAAGGAGCAGATTTACAATAACTGGCGCATCCCAACCCACCTGCGTTTGCGGCAGTCAGAAAATCACAGCTGCCAGCACCCTCCGGTCACCATCTTGTTATCCTCATGCCTCTGATAGGTATTGCTATTTCACCATAGCCTCAAAGCTGATCCGCCACGTTTTTCAATTTCAGGAGAGGTGGAGGGGCCTTCGCCGCTCATCAGCTTTCCATTTTGCTTACTCCTGCTGGTGTTATATGATGACATGTGGGTCCTGGTCCTCCGAACTCCAAGTCTAGGCGCAATCTTGGACACCGATCCGTCACGGATAAATCATAAACTTTAATAAAAATTTCTTTAAGGGTGAATTCATAAAAGAAAAGGCAATTCATGAAGATCCTCTGGGAAAGTGCAATGTATCGGCAGGGGGAATATCTGCTGAAAGACAACAATTTAACATAATCACAAATTTTTACGAATTATTCCATAATTTTCATTTTCATACCGACTCCAGATTTTACAGTATGTTTAATAAAATCACAACGGAATTCCCAAACATTTGTGGAAACTGCATTTCCCCTTGAGGAGTTTGTATTTTGGTATGAACGTGAATGATAGCAGTTAACATTCTAGAGCTTCAACCTGCCTGCTCATGGTACTCAAGCTTAGCAGCCCAAGGACCCCAATGTCCCCATGGAATGCTGAAGCCAGCCTCGTGCATTGTGTGTGAGAGAGAGAGCTGGAGTTTTAGAGGGTAATCTGCGTATCATTCAGGACTGACACCTGTCAGGTTCGGTATTCAGATTTTCGGACACTGAAGATAAGGAATGTCCCAGGCTCTTAAACTGGTGGCCCAAGCTGGTCATGGCCGCTGTCTTTAATCAGAAATGCAAATGATTGAGAAGTAAACACTAAGGGGCATATTACCAAGGGCATTATCGCCGCTTTACCGGGAATTTTTCCCGCTAAAGCGGCGATAATTTTATCGCCCTATTACCTAGCTGTCGCTAACACCAGTTAGCGACAGCTAATAAGCGATAGCGGGCATTTAGGGGCCCACTCTGCATGTCAGCGATGATTATCGCTAATGACATGCAAAGTGGGCGTGCCAAGATTTTAGCGAGCTATCCCCTATTACCAACTTTTGGAAATAATCGCGCTAAGCGCGATTATCTCTAAAAGCTAACGCCTGCCCAGAGCAGTTCTTAGCCATGTTATCCAATGGAAGGTGGATAACATGGCTAAGAGCATTTTCACGATAATGCATGAATATCGCTGATTTTACAGCGATATTCATGCATTTCCCACGATTTTTACCGCTTTTGAGATAAACCTTGATAATATCAAGGTATCTCAGCGGTAAAAATCGTCGAAACGCGGCGATATTTTAATGGCCGCTAACCAAGCTTAGCGATAATTATCGCTATAGATTGGTAATATGCCCCTAAATTATTAAAACTGTGCATGGCTTCCCAGGATCTATTTTGGTAGTACTGACAATGTGGTATCCAAATACTAACAGAAGACTCGCAGTAAGGAATGACAAATAAATGGTAGAGTGAATGAGGTGACTAAGTAAGCAAGAGGGTTAAGGAATCCACCCAATAGTGAGAGAGAATCAGGTAGAAGAAACCACAGTCTCGCAGATATGTCTTGCATTTGTGACACTTCACTTACCTTTTAGAAAGTTCAACAAAAGATAACACATGAACAGACACACTTTCACCCTCCTACAGGAAAACACACTAGGTTTTATTATGAATGGAAAGTTAACCTGACATATTTTACTTTGGGCCGCTGTGCATCTATAAAAAGGTAGTATAGCCCTGCATTCCTTCAGAGCACTGTAGATTTACAAGCCCCTTGCACTTCTTTGTGGTGGAGTAGTGTGCCTCACTGGTTAGAGGCGGCAGACCCGGGAGCAGAAGTCGGCCCGGGACCAGCGTTCAATTCCAGACGCGGCAGGGTCATGGACTTGGGTCAGCGGACTCGATAATTCTCGCTTCGGTGCTTACTCTAATCAGGGGTTCCACTCGGCAACTCTGGGCATTAGCTTGCCTAATCTCCACAACGGCCCCATCAATTCCGGGGATGCCTGGCTCCACCTTGGGTACTCCGAGCAGGGACCATCCCACTGGGAAAGCCAGGACGGGTTCCCCAGAGTTATACAGCGCCAGGAAACCTACGGACGGGTAGCAGTACGCTTTACAAGCTCAAATACATTTACATTCTTTCACGCTGCCGTTGCGTCACTTTTGTGATGCAGCGGCGGCGCAAATGATGAGCCATGCTGCGGGGTATTTCCAACGTGACGTATCTGGGAGATGCGTCACGTTGTAAAGCCCTGTGCCAGAAGTAGGCGTTCCTGCGCTCGGGGGGCGTTCCGGGGCAGGAAGGCCTTCCAAAAGTGGTTGAGTGAAATCTACAAGATTTCACTCAGTCACTTTTGAGCCCATGCTGCGTCAAAACCCTGCGCCTGATTGAAGCAGGCGTAAGGATTGACGCAGCATTTTAAAGATAGGACACCCCCTAGAGCATTGCTTGCGACGCAACTCCAGCAATGCGCCGCCTTCACGGCACTGATGCATCACGCATCTGTGCCGTTTTTGCCCCATGGTGCGCCACATTGTAAATGCGGCGCATTCATGGTGGCGCACAATAACTGTCGCATTCCTGCTGATATGCAGGGATGCGCCAGTTATTGTAAATCTGCTCCTTACTTGGTACATTCCCTTAAGGCATCATTGTTTTTTAGTAACACAACTCAATACTGTAAGTGAATGTGTATCTCTGATCTCTGAATGTATCTATTCAGACACCAGCGTTATGCTTTCTTTCCATGTGATCCTTTAACCTAAAGAAAAATGTTTCAATGAAAGTATACATTATGCCTGCTAGTATGATCGCTGAAGCTGCTTAGACTAAAGTCAAATTGAGGACTAGGAAACAGACAACTGAAGAGTAGGGAAATCCATGTTAAGGAGTAGGGAGAGACAATGGAACCCTGGGAGTAATTGAAGGGGCCTAGCATCAGACAAGTGATTGCGGAAACAGAAAAAGTTGCTGCATTCTTATCACCAGTGGCAGCGATGCCACAATATGCAAACTCAGAGACCACTTGGGCATATCATGTAGCTGCGTGTGAACTTTGGCCCCAGAGGGAGCTGATCATTATAATAAAGACAAAACAAATTATTATTTATTGCAATGAAGCCACTAAGACAGAAAACACCCTTTTGATTCCTTCTTCTCAATATGATATTGTGTCGAAGAGCAGGGCTAAAAGGAGACACATGAAAAAACACACACAAAAGATGATGGTGGGACTAGACAAATAGCTGATCAATCGTTTTGATTCAAACATTTACTTGGAAAACAAACGAAACCGATGGCCACCACTGACGTGCTTTGTTGAAGACCCTGAGCTGAATTACCCAATTAGAGGATGACTTTAGTTAGAGGCAATTGTGTTATTGTCCATAACACGCATCTATCCACTTTGCATAGAAAGAGATTTGCAATGCACTTTGAGGCAGTCTTGATACCAGCGAAACACCGGTAAGTTGCCCACTGCGGCAATCGTGTCATTTCTACTGAAAAATTCATTAGGGCCAGCAAGCACAAGCCACGGCAAGAGCACAATAACAGGCCCATCCGCACCTGAAGGGTGGTAGTGTAAGTAATGTAAACAGATCGGCTTTCCCACGAGTCCCCCAATAAAGCAGATGGGGACAGTAAAGGGAGAAGCCACATGTCAGATGCTTTTTCACCCGGTCACTTCAGTTGCTGAAAGCAGCCGAAATGACCAGCTGAAACTCTGGGGGAAAGGGGGTATTTTGAAGGGAACACGGCGTTGTATTTCCTCTGTAATTACACATTTCTTGGAAGACACTGTGACTTGAGGCCCAGCGTTTAATGTGTGAAACACCTTTCCCTCTAATTTGCCATCACAATGGTATTAGAAACACGGTGGATGGGAAAATACCTGGCAATTTTTCAACCCACACGAAATGGGGCCCCAAAACTAAAAAAGAGCAACAACAAATGTACTTTACATTTTTTCTGTTCAAATGATATCCAATTTTCTTTCAAGATCCTTCATAAGTAAGGGCTCATTTAGAAAATAGAGGGCAGTCTGCACATAGCTTGGGTAGTAGAGGCCCTGACTCTGCCAGCCTGGTGGCAAACTGCCAGTCATATTTTAAGTTCCCTGCCACTCCTCTGTTCATTTTCACTGAATATACTCCAATTACTACGGCAGCAGCATCTTCGGTGAATATGTGTGCCGGTCAGGCTGCCGTGCCACGGCAGTCAGCTCTGCAAGCCTTTTAGCATTCTGCAACAACCCCCAACACAGGCTTTCGCTTCTGAAATAAAAAACCTAATGTTCCTAGCGAGTAAGCAATCTTCTCCTCACAGATTGAGGGCATTCTTCTCCCATTCTTGCATGGGTCTGCCATGACTCTGAAGGTGGAGGGGGCCAGAAAAAGTCAGCCTCTGAAAGACTGGCCCAAATAGGTCAGCTTTTCATACCCACAGAAGCTGGTTAAATGATGATGGAGCCTACTGAGGCAGTTCTCCCATCTCTAAATGAGGCAGTAAAAAAAGCAGGTTTAGTGGAGAAGGACATAAACGGGTTTCAGCTGGTATCCTGCGTCCACCAAAATCAGAGGTCTGCAAACTTTTTTGTTCTGAGCACCAAAATAAAATATTTAGAAATTTAGCCCGGCAAGGATTGAGGGAGCAGGAGGGCCTGGGCTCTGTCACCCCATGGACTCACCCTTATACAAGAGCAAAAACAACCATACTTGAAAGATTAGGGCTGGACTTAAGTCTACCTGAAGAGAAAGGGGTGGGGGAGAGTCTCCTCTGCTGTGATGCTGAGAGAGACAGAAAACTAAAGAAGGAACAAGCATTCTTGCTAGGGTGCCTCTCACTTGGAAGAAATCTAAATGTGTGCAATATGTTAAGTGACAAACAAAAGCTCCTAGGGAACTCCTGTAACTGAGGAGCTCCGGCATGACAAAGAATGATTCTTCTTGAGAGGTAATGTAAGAGTGCTACTAGCTGAGTTCTGGAGAAAGTACTTTTAATGGACACATACAAATGTTTCTGGGTATACTCTGATTACTTTTGTTAAAATATATAGCAATGTATATATTGATTTACTTATGCACAGTGCTTTTTTTCACATGCTGGAAGCTCATCACAATATATATATACCAGTCCCTATTCCCCACTGGGCCAACCAGGATTAAATTATGTGACTTTCTGGTCACACACAGACAGCTGCATACAGACATGTCTTTGGCCCTAACACCCCACTCACTATCAGCATGGAAAAGCACCAAATAACCAAGTTACTCTTCCAAGCCATCTTCATTTACAAGTACTTGCAGACACATTTGCGCCTCCCTTGAAATGTAGCCATGGACCAGGGGAGGATGAATCTCTAAAATATCCCATGGCAAATGTATCTTTACCAATGTTCTGTATTTTAGCAGTTACCTGTGTATTTAATGACTCTTGGTTCTAAACACTTTACTTCAAAACTGTGAAATGCCCTTCCCATATTGGATTTTTCATGATCACTTTCCCTTTTGCAGAGTCATCAAGGGTGACGTCTGATCTCAACGTCATCAATCAATCAATCAAGGACATTTGTAGAGCGCACTACTCACCCGGAGGGTCTCAAGGCGCTTGGGAGGGGGGGGTGCTGCTACTGCTCGAACAGGCAGGTCTTGAGCTTCTTCCTGAAGGAGAGGTGGTCTTGGGTCAGGCGCAGGTCGGTCGGGAGGGAGTTCCAGGTCTTGGCGGCCAGGTAGGAGAAGGACCTTCCTCCTGTTGTCGTTCTTCGGATGCGGGGGACGGCGGCGAGGGCGTGACTGGCTGATCAGAGGTGGCGCTTGGGAGCGTAGAAGTTGATGCGGTTGTTGAGGTAGCTCGGGCCTTGATCGTGCAGGGCTTTGTGTGCGTGGGTGAGGAGACGGAAGGTGATTCTCTTGTTGACGGGGAGCCAGTGCAGGTCTCTCAGATGTCCGGAGATGTGGCTGCGTCGGGGGATGTCGAGGATGAGTCTGGCTGAGGCGTTCTGGATCCGCTGGAGTCTCTTCTGGAGCTTGGCGGTGGTTCCGGCGTAGAGGGCGTTGCCGTAGTCCAGTCGGCTGGTGACGAGGGCCTCGGTGACCGTCTTCCTGGTTTCGGTGGGGATCCACAGGAAGATCTTCCGTAGCATGCGCAGGATGTTGAAGCACGACGAGGAGACGGCGTTGACTTGTCTGGTCATGGAGAGGGAGGAGTCCAGGATGAAGCCCAGGTTGCGTGCGTGGTCTGTTGGTGTGGGTGCGGTGCCCAGGGCGGGGGGCCACCAGGAGTCGTCCCAGGCGGAGGGCGAGGAACCCAGGATGAGGACTTCTGTCTTGTCTGAGTTCAGTTTCAGGCGGCTGGTCGTCATCCACTCGGCTACATCTTTCATCCCTTCGTGAAGGTTGGCTCTGGCAGCGGCGGGGTCGTTGGTCAGGGAGAGGATCAGCTGGGTGTCATCGGCGTAGGAGATGATGTTCAGGTTGTGTTGGCGTGCGATGGTCGCGAGGGGGCTCATGTAGACGTTGAAGAGGGTGGGGCTCAGGGAGGATCCTTGAGGGACGCCGCAGATGACTCCGGTGGCCTCTGACTTGTACGGTGGTAGACGGACTCTCTGTGTTCTTCCGTCGAGGAAGGAGACGATCCATTCCAGTGCCTTCTCCTGAATTCCGATGTTGCTGAGGCGCTGCACTAGGGTGCGGTGGCAGACAGTGTCGAAAGCCGCGGAGAGGTCTAGGAGGATGAGGGCCGCTGTTTCTCCGTTGTCCATCAGGGCTCGGATGTCATCGGTGGCAGCGATGAGGGCGGTCTCGGTGCTGTGGTTGGCACGGAAGCCAGACTGTGAGGGGTCGAGGGATCCATTCGTCTCGAGGAGGGCGGCCAGCTGTTTGTTGACGGTCTTCTCGATGACTTTGGCTGGGAACGGGAGGAGCGAGATAGGGCGGTAATTCTTGAGTTCGGTGGGGTCCGCAGTGGGTTTCTTTAGTAGAGCGCTGAGCTCGGCGTGCTTCCAGCCCTCCGGGAAGGTGGCGGTGTCCATATCAAACACCACAAATTAATAGGAGCACCACATCTGTCTATCACAACCAGTGCTGGTATTGACAACAAAGTGATTTTTCCAATTCCAGTAAGATGCAACCTGTGATGTTCTCCCTTACCTGACAGCTTTGTATTCCCACACATCTGCCCTTTCACACTCTTGCACGTGTGGACAACAACCATACTAATTAACGGTATGCAAACTTTTTTTTTCTTTGTGAGGACGGTTTTACAAGCTTCTTAGTTTTTGCACTTTGCAAAATGTATGTTTCATTCAACTTCAATGGTGCAAAGATACTTTTATTCTTTTGAACAAAAGCAAAATACTACCACTTTCTGTGCAAATTTAGCCTTTGTAGAGTTTTTCTAAGCACAAAGCCAAATGTATGCACAATTTTTCAGTGTAAGTTTATCTTGGAGAAGCCTTTCTTTGGGCAAGAGATGAACATGAAACTCCTCATGATGAACACCCCAGGGTGATGCAGTTAATTCTGCACTCGTTGGTACTGATTCACAGGAAATCGGTAATGCCTTGACACAATGTTACCCTGGGATCACAAGCTGATCCACTAAGGAACTTGAAGGCTTTTGAAAAAACACATTGGTGTCTCTGCATGAATTTCTACCTGTGAACCCAGGTATTTTGCATTTTAATGAGGACAAACTTCTCCATGTGCAACCTTGTGGATCGGTCCCTGCCAAAATGTGCTTGCTTACTGCTCTCTGTACAAACAGAGCCTCGCAATCCGTCTGGTACCTTCCGCGGCATGCAGAATGAGGAATACCAGGTCAGATGTAATGAGGTCGTGATGGTGTTATGTAAGGTGAGTATTTTGTAGAACTATTTTGTTAGAGCTAAATAAGGCTGTGTGCTGCATACACTGTTACAAAATGAGGACTGTGGCAAAGCAAAAAACTTGACAAGCTTTGCAAAGATTCAAAGTCTTTCAGAGATCCCTGCAAAGGTTTCAGAAACTACTTTGCAACGTCAATTATCCCTCATAATCCCTCACTGTATATCACTACCACTGGCCTACATTGGAGCAACCTTTTCACCGTCATTTCATAAAAAGAACCCTGTGTAACCCCCAAGGAAATATGCCGGGTCAAAATTAGATAATCCAGATCAGCCAATAAAATAAAAGTCCATGCCTCAACCTGTCACCTGTTATAAATTGTGCGCCTAGCACCAGCCTTCCTCTGTGCTCCACATGGGACATTTAGTGGCACTACAAGACTGCTGACTCCAAAGGCCCTGCACTCTCTCCCTACCTTGCAGCGAAGGTATGCGGCCCAAACTGCTTCCACCTGTTCCAGAGGCTTGCATTTTAAGCAGGGTTAACTGCGGATCAACATTTGGAAGTGGTTTCCAGGAAATGTCGGAACCCTCCTGGGGAGGCAGCACACGCACGGGCCATCCTGCCTGCGGTCGCAGAAAATCTCGGAGTTTAAACCCTATCTCGCGGATAATCAGCTGCGGACCAGCGGAGAACACTGGACTGCAATTTTCTTAATCAAAACAATTTCTCGAACATTGTTGCGAGGCCAATAATGCTTAAAATGTAGTCACAACAGCTTACGAGTCAAATTATCAAGCAAGCTCCTTAGGCTGTTGGCCTCGGAAAGATTTCCTTAACTTTCCAGTAATTTGTACTGAAGTCTTATTTTTTGCTGATAACGTAAGTCTGTAGAGACTATGGGAACCGCAGAAAGCTCAATGTTTTGTCCATACAAATGCAATTTCTTCTATAATTGTCAGTGCACGCTAATAATGTTTCAGGTGAGCGTTCGTTGGTCAAGCCATATGTTTACGGTAAGCCATGAAAACAGACTGTAAAATTGTTTCATGCCAGATGTTGGTATGAAAGCAACTCCTAAAATCCTGTGTCCACATCCTGGTATTTGTAGTTCTACATTCATAATGGAGAAGTGAAGTAAAAAGTATCAGAAGGTTAAGAAAATTTTACAACAAAAAACAAAGGTTGAAGTTACAGTATAGTTAGGAGAAATGTTCAGTAACAACATAACATTTGAACTAAAAAAGCATACAGAAATTCACCAGTTATAGTTAGTTATACTTATCTCAAATAACTATAACTTGTGCCCTATTGTAATTATAACTCATGCCCCCATCATGCATAGTTTTCTCATCAATAATTTAATTGCAAAGCTTGCAGTGATATCAATGATGTCATAGAAGATGTCATGAGTGATGTAATATGTGTGATATTTAGTAGTGCATGGTGAGGGCGCGAGTGATAGTTATCTTAGGGCACGAGTTATAGCTATTGGAGATAAGTTTGACTGTAACTGGTGAATTTCTGTAGTTTCATTTTCAAACATTATGTTGTTACTAAACATTTCACCTAGCTATATAACCTTAGGTCAAGCCCTGTGAGCAGCCCATACAGAGTTTTTAAAAACTACAATGCCTTCTGTTGGGTGTCAGAAATTCTTTGCAGGAAAAATAGGTGCTGAATTTTCACACCTATATAAGAAGATCACCCCCAAAACATATCACTTAAAAAAAGCAACACACACATTTATAATTATTTGATATATTCAAAGAGATATATATAAATAATATGCACAATTTCTTTTCTTTTTCATATAAGGCTGTCAAAACACCAAAATAAATCAAATTACATGAATTGATGATAAAGTGACACACAGTGAAAAAACATAATACAGATAATACAGACTAAGACTCATCATAACATAATATATATGAAGAAATTATTACACAAATGCCTGCTCTTTCTCCTATCCAAAGTTCAACAAACACCCTATATCATTTTTAATACTTTTGTAGGATGGTTGACAAAGAACATGAAACAATAGGCCTGCCATCGAAGTGTCAACCCTATGTGAATGTGCTAGTAGTTAGACATCACAGCGGGTCTAGAGGGATGTGTACAGCCTAAATGATGTCTGAATCTAGAGAAAATTAACACCTTCATGCCCGGATGGAGTCCACAACATGGATCCACAAATTTGTCATCATCACAAGTCAGTTTTTAAAGAGTCATGTTACGTATTGTGTAGGGAAACATATCTTAAAGTTACCAGCAAGTGTGGGCAACAATGTTTCAGATGTAGACAGAGGTCTAGATTGAGAGTTTGGCAGACAGGGTACTTTAATACAAATATGATGGAATACCCTTTACGGCAAACCCTTGGTTTTCCACCTCACTTAGAATCGTACAGATCATCAGCTTTCACTCGATAGCGCCACTTTGACGATCCAACAGATCCAGTTGAAGAAAGGGCATTAGCCTGCCTACGCTTTTGAGGGTGGATGATGTGATGTCTTTTGTTCTGTCCATCACTGCCAGACTGGGCAGAAAAAAAACAACTAATGACTCCCCCACCCCCAGGGGAAAAAACTCCCACTTTTGGAGTTTGTTTTTGAAAAACAAAAACGTTTTTAAAGTTTAGTGAATGACAAAAACCAATAGCGAACATCCACAAAGCTCTTTTGTACCTTGAAGACCACTAGAACAATTGTGCCTATCAAGGTACAGGGGCAACTATTGGGCCAAAATTGATCTTTAAATTTGGTGGGTGAAAGTCTGTCAGTGAGGTGGACGTAATTTTCTTCCCCACCCTCACGGACTGTAATCCATTCAGCAAACTTAAAATCTGGCCTAAAAAGTCACTCCGATCTTCAGAAAGAATTTTGAAAAATATCATGGAATTATAGTGGCATGTGTTACAAAAGGGGCTTGGTATAAAGCTGAAAATCTAGCTAAGCTGTTTGGGTTCCAGGGATGTTGAAGGGATTCTCCAGACTGGCAGTAGAGCATGAGTAGGCAGGATATCTTGGGTTGTCAAAGTAAATGAGTGAGGTGGGTGAAGTCTAGAAAGCGGTTTCAGAAGGGTAAAAATCACCCACTGAAGTTTCATAGGGCGTGTTCTTTGAGAGAAATTGGATGACACACCCGCCCATTTTTTAGTTTGTGGATCAGGGTTTGCCACACAAATTGTTAAATGCAGTTAAGATTGGTTCTGTGGCACATGCAATTGTATATAGGCTGCTTATGAGCTTGGATGTGCTGCTGGGCTATAAAGATACTAAATGATAACTATGGTGTCTGTCACCAGGGTACACGGATAGTGAAGAAATAAAACAGAGTATGGTTGGCATTAAGATTTAACACTAAACGAATAAAGTTACAGATTCAGTGATCTTAGATTACAGGATGGTAGCAAAGAATGGCAGAGGGTGGTGTTTCCACTGCTGCTTTATTTTAAAATTTCAAAACAAGATGATAAAATTGTATAATATATGTTAGTGTAGGCAAATGTCGATCCCTGTAGGTCAATCCCACTGTGGAGTTTTGTCCCATTCAGGTCAAGTAATGGCAGAGTCTTGGTTGTTGGCAGCAGTAATACTTAAGGTGGATAAAGGTGTGATGTTCAGGAGTTGAATGCCTTGCGAAAAGCTTTGTGAAGTGCAAATTTTCTGATGCAGTGAATAGCTACCCAGGAAAGTGGGTACATTGCTCGAAATTCCCATACTCTCTTTAACCCCTTCCACACTCATGACGAGCTGGGCTCGTCATGAGGTAGCCTCCTGCTACGCTGATGACGAGCCCAGCTCGTCATGTAACATGTGTTTTTGTTGTTTCCAGCACACAGCGGGAAAATGCATAGCATCGATGTGGTTAAGGTCCACATGCAACCATTGGTAGCATTTGAAGGAAATCTGTAATCTACATTCCCCAGTAGTATACAAACTTCTCATGAATCCTTAGATACAATGAAAAATATGTTGATGGGACCAAGAAGGTCTGACACCAAAGCAAAGGATCTGGCCCAAGGTAGCTGACTTGAATGAAGTTCACAAGAAAATGTTTTAAAGAGTGTCTGCAACATTTTTTTGTTTGAGTTTTATATAGCATGAACTCAACCCGAAGGTATCTGAGCGCTTTGCATGACCACCAGTTGCTTTACAGATGGACACAGTGGCAGCCGGTAATTTAGGAATGAGGGGAGGATGGGACACACATACACATTCACAGCCATGCATTCGCATGTACACACACACAAGCACATCTGTTCTCAACATTCATACCAACCATTCATACATACTCGTGCAGACGCACCAATCATTAATTAAAAAAATACACAAACGTCGCACACTTACCTGCAGCTTTGCCTCGGAGGTCCTAGGACGCCTGGGACTGCTGCCTTCCCTCTTTGGCTGACCGGGTCAGCCAATGAGTGATCACGCAGTGGGATGGGATCAGTGACACTGCTGACCCCACCCCACTCTGTGATGAATTAGCACTTGGTCCTGGGTGCTTCAGGGTTTAAAACTGAAGCACCCAGGTGCGAGGCAATGTGTGACATTACTCCTCGTCACTGAAGGGAGGGCCTCAGGGACCTTTGCTGAGCTGAGGAGGTCATGCCCACAGGAGCTGTGACTTCCTTAGCCCAGCAAAGTTTAGGTCAGGCAGCAAGGAGCCTGCACATTTAGCAAATGTCTGGCTCCTGGCTGCCTGACCTGAAAATGAACATTGTCTGTCAGGCTGACCTTTGTTCAGCCTGACAGACACTGTTCATGAGAGGCAAAAGGTGGGGTGGCGTGGCACCTCAGCCCTAATGGACCAGTCACAGCTGGACAGAATCATTTTTTTTGTTAAGCATGAGGAGATTAAGTGGTTTGCCAGGAATCACAGGATATTGAGCGTCCCTGCGAAGACTTGAACCCGGTTTCTCAGCTTTAAGGTCGAACGCACTAGCAGTTAAGCCATATCCTTTTTGAAGGCATTGAAGGCTTGCTCGTTTAATGAGCAGAAAATGTGGGGCGTTAGTCCTCACTGGAATTTCATGTAATCCTGCTCCAGTTGTAGGTTGGCTGGAATACTGTTATACAGTGCAGAACCCTGTATGTTGGGTAATAGACTGCCAAATTATTTGTATCTCTAATGCCTGAAGGACAGAGTTCACTAGTCTCAGATTCCTAGATAGCTGGCTGAGCTTGAAAAATTATTTGAGACAAACAATGGTATTGTAATACCCTTGCATCATGTACCAGGCAGAGTGTCTTGAACTCAATTATTTCTTTGCTAGGGACACAGGGTGAGTGAGATGTAATCATAATGTCCAGGTTTAGAGATCATCCATGCTGCATGTTTTTGACCTTTTGAAATCTGGCAATATATTTTTAGGTACCTGTCAGAACTCCATTTAGAAGGCCACGGGACAAGTAGGAGCTACCTGGCCCAGCCGTGGGGGTTGAGGCCTATAACTCCTGATGTTCTGGGGTCTGACCTAATATGGGTCCTGAACAACTGAGACAAGTACCCCTTTAGCACTTGATTTTCAGTGGTAGCACAGGTTGAGCTGCCCAAGGTTTTCGGGGTGGAAGTAGGTACAGGGGGAGTGAAGACAGTCTCACATCAAAATATGTTCAGCAGCAGCAGCATTTAATAATTGCCCAGTCAAATACTTGCTTTTATGAAAAAGGGAGTATTGATATACCAACACACAGTAAAATACGGCATTCACAAACAATACACCCAATCCTCTAAGGTCAGGACTCCAGCGTTTTAACAGGAGGGTTCTTGAGCCCCACTCCCCTCGTGCTAGGGGTAGTGTTTATTCCCCATTCACTATTGGCAATATTCAGGTTAAGCCCCACTAGTAGTCCAAATTTAGGAGTCCCACTCCAACTCTTTAGTAAAGTCAAATATTGTTCCAGTACCAAAGTTCTATATGGCACGCAAGTTCCCACCAGAGCCATCTGGCCTGTAAATCAATCTTACACACACCAGCAGTACCTGCTCAACTAGAGCTTTCCAGCGCACCCCCTCAGCAGGTACTGAAGATGAAGCAGCTGCCTTCAGTGAGTACTGCACATGCGGTGCAAAGGGGCAGCGGTCGGGAGTACTCCAGCCACCACAGAGATACTGGTATCAAAAAGTTACCCCAGGGCCTCAGCCCTACTCTTTAATATTCTCCTATCAGCCCCATCGCCTTCCTGAGATGTGCCCAAGCCCCTTTCCAGTGACTTCTCTCTGAATCAAAGAGCATTGCTTGAAATATACTGACTCTCCCTTCCTCCAGTGTGTACCACCCAGTTCTTAGGAATGCGACAATCCACAAACACATCTGGGGGTATTCCTCTACCTTCTCATGTTCCTCCAGTTAGCCCTGGGCCTCCCAAATTGGATCCAAGAATATTCCATGTATTTTACGATTCACAGGCACACATAGACCCAGCACATTTATAACACACATGCACTGCACAGTACTACACACCAAACCGATGTAGGCCAAGGGTCAGTTAAGCACCCAGCAGTGAAACTTTAAGTGAGCCTATAGACCTCACTCCAGTGACACAGGTAAGAAGGCCTGTTGACTCATACCAACATGTGTGCTGCTTAACTCCTTGCAAAGGCAGCAGCCTTTCACTGCTATGAGGATAGCGCTTTGGCCACCGCACCTGGTCCAAAAAGTCCATAATCCATGAGGTAGGCCTATGCCATGGCACACATGCATAGTCCATGTTCTCCCATGCCTAAAAAATCAGCACCAAGGATCCAAAAAACTGCAGTTCTGGCACTGAGAGCAGGGGTGCATGTCTATCACTGTGGGAGAGGCTTTTCCTTCCCAACAGTAACAATGCATAGATACCACTGACATGTTCCAGACTTATGTTAAGTAAAGCTATAGTCAGGACAATTTGGTGCAGAATAGCCACGAAAGGGGAAATTTAATATAGCAGTCAAAGGAGGTGAAATGCATTCTCGTTAATTGCATTTGGGGTGCGAAGAGTAGTCCACTGTACGAAACACAGTAAAACCGTGTTATCTGTGTTGGTTTTTAGAAGTGTCAACAGTGGCGGCTCGCACAGGTAATGCTGTGGGGCAGTGAGGCGGGGCGGGCGTGGCTGGATGGGGTAGTGGAATTCGAGAGACAACAGGAAAGTGGAGAGTAACAAAATAAATAAATAAAATCACTTACCTTGCGCTCCCAGCATCACGGACTCGGCGATGCTGCAAGCGCAAGGTAAGTGCTTTTATTTATTTATTTCTTTGCTCTCCACTTTCCCGTCGTATATGAAACTTAACTACCCCTCCACCCAGCCCTGCCCGCCTCGCCTCACCGCCCCACAGTGTTACCTGTGCATGCCGCCATTGAGTGTCAATAGTGACAGACCATTTAAATGGAGAGAGGAAGGCCCCCCTTTTCCAGGGCAGAACAGTAACTCAGTTGTTTTAACACTGAGGCAAAGCCAATTGAGTTTTACTGGCATTAGATACTATTTTGTTCTACCAACTGCTTCTTCAGGTACATAACATCATTTTTGTTAGGTATATGGTTAGCAAGGTGTCAGTTATTAAAAATGAGGGTTGATGTAATTGTGTAATTTTGGAAAGGATTGGTGAGCTGCGATCACAGAGTCGACAGAAGTGATTCCAGAAATGTGAGAACAGTTTGAAAGACATGAGCCTAGCTTGACGTGCTGGATAAAAGCAATGTTAATGATCATAATGAAGTTCTATTGACACCTGTACTGCTGTCAAGCACACCAGGCACCACATAAACACGGTATTACGGCTTGCTAAGGGAACAAGAACCTTCTGTGTACACTGAGGTTTAACAGTGAAAGAGGCTCTTAAACCTGATTACAATGATGGACGCTCCATGATGTCATGCACCTCGGGTGGCTTGTTCCCCCTTAGCTTAATAGCTTGCCCATAGTCCAGGCCTGATATTAACTGGAGCTCTCTGTTCTCTTTTTCGGTAATTCTTCATTTTCATGTTTTCTTTTCGAACCTTTGTACGAATATTGTACTGGTTTACAATGGAACAATTTATTTATGTATAGATTGTCATATGAATATCCTTTCAGGTACCATTATTTGTTACTCGAATTTTATTTCTGTTTTGACTATGCTTCGTGTGTGCAGGACTTTACTTTATTTTTTCCCAAATTCAAACCAATACATAAAACAATGGAAAACCAGTGTAGTATCTAAGCAGGAAAATCCCATCTTCGATCACTCTAATATAAATATCGTGTAGATTTCGGGATGTGAAACTAAACTGTCTTTGCTACCTATATAAAAAATTCAGATCTCTTATTCTGCCCATGTCCTTTCTTTAGTTCCTGATTCTTCTGCCATTATCATTATCTAAATCTTTTGCGCTCCTACATATGCTCATTACTTACTTATTCTACTTTAATCGTGCCTATCATTTTCTCTAATTTTTGCTGTGAACCCTAGTCGATTCCTCCTTATATTGCTAATTTTTTTTTTAACTTGAAATGCTACTACTTTGGCAACTGTTATACTAGTGCTGCACAAAGGACTCTACAATGAGAGTTAAACGAGAGTTCACAAATATAGTCTAAATTCTTACACCTCACTTGCTTTGACAAGCAATAAATTGAATTTACAACACAATTTTGCCTGTGACAGCCTATGCAGCAACCCCACCAAATGAGGGAAGCCCTAAGCTCAGACAATTTCACTAGTGTAGGCCAGACCTGAGCCAATTCCGGTACCTTGAATTAGTTGCCTTTGTTGCCAACTCTACTTGTTTAATGAAGGTTGCTTTTAGTGAATTATAGCTTTTTAGATAATTCCAATTGACAACCAGGACGTGTAGTTTCCATTCTCCTGATATATAGGCTTAAAACCCACGTATGGGTACTGCTAAATACAACTAGAAGGGCTGACATGAGGTGACTATGATGGCATGAAACCTGTCTCCTTTTTTACCTCTTCCCTCCTCAAATCAAAACCCGCTCATTCTCATAGAGGGTGCGGATATAAATGCAAACACTGTTAGAGTTTTAAGGACAGTTCTACAGGAACACACCCCACCTTCCCTACAGGTGGAATGTGTAGTGATTGGTCTCTTTCAGCCTTAGATCGCTCTGAAGTTTCAAATTCTAATAAACCCCAAATGAAGAGGTTTATTAATATGAAATTGAGGCAGAAGGAAAGTTGACTTAAGAGTCACATTTAAGGATAAATTCCTTAATGAGGCCACGTTGTAATTTAGCAAATTTATGATTAACATTTATTACTGTAACTTTCTTATTTATTTTTAGTTTTTAATTTGAAAATTGCATTCATCATAATTTATAAGACAAATTATCATATTAGTGCTTTATGAAGCAATTTGATTCATTGACCTAAGGTACCTTGAATGGGCTCACTAGAGTGTTCTAGGGAGAATACTTGCTGTTTTCATACATTACATAGTCATATTTAATACCAATTCACTACCTTCGGGGATAAAACCCTCCCAAACTTCCAAATGTATATTATTTGCTAGTGCTGCACCTGAACTTTTCTTCTTCGTCTTGTGTTCTGTAAATGGTGCTTACGCTTCCTTACAGCTTAGTAAAAACGAAAAGTTTAAAAAGCCATACATTTCTCCGTAGCAAAATTGCTAATAATGAGCAATCATTACTGAAATTGCACCGAGCGCTGATTAGGTACAGAGCATTGAAAAAAACATTATCCATCATCATTAAGGGTAAGCAGGAAAGTCAATTGGAGCCGCGGCAAGGTGTTAGCGCGGATCCACACCTGTGAGTTCCGGGTAAACAGAGAGTGAACCCCCGTGTCCAATAACTGCACACACCTATTTTAGCTTCGTCTTCGTCAGAAGGGTCAGTAATATCCTTGCCTTGTCATCTGTCCCATGAGGCATTTGTAAGTAGCATGTGCTCAGTGGAAGGAAAATAATCAAGTCTTTGTAGCAGTCATTCATGCATTTATGCAGACCTGGTGATTTATTAAACCTACATAAATCCCAATCTTCTTCAGAGCTGTGGAGTCCTGCTGAACAGCCTAGTATTTTATTCGTTTGGAAAACATCATTCACTCCATTCTAGGATATCTTTGGATACATATAGTCTTGTTTTCCTTCTACCTCGGGGTCAAGTGTGTTCCATGCTTTAGTTAATTTGACTGTGGAAATGGAGAATTAGGGGCATATTAACAAGATGTGCTTTAAAATATGCACATCGCACATTTCCATATCGCCGGGTATCGCCGGATGTTTTCGCCGTGATAGCGCGTAATTATCAACGCGCATCACGTAGGCGAAATGAAATCCGGCGATAGTCGGCGATATGGAACATTAGCGCACGAAAACAAGCATTGTTTTCACACGCTAATGTGTGCCTTGATAATATGGGGGGGTTGATTCAGCTTTATGATCCACACCCCCATGTTATCTATATCTAACACCTGATCAAAGCAGGTGTTGGGAGACCTGCGATAAACTCGTTTAACTCAGGTCTCCTTCTCCCAACGCCTGCCTTGATAATAGGGTGTTAACACCTCCAACCACATTTTACATGTGGTTGGAAGTGGGAACGCCCACACTGCATCCCATTAGCGTTATCTATCGCCCCCAGCGCGGGGCGATAGATAACGTCAAGAATACGTCTCTAACTCAGGTTAGAGACGTATTGGTAATAGTACGATGTGAAGAAAAATGCGTTAGCAAACGCATTTCTCGCGGGCTTGGTAATATGCCCCTTAGACTCTTGTTTACACGTTCCCATATATGTCAGAAGTGGACACTTTTTTGTAAATATTTCCAGACGCCATTTCTGCCATATTCTGTGGTTCTTGTCTAGCGTTTTTGATGAATAACTGCCAAAAACATTGGGCCTTATTCACCAAGAAAGCTGTAAATCTGTCTTGCAGATTTATATTTACACGTGAGTGTAGAATCATGGATTTCTAAAAAACACAAACATTGCTATGAATACATATGCACATTCCCGTAAAGGTAATGTGACATTTCCAGCGGGATCCTGTTCATGCTGCACTGGTTTCTCCATAGAGGAGACCTCTGTACAGGGGAATAGAACCCCTGTCCAAACTCACATTACTTTTGTTTTCTCCCTGGGGAAAATCTGATGGTTATCGATTACTACACAGAAAGCAGCAGATCTTGATACGCTTTCTAAAGAGAGAATGACTATTAATGAGTTTGCTATTCATTTGCAGTAAGTACCATGAATTCTCACGATGGAGACAAGTTTGTGAATGCTGACAAACCGCCATTCATAAACTTCCAAGTTTGCACTCACTTTGTAATGCTCAATTCCAACCACTTGAGTGAGATCTACGGGTTCAGAGAACTCTACACTTGTGGTAGAGAACTCCGTATAGGTACATGGGTCTGCGCATGCGAGGAAACCTTTTATGAGTTTCTGCCAGGTGTAAGGTAAATGCAGTCTTAAAATACGTTTATGACCGGATTTACCTCTGTGAATAGGTCCCATTACGTTCATTGGCCATTAACGAAAAAATCACCTGGCAACAAAAGGTTGCCAGATATTCTTCCGGAAATGAAAGTGAGATGTTCGATATTAGCATAACACTGCCTGGAAAGTTATGGAAATATCTCTATTGCTAAATGTTGCAATTTCTGGAATAGTTTCCGTAGATGGTGGAGACCTCTATTTTAGAAAGCTCTTTGTACCCTGGAAGGCTTTCTTATAGGAATTGGTTGTGGCAAGGGGAACCCGAGAAGGATCATGAGAGCAGCTTTAGACAAGCTTCTTTTTCTGTTATGTCTTGGAGAAAAATAATAATGTGGTGTTGAAATAGTGGGGTGTATGCAATGTGCTTTACATGTTTTCTTTAAAGTCCCAGAGCATTTGATGCCGCCATGTAGTGTAGTTCCTATATTCCCAATGCGCAGAGCCTTTTGGGAATATAGGAACTACACTACATGGCGCACCATGTGGGGCAAGGCACTAATTTAACGCTAGATACTAAAGTAGCTCAGTCGTGCTTTTCTCAGAGACCCCTTTTTCCATAATACTTCAATAGACGTCTGGAGTGGGTAAAGGGATAAAATATCCGCCATAGTTGAGTAGGACGCAAAATCCTATGTATTAGCATTTTGTTTTGCTCAACATTGAAGGATACCGTGTTCCAAAATATTGTGCACCTTATCTCTGTTTCCTTGAAACTTGCTTTGCAAACTTTCAGTCAACAAATGTCCCTAAACGGGCATAACATTCCCGGGGACAGTGGAGCTGTAGGAGATGACGCCTTACAAGCTCTCGATTATACAGGTTTCCAAGAAACCGACGAGGATGCTATAAGCATCCCTCTAAATTTAAGGAAAGCCATCACTATAAAACTTATAAAACATGGCCTATCAGCAAGAGGCGGTAGGGCAGTTTTTGTGATAGAGGCACATGAATATCACCAGACAGAGGTATTCTATTCATGGATAGTCTTCCCTGAAGAAGACCACATGTGTTTTACTTCTAAAAGGAAGATTCACCAACAATGGAATACATTCCTTTCAAGGATATTGAAATTCCAATAACATACCAAGAGCATGCACTCTGGTTCAACAGCGCCCTAAAACATATAAATCACATTACCTGGCTAAGTCCACTAGGTAGACCAGGAGCAACATGGCCGGTCTTAGCAAGCTAGACACCACATCCTGAAGTTAATGAAATGACAGATGTGGAACTACGAGCTCAGCTCAAAGAGCTAATCAAAATCTATAGACAATTGGTTCAATATGTCATGCGGACTCTTACAGTCCAACCGGCAATAAAGATTCCACAACATCCTACTCACCAGGGGAACACAAATAAAATTACACCACTGACTCTACATTCGGTCGTTGGTAAATTACCCACAAAACAGGAACAAATTCCATTCTGGATACCTCAAAAAATTACTCAAATCGAAACAGTATTTCTTAATACTACCCCTCATGAGAAACACAGCATTTTAACAATCTGTTTACCAATGGGGATCGCACCACATCTGGAGGACTGCGACACTTGGAGTACAGTCTTTGTTGCAATCTACACTGAAACACATGGTGTTCCGTCTATGGCGGTTATACCAGACATCCTGAAACAGATTCAAAATGAATACGGGGCAGAGCCTGCTTTAAATCTAGGTATGAAATTACTGAGACATTTCAAACAGGTCTCAACAATAATATTACCTAATATTAAAGATGAAGCAGCATCCGTGGTGATCCGCCAGAAAATAAGGGAATTCGAAGTAACTGAGCAACCACAAGAACTAGCCAGAATAACTGAAAAATCCTATCAAGAATTAGGTCGAGACAGTTTGGGTGGTAAACCAGTTAAACCTCAACTGTCTGACAGTCCTGAAAATGTCTTTACTCAAAGCACTCCTACTCCTATTAAAAAGAAGTGGGAGAACACTCAACAAACTTCTAAAGAGAAGCGTTCTCATTCCATGGGTAGGTCTCCTCAAGAAGAGCCCTCTGAAAGGAGGTATAACCTCAGGAATAGGGATAATTTAAGAAAACCTGATAGATATTAAGATACTGATACTCGTTCCTCTCGTACCTTTCAGACTTCGTCCAAAGACGATCAACACGTTCAGAAAAGCAAGAAACCTCAATTCACCAAAAAGAAGGTAGCAGGTCTGAAGATCAGACATGCAGGCGATCTTAAGGACACAACTCAAGAACGGGGAATGGGCTCAGACAATGTTGGACAGCGCAGCAGAAGTCACCATAGCTCGCAAGAACTTGAGGATCATCTGGAGACAGTGGACTTGAATGAGTTCATTCAAGTTGAAACTGCAGATGCCAGGGTTAGTTGTCCACATAAGTTATATGAAGTAACACTCCGGATGGAGGGAGATATAACAAGAAAAGTGAGAGCACTCTTTTGGGAGCGACGCTCTCAGGGTTATGACATTCTTCTCGCTGAACAAGACTGGCCACCAGAAGTTGTCAGGGAGTGCCCACATGGCGAAGACATCATTTTGCCAGCCTTCTCAAACCACATTCCAATTCATTTAAAATATACCTATGCCAGGAAATGGGCAGTTGCCCAGGCTCCAACATTATACAAAAATCATGTAGGATGGGATGAGGATTCTCCTCACCATAAAATCCAGTTAAAATATCAACCAACTGCACAAAGGCAGTATCCAGTTAAGCAAGAAGCTAAAAAACAGGTCAGGGAGATATTAGATCAACTTGAATACCTGGGGGTGATTGAAACATGCACCTCATCAATGGACAATCAGTTCAGTTCAGGTCAGTTCATCTTTATTCGGATACAACAGTACCAATAAAAGCACAGAAACAATTACATATTGAAAAATTAACCATTAGGAATCATTTAAAAATTCATTAAAGCAACTTAATACAAAGCTATACGTCATCACAGTGCAAATAGATTATTAAGATAAGGGAACAATTAAATCACAATACATAACTATTTATAATAGTGTCAGACATCAGTCATTGATCTGCGAGCCCTTACTGCCGATTTTAAAAAAGTGCAAGTGCGAAAGATAAGGTCCACATCATCTAAAGCTAACATAGAACGAAATGCTGCCTCTAAGCTAATCGGTCTTCTCTGGTTAAAATAAGAACATAAAAACTGTTTAAAATATTTGGTATAGTATTTACAGAAAAATATAAAGTGCTTGATAGTTCGCTCACTCCTCCCTTCACAAGGGCACAGATTCGAATTTGAATCAGGACTATGACCAAGTGGGAAGGAAAGTGCGAAGCGAATTGTGCCAGCTCTCAAACGAAACAATAAGCTCGTCTCCCATCGGGTCATTGGTAACGACAAATACATATGGAGTGGATGACTATACCGTTCGATGTCCATGTAGTTGCGCACAGCAATTTTTCTGGCCTCTGCTACCTCCCGCTCATTCTTATATAGGGAGTACAGAGCATTCTGCATTTCCTTTTTTGCGACTAAAGTAGCGAGTATAGGGTCCCAAAAAATGCTTTCCATGTTTATGCTGCGCAAACTACTCAACACACCACTCAGCCATGGGATTTCTAGCCACTTAGCGCAACCTAGACAGTCCTTGATAATTGTCTGGGTCATGGAGGCTGCTTCGCTCTTCCACACTGCAATCCACATAAGTGCAGGGCAAGCCCTAATAAAATCAGTAATAAAATTAATATTGAGGTCTTTGTGGGATATGTAATTGGAAGTTGAGATTGGGACATTCAATATTTTCCTGCAAAACCTATTCTCCTCCTGCTGTATACCAGAGCAGTTGACCGTCCCCCATATCTCAGCGCCATATGTGGCTACCGGGATACACTGGAGTTTGTAAATCTTTTGTATGGCTAATACTGCTCCCATGGTCTTGGGGCGAGGAATGCTTAGGATCGACTTGTTGGCCTTTGAGGACTTGCTCCTATCGTGAGCTAAGTGCTCACTCCAGGAGCCGTTCGCAGCAAAGGCCAAACCCCTAATATACAAAAGATTTTACCGCGGTCATCTTTTTGCCATTTATTACAATCTGGCGTATAGCATGTTTACCCGTGCCGCTGCTCATTAAAAACGATTTTTTAAAATTAACTTGCAAGTCTAAGTTTTTCATAAAAATATTAAAATCTTGGACAAGGAGGCGTAGTGAGTTTGATGTGCGGCCTATTAAAACTGCGTCGTCGGCATAGAGCAGCGCAGGGATGGGTACTTTATTAATATATGGAACATCTTAGGTTGCCAATTTCAGGGAAGTGTTTAGGTCATTAATGTATATAATAAAAAGCAGGGGGGCCAACGCGCAACCTTGTCTGACCCTCCTGCCGATGTTAATGGATCCTGAAACCTCACCTCCCGCCCCAATTCTTACTTGGGCCTTAATGTCTCTGTACAAATAAGCCAGAAAGTTAACCAGGTTTTCATCCAGGCCCTTGGACAAAAGGATTGCCCACAGCTTTGTCCTATTAACTAGGTCAAAAGCTGTGGACAAATCCATAAAAGCCATAAAGACCTGGGATTTCTTGGCAATGGCATATTTACTAATAATTAGGTTCAGATTGAGGCATTGTTCCCTTGTTCCTACCTTGCTTCTGAAACCCAACTGACAAGGGTCTAAGATATTGGTTGCTTCTGTACAATCTATGATTTTAATATATAGAACTCTACCTAAAATTTTAAGAGTGTTATCTATTAGGGAGATAGGGCGATAGTTACATGGAAGTGACCTATCGCCTTTTTTGAAGATCGGTACTATTATACTTCTGGCCCATGTTTCCGGAATCTTTGCCAGAGTCAGGTTATTAAAAATATTCAAAAGCAAGGGGGCCCAGAATGCCGGGTTCCATTTAATTAGATCTATTGGCAGCCCATCGGGACCAGGCTCTTTATTGCCTAGACTTCGGTTAATTGCTTCAGTTACTTCTGAAATGCTGATGTCTATGGCTATTAGGTTACCAATGGTAGTGGTTGGATCAGATGAAAAAGGGACAGAATAAATAGTTGAGAAGTGATCCACCCAGGCCTCGCTAATTATATTGCAGCCAATTGGCGTCGTTGCCTGCCCCATGGAAAGCAGTACCCTCACTGCCGCCCAAAAGATGTTGCCGTTTTTTAGGTTAGCAGCATCGGACAGCTTTTCCCAACGTTCTTTCAAAACTTCATTTTTCCTATTTTTGGTTACCACCTTATAATCATTTCTTGCCTGTTTAACCGTCATGGGGCATCTTGGGATAGTAGTTAGAGCCCTGCGGAGGTTCCTATTTGCTTCAGAGCAATCATGATTGAACCAACTAGGGACAGAAGCCACCTTTTTTGCAGGTTTGGATATGATCATTTTAACAGTCCGGCATATCTTCCCAAAATCCTCAATTATCTACGCACGTGCTGATTCAGGGGAAAGGCAAGTCTCAATCAGAGGCATGTTATTTTTTGCCAGTGTCCTAAAGATTTCTGCATTATCAGCCCCCTCCCAACATAATCTTAGGTTATCTGTAGAAACCGTTAGGTTTGCCGCCCTGCATTCAATGTGAGAGATGGGCCGTCCGATTATATTTAGTGTTACCTTGATGAGGTTATGATCCCCAAAGTCGGAAGGTATAACCGCTGCAGATGCCAACAATTTTTCTATTAAAGGGCATACAAAAATGTAGTCTATTATAGAACCATTCCTCCTTCCTCTATATGTCGGGTGATTGTTCCCATGAGAACCTACGACTAAATCCATAACATTGGATAGGTAGTACGATGTAATCAGCCTTTTGAGTTCTCGGCCTCTGATATACGAGGGTTGTGCATAGAGAACTGTGTCCATGTCAGCGCCTTGACATTGAAATTTGGCATTAAAGTCACCTCCTACTAAAATACCCAAAGGGTCTCCCTTAGCAGACTGATTGTCCAAATCTGAAACAAAATCAAATAACTTTAAAAAGCTTTTGTTAGGAACTGACTGAAAGTTGTTATTATAAAAATTAATTAAGTATAATTGGATACCCCTTTTAACCCCTTCGGTGCTCATGACGGAGCGGTTCCGTCATGAGCGTCGGTTGAGCTGTGCTCATGACGGAACCGTTCCGTCATGACCACGCCCGTTTCTATTAGGGTCCAGCACCGGAGGGGGAAACGCGGTCGCACGGAAAAGGTTAAACAATATGACTTGGAGGTCTAAACTTTTTGTTGGGATTACTTTAAAGGTTCCCCCTGCTACCACCTTAAATCCTATAAACAAACCCGCCGATGGCCTCCCCATCCTAAGTGTTTGTGCAGGGACACTATTGTGAGAAGTTGGCCTGATATATAGTGCTCACTATTCTAGTGATCACTGTGTATCATACCAAACAACCCTTATTGAGGATTGGTTGTAAGTCAACCTTATAGACCAGCTATCCTAGTAGCATGGACACGAGCAGTCTTCAGGCTAAACTCTAGAGGGCGTGTTAAGCCAGCTGTTTTACCATCACATATACCCCTTGAACACCAAGTGAAAGGACACCACACAAGTTGTTATGAAAATAAAGGATATTTATTTATAACAAGACTACCCTGAACTCTTTATGAGTCAGGGAGCTAAGCACAATACAAACAGAGGCTTCAGGATCGCTAGGACTACACTACTGAACCCTAAGGTTAGGAGCAGGAGGCCTAGGGAGATCGGGTGCAGAGTCTGCACTCTCACGCGGGATGCGGGAAGAAGTCTATGGATGCTAGTGTTTCTAAAGTTACTGTTTCCGGACGAATCCGACTAGGTAGACTAAAAACGAAAAAGGATCTGGACACCTGGATAGTGAACCTGTGCTGGAGCACCAAAATACTCAGTTTACCTAGCCCAGGGGCCGCGGCTGCATAGGGTTCAAAAGACGTCGGGAATCCTCGTTGAAGTCTATGGAGCCTGAAAGAAGAAGTTGCTGGCAGGCGACCAGTGAAGATGTTCGGTGTGATCCAAGGCTGGATCAGTGAAGGAGACGACCTGAAAGCAGAGGGGACTTAGTTCTTAATCACTAGCCAGTGATTATGTGGGAACCAGGATGGCACCGGACGAAGTCACCTCGACCAGGTGAGTGGGCGACGCTGGACTCTGCAGTCACACGGGCTAGGAGGCGTTGTCAGCGTCCAGGCTGGAGGTGCGAGCTGTCCCACGAGGCTGTCGGCTGTCGGCGATGCTGGGCTCAGGATTTGAGCAACAAACCTTGGCAAAGGCAAGCCCTCGCGGTGGAGTCAAGATGGCGTCTGGAGTGGACCAGGAGGGTCCAGGGCACTTCTTGTTGGACAGGAAGCAAGGGCCCGCCTAGGGGACCTAGACCAGCGGTGAAAACGTCGTGGTACGTCGTCAAAAGGGTCACTAGCCAACGGGCAAGTGACCGGACAACGTGGCAAGCAGCAAGGCAGCAGAAGGGCCCCACGCAGATCTCGTGGATGCTGGGAGGCTGGACTTCGGTGCTGGAGCTGCTTAGGGTTAGGGCTTCTCAAACCCCAATGCACTTACTCGAGGGTCTCTCGGGGGTCGTGCTGGTGAAGCGTCGTGCAGGTCTTGAAGATGGCCGGTCCCACGGGTCTCATCACACCCACGAATCTCAGCTGGGCTGGATGATGTAGGTAGAGGTCAGAGATGGCAGGGAATCCGGGTCTCGTCGAGCTGGGCAGTCTTGATCCGGAGGATGGACGTGCAGCAAACCGCAAGAGCTTCGATGGTGCCTGCTGGTGCAGGGTGGCTACTCCTTAGCCACAAGGGAGAGTCTTCAGAGAAAGTCAAGAGTTTCTTTCGTGGAAAGTAGTTCAAGATTCAAGATTATCTAATTTGGGAAGGGGGCCTGCTCCTACCTTTATCCTAAGAAAAGGGGCTGGCACGCGACTAAGTCCTGCCCTATGGGTGGGACCAGGAGGGGGGTGGTTACACCCCTCTCCTTTGTCCGGTCTCTCCCCAGCTCAGGGGCTGGTGTGCCCCAGGAACTGGTTTGAGCCGGCATATGCACAGTGAGCACCGGGGTGCCACTTGCAGTCACCTTCCTTTCAGTCCTGCCTACCAGGGATACACAAAATCCTGTCTGGGGTGGTGCTAGCACCGCCCCTGACAGGAAACCCTTTGTCCAGGCCTCCATTGCTGGAAGGACTCCCAGCAGCAGGAGGGCAGACTTGTGTCTCGGTGGCAGCATCCATTTTGTGGAGCTGAAGCTGTGTCTGACTTTAACCGGGGTTCACAGTTACATACATGTCGTGTCCCTCTAGAAGGGTGGAATGCTAACCCCGTCATCAGAATTGGCGAGGGGTTAGTATTCCAATTCGTATGACACCTTACTCGACATGTTTTGATAATGCTATACCAAAGTTAGCATTTAACCGCGAGGATTATAATGCACTTAAGAGTATATGGTATAGCGTTATCATGGAACAGCTATTTGGACTTGGTTCCGCAAGCTGCAAACGGGCTCAGCTCATGCCAGAGCCCCATCTCACACAATTCCAAGCACTCTGCCTTCAGGATTGATAAGGCCTGTCATAGGAGTGACTGATAGGAATATATGTGTCCATCTTAGGGTTAGATATAGGAATACTATATCTAAAGCAAAGGGTGTTTACACCACCTTGCCCCAGCTGTCGTGCAGGCAGTTGTGTCTGTTTGGGTGGCCAGCCAGGGGTGGCATAATGCATGCTTCAGCCCCTGGTAGGCCCTGGGTACACCTATGCCCTGGATACCTAAGGTATGCTGTACAGGGACTGACAAGGTGGCCCAGTACCAATGGGTAAAATGCACCTAAGGTACATGGTTGTAATTTAGAGAGAGAACAGCTAGGCTGTGGGTCTGATTAGCAGGCCCACAGCCAGGGAAAGTGGTGAATCAGTGAAGCAAAAAGCAAAAATCTGGGGTGGCCATGGGATTGCAGACCCCACTCTCCTACATACCCCCCCCCCCCAAACTTAGGGACATTAAACTAACCTTGACCAGGTGAGTCTTCTTGTTCTAAGTGGAAGTACCTGGAGAGACCTTCTGCATTACCATGGTAAGTTCCTGGGCGGTGCTCCACTGTAAAGTCCATCCCTGTAGGGAAATGGACCACCTAAGAAGTTTGGGGTTTTCACCCTTCATTTGATTTAGCCATAAGAGGGGCTTATGGTCGGTCTGAACTTTGAAGTGGGTACCAAAAAAGTATGGCCTCAACTTCTTCAGGGCCCAAACCACAGCAAAGGCCTCCCTCTCAATAGCTGACCAACGTTTCTCTCTAGGGGTCAGCCTTCTACTTATAAAAGCAATGGGCTGGTCATGACCATCAATATTCAGCTGAGATAGAACAGCTCCCACACCCAACTCAGAAGCATCTGTTTGGACAATGAAAGGTTTGGAGTAGTCTGGACTCTTGAGAATAGGTGCAGTGCACATGGCCTGCTTTAGGTCATCGAATGCCTTCTGACAGCTAACTGTCCACTGAACTTTCTTTGGCATTTTCTTACTTGTCAGGTCATTAAGTGGAGTCACAATGGTTCCATAATTTCTGACAAATTTCCTGTAATAGCCAGACAGGCCCAAGAAAGCTCTGACCTGTGTCTGGGTGGTTGGAGGAGCCCAGTCCTTTATGGCCTGTATCTTGCTCTCCAGAGGTTGAACTTGGCCTCCACCTACAAGGTGGCCCAAGTATACAAATTGACTCTGCCCTATCTGGCACTTAGTAGCCTTGATAGTGAGGCCTGCCTTTTGCAGGGCCTCTAAAACTTTCCTCAGGTGGATCAGGTGATCCTCCCAGGTGGAGCTAAAGACAGCAATATCATCTAGATATGCTGCACAAAAGTCATCCAACCCAGTGAGAACTTGGTTCACCAACCTTTGAAAAGTGGCAGGGGCATTTTTCAAAACAAAGGGCATCACCACAAATTGGTAATGACCTCCTGGGGTAGAAAATGCTGTCTTGGCCTTGGCATCCTCAGCTAACCTGATTTTCCAATAACCAGCTGTCAGGTCAAATGTACTCAAGAACTTGGCAGAAGCCAATCTGTCAATGAGTTCATCTGCTCTTGGTATTGGATGGGCATCTGTCTTAGTGACAGCATTGAGACCCCTGTAGTCTATGCAAAACCTCTTCTCTCTCTTACCATCCTGGGTGTGAGGTTTAGGCACTAGAACTACAGGACTAGCCCAAGGGCTCTCTGAGGGTTCAATGACTCCCAATTCCAACATCTTTTGTACTTCAGTCTTTATGCAGTCCCTGACGTGGTCAGGTTGCCTGTAGATTTTACTCTTTATAGGCAGACTGTCTCCAGTGTCCACCTCATGTGTGCACCAGTTTGTCTGACTGGTGGTCAGAGAAAACATTTGTCTGAAGGATTGAAGGACTTGCCTACAATCCTGTTGTTGATGCTCAGAGAGGCTGTCAGAAAAGACTACACCATCCACGGACCCATCATCAGGGTTCTGAGTGAGCAGGTCTGGGAGAGGGTCACTCTCTTCCTCCTGTCCCTCATCTGTGGCCATGAGCAAGCCCATGTCCTCCCTGTCAACAAATGCTTTGAGCCTATTCACATGAAGTACTCTGTGAGGGCTCCTGGGAGTTCCCATGTCCACCAAATAGGTGACTTCTCCCTTTTGTTCAATGATGATGTAGGGTCCAGACCATTTGTCTTGGAGAGCTGCTGGGGCCACTGGCTCCAACACCCACACCTTCTGTCCTGCATGGTAAACAGTTAGGACAGCCTTTTGGTCATGCCAAGCTTTTTGAAGTTCTTGGCTGGCCTCCAGGTTTTTAGATGCCTTCTCCATGTACTCTGCCATCCTGGAGCGGAGACCAAGTACATAGTCCACTTTGTCAAGTTTAGGCTTTTTGAGAGGTAACTCCCAACCTTCCTTCACAAGACATAGGGGTCCTCTTACCGGATGTCCAAACAAAAGTTCAAAAGGGCTGTAACCAACCCCCTTCTGTGGGACCTCCCTGTAAGCAAACAGAAGGCAGGGTAAAAGGATGTCCCATCTTCGCCTAAGCTTTTCTGGTAACGCTTTTATCATCCCTTTGAGGGTCTTGTTGAATCTTTCAACAAGCCCATTGCATTGTGGGTGATAGGGCGTGGTGAATTTGTAATTGACACCACATTCCTTCCACATAGCAGTCAAGTACCCTGACATGAAGTTTGCACCTCTGTCAGAGATCACCTCCTTAGGGAACCCCACTCTGGAAAAACTCCAACCAGGGCCCTTGCCACAACAGGAGCTGTAGTGGTTCTAAGGGGAATAGCTTCTGGATACCTGGTGGCATGATCCACTACCACCAGTATAAATCTGTGCCCAGATGCTGTTGGGGGGTCTATTGGTCCAACAATGTCAATCCCCACTCTTTCAAAGGGAACCCCCACCACAGGTAGTGGTATAAGGGGGGCCTTTGTTGTGCCACCTGATTTGCCACTGGCTTGGCAGGTGACACATGAACGACAAAAGTTCTTAGTGTCCTCAGACATATGGGGCCAGTGAAAGTGTGGGGCAAGCCTGTCCCAAGTCTTATTCTGGCCTAAGTGACCTGCAAGGGGAATTTCATGGGCCAAGGTGGGAAGGAAACCTCTCAGAGACAAGGGGATGACCAGCCTCCTGGTAGCACCAGGCTTGGGGTCTCTTCCCTCAGAGTAAAGAGTCCATCGTCCCAGTATACTTTATGGGCACCTGTGGCATTCCCTGCAGCCTCAGCAGCAGCCTGCTGTCTGAGGGGTTCAAGAGAGGAACAGTCTAACTGTGCCTGCCTCAAGTCTGCCCTGGAAGGGCCCCCTGTCCCAAGAAACTCAACCTGTTCAGGCTCAAGCTCTTCTAGGACAGTTCCTTCTGGGGTCTTGGGGTCAGTCTCCTGAGAGAGCTGATCCATCACCTGAGGCAGGGGGGAAGAGTCAATCTTACCCCTACTGCTCTTTCTCTTGGGTAGTGTCTGGTCCATTGTTCCAGGATCCAGCACTAGTTCAGCTGGGCATTTCTTGGCCTGTGACCTAGTCACAGCAAGGACATGTGCTGACAAACCTAACATTTCCACATGAGTCCTATACTCCACATCTGACCATAAGGAGGATTCCAAATCATTGCCCAAAAGACAGTCCACAGGGAGGTCTGAACTAACAACAACCCTTTTGAGGCCATTTACCCCTACCCAGGAGAAGTTAACAAGTGCCATACTATGGGAGGTGGTGGCATTGCTAGCATTGGTCACCAGGTAGTCTGCTCCCAGTATTACCTGGTCAGGGTCCACAAAGTTAGGTGTCACCATGGCGACACTGGCACAAGTGTCCCTGTAGGCCTGAGCCATTTTTCCATTAATCAAAGGGGTCTGCCTGTACTTGCCCAGAGTACTGGGACTTATTTTAGGGGTCATATCCATGTCCCCAGTACAAACAAGAACAGCCTGAGTAGGTGTTCTGACTAAGTCAGAGCCCGCCTCAGTTCCCAGGGTTAACCCCACTATAGCCTTAGGAGGATTACTACCACTACTAACTGTACTAGGGGGTGCAGATGCCTTAGGGGCAGTAGTGGTAGGAGTTGGGCCTTTCTTGGTGCACTCACTAAACCAGTGAGTATTACTTTTGCAGTATTGGCACCATGGTTTCTTCTGACCATTCTTCTTCTTTTGGGAATTCTGGGAATTCTGGGACCCACCCTCTTTAGATTGTTGGGGCCCTGTTCAAGACTTCTGGTCATTTTGCTTATTCTCATTACCCTTGGGATCTGCTTTCTTCTGGCCACCACCCTGGTTCTGGTTCTGCTGCTTGACCCTTGTCCTGACCCATCTGTCTGCCTTCTTTCCCAATTCTTGGGGAGAGGTCAGATCTGAGTCAATAAGGTGCTGATGCAACAACTGATTTTGACAATTACTTAAGATTTGTTCTCTCATAATTAGATTATACAATCCTGTGTAATCAGTAACTTTACTTCCCAGTAACCAGCCTTCAAAAGCCTTAGTGGCACAATCTACAAAGTCAGCCCAATCTTGAGACTGAATTTTCTGGGTGTCTCTGAACAGCAACCTGTACTGTTCAGTGGTTAAGTCAAACCCATCAATCAGTGTATTTTTCAAGACTTGGTAATTGTTAGCATCCTCAGCTCTAGTAGTGAGGAGCTTATCTCTACCTTTACCTTCAAAGGAGAGCCACAAAATAGCTGCCCACTGACTCTGGGGGATGCACTGGACAGTGCAGGCCCTCTCCAAAGCAGTCATCCATTTGTGGATGTCATCCCCTTGTTTAAACGGGGGCACTATTTTACTCAGGTGTCTAGTATCAAAACTACTGTCTTTATCCTTAGGGATACTGCTGCCACCAGTGGGGACTACCCCACTTAACTGTTGCTCTCTAGCAAAGGCAAGCTTTTCCTTGGCAAGGGCAAGTTCTTCCCTCTGAATCCTCAGATTAGCCTGTTTCATCCTTGCTTCATGTTCTCTCCTCTGAGGGGAAGTTATTCTCCTCTGGGGAGAAGTCATTCTCCTCTGAGCAGAGCCATGAGAGTGCACAGATCTATTGGAGTCCCTAGAATGAGATCTATCTCTTCTAACTCCAAAGTTAGGCCTGCTTAGGGTCAGTACTGGGGGTCCCCCAGATCCTTCCCTATGTAGGTCTAAGTTGGCCCTAGTAAGTCTGACTAGCTCAGGACCATTGTCTGCCTCATCCCCAGAAATAACCTCTTCATCCCCTTCCTCCTCTACTTCCTCAGTTTCAGGGAGGTCAGGATCACCAAGGGTACCTTCTAAGGGGGGGCATGCTCCCATCTGTATGAGAGACCTTTCTAGCATCATAAGTCTCTAAGAGACCTAACAGGAAAGGAGTGGTAGGGTTAGAACCCTGTTTTAGTTTCCTGGAGGTACACAGTTGTCTCATCTCCTGGAAGCTAAGGGCTGCATATCTGGAAGTGACCTGTGGAGGGTCAACAACCACAAGGGGAGTCTCTGAAGACTCTCCATGGGTAGACATGCTTCTAGTGTGGTGTAAGTGATGCACCTACCTACACTATGGGTTTACCTACTGATCCCTTGCTAAGAGTTGTAGTCAGGGTGTGCTAAGCCCTGTTGCACTACAACAGCTGGTTCAGTAGAACTCAGAGTATTCTAAGGTAAGTTATATGTACCTGGGTACTTATGTGATCTTTCAATTGATATTCTTAGGATACGTGCGAGGTAAAACAACAGCAAGCTCAAATCCCAACCGCTGCACACCAATGTGAGAAGTTGGCCTGATATATAGTGCTCACTATTCTAGTGATCACTGTGTATCATACCAAACAACCCTTATTGATGATTGGTTGTAAGTCAACCTTATAGACCAGCTATCCTAGTAGCATGGACACGAGCAGTCTTCAGAACTCTAGAGGGCGTGTTAAGCCAGCTGTTTTACCATCACATATACCCCTTGAACACCAAGTGAAAGGACACCACACAAGTTGTTATGAAAATAAAGGATATTTATTTATAACAAGACTACCCTGAACTCTTTATGAGTCAGGGAGCTAAGCACAATACAAAACTCTTATGAAAATACTTCAAGTTGCACAATTTACACAAATGCCCGAGGGGCACGAAAAACCATATACACAATAAGTGGAATGCGAAATACTAGCAGGTAAGTAACGAGATCCAGAGTCTTCAGGATCGCTAGGACTACACTACTGAACCCTAAGGTTAGGAGCAGGAGGCCTAGGGAGATCGGGTGCAGAGTGTGCACTCTCACGCGGGATGCGGGAAGAAGTCTATGGATGCTAGTGTTTCTAAAGTTACTGTTTCCGGACAAATCCGACTAGGTAGACTAAAAACGAAAAAGGATCTGGACACCTGGATAGTGAACCTGTGCTGGAGCACCGAAATACTCAGTTTACCTAGCCCAGGGGCCGCGGCTGCATAGGGTTCAAAAGACGTCGGGAATCCTCGTTGAAGTCTATGGAGCCTGAAAGAAGAAGTTGCTGGCAGGCGACCAGTGAAGATGTTCGGTGTGATCCAAGGCTGGATCAGTGAAGGAGACGACCTGAAAGCAGAGGGGACTTAGTTCTTAATCACTAGCCAGTGATTATGTGGGCACCAGGATGGCACCGGACGAAGTCACCTCGACCAGGTGAGTGGGCGACGCTGGACTCTGCAGTCACACGGGCTAGGAGACGTTGTCGGCGTCCAGGCTGGAGGTGCGAGCTGTCCCACGAGGCTGTCGGCTGTCGGCGATGCTGGGCTCAGGATTTGAGCAACAAACCTTGGCAAAGGCAAGCCCACGCGGTGGAGTCAAGATGGCGTCTGGAGTGGACCAGGAGGGTGCAGGGCACTTCTTGTTGGACAGGAAGCAAGGGCCAGCCTAGGGGACCTAGACGAGCGGTGAAAACATCGTGGTACGTCGTCAAGAGGGTCACTAGCCAACGGGCAAGTGACCGGACAACGTGGCAAGCAGCAAGGAAGCAGAAGGGCCCCTCGCAGATCTAGTGGATGCTGGGAGGCTGGACTTCGGTCCTGGAGCTGCTTAGGGTTAGGGCTTCTCAAACCCCAATGCACTTACTCGTGGGTCTCTCGGGGGTTGTACTGGTGAAGCGTCGTGCAGGTCTTGAAGATGGCCGGTCCTACGGGTCTCGTCACACCCACGAATCTCAGCTGGGCTGGATGATGTAGGTAGAGGTCAGAGATGGCAGGGAATCCGGGTCTCATCGAGCTGGGCAGTCTTGATCCGGAGGATGGACGTGCAGCAAACCGCAAGAGTTTCGATGGTGCCTGCTGGTGCAGGGTGGCTACTCCTTAGCCACAAGGGAGAGTCTTCAGAGAAAGTCAAGAGTTCCTTTCGTGGAAAGTAGTTCAAGATTCAAGATTATCTAATTTGGGAAGGGGGCCTGCTCCTACCTTTATCCTAAGAAAAGGGGCTGGCACGCGACTAAGTCCTGCCCTATGGGTGGGACCAGGAGGGGGGTGGTTACACCCCTCTCCTTTGTCCAGTCTCTCCCCAGCTCAGGGACTGGTGTGCCCCAGGAACTGGTTTGAGCCGGCATATGCACAGTGAGCACCGGGGTGCCACTTGCAGTCACCTTCCTTTCAGCCCTGCCTACCTGGGATACACAAAATCCTGTCTGGGGTGGTGCTAGCACCGCCCCTGACAGGAAACCCTTTGTCCAGGCCTCCGTTGCTGGAAGGACTCCCAGCAGCAGGAGGGCAGACTTGTGTCTCGGTGGCAGCATCCATTTTGTGGAGCTGAGGCTGTGTCTGACTTTAACCGGGGTTCACAGTTACATACATGTCGTGTCCCTCTAGAAGGGTGGAATGCTAACCCCGTCGCCAGAATTGGCGAGGGGTTAGTATTCCAATTCGTATGACACCTTACTCAACATGTTTTGATAATGCTATACCAAAGTTAGCATTTAACCGCGAGGATTATAATGCACTTAAGTGTATATGGTATAGCGTTATCATGGAACAGCTATTTGGACTTGGTTCCGCAAGCTGCAAACGGGCTCAGCTCATGCCAGAGCACCATCTCACATAATTCCAAGCACTCTGCCTTTTGATAAGGCCTGCCATAGGAGTGACTGATAGGAATATATGTGTCCATTTTAGGATTAGATATAGGAATACTATATCTAAAGCAAAGGGTGTTTACACCACCTTGCCCCAGCTGTCGTGCAGCCAGTTGTGTCTGTTTGGGTGGCCAGCCAGGGGTGGCATAATACATGCTTCAGCCCCTGGTAGGCCCTGGGTACACCTATACCCTGGATACCTAAGGTATGCTGTACAGGGACTGACAAGGTGGCCCAGTACCAATGGGTAAAATGCACCTAAGGTACATGGTTGTAATTTAGAGAGAGAACAGCTAGGCTGTGGGTCTGATTAGCAGGCCCACAGCCAGGGAAAGTCGTGAATCAGTGAAGCAAAAAGCAAAAATCTGGGGTGGCCATGGGATTGCAGACCCCACTCTCCTACAACTATAACAATGAAATCCCTCGATATATATGTTTTCGGTAACCCAAGTTTCCTGGAACATAAGAATATCGTGTTCCCTTACTGAGTTTAACCAATCAGTATTATCAAGTTTCGATCAGAGACCTGCTACATTCCAGCTAAGTATGCTCAAACTTTCACCATTGTCCATTTTTCTTCCCCTGAACACAGGGTGGTGCCAATGGTGTAACTCCAGTTGGCAAGATACTATCAGCCCTAAGGACTAAGGGTGTTGGTGGTCAATCTTGTTGGTCCAACTTTGGAGAACTTGGACATTAGTAGACAGGGGTATGGTTGTTCCAGAACCATTATTATGGGTGGTTGGACGTTTATAAATGTAGTCCAAAGGAAGAGCACTAATATCGGTAGGAGGATTAAGGGTTGCATCATTAATAGACAAAAGATGGCGAACCTGCTGGGGCCTTCTAAAATTTAAAACAGCGCAATCCCCCTGACTGCTTTTGTGGGAGGGGCCTACCCACCCGACTCTTCTTGCCATAATTATGTCCTCCCTTTTGTGTGGTTCAAAATGTTTGTGCTTGCAAAGCCAGTCCACTGACTTTCTTTGCAAGTCAGACCAAGACTCCCTCTGTTCATTTTTTAATGGAGGAACTCCGCTTAAAACCAGGACATATGGTACAGAGGCCGGTGGGAGATGCAAAACGTCCGGGTTGTTGATAGGGCTTGGCTCCCTGGATGCTCGAGTTACATGATTACTGACATTATTTGGCCTTAAGGACGGCTTAGGGGATCTGCAATTGTCTGCATTTCCTTTGCATGTGCCCCCCTATCCCCACAACTGTCACCCTGAGTTGTCAAAGGTGGTGTTGTGGTATCAGCTACTCTGTGAAGATTAGGGGCCTTGTCACAGTTTAATATACCAAACAACATGGGTTCAAGAGCAAATATACCCTCTCCCACCCTTTTTATGTTTGCTGCTACATCATTTATTTTATGCATTTCTTTCCATAGGCCATCCAGTTTCATAGCAAAACCCCCCATTAAATCATCCAATCTAAATTCGAAGCCTTCCATCAGTGTGTCCAAAATTTCGATGCCCAAATCATGTGTATTAGAGCCACTAGCAAAAGGTAATTCAGTCTGGGTGGATATAGAATTAGTTGGCCTAGCCTCAGTTATTCCAATGTCAGCCCCACCTTTGTTGTTCCTCGCGTTAGCTGTGTTGAGGTCTATTGATTTTCTTCTAGGTTCCACCTGATTGGGTTTTAATACATTAGTCTTGCTACCCAATGCAGGAGCAGTCGATATCTGCCGCTTGGTTACCTTGCCTCGCGTGTTTCTAGCTGGGGCATTTGGGTCCTGAGTAATGTGGGCCATGATCGGTGGGGTCTTTATAATCTCTATGTCCGGGCTCAATGGCACAGGTTTAGCTCTTGATTTCGCGGCGGGAAGTGGCTCATTTGAGCCCCCAGTGGACAGGCATAAATAATGTACTGCAAGATCTAAGGATAGCCGTCTCTCTGTGGCTTGGATTTGGTGGATGAGCACCGACTCGGCCCTTACGATGAAATCATCCAAGGTGCCTGCAGCCCCCTTTCGCTTGCTCAGTTGTGGTATCCCTTGTGACATGGTTACAGGCTCCAGTACTTTACTCAGAATTTACCTTGTTATCGTGTATCGTCGCTCCTCAGTTAAAATGCTAAAAGGGGTTGCCCGGCCCGGCCTCTTCTGGCCTCTGACGGCCACAGATGGCCCCGCCCTTGTCCCGGCCTTCTCCCGGCACCGCCAGCGGGCGTCCTGCGACGCAGGAGCTCAGCCTGCCTTTTGAGCGCCTTAGGGCGCGGAAGTGGGCATGTGCGGGAGAGACCAACAGTCGATGTCACTGAGTGCCAATGAACAATCCTTTGTTTCCTGTCTCCAAACCAGACAATACATATTGTCTAGTTTTGGATTACAGACACTTGGGGGGTCATTAGGATGGCGGGCGGACTTTGCCCGCCCGCCATCGTCATGGTAATAGGGACCACCCGCCATAAAGGTGGGGGTCCCGTGGGGGGTATTAGGATGTGCCCGCCACAGTGGCGGGCACATCCTGTATTTTTAGCATTGTTGCGGGCGGTGCTCTCTGCACCGCCCGCCACAATGCTAAAAATGCATTGCAGCATTTGCATTTACAAAGCGGCAGGCACCGCGCGGTGCCTGCCGCTTTGTAAATGTAAATGAAGGGGGGTACCATAGGTACCCCCCTGTGTGCACCCCCCACCACACCTTCACTCTGGGGGCCCGCAGGGGGACCCCAGAGTGAAGACCGCATGCCTTTCCATGGCGGCATTGCCGCCACGGAAAGACATTTTCAAAAGCCCATTGTAATATGGCTGGCGGTGTCTGATAGACACCGCCACCATATTATTCCTTTTCCGCCCCGGCCGCAAGGCGACCGGGGCGGAAAAGCGGTGGACGGTCTTTCTGTCTGCCGAGGTCCCCCCGCCATACTAATATGGCGGGGGGAAAACTAGTGTGGATGTCGGGCGGATTGCACCCGCCAGGCTGGCGGTGGCTACCGCCAGACTGGCTGGGGCAATCCGCCCGACATCATAATGGGCCCCTTAATCTCTTGTTGCAAAACTTTTGCATTACAAAATGAATAACATTGTGCGAAAAAGTACAAAACCACTTTAGATATTTCTAACGGTTTCTTCTGTCAAAACATTTCACCAGAAAGTAAGTATTTGACCGCTTTCTCAATTATGGGGACACGGTTTCACTTCTGTCGTCTCCCTCAGGGATTCAAGAATAGTCCTGGGTTATTTTCAGCAAGGGTAACAGAGTTACTACAAACATATGATGATGAAGCTTTGTCATATGTCGATGACATCTATCTGACAGACGATGACTTGGACAGGCACTTGAACAGGATAAACACCATTATACTGGGCTTCGCCTCTGAAGGGTACAAATTCAATTTTAAGAAATTGAGAATTGCCCACCTGAACGTCCTTTTCCTAAGATACGAATTATCAAGTGAAGGCAAAAGCCTGGCAGCAAACTTTCTAGAGAAATGTGCGCTGCTCCAACCTCCAAAAACACTGAAAAACTTACAGTTGATTCTAGGTTTCCTGAACTTCGGAAGAACATACATTCTAAATTACGCAGAAAGGGTGAAACATCTCTACGAATTAATCAAACCTGCTTTTAAAACAGTTAATTGGACACAAAAACAAACAGAAATTATGTGCTCATTGCAAACAGACATGTTGGCAACAAAACATTTGCAAACACGCGTAAACGTACACAACTTAGTGATCCGAATCATTCCAGGACAATGCGGATTCACGTACTTAACTTTTAACGAAGGTGAAAAAGTACTGATAGCTTACAAGTCACACTTGTACACACAAGCTGAAATGAAATTCACTTCTACAGAAAAAATTCTGACAGCTGTTCAAACTGCTGTAGCAAAAGAGAGAGCACTCGCAAAGGGTAAGTGCATAATGGTTGTTACACCTGTATCTGCCTTAGAAGCAGTGACTAAAGCGAGCATTCCTAATGCTAAAGCGTTGCATCCAAGATGGATACAATGGGTTAATTCTCTTGCTGCAACAGACGTTGAATACGTTTTTGATCCATATTTGAAAACACAAGCATTTTTACAAAGCAAACAAGAATGTCCTCTGCCTACTGAAATTCTGCCTCTAGAGCAGTATGAATGTATAATTTATACTGACAGATCAGCACAGTCGGCTACGGGGGGGTAAACAAGCATATAGTGCTCTGCTCCTTTGCCGCCGGGAAAGTTTGACTGTCTGACTGTACTGTGTTCTGTAATCTCTTATTTTCTGCATTGTCCACTGTTTTGTATTTTTAATGTCTGGTGTTCCACTGCTCATTAACGCTTTTTTGCCAGCTCCACACCCTCCACCTCCCCTTTTTTTCCTCTGTTTTCCTGGTTCTCCCGCCACCTCCGCCTGTGGCCACACCCCCTCTCCACACCCTCTCTGCCCCGCTCCCGCCTCCCAGCTGCCCCTCCCTCCCTCTCTGCCTCATATGGCAACCGCCGCCCTGATGTGCAGCGGTCGTGCGCAGCGGGCCCGCCGATTGCGTGCCAAAGGCAAGCCTGTCTGCGCCCGTCCGCGCCTGGACTGCGCCCAGGGCCAGGACCCCTGGACCCCGTGCACTCCACAAAGACAGATTCCGATACAACGCCAACACTCTCCTCGCACTCAACACCGGCGGAGACCACCGCTGCTACAGAGCCACCCCAAAACACACCCACAGACCCTTCTCCTGCCATACCTGCAACTTCACATGCAACAAAACCACCAAGCCTCCAAGGACCGGACCCAACCACCTTCGATGCATACTCCTCAACACCCGCTCCGCACGCAAACATGCTGTTGAGCTCTGGGATCTGCTCGACACCTCCGCCCCAGACGTTGCCTTCCTGACCGAGACCTGGTGGAACGACTCCTCGGCACCGGACATCGCCATAGCCATCCCAGACGGCTACAAGATCTCCCGCAGAGACCGCACAAACAGAATCGGAGGAGGAATAGCCATCGTCCACATATCTACCCTCCAGGTCCACACCTCCGCAGACGACTCCCTCAACTCCGTCGAACACCTCCACTTCCAGATCCACACCGACCCCAGCACCACCCTCAGAGGAACACTCGTCTACACACCCCCCGATCCACGGGCCGTGTTCAGCGACTTCATCGCCGGCCTTGCCAGCACCCAAGCACTCGCCTCCACAGACTACATCCTCCTCGGGGATCTGAACTTCCACCTCGAGAACAACAACGACGCCAACTCCGCCACCGTCATCGACAACCTTGCCAACCTGGGCCTCAGACAGCTCGTCACCAAACCCACCCAGGCTGCCAGCCACACACTCGACCCCGTCTTCTCCACAAGCAACCACGTCGCCTTCAACAACACCACCGAACTCCAGTGGACCGACCACCGCTGCATCCACTTCACCTTCATGAAACCAACAACGCACCACCGCACCCAACAGCTGCCCCACCGCTGCTGGAGCAAAGTCACCGAGGACCAGCTGACCTCTACCCTCACCCGGAACCCTCCCTCCGACCCCACCGACCCAGACGCCGGCGCCCGTAACCTCAGACAGTGGATCAACGACTGTGCCAATACCCTCGACCCGCTCAAGAAACCCTCCATCAACTCCCCCCAGCTAGAAAGCCGCCTGGTTCACCGAAGAACTCCAGACCTCCAAATGGACATGCCGGAAGCTGGAGAAGAAATGGCTTCACGACCACACACCAGACAGCCGCACAGCCCACAACCTCAGACACCACCACCTCATCAGAACAGCCAAAAGATCGTCCTTCAAATCCCGACTGGAGAACAACACACACAACAGCAAAGAACTTTTTAACATAGTGAAGGAACTCTCCAACCACAGCGCCAACACCAACGACATCCCGCCCTCCAAGGAACTGTGCGACTCTCTGGCCACCTTTTTCCACCGCAAGATCGCCGACATCCACGACAACTTCAACTCCTCACCCTCCCAGACCGCAACACACCACCCCCCGAACGCCAGCTGCACCAACAAGCTGACCTCCTGGACCCTCGTCAACGATGAAGAGACTCGAAAGATCAGGAACTCAATCCGCTCGGGTTCTCCATCAGACCCCTGCCCACACCACGTCTTCAACAAAGCTGACGCAACCATCGCACCCCAACTGCGAAAAATCATCAACATCTCCTTCCATACTGCGACATTCCCGGAAAGCTGGAAGCACCCCGAAATCAACGCACTCCTCAAAAAACCCAAAGCAGACCCCAGAAACCTCAAGAACTTCTGGCCCATCTCCCTGCTTCCCTTCCCGGCAAAGGTCATCGAGAAAATTGCCAACATGCAGCGGACCCAGCACCTCGAAGACAACAGCATCCTAGACCCGTCCCAGTCCGGATTCAGATGCAACCACAGCACCGAGACTGCCCTTATAGCCGCCACAGACGACATCAAATGCCAGCTGGACAACGGCGAAACCACAGCCCTCATTCTCCTCGACCTATCACCCGCCTTTGACAAGGTCTGCCACCTCACACTCAGAACACGCCTCCAAGAAGCCGGAATCCAGAAGAAGGCCCTCGACTGGACCACGTCCTTCCTCTCCGGCAGAACCCAGAGAGTCCGGCTCCCGCCCTATCACTCCTAAGCCACCGACATCATCTGCGGCGTACCCCAAGGCTCATCCCTCAGCCCGACCTTGTTCAATGTCTACATGGCCCCCCTCGCACAAGTGGCCCGCCAGCACAACCTGAACATCATCTCCTACGCTGACGACACCTAGCTCATCCTCTCCCTCACCAAGGAGTCAGGACCCGCACATGGCCAAAACCAACCTCCACGAGGGAATGAAGACTGTTGTCGAATGGATCAGGAGCAGCCGTCTGAAGCTGAACTCGGACAAGACGGAGGTCCTCATCCTATGGCCCGCCCCCCCCAGCCTGGAACGACTCCTGGTGGCCGACCGCACAAGGAGCAGCTCCGACACCCACGGACCACGAACGCAACCTAGGATTCTTCCTCGATTCCTCCCTCCTCACGTCGAAGCAGGTCAACATCATCTCCTCCTCCTGCTACAACACCCTCCGCATGCTCCGCAGGATCTACAAGTGGATCCCAACTGAAACAAGAACAGTTACCCAGCCCCTCGTCAGCAGCAGGCTGGACTACGGCAACGCACTCTACGCAGGAATCCCAGCCAAACACCTGCAACGACTACAACGCATCCAAAACGCCTCAGCCCAATTGATCCTCAACATCCCCTCAACGTCCTCCTCCCACCTGAGAGACCTGCACTAGCTTCCTGTCAACAAAAGGATCACCTTCAAACTCCTCACCCACGCACACAAAGCACTTCACAACACCGGACCACCCTACCTGAACAACAGACTCAACTTCTACATCCCCGCCCGCCAGCTCTGCTCCGGCGGCCTCGCCCTCGCCACCGTCCCGCGCATCCAACGAGCCACCTCAGGCAGCAGATCTTTCTCCTACCTGACCGCCAGGACCTGGAACACCCTCCCCACCCATCTACGGCAGACCCAAGACCTGCTAACTTTCAGAAGGCTCCTCAAGACCTGGCTCTTCGAGCAGTAGCAGCTCCCCCCCTCCCCACCCTCAGTGCCTTGAGACCCTCACGGGTAAGTAGAGCGCTTTACAAATTCCTGATTGATAGTGCTGCGTGCGTGATCGTTAAAGGTCGTTGGCACGATGGCAAATTCCGACCAATGGTCACTAAAAGTCAATCTCTCGGAGACTGTACAGCTCAGCGAGCTGCACTACAAGCATTTAAGATGGCGCTTGAAAATACAGACCGCGAATTCCCCACACTCATATTATTGTGTTCAATCCTACAATGATTACTTGCAGAACTGGATTCAAAATGGTTACAAAGGTGCAAAAGTTGGCACAATCAAGCATAAGTTGGTTTGGGAACAAGTAGTTCAGTTGCGACAGGAACTACAAAACACTCCTGTGATACATCCACTGAGTCATCAACGTGATGGCATTCACGTTGTAAGGAATTCATAGGCAGCTGAAGCCGCAATCACTCATTCAAAAACGAAAATAGACGGCTAAATAATGCTAGCTGTCAATGCTTCAAGCAAAGACAGTGGTAAAAGATTACCTAAAGTGTTTCCACTCAAATACTCATACATAACTGATGCAAATAATATTCCATTTGCTCAAATCCCTGGAGTGGGGGATAGAGTGATTCCAAACATAGAACATAGATGAGGACTAATCTTAGCAGCACATGAGAGCTCGCCTCTGCACACGCAGGTGTTTCCGCCACAGTGTCATTATTAAAACAGAGATAATGGTGGCCGCACATGAGGAAACAAACCAGAAACTATGTTTTGGAATGTGAAATATGCCAAAAGATGAAAGTCTCTACAGTAAAACATCCTGCGCAGATGCCCCTGTTGATTTCAGATAAACTATTAGCTTGTGTTTACCTGGATAACTGTGGTCCCTTACAGAGGGATGGTAACTATAAATATATCTTGGTCGCAGTGGATTCATGTTCAAGATTCATTTGGATGTGGCCTCAGCGCTCGGCTGATGCTCGAACTGTTATGAAAGATTTATGAGTCTTTATCGGCACATACGCAGTTGGCATGCTACATTCTAACCAGGGTCCTGCGTTTATCTCTTGAGCTTACAAGGAGGCCATGGCCAATCTGGGCGGTGCATTGCGGTACTCTAGTCTAAGAGGGAAATTCTGAGGGAAATTCGTTAGTGGAGAGAAAAAAGCGGGACATAAAGCAGTCTATAACAGCTATGGTATTAGGCTCGGGTGACAGGTGGGTCAAACATCTAATAAGTGTCCAACGTAGGCTTAACAATCTGCCAAGAAGTTCTATAGGGGGTATCACTCCATATGAAGTCCTTTTTGGGACCAGAATGATAGTAACGGACCTCGATTGTCAGACTTCAGTGGTAGACCAAAAACCCTTTGATATCAAAGACCATTTGGCTGTTTTACAGGACTTAAATGAAATAAGAACGAAACAAAGTAACGTGTTCCTAAAGCCAACAGCCACTGAAGAGAAACCGACCATCCCAGCAAGGCCTGTCTGGATCCCAAAGCTTGGGGATCTAATCAGAGAAAAGATCGTGGACAAGAAGGAATTTGGGTCTTCTCACAGACAACCAGTACCTGTCCTAGCAATTACTGCCACCCCTTGCTGGAAAAAAGGAGAACAGGTTTGTGTCAATCGATCTGGTCAAACCACATAATGTGACTGATCATAAGCAGTAGGCCAAGTGGACTCTGTCAATGTAGCAGACGCCCAGCTCTGGCTACTATCCAAGAGGTTCAAACTGAGAGACTCATCACCTTTGAAAAATCTGCATTGCGAAATGAAGGACTAAGCAACAAAGCTATGGAACTTGTACCTCTTGAAACCCAAATAACAGTTCTTCAAGAAACGCCTGTCTACAATGAAGTAGCATCCGACTACACAAATGTAACAAGTGATCAAGCGGTTCCAGCGATTTCAACGAATCCTGATGCGATCCCTACAATTGACAGAACTGCCTCTGGTTATTTCATTAACTTTGATACGTTTTCTGAGGATCCCAGCGAGCCTGAAACGACGCCAGTAAAAAGAACTTTGAAAGAACAAGCAATAGACCTTTTTCATCACCTGGAAAAAACGTATCTGGTTTCACCATGGATTGAACTTTGGATTGTGTTGGGTAAGCTGTTTCTTCTACTTTGGTTGACTCTGGTAATATCTTTGGGAATGCTGATAAATGGAAGATGTGTACAAAGGGACAAAGGAAGTAAGAAAATCAACTTACTCCTCAAGCCACACAAATCATCTCATCGTGAACAAAGAGAGTTGTCATCAGTAAACATCACAGCCGTACCTATACCTGGGGGTATAGCTTGGGACAGAACTGATTATGACATTTTTGGCCCTGCAGAGCTGTTGAAGATTCCACACCAGTTCAAGATTTCCTTGAATGACTTTGTTTCATCTAGTACCTTTCCTGATGATTGGGACTTCGGGACTGTTAATAATATGATGTCAGACTTAGAAATGTCTACAGTATTTACAAATCATGAATATTTAGAAGCCTCATCAGATTATGAACAAAGGAAGTGTTATAATCATTTTGGTCATCATTTCTTGCTCAAATCTGCAAACCCTAGAAATGTTTTAATGTATAACCAATGGGAACATTGTCCTACACCACCAAAGGGTAGCTCAAAAAAATGTTGGGGAAAATGTCCATACTTTTCAGGTTTCAATGTATCCAATCCAGAATCATTTTACTTTAAAAATGTTAACAAGGCAGGATTCAAAAGTATGTTGACGAATACCAAACAAATTTATTCTGCAGCCATTTATGCTCAGCTGTCTACACTAGGGTTCGACTTTTGGAAAGACAACATTGAGACAAAAACTGTCTGTGGCACAAAATATTGGCAAGTGCAGGGGATAGAAGCTTTATTTAGAGCCTGCATCATCCCAGAGCAAAATATGTTTTTGAATGACACTGTCCAACAGACATCTTGTCTTGGATTAGCCAAGATAATAGACCTAAACAAACCGTCCATACCTGCACCTATACAAATTAGTGACAACACTTCAGAGGGGGAGGTCAACGTACATACTATTTTGCATCACAACAGAACACATCCAGATTGGAAAAAATGGTCAATCTGGTCCACAGACACAAACACCTGTCAAGATAGATTCCTGAATAAAACACGGGAGTTCACATTCAATAGGCCAGATCCAAGATAAGTTCAGAGACAGCATCCAGGAATAGTAACAACATACAGTGTAGGGAAATTATGCCTGAATGGCTACAAAAATCTACACTTAGGGATGTTAAACAACACTTATCTGTACTTAAAGATGGCGCTGATCTTAGAGAATTCTTGCTAGGACCAAGAACACCGCATCATAAACGTCTAAATATGCCGGTATATATGCTGCATATAATGAAATATGGAAGATTACGCAATCAGAGACTGCAGAAAGAATACAAGAAATTGATCATATTAACTTAGAGAAATCTCTCTCTGTAGTGGACAATGGGTTAACGACTCTGTCGTCCAGGATATATTCTTTGGACAGTATAGTATCTTCTGCCATAGACATCATGGAACAGGACTTAGTCATGTTGCAACATGGTCAGTCGCAATTACGTTCTATCATGCTATTGGGCTGAATGTTACAAAACCTTTGTTCAGGCTATGTGCCTTGGCGTCTAATCAACACCACGTCACTGTTTTCAAATTTTAATCTCACTGATAAACAGATCAAATGGCACAGAGGGGAGCAGACTATACGTTGCTGAGCATTGAAAAACTGGAAAGATTGCCATATACTGTAACTGAAAAGCCAGCTACAGAATGGATTATACATGGAACAATCCCTCTGCGTGTTACAATTTTCCATTTTCCATTTCCATTTCCCTAAAACACATACCAGCAGGCACATATGAAAGGTTGGGTAAATAATACATCAAGACATCCTGGGAATTACCGAACACTTACAGATGTTGGAGTGGGGGTCGCAAAGTGTCTATTAGCGGGAAAAACTGTGAAAACGCACCAAGCAGTTCTCTCCTTCTTCAGGGTATAAGCCTACACGCGGCCTGCGATAGTTCCTCTAATAACTTATCCTGCCACCTGCAAGGTTCTCCGGCTGCGGCGATTAATCCACTTTTTGGACAACTTTCAAATGGAAGTTACATTATGTTGAACGATCACAGCTGCTGTGGGATGTTGCCAGGAATACCATATCTAGTAACTGTGTCAGCCAGGGTCACTTGTAGTATGCGAGTATTGTTTCCAAAAAACAAGACAGACCGGGAGTCGCCTTTATGGGCTTCACTGAACATCTCTTATATATGAATTGATACTTTAAGCAGAATGAAAGCATTCTTTTTCAATAAACTGTGCCACTGAACTCGGCCAAAGAAACCTATGATCTGCAAGTCGCAAGGACTTCTGCAGAGATACATGCCCTCTTAACTACAAATTGCCCTATACATTTTTGGGAAATGTTAAGTCATATCTTAAACATGTCTGATACGAGTGGTATTGTACATGTATTTAAGACAGTATTTTGAGGACTGTTAGCACCTTTTAAAGCAGCCCTAGGAATATTTCCAAACTTCGTGCACTCAATGTTTGGCGGATTGCCTCTCATTTTGGGACTCGCTGCAGGGATACTATTTTTGTTCCGAATGCTGCTCTATGGCAAGTCAATTCACCAGCGACACCCAGTTCACCATGGAGACAACTCTACTGGCGATGAATTGTCGTGAGCTCATTGTCCAAATTTTGTGATTACCTCGTCTAAGAGAATTAAATACCAACTGCTTTCTATCATTCAGACCAATTTGGCAAGATTGCATCTTACCTGTTCTACACTGCCTGCTATGCGGAGAAGAATGCGTGTCAGACACATTTCTCACATTCCCATCAGTTACACCAACGGATGTTGATACTTTGCTTGAACCAGTAACGGCCCATACACTGTGTTGTCCCCAGCGGCTACCAATTCTGATGACGGCATTCATTGAGATCTCACAGACGCAAAATGCTACTGCTGAGGTACGAGAGACGACAGGTACACAGGTACCTTCCAAGTCGAACATTGCTAATGCAACTAATGCTGACGGCGATGCTTCACATCGATGTGCGGTTCATCTTCTTAACAAGGTAATCCAACTTTCACTTACAATGGTAGACAACTTTTTTACAGACTTAGAAGATTTGATGTTTTCTCCAAATACCAACACTATCTTTTGATTTGGTACACAATATTCTGAGAGACAAATTTTTTTTTTTTCGTTTTTAGCACAAGTAATCTGCTTAAAGTAGAACTATTCATAGAGAACAAGAATTCTTTGAATAACTTGCAGAGACAATATTTGACCTTGTCCGCATACAAACAATTTTATGTAATCTGACATGAAATGGATTTGGCACCCTTTTTTCTTCTGTATTTACGGGCCATTTCATAAATGTATTTTCATGATTCATTCAGTTAGCATTTCAGATGTGAACTATATGCTTAGAATGAAACATTGCTTTAAATGAGTACAGCACCAGTGCTCTTTCATATACAACCATTACCAATGCATTTTTAGGTATTTTGGGTGGCTTTTAAAACACTTGTAGTATAGATAGTTTTTAGATACGTTTATACATGTTTAGAACTTAGTATTTTAGTAATGTCGTACATAAGAAAGTGGAGTTGGTGTTGTATGGCGTTTTAGATTCCATATGGATTTTCCCGATTCATGCCCTTAAAGCAGACTCTCCAGCTGACGCACTGATCAGGAAGCTGCCCTCCTCTGCCGAGAAATCCAGCTCCAGTGTTTCTGACTCCCCTTTCGGGGTGTTGAGAAATCGAGTCCCGAGACAGAGATACCTGACCTCCTTCGTTCTAAGGTATGGGGCTGATTAGAACCTAGAGACAAATTTGACAAATTCTTGGCAAAACTAAACCTATGCTAAAGACCATACTTACTTCTTCCCTCGTACTAGACTTAGGTTAAGTACATTGGGGTAGGCGTATTTTAGAAGCAGCAGTTGAGTATTTTAGCCTTTATGTTTGTTTGTTTATATGGCTTAGAAACCATACAATGCTCTTACAGTATTATTTCATATTACTGTTGACACTGTACGCATTATACTTTGCATTCTGCCTAACGATTTTAGCAGTTCACTTCTATTGCATGAGCAAGAAGACTGTTCAGTCAACCCTTTTTATTAAACCGCCCGTCTCTCTATTTCTGTGCACCCTCTGTAGAAACGGAGCATGCACGATTGACTGAGTAAAATACTTATCTATTGTTTCTACTACTCTGAAGATAGTTATTCCAGTCCTAGGGAAACAAAGTTGTCATGTTTATGCGGTTGTCAAAAACAAATCCCTTCTTGTGTATTCGAGAAAGTTTCTAGTGACCTCTGAACTAGCTGGCACTCACTATTAAGTTTAGTATATTCGATAGAGACCTACTGACCTAGGTCCTACGTCATATCTATAGGATATATTATTCCAATGTGCAGAGCCTATTGGCAATATAGGAACTACACTACTACATGCAGACTGCTACAAAAGCCTTGCAAGTGCATGAACCATTTTGGAAAGAAACTGCCAGAAAAACTATAAGATGTACATTATTTGTGAAAGTAATGGCAATTATTATAATTGTACCTAGCTACAAAACTGCTTTATTCTTAAATAAAATAGACTATCTAGAATTATATGTTTGAATGAAAAATGAAGGGCTATAGTCTCAAATTCTGGAATATTGAGTATGGGATATTGTCAGATATTAATTTCAATAATGGAAACAAGGATGCATTTTGCACTACGAAAGTAGCACTAGATGCCTCAGAACATAAGCAGGAGTGCGAGTAAATGTGATCTTGCTGTAGATTGTTTTCTCCCAAATGACTCTTAATTATGCAAGTGGGCATAGTTACATTTTATTCTGGTAATTCCGGATCAAAGAGTAATGTGAACAACTAAATTTACTCCAATTACTCCAGCATACTTTAAATTACTCCCAGGGCTGATACTGTCGAAATACATTAATATGAAGTTAAAAATTCAAAAAAGGAAAAGTCTCATCCATCCCAGCTTCTTCCTGGAACCTATTGGAGTGATCAATCAAGCGAGGGGGAGCAAGACAAAGGTGTGACCCCAAAACGTGCTTCCCCAATGCAATTTTCCATGGGAAAATGTCTGAACGGAATTGTAGAAAATTGAGCAGAAACCTAGATCTTGGTCCAGGAAATGTGGTTTTGGTAACTTGATGTAAATTTGTTCAGCAGGTTTTTTAGCAATTAAGCTTCAAAGACTTTGTATATTTCACCACGCAGAGGATCTGTGGAGCCGACAGATCTGAAATGAGATATGATTGGCTTCCACCACATCAACAACGATGTGGCAGCAGCCATCTTAGGACTCTGGACTCGGCCCCTTGAAAGGCCCTGGAGACCACATCCCCAAGGCATGACAATATCAAAAGGGAAAGGGTCTGTGCGCCCCCCCTCCCTGAGCCCTGAAAAGAGCTGCAATCTTGAAAATGAGAAGGGGGCATGCTGTGCCAATCACTGGCCTAGGGAACCACATCCCCAGGGGCTAGCTCACGGACAGAGACTTGGGGTCCATAACCCCTGGGACAACATCATTTCCCTGCGCAACAATGCAGGCAGAGATAGTGTAATGTTGTCCTGTGAGGCAAAAATACAAAGCTGCACCCGCCGGGTTGAAGCACAACGTTTTTTCCCTGACCACATTCTGGGGCAGGGACAAACACAGAATGGGTACTGCTCAGCAATGCTAGATACCGCTGCCCCAGGGATGGGTGCAAGCAGGTGAGCCAGTGGGGCTGGGGGGCCTTGGGACTCTCTCTGCAGCCTGGAACATATAACATGCTGTGAAGTGCCAGAGCTGCGCACTGGGCCAGAATAAAATAGTTTTTAAATGGCGGCTCCTGTTCAGCCCTTGAAATGGGGCCACTTGCAGAGAGCTGGCTGCCCCTGTGGCCCCCAATGAGAAATACATCTATGAGTGTCGTGGGGGGAATCGAGACCCACAGAAAAATATATAACTGGCAACAGAAATGAATAATAAATGAGCAGCCCAAATCGCTCATTTATTTTTCACTGCTACTACCAACAAGATCCCCATAATGCCCTAGTGCAGTTAAAAGGAGTATATTTGGTAACTAGCGATAGGAGAATCACAAAACATTTTTATAATGTTGTAGCGAGCTGCAGGTAGTGTAGCAGCCCAAAAAAACTCATTAACACTACTGGATTATTAAATTCATAAGCCCAGGCGACCTTACTGTATTTTTTTAAAGGACTCTTAGCTAGAGTTCTATCTTCTTCAGCTGGAGTGCAGAGTCAACCTGTCGGTTTAATATCTGCATTTTGTAGCTTGAAAATTGTTACTAAAGAAACTCAAATGCATGTTAATGCTTTATTTAAGTAAAACTTGATTGCATTTTGTAATACAATTAATTGTATTATACATTGCATTGTACAAATACATTTCTATATAATTATTGGTCCTTATCTGACAAAGAAAATACATGTGCTCTATCCTCAAGTGAATGATCATGATATACTGATATCCTCCTGACCCTTCATAAGCCAATTGGCCCAATTTTTATATTTTGGTTTTCTGACGCTATGAGAAATTTAGTAGAGCTGCCCTATTTTAAATGACACCGAGTCCCCGCTCCCCACTCCTTATGTGCATAGTTTACGTGCAGGGGGATTGGACGCAAGGCCTGCCCCGTGACCAACCCTACACCAGGCACGGCCATAAGCCATGAGTGGCATGAGTTTGACTGCCAGCGTTGGTTGCCCTGTTGCCAATCCCACACTGTGCACGGCCAAATGCCATGTGCAATGTGAGGTTGTCAGTACATATAGTAAAAACCAAGGCTGGATTTTGGGTGGTGTGAGCGGTGCCACCACACCAGGTGCGAAGGTCAGGGGGGGCGCCATTTGTGCTCTAAAATCAGTGCCAGTCACATTTTTGAAAAGCCTGCACTCTTGAACACTGTTCTCCCTTTTTCTTTTCCACAATGTTAATCTTCGTAGAAATAGAAGAGAGATAACAGTGTTAAACAGATCACAAAGCCATGAGGCATGCATATACCCCCATGCGCAGTGTTGCCATAAACCGTGGATGCAAACTAACTTATTTGGGTCCCAGGGCCGTCAATCTGGTAGTGCGCAACAGCGCTACCAATGACGGCCCTGCAAACATTATTGTCCCACTCCTGAGCCCGCCCTGCGGCAATGAAAGTCGCGCTAAGTTAGGTGCTGTGATTCCTGCAGCCCGCTTCTGTTGCCTGTGATATCCCGATGCCCAGCAGGTTTTGTAAGGTAAGATTAGTGGTTGAAGGGTCCACTTCTCCTTCTTTGCTGCTTTCGAGTGTCCCCTCTCTTTCGTCCTCTAACTCTTTTTCCCTCTCTTTCTGTCACTCTCTCTTGCTGAAAACCGTGATATCAATAAATGTCTCTTACCCTCTGTTTCCTCTACTTTCCTTCATGTGTTCCCCTGGGAAATGGATCCCAAAAAGAAAGAGACACTTTCGCTTAGTGTTTTACAGACTGTTTACTCTTGTGACTCCGGGTGAAACACCCTTGTGTGCTTAACCACCGTAATATCACAGGATCTGCATTCTAGGCACTTTGACATGAACATTAAAATTTTGCAAGGACTTAGCCCGACCCGCTCGCAGCGATATCACTGCATTGGCACAGTTCAGGTCCGGGCATTGGAGAATGTAAATGTATTTGCTTTGTGCTTATCTTGAGGCTCCCCAGTTGTATCCTGGTACACTTGTTCTGTGTTTCCTATTACTCGACAGGCACAGCTTTGATTCATGTTCTTGCCATCCACTGCCATTCCTCACCTGCTTTGTATCTGAGAGGCGCAATCTAAGCAGTCAAGGGCGTGGGTTAAAACATTATTTTAAAACATTTGGGGGCATGTTTACGTTGCCTGGCGCATCTCTGCAAATCAGCAGAGATGCGCCAGGAAAGATACGACACGCAAGTTTATCCTTGCGCCACCCATGATGCGCCGCATTTACAATGCGGTAAAAAAGGGGGTGGTAATGGACGGAGCATCTGAACCAATCAAACACTCACACCCAGTCAAAAGATCTGGGTTTAATCCATCACCGTTCTTTAGCCCACTCTGCCACCCCAGTTCAGACATGGCTATATGCAAATCAGTCTGACCCTGTACCTCATGGGAACAGTCCAGCCCGAACTGCCAAGCCATGCCTTCCCTGGACCGGAAACAAGCTTCCGAGGACCGGTTTCTGGCATTACAGCCGTCTTCAGCCCGGCTTGCTTGAATCCAGTGGCAAAGTGAGCAAGGGACTCACGTCTGAGCATACCCTGCCACACTTATGGCGGCCAAAAGCGGTAAAAAAGGGGGTGGTAATGGACGGAGCATCTGAACCAATCAAACCCTCACACCCAGTCAAAAGATCTGGGTTTAATCCATCACCGTTCTTTAGCCCACTCTGCCACCCCAGTTCAGACATGGCTATATGCAAATCAGTCTGACCCTGTACCTCATGGGAACAGTCCAGCCCGAACTGCCAAGCCATGCCTTCCCTGGACATAAGTGTGGTAGGGTATGCTCAGACGTGAGTCCCTTGCTCACTTTGCCACTGGATTCAAGCAAGCCGGGCTGAAGACGGCTGGAATGCCAGAAACCGGTCCTCGGGAGTTTGTTTCCGGTCCAGGGAAGACATGGCTTGGCAGTTCGGGCTGGACTGTTCCCATGAGGCACAAGGTCAGACTGATTTGCATATAGCCATGTCTAAACTGGGGTGGCAGAGTGGGCTAAAGAACGGTGATGGTTTAAACCCAGATCTTTTGACTGGGTGTGAGTGTTTGATTGATTCAGATGCTCCGTCCCTCACCACCCCCTTTTGTACCGCATTTACAATGCGGCGCACCATGACGCAGGAATAAACAGATGCGTGACGCATCTTAGGCGTAAAGTTGGCGCAGTGCTGAAGTTGTGTTGCGAGCGGCACGCAACTCCAGCACTGTTCCAACTTGCCCTATTTCTAATGTGGTGCGTCAAGCCTTACGCCTGCTTCAAGCAGGTGCAAGGTTTTGACGCATCAGCGTTGGGCAAGTAACTCAGTAAAATCTTGTAGATTTTATTGAGTCACTTTTCACGGGCGTTCCTGCGACGGAACGCCCCCCCCTCTGTGTGGACACGCCCACATGAAACCTGACGCAGGTTTCATGTGGCGCAGGGCCTTACACCGTGATGCATCTCCATAGATGCGTCACGTTGTAAATACCTCATAGGGATTGGTCACGTTTACGCCACCTTGCGTGACGCAACAGTGGCGTAAACGTGGCGCAAGGGTCTTGTAAATATGCCCCTTGTTTCTCATGGTGTACCATTTGACCAGTCAGTATATGAGTGCCTTTCTCCGCCACGGAATCGGAACATATCATACGCCAATGAACATATGGCTAAAACAAGGCATACTTAATGGGTTTGCGAATGCTTGTAAGTAGTGTCAGATAAACAGATCACGAGGCCGAGAGGTGTGCATAGTCCCCCGCATGCACAGTGTTGCCACAACCTATTGATGCAAACTAACTTGTTTGGGTCCCAGGGCTGTCAATCTGGTAGTGCGTGAAAGCGCTACCAATGACGGCCCTGCAAACATTATTGTCCTACTCCCGTGCCCGCCCCGGGGCAGTGAAAGTCACGCAGAGCCAGGTGCTGTCATTCCTGCAGCCCGCTTCTGCTGCGTGTGAGATCCCAGTGCTCAGCATGTTTTGTAAGGTAAGAATAGTGGTCGAAGTGACCACTTCTCCTGCTCTGCTGCTGTCATCTGCCTTCCCCCTCTTTCTTCCTTTTACCCGTTTTCCCTCTGTTTCTGTCACTTTCTCCTGCTCCTCACTTGCTAAAAACAGTGACTTCAATAAATGTCTCCTACACGCTCTTTCCTCTACTTTCCTTCATTTGTTCCCTTGTGAAATGGATCCAAAAAAGAAAGAAACACTTTTACTTAATGTTTTGCATACTGTTTACTCTTGTGACTCCAGGTGAAACACTCTTGTGTGCTTTACCACTGTAATTTTACAGGTTCTGCATTCTTGGGGCCTCATTTATGAGGCCTTGCGTGAGTTTTGCGCTTCCGATGCGTCACTTTTTGTGACGCATCGGCGGCGTAAAACATGCCTCCTGATGCGCACTATTTACAAAGTGACGCATCTAAGCAGATGCGTCACTTTGTAAACCCCTGCGCTACATTATACCTGTGTCAGGTATAATGTATGCAGAGGGGGCGTTCACCCGCAAAAAGCCTCATAAAAGTGACGCAGTGAAATCTATGAGATTTCACTGCGTCACTTTTAGGATGCTGTTGCGTCAAAATCTTGCGCCTGCCTGACAGCAGGCGTAAGACTGACGCAAGCCCTTTCACATGGGACTTTCCCCATGTGAAAGGAAGCATTGCTGGAGTTGCGTCACTTTTGTGACACACTCCAGCAATGCGTCACTTTTGCGCCTACAGATACGTCAGAAATACTGACGTATCTGTAACTCCTTGTGACATGATGCGTCATATTATAATTATGACGCATCAATCATGTCGCAGGGAGAGCGCAGTGAAAAGTGACGCATCGCTGTTTTCACGCAGCGATGCGTCACTTTTCATAAATGAGGCCCTAGGCACCTTGCACATGACCATTAAATGTTTGCAATGACTTAGCCCGACTCGCTCGCTGCCATATCACTGCATTAGAGGAGTCCTGGTCTGGGCATTGGAGAATGTACGTTTTTTCACTTTGTGCTTATCATAAGGCTCCCCAGTTGTATACAGGTACACTTGTTCTGAGTTTCCTATTACTCGACAGGCACAGCTTTGATTCATGTTCTTGCCATCCACTGCCATTCATCACCTGCTTTGTATCTGAGATGCGCAATCTATGCAGTCAAGGGCGTGGGTTAAAACATTCATTTAAAACATTTGTTTTGCATGGTATACCATTTGACCAGTCAGTTTTTGAGTGCCTTTCTCTGATATGGCATCCAAACATATCATACGACAATGAGCATATGGCAAAAACAAGGCAGACTTATTGGGTTTGCTAATGCTTATAAGTAGTGTGAGATAAATAAAAATGTCATTGTGGATAATCAGAATTGAAAATTTTAGATTCGGAAAATATGAGACTGATCTAAACATTACTAAGTCTGTGGAATGGCTAGTGGACACTCAACCACTAATCTTACCTTAATAAACTTGCTGGCGTGACTAAGCCACTCGGAAGACCAATAACCATTCAACTTCTCCTGCTCTGCCTCTGCTGGCCCCCTCTTTCTTCCTCTTACTTGTTTCCCTCACTTTTAATCTCTTCCTCACTGCTCCTCACCTGCTGAAAATCGTGACTTCAATAAAAGTCTCTTACGCTCTGTTTCCTCTACTTTCCTTCATTTGTTCCCCGATGAAATGAATCCAAAAAAGAAAGAAACACTTTTGCCAGGAATTTCTTTTTCTGGCAACTGCAACCTCGGGATGAAAACAAAAAAAGATAAAAAATACGAAAAATAAATAAATACCTAAATAAAGCATGACAGAGCAGTTGCAAAGTGGTCAGATTTGTTTTATTCACCCCCAAAGCAAACACAAGCAGACGATGGACGGACCACTGAAACTTTTCAGACACTCACCCCAGTCATAGGTCTGGGTTAAATCCATTATCATTCTTTACCTCACTTCGCCACCTCAGTTCAGACCCAGCTATAGGCAAATCAGTTTTGACCCAATGCCTCATTGGAACAGTCCAGCCTGAACTTCCAAGCCAGGTCTTCCCTGAACTGGAAACAAGCATCCTGGGACCAGTTTCGGGGTAACATCCCTCATCAGCCAGGCTAGCTTTAGTCCAGTGGCAAAGTGAGCAAGGGACCCACGTCTGGGCATACCCTGCTAGCTTAGGGCAAACAAAGCAAACAGAAGGAGTTGATGGACGGAGCACTGAAACTTTTCAGACACTCACCCCCAGGCACAGATCTGGGTTGAATCCATCATCGTTCTTTACCTCACTTCACCACCTCAGTTCAGACCCTGCTATATGCAAATCAGTCTTGACCCTCTGCCTCATGGCAACAGTCCAGTGCAAACTGCCAACCCAGGTCTTCCCTGAACTGGAAGCAAACATCCTGGGACCAGTTTCGGGGTAACACCCCTCATCTGCCAGGCTAGCTTAAATCCACTGCAAACTGAGCAAGGGACCCAAGTCTGGGCATACTCTGCCAACTTAGGGAGAACAAATAAAACACAAGGAGACCGGTGACAGAACACTGAAACTTTTCAGACAGTCCTCCCCAGTCACATATCCGGGTTAAATCCATCATCGTTCTTTAGCTCACTTTGCCACCTCAGTTCAGGCCCAGTTATAGGCAAATCAGTCTTGACCCTGAGCCTCATGCTAACAGTCCAGCCCGAACCGCCAAGCCAGGTCCTCCCTCACAGGAAACAAACATCCTGGGACTAGTTTTGTGGTAACACCCCATATCAGCCAGGCTAGCTTGAATCCAGTGGCAAAGTGAGCAAGGGACCCATGTCAGGGCATACCCTGCCAAATTAGGGCAAACAAAGGAAACACAAGGAGACAATGGACTGATCACTGATACTTTTCAGACACTCCCGCCCAGTCAAAGATCTGGGTTAAAGCCATCATCGTTCTTTAGCTCACTTCGCCACCTCAGTTTATACCCAGCTATAGGCAAATCAGTCTTGACACTGTGCCTCATGGGTACAGTTCAGCCCGATCTTCCAAGCCAGGTCTTCCCTTAAATGGAAACAAGCATCCTGGGACCAGTTTCGGGGTAACATCCCTCATCAGCCAGGGTTTCTTGAGTCCAGTGGCAAACTGAGCAAGGGACCCACGTCTGGGCATACCCTGCCAGCTTAGGGCGAGCAAAGCAAACAGAAGGAGTTGATGAACGGAGCACTAAAACTTTTCAGACACTCACCCCCAATACAGATCGGGGTTGACTCCATCATCGTTCTTTAGCTCACTTCACCACCTCAGTTCAGACCCTGCTATATGCATATCAGTCTTGACCCTATGCCTTACGGGAATAGTTCAGTCCGATCTGCCAAGCCAGGTCTTCCCTGACCTGGGAAATAGCATCCAGGGACTAGTTTCGGGGTAACACTCCTCATCAGCCAGGCTAGCTTGAATCCAGTGGCAAAGTGAGCAATGGATCCGCGTCTGGGCATACACTGCCAACTTAGGGAGAACAAAGCAAACGCAAGGAGACGATGGACGGAGCACTGAAACTTTTCAGACACTCACCCCCAATCACAGATCTGGTTTATATCCATCATCAATCTTTAGCTCACTTCCCCACCTCAGTTTAGGCCCAGCTATAGGCAAATCAGTCTTGATCCTATGCCTCATGGGAACAGTCCAGCCTGAACTTCCAAGCCAGGTCTTCCCTGAACTGGAAACAAACATCCTTGGACCGGTTTCGGGGTAACACCCCTCATCTGCCAGGCTAGCTTGATTCCAGTGCAAACTGAGCAAGGGACCTTCGTCTGGGCATACTCTGCCAACTTAGGTAGAACAAAGCAAACACAAGGAGACCGTGGACAGAGCACTGCAACCTTTCAGACACTCCTCCCCAATTACAGATCTGGGTTAAATCCATCATCATTCTTTAGCTCACTTCACCACCTCAGTGTTCTACCCAGCTATAGGCACATCAGTCTTGATCCTATGCCTCATGGGAACAGTCCAGCCTGAACTTCCAAGCCAGGTCTTCCCTGAACTGGAAACAAGCATCCTGGGACCAGTTTTGGGGTAACATCCCTCATCAGCCAGGCTAGCTTGAATCCAGTGGCAAAGTGAGCAAGGGACCCACGTCTGGGCATACCCTGCTAACTTAGGGTGCACAAAGCAAACAGAAGGAGTTGATGAACGGAGCACTGAAGCTTTTCAGACACTCAACCCCTGTTACAGATTGGGGTAGAATTCATCATCGTTCTTTAGCTCACTTCACCAATTCAGTTCAGACCCTGCTTTATGCAGATCAGTCTTGACCCTGTGCCTCATGGGAACAGTCCAGTCTGAACTGCCGAGCCAGGTCTTCCCTGAACTTGAAACAAGCATCCTGGGACAGGTTTCGGGGTAACACTCCACATCGGCCAGGCTAGCTTGAATCCAGTGGCAAAGTGAGCAATAGACCCATGTCTGGGCATACACTGCCAACATAGGGCGAACAAAGCAAATGCAAGGAGACGATGGACGGCGCACTGAAACTTTTCAGACACTCACCCCCAATCACAGATCTGGGTTATATTCATCATCGTTCTTTGGCTCACTTCCCCACCTCAGTTTAGACCCAGCTATAGGCATATCAGTCTTGACACTGAGCATCATGTTAACAGTCCAGCCCGAACTGCCCAGCCAGGTCTTCCCTCAACTGGAAACAATCATCCAGGGAACCGTTTTGGGGTGACACCCCTCATCTGCCAGGCTAGCTTGAATCAAGTGCAAACTGAGCAATGGACCCACTTCTGGGCATACTCTGCCAACTTAGGGAGAACAAAGCAAACACAAGGAGACCGTTGCCAGAGCACTGAAACTTTTCAGACACTCCTCCCCAGTCACAGATCTGAGTTAAATCCATCATCGTTCTTTAGCTCACTTTGCCACCTCAGTTTAGGCCCAGCTATAGGCAAATATGTCTTGGCCCTGTGCCTCATGGGAACAGTCCAGCCTGAACTACCAAGCCAGGTCCTCCCTCATCCGGAAACAAGCATCCTGGCACCAGTTTTGGGGTAACACCCCTCATCAGCCTGGCTAGCTTGAATTGAGTGGCAAAGTGAGCAAGGGACCCACGTCTGGGCATACCCTGCCAATTTAGGACAAACATAGGAAACACAAGGAGACAATGGACTGATCACTGAAACTTTTCAGACACTCATCCCCCGTTACAGATCGGGGTTGAATCCATCATCGTTCTTTAGCTTACTTCACCACCTCAGTTCAGACCCTGCTATATGCAAATCAGTCTTGACCCTGTGCCTCATGGGAACAGTCCAGCCCGAACTGCTAAGCCAGGTCTTCCTGAACCGGAAACAAGCATCCTGCATCAGTAGTTTTGGGGTAACACCTGTCATCAGCCATGCTAGCTTGAATCCAGTGGAAAAGTGGGTAAGGGACCCACGTCTGGTCATACCCTGCTATCTTAGAGCGAACAAAGCAAACAGAAGGAGACAATGGACAGAGCACTGAAACTTTTCTGACACTCACCCCCAATCAGATTAGCACCACTTTATAAAGTTTGCCAGTGAAGCACTACTTTAGTTTTCTTGTCTTTCTTTGAGCAGTGTTGTTTTTCCTGGTTGGGGAGATGCACCATTCCTGGAGGTACTGTAATACCTGCTTGATGACTGGAGTGGTAAACATTTAATGTGATCCTTATCAGCTGTTTTCCTTATTTTAGTATATAAATGTGTAGCCTGGCTCTGTGTTCAGGGATGTGGTCTTTTTAAACCATACTGCTCGCATTTTGTAAGCATATACGCAATGTACATTGAAACAGGGCTCGGCGCAATAGACATTGAAAATGGGCCCCTCCTGGGCCCTGTAGTCTTGTCCTTAACTTTTCAGGTAAAATCACTCATTGATTTCTGAATAATGAGTGTAAAAGTGTTAAAGTAACCATGTTGTTCGCCTATGTTTCACATGCTTTTCTTAATCTTACATTCCCTATTAGGGTTTGCTTTTTACAGGATGCTCCCCCATTTTTTATTTTTTTAGGCAGCATATTACTCTTGTCTGTTGCTTAATTTGAATTGAGTCGCATCCAGGACTTTATGGCGGAGCACATTTGGGTTGTAGCTGAAGGCAGTGTGAGTTTCTCTCAGTGGGGTAGTATGGTGTTCAGTGGGAGAGAGGATGGGGTACTATGCCCAGAGCTGCCGAATTTTGAACAGGGGAACTAGGTTTAGTTTTCATGAACAATTCACCAGACTACTCTCCTGTTGGAGCAGATTCCCATGCTAGACCTTAGAAGGCCCTGTTAGACCTTAGAAGCTCTGGTGTCTAAGCACCTTGTAGGCCTCTCCACCACAATCCATACTGAAGTTCACCTCCAGTCTTGCAGGCAAGCCTACGAAGCAGCACACCCTAGAGCAACAGTGACTCTGTCACTGAGGTCACAGGACCCTTGAGTCCAGTCTGCCTCACCCATTGGTACCTTCATTTATTTATTTATTTATTTATTTATTTATAGTGTTTTGTATAGCGCGAACAAGACCCGTGGGTATCAGAGCGCTTAACAAGGAAAGAATTGCATATAGGCATTATAAAAGCAGTACTGACAGCAAGAGAATAATGAGGTAGAAAGCGATATACTGTATGGATGAGACTAAATAAATATATTCAAAATGACTGTGCAATTAGCAATAGGTGGCGAGCAAGGTTTGGCTTGTGTCATAGAAACAAACCCTGCTCGTTGAGGTAGGGTTATGAGGCGTCCCAGTGCATATCAAGGATAATAAGTATAAATAAATCGGTGTGCTAGAAGATATATAGTATGATTGTGACATATAGTTAACGGTTCCACATAAATGGCTAAATAAATCAAGTGAGAAAGAAGTTCTATAGTGTGACTGTGAGACATGGTTAAAGTTCACACATAAATGAGGTAGCAGCAAAGTGTCAGAAGTTCTATAGTATGACTGTGAGATATAGTTAAAGTTCACACATATATGAGGTAGCAGCAAAATGTGAAGTCTCGGCTTGCGCACGGCATCATTTCCTTATCCGCTGATGATCTTCCAATTTTCCAAGAAGAGGGCGGCCCTTAGTTAGCTGGGTTACACATCCCAGTGATCGGTATGTTTCTCTAAGTAGGGTATTTACTCATCAAATGGCTCTTCAGTTCTCGTTTGAATGTTGCTGTATTTTGAATCTTCCTGATGTTTGGAGGGAGGGAATTCCAGATTCTGGGGGCAGCTCCGGAGAATGCTCGGTTGTAGGTCTTTTTCTTGTGGAAAAAGGCTGGTCGTAATAGCAAATCTTTTGCGCTTCTAGTTGATCTGTTACCTCCTGAGAGCTTAAGTTTCTTGGCTAGGTATCTAGGCGTGTTGTAATGTACAGCTTTATGCGTGATACAGGCCATCTTCATTTGAATTCTAGCCTCGTAAGGTAGCCAGTTTAGTGCTTTCAGGCGAGGGGATATGTGATCGAATTTCTTCGTTCCCGTAATGAGTCTCACCGCTGCGTTGAGGCAGGCTTTTAGTGGTGCTGTGGATGATTTTGGCAAGCCCGCTAATGTGGTGCAGCCGTATTCGATCCTCGAGATGACTAGTGATTGGATAGCCAGTTTTAGATCTGTCTCCGAGATAAAGGGTTTCAGCTTTCTTAAGTAAGACAGGTGGAAGCGGGCGCTCTTGGCCAACGAGTTAATATGGTTTTTCATGTCGAGGTTCTTATCTAGTGTAATTCCTAGTGATTTGGCTGAATTAACTAGGGTCGGGGTGCAGTTTAGCGCTGTCACCAATTTAGTCCACTCTTCAACTTCAGATTGGCTCCTTGTTGGTGAGATTAGTAGGAATTCAGTTTTCTGGGCGTTAAGTTTCAGATGGTTCATTGTTAACCATCGCAAAGCACTCTTTAGTGTCTTGTTCATTAAGTCAATGTCCTCCAGGGAGGCGATCTTCAAGTATAATTGCGTGTCATCCGCATACATCTGATAGGATACCTGAGATTTTTGGAGGATCTCCGTGAGAGGTTCTACATATAAGTTAAATAGATCTGGTGATAGCGTTGAGCCTTGTGGAACCCCGACTGCGTTGGGGCTCGGGGATGAGATTGCTTGGTTAACCAGGAATCGCTGAGACCTGTTCTGTAGGAAAGAGTTGAACCATTTCAGCACGTTTCCCGACAGACCCATCCTGTCATGAAGTCTGGTCATTAGCACTTCATGCTTTACCGTATCAAATGCTGATGATAGGTCTAGGAGGATCAGTAGGCAAGATTGATTACTGTCTAGGGCTTGTAGGGCGTCATCAACAATGTGCAGGATCGCAGTTTCAGTACTGTGCCCTGTTCTGAAGCCTGATTGGCAATCATCTAGAAGCGAGAATTTAGCGATGTGTTGACTTAGTTGGCCCTGTACGCATTTCTCAATGAGTTTAGCCAGTAGAGGGATGTTGGTCACTGGCCGATAGTTGTTCGGGTCTGTAGCATCAGCTGTCGGTTTTTTGAGGATGGGCATCACCTGCCCTGTTTTTAGACAGTCTGGGAGGGTTCCTTGTGCCAGTGAGGTGTTTATTATCTCGGTCCATATTGGAACTAGAGTGTGGCTGATTTCTCTTACACACTTTCCTGGTAAAGGGTCTTGAAAGTGGTTATTCGGTTTGAGTTCCGCCAGCGTTCTGGCGATCTTTTCCTGGTCGAATAGCTCAAATGTGTCCCATTTTGCCTTATTTTTAGTTTGGAGACTCTCCGGGGAGATGTTGGTCTCATTACTAGGTGGAGGCAATGACTTGAGGTTAGTTGCTGCAGTAGTAAGATCTTCTTCAAGCAATTTAGATTTTTCCGTGAAAAATGCGGAGAATTCCTCGCAGCTTATGGGAGTCTTTGTATTCTCTAAAACCGTTTTGGCTAGTTTATTTGATTGTTGTTTTAGAATCTCGAAGAGTTTTCTTGGTCTGTTTCTGGCATTGTTCAATTCAACTCTGATAAATTCTTTTTTGGAGTTGATTATTTTCTTGTTGTATTCTTTCCTTGTTTTTCTGAGTGCTTTCAGCTCGGGGGAGGAGGGATGTTGTCTCCACCTCCTTTCGGCCATTCTCAGTTTGCGCCTGTCCTCGTTCAATGATTCGTTAAACCAAGGATTTTTTGGTTTCTCTGATACCTGTTTCAGTTTTTGGGGCATGGTGTCATTGACGATATTACCGATCGAGGTTATGTAGTGATCCGTCAACTCATTGACATTCTGCTTATTGTTGGGTGGCTTCAGGTCTTTCTCACACCTTTTCACCAGTCGATCAATGTTAGCCTCTTTTGTGTCTCGGGTCAGTTTCTTGAGCTTGCGTGGTTGCACGGTCTTGCCCTTTGTCATTGTAGGTATCGCAAATGTTATGATGTGATGGTCAGACCAGTCACATGGGTCTATAGCAAGGATAGAAGTCTCATCCTTTCTTGAGATAATCCAGTCTAAGGTCGCTCCTCGTGAATGAGTGGGTTGGTTGCAAGCTTGTACAAGATTTAGCTCATTGAGGAAGTCTTTAAGCGAGTTGACCAGTTTGTCACCGCCGTCATTCCAATGGAGGTTAAAGTCACCTAGGAATATGTTATTGGCGTCCGAATTAGAGTTGGTCGTTAAGATCTCCATCAGTTGTTCGGTGAACTTTGCGTTCTCTCCTGGTGGGTGGTAAAATATATGCAACTTGCAGCTTTGATTCTTTGGTGTTCTCACATTAATACCAAGGTATTCACAGGATTCTAAGGGTTCAGACTGGAAATGGCCGATCTCGATCTCCGACCGGTGAATGCAAGCTATGCCTCCTCCTACATTCCCTGGTCTGTCTAGTCTGACGATGTTATATTGTGGCGGTATTAAGAGATCCATGGTAGGAGAAGATGATTCATTGAGCCATGTTTCCGTGAGGATGGCCAGATCAATTTCCTTATTGATGATGAGGGCGGCTATGTCTGCTGCATGTTTAGTTGCCGAACGACAGTTAAGTAGAAGGCAGTTCTGGGGTTTCTGTGCTTTAACTAGTTTTCCATTATCCGATTCAGATGCAGTAAGCTGAATATGTTGTAGATTTTGGTGAATTGCTTTCCTGTCATTCTTTCTGGCCCTTCTACTAGAGTCGATAGGTACTGTTTTGATATTCTCCTCCTTATTACGGGCAGGTTGTTCATACGACCTAAGTAAGGCCCTAGTTTCTTCATTCGACAAAGGCTTGGTCCTGTTAGGTCTATTGTTCCTAAGTACCAGATTCTGGATGTGTGAAACCTTGGTGTGGGTGCTTATCATCGTCTCCCAGATTTTTCCAATTGTCTGTGAGACTTTCAACGAGTTTTGTGCCAGGTTACCAACAAGTTTCTGGAGCTCCTTGATTTCAATCCGTGTTCGGGATGAGTTCTTGTGTGAGGTAGACCTGGTCGGATGAGCATTGCCGTTTGCTCTTCTCTGCAACTGATCTGCTCTCATTCCCACAAATCTTTCCTTGGTAAGGGATATTTTTGTGTGTCGGGATCTGCGGGATTCCGGTCTCGCATTCGAGGAAGGATAGGGAAGGTCGATATCATCTACCTTGCTCATATCATTGGCTTCCTGGAGAGATTCGCTTGGAGCTGGGGTACACTCTTCCAGCGCGGTGGAGTTGTGCGTTAGCGGCAACTGTTCTTTCCTTGGGATATGGTTGTTCTGGTCATCTGATTGATTGGTGTCTCTAGTATTGGGGTCGATGTTTTCAAGTGTGATATCTGGTAGTGTCAGGTTTTGTTGCCGATTTGGTCCTTCTGAGTATTCGTTTAAGTTTAGGATAGTTAGCTCACCGTTCACAAGTTCTCTGCTGGTAACTTGAATCAGCTCTTCCTTGTGGGTCAGGCTCTGCTCTTCATTAGCCAGATTGGAAGACCTCCCTGTTCTTTCCGTCTTATTCTCTAAGGATACCATCTCAGTTTCCGTTATATCTCCAAAGCTGGGAGTTTGAGAGTTATGGCCTCCTGGTTGGATGATGTCTCTAGTTGTATTGGCACTGTTGTCCCGCGTGGCTTCATGCTGGGTCATGGGTAGTTGGTATCCTGGTCTCTCCAGAGTTTCTTTTACTAATAGAAAAGTCTTCTCAAATTCCTCAAGGTCCCTATTGGCTGCTTGTATCAACACTATTCCCGTTTTATATAAAGTGATGCATAGATCAGCATTGCAACTTCTTGATGGGGAAGTCATTATTTTTGTGCCGTGAGGGATCTTTTTCATTTCTGTTATGACCAGCGTTTCTATGAGGGCATTGCGCCATTTCGCTGTTTTATTAGTGTGGAATATCAAGTCATTCATTATGATGCCTTTAACCATATCGAAGTATGGGTCGGCGAACAATATGTCCGGGTTTTTTTCTCAATGTGTTATGTTTGAACTTTTTGGCAGCATTTTTGGATAGATTAGAGGGATATTTTATATTCTGTGTTTTAGGGCCTGTCGTCGCTCGGCCTCTTTCATCCATTTTCACTTTCCTGTTGCCAAAAATAAGTTGATTAGATCTGAGTTGATCCCTTGTCAGTGACCCGTGGTAATCACCTTATTATTCCCAGTATTGGCAGATAGATCACGTATCAGAATTTCCAAATTTCGAAATTTCCCTTTCAGTGTTTATTGCAGTTCTGTGGGGGAGGGCATCATCTAAGTTTCCATTTCTGTAGTAAGTCCACTTTCATTTATAATATATCCTGCCCCCTATCAGTGATGGATTGGACTATCATAAGTTCTATTATATGAGATCTATCACAAGTAGCACCTGTTGATGCTTTGCTGGCGATGGGTGCACGGACCACTTTCTGTTTCTATGCTCCTGTGTTAATGTTATGGTGGCGATGGGTACATAGTCCCTTTTCAGTGTCTATGCCCTGTGTTGTTGATCATAGCTGGCGACGTGTTGATAGCGTTGGGCCATTTCCTTCTTCAAATTTTCTGAGTTCTATGTTTGCTTCTTGCAAATGTCCTATTGTCAGACCTCCTCCGCTATATCATATGGGCTGAATTTCTTGTCATTACTAATGGGCGGTGACGAGAAGATCGTGTGAGAATGTCTTAAGCGGCCGCCATTTTAGAGTCAGGCGCGCCGCTTTCTCATTCTTCTCTTCGTTCCCCCGGGTTATTTTCTCGTCTGTCTTAAGGGGGGGGGGGGCGCGCGATCAGGCGGGGCTGTTCGTACCTCGACTCTGCCGTTTGCCGAGTGTTGCTCCGCTCCTTCTCCGTGCCGAGATCGGATTGTGCTCGCAATCGTCAGAGGTGCCGTCTCGAATACCCCTATTGTCCAGCGTCGGGGGTATGGTCACAGCAGCCTCTTCAATACCGGCACCGGGCAGCTCAGGTTGACGCCGGATGGCTCCCAGTACCAGCCGCTCCCCTTCCGACTGTCCACTCTGTAGGGCTTGTCCTCCGAGGTCCGTCGTCCGTGACGTCCGGTAAGTGGGGTCAGCCCTGTTGTTTGATGGCCGAGTCTGTTGTCTCCCGCGGTTTTACTTTTCGAGCCTTCTATTTACAATCACTGCCCACTGCTCTGTTCCTGCAGTGTCCGCTTTGATGATTCTGTGTCGCACTCGGGGTATTTCAGGGATTTAATCCGTTTTAGGAGATCCCTAACCCCAGAGCTCTTCCCTAGGGCTCTAGTCCGGCGGCCATCTTGGTATAATTCATTGGCCTTGTTTCAGCATGAGTAGTGAAACTCACCAGGGATCGGCAATGCAGGATTTGCACATACACCAAACTAAGGGGCATATTTATAAGTGAATGGCAAAGTTAGAAACTGTTAATAATTACATAAACAAGATATGTATATTGTTTTAGGCTATAAAATAAAAGTTATATTTGACTGATGGTGTCGTAATATCTGTTCCCCATCTAGTCCTTATTTCATTTACATGATATTTGAAAATATATTTTATATACTCTAAAATTCAGCCTTTATATATTTAATATGTGGTTGAGAAACCATATAACTCAACACAAAAATTGCTTGGTTTGGGAGTGGCAACAAAGATTGGCGCACAGGGCGCAACAACCTCTAAAGCTGATCTAGGTAATAACTTATACCTTTAAGTAAAAAATACCATAGAAATGCACACAAAAAACAAAGGTTAAAAGGGCATCATAGTTAAGTGAAAATATCAGTTAAAACATACCATTTTAAACCAACAAAAACACTGAACTTCACCAGTTATAGTTATCTCAATTAACTGTAAAATCATTACCATATGCAATATTTTATCTCATCTCATGTGCATATCTGGTTCCTTTTCGATTATTGGGTTGTCTTATTTTTTCTTATATGCCACACTATTTCTGACACTATTTCTGGTGATTTCTAGGCTAGATTATGCCAACTCCCTTTATGTTGGCATTCCTGCCTATCAGTTGAATCGTTTGCAGCTGGTCCAGAACCAGGCTGCCCGATTGATTTTCTGAACAGCCTAGGCACCAACACGTCCACCCATTGTTAAAAACCCTTCATTGGCTCCCTGTAGCCGAACGGTGCAATTTTAAACTGGGCTGCATCATTTTTAAAGCATTGGCCGGCCTCGGCCCAGCCTTCATCTCCTCTCTACTTTATCATTATGCCCCCTTCCGTAATCTCCGATCCTCCCATCTTGCTTTACTTAAAACACCCATCTTTAAACGCAAGAAACATGGAGGGCTCAGATTCTCGTTTCTTGCCCCCTCTTTTTGGAATGCACTCCCCTTAGAGTTTAGGCTCACCACCTCTTACCCCCACTTCACGTCCCTCCTGAAAACATACTTGTTCTGTAAAGCACACAACTAGTTCTCTGCTGTTGCTCTCGCTTTCTCCTATCTGTCTCCTTATTGCCTATAGCGCCAAGAAACCGTTGGGTGTAAGTGCGCTCTATAAGAATTTTTTACATTACATCACATTACCATCTACGAGGCTCCAAAAGACACATGTCAGTCTGCTCCACTAAAGCGAGCCAAAACACGTCATGGCCATCTTGGGCCCAGGTCTACTAAATATTATTTAAAAGCTCCAAGCCAGTTACATTTTTGTCTTGGATTTGGCTGATGGAGTTTGAAGTTCGAAGGAAGAAGGCTGGTGCTTTATTCCACTGAATTCATCATCAAAATGGCAATCTTTAGAAACTGCCTACTACCTACAATGTTTCAGAAGCAGCCAGACTACAAAAGGGACCATGGGCCTGCTTCCCCAACAGCAGCAAGCATTAAAAATGAGTCTAAACTTACTCGGTCTCACTCATACTTCACTGTTCTCTAGCACTTCCACTGCCTATCTGGGACCTTCCTACAGACCTACCCTGATCACCTACACTGTGTCACTGGCAGCAGTTAATGCCAGCCACAAGAAGCATGACCTCAACATCATTTCCTATTCTGACGACATCCCATCCTCTCACTCTCAGGATGACCCTCCACCACCATAACCAACTTCCACAACTGCATGATGAGTATCTCTCCTTGGAATGACGCCTGTTGGCCTTCCGAAGTCTGACCCACACCCTCACCGACAGACCACGACCACAACCTTGCCATCATCGTGGACACCAAACTCACCATGAAAAGCCAAATGAACACAGTTGCCTCCACCTGCTTCCACACCCTTCACATGCTCCTAAGGTCTTCTTATGGCTCTCTGTCGACACCAGAAAAACCGTTACGCAAGCCCTAGTCACCTGTCAACTTGACTACGGCAAAACCATCTACGCAGGATTCACCACCCAACTCCTGAACAGGCTCCAGATGATACAGAACTCATAAACTATATGAATATTGGTGGCAAGGGACACTATGTGGCGCACAAAATACGTGTGTTTGTAAATATAGAACAAATGAGTATGCTAAGTCTCCGTGTAATGCCCAGCCACCATCAATGGGTTTTCATATTACAACATATATATACAAATAAGAGAGACACATAGAAGGAGATATTCAATCAGTATTTTTGGTTATTCCAGTACACAATATAATCACAACGACAGTGACCTTTGTTCTTTTTGTATTCTTTACACTTCGGGCTCCTTCAGGGCGTGAATAGTCCCCGTGCACAGCAGAAGGCTATACCATTTGTGGGGACTTTTCACACCCTGAAGAAGCCCTAAGTGTGGGCGAAATGCGTTGGCTGTACTGAAATGTTCATGTTTTGTGTCAAGAAATGAATATAAGAAGTAAAGAATACAAAAAGAACGAAGGCATCTGTCATCATGATTACATTGTGTGCTGAAATATCCCAAAAATACTGATTGAATATCTCCTTTTTATGTGCCTCTCTTATTTGTATATATGATACAGAACTCAACTGTCATACTCATCCTCAACTATCCCAAACGAACCCATATCACCCCCCACCCCAGGAACCTCCATTGGCTTCCCCTCCAGATAAGATGCCAATTCAAGATGGTGATACACGCCTACCGGGTCTTCCAGCTGAACTACCACCAACCTTCCAGACACCAGCACTATGCCTCCCTCACCCTCGCTCACTCTCGCCTTACACAGTCACATTTATTATTTATTTAAAATTTTACATAGCGCACAGTTACCCTAGGGCATCCCAGCGCTTGTCCAGACACCACCAGTTAACCCACGGCCAGTTCAGTGCGATCAGGCAGGAAACAGATACGTTTTGAGGCATTTGCGAAACCGCAAAGTGCAGGTCTCAGAGCGCAACTTCAAAGGGAGCGCGTTCCACAGCATAGCTGTGTTGACCGAGAATCTTCTTCCACCAGTACGAACCCTTTTTACTCTGGGGATTTGGAGAAGATGTTTCTGATCAGAGCGCAGCGCTCTATTAGCTTTATAAGGCACCGCTAAGTTCCTCAGTATGGGAGGGCCCTTCCCCTGCAGGATTTTGTGAGCTATACAGAGAGCCTTAAATTTGACCCTTTCCCGCATCGGGAGCCAGTGCAGTGCTTTTAAGGCCGGTTTAGCTGACTGCATCCTAGGCACGCCCATAAGCAGCCTTGCAGCAGCATTTTGGACCTGCTGGAGTTTATTAACTGTTGCTTCAGGGGCACCCAGAAAAATAGCATTGCTATAATCTAGTCTCGATGTAATCAGCCCCTGAATAAGCAACTTCCTTGATGCCAAAGGAAGAAGAGGCAGGACTTTGCGAGCTGAACGGAGAAGGCCAAAACAGACTCCTGCCGTTTTTTTCACCTGGGTCCTAAACGAAAGGTCTTGCTCTAACCAGAACCCTAAGCTCTTGATCTCTTTTTTCGGGCTCGGGAGCTCTCCCATGCAGCTAGGCCAGCTAGTCAAAGGGAGTGAGGGGGTCTTGTTCCCTAACAGCATTATTTCTGTCTTCGAACCATTCAGCTTAAGAGCTGACTCACACATCCAGGTGTGGACTTCCGACAGACAGGAGTGCAATAAATCGGGGTTCTCCACCAGTTGAGATAAGGCGACCACCAACTGCGTGTCATCCGCATAACTGACGATTTTAATGTCAAATGGGGCCACCACGTCCTCCAGGGGGGCCATATATACATTAAACAACGTAGGGCTGAGGGAAGAGCCCTGTGGCATAGGAGGAACATCTTCTCCTACCTCACCTCCAAATCCTCGAACAACCTTTCCCTCCACCTCTGAACAGCAGCCTTTCTCACAAAATTCAGAAAGGTACTCAAGACCTGGTTCATTGACTGACTGCAGCAAGATTCTAGCGCCTGGATACCCTTACGAGTGATTAGGGCGCTCTACAAATCCTGGTTGATTGAGTTACTTCCTCCAATCTCTGGGAGCAACACGAACCCCCTACGGGCATGGCTAGCTAACTCACCTCAGACCATGTCAATATGTCCCCTCACGAGCTACAAGCCACTATGCTGCAGACACTGTTTTTTAGAAATATATTTATTTCTTCTAATTAAAAGTTTAGTAGACTCGCACACTGATCGCCTTCTTACTCTTACAAGTTGTGCATCAGTTAAACAGTTTGTAGAATAATGCAGAAACCAGTAATTCCGAACTCGGAGCTGTCAGCTCTTTCCTCAGCTGATTGTGGAGGGGGAGTTTTGTTTACTTAGCAGTTTATAACCCCAAAACAAACTGTCAAGAAAGTAGGAAGCCTTTTTCCCAATAGGCGGTTCTGCGCCGGCTCGTTGTCTTTGCCGGGTGCCTACAGTAACTTTCTCGAATACTTTTCCTTTGTTGACTTGGCAGAAAGATGTTATACATACGAAAGCACTTCTTTCAAATGCTAATGCGATTCTTGGGTGAACATTGACTTGCCAGGGAAAGCAGACAGTTGTAAGCGTGTTAAAAGTTTTTATTCGCTCTTTTGTTATTCTGTTCGTGGACTTTCCAGTACTGATAATTAAAGAACTGTTTCCATGGAAACAGATGGGAAGGACCATAGAAGTGGGAGATAACCACAACGAGACAGGTAAAACTAACTCGTGTTTGTGTCCCCGTCTTGGCCTCAGAGTGGCTGCCTTGAAAGTGACTGGGCGCTTTTCAAGAATACTCTAATTAACTCCATTACTCCTAATGAACACATAATCAATTTTAATTTGTTTTATTCCCCAGGATGGTTGCACCTAAAATGTAAAGTCCACATAACCACGTTTGGCCTTGGAAGTTGTAAGGCCTCTGCAACACGGGCTGAGATCGAATAACAGAATGTATGTGGAGATTTGGGTGGACGTCATGATTGAAAGTCTGGGAGAAGGGCTGTGGCAGGGCCTATCACTTTGGCATTTTCATGGAGGGTGGCGTGGTAATAGGCTGCTTTCTGAAGTGGAAGGCCGCCAGTGCCATATTAACCACAAAAACTCTCGTGGCTCAATTCTAGTCATGGCCTCCTGGAGTGTGGGGGTTTCCTTGAACATTTCGAACATCTGGGGTAACGTCCTCTGCATGACTAGGAATAAAACATTCAGCCAATTTTAAAAAAGCGTTTGGTCCAAAAACTGCAAGGGTCGGTAATGAGCTGTGTTACAACATAAAATCTGACCAGTCTTTACAAGACATAAAAACAATTTTGACAATGAAACTATAGTGTACTTTGCAAAAGTCCAGAAAAATAACACAAATTGTTAATATGAAGCAATACATCTATGAAACAAATGAGTCTTACACAAGACTTTGCAAATATTAATGATGAAACTTACCATCTCAATTGGGATGTATGTCGTTACAACGCATGCTTTTTCCACGCATGCCTTTACAACACAGGTATTACAACGCAAGTCGTTGCAACGACTTGCGTTGGGGGGCACTGCATAGTGGAATAGTTTAATTTACTATTCCAACTCCAGTCCCCGTGGATAGTAGGGAAGGTTTTGGATAGTAAATTAAACTATTCCCTATCCTACAGCGCCCTCCAGCGCAAGTCGTTGTAACGACTTGCGTTGTAATACCTGCGTTGTAAAGGTACTGCGTGGTAAAAGTATCGTTGTAAAGGATGTGTCCGCCTTTATTGTAATGCACCATAGCAAGTGAACAACTGTGCAAATTAAAATTGGTACATTGTATATGGCTGAAACTTTCAACATAAATGCTTGATACCATTAGAGGTTTAGATTTCCTAAGCATTTTTTATTATAATGATTGTTAAGAATAGTTTGCATGTATGTACTTTTAAAATTGTGGTAATTGGCCACATTTAGAGTTGAATATTTTTATGCAATAATCATTTGCTAAAGTTACAAATATTTCCATATATCCTTGATTTATTACATTATGTTTGAAACTAATTATGAGTTTACTTTACTAAACAAGAAAAGCTGACTTTAAAATGCATTATATTACCTCTTTCCTTTGGTTGCATTATCATATATCCTGGTAATAGGCATTTGTTATGTTTCTTCAAATGTTTCTTTATATATACTTTTTGTGCAACATTTTTAAATCAATAGACACTTTTTCCAGTACCTCCTTCTGAGTGAATTGATGGGAACTTGACCCTTTAGCCTAATGCATAAAGAACAACAAAGTAAATACGTGCTTTGTCCACTAACCTGGTTGGATGAAATGGACACTCGTTTCTCATGAGCAACATGGGAAAATATGTTTGAGTATCACATGACGATCGGACCCTTGGATGGTGACAACTGATGTTACAATGGACAATTTGGAGAATAAAGAGTGACTTTCGGAGGAGGAGGGGGCGCCTCTTTCTCCTTATCCTTCCGAGCCTCCAGTTCAATGCCTTTCCCCCATTGATTAGTACCCTCCATGGTGACTGCCTACCTGATTAGCTTTTCATGCCTTTGCCTTTTTCCCCTTGCTGATGAACTTGCATGCTGGATGATTTGGAGCATTCTGGTGAGAGACCAGACTTAACTTCCCTGATTATAGCTCCATTCCCTGTGCACATGGACTTTTCCTTAGTGGACTTTAACTTGACCCTTTGCCCAAGTTGATAGAACTCTATTGAACTATCCTTCTGCCTTTGTTGGTGGTAGACAATCCTAACCTGAACCATCCTCTTTATGGATTCTTTTGTTTAGCAATAGATTTATTTTGAATAAATATATTTTTATAGTACTTGCTGTAAGACTCTCCTGAAATGCTTAAAAAGTTACTTTTATGAGTTGATTTTGGATCGTTAATACAATGCCACATTATCTAGGATTAGTCTGAGTCTTTATTAATTGTGTCTTAATGGTCTTCCCACAGAAACTGTGCTTATAATTATCTGATTTCTAATGCATGATAGAGAGAGTCATAGAATATTTTCATAACATCAGGTTCTTTTTCTCTTGTTCTGTTTGGCAACAGCAGAGCTTCTGGTATGCAAGATTATAGTAGTGGCTGGCACCGATCGGGGGTTGCGGGGTGGGGGCAGGGACGAGAGGGGGATGTAAAAAAATAAAATTAAAATAACTTACCTTATTGCCTCTCCGTCTCTCCTCTGCATCAGGAATCTGCCAAACAGGAACGAGGAAGCACACAGGATCCCCTGACCAATCACAATGCTGTAATGCAGCGTTGTAAGTGGTCTGAGCCCTTTGGTTCGGGGCTCAGGTGAGGACTGGGAGCTTGGGCCTGCTCTCCATGCAGGCTCTAATACTGCCCATGTAGAGAACATGCAAGGTGTGTATGACTGCTTGGCTGACCCCAGAAGGCCAGCCAAACAGCCATTGCGCACTTGAACTCGGCAAACCACTTATCCCCTGCCCTGCTGTGAAAGAAGAGCAGCCCCGCCCACCCGCAAAGCAACATAGAAACATAAAATGATAATAACTTTGTTATTATCATTTTATGTTTCCCTTATTAACACTGCTTAAAAGCAGTGGGGCGAAGCAGTTGTACTCAAAACACACAGTAATACAGTGATAACACCACAAATAGACACCACACAAGTTTAGAAAATAAAATATCTTTATCTAAACTCAACACTAGCTTCGCTCCACTTGCTGCGTCTTAAACAGGATGAATATAGGGCGTTAGTTACAGAGAAGGCCAAAGCACTGGGAAGAGAGAAACTCAGTAGGAGTTATGACCTAGGTGATAAAGTGGGAAAATTGTTAGCATGGCTTGGTAAACAGGAATGGGCGAAGAGATTGGTCCCGGTTCTGCAAGTTGCTAACAATGTTTACATCACCGACCCTCAAGACATCGCAAACCGCTTTGCCAGTCACTTTGTGGCGGTGTATAGTGCAGTGGCACCATACACAGAGGAAGAATCTGCTGAATTGTTAAGGGACATACCTCTCCCAACCGTCTCCTTGACGGAACAGCAACTAATGGACAGCCCCTTAACAGCAGACTAAACAGCGCAGGTGATCAGGTAACTGAACTCAGGAAAAGCCCTTGGCCCTAATGGCATTCCCATCGAGTTATACAAACTTAACCCTGATAAATTGGCCATTGTTCTTAAAGCCATGATTGAGGAGAGTAGAGAAAGGGGGGGAGCTACCTACGGACCAACAAATAGCAAACAAAGGGCCAGATGTAGGAGCCCTAATACCGGTCGGAAACGGACGATTTCGTCCGTTTCCGACCTGTATTAGGGTTTTCAGATGTAGGGGCATGTCATTTTAAGAATCGGTAATTTTACCGATTCAGTAAATATACTGATTCAGTAAAATACAGAATCGGTATATTTACCGAATCGGTAAATCCATATGTAGCTGACACTCCTAAGAGTGCCACAGGCCCTTAAGAGTCGGTATTTTACCACACAATCCTATTGTGTGGTAAAATACCGAATTCAGGTGTGCATGCACATCTGTGCATGCACACCTGTGCCATGTGACACACAGACATGCCCTTAGGGCATGTATGTGTGCCACATGTCACACAAGCCTGTACTTGGGGTGCTAGAGGGTGTCAAAGTGACACCCCCTGCACCCTTGCAGGATTCGGTATTTACCGATTCGGTAAATACCGAATCGGTATTGCCCATTGCTTCCTATGGGCTTCAAGGCCCATAGGAATCAATGGGCAATACCGATTTGTATACCGAATCTTACAGATTCGGTATTCCTGAATTCGGAATTACCTAAATCGGCCCCCTTCCCATTTACAGACTCTTAAATACCGAATCGGTAAAATTCGGTATTTAAGAGTGTGTAAATGGGAATTACCTACATCTAGGCCATAGTGACTATACATAAGGAAGGCAAACCCGAAACAGACTGTGCCTCATAAAGGCTGATCTACCTCCTTAACGCTGAGCCCAAGATCCTTGCCAAAGTATTTGCCTAATCGACTAATTAAAATAATTTCCGATCTGGTGCACCCAGATCAATCCGGTTTTATACCACACCGGAACATGGAGTTAAAGCACGATTAAGACTGGTACAGCTTAAAATCCTGCACAGGATATATATGACCGGCCCTCAACTAGTACAGATGAGAAGAGCTGAAACAGGAGACTGTCGCAGAAGGTGTGGGCAGATGGGTACCTTTATGTACATCATATGGGAGTTCACACACATTCAAACATACTGGAGGGAGATACATGAAGTCATGAGAAAATTCCTAGCTATCACAATTCGCCCTGAAGCACATAGATGCCTATTGATCATATGGCAACCAACTGACTTGAACACCCATCAAACACAGTGGGCCACTCTGGGGTTTATTTATTTATTAATGACACTTATAGAGCGCGTACAATTACCCGTGGGCGTCTCATGCTAGCCAAAAGAAATATCGCTCATGCCTGGCAAGCGGCGAATCCCCCCCACGCTGGGGGCATGGGAAAAGAGTATGGACTGGTGTATGTTCAAGAAAAAGACAGTATATACTGCCCGAGGCTGTCCTAGAAAGTGGTCCCGCATTTGGACACAATCATGGAGACATTTGCACCCCGCAGAGTATTCAATTGGATGACCTGCTCCCTCCCTGAAATGTCCTTATTGTGTATAATGTGAATGATTATTGTCTCAAATTGTCATGCCTTGGTTGATATTGAGTAGATTTTGGAATTGCTTGTATGTCGAAGACAGTTAAATAAAAAGATTAATTAAAAAAATAATAATAAAGAAATGTGGAGTAAAGAGCTTAAGAGCTTAATAAAATAATCCCTTCCATGCACTGTGGTACAGTTGGGAGCAGACAAAGAGGGCAGGTAAGTACTCATCAAATTGCGATTAGGCACCGAAGAGATTAGCACAGGGTTTATATATGCCTCGAATGGAGATAAATCAAACTCCTTCCTTCGATTAACCAGAACTAGATACCACAAACACTATCCTAGGGGGAGACTAAATCTATCACTGGACCTAATTCTTGACTGACATAGCAAACAACAAAGATAGAGTACTACTAGGAGACAAAATGGATGATCAGGGACTTCTTCACATATGGCACATCTTACATCCCCAAGAAAAAGAATACTTCTTTTCAGCAAGGCACAAATCCCGATTTAGACGGGATTTACTTGTGATCTCCCAATCAATGACTTGCATGCTCTAAGAATGTGACATCATGTAAGGTTCTCTTACAGAGCAGTACATGTTTGTTTAAGTGCAGATTGGAATATTAGTAAGCTCATATGAATACTGTGGTGGTTCAATATTTCACACCACAAGATGCCCTTTGAAAAAGCACAATTAAAATCTCATATAGTGGTCTATTTAAAATATAAAAAGTGTGCCGTGAAGATGGGTCAGGTTTTATGGATGGCCTCCAAAGCCATCATTAGATGGCAAATGATGCAAGATTCAGCAATTTCAACCAACAAAGAATAGAACAACAAATTGCTCTACAGAATTATATCAAATCTCAATGCACGACCTACACTAGGGAACCAATAGAAGTTAATAGATGTAAGCTGGAAAAAAGTTAAATGGATCTAAACTCCCTGCATACCACCAAAGCAGAATGAATGCTTTTTTGCGGCTCGACTGCGGCAAAAGGAAGCAATGATAGCCACGCCTGCAATATGTGATGAGAGGGGTCGCTTAATCAGAGAACCACAGTGATTAGCCACCACATTTGTAAGCAATTACTGAATGTCATATAGCTCTGAACTATAAGGGGTGAGAGTCATGAAGATAATTGTTTTTTTGCACACCATAGTCTCCTGCCTCAACACTGAAGGCAGAGCATTTCTAGAAGGAGAGATTACCAAAGATGAAATTGCACAAGTCATGTCAAACATACCATATAATAAATTCCCATGGGAAGATGGATTTTATTCATGGACAATTCAATAGGTGTACAAGCACAGAGGTGATGGATATGCTCTATGACAATTTTAAGAAGCAGAGCAGATATGCAACTTATCCTCCATCTCCGACAAAGCACACTGATAGTGGTCCTGCTCAAAACCGGAAAAGATCACCTGCAGAGGAGTACCTATCACCCGATATCCCTTCTTACTTTGGATATTAAAATCTTGTCAAGCATACTGGTTGACTTAAAAACGTTATTCCAACTCTGAAACATTACACACAAGTAGGCTTTATACCATGAAGAATGTCTTGCAACCACATAAGAACCCTAGCCCGTCTACTCTGGAGTTCTAAGGATTCCCAGGAGGACACAGTGGCCATATTTCTGGATGCCGATAAGTGTTAAACAGGATGGAATCGGATTATACGTTCTCCATCTTTCGGCAACTGAGAATGGATAATGACTCCATCAATAAAGTTGGCTGGGTATACATCTCCCCCCACCATTCAGGTTAACTGCAGAGGCTTCTCGGACCTCTTCCCTATTCAGAGGGGAACAAGACAGGGTTGCCCACTGTCCCCATTGTTATTCCTGTTAGCCTTGGAACCACAAGTGGTAGCCATTCATCAGTCGGGTGAGATAGTAGGGATCCCAACCCTGGTCAGTCCTTCAAAAATACTGTTCTACACTAATGAAATATTGCTCATGCATACCTATTTATAACACTCCCTCCCGGCCCTCATGACCATCATCACAGAGTTCTCTCATCTCTTTGGTTATAGAATTAACTGATACAATAGCGAAGCCCTACCTATGTCCTGTCATACGACGAAAGCCGCTATTGTGGAGTATAGGTTTAAATGGAAACCAGATTGCCTTAAATACATATAGATCTTTGTAAACAGAGGACTAAAAAGAGTGGTATCTGATAAACTTGATCCTCTGCTAGCCAAAACTCGCACAGAATATGCGACATGGTCACACCTATATCGATCAACATGGGGCAGGATAAAAGCCTTAAAGGAGATCGTGGTTCCTAGCTTTGTAGTGTAGTATTTTCCCTATAGGCTCTGCGCATTGGAATAACATAAACAGCAGTTTAGACGTAGGACTGAGGTCATCTAGGTCTCTACTGACTATCTTAGACTTAATTAGGTTTGCCAGCTAGCTCAGAGGTCACTAGAAACTTTCTCGAGTAAACAAGGAGGTGTTAACTTCCCTGAATAGACAAGAAGGGATTAGCTTCTGACAACCGCATAAACATGACAACTTTTCACCCTCAGAATAAAGAGTATATCTCTAGAGTCGTGTGAAAACAATAGACAACTATTTCACTCAGTCAATCGTGCATGCTTAGTCTCACCAGAGTGCAGAGAAATAGAGAGACGGACGTTTTCAATAAAAGTTGTTATTTATTGAGCAGTTTTCTTTCTCATGCAAGAGAAATGAATTGCCACAGTTGCAATACTTATCATGAAGTAAAGTGCGTACAGTAAAAGGAGTATTATGAAATAATACTGTAAAAGCATTGATATGGTTTCTTAGCCATATGATACTTTAAAACGGATAAAATATATACATACATAAAAATATTGACTAACGTACTCAACTGGTGCTTCTAATATACGCCTACCCCGGTGTACCTGACCTAAGCCTAATACGTGGGAAGGAGTAAGTAAGTTGTAGTTTAAGTTAAGTTGTTTTTTTGCCAAGAATCTGAATCAAGAATTCTCTTAAGGTTTTAGTCAGCTCCGTACCTTGGTTTGAGAATGAAGGAGGTCTTGTATCTCGTGTCTCAGGACTCGATCTCCCAGCAACCCGCAAGGGTGACTGGAAACACCGGAGCTGGATTTCTTGGCAGGAGAAAAGACAGCGTCTCTCTCAGTGCGTCAAATGGGAGGGTCAGCTTCCTTCAGCACTCGCATCAGCTGAGCGTCGGGCAAGTAGATAGCCGCTCTGCTCCAAACCACCGTGTGTTTGCTTAAGGCAACGTTGGTATATTTATACCTGAAAGGTGCCGTGTTTGACGTAAGGTTGGACATAAGACGTCACTAAGAACTAACAGTTCTATCTGGACTCCAGGAGTTCTTGTGCAAATCAAAACAAAAGCAGGGGGAATTCCTGGGCTGCTGGAGGCTTGGTTTGTTTAAAGAACACGTTGTGCTTTCTAGGAGTCTATGGGAGTAGCCTTGCCGTATTTGGACTGCATTGGCTATGGCTAAATATGGACATGATTCTTATGCCTTTATAAGGGTATGTTTTGTTATAACCAAATAAGGGCATGAATCGGGGATATCTAATTAGGGTCCTAGATAGATTCACAACAGCTTCACGCTAGGCTTGTTTTTCCTATTAGTCAAAACTGCCCAAACTAGCTTCCAATCCCAAGCTGGTAACTCACTCAGCAATACAGCTGAGATACCACTGCCCACAACAAGTAACCTGGCCCTACTACACAATACCACTGACTTCCCTATACTAACAAATCATGTACTATGCCTGCTAGGCACCCTACCATCATATCAAAGATCCAATTACCGCAACCTACCTGCCACAACATAACCAATGAATTACTGAAATATGTAAGACAGCCTCATTCAAGAACTTATCTATCAATTACAGGACCACAGGGAGACATTCTAAACCATATGGTCATAATTTCTAGATGATAACCCATATTTGTGGTTAAGATTCACAAATGAGTTTATTAATGAAGATGAAGCTCCCCCAGACCTGCCCAAACCACAGACATGCTCTTTCCACCCTTCCTTGCCGACTCAGGTTATCAACCCGGGCCATGGTAAGAGTGTTTCCCACATTCTTCCAGTTAAAATTAATCAATAGTTTTTTGAAATGCTAAAAATGTCCTGGGCGATCCAGCAAGGGTTTATTTATTTATATTTTTTGTTTTTGCTTCCCCATTTTTGTTTTCCGAATCATGTGTTTTGGTACCCTCGTCTTAGATATGCCTCCCTTTAGACAAAGGATACATATTCTGTTCTGTATGAGTAACTGTATCCACCTGATTGTCCTTGTAATGAGGAACACTAGCTTTGTAGGCTTTGATATTGACCAGTATGCTAATCAGTTTATGTTTTCGGTTTAATAATTTGTCACCCAGTACTGACATAAGTTATTCAGTAGGGACAAAGCAGAGTCACATTGCATTTTGGAATTTGTTATTTAAGAAACATGCCTGTTACAAATGGGTAATATTCATATAGTCTGAGAGGATTTTTTGCTTTTGATCACTCATTTTTTGGACCTTTGCTGTGGGTGAGTGTCACTGCCCAAGACTCGTTCACAGTAATTTCATGGCAAATTGGACTGCGCATGTATGCCACCACTCTATCTTTTAAGAAAAGGTGCTGCAACATAGCTAGAGTAAGGGGCAGTGGGCCGGTCACAAATAGACTTTTGCACCTGTGCGCAAGTTTGCAGGCTGAGGTGAGAGACTACCGTCATGCGCTGCCCAGTAGCTGTACACAGGTATCATGCCTGTGTCCGTGTAAAACCGCATATTGGACCTGTGAAAATTACCCCTTTTGGCAGGCCTAAACCTTCCTTTTAAATATTAATTAGTCACCCCAGCTAGACCTTATTGCCCAAAAAGCAGGGTGTGTGATATTTGAAAGTAAGACACGTGGAAATTACTGTTGCACAAGTCCTTACAGTGAATTATCCCCCAAAATTATTTTCACTGTAGCAAGACTGGCTGCTTCCAAAGGGAATCATTGGGCTACATTGCTCCCTTTATAAAAAGCTAAATAGGGACTGATAGCAGCTAGAGAAATATGTCATATTCATTTTAATAATGATTCAAAATACAATTTAATGGTACGATAACATTTTGTCTAACTATTAAGCCACTGGTATTTTTAAAAAGTTCCCAATCTTGCGCCTAAAGGTTGCAAGTCTTCAACTGTCACCTGTGGTGAGATGTGTATTGCTCTCAAACAGAGGTCAACGTGCTTAGATGTGAGCAGGTGCTGGTTTTCTCTTGACAGGATGACTTGGGGGCTGTGCTCCATATCTAGTTACATTCCAGAGAAGCCTTCTCTGTCACGAGCCGATTAAACTGACAACTGGAATGCCTACTTTCTTGGTACCTCCAGGCAATTTTTCCCAAAATCCAGTGTAGGGTAGATGCTGCCCTAGAACTAATTTGGAGTGACTACAAGGGAGAGTGTGCCCATTATCATAGTCAAACCTCCGAGTGGACACAGGGCCTCAGAACAAGGGAAGAAGGATTCTGCCATACTGGATTGTCCCAGAATGCTGTGTGGGAGGTTTTGGACAGGGTTGGAGGGATGATGTGGCATCCTAAGTTTGGCAGGGGGGCTGGCATCTAGAACAAGGGAGAGACAGAGAGCATGTACCTGGACAGCGATGATACTCAAATCACAGACAGCTGGAAGGAGAAAGCAGCTGATGTCTATGATGGACTAATGACTTTGCCTGCAACTGATCCCCAGGAACTATATGGTGGTGTGCAGTCCCCTACTTCCCAGTAGGAACTGTGTGTTTTTGGGTAGCATAAACATAGGGATGTTGCTAGACTGATTCCATGCACCCCCGCAGGATATGTCTTCCTAAAGACCAGCTAGCCCACATTGCCACCATTAGCCCCCCTAAGCCTAGATGGGTGGCAAACAGTTTTGGCAACCACAGAACAATTCGACCTGGAGCTCTCCCATGTATTGTGGTAACAGATCTGGAACCCTTTTGCTCAGTCATTAATGCTCTCTTTCTCTCAGGGAAGTATCCAAGGAATACACAGTGAGCCATTTTCAAACCAAAGTGATTCTTGTATAAAACATATGTGCTGCAATGATCAGTAGACAGGAGCAGAAAAACTGATTAGCAATATAGGGATAGTAAACAGAATGAAAACTTCCACCATCTTGCCAAACAATTTATATATGCAAGCCCATAAAAAATCTCTAGATTCTTCACTCCTACTATGCACTCCCTAACCTAATTGTCTAGGGTGTGTGTGTATCCTGCCAAGAATCCCTCATTGGATGATCTAACCCGTTAGGTGAAGGGAAAGTATGTAGGTCCCCATTGTGGTCATGTATTGGGCATGCCTCTTCGCAGAGAGACCAGCAAGTAGCTGGGTTGAGGTTTCAGCATGTAGCAGCCTTTCAAATAACGGCATGTGATCCTCACCTGAATCCCCTAAATGCTTGGTTTTTTTATAACAAAAGACATCTTTGCCCTGAGCCGAGATTCTAGTCAAATTGCCGTTGTTTATATTCTCTAACTACCTTTGTCACCGCATGGACGAACAGCAAACATCCACATTTGCAGAATTTAGATTCAGACCTTGAACAGAATGTACAAGGTGTTGTGATATTGTTCTTGAGAAGATGAATTTGTAAGCAAGTTTAGTTGCACGGAAATTAATCCTCACTGTCATGCAAGCAAATGTGTCTCAAGAGTGTGGAAGAGAAGGCAACTTAGGAAAATGTGTGCATGTAAAATGGCAGTGTTTCCCACTTGGCCTAACAAGGACACATGACAATATGTCTTTCCAGGGCCAGTGATGCTGCCCCCCGTATACTCTCTGAGGACCAGTTGGGGGCCGATTTGGGATCCACCACCCAGATACCCTGCAAGATGACCAGCAGGTTATTAGGTGTGTGGAGGGCAAATCAGAGGAGAAGGATAGTCCAGGGAGTCAGTGGTGAAACCAGCTCCCTGCAAGGTCCTCCTCTTTTGAAGCCAGAGGCTTGCTGAAATACTTCTGGTTTCTAGAACTCTACCCTAGGAGTAAAATAGGCCCACGTTCATTGATACTGTCCCACACAGGCCTGAGTTATGCAGCTTTAAATGATTTGAACTTCGAGACCTACTGCACTTACAGAGTGTGTGGACCTATGCCCCCCTTTCTAAAAATACCCTCAGGGTGGGCTAGTGCTCAGGAGTCAGCACAACTTTAATTAAGTAAATATCAGGAATTGGGGTATGCATAGGACCCCCCTCCCCAGAGGCTTCTTCAGCAGTGGAGACCCCATCTCCTGGGGCCGACGTTATCATGCAGTCCCGGGGGGACCCCATCTACTTGGAATGGAAGAGACAATTGGCCATGTGGTGACCAGGAAAGGGCAGCAGGACAGGACTGAAAGGACCTCTTGCACTCTCCCCGCCTGCAGGTGAACCTGGGCAGGGGAGAGAGCTGAAAGGAAGATGTTGGCTCCTTTGTACTGGAGGACAGAGCTCGTGGGGAGCCGGTTGGACAGCAGGGCCATGGGACTCCCCCCTCGACTACTACTGTAAAAAAATGGCATTAGGTGTCCTAGGTGGGATTGGGGCTCCCAAAAAAGATAAAAACAAACAAGCATGAAGGGAGGCCTGACGTGAGTTTCTGCATGTAAACTAAAAGGCTGGAGCTGCTAACTAAATATGCATGCTCCCGGTTGGGAATGCCCCATAGTGCCCTCCGAGTGTGGTTTCCGGTTCCTTCTCTCCCATCTCTTTCAGCAAGGTAGGCTGTTTTCAGTCCTTTCCCTCTCATTTCTCTAACCGAGGAGGGGCAGGAGCACAACCAATGCTATTTGACATAGTTATAGCTGTACCGAGTGCGGCCACCCCCTTTAGAAATGCTTAACAAACTTGCCTTAAGTCTGACGCCATTGAAAACCTAACACCCAGACTCTATGTTCATTATTAAAAGCACTTCTGAAGATGGGGCTTTGCTCTTCCACTCAGGGTGGAGGGAAACCTTGTTGTTGATAGTTTGACTGCGTATTTTCTGCCAGAAGTGACAAAAGAAGACTCTTAACACGTGTTATGTGGTTTTGAATACAAATGCTTTATTGCAAACTTTGTTTATGAACAGTGCAATACTTTCTTATTTAAAAACATATTCATAGTTTTTTTTATAAACATAAAGTTGTAAAACATATAGATAGTCATGGTTAACAAAAGAAAGAAAAACATATACACCAACCAAACATAGTGAACATGGCGACATTTGGTCACATAACCATCATCCATTACTCCTCCAACTCTCACCTCCCCAAGTTTCACATGACATCTATGATATTTCTCACGGCAGTAATCTTTCCCTAGGTGCTTCTCGTTCCCATGGCTGGGTCCCCTTCGCAAATTGTGCATACCCCACCTCGTATTTATGGTGCATTGGTTCCAGTGAGCTGCCCTACCCCCACAATATATCATATTTGTTGCAGCAGTCTCTTCCCTTATTCTTTTCTTTGTCAACCTGCATACCTCCATTCCCATTGTCCAATCTCGAAGTGTCGGACACATCTGGCTACCCCATTTCTGGGCTATTTCCCTTTTTGCTAGTAGAAATCCTAGGCTGATCAGCAACCTCTTATATGAGGTTGCCTCTAAATCCCTCAAAATCCCCAATGGTGTCAGAGGAGGCTGAGCCTCCATAGTTACTCCTGTGACTTCCTCCAGTTTACATATCACCCCTTCCTAAAACCCCCATAGGGCTGGGCAGATCCATAACATACACATTAAAGTCACTCTTAGACCACAGGCATCAGTCTTCCTGTTGAGGTTCTGTAATTCTCGATCCTGATTCCATTTTGTGTTGCCCTCACGTAGGCCTGTGAAAGTGTAAAGGATACAAGATGATTCCGCAGGAGCGTCAGGAATCCGAAGAATAATCCACAGCCTTCCCCTGCAGCCTTCCGACTCTATCGAACACTAAAGCACAAGAGGCGGAACAGGGGAAAACAGGGAGACAAAACAAGGAAAGGTTGGGGTAACAACTGTGTGATGAGGGTCTTCAGACTGGATGTTTCAACAACCTTCTTGAGGACTTGACAACAAGATAGACTGCAATGCAAAGGAAGTAATTTCTTGAGTCTGAATAGGACAATCAAATTCACATTTATAAATAATAACCTTTCATACCTAGACTGATATGTGTTAATGTCCCTGAATGGATATGGAAGAACCTCTGGTAGGGGATTTGTCTGGAGCTGCAGTGAAGAAGGTAGAATATACATAAGTCTAGTGCCTCTTTTATGTTTCTGGTAATACAAGTGATTAAATATACTTCTCACTCTGATCTCTGTTTAAACATCCAAGAAGCACACCCCAAAGGTTTGAGAGAAAGCAATAACTCGGTTGCCAATATTCTTGGTGGCTGGAGAAACATCTACAACAAACAAACAGAAATTCAAACACTACAATACAGTCTCTAGATACCAATATATGTGCAACGCAATAATGCGCTGTTACCGTGATTCTGGGACGTGTAGCTGTAGCCGATCCACACTGGTCCACGCAAGAAACCAAGTCCAAATACGTGGAACACCACAGGAATAATTAACCCCAAGGAAAGCAGGGAGTAGGGATGGGCAGGGAAACACGAACAATAAGGAGAAGGACCCTAACTGAACTAATTCTAATACACTGGAAAAAACCCGGCCGCCAGCGGAGAGCAAGCCCGGCTGACAGCGGAGCACTCCGGTGTAGGAAAAGAAAGGGGGAAAGTAAAGCCCGGCCCGTCAGCGGAGAACAAGCCCGGCTGACAAGCGGAGCAACTTAGAGGACCAATTGAAGGAAGAGGAATCCCGCCGGATGGCGGAGACAAACCCGGCCGCCGGGCGGGACACCAAAAGAATGGGGAGGTAACTTGAAACGGAAAGTGACACGGACCGTGTCAGAATGAACAAGCGCAGATGCAAAACGCTTGCAACCACAGAGAGAGAGATCACGCTGGCTCGGATAGAACCCACGGTGCCGGACAACTCTCTCGAGCAGATAGAACAACAGGTCACTGGAACGGAAGTCAGGCAAAGGAAGTCAGGACATAAACGGACCCAAACGGAGCTAGACGCAAGAACGTGAAGCGTCGCTCCCTGGGTCAAGGAATCTTAAATAGTGCACAATTTAAAGGGACAGCGTACTGGGAGGGGGCTTGAGGCATGACAGAAAGAGGCCCGGCGAACAAGTGGCCTGGCCTTCTGAGTTCATGTATACATTAACTAGGTTTCTTTCGACTCTGAAAGAACTGCAGAGAAACTGACCTCTTCACCTGAAACTGACCTCGCAAAGCCAATTTCCCTTGGTTTGATCCTTGTCTAAGATTGCCACTTAATGTTCAGGACCTCGTTAACCTTTAGTTTCCTTGCACATGTTTTATCTTGTTCAGCATCTATTACTGTTTCCTTTATGTTCTGACATTACATGGGTTGTGCTTTTCAATTATAAATTTGTCCGGCTTGCAAAGATTGAAATTGGGACATTCCTAATAATTAACTTTTGGGTTGGGTTACTGTAAATTGGGTTTTTGTTAATGTGATACTCAGTTAGAAAATGTGCCCTATTGGTTAGAATTTTGCGCAGTGGGTGTACATTTATAATGAGAATATGGTGTATAAAAGGAGATGTCTTGCCTTAGTAATTTGAACAGTCTCCTAGGAATATACATTGTGATGTATTGTTGGGATTTCTGTTACTAGCTGCAGCTAATAAACTTGGTCTCTGACGCCACCCAGAAGTATTCCGTGTCTCTGTATACCAAGACAGGTGGAACTCGAAGATTTCAGGTGTGTCCCTGGCACTGCTGGGTTCTGACCCGGTTCTTCAACTGGCGCGGCCAACATGGGGCGACTTCAGCGGTACCGGTCCAAGCCTGAAGATTGTGAGGAGCCCCGTGAGGAAACTCTGGAGGAGGGCCCCCACTCTATCGACCCCTGCATGTCGAAAAGTGGACCGAAGGTCTTTTCTGCGAGGCTTCACCTTTCCGACGGCTACGAAGGACTGCTGCCCTGACTGTTGCCCTGTCTTGGACCCTCGTCTGACGATTTGTAAGGCGAGACGTTAGACGGTCTTCTGGTGGCGTGACAGACATTTTGGTTAAGTATAAGTGGGTCGCTCCCACGACTTTGTTTTGTTTCTTGGTCTTGATTCGGCTATTGCAATAGTTGAAGCCGAGGGGTTCGTATATTTACGAGTGTATCATTTTTTTATACCCTTTGAAGTTTGAAACCAGACTAGTGAGCAAGATGCCTGGTCTTGGTAAACTTGGTAAATGGTTTGTTTGCGGTCTTAATAGGGATTCCCGATTGGAGGATTCGTGTCCGATACCTCCGGTTGGAACTCCAACTTATGAGCTTTATTCGAAACATGGCGTGGGTCCCATTACCTTTAATGAGGTTTGGGTTCGCTACACTATTTACGATGGCCCCCACATGGTAGTTTTGAAACAGAGATTTTAGATAACTTAGAAGTTGCGCTATTTAGGAAGAAAGCCCGGCCGGCGATGTTTGACTCTTTCCGCCTTTGGCGTAAGGAAGCCAAACAGCGAGAAATTAAACAAGCGAAAAGAGATAGGAAAGAAAGGAATATGTCAGTAATGCAAGCCGCTACACAGTTTAAGGACGATGAAGAAGATCGTGCGATTGAAGTGTCAGATATACAGCATTGCATGGCCATTGACAAATGTTATCCGGCTTTGCCACCTCTCCTTTCAACTGTGACTGAAGACCCTGAAAAGGATCCTTTGATGTCGCATCTACTGAGATTACCACCCCCTTATGCGCAGAGTGCTACAGCACCTCCGTTACCTCTAGTTGTTGCACCCCCTGTTGTTGTTCAACCCCCTGCTGTTGTTCAGCCATTTGTTGCTTTACAAGTGGTTCTTCCTTCTGCGGTGCAGCCCCCTCTAGGGCCGCCAGCTTTGTTACCAGCCTTGCCTCAAACTCCTTTGACTTACACTGCCTTATCTTCGTCTTCTCTTACTTCTGTCCCTATGACTCCTATTCCTCAGACTACTTTGTCTCCTGTCCTTATGTCAGCTTCTTCTCCTTCTGCTCGACAAAGAATGACTGAAACTGTCACTAGTCTTTTGTCTCCTCTCTTTGGGTCACTGAATAGGACCCCTGTTTCTGAACGTAAGCAGAGACGTAGTCAGCTTCCTGGTCCAGAAGAGCGGGCAGTGTTAGATCTCCTTGCTCGTAGATGGGTTTCGAATGCTTCCAGGTACGGTTTACAAGCGGTTATGGATGTTTTTCTACAGTGGGAAGCACCAATGCAAAGGTATGCTTTTGATGTCATGTGTTCCTTTCTTCGTCAGGAGCGGGAAGATAATGAGTTGGGTCCAATTCCGTTGGACTTGACTAATGTTCAGTCTGAATTTGCTAAGGGAACGATGGTGGGTTCAGATGTTGAGGTAGCGGTAGAGACAATACTTACTTTCAGGTCTAGACTTCCACCTCAGTCATTGTTCGAACCTGATCCTTCTGTTAGGAGAAAAGTGAAGCCGTATCCTATGCGAGAGGTTCCTCCAGTATGGTGAGAGGCAGTTGAGGCTGACGTTCCTAATGGTGTTTTGGCTGCACCAGCACATTTTCACCGAGTGTGGATACATGTCCCTTGGAAGAGAGCAGAGGTCCTGGCTCTTAAGCAGACCTTGCCTGACCCCCGAAAAAATCCTGCTGGTTATTACAAGGAGTTGTCTCAGACAGTTGATGCGTGTGTTATGAATTTAGCTGACATCGATATGTTGATGGGTAATGTAGTTCCTCAACCTTTGTGGGCGAAGATCCGTCACGAGGATCATGTGAAAGAGTTAGGAGAAACATTGGTTAATATTACTGCTGCAGATGGTAGACAGGTGGGAGGTGCTAAACCTGAGCCTTTAGTTGCAGAACTACCTGGTAGGATTGTTAATTTAATGAAAACTTTGATGCCTCCTTTGCGAGTGAATTGGGACAAGTTAGCAGCATGCAAACAAAAGAAAGATGAGAGTGTGTCCGATTTCTTCACTAGGTTTGAAGAAACATTCATTGATCATAGTGGTCAGGACATGAGTACAGAAGGTGGTCAGAGGTTGTTCGCAGAATTTGTTTTTGATTTACTCCCCGAACTTTGTAATAAGTTAAAGGACTCTGAGAGTTCATGGGCAGTTTCTTCTTCGGCCCAGATATTGGCTACTGCACAATACTATGAGAATAGAGACAAAGATGAGAAGGATAAAGTAGAGAAGAAGACTAAAGAATTAAAAACGAAAGTTCTTTTGCAACAGGCTTATCCGCCTCGCCCTAATCAGCGTCAGTTTCAGCAACCCCCACAGTTTCAGAAACCATTGCAGACGCCTGAGTCTTTTGTTCCGCGATTTCCGCTAGGCCCTAATCAGTGCGCTTATTGTAAAGAGGAAGGTCATTTCAAGAGTAGTTGTCCGGTCTTGCTACAACGTGTGAATGGTATGTCTGGTCTGAGAGATCGTGGTGGTTACCAACAAGTACCCAGGGGTAGGGGACGTGGTACGTTTCCTCAGAATGAACGTTCCTTTTCCCCCCAGAATTCTGCAAATTATTTTGACCGACAGAATGTTCCAAACGTCCAGTCTGCTCAGTACTACGTTGATGATTATTATGTTGGAAGCGAGAGTGTTGGTTTTAATGATAGCTAGGACAGCCATGGACAAAGAGAGGGAGTAGTGTACGTTCCAGTAGACCAGAGTGGACCTCATGTTGAAGTGATTACATCAGGTGTGGCAGAACCTTTTCTTTTGGATACTGGTGCAACAAAGAGTTCTATCATGCACTCTAAACTCCCTGGCGCACCTTTGTCTGGCTTGACGAATGTTTCGGTAGGATTTTCTGGCTCTTCAGTTAACAACCCAGTTTCAAGTCCTTGCCCCTTTCTATTGGTCCTTGTGAATTGGAGGCTCCCCTTATTCTAACGACTGGTTGTGGTGAGAATTTGTTGGGTTTGGACTTGTTGAAAAGATTGCATGCGACATTATATTGTTCTCCGTTGGGAGTACGTCTTACCTTGGGTAAGAAAGTGATCTCCCGGATGTATTTGTCTAAGGATTGCCTGCCACTGGAATTGCGTTCTCTCCCTGATACACTTTGGGCTACGGGTCCTAATGATGTTGGTCTTTTGCACATTCCTCCCTACGTTGTTACGCTTAAATCAAATGCTAAATTGCCACGCATTCCTCAGTACAAAATTTCCAGTGATGGTGAAAGAGCTCTTTTAGCGATTATTTATGATTTGGTTGAGAAAGGTGTGGTTGAAGAAACAAGAGGTAGTGTGTGTAACAGTTCTGTTCTGCCTATTCTTAAGCGTACTGACTCTTCTCAGCCACCTGTGTATCGATTTGTGATCGACCTTCGAGAGGTCAATAAGATTGTTGTGCCACAGTTTCCTGTTGTTCCGGACATTACTGCTTTATTGACTATGGTCCCTGCCTCAGCTGCTTGGTTTTCTGTGATTGATCTGAAGAATGCTTTCTTCAGTATTCCGATCTCTGAGGAAAGTAGGGATATTTTCGGCTTCTCTTTAGGAGGCCGCAGCTTCCGGTTTAAGCGAGCTCCTCAAGGTTATTGTGAGAGTCCCTCCATTTATAGTCAAGCTTTGAAAACTCAACTCGATACTCTTGTGTTGCCTTCTGCTGCTACTCTAATCCAGTACGTTGATGATCTGCTAGTGGCTGCTGATGATGAGGAGATTTGTAAAGAGGTTACTCTTTCTTTGCAACGACATTTGTCTGACCTTCATCATAAAGTTTCCCCTTCCAAGTTGCAGTATTGTCGACAAGAAGTGACCTACTTAGGTCATCTCTTATCGAAGGAGGGAAGACAATTGACCTCAGAGCGTATTCAAGCGATTGCCCAAATGACTGTACCATCCACACAGGGAGAAGTGCGTGCTTTTTTGGGTATCACCTCGTATTGTCGGCAGTGGATCCCGAACTTTTCTTTGCTAGCGAAACCTTTGTTGGCACTTACTCTCAAAGATACACCACACCCCTTCCTTGGTCTGATGAATGTCAGAAGAGTTTTTCTGAATTGCGTGATGCATTGTGTTGTGCTCCGGTGTTGGGTACCCCTGACTATAGTAAACCTTTTACACTTTATGTGCACGAGAGAGAAGGTTGTGCATTGTCAGTGTTGACACAACAGTTTGGAGACAAGCAGCGCCCATGTGCGTATTTTTAGGCTACTTTAAATCCGGTAGCTAGGGCGTTGCCTGGTTGCCTAAGAGCTACGGCAGCAGCAGCTGTTTCTATCCGACAGTCTGCTGGTTTGGTATTGGATAATACATTGATTGTGATGGTCCCACATGCAGTGGATACCTTATTAAACAGGACGAAGACTCAGCACCTTACTAGTGCACGTCTGTCAGGTTACGAGTTGACGCTTTTGGCTAGTCATGTGCACATTAAGAGGTGCAACACATTGAATCCAGCTACATTGTTGCCGATTTGTCTAGAGACAGATGATCAAGAACAGCATGATTGTGTTCTTAGGACAGAGGAGGAAACAAAGGTTAGAATTGATTTGAAAGATACTCCTCTTTCAAACCCTGTTGGTACCCTATGGGTAGATGGTTCATGCTTTAAGCTTCCGAATGGAGAGACGACTGCAGCATATACCGTCAGAACTTTGCACACAATTGTTGAAACAGCGCGTATGGCACAGAATTCAGCTCAGGCAGCTGAATTAATAGCCTTGACTAGAGTGTGTGTGTTGTCAAAAGGAAAGAGAGTGAATGTTTTTACTGATAGCCAGTATGCGTTTGGCGTTGCTCATAGCTTTGGACGATTGTGGAAAGAAAGAGGATTTCTTACTTCTCATGGTACGAAAATCCAGCATGGCCAATTAGTGAGTGAGCTTCTTGAATCGCTTACTTTGCCAACACAAATCGTAATTGTAAAGTGTAGTGCGCATAAAAAGGTTACAGATGATGTGGGTCGAGGGAATGCGTTTGCGGATGAAGTAGCGAGAAAAACAGCGAGAGATTTGACGCGTCGAATGTATGTTGCAGGTCCTGCAAGATGGGTTGTGGAAAGAGGAATGTGTGAAGATACAATAGAAAGTGTGAAGATGATTCAGGCAGAAGCTACTGGGAAAGAATTGAGTACGTGGAGAGAGAGTACGGGAATGTTGGATTCGACAGGCTGTTGGGTTGAGTTGTCAGAGCATTGGCGATGGTTGTTGCCAGATGTGTATGTGCTTCCAGTGGTTACTATGGCTCATGGGATGGCTCACATCAGCTCAAAAGGGATATGCAAGTTGTTGGCTCCGGTATGACAGAATAGTGGAATTCCCAAATGTGCTGAGAATTTGGTTAAACACTGCATGATTTGCTTGATGCATAATCCTGGCAAGGGAACCCCAACTCCAGCTGGTCATTTTGCTCCTCCAACGTATCCATTCGAGGTGTTGCAGATAGACTATATTCATATGGAAAGATGCAATAATCTGAAGTATGTCCTTGTGGTTGTTTGTGCCTTTTCCAGATGGATAGAGGCCTACCCCCTGAAGGATAATACTGCCTTGTCTACAGCCAAGGTTTTGCTCAAAGAGTTTTTCCCGAGGTATGGATTGCCGAGGATGGTCTGGAGTGATAACGGAAGTGAATTCGTGGGTCAGATTATGCAGAAAGTGTGTGCGGCTTTGGGAAGACAGAAGTTCCACGCAGCGAATCACCCCCAGTCAGCAGGCCTGGTCGAGTGCTATAACGGCACGTTAAAGCTGAAGTTGGCCAAGGTGCAAGCGAGCTCTGGTCTCACATGGCCCGATGCTCTACCATTGGCACTTTTGTCCACAAGAACGACAATACATTCTCGCGTGGGACTTAGCCCATACGAGATTGTTTTTGGATGCCCGGCAAATGTTTGGGGTGTGCGGAGGCCAAGAGAATACAGCGATATTGAGTACCCTATGTTGGTTGACTATTTACATGATTTGACTGCTAAGTTGCGTGTTCTTCACCAACAGGTTCATGATACCTTACCTTCAGCTTCTGTTGACGCGGGACATGCGATCCAACCCGGCGACTGGATTCTGATCAGGAACTTCCAGAGGTCCAAGAACCTACAGCCGAGATGGACTGGTCCTTATCAAGTGCTGCTAGCAACGAGGACCGCTGTGAAAGTCTTCGGGAAAAAGAGTTGGGTGCATGCCACCCACACGAAAAGGATACCTCTGCCCTTACCGTATGATCAGTGGGTCCGGGAAGGTGTTGCTGATTCTGAGACTGAAAATGTCCCGAGATTTGTGCCTTTTCGTGATGCTCGTTTGAAATGGACTCAGTCGGAACGTGCGGATGATGAAACTTTGCAAGAAGCTGTACCGCCGCATTTGAGACTGGACACTATGGTAAACAGTCATAATATCGATTCCAAAATATAGAATGGACATAATATCGAAGAAAAAATATAGAATGGACAAAATATCGAATGGACACAATATAGTGGTTAAAAATATCGAATTTAAGGTAAGTAATATCGATTTTCAAAATATAGAAGTCAAAATATCGAAGTATACAATATAGGCATTAAATATATCGATTTTTTAATAATATAAATTTTTTTAAAGTGTTTTGTATGTTAGTATATGTGTGAAAAGTGTATATTAATTTTTGTAATGTATGTTTAATGTATTTTAAGTAATGAATTTTATGTTATTTAATTTTTGCGTAATTTAATTCTGTAGTGGGTTGTGGGTTTATAGGGGAATAGGGTGGGAAGTAATTTAATTATATTAAATTAAATATTAATTTTTAGCAATTATTATTAATTTTTAATTAGATTTTGCATTCTAGTTCTGTAGCGGGTTGTGGGTTTATAGGGGAATAGGGTGGGAAGTAATTTAATTGTAATTAATTAAATATTTGTATTTATTTATTGGTATTCATTTTGAATTTAATGTTATTTTTTAATTGGTAATTCATTTTTATTAATTATCAATTAATTTGTATTAATTGATTAATTGTAATTATGTTAATTTTCTAAATTTATTTTCTGTAGCGGGTTGTGGGTTTATAGGGGAATAGGGTGGGAAGTAATTTAATTGTAATTAAGTAAATAATTTTTTTCATTTATTGGTATTGATTTTAAATGTATTGTTAATTAATTTTTAATTGGTAATTAATTTCTATTAATTGGCAATTAATTTTTATTAATTGGTAATTATTTTGTATTAATTAAATATTTCATAATTTTGATAATTGTATTAATGTATTTTCTGTAGTGGGATGTGGGTTTATAGGGGAATAGGGTGGGAAGTAATGTAATTGTAATTAATTACATATTAAAAATACTTTTTGTGTATTGATAATTAATTTACTGTTAATTTTTAATTGGTATTAATTGTTATTATTAATTAGTTTTTGTTATTGAAAATTAATTAGTTGTTAAATAATTATGAATAGGTTATTAATTTTTAATAACTAATATGTAGTTGTATTTCTAATTAATTATTACATAATATTAAATTGGTTATTAATTTCAATTAATGTTTTATTGGTAATGATATTTAATTTATTTTTAATAATATATTAAATCATTACTTTCCCCACTGTTAAACTCACTGGATTGGGAATAGTAATTTTCACCCTCCCGCTATCCAACGCTTTCCCTACTGTTGCACTCTCTGTAGTGGGAATAGTATTTTTTACCCCTACGCTATCCAACGCTTTCCCTACTGTTGCACTCTCTGGAGTGGGAATAGTAATTTGTACCCCTACGCTATCCAAAGCTTTCCCTACTGTTGCACTATCTGGAGTGGGAATAGTAATTTTCACACTCCCGCTATCCAACACTTTCCCTACTGTTGCACTCTCTGGAGTGGGAATAGTATTTTTTACCCCTACGCTATCCAACGCTTTCCCTACTGTTGCACTCTCTGGAGTGGGAATAATAATTTTTACCCCTACGTTATCCAATGCTTTCCCTACTGTTGTACTCTCTGGAGTGGAAATAGTAATTTTTACCCTTCCAATATCCAACGCTTTCCCTACTGTTGCGCTCTCTGGAGTGGGAATAGTAATTTTTACCCCTACGCTATCCAACGCTTTCCCTACTGTTGCACGCTCTGGAGTTGGAATAGTAATTTTTACCCTCCCGCTATCCAACGCTTTACCTTCTGTTCCACTCTCTGGAGTGGGAATAGTAATTTTTACCCTTATGCTATCCAACGCTTTCCCTACTGTTGCACTCACTGGAGTGGGAATAGTATTTTTTACCCCTACGCTATCCAACACTTTTCCTACTGTTGCACTCTCTGGAGTGGGAATAGTAATTTTTACCCCTACGCTATCCAACGCTTTCCCTACTGTTGCACTCTCTGGAGTGGGAATAGTATTTTTTACCCCTACGCTATCCAACGCTTACCCTACTGTTGCACTCACTGGAGTGGGAATAGTATTTTTTACCCTCCCGCTATCCAACGCTTTCCCTACTGTTGCACTCTCTGGAGTGGGAATAGTAATTTTTATCCTTACGCTATCCAACGCTTTCCCTACTGTTGCACTCACTGGAGTGGGAATAGTATTTTTAACCCCTACGCTGTCCAACGCTTTCCCTACTGTTGCACTCTCTGGAGTGGGAATAGTAATTTTTACCCCTACGCTATCCAAAGCCCTCCCTACTGTTGCACTTTCTGGAGTGGGAATAGTATTTTTTACCCCTACGCTATCCAACGCTTTCCCTACTGTTGCACTCACTGGAGTGGGAATAGTATTTTTTACCCCTACGCTATCCAACGCTTTCCCTACTGTTGCACTCACTGGAGTGGTAATATTAAATGTTACCCTCCTGCTATCCTATGGTAAAATATTGTACATTTTTTATTAATTACTTAAATTAATTATATCTTAATTTTAAGGTTATTTGAGTATTTTTAAGTATGTTTTAGTTAATTATATTTATTATTTCATTAATTTTAAATTACTTTTAAGACATTAAAAAAATTCGATATTTTGACTGACTATAGTTTTTTGCAGACTATATTTTGGATTCGATATTTTTGTACTTACCTGTTTGTAGATAGGAATTCAATATTTTGGCATTCTATATTTTGGTGACTATCAGCCTGATTCATCATTCTCCCGTTTTGCGAGCCCCTAATAGCGATTCATAACGAATCGCTATTAAGGACTTGCAAAACGGGATTCATGTAGGAATTGCAATAAATATTGCGATTCCTACATGTTCCTTATTTGCGAGTAGCAAATTGCTAATCGCAAATAAGGAATAACTCCCCATTCATTCCTATGGGCCAAAAGGCCCATAGGAATGAAGGGGGAGTATTCCTTATTTGCGATTAGCAAATTGCTAATCGCAAATAAGGAATAACTCCCCATTCATTCCTATGGGCCAAAAGGCCCATAGGAATGAATAGGGGAGTATTCCTTATTTGCGATTAGCAATTTGCTACTCGCAAATAAGATAGCGATTTAAAGGGTGCCAGGGGTGTCCAAAGGACACCCTGTAGCACCCCTTAAATGCAAATTGAAACAGGTGTTGCGCACACACATGTCCAAAGGACATGTGTGTGTGCAACATGCAACTTAGAAAAATGCTTTTAAAAGCATTTTTCTAAGTTTTCGCTATTTACCACGAGGTTTGACCTCGCGGTAAATAGCGGGCCGAAATTGCGAATTTGCAATTTTAAAATGGATGATGAATTGCATTTAAGGAATCTCAAATAGAGATTCCTTAAATGTAATTCCTCGCAAATAGCGAAATCGCTATTACCAATTTTTGCATTTGGGATGATGAATCCCAAATGCAAAAATAGCGCTCGCAAAGGGCCAGATGCTCAGAATCTGACCCTTTGCGAGCCGATTTCGGCTTGATGAATCAGGCTGTATATTTTGGTAAGTCTATATTTTGTCATTCTATATTATGTCAGTGATCCGGACACTATGCATCCGGAGATTCTTTTTCAGGATCAAACTGTGCCGAATAAAGAACATTATAGTTTAAGGCCGAGGTCTAAAAAAGGACAAATAAAATAATATTTTTTTGTGTATTGTGCTCTGTCAGACAAGAGACTATTTTTCTTTTTGCTTTTTCGAACCACCATCCGGGTTCAGCTGCAGGGTCGTGGTATAAGACTTAAGGGGTGAACCGCGAATTGACGAAAGGTCTGTGGTTCTAGGTTGTCTAGGACGCCTGGACGCACACTAAAGTGAAGAAGGAAAATTGCCGCGAGCAGCACGTTAGAGGATGGAGTCTTTTGTACCCGAGAGAGATGTTGAGAAAATAGACCTTAAAATGAAATTCTGTACATTGATACGTAGCAAATGTTTTATAATATCATGTTTTTTTAATGTTTTTAAGTATTACGATAGCTTATGTGGGATGGATTGTCTATGCTACACAACAGACGTGTACACCCACTTCCCAACCTATGCTTTCTTACACTACTGTTTCTATGCATCACTTCTATACGTTGCCTGAACATGAACAGACAAAGAGGTCAGAATTTGTCAACAACTCGTTCATACAGTTGTTGCATCAGCATCAGTTAGTAGTGAATACCACTAACTGTTGGGTTTGTGGTCTTATGCCGCATACGACCGATAAGGATATGCCATATTTGCTTTTGCCTTTTTCTTTTAATGGGTCTGTGTGGGCTTTACAGACTATGTTTATCTATGCAAATGAGATACACCCTTCACGTTCCCTTAAGCATAACTCCAGCAATAGTGCCTTGATAAAGGGAATAGTAGATATGATACGAGATATCGATGCATATAATGCTATCCCCAAGGATGAGATGCAGGCTTATGTTGGTTGGAATTTGACCGGATATAGTACTAGCTTGACTGAGAAGGAGAGACGAAAAAGGTCTCCCCCGATTTGGATTGTGCCCCATCAAGGTTATTTTTGCTTGCAAGGCACTGGTTGAAATCCGAAAGCTCAGCTAGGTAAGAGTGTGTGTCTTCACACCTATGTCTATTCGTCCCAGACTTCTCCACCGTTCGTACCAGCTAAAGGCACATATTTTGTTTGTCACGACAGAGCCTATACATGGTTGCCACCTGATTTTTCAGGTACATGCTATGTGGCGTTTTTGCTTCCCCCTACATATACTACGGCTCCGGACTATCATAGAAGGAGATATGGTAGAGGGGTCTTCGATAAGGGAGATACTGCAGGACAAGAAGCAGGAGATTTCTTCAAGGGTTTCCTGCCCTTTTGGGGTCCTATGATCAATAGTGGGCATATTCGACAGCTTGTCCGCGTTGTTGAAGCTACTATTAACGAGACAGCAGGTGCTCTTAGTAATGTTACCGCTGAGCTTCAAGCGGACCGCCTTATGATGTTGCAGAATCGTATGGTTTTAGACGTCATACTTGCAGATCGAGGTGGAGTATGCAAATTGATCGGATCTAGTTGTTGCATTTACGTACCAGATAATGCTCCTACAGTGTACCAAGCCATCTCTAGGTTACATAAGATCTCTGAGTCTATCCATGTAGACAAAGGAGACTGGTCATTGACGGGATGGTTTTGGGAATTGCTGTCTAAATGGGGATGGAAGATTTTGACATTCCTTGGTATGTTTTTGGCCATCCTTTTCTCTTGTTGTCTTTGCATCCAGTGTGGTCCCGCCATTTGTAGTCTTTGTGCTACTATGTGCGTTAGGAGACCTGTCCCGAGAGCAGTAGAGAATAATAGGATGATGCTACAGCAACACTTAGATGACCTAATGAAGATTGATATGGACCTAGATTCAGATTAACATGAGTTTAGGTTATTGCCTATGTAATGGCAAAAGGAGGGTCTGAGGTTCTGTAATTCTCGATCCTGATTCCATTTTGTGTTGCCCTCACGTAGGCCTGTGAAAGAGGCCCGGCGAACAAGTGGCCTGGCCTTCTGAGTTCATGTAAACATTAACTAGGTTTCTTTCGACTATGAAAGAACTGCAGAGAAACTGACCTCTTCACCTGAAACTGACCTCGCAAAGCCAATTTCCCTTGGTTTGATCCTTGTCTAAGATTGCCACTTAATGTTCAGGACCTCGTTAACCTTTAGTTTCCTTGCACATGTTTTATCTTGTTCAGCATCTATTACTGTTTCCTTTATGTTCTGACATTACATGAGTTGTGCTTTTCAATTATAAATTTGTCCGGCTTGCAAAGATTTAATTTGGGACATTCCTAATAATTAACTTTTGGGTTGGGTTACTGTAAATTGGGTTTTTGTTAATGTGATACTCAGTTAGAAAATGTGCCCTATTGGTTAGAATTTTGCGCAGTGGGTGTACATTTATAATGAGAATATGGTGTATAAAAGGAGATGTCTTGCCGTAGTAATTTGAACAGTCTCCTAGGAATATACATTGTGATGTATTGTTGGGATTTATGTTACTAGCTGCAGCTAATAAACTTGGTCTCTGACGCCACCCAGAAGTATTCCGTGTCTCTGTATACCAAGACAGGTGGAACCTGGCACCGCTGGGTTCTGACCCGGTTCTTCAACGTGCTCTGCCTATTTTAAACAGCAGAGTTCTCTCTAATATAAAATACTCTATGCGATATCGTGAGCTGGATGAGGTGTAAGCTCTCCTTAATGGCCACTTCCCTAGGGAACTGCAGCACGTCCCGCCAGCCATCATCATAAAATTCTCCTATATCCTTACAATGTCATTTTGCTTGCTGTTCATTAGAGTAGCTTAGATGTTGGAGATTTTCTTCACAGTCATACGTTCATCCAACAGCCTCCTCTCCAGTGGGGAGTCCTCTTTGGTCTCCTCCCAAGGAGGGATCGTCATCTGTAGGGCATGACACAATTGGAGATATTTAAAAGTCTGCATCAGCGCCATCTGGTATTTCATTTCTAGATATTTAAAGGGCATTATGCGATTTTAACCCACAAGTCTCCTGGTGTTGAGAGGCCAATTACATCCCTTTTTGAAATCTTGGTAGCTCGGACACTGCGCCAAGTCTCATCCCCACCCATAGTGGAGATTGGGGGTAAATCTCTTGTCCCGACTAAGTTCTCTTGTTAGTTTATGTCACATGTTGATATGACTGTCACCATGGCTGGAATAGCTCCTCCATCTAACTTGCCTCCATGTAAGATGTAAGACTTTCTGTCCCATATTTGCCCAATCCATCTGAAAGACTGGATCATCTAATGGGGCATTCGCCCAATCCTTTGTTATGCTAACCAGTGCAACCTCTTAATATCTATGGACATTATGTAATGCTATGCCCCGCTCGTAAACTGATCTTTGGAGGGTAGCCATCGCTATTCAAGGTAGGTGGTTCCTCCATAGCAGGGTACAGAGCAATTTGTGCACAAGCAATAGTCAGTGATAATAAATACATTTAGTCATGATTATTGAATTCATTGGTTTTAATGGTTTTAATGGTGAATCCTAATATGTGATTATTGTTTGTTAAATGTGTTGACCCCTTGACAAAGCTGATTAAGCTTCTAGCATATAATGATATGGTGAACCTTTGAAAAAGTTAATAGACTTGTTTAATTTGTTGTTGTAGTGACCTCTTGACAAAACCAATTGCTGTGCTTTCTAAATGGATGTGGTGGCCCTTTGGCAAAGCCACATGGCTTGCATTATAGTTTTATATGGTGACCGCTTGACAAGGCCTATAGGAGATGCAACATCACCCTTATATTGTGATCTGCTAGCCCACACCACGCACCAGCCCTAGGTTAGGTCAAATCACAATCTCAGTAGAAAGCACAAAGGTGTCAACAATGGGGTCTTAATATTGATGATGCCTCAATCAAGTCCTGACAGTTCCAGAGTCTACTCAAAGTGGGCCTTTCCAATATAAATCAATCAGTGTATCAAACAAAGTCAAGCCTGGCTCAGGAGCAACTCTACATCAGCCATCACGGTCTACCCATGACTAACAAATAAAAATCTCTTTTCTAGAATAAACAAAATTGCACCTTTAAGAATGAAAGACCAAACAAGCTTTGTAATAGGTCCATAGAGCATTTCTGGGTCACGCTGTGCACCATGTACAAATCCACACCCTAGAGGATCTCATAGCTGCACCAGACATCCGTGTACATGGATAAACTCTGAGACACTGCCCTATTGCCTTAGAGGGCCCTGCAAAACTGTTGCTTTTTTTGTATTAATTCTTTGCTTACCTTATCCAATTTCGCAATCATTCAGGTTGTCCTCATCCTCGCACATTTGAAAAATACGGAGTATCTCAGTTTGATGGTAGTGTGTTTACAATCTTTCACTTTCGATAACAATGCCTGTGTTCAACCTTCACAATCCATAGCCATTTGCCAACCCGAGATATATGTGTGTGTGGGTAATAGTGGGGGGAGAATGTGTCTGTGTGTTCGTGTGTGTGTGCTCACGCCATTAGAGATGCACAGCATTAGTACTATAAATACCTTTTACATTTTTTTAAGCATTTGCTAATTCTGTGATGTATTGGCAAATCCTGTGGGCAAAAGGGGTCCACAAAACACAGGAGCCTCATGGCACACCTTCTCGCCCATCCCTGACCAAAAAATCTACAACACTCTTCTAACGATTCACCCCTCAAATCACTTCTCCGACACCTTACCTCCTTCTTTATTCAAAATGATAAAAACCTCTATTCTTCCCCTATTATCAAAGATCGTAAACGCCTCCCTGAGACAACGGTCCATACCGGACTGTCTCAAAATAGAGCAGGTCACACCTACACTAAAGAAGTCTGAATCCCCCCTAACTGATCTCAACAACTACTGCCCTATATCCAACATTCCCACTCTGGCGAAATTGCTGGAAAAATGTGTGCAAATACAACTGTGCAACCACATCGAGAATTACAACCTCCTAGACAAACACCAATCTGGCTTACGGCATGGTCACAGCACTGAATCTGCACTCACCCACATAATGGACGACATCCTAAAAATGCTTGACCACAATGAATCATGCCTATTTATACTTCTTGACTTATCCTCCGCTTTTGATACGATTAAGCATGACAACCTACTGTCCTTACTGGAACGAAGGATGGGTCTAACTGGCTCAGTGCTACAATGGTTTACCTTCTTCCTAAATAAGAGAACACAAAGAATTAAGACAGAGAATTCACTCTCTAAACCCTCCTTGGTCACCATAGGGGTTCCACAGGGCTCAGCACTCTCACCCATCCTTTTCAATTTACTCATGGAACCCCTGGCAAACGCACTGAACTCTGCGAACATTCTATATCACCAATATGCGGACGACACTCAACTGTATATGAGAATCTCCCAACCAGAAGACTTCATCTCCCTCAACGCTATTCTACAGAACACTCAAAGTTGGCTCACTGACAACCACCTCATGCTTAACACCCAAAAAACAGAATACCTTCTGATCTCCCTTTCCAATCACACACCTAAGATAGACTTATGGTTGAAGCATTCTACTTCCTTTGACTGTGCTCCCCACATCATTGACTCTGCGAAATCCTTGGGAGTCATGATGGACAAACTCTTGAACATTGCAGGCGCAAATCAATATTGCCACCAAGGGAGCTAATCATCAGATGAGCATACTAAGGAAACTGAAACCCTTCCTCCTACATAATGAGTTAAAAATGGCAGTTCAAGCCCTAGTGCTACCAAGATTGGACTATGGAAGCATCACCCTATGCGGTCTTCCCAAATACAAGCTTGCCCCTCTGAGGGCGTTGCTTAATGCTGCGGCCAGATTGGTCTCAGGAACTAAAAGAAATAATCGCCTTTCTCCAACCTTGAAAGCATTGAACTGGCTACCCTAGGAGGCTGGATTACACCTAAAGATCACCTGCATGACCAACAAAGCCCAGCATAGCAATACCCCCAGCTACTTAGCATGAAAACGTGAGGGTTCATGGGGATGCAGACTATTGTGTAGTGTGAGTTCATTACTACTGAAACCACAATCCTTCCACAAAAAGAGAAGTGATTGCAGAGCATTCTCAGGGATAGCTCCAAAGATTTGGAACTCCCTACCGCCAGTGGTTCGCGTGATCACTTCCTTTACTTCCTTCTAAAAATAAGTAAAACTGCTCCTAATGAACAAATTCACATCCTAAGACTGTAATTGTAAAAGGCAAATAAAGACAAGGCCAACAGACTTTTCTCTCCAAACTTCAAGGTTTGTTAATAGTTCTAGTAAAAAGACAGTATGAACCAAAGAAGTATGCTCCTGTCTTTCTCTTAATCTGAACTGCTCTGTGACATACTAGTTCTCATCTTGATTAACATTAAGATGAAAAATGCAGGATCCCTGGACCAAAAGAGCATTTTTTCTTGGTAGAAATGTAATTTCTTTTAGGTATTGCAATGCCTGTTTATCCATATGCTGCTCATACCAAACAGACACCACATTTTGCATTTGTGTGATCTTTTAAAATATGTCACTGCTTTTAATCAGCCTTTTGCTTAGGTGTTAGTTGGCATCATGGTGATAGACTATTGCTTGTCCTCCTAAAGCTGAACATATTTGAGCGCTTTCCCTGTTTGAGTCTATGTATGCTTAGTCCTCGAGGAGTCTCACCGCCTTGTCTTTAGTTTTGTCCTGAAATGCTGACAAGCTCTCACTAACCAATCAAGCAGGTTTGCTTAGCTTTTACATTGCATTTTCTGCCATGTTCCCACTTTCTAAAATTTGCCTATTGAGCAGTTTTTTCAAAAAGGTTTTCGCAAATGTACAATCAAATCCAGGTGTGTTTAACAACAAAAAAGATGTGGCTTGACAGTCCAGCTCTCACCAGACAGTTATGCGAGTATCATCAGGAAGAGAGGCTATGGCTCCACCCACGTGTTGGGAGCCAGGAGTACATGTTTTGAGTGGGCAGAAGTTGCGTGCTGCCACAGAAAAGTGCTTTCTCTCTACACAGCTGTGAACATTTTGTTGATTTATCCAGCTTCCTAAGATTGAAGTTTAAGGGGCTCACACATTTTATTGCAATGCTGTGTTGGATAACTAGATAATTGATGGTGTTTCTTTGACAGCAGCACAGATAGGAGGGTGGTGGTTTTTAATGTGCATGGATTTTTAGGTCTGCCTTAAAAGTGCATTTGTAAGACTGACCTATTGGCATTGCCAATGCTTGTTTTAATATATTTATCTCGATTTCATTAGCGATTTAGTAAATTAAAAGCATACTTTCAAGTAGCATGATTATACTTAAAATCCCTGAACTGGCTGCCTTTTGAAGCCAGGATACAGCTGAAAATCGCTTGTATGACTCACATGGCTGTACACCACAAGTCACCCAACTACCTCACTCAAAAGCTGACTATATCAGGGGGCTCGAGATCCACCAGAAGCACAAAAAATCTTTCTCTGGAATGGCACCCAGGATCTGGAATGCACTCCCTCCTGAAACAAGGCTTATCTCCTCCACTGCATTTTTTAAGAAAGAAGTAAAAGCCATCCTTATGGCTAAATTCACTTGAACTCTTTTTTGGATATGTCGAATACATTGCACCGACTTTGTATTATTTGTTTATCTGATTGTCTAACTGAACTTTTTGTTTTATCTGATTGCTATCCTACTTTGCTACTCACATACTACCTACTACTATTTTGTACCCAAAAGTTTGTTTAATCACTCCCTTGTTTCCCTTACCCCTTGTTTCTGTAAAGCGCTCTGATATCTGCAAAGATCTTGTTCGCGCTATATAAAACTTTGAAAATAAAATAAAAATAAAAAAGTAATTCTATGATGTCTACCATTATCCTATGCTACCCTTATACCACGTTCTACCTCTTTTGTACCGAATGACTTATATCGAATCTATGCATACTACCTCAACCACCTAATATGTAATAACTTGTGTCTTGTAAAGCACTCTGATTCCCTCTTGGATTATTTCTTAATAACTACTAGTCTCCTATGCCACACATTTACTCCTAAATACCTCTTTTGCACTGTATGGCACAGCAACTGTATTCTGTAAAGCGCTCTGATACCCCCGTGGGTCATGTTCACGCTATATAAAACTTTAGAAATAATAGGAGGAGGTCCAAGATCTGCAAATTCAGAACGGGATTTGTGAATCCCCCTGACAAGTTTATTTTTATTTTTATTTTAGTACTGGTGGGGTATCTTTGGGTCATCCATATGGCAAACACAAGGAGACGATGGACGGAGCACTGAAACTTTTCAGACACTCGCCCCAGCCATAGATCTGGGTTGAATCCATCATCATTCTTTAGCTCACTTCTCCACCTCAGTTCAGACCCAGCTATATGCAAATCAGTCTTGACCCTGTGCCTCATGGGAACAGTCCAGCCCAAACATCTCCACTTCATATGGGCCTGGGGGGCACAGTAAGTGAACCCAGCCATCTCATGAACTTCTTCTATTTTATTTATTCCACCACGGTGCTCTGTGCACAATAATGAGTATGGCAATCACAACATAAATATTTCTGTGCTGGCCAGCCAATCAGAATGCAGCAGATCTGCAAATCCTGAAGCTGGATTCACAAATTAGCAATTCACTAAGAAAGAAAATGCATCCTAATCCTATGGGGTGCCCCTATGTTTTTTAAATGGTATTGTGATCTAGTCGTTGGCCAGATACATCTAAAATGTAACCTCTTTATGCACAACCCAATCCCTTTTTAAAACACAAATGTCTCAAAAAAATATTGAATGAATTTACACCAAACATCTCCTTTTTTATGGATCACTCACATCACTCTCTTCTGGTTTAAAAAGCAGAATTTTAAAGCACGGAAATATTAACACATCACCCATGGCTCTTATGCCATAAAAATCGAAGAAATCCATCAACTCAATTAATTGAGTAATATTCTATTTACTAATAAAATACTTAATTTGAATTTGTTCCACTGTAGTCTACCATCAGAATGAATTCCTATGTTATGCCGTTCTAATAGTCTGTAGAATGTTTGTTTTAGGTATAACAGTTGAGTGACGTGGTCTGCATGGGCATCTGTTGATTGCTGACCTCTAGCCATGCTAGAAGACAGTATCTTGACAGAGGTCTGCGTGCGGAAATGAGTTGAAATCTCTCTGACACCAAATATTGTACCTGTAACAAGTATGGGAAGAAAGACTGCACCAAAAACATTAACATGTAGATGTGAGGTGATCTAATTAGATATTTCTGTATGATGCAGAATGTTTAAACGAGAGGAAAGTCAGTTGTCTGTAAAGTCTGAAATGTTCAGAGATGGCATGCAGCATTAAGGAAAACTAGGGGGGGGGTAATTTATGGGATTTTGGCTTATGTCGATGCTGCAAGACAACTTGCTGTGCTGCCCTACGCCAAAGTGAAAAGGCAGGAATGCACCGTATTTAAGCAATACGGTGCATTCCTGTCCTTTCTCCCTGCCCTTTCAGCATTTGTGCAGCCTTGCGCCAACGTAGGCCCCCTTGCACCATGGTGCAAATTTAGTGCTTCCCCAGGTTTACATAATTTTTGTAAAACTGGGGCACCATCAAATTCCTGGGGTGTTGCCTATGGAACACCTCCCGGGGTCTGAGTAAGGCAATGCAGCGATTTGAAATGCATTGCCATACTCGGGATTTATGAGTCCACTCAAAGCCTTGCAGGGAGGCTTTGCGTGGGCTCATAAATTAGAATTAGAGCCCTGCGACATGCACGTACCACTTTATGTGGTGCAAAAGTGACACGGGCTCTTAATGAATAGCCCTGGATTATTAGTTGGGGTCGATGGTTGTCCACAACAACCGAGAAAAGCACTAATCATGTTAGGGCCAGTGAAGGCTTCAGTAATTTAAAGCTGAGCTCAGCCCTGGCAGCTTTGCCACAGAGCAGAGAGGCTTAACTACAAAAAATATATAAAGGTTTAGAAGTACCAAAACATTTAGAAAGTTGGTACAACAGCACAATAAAAATCCTACATCATTTATAAAAGAATATTTTATTTTAAAAAAAAACACCAAAGTGAATTCGGCGATATACATTTTTAAAGTTTTAAATAAAAATATCACAAAAAAGTGCAAAGCAACAAACACGGGCAACTGGTTGTGCAAGACTGGGAAGAAGATGAAGTTTACAGCTGACTGCAATGGGGCGCTTGTCAAATAGGGCCAGGCTGGTCCCAGTCAAAGAGTTAACTTCAGACAAATTTCACTAAAGACAAAGGGATAGATGTAGCTAATTGCAAATTACCGATTCGAAAATACTGAATTTTACCGATTCGGTATTTTCGAATCGGTAATTGCAATGTAGATAAAAATTCGGTAAAAATTACCGAATTGTTAAGATTAGGTAATTACCGAATCGGTAATTGCCATTCATTCCTATGGGCCTGGAGGCCCATAGGAATGAATGTCAATTACTGAATCGGTAAATACCAATTCGGTGAAATAGGGAAAAAGGCAAGGGTGGCAGGGTGGCACTTTGACACCCTATTGCACCCCTGATTAGTGCTGGTGTGCACATGTTGCACACATACATGCCCTAAGGGCATGTATGTCTGTCACATGGCACAGGTGTAAATGCACATATTTGCATTTACATAGGAACTCGTTAATTACCACCAACTAATAGTTGGTGGTATATAACGAATCCTTTGAGCCCAGAAGCACTGTTTGAAGTGCTTCTTACATTTCGTTTACCGATTCGGTAAATACCGAATCAGTAAATGATGATTCGGTAAATACCGAATCGGTAAATACAGATTTCGTGAATTTACCGAATCGGTAAAATAGCCTCCTGCATAGAAAAAGGCTTTTACCGGTCGGTAACGGACGATTTCGGCCGTTACTGACCGGTAAAAGCCTACCTACATCTGGCCCAAAGTCCTCAGCGGGCAAGACTGCAGACTGAATCCGAAGATAGTCTCATCGTCGATGGGAAGTCGAAGGATAAGGTGTTGGTGATACCATCCACAAAGACAGGAAATGCTCAGAGCGGAAAAAATCCAGACTTAATGTACACAAACCTGTTGACTCCAATAGGATGCTGCTCTGCATTTGACCCAGCAAACAATTCCACCTTCAGACTTATGCTCTTTTCTGGAAGTCATATTTCCTCAGCAGGGCAAGTCTGCATGTTGTACGCGAAGAGGGTTCAACGACATTGGATGCCTGTCGGTGTCAGACCCAATGAACTGGAATTGCTGCTGTGGAGAAGAGCTTACCATGAGCTGCTGTGAGTTCTGGCCAACTGGCGATGCACCCTCTGTGGACTGACTGTCAGGTTTGTCTCAGTCGCATGATGGGTCTTCAGGCAAAAAGTCTTGAAAGTCTTTATAAAGTTTCTAAGTCACAGCTTTTAGAATTAGGCAGGAGGAGCACACTCTGGCACCAGCCAAGGATTTTAGGACCTCAAGAACAGTACTGCCATGATCCCCTGATGAAAGTGCAGGAAGCACTGAAACGCGTTGGGACGAGTGAAACAATGACGGATGTCTTTTCAACCTCGGGAAAGCAATAAAAATAAGTGAAAACTTACCTGCAGTTGTGTGATCCTTCAAAGCAGAGCAATTTTTGGATTTCAACATTTTGTACGACAGCTGCGTCGTAGAAGGAAGCACCGCCTCGGAAAGGAGGAGGGAGCCGTCGGTGGAGGGGCCATGTACAGGAATTCCCTGTTTACTAAAGGCGACTGCAGGAGCGAAAATTACCGAGGAAGAAAAGCACAACCGGGGTGCACTAAGCACCTAATCAGATGGTGTGCCGATAAAAGGACACTGCAACTTGAAGATTAATCATGCCTCGGCGGAACCCACTATGGTTACGAACTATTTGGCTAAACTACTGATCCCAAAATGCTGTGCAAAGGATTTTGTACTACCAAGTACATTCCGTGTGTTCTTTACAAAAAGACGGCGGAAACTGCCATTCACTACCGCCCTGCCATGATCCCCTGATGAAAGTGCAGGAAGCACTGAAACGAGTTGGGACGAGTGAAACAATGACGGATGTCTTTTCAACCTCGGGAAAGCAATAAAAATAAGTGAAAACTTACCTGCAGTTGTGTGATCCTTCAAAGCAGAGCAATTTTTGGATTTCAATATATATATATATATATATATATATATATATATATATATATATATATATATATATATATATATATATATATATGTATATATTACCTACTGGCGGTCACCAGTAGGTAGTTATAGTTAGGATTGATTTCCATAGGGAAATCGTAACATTCTATTGGGAATAACTTTGGCGCCGGTGGACGAATCTGCCTGAAATTTTCCTCAACTTTGCCTCGCGGCTCTCCGCTCCTTCCCTGAAAGTTTGGGGGGCATTTGTCAAGCAGGGGCCGAGATAAAAGGGGGGTCCCAAAACGTGTTTTCCCCATGTTAATTTCCATAGGGCGGTCGAACTCACTTTCAGCTCGAACGGCTGGATGGATTTTCACCAAACTTGGCAAAATTGTAGGGACTGGTAGCCCGATGTGCCTTTGCTATGTCTCAAGATATGTGCTCCAGTGGATTTTGAGTAATTTAGTTTAAAAAAATATATATATATCTATAAGCGCGCCCCGGTACGCGTACCGGGGAGCGCACCGGGCGCGCTACGTGCGCTACGCGAGTTCGCGCGAGGAAAGCTGATTGGCTCTCGGGTGTCTGTCAACATTCCAAACAATCCGGAGCGGCCGCCATCTTGTGTCTCGGTAGGATCGAGACACAAGAGGTGGCAAAAACAAAGGGGGAAATATCCAAAAGGGGGCAGGGTAGACCCCCCCTGACCCCCTAGGTTTGATGTGGGGGTCATAAAAGGGCCCCGCCGCATAAAAAAAAAAAACGATTTTCACGAGGGGAACGCCCGGTACGCGCCCCGGTGCACGTACCGGGGAGCGTACCCTGGAGAAAAAACAATGACAGACTTCTTTACAAATGTAGCATTTTTTAATACATTGGAGGGAGTTCTTTTTCATTTTTTTAAGAACACAGCTCTTTGATGAGAATTGGAGGTAGCTCTGAAAAGAACTTTTTTTTCTTCTTTTTTTTTAACAAAAACAAAAACAGGGAACTGGAAACAGCTCAACAGGAGCCAAAAAATAAATAAAAATTAGGCCTGGGGATGGCAGCGGTGGTTCTCGAGAGCTCGAACCATGAGTGTGACACTTTGCTCCCCATAGCAAAGAAGATGGTCACATTTTCGGCATTTTAATATAGCCTGATTAAAAGCAGGCTGAATATTTGGTATCATCTCCTGCTCACGCCGACGCACAGAAGGTGTTGCTCCACCGGTAGAAGTAGAGCCACCATCCCTGGGAGCCTCTCGTGCCAGAGCCCTAACACTCTCCCGTGCATAGTTCTGGGGATGTTTCCTTGACATGTGGCGTATCATCATCCAGTTCCCGAAGCTGTATTTTTTTGGGGGATTTCCTCTCGATAAGATGGTGTGGCATATTTTACACTCCACCTTTGGAGCATTTACCTTCTTCTCCCCCTCTGGAATTTTGAAAAATTTCCAAATGGAATGTTCCTTCACAGTTCGTTCAGGAACCTCCTCATCAATGAAATCCTCAGTCTCATCACTGCTGCTGGATGCTCTTGCAGCCATGATAATAGAAGTAAATATGACACAGGTGCCAAAAGCAGGTCTTGCACTCACAAAAGTGAAACAAGAAGTGAAGGAAATGGGTGGGGATTTCAGTCTTTGTAAAAAAAAAAAAGTTAGGAACCAATGAAAAGTGTTATTTTCAAGTCACATGATCCGGGCTTTCATCATTTGGAAACCAAAACTGATCTGCACCAATGAAAAGTGTTATTTTCAGATCACATGACCCGAAGCGCTTACGCTACGCGCCCCGGGGCGCGCACGTAGTCGCGCCCCGGGGCGCGCCCCCAGACGCGCAGCGTAAGCGCGTCAGGACGTTGCGCGATCGTATGCGCTCGCGTGCTTCCGGGTGTGCTTACGCAGTGCGTCATATGACGCATCACGCGGCTACGCGAAACGTCACGATGTTGTTTTCGTTCGCGGGAATAGCGCTAACGGGACGCTCCCCGGTACGCGCCCCGGGGCGCGCCGTAACATTGCGCTTACCCATGCGTTCACCGGTACGCGCCCCGGGAGCGCCCCAGGGCAAAAAATAAAAATAAATTAAAAAAATTACATAATTATACAATATAAAATTCGTTATAAAAATATTACTTTTTATACCTATAGAGATTTCCTATTAAAAAACCATTGAAATTCACTGAAAAAACCATAGGTTTCACACCAGTTATAGTTAGCTGGAAATTTTACTGGCATAAAACCAATGAAATTCCCACGTTATAGTTAGTTGGACTCACTATAACTTGCGCGTGCAATGCACTGCTGATGACGTCACATATTACATCACTCATGACATGGTCAGTGACATCACTCATGACATCACTGATGACACCATCCTTGTGACAGAGTGACAGACCTCCTTTCACTGTAATGTAACCCTTGAAACACATATTCAAAAATAGAAACTAAAATTTTCAAAAAAATGGAGATACCCATACCAGTTACAACAACCAATTCAATAATTCTACCATCTATATACACATCCACTCATTCACCAACAGTTCTATATAGTCACTCATACATTTACTCACTCATCATATGTAGTGATACACCTATACATCCTGTTACACACCGACAGACATCCAAAAGTTACTCACACACATACTCACACATGCAAATAAACTATTGAACATCCATTTATTTGCATATACAGCTATACACACACTACCACTTTACTTCTAAGGAATATATATATATATATATATATATATATATATATAGTAACTCGAAATCCCGGTAGTAGCCAGTGCCTGCTCACGAGTGGGTCGATTTGGGGTTCCGGAAGCCCAAATATAAATCACCAACACTTATCCGTCAGGAAAGTACGTAACCAACACACCAGGAGTTGCTGTGCTCAGAAGTTTATTTTTTGGCAGCAAAACAAACAACGCGTTTCACCTCACGGCTTGCTCACGTTTGTTGTGAACTCCGATCCCTAGTCCTTTTACATTCTCAATATGTAAACATAAACATAGGACTTTGATATCCACACCCATAAGTGAAAAAATGTAAAGTTAACGGACATTTTGGAACAGGAATCGCCATCGGTATACATAATGTTCATTATATGTGTTTGTGACAGCATTTATACTTCTAATTCAAGTGAAATCGTATGGTCAGAAGGAATATTATACCTAATAATCACAAAAGTAACGAGTGGTCATTGTGGGAAGCATGTGTGCAGTATCGCCCAAGTGGGCATAAAACACGCTATTTACAGATCGGCTTGTCCCTTTATCAGTCATGACAGTTAGTGCACTAACTGGTTGTTTTTTCGAACCATAAAATTATTTAGTTCTTATGTTTAGGCATTGTTCATGTTTTCACAAAGATAGTCATTATGCATTCGATTCCCAGGGGGGCAACTAATAAACATATGTAAAATACATATATAGAAAAACAACCACATAGATTTTTCACATATCAAGCCCAAGTGGGCATAAGGCACCTGTCTCTGTCTGATTAGAGTATATAACCACTTGGTTTATCATATCTTCTCATATTGATGACCCACAGAACATTATTTACAATTGGCCTCATTCTCCTGATCACTTCCCATTCAATAGATTATGTTAAAGTCACAAATAAAGAAAGATTTCTTCCATGTCACACCCAATGGTCTCACTGGCGTCTCTGTATGTATTTGTCCCAAACGTCCATAATTGTAGAAAATAGATTCTGAAAATTAAAAACATATATACACAATTTTAAAAGAAAGACGATAAAGCTGTCCAGCTACTACTGTTTCCAAATATTCTAGCAAATTATCAAATCCATTACAGTTTTAACATTTCATTTCTCCAAATGAACAGAAAGCTCCTCATGGTTATTCAAACCTTGCGGAAATGTGGTTTCGAAGTCAATAATATATTTTGATTCCATTTTGCGAAGGCATGTGGTTCTATTACCCCCACGTATTCCTAAATCAACTTTATCAAGTACCACCATTCTCAACAGGCTCTCATCCTGAAAATGATATTTAAAGAAGTGTCTGGCCACAGGATATTGGATGTTATGGTTCCTAATGGCCCTAAGGTGTTGCAATACCCTTTCCTTTGCTTTCAAAGTGGTACTCCCTATATACCATTTATCGCATGGACAAATAAGTAGATAAACACAGTACATAGTGTTGCATGTTACTGTTTTCTGTATGGAGAATACTCTTCCTGTTCCTGGTACCGTCACTTCTTTACAGTTGGTACTGTTTTTACAAGCCTTGCATGATCTACAGCATCTGAAGCCTGGAATATCTTTGGGGATCGTGTTACTGGTCACACAATTGGGACTAAGTTCATCTCTCAAGGATTTACTCTTCCTGAACGTAACCTGTGGATTATCGTTCAGGTGGGGTTTCAGGTGTTGATCGGTTAGTAGCACATGCCAATGTTTGTTCAAAATTGTTTTCACTGCCATTGCCTGCCCTGAAAATGTGGTGATGAATCTAATGTTGGAAGTAGTTTCAACGACTCTGTTTGTGTTTAACAATTCATTTCTCTCTTTCGTTTCTACTCTTTTCACGGCCCCCTGTATGGTTTTGTTACTGTACCCACGTTCTTTGAAGCGTTTGATCATTGTCACTTGTTCGTCTGCAAACGCTTCATCGGTACTACAATTCCGTTTAGCACGGAGCAATTCCCCATAGGGGATGCTGTTGATAAGGTTTCTTGGATGGGCACTTCTCGCATTCAATAAACTGTTACCAGCTGTTGACTTCCTATAGAGGCTGGTACTGTTACCAGCTATGATGACCAGCCTCTATAGGAAGTCAACAGCTGGTAACAGTTTATTGAATGCGAGAAGTGCCCATCCAAGAAACCTTATCAACAGCATCCCCTATGGGGAATTGCTCTGTGCTAAACGGAATTGTAGTACCGATGAAGCGTTTGCAGACGAACAAGTGACAATGATCAAACGCTTCAAAGAACGTGGGTACAGTAACAAAACCATACAGGGGGCCGTGAAAAGAGTAGAAACGAAAGAGAGAAATGAATTGTTAAACACAAACAGAGTCGTTGAAACTACTTCCAACATTAGATTCATCACCACATTTTCAGGGCAGGCAATGGCAGTGAAAACAATTTTGAACAAACATTGGCATGTGCTACTAACCGATCAACACCTGAAACCCCACCTGAACGATAATCCACAGGTTACGTTCAGGAAGAGTAAATCCTTGAGAGATGAACTTAGTCCCAATTGTGTGACCAGTAACACGATCCCCAAAGATATTCCAGGCTTCAGATGCTGTAGATCATGCAAGGCTTGTAAAAACAGTACCAACTGTAAAGAAGTGACGGTACCAGGAACAGGAAGAGTATTCTCCATACAGAAAACAGTAACATGCAACACTATGTACTGTGTTTATCTACTTATTTGTCCATGCGATAAATGGTATATAGGGAGTACCACTTTGAAAGCAAAGGAAAGGGTATTGCAACACCTTAGGGCCATTAGGAACCATAACATCCAATATCCTGTGGCCAGACACTTCTTTAAATATCATTTTCAGGATGAGAGCCTGTTGAGAATGGTGGTACTTGATAAAGTTGATTTAGGAATACGTGGGGGTAATAGAACCACATGCCTTCGCAAAATGGAATCAAAATATATTATTGACTTCGAAACCACATTTCCGCAAGGTTTGAATAACCATGAGGAGCTTTCTGTTCATTTGGAGAAATGAAATGTTAAAACTGTAATGGATTTGATAATTTGCTAGAATATTTGGAAACAGTAGTAGCTGGACAGCTTTATCGTCTTTCTTTTAAAATTGTGTATATATGTTTTTAATTTTCAGAATCTATTTTCTACAATTATGGACGTTTGGGACAAATACATACAGAGACGCCAGTGAGACCATTGGGTGTGACATGGAAGAAATCTTTCTTTATTTGTGACTTTAACATAATCTATTGAATGGGAAGTGATCAGGAGAATGAGGCCAATTGTAAATAATGTTCTGTGGGTCATCAATATGAGAAGATATGATAAACCAAGTGGTTATATACTCTAATCAGACAGAGACAGGTGCCTTATGCCCACTTGGGCTTGATATGTGAAAAATCTATGTGGTTGTTTTTCTATATATGTATTTTACATATGTTTATTAGTTGCCCCCCTGGGAATCGAATGCATAATGACTATCTTTGTGAAAACATGAACAATGCCTAAACATAAGAACTAAATAATTTTATGGTTCGAAAAAACAACCAGTTAGTGCACTAACTGTCATGACTGATAAAGGGACAAGCCGATCTGTAAATAGCGTGTTTTATGCCCACTTGGGCGATACTGCACACATGCTTCCCACAATGACCACTCGTTACTTTTGTGATTATTAGGTATAATATTCCTTCTGACCATACGATTTCACTTGAATTAGAAGTATAAATGCTGTCACAAACACATATAATGAACATTATGTATACCGATGGCGATTCCTGTTCCAAAATGTCCGTTAACTTTACATTTTTTCACTTATGGGTGTGGATATCAAAGTCCTATGTTTATGTTTACATATTGAGAATGTAAAAGGACTAGGGATCGGAGTTCACAACAAACGTGAGCAAGCCGTGAGGTGAAACGCGTTGTTTGTTTTGCTGCCAAAAAATAAACTTCTGAGCACAGCAACTCCTGGTGTGTTGGTTACGTACTTTCCTGACGGATAAGTGTTGGTGATTTATATATATATATATATATATATATATATATATATATATATATATATATATATATATATCCAGGCAGTTTTAATAGCAATACATTTACAAAATTGGTTAAAAGGTTAAAAGTGAATCATTTAAAATATTGGTTCTATACACCTAAAAGGTGCACAAATGCTCAAACCTGGACTACTGCTAAATAGTAGATATCTATAATCTTTCTATAAATCCTTACCTGGCGAAAACCTCATATATAAAATAACATTAACCTACCGATGCGATTCCAAATGAAGCTAGACGCTACTCTCTCTGCTCAAACACACCACTCAGATTTTACTAACACTAGCTCTTCACACCCTCAAAGAGCAACATCTAGAGCTCCAAAGGCAGCTCAGCAACTACGAGATGACAACAGAAGCTCCCTGCCTTCCAGGTACTGATTTCCTAATTCGTATTCTCCTCTTATGAATTCCTGACAAAGACATAGACCTGTCGGTATTGACCATAATTTGATAGGTCATCTCTCGGGTGAAAGAAGAGAGCAGCTGCAATAGGTAAAATAAGTGAGTCATCCTAAATTTATGGGCATGATTTTCATGTCATCCTTAAATGTACCGCACATTTTGCACAGTAGGGACAAAATTTATAGGCAGACTGAAACTAAAACGAGGATTAACCAATGTGAGGCCGACTTGATGGACCCGCAGATGTTACAGCGTGATAATTTACATTACAGGCCCCAGTTCTCAGTACTGGTCTTAAGTTTATCCTAATAAGCTATGATGCTTCTATTGTTACTAATACCATTGCACCAATGATTGTGCAAGGAAGTCGTATCTCAGGGGGCCTTACTCTGCAATGATTTACTCAGATGTTTGCCTCCTTTTTTCTGAAAGAGAAACAGCTGCCGCATAAAACACTACTGGCTAGATGTCACTTTCACTGCATTAGTTTGAGAGTTGACAAATATGATCTGATGTGCTATATCGATAACTGACTTCACCTGGTAAAACTGTCCAACTCATGGATTCAAAGTCAGGCCCAATAGAAGACAGACCATAAATCAGCTGCTTTTCCCTGTATTCAGAAAAAAACTCACAAAAGTTGCGCACTACACAAATATACAAAGTGGTGAAGAGTGATTTTTTTGTCTCGGCCTGCAGAAGAATCGGAAACGTATTCACTCGTGAAGTAGGCTATTCATGAGATTACTGAGTGAAAATAGGGAAAATGTCTAACTACAGTTCAAATAAGAGGAGAGAAATTCATTTTGATGCAAGCATGCAAATATCTAAGTGGTAAAAATATTATTCAAGAAGCAGTGTCTTGAGAGGTGAAGTATACCAGGAGATCGTCATGAAATTAGAATGACTCCCGGCGACCGTATCTTTGGAAGGTCGACAAGACATAAACCATAGTCTGATTTTGGAAAGAATGCTCTTCCCTTCTACAACTCTACAGGTCGCCCCTCTTGACCAGCTATAACCTGGTGCTGTGAACCACTAGGAAGAATGGTCTAGCTTCATGTTCTTTCACCTCCAAATAGCAGCACACTGGAAAGGCCACCACAATTTCTAAGGTGTTTCGTTTTAGGACATTACTGTTTCCTGGTCTCTAATTTCCCATGTTATGTTTTGTTAACTGGTTTTAGTGCATGTACACCTAACAGTTTCATGTGCTATGGAGGGCTACCACTCAACCAGAACAAAGAAGATAACAGTCAGAAGAAGAAGGGAATAAAGTGTACCCAGGGGGTTACAAATTAAAGCCAAAGCCTTTCAGCTTCCTAAGGAAGACTGCTTGCCCTGTCAGAGAGCCGAGCTCGAAAGGGAGCTTATTCCACTATTAACAACTGCCACAAAAAAGATCTGTCACCAAAACAGACCAAGTTGGTCCTCAGCATCTGCCGAAAACATTGGCCTGAGGAGCGAATGGTATGCTTGGAGGTATGTAGCTAAAACCTTGAGAGTGGAAAGGGAGAGAAGAAGTGATGTACAACCTTGTGCAGGAGTAGCAATTATTTAAACATTATCCACTTTTTATCGAGTAACCAGCGGAGGCCTCTAAAGGCTGGATTTCGTTTGGTCCCTATGGGGCAGATTTACAAGACAGTGACGCATCTGTAGAGATGCGTCACTTTCCCTGCGCCACCATGCAAAACCCGTGCGTCACCATGGATGTGCCGTATTTACAACATGGCGAACCATGGCGCAAGGATTGACAGATGAGTCAGAAATTCTTACGCATCTGTTGACGGACAAGTCACGGGTTTGGAGTCGTGTCACAAGCACAACGCAACTCCAGCAATGCGTGTTGCGGCCTATTCCCAATACACTGCGTCCTCCTTATGCCTGCTTCAAGCAGGCATAAGGTTTTGACGCAGTGGCGTCCTAAAAGTCACGCAATGAAAGCTTGTAGATTTCACTGCGTCACTTTTACGAGGATTTCCTGCATGGGAACGCCTATCCTGCATGCATTATACCTGATGCAGGTATAATGTCACGCAGGGCTTCACAACGTGACACATCTCCCTAGAGGCCTCACGTTGTAAATGGGCCGCAACTTTTATGCCGCCGCTGTGTCACAAAAGTGACGCAACGATGGCGCAAAAGTGACACAAGGGGCTTGTAAATCTGCCCCTTTTGTTTCTATCTGTAAAAGAAGGAGAGCTGCAGCATTTTGGATGACCTGAAGGCGTCCAGTCATCTTTTCGTGGATACTCAACTCGATGGAATACCCATACTTAAGGTAGGACTGTGTTAGGGTCAATATTAACTTAATTTGATGTTCTATTGCAATAAACAGGGAGATTTTTGTTAGCTGCCTAAATACCAGTATCAAAAGCTGGCTAGTTTTAGAATTTTGAAAGTCCAGAGAGAGATTGGAGTCTATTTGAATTCCTAGGTTTCTGTCTACCAGGATAGGGGTAAGGGTAGGTCCCATGATCTCCATCCAATTGAATGAATTACAATTGGTTGAAGCAAATCTTATGATGAGTTTTTTTCCATTGGGATTACATTTTAAGAATTTAGAAGCCAACAGCGACATATTATAGTAAGACTTTTGATTAGGGTGTTGGTAGCCTTGTCAGAAGAGTTGACTATAAATTTGGTTTTTGATATGCTAAGTAGAATCCAGTGCTTGGTTTGTAAAAAAAAATGTGTGCCAGTGTCCCGAGCTCTGTGTAGACACCCGCGGCTAGTACTATTAATTATCAGCATGCCAAATAGCAAGGCTGCACAGTCTTCAGCCCATCTCACAGCTCTTTAATCAACTACCGCACACTCCCTTCCCCTTTATCTCACTCGTGCACACTCCTGTTTTCCCCCTTTGTGCTGTTTTTTCAATGTTTCCACTTTGTTTGCTTTTCCTTCTTTTGCTCTAGGGAAATGTTTAATGAGGAAAAAGAAGCGCCAGTCCACCAAAATAAATGTGGTTGGCCGGCTCAAATTAAGCCCTGGTAGAATCTGTGTGCCATCAGCATAGATAGTGAATTTCATGCCCAAAAAATTCAGCAACAAGGCCAATGGTAACATATACACATTAAAAAGTAGAGGTGAGAGGGTGGATCCCTGAGCAACCCACCAGGGAACTTGGTGCAGAGAGTATTTGAGGTGACAGTGGAGGGAGGTTTGTAAGCAATCAGATAGGAATTAGCTGATTCATTTTAAGGCAAGGTCATCTTTCCTTATGTTTTCAGACAATCTAATAGTAGGATATGGTCGATTGTGTCAAATGCTGACAAGTTTAATATGACAAGTGTGACTACTTCTCTCTGGTTGACAGTTCTGTGCAAGTCATCAAGGGCCAATGAAATGACAAGTTCTGTACTGTGACTCAGTCTAAAGGCAGCCTTCAAGCCTTAAAAGATTGTTAGGCTTCATATAGACTGTAATTTGATTAAACAAATACATTAATAAAACTACCCTGTCAAAGACTTTCCATAGGATGGAAAACAGAGAGGCAGGATAAATAGCTATTGGGGTTGCCAGGAGCTAGAGTGGGCTTTTGAGTAACAGTCTAAACATGGTGATATTCCACTGTTGTGCAACCACTCTTTGTTGTAGAGTTACATTGAATAAAGTGGTGATTTGTATTACGTTATCCAGGGGTTTAACTGTTTCATTATATGCAGAGGGCAGTTATCATATCTTTAGCCTGTAGGCTTAGGAGTGGCTATGGTGTGTATTACTTTCGTGTGAGATACATCGGTGAAGCAGGTCAGTTTGTTTTGAGATTCTTGAACTTGTGTAGTCACCTTAAAATGTGCATGAGTGCCAATATCATCTTATAATGTAGCACAGATTTGATTGATTTTATAACTGAAAAGTTGGATAACTTGTTGCTGAGATCTTTGAAGGGTCTAGTTGATTGGAGAGATTGCTAGACGGGTGTTATAAGTTTTTCTAACCACTTTGAAAAGTTCATTGACAGGATTGGGTGCATGTGGAATGCAAGTTGAATAGTAGTTAATTTTAGATGTTTTGATTTGAAGTTTATAAGTGGTTAGATTTGTTATTTTGTCTCTTCTTTGTAATTGTAACACAATTGTCTTTCCGACCTCTGTCTATGGAAATTCAGTATTCAAAGCTCCTGCATACACCAATAATCGTGTTATATCTTTGTAGGGTTTTTAGTAACGACAGGAAAATTGGCCACTCAATGCGAGTCGTGGACTCATCGGTGTTAATGATGGAGAGGTATAGGTAGCCGAATGAAATGGATAATATAGCCGTCCAGTGCCCTGGGTGGGAAGGGTGCCCTTCTCACCCAGTGGTGTAACAAAGACCCCGCAGCCCCAGCGGTGCGGGGGGCCTGACCTCCGGAGGACCACCCCAGCACTGGCAGGAGCCTCAGCTGAGAGATTTGGACTGCATCCGGAGTCTGGGGTGGGAGGTCCCTGCATGTACTTTGCAGGGGGGCCCCTTCAAGTTTTGTTACGCCACTGGAGTCACCTAGAGTTATAGGTGGCTGTGTCATACCTAATGACGACTACCCACCTCCTTCCTAACTCTAGCAACTGCTTTGACAGGGTAACAGGGGGTAAGTAGCTCTGTGAGTAGTGGTAGAGAAAAGCAGGACAAACGTGGAATGTAGGTGTAGTATTGTCTGCAGATAAACTGGGAATAGAGAGGGAAGAAGATGACAAAACAGAAGAGATGATGGAAAGAAAAAGGAGAGAAGGAAAATATTAAGTGGAAAATGGAAGTAGGAAGGATGGAGTAAGAAGCAGAGGAAACAGAGGAATAAAAGAACAAGGTGGAGAGGGGAGTGGGAGTGGGAAATGGTTTATACAAGGGCTGGGGGAGTAATATAGAGTGAGAGGAGAAGGGGAGAAGAAATCAGAAGAAGATTGTTAATAGAAAGAGAGAGATGGAATTTAAAGGTAACTACCAGAATTATGGGTCAGTGTAATATACTGAAGGAATTTGATTGTGATATGTAATGTTTCACATTATATGTCTGCCCACTATGTGTCTTCCTCTTTGTAGTCTTCCCCTCTCCCCAGTACTTTCTTCCTCTGTGTGTGTGTAAGAGAGGCCTTAAGTGATGTTTAGAAGATAGGAGTTGCGGGCAGTAGGGAAAATTTAGGTATTGTGTTTGACATGACTTGAAGAGGAATAAACTTGCAGAGTGCCATACTTATGTTGTCTCTGGCTACTTCAGACCATTGTTATTTTAGCGATGAGGATGGGGTGCTCCCATGTGCACTGTTCTGCCTGTGCTGGCAAGTGTGTCAGAAATCCCTGAGTTTTCTTCTGTCTTGGGCCAACCAGTTTGGATTTTACACTCTGAACATTTTGGAAAGTAAAAGACAAACTGTATATTGAAGACAGCCGCGGTCGGTAGGGGAGTACCTGCCGGGGCGGTGGCTTCGGGAGGGGGACGGGCAGGGTGGGGGTTAGTAATGTATGGATAATGGAGGTTTGCAGGTAAGTAAACATTTAAACAAATCAAACGAATTTCGTTGCGCACCCTGCATCCTCAAATGCAATGCAATGCAGTGCATTGCATTTGTATTTGAAAATATATAGCAAGATGATTTTAATCTGTGATATATATCAGTGAAGATTTCACCGCTCCAAATGAGCTTCCCACCAAGACACCCAGTGTCTGTCTTCTTTGTCTATGAAAACTTGTTCATCGTGACATCAGAAGAAGCTATTCCGTAGGTGACCCCTGATGGACACTGAAGAAAGACGGAACTATCTCCAATTTTAATCATGTCCGACTCTGGATCGCCCCCTGATATCCCGGGCTTCCTGCGCCTTGAGCACCCGGAAGCAGAGACCTTCCGTGGCAAATTTATGAGGAAAGTTCAGCAGAATCCCTGCGTGCCCATTGGTGAGACCTGAAGGGTATCTGGGTTAGGGTGACAGAGATCCAACATGTAGTATTATTACAGCTTTTTCAAGTGGTTGCAAGTCGAGCATCAGTAGGATAACAAGTCCTGGTTATTAGGTAGCGCGTGACAGTAACTTATTCCTCCTTAGCCTAACTAAAGCGTACTCCCCGTGGGGCTGTATTGAATAAAACTTGGAACCTGATTACCGCGTACTTTTCATTACCACATGGCAGTGGCACAAGGAAAATAAATTCCATAAAAAAAGGTTGTGCGAAAAAGACAGGCTGGCACTATCACATTCCCTAGTATTACTAAACAGCTGATACAATTGATCTGCAGTGAAGTAGAAGCCACCTTTTTAAAATACAGGTGACGCGTTGATCATGTATATATAGGAGCACTTCTTACCTTATCTCACCAATCTTTTTTAATTTTCAGTCCTGTGCTTTCCTTTCACACATCATTGCCATACCTGCTTACTCAAATCAGAAGGATGTCCGATATTTAGCCCATTTGCTACTAGGCCTTTTAGCCCAAGAATGCTAAGCCCTTTTTGGGCTATTTAATCAAGTGCAAGGACACATTCCGTGGTGCCAGAGCCAGTAAACTGGATAAAAGGTTAGGCAACAGAATTAACACTGCTATTTGAACAAAGAAATTGATACCTTTTTAAACTCCTTTGATCTGTTTCCCTACAGCTAACAGTCATAAGTAAATAATGTCGGCAGCATGTTTACTGTTTGCACAGCAATAGTTCTTTACAGAAAGCAAAAACGTATCTGCTCAGGGGCACCATCACATCACTCGGGGGCACCACTCAGGGGCAACACCAAATCACTCGGGGACACCACCACATCACTCGGGGACACCACCACATCACTCGGGGACATCACCACATCACTCGGGGACACCACCACGTCACTCAGGGACACCACCACATCACTCAGGGACACCACCACATCACTAAGGGGCACCACTCAGGGGCACCACCACATCACTCAGGGACACCACCACATCACTTGGGGACACCACCACATCACTAGGGGACACCACCACATCACTCAGGCGCAGCACCACATCACTCAGGGACACCACCACATCACTCAGGGACACCACCACATCACTCGGGGACACCGCCACATCACTCGGGGACACCGCCACATCACTCAGGGACACCACCACAACACTCAGGGGCACCACGACATCACTCAGGGGCACCATTCAGGGGTACCACCACATCACTCAGGGGCACCACTCAGGGGCACCACCACATCACTCAGGAACACCACCATATCACTCGGGAACACCACCACATCACTCAGGGGCACCACCACATTACTCAGGGGCACCACCACATCACTCAGGCGCACCACCAAATCACTCGGGCACCACCACATCACTCGGAAGCACCACCACATCACTCGGGGGCACCGCCACATCACTCGGGCACTACCACATCACTCGGGGACACCACCACATCACTCAGGGACACCACCACATCACTCAGGGGCACCACTCAGGGGCAACACGACATCACTCAGGGACACCACCACATCACTCAGGGACACCACCACATCACTCAGGGACACCACCACATCACTCAGGAACACCACCACATCACTCAGGGACACCACCACATTACTCAGGGGCACCACTCACGGGCACCACCACACCACTCAGGAACACCACCACTTCACTCAGGGACACCACCACATCACTCAGGGACACCACCATTCAGGTGCACCACTCAGGGGCACCACCACATCACTCAGGGGCACCACCACATCACTCAGGGACACCACCCCATCACTCAGGGACACCACCACATCACTCGGGAACACCACCACATCACTCGGGAACACCACCACATCACTCAGGGACACCACCACATCACACAGGGACACCACCACATCACACAGGGACACCACCACATCACTCGGGAACACCACCACATCACTCGGGACCACCACCACATCACTCAGGGACATCACCACATCAGAAAGGGGCACCACTCAGGGGCACCACCACATCACTCAGGGGCACCACTTAGGGGCACCACCACATCACTCAGGAACACCACCACATCACTCAGGGACACCACCACATCACTCGGGAACACCACCACATCACTCGGGACCACCACCACATCACTCAGGGACATCACCATTCAGGTGCACCACTCAGGGGCACCACCACATCACTCAGGGGCACCACCACATCACTCAGGGACACCACCCCATCACTCAGGGACACCACCACATCACTCGGGAACACCACCACATCACTCGGGAACACCACCACATCACTCAGGGACACCACCACATCACACAGGGACACCACCACATCACACAGGGACACCACCACATCACTCGGGAACACCACCACATCACTCGGGACCACCACCACATCACTCAGGGACATCACCACATCAGAAAGGGGCACCACTCAGGGGCACCACCACATCACTCAGGGGCACCACTTAGGGGCACCACCACATCACTCAGGAACACCACCACATCACTCAGGGACACCACCACATCACTCGGGAACACCACCACATCACTCGGGACCACCACCACATCACTCAGGGACATCACCACATCAGAAAGGGGCACCACTCAGGGGCACCACCACATCACTCAGGGGCACCACTTAGGGGCACCACCACATCACTCAGGAACACCACCACATCACTCAGGGACACCACCACATCACTCAGGGGCACCACTCAGGGGCACCACCACATCTCTCGGGCACACCACCACATCACCCGGGGACACCATCATATCACTCGGGACACCACCACAACACTCAGGAACACCACCACATCACTCGGGACACCACCACATCACTCAGGGACACCACCACATCACTCAGGGACACCACCACATCACTCTGGGGCACCACTCAGGGGCAACACCACATCACTCAAGGACACCACCACATCACTCAGGGACACCACCACATCACTCGGGGACACCACCACATCACTCAGGGGAACCACTCAAGGGCAGCACCACATCACTCAGGGGCACCACCACAACACTCAGGGACACCACCACTTCACTCAGGAACATCATTCAGGGACACCACCACATCACTCAGGGACACCACCACATCACTCAGGAACACCATCACATCACTCAGGAACACCACCACATCACTCATGAACACCACCACATCACTCTGGGACACCACCACATCACTCGGGGACACCACCACATCACTCAAGAACACCACCACATCACTCAGGAACACCACCACATCACTCAAGAACACCACCACATCACTCAGGAACACCACCACATCACTCATGAACACCACCACATCACTCTGGAGCACCACCACATCACTCGGGGACACCACCACATCACTCGGGGACACCACCACATCACTCAGGAACACCACCACATCACTCGGGAACACCACCACATCACTCGGGAACACCACCACATTACTCGGGGACACCACCACATCACTCGGGGACACCACCACATCACTCGGGGACACCACCAATTCACTCATCCCAACCACATCATCACTCAGCAACACAACAGCACTGTCCTTGCTTGCTACCAAAAAGCATTGCCATAGCCAATAGGACTCACATTAGGAAAGTGTAAGCTATTGGCTTGCTGAATAACAATCCGATTAATTTATATATTTTCAAAGCCAACACATATTAAAAAAATGTGTCATTTACAATATCAATAGCTCACACTTTCCTAATGCGAGATCCATTACATTGCAAATGTTTGTTGTCAGTGCTCACATTACGGAGTTGAGGTAGACAAAAGCCACCGTGCTTGAGCATGTTTATGTTTTGGACAGCCCAATTAACAAATTCGATTTAGTTGTTCAGTTTTAAATTTTAGGGTTAAAAAATAACCATCCTAGATCTACTTTTTTGTTAATCCTGGTATCAACTATGGCCAATCATATTCAGGCACTCTGAATTAAAAATAGAATAGCAAAAGTGTGAAATTGTGACCTCCCATTCCACAAACAAATTGTTCATGATGCAGTACGGCATCATTGAACAAGGCTTTCATTGGGGCGTACCAAGAAATAATTCCCAGCAATGGAAGCACTCTTTGTTAGTGGAGAGGAAGTGAGTTAAAAAAACTCTACATCCCATTTTTTTCAAATACATTGCAATAGTTTGCTCCCACAGACTTTCATGTGCCACTGCACAAATACCAATAAAAGTTAGCTTTTCCTGTTATCCTATTGAGTAGATTCTGTTTCCTGGCTCAATGCACTATCCTTTGCAGTTTTCTTCTGCATTCACCATCAACATATTATATGCCTCCTTAGACTTCATAGACGGTATTACTTTAAGACCTGAGGCCATAAAGGGCCATAATATGGAATAGGGAGTAACAAAATAGTGTATTTGTTATGACAATGAAACACGTTTATGATCATACAAGCCAAACAGAAGTAATTGATGGACAATGCGCTGAAACTTTTCAGACAATCCTCCCCAGTTACAGATCTGGGTTTAATCCATCATCGTTCTTTAGCTCACTTCACCACCCCATTTCAGACCCAGCCATATGCAAATCAGTCTTGACCTTGCTCCTCCTTGGAACATTCAAGCCCGACCTGCCAAGCCAGGTCTTCCCTGAACCGGAAACAAGCATCCTGGGACCGGATTCAGGGTATCACTTCTCATCAACCAGGCTAGCTTGAATCCAGTGGCAAAGTGAGCAAGCCTGGCTCACTTTGACACTGGATTCAAGCTAAAGAAGATTAGGGATTAAATCCAGAGCTGTGACTGGGGGTCTGTAGCGTTTTAGCGCTCCGTCCATCATCTTTTTGTGTTTGCTCTATTCGCCCTGACTTGGCAGGAGATGCCCAGACGTGGGTCCCTTGCTCACTTTGATACTGGATTCAAGCTAGCCTGGCTGATAAGGGTTGTTACCCCGAAATGCTTTGCAGTTCGGGCTGAACTGTTCCAATAAGGAACAGATCAAGACTGATGTGCATACGGCTGGGTCTCCACTTTAGTGGCGAAGTGAGATAAAGTACGATGATGGATTCAACCCAAATATGTGACTGGGGGTGTGTCTGAAAACTTTCAGTGCTCCGTTCATCATCTTCTTGTGTTTGCTATGACCATACAAGCCACTGCCATGAAAGTTATGGCTAAACTAGTGGGATGGTCAATAAGATGTGGACCTTGTCTGAGTGATTTAAATGGCAATGTCTACACAAACCCCTCCCCCTCTAGGTTCTCTACAAACGTGACACCTGTAAACCCTGACCACTATAGAAAGCCATTAAACTTCTGGGCAGTTGTTTAGTTTTTTAAGTGTTTCATTCATTTACTGATCCATTGATACATCCTACTGCTGCCGGCAAACCACTCTTTCATATCACCTTGCACAACTAATTAATTGCAGTACCTTGAAAGTAAGATTTCCTAAACAAGATGGTGTCACTGCTCCAAGTTAGGAACTAGTTCATCCCATGCCAGTGCAATACTGGTGGGCAGATCAAGTTGGTGCATTCACAAAACGCAATCTAGAAAAAAATGAAGCTGAGAGTGGCCAACTCCCACCTGCCCCAGACAGGAATGAATCTGGAGGAAACGTGTGAGTTCACCTGGTGTTTGTCATTTAATGATGGCTCATTACACAAATCACTTGGAACGTTGATGAGGTTTTATCTAACACAGGGGCCAGGTCAATCAATCGTCATCAGGTCCGGGGATCTTCAATGGACATTAAGAGGTTAACTAAGTTCTCTGAGGCCGCTACCATGTCAGCAAAAATTAGAGGAAAGGTGGCTAAGCTGTCAATAGAGCGCAGAGACAATTAGTTAATGATTAGAATGCTCGCACTCAGGGATCGATAACAAAATGAGCCATCTTGGCTACATTTGCATGCGTTTACAAATCAATACGAGAGAGAGAAAAGAACAAGTAATGCCGAGAGAGAGAAATCAGAAGTGTCGCTGAACAGGCCGCACGTCTGGGAAATGCACCATAAGAGCTGCGTGAAATGAAGGGCTTGCCACTCTCCAGCGAAAGGCGAAGACTTGTCATCTTGTCTGTCATTATCGATGTTACTCACTCTATAGCCGCCGACAACTGTCTTCCGTGCCAACTCTTGGTCTTCGAGACCTGCAAACTTTTTACTTTCGCAGTGGCATTTAGGCCCTCGGGTGGTGTGAAGTTGCAAAAATGTCTGTCACAAACTCCCCTCAATACTGGCATATACTGCTATTAATATCCACTGATCGACAGGTTTTTTGCTTGTGGATTTTCACATTAATATGACAGAGTCCGTGTCCCTTTTAATTTGTCTAGATAGAAAAAAACTGGTGGCCATCACCCATCCAGATTCAAAGTCACAATGAAAAACATTTTTGCAGTGAATTCTTAAGAAAGTATGAACACGCACTGGGAAATATTGCATAGAATAATAATGCAAGTGCTTCGAAGTAGGACATTCAGAAAGCACCACTTAGTATATGGGTAGACCAGCCTCCGAGGTCATGATGAGACTTGGCTCCTGTACTAAAAGATTTGCATACCTCTCCTTGACACTTCCCAAGATTAAGTTGGGCATTTTCGATTTTTTCAATCTCTGCCATTTGTGGTCTGATTTAGTGATCGGATGTAAATGAAAATCCTCAGATTTTTAAATGAAGTACTAAATTTAAATGGGAATTTCCTGCACAGTACAACGCTGGAGGACGTTTCCCTAGTGGAGTCTCTTTCCAGTTTAGCATTTTCTTTGGAAATTGGAGGTTTTGCAGTACCCAATCTACACAAATTAAAAATCAGTGGCATATAATTTATGTTTATCAATCACCATCACGTCCTACTCTGCAATAACAGCAAAATCAAACAATACCAACAGCATTAGAAATGGCAGTCTCGCACAGCTGCTCGACAAGTGTAAATTTCAAATACACATCAATACCGTCTGCAAATAAGATGCAGTACTTTATCAAAATAATATCAAAAAAGGGCATGTCACAGACCGCTATATTTGACTGTGTCATGCAATGGCTACATTGAAACGGCCACATGAAATACATCTAAAGACTGGAGTAGAGCAGTGGATCTGGCAAGATGGAAAGTGTAGAGTTGGTGAGGGAAGAAGATGTTTTAGCATAGTAAAAGTAAAATGGGAATGTACTTTGTGAACAAGTAATATCGACCAGAGTAAGCAGTTCTGGCAAGGCAGATGATGAGCTTTCTTTAGCTATTAAAATGATGTCTGAAATTCTGAATTGTTAGCTGAAGCTTAGACAGGATGTAAAGGGAGGTGAGATTAAATGGTATAGGGTGCAGTGTGTATCTTAAAATAAATGATTTCTGTTTTGGTGGACCTCACTATAAAGTAACACATTGCAATTTAGTGTGTTTGGCAAAGAGTCAGTCAGGAAAGAATAGGTTTGTAAGTGTGTAAGAGGTTGTAATGGATTTGTTGACATTCAAGTTCACACTAGTGCTTGTGCACCAGCACAAGTGATGCATTTTATAGAATTGGTGTTACTTGATTTATGGCCCATGGTTGCACTTTCGCCCTGTGTGATCCAAATGCTACTGCTAGTCAATTTGCGTCTGGAACATGAAGGCAAACCTTGGGCTCCTGATTTTGACTAATAAACTTCTCATAAAAGAACTCCCTTCCATGATATCCTTCACTACTCTTACATTTCACTATGAGTGAGAGACACAGCAGGAGATCATGGTCATTTGTGAGCAATTTCGTGATTTCGGCTTATTCGAGCTGAATGTCTCTCCAGGGTGCAGGGACCTCGGGATTTCTTCTGGACGGATTTGCAGCGGGACGTTGCAGACTGCATGCCCATTCTTTGTAGCGTTTGGAGCACCTGCAGCAGATTTGAGACTGTGGGTACCACACCTACATGAACTACACATGTCAGAGCTCGGGGTAATGCGCAAGCCAACCACTTCACCAGCATCAATCAACCTGCAGCCCACTTTCCATTAGTCATAACCTCTTCGTGCCCACGGAGTGAGGCCTTGCATACTCATCACATGACCGGTGACATCACAGCATCAAAGTGTGGTGGCCATCTTAGATTAGGGCAAATCCAATATAAAGCTATTGGAAATCGTCATTCTTTTAGTAAAATAGTCAGGTTGCATTAGGAACTTTGCAAGCAGGACTATGACTATTTGTTTCAATGCCCCACTTTTTGCTCATCACTTCAACGCTTCAATTTTTGGAGTGCAGCTTACCTCTGTGGTAGGTCCTTCATTGTTTTATTGCTTTGTTCTGATTGGGGCTTGCAGTGTCAAATCTGCAGCAGTTGGTACAGCTTCCACCATGTCTAGCCCTTCCTGGGAAACCTCAAACACCCTGGAAGATACGGTTTCATTTCTTTGAAAGTTTTGTCATTCCAATTGATGCAGAGAAGTTTTCACCAAAGAGAAAACTTGCTTTACTATTCAGTGATCTGGGCAAGGAGAGACAACACACTTTTGACAATCTGCCCATAATAAATCCACCCGCTGGTGATGCTGAAGAATAGGATGTTTACACTGAGGCAGTTCAAACATTTAGTAGAAAGTACATGTAACAACCTGGTGTTTTACTGGAGTGTTTCAACTTTTTGAAAAGAAAGCAGAGCTTAGAAAAATGTGTAGAGGAGTACATCTCAGCCCTAAGACATTTTGTGTCAAACTGTAAATATGGGACTTCACTGGATGGTTACATAAGGGACCAATTTGTTCATGGTTGGTGTTCAAAAAAGATACAGGAACAGCTTGTTAGTTGTGGAGACCTTTCGCTCAGTGAGGAGATAGAATTAGCAAAAGGAATTGAACGTGCCATTGTGTCTAGCAGGTGTATTACTAAAGAGATACCCAATACAACTGTTAATGCAATTCAAGAAGATGATTCTGTTAATGCACTTTCTTTCAAAGACAGGTCGACCAGATCTTTAAAAACAAAAACAGCTGGCGACACTTGTTTCAGAAGTCCCACATGTCCAGCACTCGTAAAAAGACATCTTAAATGTCTTAAAACAGGACATTTCCATAGTGTGTGTAGAGAAAATATTGTAGTTCAAGTGGATGGAGATGGTGTGCAAGATTGTATGTATGATGTGTGCAAAATGGTACTTACTTTTGATGCAGATTCTTCAATGGATCAAAGAGTCAAAACCCCATTCTGCAAGAAGATGATTGGTGATTTAACTTTGCACATGATGGCTGATTCAGGTGCTCCAATCACCATAATTTCAGATATGCTATGTGCTCAATATTGGTTTAACGAAGTAACCTTACTACCTACTGATATCTTACTGAAAGCATTTGGTGGCCAAGACATTAGCACGGTGGGCTATCTCTTGGAAAATGTGTCACGTCTTGGCAGACTTATTGAAACTACAATATGTGTGGCAGTGAATGGTAAAAGCATAACTGGCAGGCAGGATTTGGCGAAAACGGGATTGAAGCTGGTGCCTGGGTCTGAAAATCCAGTGCAACTCAGTGACACATGTGTTGCTCTTGTAGATGATTTACATGATGATGATAATTTGAATAAAGTTTTAGGAAGGTACCCAGAGGTGTTTGATACTACAATTGGTAACATTATCAAATTTGAGCACTTAATACAACTTAAACAGAATACCATTTGTGTACAAAAATTTAGGCCAATTCAACTTAGTGTGAGGGAGGATCTCTAGAAATGTTTGAACAAGTTGGTGGAAGAGGGTCTAACAATCTCCACAGTTTCATCGGAATGGGTCAGTCCCATAGTGGTGATTTGAAGATAAAATTAGAGATATCCATTTGTGCACTGATTTGCATACCATCAATTAAAATATAGAGGTAGATTGTCACTCCTTTCCAAAAATTCAAGATCTACTAACCAAAAATGGAGATGCAAAAGTTTTCAGTGTCCTAGACATGAGACTAGTATACCATCAGATCCCCTTAGCACCAGAAGGACGTGATCTCACCACATTTGTGACACCATTTGGGGCAAATACATTTCTGAGATTACCTTTCAGCTTAGTGTCAGGGGCAAGCGTATTTCAGAAACCTATTGATAACATCTTAGCAGAGATTGATGGTGTCGAAGCATATCAAGATGACATCTTTATATTCTCTGAGACAATGTCAGATCATAAACAAATTTTGAGGATGGTGTTGGATATTTTTAAAGGTGTGGGAATCACACTTAAACGTAATAAATGCAAATGTTGTAACAGATACGTTGGACAACTTGGGATATACTATCACAAGTTTAAGAATTAAACCCACATTTTCACTTTCACAGGCCATTTTGGAGGCTGCATGCCCAAAAGATAAAAGCGCCTAATGCTCGTTTCTAGGAATGAGTGAAGATATTACTCCAGGTTTGTTTCAGGATGCGCACAAGTAGTTCAGCCCCTACACCCCTTATTAAAAAAAGGAGTAACTTTCAAATGGGATGACATCACTGATGAGGCCTTTCAGAAGATTAAACAATTAATTATTTATGCTGCTCCTCTATCAAATTAAACATCTGGCTAAAAGTGCTTTGTCACCATGGATGTCACTCAGTATGGCCTGGGTGCTGTTTTGTCATAATGGGTATCAGGTAGGGAGCATACCATTGCCTTTGCTTCAAGGAGTCTAAAACAACGGGAGGTTCACTATAGCACAATTAAGAGGGAGGCGCGTGCTTGTTCATAGGCCGTAGAAAAATGTTAAACTTTTCTATGGGGAACCAACTTTGAGATATTCACAGATCACAAACTGCTTTTACATTTGCTTAACAGCAATGGAACAGGCAAGTCCTCTGCAAGATTATTTAGGTTGCCATCGCATTTGAAAGAATTCGATTTTGTTATTAAATACCATGTGTGGTTGATGCAATCTATGGGCAGACTGCCTTTCTAGAATACCACTACAACTTGATTCACAGGATGAGGTCCGAGATGATGTAGAATGTGTAGTAATCCTGGGTGGAATTCTGCCATGAGGAACTCTGCAAAGTGACAATAAAACTTCACCCGAGCGGTAGATACCTCAACGCGAACTAAGGTTTCTCAATGAGAGTGGTAGCGGCCATCCATGACCGCTGGAATTGAGAAATCAAGCCCGGAGGTGGTCTGGAGTTAGATTTTCCCCACTCTCGATCGGCAACTTATTGTTGGTGAGCGCGAGCGAGACAAAAAACTCTGCTACACGGAGTGGAGTTTTTTGGAAAGGTTGAGTATGGAAAACTCGGAGTTCACTGCCCAGGCCTAATGTGTAATAGTTGCTATACAAGACATGTTGGGGGTCACATGTTGTTGTGCAGTATAAGGAGTGGTGTAATGCCACACAAAAGGATGAAGTTTTACTTGCAGCAATGGATTTGGTAAGAAAATGTTTGCCCAAGGAGTGGTCTTTGCCACTAAAACTTAAAACTTACTCACAGGTGACCACTGAACTATTAATTGTACAAGGAATCCTCATGCGTGCTGATGACAGTATTCCACCACTGAGTCTTTGTGACAAGCTTATTGAAGCTGCTCACGAGGGTCTCTTAGGAGTGGGCGGAAGTTGCAGGAATTTAAAGCAACGCTGTTGCTGGCCTTCAATGGATAGTCAGGTTTCAAATGGGCTAAACAGGTGTAATACCTGTCTACTTTCTGACAAACACTAGAAAACCAGCCACACGCTGTTGCATATTGTGCCTACGCCAAATGTGGCTTGCTGTAAAGTTGCTATAGATTTGCTGGCCTCTTCGATCTCTTAACTACTGGTAAAACATATCTCTTTGTATTAATTGATTATTATTCAAAGTGGATTTACTTTGAATTCACCTCAGCACCCACTACATTGGCAGTTATCACATTTTTGAACAAAATCTTTAGTATTGATGGCAGTCCAAAAGAATTGATGACGGAAAATGGCACACAAGTAACATCTGCACAAATGAGTAATTTATTGGGTCGCAGCACATCAAATATTTCAGAGTCCCCTTTATTCTCCATCTTCCAGTGGTCTTGTGGAATGGATGAACACGTTCTTGAAGAAGGGTATACAAATAGCTTTGGTCATCAATACTCATGTCTACATTTTTTATAGAAAGAAATTGTGGTCTTATTTGATCATTCCACATTCAACCACAGGAGTCTCCCCATTTTGCTTGTTGCAAAAAAGGGATCTCAGATTCAATGTGTGCCCTGGTTGGATCAAAACATTGTACTCCAATTCAAATAGTTTTTAAATTCTTTTTATTAATAACAAAACAACAAAGTCGCAGACTTACAATAATTCAATGCAATATTATGAAATCAATAATACTTTACTTGCAGCATTACACATACTTTTACCATGCTGCCAGCCAACAAAAGCTATTAGGGTGTTGACTCCACCAAGGATGGTACCATCTGCAAGATAGGTGGTTGACAAATATCACCCCTGCATCCATTCCAATTGCCCTATATTTGCAACCATTTCTTGGGGCAGTCTTGTGCCACTTAGACTGATTTTTCGTGGAACATGCACCATTCCATGTCACCTTTCCATTCTTTAGGGTCCGTGGTTGCCCTTACCCCCCACTTTTTAGCTACGTCCCTTTTGGCTATTAATAATCCCAATGTCACCCAAATATTTTCTTTACTGCTCAAGTCCGTCAGCTCAAAGATATTTAGGAGACCTCGTTTAGCCTCCACAGTGAGTGTCTGACCCATAACCTCACCCATACATGCGTGGACCGACCTCCAATATCGAGCTATGTATGGCCACAGTATGTGGTAGAATGTGCCTTCTTGGCCACAGTACCGTCCACAACTGGAGTCAGTGCTGAATCCCATCGTAACTAAGGTGGGCCCAAAGACATATATCCTATGGAGTATTTTCAGCTGTACTAGTTAAAATTTTGAGGAGATTGTCCCCTCGCATGGGGACGCCAACACTTCCATCCATTCATCCTCTTCGAGTTCCTGTAGATCACCCTCCTGTTTAGTATGAAGCTGTGTAAGGGGGTCAGGGGCATGGTAAATTAATTTCAGGTATGTCAAGGAAATTGCCTTCTAAGGCATATATCCGTCCAAAAAGCCTATCCTCGACAGGAGAGGCTTCCGGTGGGGTCTCTCTCTTTGGGATGGCTGTCTGCAATACGTGTCGTATCTGGAGTTATCTAAACCTTTCAGCCTCGTCAAGTTCATATTTCTGTTGGAGTGCTGTGAAGAGCAAAACCTCCCCCTTTTTCCAAAGATCCATTACACGTGAGATCCCTATGAATTCCCATTTATCAAACCCTTTAGTCTTCCAATGATCGCCCAACTGTTCAGAGTCCCATAGTGGCGTGCCTCAAGTTACAATCTTAACCCCCAATTCCAATTGTTGCTTAAGTGTAGACGGAAGCAAAATGTAACACAACAAATGACACTATAAAAACTCAGAGTAAAAGATCAAGAATTTAAAATTGGAGACGGGGTTATGATTAAAACCTTGGTTCAGATTAAAAACGGGGTGTCTATATTTTCATCACCAGTTTAAGTCTTAAAAGTTTCAAAAGGTTCTCTGCTGTTGGAAAAGAAAGGGTGGTGGGGAGAAAGAGCCTGGTCAACCTTACACATGGTCAAGCAAGAAGAATCATGCAAAGTAAAAATGTACAACATGAGAATTTCATTGACAATTCACATTTGTTTTTCTCCAACTAAGATTGTACTTCACGAAATATTAGTGTTACTTAAACCACACATCTTACTCAGTTTGGTCAGTTTGAGGTACAGGATCTCTCAAATAGATCTGATATACATATAGGTTTGCATTCTGCGTTTGCAGATGACATTCAAGAGGTTCTTGTGGATCAATGTTCAGCTACTGGGGAAACAATACACAATGAGATGAACACTGTAACTAGAATATCACGCAAAGATTTTTTCCTTTATTAGGTTTATGTACTTTGTCTCTTGTTCTTTTGTAAACAGGAAGAATATGTAATGGACTTGTTGACAATCAGCATCACACCTGTGCTTGTGCACCTGCACAAGTGATGCCTTTTATAGAATTGTTGTTACTTGATTTATGGCCCGTGGCTGCTCTCTCACCCTCTGTGCTCTAAATGATACTGCTAATCAGTTTGTGGCTAGAAAACTCAAGATGTGAACGTAAACACGTGGGCTTCAGCTTTTGCCTTGTAAACTTCTCATAAAGGAACTCACTGCTTCTGTGATATCTTTCACTACCTTCACAGAGGTGGTAGAAAAAAATACAAATGAGGAGTCTTTATATGGGATTGCTACGAGAATGGATTAACAAAACTAAAAAGGGAGAACGGGTCTACCCATTGGTAATGTAGGTGGCAAAGGTCCGGGAGCACCAATACACTGCTGGTCTCATTATGCTCTCTCGTGTTATTTGGTTTAATATCATCATACCCAGCAAATACGAGGAAAGGTGGGATCTGACTGCTCCATTCTCAGGTCCACACCTCAAAATGTGGACAGCCATGTAATACTGCATAATTTCCTTCTCTCCCAAACTGCCAAACACAGAATATTGCATTTTCCTATGCTCGCATTTTTGCAGTTTTTACCTGGTGAAACCTGCACCTGGGAAAAATACCAAGGGGCAGATTTACAAGCCCCTTGCGCCACCGGTGTGTCACTTTTTGTGATGCACCGGCAGCGCATTTTACTGCCCCATATTTACAAGGACAGGAAAAGCCACCCTGCGTGACTTGTCCTGTACTTGTAAATATGGCGCCTTTGGACTCAGCGCTTTGTGTGAAAGGGGCATTCAATGGGTGTTGCTCTGGGTGTTCCCACGTAACACCCATGGAATCTGACAGATTTCTAGATTTACGAGAAATCATGAATCTGGAAATACATCTGTATTCATTTCTCCTCGTTCTTTCTTCTTTTTATGTCATAGAAAGAGGAAATCACCTATGGTGATTGTTTATGTACAGGAAGGTGTCCCTTCCTGCACATAAACAATCATCTCTGTCATACAGGCATCCTTGCACCAAAGTACAAGGGTGCCTCAATCGGTGCATGGCAGCAGTTTGTGCGCCAGCACAGGGGGAAGCACAGACATGCAACATATTGTTGTAAATATGTTGCATCCCTGTGCTTCGAAACTAACGCAGAAAATGACTTGCGGCACCGCACTGCGTTGGTTTCTTGTAAATCTGCCCCAGGTGTGGTATTTACACACCAGCAGTAACCCTGATTTAGTGCAAAATCCAGTATGTGCTCAAATCGAGTAACCTAAATGTTTTAGAATGAGGACCTGCCAGTATTGAGAAATCTAGCCAAGTGAGATCAGTGTCTGTAATAAACAAGATCAATATGATTTTATTTTTATATATTTAAGTTTGGTGCATGGTAGAATTGAGCTAAAGGTTGTTTTATTAATGAAAGTAGAGATTTTGGAGCATTTTACACCACCAACCTGTTGTTTAAGTGACACCTAGTGCACGGGGCAAAGTTTCAGCACATTTCAAGAACATCTCTGCTCTAATTATGTTTGAGGTAGGTGACGTAAATAATACAGTACAGAAAAAAACATGCATGGAAATTTATTGGTGTGACAAGCGACTTAGGTGCTACATACTTGGGGGCTTAATTACAAGCCCCTTGTGTTGCTCGTACATGACTTTTTCCCATATTAAAAGTGATGCACCGGTGGCGCACGGGACTTGTAAATAAGCTCCTTGGTTTCTATTTCAACTGGACCACTGTTAACTCTTAAGCAAACTTTAAAACATTTAAAAAAAGAACATTTGTCTAAACGCATCCCTCTGTCTGTTAAGGAAAACAGCCCATATTTTAGAGAAAAGGTTTGAATTATTTAACTCAAACTATCGCTGTGGTGGCCTCCAATAAAACTGAATCACAATTTAGGATCTACCTCATTAGTATTCCTGAGGTATGTTGGATTGAACCCAGTACATTTTGGAATATTAAGAACTGACCTATAAGTACATACGGGTACATGCATCAAAATCAGATTTCGCGATTCCTAATTAGCGATTTTTAAGGAATAGCTATTTAGAAATCGCTATCTGCAATGCATGAACCCCCTTGCGAATATTTACAGAATCGGTAAAAATCGCCATCATGAATAGCGATTTGACAATAGAGACGCGCACATCCCAAAAAAGACCTTTTGCGATTTTGCTTTTTGCGAGATCGCTAATAGCCAAATCGCAAATAGCCAAATCGCAAATAGCTCGTCACATTGGAAGCATGCTGATGACATCACAACCAGGAAGTTATCCAGCCCATGCTTCAGTCAGTGCCCAGAGAAAGTGAGAGGAGGAAGCAGAATGCTGGCGCTGAGCAGATTCACCATCCAACTTTGTTTGCAGTAACTTTCAGTGCACCAGAAGGGATCAAACCACATCAGGGGAGAGTGCCACGCCCAGGAAGCACAAATTGAAATTCTGCGAGTGGGAACTGGAAAAATTCATAGTGGAGGTGGCCAAGAGCCATGACATGCTCTTTGGGAAACTCTCACTGAAAGTGCCAGAGCCTGATAAACGAAATATGGCTTCGTATCACAAGCAAGGTCAATGCTGTAGGGGTCACACACCGCAGTATAGATGACCTCAAGAAGAGATTGTACAACCTGTGTGGCAGTGCCAAGGAGCGAATTGCATCCAGGCTGAAGGAGGCCAGGAGTACAGGAGGGAGCCCATCTATCGTTCCCAACAATACAGCCCTGGAGGACCTGGTGGAGTCCACAATCCAGCCAGAAGCAGTGGTGGGATTGACCCAGCTAGAGACATTATAGCACTACAAAGTACTGTTCAATTGTGCACATCCCCTCAGTCCAAGCCCAGTGTACAGGTCAAACTCCAGTCCACGTTTATCCTCATATGCCAAATGCATTATGGGAGTTGTAGGTATGTCAGGCAAGTGGGTAGTCAAACACAACAATGGCAAGTAAAACACTTCAATACTGCATGGGAGTCAGTGATTGCAGTCAGTGATTTATTGGGAGCCACGTATGCTTGATGTCACAAAACAGTAGCCTTAACACAAATTAACATTGCACTGTTTCACATCACAGATGCAGCAGAATGAGACTCTGAAGACAGTGAATGTCTACTCATCTTGGAGACTCCTGCAGAGACTGCCATGGAGACACCTGTTGCCCCAGCAATCACACCCCTCACCCACAAAACGCAGTGCCCAAGTTCCATCACTGCAGCCCATGGAATCTGAGCTCCCTCCTAAACCCGCTCCTGTGATAAGCCAGCCATGTGTGAACACAACACCTACACCCCAGGCACAGGTCCGACAAAGACGGCGGTGCAGCTCAAGGGCCCGCATTGCTGCTCAGGATGACCAGGCTCCAAATGTGTAGGGTGGCGTGGAGTCCCAGATATGGAGGGTGCAGCGCCTGCAAGCAAGACATATGGGGTCAATCCAGCTGCAACTGACAAAATTGACCAGGAACATCACGGTCATGACAGATAGTTGGCGGGAACTAAATACAGTGGTGGTGGAGGATAATAGACAGACCAACGCAAGCATGCAGGAGCTGACCAGGGTGATGCTTGAGGGACACAACACACAGAGCAGAAGGCATTGGCAGTGCATGATGCGCATGGCTGGCTTTACCAGGTCAAACAACAACCTTTGCAACACCACTGCACTGCTGTCACGTCAGCCCGTGGCAATGCATATTGAAATGGGCCATTGTTGTTGGGATGTGGCCGGGCCATTGTTCTGGGGATGTGGCCAGGGCCCTTGGCCAAGTAACCACTGCAGTGGAACAGATCCAGGATGCTACCGTTGGTGGCAGCAATGTAACGGGAGGAGGAGAGTGAGAAGGCACCCAGCCTTAGCAGCCTGTTAGTGCCAGTGACCACTGCCAGGAGGCGCAGTATCCGCAGCACAACACCTTCCGCTGCACACCAGGGGGATGTTGCGGATGAAAGCAAAAGGTGTTTGGGGGTGCATGACAGGAAGCGCTAGACTGACATGTCCTTCTTCATTTGCCCATGGTGACGTAACCATGCACAAAACCATGATAACGATTGAGTTCCAGGTCCTGGAACAGTTTAATTTGCCATTTTTTTTAATTCAATCACTGTACTATTTAGCACCATTCTCTCTGTGGCTGCACATACTACATAGGCTCATGTTAGGAAAAACTTTTCTGTTCGAAATTTGAGTGTCTTGTCTCATCATTACAATCCTCAGAAATAACGTTGTGTGATGTCTGCACGTCTCCTTTGCCCTTCTGCTGAGCTTGCCCCATGCGCTTGTCGTAGTTGTGCCGGAGGCAGGTTGTCCCCCTCAGACTCACTGTCGGACACCTCAATGGGTATACCTGTCCTGGTGGCAACATTGTGCAATCCAGCAGCAGGCCTCTGGCCGGTACTGCAACGCTCCACCAGTTTTGTGTAGGATGCGAAAGCGACTTTTCAGTAGTCCAAACGTGCGTTCGATTACATTCCGTATGTTGATGTGTGCTGCATTCTACCTCTGCTCATGTGGTGTGGCTGGGCTGAGGAATGGCGTCAATATGCAGTTCCGCACTGCGTATGCGCTGTCACCTACAGGGTAGTAAGCAGTGGGTTAGCGACAGTTATGCATTGACATTTTGTCTATTTGGGTTGAGAATAAGTATATGTGTTTACCAAGCAGATGTTCTTCGCCAAATTCACCCCTGAACAGACAGGTGTGGGTGCCACTGTGTCAAAATATATAGGAATCATGTATGCTTCCAGGGTATTGCGCCACAATATCTGTTATGATATGGTTTGCAATGCACACTACTTACACATTGATTGAATAATAGGATTTCCTGTTCCTGAAAATTTATTAATTAGCTGCTGGGGGACAAATGGGAACATGCGTACAATCTATGCAACCGATCACATTAGGAAACTGTGCTACCTGGTAGAAGTCAAAGCTCAAGAGTGATTTTCAAGGGCTGAACGCTAAAATACTGTGGGTAACATTGTAACTAGCAACATAACTATCAACTGAGGAATCAACGTGGTGGTCTTGTTGAGAAACTATGTCTCCATCCATGGCATAGAGGGAATTTGAGCTCTCTTCTTAGAATGTCATGTTGGTGTGTGAATGGTTTTTATTACAACTAGAGATCCACAATAGGATATAACACTGATATATCCTGGGCCATATGATACAAATATTACAGCATGTACTCTTTTAAATCCAAAACCTAATTGAGTCACACTTGTTCTATTTTCTTGTAGTGACTGCTACATAGAAAGGTTTGATGAACATGCTGGTTAAAACCTCTACTCGTAACAATTTAAATTTATTAAAATCTTTTTTTAAATTTAGGATTATGGATATATGATCACAAAACTCTCCTCTTTTTTCCCATTCCGAGAATTCATTAGGGAAGGTGCAGTATACATATGGGGATTCTTAAAATTATATGGAGTTATGACCACCCCTACATGTAATAACACTTTGTATGTTTAGTGAGGGTTAATTCTTACATAGTCCGCGCCCGATAAGAGATCAGGGATATTGAAGCGATATTGAAATTGATGACAGACTTCATTCGGACTACATTTCCCATGTACCCGCAGCGAAGCTCTTGATCCGCGGGTTAAACTATGATGTCTATGATGAGCGTGAGAGGCTCGCACACTTTGGCAAGATTTGAGCTTGGTAGGTTGAAACGGACTAATAATTTCCAAAAACCTGCAATTCAAAACTTTTTTCAGCGGGAGGTATAATGACGCTAGTTGAAAGTGTGAGTGGATTGAATAATTCCGGCCATATTGTAACTAACAATGGATAGGGACTACAATTCCCAGCACCTGCAATACAGTACTTTACTTGCTGGAGGGTCTTTAACATCTTTTGAAAGTGCCAGTGATTTGAACATTCCGTCCAGCTCATTTCCGGCCAGAGGTACCGACGGACAGGTAAGTCTCTCAAATACCGTGCTTTTTGCAGCAATGTTCCTGCTGACGCTATATCAGGCACTATTGTAAAGGGTTGTTTGTCCCAACATTTGCTATGAGACAATGTTTAATGTTTTACATTCGTGAAGTCACAATGCGGCGTTATCCCTGTTGATACTCTGTCGGGCACTACTTGAAATGGGTGCTCATTCCGATGTTGTTCAAGAGACAGAGCTTATTGCTTGAGATTTGTGATATCACAAGGTGGCGCGAAACTTAATGTTAAAACGGCTACGGCTTCATGCTTTACATCAAATGCCTGAGAAATCATGGTTTAGCAGTTGGCACATGTTCCGACTCTGTGCTTGCAGCTCTGATTAGATATACTCTACCCTAAAATCATTACAAACGGCTTAATGCTTCGCGCTTAATGCTATATGTTAGAGAAACTGTGGTTTAGTATTCGACACACATGTGTGACTCTCTATTTGTGCTTTGGTGATGAGATATAGTCCACTCCAACATTATAAAATCAAAAAACCACAAAAAAAATCAAATCAAAACCGGCCTGTTTTTTCTGGTTAGTTTGTGTTGATTTGCTTGATTAAAGATGCACACCAGTTGGCTGGATATAAAGTTCTATATTTACACTGCCAACGGATACATTTTGAATTCGGCCTAGATGACGCAACTACTTGATTAAGTATATTAAAAGGTAGCCATCTTCAGAGCAAGTTTTGGCTTTGATAGTGGTTTAAAAATTTTTTTTAACTTAATACAGAGCGGGGCCTTATTTCCTGAGCGGGTGCCAAGTGAGGTGAGGAGAGCTCCCGCATAAGGACGGGTAAGCATCAACATTTTTTCAAAGAATTATGGTTATGTACACGTTTAGGTACATGATATAAAAATGAATATCTTGCGATATTATAAGATATAATAAGCATATATTGAGGACTGTTTAACAATTTAGCGAATGTTTTTAGAAGCACTTGGTAAGTATTATTTTTCTTTTTCAGGATTGTGTCCAATACTCCTGTGACAGTTGACCACAATTGGGGATCATAGGTGAACGTAGGTGGTATCGTACCAAACACTGTTATTGAGACTTGGTTTGTTTTTGCACAACTACACTATTTTGCAGTAGCAATATTAATTTTAGGTCCTTATGAAAGCCCGGATCAGATTGGATCTATAGGCTGAAACATGTAGACCTGTCATCTTTTTGGACTACAGCAGTTATTATTTAAAACTGCATTTGCACTGTTTTTAGACTTGACACCTGGACAGCACGTATTAAAACTGTTTTGTGTCCTGGTAGCCAATTTTAATCATGCACTAACTCACATGCACTGCAACCCTCATCATTAAAATACTCATTGCTTCACATTTAAGGGATCATAGTGGATTCCATCCTAAACCATCTCAATAAAACATCCGTGAGCTCCCTTCCTATGTTGAGAAGGTCACAGCCCTTGGTTGCACTAAGGCTTGCAACTTAGAGGTCATCTAAGTGGAGAAGCGTGGCTCAATGGTTAGGGCGGCAGACTCCGATGCAGAGGTCTGGCCCGGGACCCTAGTTCAATTCCCACCTCGGTGGCTCTTGGACTCAATTTCCCTGGACCGATTAATTTTTGCCTAGGTGCCTAGTCTAATCATGGGTCCCACTCTGTGCCTCTCGGCAATAGCTTGCTTAATCTCCACAACGGCCCCGGCAGTGCTTGGATGCCTGGCTTCACCTTGGGGGTGCCCAGAAGTGGACATTTCACAGGAAAGCCAGGATGGGTTCCACAGCGGTATGAATACAGCGCTGCGAGGCCTCCGGGTAGAAGTGCGCTATATAAATACAATACATTTACATTTACATCCCAAATGATGAAGCTTGCCACTTCAGTGGGCGATGGGATTCTGTCCTCTTTAAGAGGACTCTTCTAAAATTAAGAAGTGCTATTCTGTTTCTGCAGGTGCTCATTTCTATAGACTCACAATATTTATATGTTATTTATAGAAGTCCAGTTTTGTCTTGTTCAATTCCTGTTGGGTTGTGGGGAAGGTGATGTGGGTGTTGATCCTTGTCATCATGGCATCCAGGAAGGATTTGAAGAAACGTAAAGGGAGCTTTGTGATATCCCTCCAGCTATTACCCCCTGGAAAATGCCTGAGGCAAGTAGGTGCACGCAACATAGGACCTGGACATGGCAGGGATGGCATGGGTCCTATGGGTCGGGCGCTGCATTGGGGTTCCACCTTCGCTATTAGGTGTAGGATCATTGCACTGTTCAGCCTATACTTGTCATAGATTTCATCTTCTGTTTGTCCCAGCAATGTGATGCGCACTCTGAAAATCCACTCCTATATTCTCCTTCTGCACTGGGCTGCTGCATGGATCCTCGTCCTCCTCGCCATCACGTAGAGCGCTGCCATTGTGAAACGCTTCAGGGGCCTTCTGGGTCAGTTTAAATAGGTTTCTTAGTGGTTGCACCTGTGTGAATTTTTCTTCGCCACTTTACCACCTGATTGTTATTTCCCTTAATAAGCAGTTGCAAAATAGCGATTTTCTTGCTAATCTCTATTTGCGAGTTTAAATGCATTGGTTTGCAAATCTTTATTAGTTAATCTCTATTTGCTAATGTAGTTAAAGGACTCACAGATAAGGATTCGCATAATTGTTTCTCGCAATATGTGCGATTCCTGATTTTTGCGAATTTGTTTGTTTTTTGGTAATTCGGTTCCTGCATGGAAAAGGCTGAATAATGCTCGCAAACGGCCTTTTCTTGCGATTCACGATTTTTGAGAGACCGTTTTTTGCTTGGTGCGTGTGCCTGATAGTTCGGTTCTTAAAATGCTTTTCTGGTCGCAATTTGCAGCCAGTATTTTACAACGATAAGTAAGGTTTCTGTCAGTGATTGTCTCTTTTCTGTATACTCTTATTACAGTTAGACAGTAAACTCAACTATCATAAACTATGATTGTCAAACTATGATAAACTATGATTGTCAAATTACTTTACTAACAATTTTGCTGCCATATTGAAGTATACTTGCCATGTTGTAATGGTGTGGAAAGCATAAAAATATTTTGGCATAATTAGCAACTCAAAACTTCTTCACTCCTAAAACCCAGTAAGTGTTACGAATAGTGCTCTCAGCCAATTAATGCAATTTAATCTAGTGCTTATATGTTTTCCTAAAATATTTTTGACCTTTTTTTTATCTTCACTGAGGCTCCAGTTTTGAATCACAGGTTTAAGTTTTCCCGGATCCCTTCTGTGGTTCTTGTGCATTGCAGATATTTTATTCTAAAGCCACTCAGCACACAACAAAAAAGTTGAAAACAAATGGGGTGCAACTGGAACCTTGTTTAAAACATGGTTCCAGTTTGAAGGTCATAACTTTAATTTGTTTGCCTACAAATTAAAGCTGATTGAGACATGTTGACTTAACTATTGAATGTTCACACCCTATTAGATTATGGAGTAATTTAATATTTAGTAATGGTTGTTGAGAAGGTAATTTCTGTAATTTAAAGATTTTATATGATGTCCTTGTATGTTTTGTAATAAAACAGATTTGTCTTGTGCACTGCCTGCTGTTGCTGTCCCTGCGCTGACCATTCTAGATCCTTGCCCGGCACCCAGGTTCACTTGGACCACCTACCAGGACCACTAATGGAGGCAAGGCCACTCAGAAGACGCATGCAGCAAATGTGCTGCAAATGCCCCTCCAGTTGGACAACATCCATCCCTAGGACACCTGGCCCTTCCGCCACCCTGCAGTACACCACCAAGGAACTCCTGGACCTGGACCCCAGACTATGAAACAATAGCTGCGTCTCCACCCCACAATCCACCAAAGGACCATTCACCTGCCGGCAGTGCCACTTCGCCTGTGACACAACCTATGAAAGTTCCTGCACCTTTACTGCCCACAAGACCAAAAACTCCCCTCAACTACTCCATTGTATCCCGTTCAATACCCACTCACAATGCAAACATGCCACAGAAATCTGGGACACGACCCCTACCCTCTCCACGGACGCTGCCTTCATCACTAAAACATCTCAACCCCTACTTGATCCCCAACTGCCACTCCCGAAGGCTACAAGATGATATACTGAGACCATGCCAACAAACAAGGCAGAGGCATCCCCATCATCAACAAGGAAACCATCAGATGCACAATGACCAATGAAAACCCCACCCGCTCATGGATCAACTCAATTTACTACTACAAACTGACATGAAGACCACAATAAGAAGCACCCTCACCTACAGACACCCGGGACCCCAAGCGACATTCAGAAACACCATCTCCAACTTCATTGCCCACTTAGCAATCGGCTCTTAATAATACATCCTACAAGGTGAGCTCAACTTCCTCATCAACAATGCCAACTCCATAGCCCTCCTGGGGAACCTGAAGAACATTAGCCTCACCCGACTTGTCACAAACCCAGACACACACTCATCACCATTTTTACATCCATCGACAGAATCACATTCAGCCACACCGCAGAACTCACCTGGACTGACTACACCATGGTACACTTCACCATCGCCGAAGCCCAGCACATCCTCACCAGGCATCATATCCCCTCCCACCACAGTTGAATCAAGGTCACTGAAACTCAGTGGTCACAGGCCCTCACCACCTCCCAATCCGAGGCCTAAACAGACCTTGACCAGGCCACCCAGAATTACACCACCTAGATCACCAACAGAACTGACAGAGTTGCCCCTCCGGAACCTAAAAAATCCAATAAGACCCCCAAACATGCCAGCTGGTACACCCTAGAACTCAGGACCACCAAGTGCAACCGCCATCAACTGGAGAAACAATGGCACACCACCAAGAACTCAACCAACTGAACAGCTCATAAAACAGCCCTCCGCAACTATGACTGGCATATCAAAGAAGCCGAGAAAGTAGCCATCACCACTCGCATTGGCTCTTTGGCCAACCACAAAAAGGAACTCCTCAAAATAGTCAAAGAATTTTACAACCCCATAGCCATAGAGAAAACCATCCCCCCCGGCCAAGAACTCTGTGACATCCTCTCAGACTACTTCCAGAGTAACACCATCAATATCTACAACAATTTCAACCTCCAACCCACAACCCTCAACCCCAATGACCCCAACCAATCAGCTAACATTGGCCGAACGATTACCATCTGGTTACCGCTCACTGCCCTGACTACCTCAGCCATCATGTCTTCCATCCAGTCTACTCTGCTCCCCGACCCCTGCCACATCACCTCTACGACCTCGCAATGAACCCAATCAGCACACAACTCACAAGCATTCTCCATACCTCCATCTCCCCAGCAACCTTCCTGGATAGATGGAAACACGCAGTCATCAAACCATCCTAAAGAAAGCCTAAGTGGACCCCAGTGATCTGAAAAATTGTCGTCTGATCTCCCTGCTTTTCTGCCCGACCGCGGTACTCGAGAAAGCCATCAACCAGCAGCTCACATAGGGGCATATTACCAAGCAATAGCGATAATTATCGCTATTGCTTGGTTAGAGACAAAATTTTACCGCTGAGCTGCGGCGATTTTTACCGCAAATAAACCTTGGTATTACCAAGGTTTATCGCAAATGCGATAAAAAACGGCCGCTATGCATGAATATCGCTGAAAAGTCAGCGATATTCATGCATTACCGAGCTAATGCTCTTAGCCATGTTATCCACCTCCCATTGGATAACATGGCTAAGAACTGCTCAGGGCAGGTGTTAGCTTTTGGAGATATTCGCGCTTAGCGCGAATATCTCCAAAAGTTAGTAATAGGAGATAGCGATGTTAGCGACTGTTTCCAGTCGCTAACATCTTGGCACGCCCACTTTGCATGTCATTAGTGATAAATATCACTGACATGCAAAGTGGGGCACAAGATGGTCGCTATCTCCTACTAGCTGTCGCTAACTGGTGTTAGAGACAGCTAGGTAATAGGGAGATAGGGAGATAATTTTATCTCCGCTTTCTTGGCCTTTAATGCCAAAAAAGCGGAGATAAACCCCCTTGATAATATGCCCCATAATTCCTGGAACAAAACCAGCTACTGGATGCCTCACAATTCCATACCAACCACAGCATTGAGATCACGCTGATCAAGGCCACAGACGACTTCAGAACACTCCTTAACTGTGGAGAAACTCCAGCCTGAATCCTCCAAGATCTCTCCACTGCATTCAATACCATCTCCCACAACACCCTCCTAAAAAGACTCTACAAAAGAGGCATGCAGCAAGACTCCCTCAAGATGATCACCTCCTTCCACACAGTAACCACACATAGCATTCGACTGCCTCCCATCATCTACGCCCCCAAAGACATCATAAGTGGCATCATTCCCCAGCCCCACCCTGTCCAAAATCTACATGATCCCCCTTGCAGATGTCGTCAGATCCCATGGACTCAACATAATCTCCTATGCAGACGACACTTAACTGATCCTCTCACTCACTGAGGACCCCTCAAAGCCAAATTCTAACTTCCGCGATGCCATGGCCAACGTAGCCAAATGTATGAGAGACAAATGCCTCCAGCTCAATTCTGACAAAACTAAAGTACTGGTCTTCAGTAATGACACCTCCGCATGGTACCACAGCTGGTGGCCTGCGGAACTCAGACCTACACCCACACTGACCAACCATGCACACAACCTGGGCATCACCTTCAGCAACGGACAACTGACCATGAAACAACAAGTCAACGTATTCACCTCCTCCTGCTTCCACACACTTCGCATGTTCCACAGAATCTTCAGATGGATCCCAACCAACACCAGACAGAGTCACTCAGGCGCTTTTCACCAGTCGCCTTGGCTAACCCAACACCCTGTATGCCAGCATCTCCACTCAGCTCCTTAGAAGACTCCAGACCATACAGAACGCTGCAGCCAGACTCATCCTAGATCTCCCCAAGTGAACCCACATCAACCCTGCCCGAGACACCTCCATTGGTTCCTCATCTAGAAGAGATGGCAGTTCAAGATCCTCACGCACACCTACAAAGCCCTCCACAACCTACGACCTGCCTACATCAACCATCAACTGAACTTCCACCAACCCTCTATTCACCTCACATACACCCCATGCATCCGTAGCAATGGCCATTCCTTCTCCTACATTGTGGCCAAGACCTGGAATGACCTTCCCCCCTGGCTCTGTAAAGCCCCCTCGCTAGCAGACTTCGGATAGAGATTCAAGACCTAGCTCTTCAACAGAGACACAATGCCCAGATACAGTGACATAATTTACAAATGTTGTTTAATTGATTGATTGTTATGTGCAAAATGATATTGCCAGTTTTAAGTTTTAAAGAAAGTTTGCATATGTTATATTTTTTGCAAGGATTTCCCTATATTTGTTTGAGTATATGTAGGAGTTGAGGGATGTATGACATTACAACGCATGGTTTTACCACGCATGCCTTTACATCGCAGTTTTTACAACGCATGCTGTTACAACGCATAGTGTTAAGGGATGCTGGATAGTGAATAGTTTAATTTACTATTTCAACTCCAGTACCCGTGGATAGTAGGGAAGGTGTTGGATAGTAAATTAAATCTATTCCCTATCCTAGAGCACCCCCCAGCGCTATGCGTTGTAATGACATGCGTTGTAATAGTTGCGTCGTAAATGCATTGCGTGGTAAAAGTTGCGTTGAAAAGGATGTTCCCCGGAGTTGAGCCATGCTTGGGAATTACACAGATTATCTTATTATGTAGCAAAGATTGATTAGTGGTTAAATATGTCTTGCAGTACTTTATCTGGGCTACACAGTTTCTCTGTGTGTAGTATTTAAAGGCCCACATTTATTTTCTCCCTTGTTACTGATTACTCAAAGGATTTCTGTTGTTCTTTACAGATTTCCCCCAAGTAGATTTAGTTCAATTAGGCAATATTTTAGCTCCCTTGTAAGGTTTTCAGCAGCGATAGCTTTGCTTGGCTTCCAGGGTGGCTTGTTCTTGTATGACCTTTCAGAGTAGCTAGCTTTTATTTCATACTTTTTTTACTTTAATCAACAGTTCCCAGAATAAAACATATTTGTTGATCCCCACATCAATATTTGATTGTTTCCTTGTTGTGAATTCTTTTTTCTTCCTTGTTTTTAGGTCTTGGCTAGACAGTGCATGCATGTCTTGAGAAGTGTTTAATCTGTGGGCTTTTTCCCACCTACAGGCTTCCCATTTGCTTGCTCCATCATCTGTTCATATCCCATGTCACCATTTGTACCTGGCATGCATCTTCTTGTGTTTAGTCCTCCCCCAGGGCATGGACCAAGTACTTGTAAACATCCACTTCTCCAGTTTTTAGGACCATTTTAGGATCTACTTATTTTTTTCTTTTTCAGCACACTACCATCTCCATCTCCTTCCACCCATCTTGATGCCCCATCCACGGATTACCCTTCCTCCTCCTCATCATTGCTTTTCCCTTTGTTGCTGCTTTGCGCTACCACACCTCCTCCCTCCCATACCTGCTTGCTCCCTCGCACCACCGGGTGCTCTCCCCATCCACAAATCACACCTCTCCCCACCCAGTCACTGCTTTAAACTCCTACTGTAGTCTGTTTCATTCTAGTGAGAAGTGTTGTTCTGCATTTTAATGGCCTGTCAGTGTATAGTGTGTGTGCATGTTTACACCATATGTTGTCATTCAGCAATGGTGTTTATAGCTGGAAAATCAGACCTCAAGTGAATCAGGTATGGATTATCACAGGGCATGTTAGAGCTTCTAAAGTAACTTTATCTTCGCCTGTAATTGCACAGCCACTTTGCTCCATTGCAAAATGATCGAACTGTTTATGTCACACCGTATTGCTTCTTGTTACATACGGTGGGTCTCTATTTCTTAATTCTCTTCAGAGGAGTCAGGCTGAGTCTTGATATCATCAAGGTCTGCCTGCTATTAGTGTCCATAGGAAATGTAGTCCTTTTAATGTGGTTGCAAATGCGATGTATTTCTCTACTGTAAACCAGCCTAACATTGTGATTCTTTCTGGGTTTTTTGTGCAGTTTTATATAGCGCTAAAACCACCCGATGGTAGTGGAACTCGTCACATTAGCACCAGTTACTTTTTTTGTGCAGTTGTATATAGTTCCAACACCGCATAAAGGTATTAGATTGCTTTTTTTTAGCACCAGTTCCTTTACACAAGGACCATTTCATTTTTGTAAGCACAGGAGGATTAAGTGATTTGCATAGAATTAAGGATATTAAGCAGACGCCGAAACATGAACTCAGCTTTTCAGGTCCACAGTCGGCAGTTGTGGCCCTTACACCACATCCTCTCCCAAAAGAACGCCATGTCTTCTCCCTAGCCATGGCCTCAGTCCGCTTAATCTCCCCATGGCAGCACGCATTTGCTGTTGTTTGCTTGATCACCTCCTGCCAGTCGTTTGCCCCGCTGAACTCCCTTGCACAGAACCCTCTTCCCCAGACTATGCTTTTCACATTTTTTGTGTGTAGTTTTATAGAGCACCAAGACCACCCGAAGATATTGAAGTGCTTTATATGATCACCAGTTACTTTACACAAGTACACATTATTTTTGTAGGCACTGGGTTAAGTGATGTGCACAAAATCAAGGGTGTTAAGCCAATGCCAAAACTCAAACATTTGCTGCTTTGCTAGACAGTGCATGCGCTGTCTCAAACAGATGTGTTGTGTCTCATCTGTGGGATTACAGGCTGCCCATCTCCTACCATTGGTAAATTTCACTCTAATTTTCTTTGATGCCATTCATCATGGCATGTGGGAGTCATGCCCTCTTCTTGTGTTTTTGTCCCTCCCGTAGCGCATGGACCAAGTGCATGCTTCCTTACACTGCTCCTGGTTTGCGCAGCTATTTTTTCTTTGTTTTCAAACACTCCATAAGAGTACTTGTGTTTTCAGGCCGTCTCCCTTGTACACATACACACACACCACTAAAGTGCATGAGCATGTACATAAACAAATGCATTTTTTTAAAAGTTGTTAAAAGACAAAGAGCACTTGTTTTATAATTTTTTTTGCATGATCTGATAGTATTGGAGGGCTTGCTCCGTCCTTCGTCTTGTCATAGCGTGAACAGAAGCCAATAGTATTGTAGCACTTGAAGTGCTCACCAATTACATTGCACAGTGACACTTAAGGTCTTTTTTTACCCCTTTATTGTTGCTCCCTCCCCTCCTCTCCCATTGTTGCTTCCCCATCCACTCCTGCTTCCCTGCTTGACCCATACCCCCACTACTTCCCTTGTTGCTGCTGCTTTTATTTTTTATATTTTTTGTATGATCCAATGATCCAGATAACATCAGTACCATTCGAGGAAACAACACAGCTTTTGGTTACTATGGATGTGACTTCACTATACACCCAAATACCCCAAGACCAAGCTTTGGAAACTCTTACCTATTTCCTTGACCAAAGGGAGCAACCTACACAAGTACCCACTTCATTTATTATACAACTTGCCAAATTTGCCCTACAGAGAAACTATTTTTTGTTTGACAAGGACTTTTACTTCCAGACAAAGGGAGTGGCCATGGGCTGCCCCTTCGCGCCGGAATTGGCGATACTGTTCATGGGGTTATACGAAAGGAAGTTTGTTCACAATGACAATCCATACTCTGAATATATCACAAAATACCTCCGGTTTATTGATGATGTTTTCATCATCTGGTCAGGAACACGCGAAAAAATTGGAGGAATTCATGGTTTGGATTAACAACAGGACGGAGGATATAAAATTCAGTCATTGCTCATCCAACAAGACCATTACATTTTTGGACATCAAAGTATATGCGTCAGAGGGCACATTGGGAACAACAATATTGAGAAAACCCACAGACCGGAATAAGGCCTTGCATTATACTAGTCATCATCCTAGAAGCTTGAAAGATAACCTCCCTTTTGGGCAATTTCTTCGGATTAGGAGAAATTGTTCCAATAGGGAGGAATAATTCACCATGCAAATGAACTGGTACTGAGGTTATCATCCAGAGGTTACCCAAAAAAACGTGTATGGTGGATACCACGTGAGACCTTGTTACAGAAGAAAACACATTGTGAACAAAAAAGAATCGTTTGTGTATCCACCTTCAGCTCCCATGCTAATCTGCTGTGGAGAATGGTAACCCAAAACTGGCATTTAGTTAAGGACCTCAATAGTGAACTTAATGAAATCCCACTCTTCGCCTTTAAGAAAGAAAGAAATATTGCACAACATATTGTTAGGGCATCATTGCCCCAGGCGGAAAAAACATCACTTAGAGGAATGTTGGGGCTTCCCCCGATCCAGGGACATCACAAGTGTAGTAACTGCCTATGCTGTTCACAAACCAAGGAAGGGTCAGTGTTCACCTTCAATGGGATACATTGGAAGCACAACACATTCCCCAATTGCCTCACTAAAAATGTGGTCTATGGAGTCACTTGTCCTTGCCCTAAGCTGTAAATAGGGAAGACAACGCAAGAGATCCGGCATCAGATAACGCAACATAAATCCATACTCAGAAAAGAGACACCAAATGCACCTCTGGTGCATCATTGGAATACTTATCATCATAAGGAAGAAGACTTGCAATGGACCGTAATTTCTAAAATTGAGAGTGACACCCATGGAGGAAACTTAGAGGAAAGACTAAACCAACGGGAGGCGATGCTCATAATGAAATTTAATACTGCCAATACAGGTCTTAATGAAATTTCGGAAATTGTGAGGGGGGATGGATAACCCTTCTATACACCTATATATCCTCGGCGCTTACTGTTGGGGATGTTCTTCAATTCGAATCTGTATATGCGCATCAAATGCCACACATGCACCGATCTTCATTGTATGAAGGCGGACCAACTTTCAGAGAATGTAGTTATCGGTCCGAGCATTTTTTACAAATTTTGGATAAGGTCCAGAGGACTTCCCCGAATAACGGCCATGTGTCATAAGGATATACAATTATGATGAAATATATAGCTTCTTGCAAACTTTATGTCCCCCATTGGCGTAATAATAAAACATTTCTTCATCACGGAGCATGCTACTCCGGCATGTTCCTCTTTGATTAAAATATAGCAGTCTCTGGGCAAATAGATCGATTGGACCCTATACAAATCTGTTACGAGTACACGATCCATAAAGCATTTGTTGAAACTTCCCTTCCTGGGTAGTATCACTTTAAAACGACTCCGAGGAACCTGCGTAGGTCGCGATCATGTGACCACACGTATGGCCAATAACATTGCCGGTTATTCAAGACCGTCTTTGCACACCAGGCAACTCGATCTTGGAGGCGGGTTTCTGCCAACCTGTGGTAAGAACACACCGAGGTGCTTGAGATTAAGGGCCAATACCCGGTTGGAAACATTAGTAATTTCGGAACCCGGCTTTTTTCCTGCAGGGCTCGGGTGATTGAATCGCACGCACGCCGAAAAGTGAGGAAGGATTCAAAACTTCAAACGAACGGTGAGCGAAAGAGGAAGGTGTTTACAGTCTGGTTTAAATCGGTATGCAATTGCTAAGCCTTATACATATCTCACTCTTTCCACAGACAATGCCTTAATTATTCTGGTTTAAGGTAAGCCCGTCTGCCTTTCTGGATTGATTGCAGCACTTTAGTTGAGACATTAAGAACTTTTGATACATAAATGTATGTCATGTCTCCCTATTTACAGCTGTCTATTGTGTTTAACAACATCTACTCTTGGAGTGCTTTATTCACCATATTAAGGTATGAGCAGAGCCAGTCATGGGAGTGATGACTGCACATTGAGAATGGAATCCTAAGGTTATAAGTTCTAAAATATGTCTGTTTGTCATTGTAGATTGTTGGTCCTGAGGAGAACTCCGCACTGAGGAGTTCGAAACGCGTCGACCGGTTGTGTGGTCATTTTGTCAAAAATTTTAAATTATTTCTTTAAATAGGTCCAATTAAGAAAGGGGCAAATATTTCTTTAAAAGAAAAAAAAACGTCGAAATGTGAAAATTGTACATATGTATATTTAAAGAAATTGATATATATACTTCTGTTTTTTTTTACATTTGACCTGTAGGATTTTTACTGTTTATGTTGGATGAATGTAGAGGGATGAATGGTTTGGCCAGTGTGCAAGTTTGGATGTGTTTAAAAACTGATGGGAAATCGTTTTTGTATATTATGAATCACTTGTAAATATGTTATTGTACTAGTGTTTTGTATATACACCAAAAATTGGTTACTAATGAAAATATAGGAAAAAAAATGTTTTTCCACTAGTGTTGAAATAAATAAATAAACTAGTGACGTAAACTAAAAAATGGACCTTTATGTTTCTTTCATACAGGTTAAATCTAAAATTGGTTGAACAATATCCAGTATTGGCATTTGTTTTGTTGTTTAATAGTTTGGACTCAGCCTTACTGGTTAGGAGTCACGACCCTGTGTCGTTGTGATCCAATGGTATTGGAGCGCTCATTTTGTAGTTTGTCTTGCCATAGTCTCCCTTGTACACATACACACAAACCACTAAAATACATGCGTATGTACATAAACAAATGCTCTTCTTAAAAAGATGGTAAAACATGAACAGCAGTTGTTTTTTTTTGCGCAATTTGAGGTATTGGAGTGCTCGATGCGGCCTCTGTCTTGCCATAGCTCGAACACAAGCCAATTGTATGGAGCGCTTTAAGTGCTCACCACTGCCATTCCACAATGACAGATTCATTCTTGTTGCTGATCCTGCTTCAAATAAAGTTTGCCCCCCTTTTATTGTCGTAACTACGACCCTGCCGCTCGTGCCACTTATCTAGCAGCAAGACGGAAGTATCATGCAGAGATAAAATTAGCAAAAAAATCACACTACTTACAGGCTATTTCCTCTGCTGGCCAGGAACAAAAAGCAATTTTTAAGATTGTCAAGGACTTCATGCATCCTTCAGCTCTGTCGCAAGAGATCCCTCCATCGCAAGATCTCTGTGATGCGATATCTGACTACTTTGACAACAAAATCCTGACCATCACAAAGACTTTCCCGTCTGTAACCACCACAATAATAATGTCTGGCGAGACTGTGAAGACAACTCCCCCTCTCCACTTTGATGAGTTTGTCCCAGTACCCCTGGAAGAATCTGCTAAAGCCATTCTGGCCAGCAAATCAGGTTCTCCGTTTGATCCCTGTCCCTTTCCGGTGTTGCACTTTTTAATAGAGATGGTTAATCCTATGATTAACAATATGATTAACTCCTCCCTAGCAACTGCAAGCATCCCTAACGATTGGAAACTGGCAGCTGTGAAGCCACTTCAAAAGAAGGCCATCGTGGATCCTACTACCCTCTCCAACCTACGCCCGATTTCCTTGCTACCCATTCTTTCTAAACTGACTGAAAAGTTTGTCAACAGCCAACTGACTAACTTTCTGGAGAAGAATAACGTACTCCACTCCAATCAGTCAGGATTTCGGTCAGAACACTCTACCGAAACAGCCCTATTATTCACTGCTGAAACCTTAAGGGCTGCAATGGATCAAGGGAAGCAGGCCGTCCTTATCCTACTTGACCTGTCGGCAGCCTTTGATACCGTGTCCCATAACATCTTAATGGACCGGTTGGCTGCCGCAGGAGTAGGAGGACAGGTGTTGGCTTGGTGTAGAAATTTCCTTACCAACAGGCGCCAAATAACTGTGTTAGGCCCATACCAATCTGAGGCTAAAAACGTCAGCTCAGGAGTGCCACAGGGCTCTAGTTTGAGCCCTGTTCTTTTCAATCTTTATATGGCACCTCTGATGAGTTTGATCGCGTCATTCAAGATCAGCTCGATCTCTTACGCTGACGATACCCAGTTGATTTTGGTGCTGGATAGGGAACGACCAGGTGCCGAAGAGAATCTTAGGGATTGTCTTGCAGCAATATTCAAGTGGATGAACAACAACCATTTGAAGTGCAACGCCGGAAAAACTGAAATTCTACCAATGGGTAATCTTAATCTTTTCTCCCCCACAGCATGCTGGCCACCAGATGCTGAAGTACCACCTAACACAATTGCATCTGCCCGTAATTTGGGCATCAAATTTGATGACCATCTTTCTTTTAAACCCCAGGCTGTAGCTGTAGCAGGCATGTGCTTTCAAATTATTAAAGCACTCAGAATTTTTTTTGACCTTCTGCCTTTATCTGCGAGAAAAACTGTCGCTGTAGCCTTAATCAACTCCAGGCTAGACTACTGTAATGGACTTTATGTCGGGGCAAATAAAATCGTCCATCATAAATTACAGATGGTCCAAAATGCGGCAGCACGTCTCGTATTACGCCTGCCTCGCAAATCATCAGCCTCAGCAGCCCTGAACACCTTACACTGGCTGCCAATAGGGAAAAGAGTCTTATTCAAACTTCTCTTAATCACCTTTAGGGCTTTTTACAAACGTGGCCCATCCTATCTTCAAAATGGGTTTAAAAGATACCATCCAGCGCGCTGTCTGAGATCTGCAAATCAAAACCTACTCACCTTGCCCCATTTCAAACTCGTCACTAAGGGTGGCAAATCCATCTTTGTACGTGGTACCAAAGCCTGGAACAAACTCCCCCTTTCCCTACGATCTATTCCGCAAGAAGCCCTTTTCAGGAAGTCTCTGAAAACGTGGATTTTCTCTCTGCCCGACGCCTCTTGTAAGACCTTAGTGTAATGTGTGTGCAGAAACTAGGACATTCCTTTCCGTTCCCAACTGGTCCATCTGAGTTGGTGAGCGCCAAGATACTCCTTGGAGTGGAAGCTGCGCGGTATAAATGTCATTTACATTACATTACATTACATTACATTACATTGTTGCTACCTCCTGTCCTCTCCCGTCATCGCTTGCCCATCTCCCCACCCCCTCGGGCTTCCCTGCTTCACCTGTCCCCCACTACCTCCCTCATCACTGCTGCTTTTTTTTGCACAATCAAATGGTATTGAAGCGCTTGTTGTGTTCTCCATCTTGTCATAGTGCCAACACCAGCTGATGGTATCAAACCCTATAAGTGCTAACCAATCACATTACACAATGACACATTCATTGCTGTATGCATGGGGAAGTGAAAGTGATTTTCACAGAATCATAAACTGTGCAGCCGACCCCTGAGATTTGAACCTGGTTCTCCAGTTCCCCTGTTGGCAGCTATGGCCGTTACGCCACATCCTCACGTCACTTCAAAGCTCCTGAGGATTCTAGAGGTACCCAAGTTTTGTATATTCCCCTGGAAGGGACACAGAAATTAACCAAAACACAGCTAAATGATGTTTTAAAAAAAAAAATATATTGGAAAAAAGTGCTGCAGAAAAAAACAACAATAAAGGCAACAAAACAATAGTTCTTAGACCGGTGGGCGATTTCCAAAAGAATATACACAACATATTAGTTGGCAAGACGAGCAACAGCATGTGCAGCAAAGCCTGTGGACTCAGCTTGTGAACTGAGAGTTGTATATATGCTTTGGCACAAATTTCAAACATGCAGGGGCAGGGCTCCTCCAGCTGTCTACTCCGGCCACAGATCCTTCGCGAGTTGTATGAAAAACACTATACACACCATAAATTGCACATAAACCAGTGGATAATAACAAGAGTATTTTAGCTTAGAAGCTACAGAGCAGTATGCCCTGTTGGAGTTATGGGATCTACACTTATATTAATTTGGAACTTTTGGGGACCTGCTTGTGAGTTAAAGGTGGGGTAAAACTTCCTGCTTCCAGTAACCACTGGCTTACTAGAAAGACAGATGATAGGTATGCGACTGACCACTCCTAAGCAGCATTTTTAGGCACTCAAGGAGAAGGAAGCAACAAGCTAGTACAGAAGTGCAGAAGGTACTTTTGCTTGTGTATGCATCTCCCTCGCTCACACACTTTAATCGGATACTTTGAATATTTTAAAGCATCCAGCAGCAGAAACCTTGCAATGGGAAGCAAATTAATTTTTTATAAAGTTGGGAATTGAGGGAGGGCCTGTAGAGCAGAGAAGAGAATGGGAGCAGGAGCTGGGTATGCCACACCAAGGAGAATGGGTGTATTGTACCCAAAATTCGGTGTATTCGTGGAAGTTGATCCCACAGAGGAGCCTGAAGCCCTAGGGTTTGCTGCACTTGATAAGTGTACGGATCATGCTGGATATGCTTGCGGTGTGAATGTCTCAGGAGTAGGACACAAGGGGCTAGACCCACTTGATTTCTCCGCAGCACTGAATGCTATGATGAGCTTAAGCAATGTCTCATTCCTGCACACTTCTCCCCCGCCACTTAGGAGGGGTAAAAGCGTAAAGCGCTGAGACACCTTAGGGTAAAGTTCATGCTATATAATAACATATATAAATAAACACACAAAGCCTGTTGCTAGCAGCCACCCAAGTAAACTGGGAGAAACATCACTCCCAGAGCAAGCACTGATAACCTGTGGGTTGGAAATCCACGCCTTTCAGGAAATTAGATCTGCACTGTCACTGCCGGTAGCAGTTGCTGCTGGTGGATGACGTAGAGTCCTCACCACTAAGGAGGTGTTGATGTTTGAAGGAGCACCGAAGGGAGTAGGAGGCGCAGGATGGTTGACTGGCCACACTGTCTGGCAAGTAGCCATTTGGCGGGGTGCTGGTGCTAGAGCCGAAAGCCAGGCTCATGTATACATAGTCCCCGCAGGGCAGCTTGGAATTCACCCTCTCCAAGTACAGTTGTGCACCGCAGCCATGGGGGGTTGCAACTGTCACAAGAAGATAACATCATGTAGCCGCTGGGGTTGGAGTAGACCGGCGAGCTAAACATATAAATAAATAAAACTAATTTTGTTGCGTGCACTGCATTGCATTTGGGGATGCAGTGCGCGCAACGAAAATCCTTTTATTTATTTATATATTTACTTACCTGTAATCCTCCATAAACCGTATATTAGTACCCCTCACCCTGCCCCGCCCCCTCCCCAAGTCACAGCCCGGCAGCTACTCCCACCACTGACCACTACTGCGAAGTGGTAGGGCTCTATGCCCCATTCAGATGTAGGCAAGCCCGTAGGTGGGCTGAGTGTGGCCGAGGAAACTCAGTGTCAAACTGAAAAAGGAGCCCCTGTAGTTGCTGGGGCTGAATCCATACCCGTCTGATGTCACTGGAGAAGCAGGTCACAGAGGCACTGGAGTGCGCGGGCAAAGTCCACCTGCTGTGGAGCCTTCGCTGCTGGGTGACATGCTGGCGGGGTCCGAGGTAGAGCAGCAGCAGGCTGACGCCAGGACGGAGCCATACTAATAAGCAACAAAAATCATTCACAAATGAGGGTGCTGTGCTTAAAGTTATGAACCCTAAATGAAAAAGAGTCCCTAATGCAAGCACATAAACAACAACAGCGTATGTAAACTGTGGTTGGTCAGTGCTGCTCGCCACAAAATGGAAGTGATGAATTGGGAGCACCAACCAATAAGGAGCCAGGAAAGAAGAGCAACGCAGGAGTTAACCAATGATAAGCGGCAGGCGGGATTAACACTCCTATACTGATTACATTAGGTCTTGCCAGTAGCCCATGAGCGCTGCCTAGGCTTGACCTAAAAATATTGAAATTGAGTTAAAAAAAACAGCCATTTGTGCGAACGTTTTCACCTGTGAATTCTTCTCAGTATGACACATGTTTTAAAGCAATATACCGTTACACCTGCTGGATCCTTCTGGTTATGGGGATATATAGGATTTGTAGGTTCACCAAGAACCTGAGGAAACCAGAGCCAATAACTGAGCTGTGTCTTGCAATGTTTTTCCAAAGTATACCGGGTATGTAGCAATTCAGTTGGTAAAATATAAAGAATGAAAAATAGGTGCAAATGAAACCTGTATATATACAAAATGTGAATAAAATATAGAATTTAGAAACAGTGGTGATTTGCACATCTCTAAACCTGTGTGTACCCATACAAGCGCGTGAAGTAGAGGTCATTTTTCAAAATGAAATTGTCTTACATTCAGAAGGCAGAAATATAAAGAAAGTAATTGGTAATAACACTTGTTCTACTATTCTGTGTTCCTCTAAGTCTCCCGATAAAAATGATACCTCACTTGTGTGGGTAGGCCTAGTGCCTGTGACAGGACACGGCCCAACACACAACGTGGGCACATCACATTTTTCCAGTGAACATTGACCTTTTTTTTGTAATGTGCCTAAGTGTGGATTTCAGACCCTAGCTCTGCCTGCCCCCTAAGGAAACCTAGCAAACCAATACATTTTTTAAAACTAGACATCCAGGGGAACACAGGATCGGATGATTTATCTGGCTCTCTCTATGTTCTGTTACCCAGTACCCCTTGCAAACCTCAAACTTTGTAAAAACATAACAATAAAAAAACACATTTTGCATATATTTCTGTGATGGAAAGCTCTGAAATCTGCGGAGAGCCATAAACTTCCAGCTGCCCAGCATTTTCCAAAGTCTCCTGATAATAATGGTACCTTAAATGTGTGGGTAGGCGTAGTGCCTGCAACAGAATATGGCCCAAAATGCAACATAGACAAATCACATTTTTCCAATGAAAACAGACCCTTTTTTTGCAATGTGCCTAGCTGTGGATTTTGGACCTTAGTTCTGCTGGCACCTAAAGAAACCTAGCACACCTATACATTTTTAAAGACTTAACATCTAGGGAAATCCAGGATGGGGTGACTTGTGTGGCTCTCACTAGGTTTTTTTTACCCAGAATCCCTTGTAAACCTCAGACTTTGTAATAAAAACATATCTTCCTCATATTTCTGTGATGGAAAGTTCTAGAATCTGTGGGGAGCCACAAAGTTCCAGCCACCCTGCGTTTCCCAAAGTCGTCCGATAAAAAGTGTACCTCACTTGTGTGGGTAGCCCTAGTATCTGTGACAGGAAATGGCCCAAATCGCAACATGGACACATCACATTTTTCCAATGAAAGCAGACCCTTTTTTCGCAATGTGCCTCGTAGTCGATTTTGGACCCTAGCTCTGCTGGCACCAAATTCTGTTACCTAGAATCCCTTGCAAACCTTAAACTTTGTAAAAAAACAAAACAAATGTTCCTCACATTTCTGTGATGGAAAGTTCTGGAATATCTAGGGAGCCACAAACTTCAACCCATCCAGCATTCCTCAAAGTCTCCAGATAAAAATGGTGGGTAGGCCTATTACCTGCGGCAGGAAACGGCCCAAAATGCAATGTGGACACATCACTTTTTTCCAGTGAAATCTGATCCTTTTTTCACAACATGCCTAGCTGTGGATTTTGGACCCTAGCTCTACCGGCACCTAAGGAAACCCAGCAAATCTATACATTTTTTTAAACTAGACATGCAGGAAAAACCAGGATAGGGTAACTTGTGTGGCTCCCACCAGGCTCAGTTACCCAGAATTCCTTGCAAACTTCAAACTTTGTTAAAAAAAATTATATATCACATTTTGGTGATGGAAAGTTCTGGAATCTGCGTGGATCCACAATCTTCCATCCACCCAGCATTTCCCAAAGTCTCCCAATAAAAATAATACCTCACCTGTGTGGGTAGGCCTTGTGCCCATGGCAGGAAATTGCCCTAAACGTACTGTTGAAACTTCAAAATTATTGATTACAAAAAGACCTTGTTTTGCGAGCGAATCACCTGCGTTTTTGATCCTGGGCTCGGCATCAATGCAGGGAAACCTACTAATCCCAGACATTTCTGAAAACTAGACATTGGGAGGAGTCCTGGCAGGTGTGACTTGCATGGATCCCCTGCTGGAAAAAAACACAGGCGACTCCCTCACAAAACAAGGTCTTTTTGTAATCGATAATTTTGAAGTCCCCACAGTACATGTGTTTTTGTTTACTAAGTTCGAGATTTGCAAGGGATTCTGGGTAACAAAACCTGGTGAGAGGCACTCAAGTCACCCCATCCTGCATTCCCCTTACTGTCTAGTTTTCAAAAATGTATTGGGTTGCTAGATTTCTCTTGGTACCGGCTGTACTAGGGCCCAAAATCCACAACTAGGCACAATGCAAAACAAAGGTCAGTGCCTAGTGGGCTTTCTGCCATCGGGGGGGGGGGGATTTGAGGCTTTTTGCAGGGGTGGGGGAAGCCCACAGTCTTACGTATATAAAAGCCAGTGTAATCCCTGGCGCCTAGTGAGTTTGTGGCATTTTTTGTGGGGTGAGAGCATTGTCATGCCCATTGTAGGCAGCCCCCACCCCTGAATTTAGAAAAATCCCTGGTGCCTAGTGGGCAGATAAGGTGTTATTCCCCCGATCTGCCCCCCGGGAGGCAGAAAGGCTCTGGCAATTTATTTTGGGGAGGGGGCATTGACATGCTCATTCTGGGCAGCCCCCGGGAGGCAGAAAGGTTCTGGCAATTTATTTTGGGGAGGGGGCATTGACATGCTCATTCTGGGCAGCCCCCACCCCTATGTATAATAAAAATATATAATAACCCCTGATGGCTAGTGGCTTTCTGCCCCCCCCCCGGTGGGGCAGATCAGGGGCTATATCCCCCATCTGCCTCCTGAGAGGGGCAGAAAGACTGTGTTACTTGTTTGGGGGGCGGGGCCATTGACATGCCCATTCGTTGCAGCCCCTACCCCGAACTTTGAAATAATATATTCCCTGGTGCCTACTGGAATTCTGACCCCCAGGGGTAGATCTGGGGCTATTGCCCCCATCTGCCACCTGGGGGGCAGAGAGAATTTGGCATTTTTTTAGGGGAGGCGGGTCGGGCATTCACATGCCCATTCTGGGCAGCCCCCACCCCTGAACTATAAAAAATGTATTCCTGGTGTCTAAGATGCGTTCCACCCCCGAGGGGGCATTTTGGTAATACTGGCCCCATGTTTCCCCCAAGGGGGGCAAAAAGAGTGGATATTAACCCTGGGCGCAGTGCTTCGCTCCCAGAGTGCACGTAGTGTTGCCTACTTCGCGATTCGCAAAGTAGGCGTAGTAGGCAACACTATGCACACTCCGGGGGCGGAGCGAAGTTGCCCAACCCCGCCTCTCTCCCGCCCTCTTCTACATGCCTAATTTGATTAAAAAAATAGTGTAAAAGTAAATTAAAAGCACTTACCTGTTATGTGGCGTCCCAGGGCTCCTTCTTCTGTTTCGTGCCGGCTTCTTCCATCCAAATGCGCATGCGCGGCGTCATAAGCACAGAAGATGTTAAAACATTAATCTTGGAGAGCTTTAAACCAATGCTAACACAAGTGTTTACACTGATGTTCTTGGCTAAAAGTAAATGTTAATTTTATAATGGTATCACAAATCTCTCCTCAATAAGAAAATGCAGAACTAATATATTTCCTAAACGCAACAACGTTTTGAATTAGTAATGCTTTCATAGTAATTTGTGCGTTTTAGTGGGGTGACTGGGTAGGGTCTATGTTCTTTCAGTATGTTTCTTTTCATGATTTAGGCTGAAGTTCTGGTCCACTCTTGTGCACACATTCAGATCCTCAAATAAGATGATTTTCCTGTCTTTGAAAAGAGAACATTCCTACTTTACCATAGCAAAGTTTGAATCAAAGAAAGCAAGTCCATTATAATTTATAGACCAAGATAGCTAATTACAATTTCAGTATATATTTAGAAATCCTGATCCTGAATAGTATAGATCCAGTCTTAACTGGTGTGAGTAACTGGTTTCCTCTATCCTGTCTCCCAATATTCTGGACACTTTGGTTTTTATAACCAGCCTTAAAAGAAGAAGCCAGGCAAGAGGAATTCATTTCTGTCATCCATCTGCAAAGGGAAGTGATGCCACTGGTTTCCAACTGAAACCATCTTTAAAAGAAGAAGCCAGAAAAAATGATTATACTGGTTTCCTGCCAACACCTTTAATGGAAAAAGTCATGCAAGAGGACTTCATTTCCCATCATCCATCTTTTCAAAAAGTGACAACACTGGTTTCCCATAAAAACATCTTTAAAAAATAAACCAAGAAAGAGGACTTCATTCCCCACCGTCCATTCCCACAGGATGTGACATCACTGCACTTCCCATTGTCAATCAAACAGAAAGTGACATCACTTACTGCCTTTTCCCCACTATAATCAGTCCTTTAAAGTGCCTGCTGCAAAAGAACAAAACAGACAATGCATCACCTGTTTGGGCCTGTAAAAGACAGGATGGGCCGTGGTTCAAAATGCCTGTACCACTGAAACTTTAAAGGTAAAAAATAATGATGTGTCTCACCTATCACCCCTGTTAGACCTGGCTATTTCTGGTAGGCTAAGGCTGACGCCAAAGCCAGGCAGAAACCACCATTCCAGTCAGGGCGAGGGAGTCACACGCCAAGATAACCCCTGCTCACCCCCTTGGTAGCTTGGCACGAGCAGTGAGGCTAAACTCGGAGGCAATATGTAAAGCATTTGCGCCAGCGCACAACAGCAACAACATCCTAGGCACACCACAAAAGGGACTCCACACAAGGTTATATTAAAATAACTTTTGTATTGTCAAAACACATCAGATAGAAATCACACATGTACATTGTGCCAACTGGCACGGGCAATGTTCATAAGGGATGATTTACAAGACAGGGCCACATAGGCCACTGTCAGAATCAACACTTTTAGAAATAGAAATACTGTCAGAAATTAGAATAAAAGGATATAAAATAACAGTTATAAATCACATCCAGTAACTACTGGGGACAGGTAAGTACCACCTACGCAACCCTAAACACCTTAGGAGAATGTCACGCAGGGGACCAGGACCTCACTAGGACCACCTGTACTGGAAAGAACAACCACCTAAGTATCACACAGCATTTAGGGGTATAAGCACAACACATTACACATGATGCATCAAAAACACATTCAGCGGTGTAGGGAAAAAGGTATTACATATGTCCTCCGAGCACTCCAAAATAATGTTCAGTCTTGGATATGTTTCTTCCAAATTTATTTCAAAGTAGTTATCTTCAATCCATCTGTTAAACAATTCAACGCAGCCAACACGTGTTTCATCAAGTCAAATCAGACACTCGACTTCTTCAGGGCTGCAACCCAAACAATATTGTAAATAACATTTCTCACCAAATTCAATAAGATAAAAAATCCCAAATTAACTCTTTTACATGTTCAAAACTCAAGGATAACACGTCGGGGACATCACCAATTTCGTGCCCAAGTCACCTTAAAAAACCTATAGTAGACCTCAAGTGTATAAGTACCAAACGTCCCAATATGACAAATATAAATAAAATTGCATGCTGATATGTCAGTCAACATTACTCAAAGTATTAAGATATGGTTATGGGCAACACCACTACACCAGCTTCATTACGACAATTAGTCAAATATCACTACTCAAAGGTAAATAGTCACTCACCAAAACTCTTCCCGATAGTGTCACACTTTGGTTTGCGGTTACCTTTGTAAATAAAGTAAACACCATTCCACCATTAATTATAGCCAGCGATTGACATCTCAGTCATTCTATTAGGCTGTTAGTGTAAACCACGAGCCCTCACCTTGGACAGGCTCCGTATATACGATCTAGTAATATCTTCTAATATCCATGAATCTCAAGTAGAAATAAAGGCAGGTGACGACCTATAGTAAAAATAAATAAATATTTTTCTATGACAGTACTTCACTACTCTTCTTCTCAGTATTTCATCATACTATACATATATCGACATTCCATCATACTGGTATCCTCATACCATATTTCATCAATACAAGTTGGTACTTGTAACTCAAAGATAAGAGTATAATTTTCTTAGTCTCCTAATCGGAATACCAACATGTCAATGTAAATAGCAGCACTCGCATCTATAAAATACGTTTCCATTGCTCCACTTAAGGGTCACTAATGTACCAACAATCTACAATGTCCCTCACCGTATAAATTCGGCTGTTATAGTTCGTCCCGTCTCTCCAAAAGTAACGCAGTAAGATCACCCGAGTACGGGAACTGAAACAAAAATTATATCGACGTGTAAGCTTCAGCTGTACAGTAAAGTAACAGCTAACTATCTGCGAGGTGCCGTTCCGCCCCACGCTTACCTTGTATCTGCGAGCTATTGTAAGTGGATGGCGTTCATCATCGTCGCCATCTTTAAATGGCAATTTATACCGATGTTTTTCGGCGCCATGTTTAAGTGTCTAAGGGCCAGATGTAGGTAAATCATATTTACCGACTCTTAAATACCGAATTTTACCGATTCGGTATTTAAGAGTCGGTAAATATGAAGTACCGAGATGTAGGTAAATCCAGATGTGGATTTACCGATTCTTTAAAAGTCGGTATTTACCGATTCGGTAAATACCGACCGGTAATGCTCCATTCATTCCTATGGGCTTTGAAGCCCATAGGAATGAATGGGGCATTACCGGTCGGTATTTACCGATCGGTAAATACCGATTTTTGGCAAGGGTGCAGGGGGTGTCACTTTGACACCCTCTAGCACCCCCAAAAAAGGTTCGGGGGCCATATGGCAGGCAGACCTGCCCGAAGGGCAGGTCTGCCTGTCATATGGCACAGGTGTGCATGCACACATGTGCATGCACACCTGAATCGGTATTTCACCATCAAATTGAATTTGATGGTAAAATACCGATTTCTTAGGCCTTGTGGGACTCATAAGAGTCCCACCTACATATCGATTTTACAGATTCTGTAAATATACCGGTCGGTAAATTTACCGACCGGTATATTTACAGATTCGGTAAAATTACCGATCGGTAAATTTACCGTACGGTAAATTTACCGATTCTGCCCCCTACATCTCAAATTCCTTTTACCGGTCGGTAACGGCCGAATTCGGCCGTTACCGACCGGTAAAACCCTACCTACATCTGGCCCTAAGTGACTACAATCCTGCATATACTTGTGAATATATATAAAGTGGTTATTATTGACTCTCAATTAACTAAAAGTAAATATCTACCTATTTTAAATTATTCGCACACGGACAAACAAAAGTACGATAACGGTCTCCATTTTGAATCGGTAGTTCACCAGTTTTGTGCAGACAGAGTAACGTCCTTCTACTATTTCAATGTTCGCGATATACATCGAAAACCGTCTACGATTATCTCCAAAATTGCGTAAACAAAGTAACGTCCCTTTACTACTAACAATGTTCAAAAAGTATATCTAAATTGTCAAAATTAACTAGTAATTATCACAAAGTTAAATAAAGAGATTGTAATTGGTACAGGTATTTGGTGTATACCAAGAAGGTGTATTTGAGACGGAATAGCAGCAATCCGCTGGTATCCCAGTGTTACCCACTGTACCATATCTACAAGAAGGATTAATAAGTTTAACATGAAGAGAAGAAAAAAAAGGGGAGTATTGGGTCAGGAATTCAAGGAATAATATATCATCCAACATCACTACAACTTTAAATTCACAAAGTAACCACTTATATCGTTTACACCACAGGTTCAATGACAGCTCATAAAACTTCATCAATTATTCCTATCTTCATAAAAAATATATAATATCTAAACACAGTCACAACAGTGAAATACCTAGGTGTGAATAAAGTTATTACCACTATGTTTATCATTCTTCACCTAGAAAGAAAAAGGGAAAAAGGTAAACACATGATGCTTAAGACATTCAGAGGTGTAAGGAAAGAAAACACATGATGCATAGAAATACATTCAGCGGTGTGAGAACAAGGAAGACACGTGATGCATTAAAAACATTCAGAGGTGCCAGGAAAGAAAACACAACTCAATAGCGCAAAGACACATGATGCCTAAAACATTCAGAGATGCAAGGAAAAACCACACAATTGCGCAAAACCTTACATAAGCCACTACCGGTGGCAGTCCCTAGGCCAACTGGCCTTGTTGGGGCTAGGACGCCCTGTGTCTCAATGTCAGGGGCCTCAACGGTGCAGGTGCCCACTACTTGCTGGGCCCCTGTGGACAATCACAAGGGCCTAAACGTGGCAGCTGCCCACTAATTGCTGCACAGCTGTGAATCCAAACTGCGACAGGGTCCTCCCTGACCCTTAGGCGCAAACTGCGCCAACTGTGGGAGCCACACAGGCTCTAAAAACAAATTCCTCGCAGGCAGGAGGGGGCGGGCACCGGCAATGTGCCCCGGCACCCCCTCTAACTAAAAATGGCCAAACGCTGGAGCCACACAGGCTCTGGGCATATCACATGCCCCAAACGTTGGAGCCTCGCTGGGCTCTTAATCACAACTGCGGCGGGGAGCCTCTCTGGCTCTCAATCAACAAAAATGCCCCACTCGTCGGAGCCCCCCTTCTGTGGGCTCGAGATCCGGGAACACCGTTGAGCCCCTCAGGCTCGTCAAACATGCGAAAATGCTCCGTGAGCCTTTCAGGCTCGAAATCTACAATGCCCCACGGTGCGGCCGCTGCCCACTGTTCAGCGGGGCAGCGAGAAGGGAGAAGGAGGCCCAGGCCACGGGGGCGAGCACCGAAAGCATGCTCCGACACACCCCCCAACCACCTCCCACCGAGCTGCACTCACCGGGGCTCCTGGGCAGCGCCTCGTTCCCGGCAGCTTCTCCCTCTGCTCCTCTCCTCATCTCGGGGCTCCCTCTCGGTCACGGGAGCCCCACAGCAGCCAACGCCATCTTCTTTCCCGGTCTCCCTCTGGGCACGGGAGACCGGCAACACACACAAAAGCTTCCCCCAGGCAGGGGGAAGCGGAAAACACGTCCTCCCGGCCCCGCTCACAACCAGGCGGCGGACCGGACCTCTGCTTCCGGTGGGCAGCCAATGGCTGCCCGGCAACTCTTCCTGGGCCAGCCAATGGCAGCGCGGCCCTCCTGACGAGCCCACTGGCTCTGGTCGCGCTGTCGAGGCCACGGCGGCGATTTCTTCGCCGAAGCACGGGGTGGACTCCCGTTGTAACTTTACATCAATAAACGGGCAATAAAAGCGCTCTCAAGCGCTGGGGGAAATAAAGCGCTCCAAAGCGCTAGAACACAGATAGAGCGCTCCCAGCCGCTAAAGGAAATTTAAAGCGCTCCATGCGCTAAAAATAGCAAGTCAAGCGCTTCCAAGCGCTACAACAGAAAAATAAAGCGCTCCTAGCGCTAAAAGGCAACCAAAGGTCACCAGTCGAGCAAAAAGTACAATTAAAGCACTCCTCAGGCGCTAGTGCCCCAAAAGTATTCCACAAAGTCCTTCAGGAAGGTGAAGCAAAGGGGACACAGTAAGAGGGTCTCCAGAGTCCAGGAAAACAGCAGGAATCCAGGGCAAAGCCAAGTCCCCCCCTCAGCCCAGGCAAGGCAGAGGGGTCCCCCAGAAGTCCTCCAGGCATCCAGGGGCTGGGCAGCGCCCGCCCCTGGTAGATTCAAGTTAGAAACAAGAACATTTTGGAAGGGGACACAGCCCCTTCTTATACAGAGAAAAGTCTTTGAAGTCTTTGTGCAGGCAGTGTGAGAACCAGCTAGAACTGGTTATGGGGACTTCCTTTCAGTATCAGGGACAGAGGTGACAGTCGCCCAGCGGGGAGGTGGAGCCAACATTGTGGCAGGCAGGCACAGCCTCATTCACTCTCAGGTGCTATCTCCACCCACTTCCTTGGCAGCAGATGCTGCCTTTCATCCACGGACTGACTCAGACAACCTCCTGGGGCTCTGCAGCCCCTGTCACCCTCAAACCAGACAGTCAATCCACAAGCAGGCCCAGGCACTCTGGGCCAGGCTCACCAGCCAATCACACGCCAGGCACAAATTACACAAATATGCCAAATTCTCAAAGTGGCACTTCTAGACTAGACACAATCATGCCGCATACACCATTACGCAGCATTCAATCTCACGAGTTCGCACATATCAAACTCGACCCTGCACTCCCCACACATCAGGAACTACCATGGGCATACATATTCCCCATTCATTCCTATGGGAGGGCAGGTCACTCACCACACATACACAGAGAGCTCACGCACTTTACACTGTACCACAGTGAAAAAGTGCGCAAAGGCCTAAAATCACCAACACCAGGCTCCAGAAACAGGCTAGGAAAAAGCAAAAAGTTTCGGGGTGAACCTGCCAAAAAGGGCCAGGCCCAACAACCCCATATTGCCAATCCCCACAATATCACCCAAACCTATATGACTCAAACACATCATTTACACAGAATAGAGACCCAACCTCAAACATATCCCACTATCTACCACACACCTTCAAACTACTGAGCACATATTCAAACTCATGCTCACTAATGTTCGTTCTGCAGTCCTCCACACACCCTTACATTGCAGAGCTCATTGCCTATCACAAGCTTAATGAGGTCCCGCATGGGCAGTAGGCATTATCACCTCACTGTGTCTCTTTTTACACTTCAAGGTGGCTTGTATCACTGTATTGTTAATGTTTCTGGGTTGAGTCCTGGCAGAGTGATCACCCCTGTATGAAACGAGCACAGAGTCGAACATCTGCACCCAGCCTCATGAGCCGCTTCCGTCTCTCATGCTGGATTGTACCCACCAGAGATTTTGTCATTATTTACCTCCTCTGGGTCCCTCTGGTGCTGTGTGCTATGGTGCACACTCTATGGGTCTATGCCAGGAAGGAAGGGCTCTCTCTGCAATCCATGGGCTAAAGTTGCGTTACCGCCATCTTGGAGCTTTGTGACCAGCAGAGGGCCAACAGTCATTCTTCTCTCACTGCCATTCATTTCAGCTAATATGCGCTGATAAATGTAGTGCGTCTTTTACCCTGTGGGTCCAGTGGGAACTGTGATGTATACAAGACTAGATGACGCAGATGATGGTGGGTGATTGTCCCCGACCACAAGAGCCTCACCAGAGTGCGGCCATTTTGTGATCCGGCTCTCAACCGCCCCGTGCTGTAACATATTTTAAATAAGTTCTATGTTAATAATAAATATTTTTAAATATTTTAAATGTATATTGTATACTAAAATGTAAAAAACTATTTGAAGACAATTGTATTAATATTTCCTATGCTGCCCAACATAGAGCTCTCCAACACTCTCCGAGCAATACACCTACGTATGAAGAGTTACTAGCAGTAGCTTTACATTTTAAGAAATGTAAGGTTTTATTGTAAATGTACTTCAGTGCACATGTAGAACCAATGTGTGAATTGAGTACATTTTCACGTGTAATTTTACCTGTGAGAATAGTCCTTATTATTTTTTCACTGCTACGAAGAAGGGCCAGATGTACAAAGCATTTTTACAGTCGCAAATACTTTGGTCCCGAATCTGTGATCACAAAAATGTTTTTTTAAATGTATTAATACCATTTTCAGGATTAGTACACTTTAACTAAGTCTTAAAAAGGGGCATATTGTAGGTGTCCCTTCCGCATACCGTATTGTTATGCAATGTATAAATGTTTTGCGGCTAAAATCCTGTAGCAAAACATGGAGAAATTAATGACTTCCGAGTTGGGGTGGCAATGCATTTGAAAAAGAGAAAGGGTTTGCTTGGAATTTTTCCCCTTTCTGAATATAAAAACATATGTTTTCTGGGACCACTGCCTACTCTCAAATATACTTTTTTTAAAGATGAAAACTTTTCTTTCTAAGCACAGCCCCCCTTTCTTTAAGGAGAATAGGCTGCATTTAAAAAAAAAGTTGACTTTATTTAAATGCAATCACAGATGTGGTGGTCTGTAAACCCTAACAGGCCACCATGTCTGTGATGGCCACCAATCAGATTGAATCACATTTTCCTACGTACTTGGGTCAGATTGCGATCCACCCTGAATTAAAATTTAGTGAACTGACCAATTAATACAGAGGCCTGTGTGTGTCACAGTTGCAGCCACTCATCCCTGCTTCAGGCACATGGCAGAAGAACAACCAAGAAGTAAGGAGAAAGGCTGAGGCAGGTAACACTGTAAGTGTTCCGTGCTCTCCTGCGTCAGCTTGCCACCTGGAATCTGCACTACTCACAGTCGGGCTTTCGAGTTCAGCGGCAGACGTGCTTTCGAGTTCAGTGGCAGACAAGCCATCGGACCAGTAATTGTATTTTTGCAAAATACTTACCTTGATTCCTCAAAGGCTTTACCTCTGCTGACTTTCCCCTGCTTTGGTCACGCTAATGACTATTCCTGCTACCTCTGTAGAGGTTCACTCGCTGTATTCGCTGCCTGCTCCTGTGTTGTTTCCTGGTACTGTTGTCTCAGCTGTGGAAGGATGTTTCGTTCTCCATACTCCTGTGGGGTCATGGGCACAAAAGTATTTACCAACAGCTGACTGATCTTCTAATTTGGTAAGATGCATGCATATAAATCATTTTGGCAATTAGAGCCTATCTGACCCCGGCGAAACTACAGCAGTATTTTGGTCTGGAGGCGGCAACCTGTCCTAGATGTAGAGCACCCGGAGCGGACCTTATACACATGCTATGGTGCTGCTCTGAGCTGACCTCCTTTTGGTCGATAGTAGGTGACACGCTGACCGCGGTAACTGGTAGATCGTTAAGGGTGGACGTGGAGGTGGGACTTTTACACTGGTTTCCGCATACCCCTAAGACTAAAATTACCAGTAAGTTCATCGATTTGGGTTTACTGTTAGCCAAACGGGAAATTACCAGACACTGGAAGGCGCGAGTTGGTCCGTCGGACGATAAATGGCGCAATGAACTGCTTAAATGGGCGGGGAGTGAGAGCACACTAAGATTCCAACAGGCGAAACGAAGACAAGATGAACGGGCGTTAGAGGCGGCGCAGGCTTGGGAAATGATAGTGCAGACCCTGCGCGACCATGACACACATGCTGACACAGACAGTACGGAGGGAGACGGCCTGAATCCCACTGTCGCGCCATGATAAAGTAGCGCGGCGCTACCACGGCAGACTCACGGCCACTTTATCCTCAGATGACCACACACAGGTTGTCCTACCGATGACGAGCGGGGGGGGGGGGTAGGGGTTGGGGGAAGTGAGCTGTCTCTGATCCTATGCAGCACTGGGACGATGAGTAGTGGTGAACAACCCTGTCTTCCACTGGGGGGGAAAGGCGAGAGGAGGGAGGAAGGGCGGATAGTTTTGAGGCAGTTGAATAAAAGCAGATGGGATTTACTCTAGTACCAGTGATTTGTTATGCGACTGAAGAGAAACACGCTTTATGAACATGACATACGCCGCCCGACCTCCGGGTTGTGGGCTAAATGGCCGTGTATGAAGAATAAGTGATTCCCACTCACACTGGATGGTGTACTGCTACGGGTGACAACGTTGTACTTACTTACATTTCCTGCAATAAAAATATATTTACAAAAAAAATAAAATCATTTTGGCAATTACTCACCGTCCTGCATTTGGATGACACAACTTTTTGGATGAAAACTTTTTGGGATTCTGCTAAAGGAAGAAAAGACTTAATGAATATAGAAGTGTGCAATAAACAAAATAATGGAAAGATTGTTAAATCATACCTTTTACCTACTACATAGCCTAATTAAGAGTAAACGTTAAATATTTCTGAAACTTTGTTTTCAGACATTTTTTGAGAGACATTATAGGAATGAAGTAATTTTATATACTTAGGTATTTCTGGGCATTATTGGGGAATCAGTGAATTAGAATAGTGAGTATTTGTATTGTTTTAGTATTCAGTACTACTCTCTTTTTTGGAGGATCATATTGCATTTATTGGGTTCTTGTCACTAAGACACAAGTCTCCAGCTTCTCCAAAGATGTAGCATTACATCTATAGAAGTTGTTTTCAGGATCAGTTTGCACAAACAGAAAGTGAGAAATCACCCAAAAATGTGTACTGCATGTGAATGGCTGAAAGACCACAGTGGTTTGTGGTTCCTATGAAGGCATGCTTTAACCCCTTCGATGCTGGTGACGGAACCGTTCCGTCATCAGTTACGGCTGAGCTGTGCTGATGACGGAACGGTTCCGTCACGACCCCGCCCTGTTCTGGAATGTCCAGCACAGGGCGCGGCTAACGCGCCGCACGGAAGCGGTTAAGAAGAAAGCATAGATAATCAACCAGGCCCAGTGAGTGTTCAGCACGCACAGCATCTGTAAACATGGCCTGAAACAAAAATGTCACTACTACACGCTTTGGAGCTTAGGATGAAAAATACCTTTTACATAAACTGATATAAACATTTTATTTGATGGATGTCAATTAGATGGAGCAGGACCCAGGCCTATTTCCTCTTCATGCAATAATGGTGTTTCTCATTTGCAGTTCTTATACATAGTTGCATAATAACTTATACACACTCATGCTGTTTCCAAATGTTTCAAATAACTCTAATAATCAAAACGGTGGGGAAAGCAGTGAGCGAGCTGATGAGTAAAACAGAAAGCACAGCAGCCTTTGTGGATGAAAGAAGCACGTGAAGGAAAGAGCAAGAAAATATATCCACTCTTGTGAAGTGCTGAAATAATAAGATCATAAAAAGAAGTTAACTGAATGTAATCAGTGGAAGAATACATTGGATACATGGTAAAGAAGCTATACTTCAGGGGAGGGATAAACACAAGAAGAGGAAGGATAGCCGTTAAAAAAAATCAAGCATATGAGATTGATTGATAGACAGTAGCCCAAAGCTCACTTCAAGTATTGGTATTGTATACAAAAGATCTTCAAGAACAGACAGCTAAAAGCTCTCCATAGGGGAAACCTACAATGTTGGGGACAAACTGTTGAACATAAGATTAACAAGAAGAGGCTGTTTAAAAGCTGAATCAACAACTGAAGGGTTAAGAAAAGGCCTCCATCGATCATATGTCGGCACCCAAGAGCTGGATCAGTGTATACCTGATCAAAACCCGGAGACCCTTTGATGAGAATGTAGTTGTCTACCTTAACTGCATCAGATGACCACAAGTAACAGAATTCTGAAAGCACAAGAATTGGTACACCAGAACCACAGAGACGCACTGAAGGCATAAGGAACCCCTGAAGCCTGCAGAGCAAGGCGGGAGGAGAGTGTCACTGTCTTTACTAGCACTAAATTGTGCTGGGCTTAAGACAACTAAACATGGATATGTGCAAAGTGGGAGCTTTAAAAAGCGTATTTTAGAACTAAATGGACAGAGCCATTACATTAAGAGGAAACAACTGTTAATTACAGCTTCTAAATCCATATATTTAGCTACGATAAAGAAAATAGAATTTCAACAGAAAAAACGTTAAAAATAATAAAAAAAGGAATGGCTGATAAAAGTGTTAATTGTATGAATAGAAGAACAGGTGAAGTACAGGAATGAGCAGGACATGTGAAATGTGAAGTTACAATGCTATTACAGAAAACAGTGTCCAGTATAATTGTTAGAATATGGACAGTTGATGATTGGAGATTGTTTTGTATCAATTTTAATACATGAGGGTACATCATGCGAGAGGGACAAGGTATACATCAAACAGTGGGAAACCGAGACTAAATGCTAAGGGCCAGATGCATCAACATAAAATAGCGATCGCAATAGGTGCGAATTAGCTATTGCGATCGCAAATAAAAGAAAAGCCATTCATGAACCCAAAATAACAAAAAATGCGAAATAGCAAAATCAAAATTGCGATATCGCAAAATAATTCGCAGAATCCTGACAGAACCCTCTTTGCGAATCGTAATTAGCGAGATTCGCAGGATACTGCGAAAAAGTTTGCGATGTCGCAAAATCTATATCGCGAATTCGCAAAAAACTCGCAAACCCGCTGCATGAAAAATCGCTAATTGCGATTACATCTAAAATCGCTATTTAGCGCTAGCAGTTTAAAGGGAATCTCAATCAGGTGATAAAAAAAACACACCTGCTATACATCAGAGGTCTATTTAAACAGACCCATGAGGCCATAGTGGCCTCCTACAATGGCAGGACTCTACATTTTTGCGAGGAAGAGGAGGATACTTGCAGCAGGCCAGGCCAGAAGGAGAATCCAGGAGAGAATCTTCCGCCTGCGCATCACTTTGTTTGGACAGAATCGTGAGCAAATTTATGACAAGTACAGGATGAATGCAGCAATGATACAATACTTAATAGATGAATTGGACCCACTATTGCAGCGCCAAACACGTAGGACCCAGGCAATCCCAACTCATGTCCAGGTGCTATGTAGCCTGCACCTGCTTGCGTCTGGTAGCTTCCAGGATATAGTGGCAGAAGCCGGAGGGGTATCACAGAGCTCCCTCTCGCGGTTCTTTAAATCCTTCCTGGCCGCCATGATGTCTTTGATCAACAACCAAATCACCTTCCCCACAACCCAACAGGAATTGAGCCAAACAAAACAGGACTTCTACCAAGTTGCCCAGTTCCCACACGTGATCGGATGCATAGATTGCACCCACGTAGCCATATGTCTCCCTGCCGTAAATGAGTATATCTTCCGCAACCGGAAAGCATATCACTCGATAAATGTCCAAGCAGTGTGCACTGCAAACAACATTATCACCGACCTCGTTGCACAATACACTGGGAGCACTCATTATTCCTACATCTTCCGCCATAGTGGCTTGCACACACGTCTGCTCAAGGGTGATTTTGGCGATGGACACCTGCTAGGTAAGTTGAATACAATACTCATCACTGAATCATGTAATGGCAATGCATACCTGACACTAACATAGTGCTTGTAACTCTGTAGGTGACAGTGCATACGCGGTGAGGCATTACATCTTGACTCCATACCTGGACCCAGCCAGCCCACAACAACAGAGGTACAATGCAGCCCACATCAGGACACGTAATGTAATAGAACGGACATTTGGATTGCTCAAGAGTCACTTCCGCATCCTGCATAAAACTGGAGGAGCAATGCTGTACCACCCGGAAACATGCTGCAGGATAATTGCGGCATGTGCAATGTTGCACAACATAGCAACAAGGAGAGGTATCCCCATTGAGGAATCCGACACAGAGGGCAACCAGCCCCTAGCACACCCACGCCGGGCACATCTTGGGAGTTCAGCGGAGGGGCAAAGAAAACGGACAGACATCACACAGCATTATTTCTAAGGTATGTAATAATGACACACAACACTCAATTGCATTTGAAGGTGAACTATTTATTACCACGTCAGGCGGTAGGGGTGTAAAATTGAACAGAGCTGGTGGCCATTAGCACATTAACTGCATGCACTGAAGGACACAAGAGACACATAAAGGACTTGAAATGCAGTCACAAAGAATGTCTTGGAAATGGTTACGTCACCATGATGATTTACACCCTTCTGAATATGTTTAGCGTCTCCTCCCTCTCACACCGAAATGTCTTTCTCCTGCATCTGCATCTGCATTCCCGGATGCAGCGGGAGGTGTTTGTCTGCGGCTACTGCTCCTCCTGACAGTGGTGAGTGGCGCAGTGATGCTGCTTAGGCTGGATGCCTCATTACCCTCTTCCCCTGTAACATTGCCCTGACCACCAGTGCTAGACTGCATCAGTTCAACGGCAGTGGTAATTTGGCAAAGTGCTCTGGACACATCCCCATAACAATGGCCCATATCTATCTGCATTTCCACAGACCGACGTGACAGCTGTGCCATGCTGGCGCAAATCTTGTTGTTGGACCTGGTATAGCCGCCCATGCAGGTCACAAACTGGTGATGCCTCCTCCTCTGTGTGGTGTTTCCCTCCTGCATCACACGCGCCACCTCCAGCAGGGTGTTGTTTGTTTCTCTGTTTGCTTCCACTAGTGCAGTAGTGAGCTCCCTCACACTCTCAGCCATTACAGATATGTTTTTGTTCATTTTCGTCATCTGCAGGTTGATGGCTCCCTTATGCCTCGCTTGCACGCGCTGCACCCGCACCTTCTGTGACTCCACGCCACCCCACTCAGTGGGAGTACCTGCCTCCTGTGCCCAGGTATGGGTCCTTGGCCTGCGTCTTGTTCCTGGACGGACATGTGTCTGCGGTATAGTTGTGTGGCTCGCTCTTGGACGGCTTGTGCTAGGAGCAGTGACTGGTTCCTGTTGTGACTCCATTGGCTGCAGTGGTGTAACTGTGGCCCTGCGTTTTGCTGGTGCCTTGGATTTGGGTGGTGGTGTCACTGGTTTTGACACAGCAGCCTCTTAGATGACCTGTGTGCTGTCTCCAATATCACTGTCATCAGTGTTTACTTCTGCTCCATCTGTGATGTGAAACAGTGCAATGTTATTTTGTGTTGTTGCATTAGTTGAGCAACATTAATAAATCTGCACACTGTCTCTCATCAATGACTGTACTGCATTTTGGTAGCATTTGGGCTTACTATGTTGTATTCTGACAGGCAATTGGGTTCTACAGACTACAAGTCCCATGATGCATTAGTGTCCCTATGTAAAATGTGGGCTGGACTATTTCTACTGTGATTTTGCATGTTAATTTCAATTTGGGCACTATCAGTATGTACATTGATCTGTTGATTGTCATGCATCTTACCTTTGTGCTACTGGCCGCCCTGGATGTGTCCAGCTGCGTTACTCCCACCACTGCTTCAGGCTCAATTGTGCCCTCAACCATGTCCTCCTGGGCTTTGTTGTCTGGGACTGTTGGGCTTCCTCCTCCCGTCCCCTTCGCCTCCTTCAGCCTTTCCGCAATCCGTTCCTTGGCACGACTACGTAGGTCATACCAACGTTTCTTTAAGTCATCTATGCTGCGATGTGTGACCCCCACAGCATTCACCTTGTTTTTAATCCGGGTCCATATCCTTCTTTTTTCTGCCTCTGGTACTTTAAGGGAGAGCTTCCCAAAGAGCTTCTCATGGTTTTTTGCAACCTCCTCAATGAGGAGCTCAAGTTCACTCTCACTGAACTTGCTTTTTCGCTTCCTGGCCACTGCACCCTCCTCTGTAGCTGGTTGGGACATTTTGGCTGTCTCCACCTGTGAGCAAACTACAGTTTGTGTTCTTCTGCTCTCTCTCTCTGCACTCTGCTTATGCCTCTCTGTTCCTCTGTGTACAGGTGGCAGCATGGGCTGAATTACTTCCTGGGTGTGATGTCATCAGCCTGCTCCCAAAGCGACTCTGTAGTTTTCACGTTCCCGCTATTTGCGATTTCGCTATTTGCGATATCGCAATTAGCGAAATTGCAAATAGCGGGATCGCTAAATTCGAGATTGGAGTTTTTTTACGATAGCGATTCCTTAACATGGAATCGCTATTGTATTTTGCGATTTATAGCGAATCTTTATTTATTCGCTATCCTCATCAGGCATAGCTAACAGCGAGTCCTTATTTGCGATTCCTTAATAATCGCAAATAAGGAATCGCTATTTCTTTGCATGATGCATCTGGCCCTAAAATATCTAGTAGTCCTGCCTCTAGAGACTAGCACCAACCATGTATTGACTGGAGGGAACGGGAAAATATACACATTACAAAATAAGTCAGGAGCAACTTACATGGGGTAACTATGTCAAAGGCACATTGAAACATTGTAACTAAGAGTGTGCGAGATTTGCATAATTTGTTTTTGTGTAAGCACGTGGAGTTTCTGTAAAATTACATATAAATCATAGTAATTTTGAAAAATGCAGATCTGTCATTTAGTGCTCTATATTAGCTTGAAATGCATCTTCAAGGCAAGTCTTGGCTAACGTGCATGTTTTGCATTAAAGAATACACAACACGATTGCTACGAACAACAGCCAATCACATTGTTCCCTTGTTGATATGCTATAATTTTGCCACGAACAGTGTGAAAGAATGGCATCATTTCGCAAATTTCATGTGATGGGCATAACAAGAAATTCCTAAGTTACACACATTATAAAGGTGCAATTTAAATTTTCCTCAAGCCTAATTGTGACAGGCAATTTTGTTCTTGAAGGAGCCAAGACTACTAAACCCCAGAAACAGGAGTTATATTTTTTCAGTTATGCACAGAACTCCTGTGAGGAGAACAATTTGTCTAATGCCCATCGCATTGCGAAGCAAAATGAAGGGAGGCGTTTCCGTCCATACCCAAGTGAAAATGGCCATAGACACATGAAAGGGCGGGCTTGCTAACCAAAGATACAAAATTAACATTAGATATGCCAGCAAAAACCTGCACATGAGACAGAGTAAAGTATGCTGAATTGATATGTCACCTTTGGACCTTGTCATCCTTTACCACTCACCACATTGACAAATATTCTTTACCACACAGGTCATCTTAGGTACCATACAAGGCTGGACATAACCAGGCAGGTATGTTATTATTGTTTTTTTTAATGGCATAAAGACATAACCATGTGTGTGTATTTGTGTGTGTTTGTCTGTGTACGTGTGTTTATGTGTGTGTATGTACATATTTATATATATTTATATATCAATACACGCACACGACAAACACACACACATATATTTATATATATATATATATATATATATATATATATATATATATATATATATTACCTACTGGCGGTCGCCAGTAGGTAGTTATAGTTAGGACCTAGTTTCCATAGGAAATCCACAACATTCTATTTGGAATAACTTTGGCGCTGGTGGACGAATCTTTGCGAATTTCTCCAAGAAAATGGCCTGCTTGGTTCCGCTCCTTTCCTGAAAGTTTGGGGGTGATTCGTCAAGTAGGGGCCGAGAAAAAAGGGGGGTCCCAAAACGTGTTTTCCCCATGCAGTTTTCCATAGGGACCTTTAGCCAGGGCTACAGCCCGAACGGCTGAACAGAATTACACCAAATTTGGCAGAGAGGTAGAGTTCGGTTCGCAGATTGTGCTTTTTGTTAAATGGTGTACATCTGTTCAGTAGTTCTTGAGAAAATCAAAATTAAAATTATAGCAACATCTAGAGACGAAGTACAGAACGCGTACGTATTAAAATCCGTACAACTACGAGCACGAGCTGCATGCTGATTGGATGTCAACTGTCTGTCAACACTCCAAACCAGGAAGTGTTGGCAGCCATCTTGTGCCTCTGTAGCATCGAGTTACAAGAAAACAGTAAAAGAAAGTTGAAAATAAGGAAAGGGGGCAGGGTAGAACATGTTGATCCTCTAGGGCTGCTCAGGGGTCCCACATGGATGTTTAGGTGAAAAAATGAAAGAAAAAAAAAAAAAGAAAAACAAACGCGTCGTACGCGTATTGTACTTGTACGCGGTGGAAAAGGGGAAAAAAAAGTAGAAGTTCGTTTTATTCTTACTTAGCTCCGGGGGGGGGCAAATACTGGGGGCAATTTTTTTCTATAATGGGGGGCTTGGAAGTGTCCAAGAGGAACAAAAGAATGAAAAAAAAACTAATGTCGAGGACAGCGATGCTCCTGCTTCCTGTGTTTTATCAGGTCAATAGACTGTTTCCCATAATACAAAAGTTTATTGCAATAAATGCATAGAATTTTTACTTCACCAAAATCAGGATTAATTTGTGGGTGTGGAGTGCTTGCTGAAAATTCTGCTGCAGCAGTTGATGTGTTTTTGTGTAGTAGCAGGTGGGTTGTCCTTCAACCTCTGTGTTGCAGCTCAAGCAAAGTTGTTGGGGTGTTAGTTCTTCACGTGTCGCTCCATATTTGGCTTATCCACGGTATCATAACGTTACTTTTTAGCTTGTTTAAGTTGGAGGTTTACTTGAAATAGTATGCTATAGGCAGATATGGATCTTTAGGCAGTGCTTATCTCCATGAAGGTTGGTTATTATCATTTACATATAGGTGCATGCGGGAGGGAAAAGAAGTCTATCTGAATGGCGAGGATTGCACAATAGCACCAGATCACTCCTTAATTTGTAGACACATACTATTGCATGGCTCTTGTAAACAAGATGTGCCTAATTTGGCCTGAGTTTTGTAAGGCACTCCGACACCTGCTATCATACCAACGTTCAGTTTACTAGAAACGTGAGTTATTTAATTTGAAATAATGCAGATTGTTGTGCAATGTTAGCAGGCATCGGTTACATGATTACGGTAACTGAGCGTGTAGTTTGCTATAAAAAAGTTGTTTACTCCTCTGCATGGGAAGCTGGATGTTTCTATCTGGCCGTCGATTCCGACCTTGAAAGCAGAGTCAACAAAATGAGCCGTATAAGTGTGCTATTGTCTCGAAAAGAGGTCGCTCTTACATCTGGTAGAGAAACAGTTGTCCTTCACGTGGCAAATACCCGCATTGAAGTGCATGCATTATTAAATACTGACCTGTCCTTGTATTTTGTGTAGTTAATTTAGACTATATTTAATGAGTCCTTGACTACAGAGTTACTTTACTTTTTTAAAGTTATAAGCAGTGGCATTGTGACTTCTTTTCAAACTATATTTGGTGTCTTGTCGGCATTTTTCGATTCGATTTTTTTCCAGCATCGTTGATGGATTCCCCTTAATACTCGCATTAGTTGCAGGTGTGCTTCTATTAATTTGTTTACTTAAATATGGATGCAAATCCTGCAGCACACGACATTATTTCTCTGTTGTTGCTGGTGAGCAACCGAATGCTTACTTATTACGGAGCGCTGCCTCTGGCTACATGAGTGCAGCTTATGGATTATGGTTTCGATTCTCCTTTTTCACATGCGTTCAACCTGTCTTCCATTGCCCTCACTGGGCCCTGGATTTGTGTCTCTGCAGTACGGTGTCTCCCAACGCGGATTATGAGCAGCTGATGAGCCCCTTAGTGGTTCATGACTTGCTCTGTTCTGGCGGCGGGATTATGGCCTTAGCAGCGATACATGGAATAATGGGACGTTGGAATGTTTTTGCAGCGGCGCATTACTTCTTGGCACGCAGTTACATTGAAGATTACCCGAGTTTTCCTCTGATGGTGATAGAGGCTCCGGTCGTTGAGGAACATGTATGTTGATTCTCACTATTGAATTGGATGGCTGAAATGTTTTTAGATGAGAAAAATGACTCCCTCTTGGAGGCTGTTGCTACATACTGTGCTTATACGCTGTTGGAGTAAGACTCTTTGATTTTTCTTCCTATTCTTTATTATTTAGTTACTGCTTTCTATGAAACAGAGAATAATTTTTTTTTGCACATATGAGCTTGACTGTGCTTTTCAGTCTTGGACTCTGCGTTCGTAATTAGTCTACGTTTATATAACGTGCTTCGATCAAGGAACGGTGTTGTGGGGCTGAGGCTTGCACTCACACCGTGTTAAGTTAGCATGGGTTTATTAGAAGCTTAAATGGCATGTTTTACTTTCCTGCTCTGCTTTGCACACGACACTCACTTGTGATATTGTTTAGAGAAGGCTGAGTATTTTGATTCAAATGAGAATAATTTGTTATGCTACATTTGTAGAGTGCCTCGCTAGTTTAGTGTGTATCGTGAGAGCATGGAACATCAAGGTTATCCTGGAGACTGTGTCTGTTATTCGGAATGATCCTCGCACATTAGAGCCATAGCACATATGCAGCTGTGGCCACCTCTTATACTGGCGCGTTTAATAATGCACTGTGCAGGCATGATTACACACAGTTGGAGAACATTCGTATTCTGACAGTTGGTGCAGAACTCAATGTGATCCACTATTGCTGAGTACCAGAGGTATGGGTTCGCCCATGTAATCCTATGAGACCTTCTGTAGTTATAAACTAACCTGCTAGGTAGGGAGTGTGAAATCTAGGTATATTTTAAATTTCGTTCCCTTTAGCATTATAAGATGCTTTCTCCTTTTGTATTTTATGGAATAGTAACAATGCTGACAACCTTGTTTCTGATTATATGTTTGCTTGTATTATCTAAGGTACTGTACATGAGATTATGGGGTTAGAAATAAACATTTCATACTTGCACGTTTCTTTATTTACTGCTTGTTTTGGACTGGTGTAAGACTATAATGAAAGAGTACTCTTGTTATCCACCTTACTTGTGGTAATCTAAGTTGCATGTTCTGGGTTGACTAGTTATTGGTGTTTTTGCTGTAGGACGAAGAACCAATGAGTCACTGATTGCTAGTCTGTTAGGGGGTTTGGATACTAAGGTGGGTTTTGGCACACTGTAATTCACTGAAAAAACCATAGGTTTCACACACGTTATAGTTAGAAATTAGCATTTAAAAAACCTTGCAAATTCACTGAAAAACCCATAGGTTTCAGCCATGTTATAGTTAGGAATTAGCATTTAAAAAACCTTGCAAATTCACTGAAAAAACCCTAGGTTTCACACACACATTATAGTTAGGAATTAGTATTTAAAAACCCTAGAAATTCACTGAAAAAACATAGGTTTCACACATGTTATAGTTAGCTGGACATTTCACTCATTCAAAACCTTTGAAATTCCCCCGTTATAGTTAGTTCAGCTAACTATAACTCGTGCGCCCGCAATGCACTGCTGATGACGTCACATATTACATCCCTCATGATATGGTCAGTGACATCACTCATGACATCACTGATGATATCTCAAATGATATCACTGATGACATCATCCTTGTGACAGAGTGGCAGACCTGCTCTCAGCGTAATATAACCGTTGATACACACATTCAAAAATAGAAACTAAAATTTTCAAAAAAAGTGGAGATACCAATACCACTTACAACAACCTATACAGTAATTCCACCATCTACATACACATCGACTTATTCACCAACAGTTCTATATAGTCACTTATACATGTAATCACTCTTCATATGTACTCATAAACCTATACATACTGTTACACACCGACACTCATCCAGAGTTACTCACACACATACTCACACATGCAAATAAACTATCAAACATCCATTTACTTGCATATACAGCTATACACCCACCACTACACTTACTTCCACAGAATCGTACACATGCTTACTCCCTTAAACAATCACTTATAGAAACACATACTTATTTATAAAGGAACTCTTACAATCTCCTGCTCTCACATATACTCACTTATATACATCAATACTCACATATACTAGTTTAAAACATATGTAGTTACTCATAAAGATACTATTGAGACAGTCATTCACTCACTAACACGCCCATACACACACTCATCCACCCATACAGTCCTGCACACATGCTGTCTTCAAAATACAAACAAACAGTGAGTCAACCATACAGACATACTGAAGGACTGGATTCTTTAAGGCCCAGCGGTGCCAGGGAACAACACCTGAAACCTTCGTGGGTTACCTGCTCTGGCGTACAAGTGACAGAGACACGGGACACTTCCTTCGGCGTCAAAGATCAGCGTTTATTACTGCAGGGATACAGAAATCGCAAGAAGTACAACATAGTGTAGGTTCTGAGAGTCTGCTTCAAATTGCAAAAGGGAATCGCTCCTTTTATACACATTTTCGTCATTGCTCGACATAACGAACAAAAGGTTACAACTCAGTTCCCACAGTAAACTTCAAAAGGATTGCATTCATGTTTTCAGAAGCCCGGAACATGATTATAGTAACATTGCCGGTTCCCAACTGTAAAAGCACATCATCTCGCCATAAGGCACATTCCACTCTAGTTGTAAACAGGCGAAAGAAAGAGACAGGAACAGGTGTAAGAAAGACAGACAACCGTAACAGAAGAGTGTGGGGGCAATATCGGAAGCGTGATCACAGGATCAAAGGACTCAAACCTAACATGTGTAAAGCTGAAACAATAGACCAACACGGCAGAATAAGCCTCAAGCTGAGCCATCTGCCTTTGGCGTGTCATTCCCCCGGTCGTAAAGACGACCCCAAAGAATATTCATCTTCCGCCAGAGCTTGGGAATACCAGGGTCACGAAGCAAACATTGTCCCTTCGCTGGCTACGTGAGGGCAAGAAACAAAATGGATGCCGTATCTAAAATGTTAGCAAAAAGGAGGCAACAAGGACAAAGGGCGCTCAACTGTAAGTATGGCTAAATTGTAATTTCAAAATTATTATCCAACAGACTGCTGCAAGATTGGAAGGAAGGTTACCAAACTTCCTTAAGTAATCTTGGAAACTCCAAGATAGAAACTAAATTCAGATTCCTGTCGAGCAATCAAAATTCTATTGCTGCATATCTCAGCAACAGCGAAACAATTATAAAGACGTTTGAAAAATTATAAACACTTTCTCAACTTGTAAAGTATTGAAGCACCAGGATCAATGTCCATACAGGGGCTTTCATGCACCAGATTCAAAGTACATCAATCCAAAGTAAAGTAGAAAAATCCAAAGTTCTGTTCTGTCTCACGAGTTCTTTATTCACTCGAGGAATTCCAAAGTTCCACGTTAATAGATTTCAAATCAAAATTTCAAGATTCACAACTTCCAATGTGCATCAGCACCAGCCAACACGTGTTTCGTTGGGCAATTATCAATGCCAACCAACTTCATCAGGGCTGCAAGCCAAAATAATACAGTATGAACTCAAGTATATACTCCAAATAATAGGTTCAATTTAAGAGAAGTTAAGTCAGGTTACAAAAATTCACCACCTAGGTGAGAGCATAAACACAGCACCCTCTTAATAGTGACACATCTTATGTACATTAAGTGGATCCCAGTGTAAAAACATAAAACACAGAAAAAACATTCTGTCCTTGTGCCAAATTCATTCCACCTAATTTTATTACCTTCATCCATTAATTTTTGTCCTTTAATCTCTAGCAGTTTCGAGCTCTAATTTTGGCTCTGCAAACAACAATTCCTGGAATGACATAGGGAGACTCTAAGCAATGTCACCACAATCATCAAGGACCATAATACTTCGGTCCATGTACATCAGTTAAGCCATGCACGACCATTGGAAATTATAATAGGAAAACTATTCTCAGTATCTCAAGTGAATATATTCACAACTTCTAAAAAACGATATATATCAAAGTATACCTCTCTCCGTTCTCACTCGCGTCAATATCTGAAGCGACAAATTATCTCACGTGAGTTAGTCTGTCAAAACAAATCAGAGCATGCCTCTATTATTTATCTTACTGTGTGTAAGAGACAATAGCCGTAATACTAATTCGCCATACTCTCTCTTACCTAGTCTTGCACCCGTTAGACATCCCGCACTCTCGTTCCGAGATGAGTCCGGTATACAGGGTCTGTCAAAGAAGGGCCACTAATTATGAATCTCCTATCAGTAAACATTCTTAGTATATATAGCGGTACAGAGGATAACTCTTACCTATATCCCTCTGTCGTGATTTATTTAGCGGTGGCTCCTCGTGTATCAACGACCGGCGTGTGTAATAGCCGCCATCTTGCTAAAGTAGTACCAGGTAAGGTACTACCGGGCCAACTTAAATTAACAAATGGCAGCCGCCATCTTTAAGCGTGTTCGATAAACACGTTAGTCTATTACAATATAATTTATTTTCCATTGTCTTTAGGCATAAATATATATCGATATAACTGCAACAGGCATTACGGCATTATTTCTCCATGTATCAAATGTCCCAAGTATGTATTATATTCGATCGCGGTGGCCAGTTTCCTACCGCCATCTTGGAACGGGTAGTGTTTGCGAGAGAGAGGTATACGGTCGCTAGGCCACTATTCTCTATCTACAAAATTCGTATCACTAACTACTTATTCTGAAAAAATTATTATTAAACAACCAGTTGATAAGATAATTTAGAACACAGAATTGTACTAAAGTACCTAGTTATATTTAATTCTAGATCGGGTTCACGAATCTGTGCAATACAGAAATTATATTGTATCCCACAAAGCGAAAATGAACTAAATTAGTTATATAATCGATATGCCGAATTATCACAATAATGTAACGTGGATCGCGTAGGTCAGATTTCCGCCGCCATCTTGGAATGGTTAATGTTATCACTATTCTATGGAACGAAATTCATATCACTAACTGCATAATCATTATGTATTATAATTCAATTAAGAAAGGGGTCACAAATCTGTACAATTAGAAAGTATCATCAAATTCAGTTGATATATGTTGAATTCCGCAAATTGTAAATTAACTTAATTGGTTATGTGGTGACAGAGTGTTGAGCGTCCCGCGTCATTCCTATGTTAAAACCTGATAGAATTCAAACATTATCAATCATAAGGGGTCATGGCGTATGCATTTGAAGTACCCAGGTTCCATTAGGTAATAACATTTACAGTTGTAACACTGTATTAATACCATACGTAAACAGACAAGAGCCAAATCAAGTACTGTTACACAATAAGCTTGATTAATCTCCTAAGAAATATTGTAGTTCTGTATCAATATTAAGTCCTTCTTCTACAGCCCGAAGGACCATAATCCAGCGTGCCTCTCTTCGTCTTAATTTCAGTGTTCTATCTCCTCCACGTTTATCAAGTACCACCTGTTCAATACCATGGAATGAGAATTTATGATTCTCCTTATCATTGCTGTTTTGTATAGAATGTGACGCTATCGGATATCTCGTATCTCCATTCTTGAGTGCCCGATAGTGCTCCACCATCCTATCTTTTAACCTCCTTACAGTGCTCCCCACATAAATTTTTCCGCAGGCACAGGCAATGACATAAATAACAAAATTAGAGTCACAGTTGATGAAAGTATCTATGTAATGAGTACCTGTATCATTATATTCGAATGTCAAAACTTTCCTCCGTGCCCACCAACATGAACTACAGTTGCCACAGTAATGGAAGCCTTTAGGACGAGCACGTAACCATTCACTGTATCCTGGGTGAACACTGGGTTTAGGGTAACTCGGGCTGACAATATTAGCAATCGTCATTCCTTTTCTAAAGGTAATACTTGGATTATCTTTAAGGTAAGGTTTAAGATCTTTATCAGCATAGAGCATATGCCAGTATTTTTTCATAATACCAAAAATCTTATTACTCCCCACACCAAAATTCGTTATCATTCTGATAGTCTGGTTATCAGTAACCGTATCCCTCTTAATTTTAGATTTAAGAGTCACTGATCGTTCAAGTTTATGTACCCTATTCACAGCCTGATTAATAACCCTATTCGAGTAACCTCTATTCTTAAACCTCATCTTCATATCCCTAATGTTTTTGTCAAAATCAGTATCACTAGAGCAGTTTCGTCTTGCTCTAATCATTTCCCCATATGGGATAGAGTTGATTTGGCTCTTAGGGTGGCAGCTGTCCGCTCGTAAAAGAGAATTGCAACTAGTCTCTTTACGAAACATACGACTGTTAAGTTTCTTACCCTCCACAAATAATTCAATATCAAGGAAGGTTAGCTTCACTTTATCATAATGTGTGGTAAATGACATATTGAGGTCATTTGTATTAAGAAATTCCAAGAACATCTTCAATTCATCAGTAGTGCCTCTCCAGAATAATAAACAGTCGTCTATGAACCTTCCCCAGTAGTATATATGGTCTATCCATTGACTGCCCCTTGGGCCCCAAATCCACTCCGCCTCCAACCTCCCCATGAAGAGGTTCGCGAAGGACGGAGCAAATTTAGAACCCATCGCAGTCCCAGTCCTTTGCTTGTACCAGGAAGATTCAAAGAGAAAGTAGTTGTTTGCCAAAACCATTCTGGTCATCTCTATTAACATAGAGGTGTGATCTAAATATTCGGCTGGTCTTTTGTTCAGAAAACTCTCAATTGCTAATATGCCCTGTTCGTGATCAATATTTGAGTATAAAGATACTACATCCAAAGTTACTAGGATCATATCATCATCCCACACTACATCACTCATAATGTTCAGGACATGTTTAGTGTCTTCTATGTGTGACGGTAAATTATTAACAAAAGGTATTAAATATGAATCAACAAATTGAGATAATCTCTCCGTAGGCCCCCCAATACCCGAAATTATCGGTCTGCCCGGTGGTTTCTGTCTATCCTTATGTATTTTGGGTAGGCAATACATACAAGGGGCCCTAGGGGATTGTATCTTAAGGTACTGGAATTCATCATTATCCAGAAGACCTTTATCATACCACTCTTTCAATTTTGTATTGATTGTACCTTTAATCCTTTCCAATGGGTTAACAGCTACCTTCTCATAATATTTATCATTTCCAAGTTGGGACAAAACTTCATTGTTGTAGTCAATACGATTCATAACAACAATGTTGCCACCCTTATCAGCACTGCGTATTATTAATTCAGGGTGATCAGTAAGTTGACGTAGTGCCTCCCTTTCATCTGTTTTCAAATTGTCACGTTGAAATTTCTTATTTCGTTGTCCTTCTCTTTTAATTAAATTGTCTATATCCAGAGTAACTGCTTTGTAAAAGGCATCAATAACATTACCAGAAGACAGTTGTGGTGTCCATTTTGATTTGTCTTTAAACCCACTCGGAGATGCTAGACCAGGATTAATTTCAAGATCTCTAAAAAGAGAGTTCATAGTTACAGGGTCATCTTCTGATTCAGTCAAAGACAATAATAGTTTCGTGTCACAAAGATCTTGAATAGTAATCTCAGTCAATAATGGTTTATTTGGTGTTTTTGTCCTTACGTTATCTTTCAAAGAAAAAAACTTTTTTAGTTTCAGTAAACGTACAAACTTATACACATCGATTTTAGTTGTATACCAATCAACATTCTTGGTAGGACAATACCCCAAACCTTTCTTTAATACATTACTCATACTAACAGACAATTCAACAGATGAAAGGTTAATCACTTCAATTTCTTTGGAACTGGTATCTATTTCCTCCAGGACCTCAGTCTCTCCCTCATCCCCGGGACCGCTTCTCCTGCGTTTGCCACGGCTCCCTCTCCTTGTCTTCCTGTTTGTACGTTGCCAAATCTCCCTCCTGTATCTCGAATTCCTCTTTTGAACCTCTGAACCTCTACTAAAAAATTATTAGTATTTGTGGTATCCCCACCCTGGGCCACAGGAGCTCCTACACTACCTCCATCAGTGGATATACTGCTAGACGAAGTGTTAACAACTGAGCTTAAGGGAGTCAAGTTTCTTTTGTTATTATAATTTTTTTGGAAAAGATAATCAAATTTACGCGCAAAGGTAAACACCCTACCTGATGTATAATCTAGTTCGTCCCTTTTTAGTTTACGCGCTTTTCTCCTTTTGATGTCTGCTTGCAAGTTAGTCAAAATCTCATCCAACATATTGTAGTTCTTGACAGTTGCTTCGGGTAAATTTAGTTGTTTAATTTCCTCTTCACATGTTTTAATCTCAATCAAAAGTTTCTCGATTTTGCGTTCTGCATTATCTATAAGTATCCTTATTAAATTACTAGAACTGGAGGTGAGCTCCTGTTCCCATTTATCCAATAGATCAGGTTCCAAGTCTTCATAAGTAGGAATAATGGTAGATCTGAGACCTCTAGGGATGCGGTTGAGGGTAATGTATTGTTTTAGTGTGACCGCGTCCCACCACTTATTTAAATACGAATAATGATGAATCGTGAACAAGAAGCTCAAGATCTTTTCAATAATTTAAATACAGGCTCAACTGTAAATGCAGCAGTAGCCTCTACCTCTACAGGAAAACAGGAAGGTCTAAGAGCCAAATTCGTAAAACTAGAGAAACTTAAAAGAGCAGAACTAAATAAGTGGTGGGACGCGGTCACACTAAAACAATACATTACCCTCAACCGCATCCCTAGAGGTCTCAGATCTACCATTATTCCTACTTATGAAGACTTGGAACCTGATCTATTGGATAAATGGGAACAGGAGCTCACCTCCAGTTCTAGTAATTTAATAAGGATACTTATAGATAATGCAGAACGCAAAATCGAGAAACTTTTGATTGAGATTAAAACATGTGAAGAGGAAATTAAACAACTAAATTTACCCGAAGCAACTGTCAAGAACTACAATATGTTGGATGAGATTTTGACTAACTTGCAAGCAGACATCAAAAGGAGAAAAGCGCGTAAACTAAAAAGGGACGAACTAGATTATACATCAGGTAGGGTGTTTACCTTTGCGCGTAAATTTGATTATCTTTTCCAAAAAAATTATAATAACAAAAGAAACTTGACTCCCTTAAGCTCAGTTGTTAACACTTCGTCTAGCAGTATATCCACTGATGGAGGTAGTGTAGGAGCTCCTGTGGCCCAGGGTGGGGATACCACAAATACTAATAATTTTTTAGTAGAGGTTCAGAGGTTCAAAAGAGGAATTCGAGATACAGGAGGGAGATTTGGCAACGTACAAACAGGAAGACAAGGAGAGGGAGCCGTGGCAAACGCAGGAGAAGCGGTCCCGGGGATGAGGGAGAGACTGAGGTCCTGGAGGAAATAGATACCAGTTCCAAAGAAATTGAAGTGATTAACCTTTCATCTGTTGAATTGTCTGTTAGTATGAGTAATGTATTAAAGAAAGGTTTGGGGTATTGTCCTACCAAGAATGTTGATTGGTATACAACTAAAATCGATGTGTATAAGTTTGTACGTTTACTGAAACTAAAAAAGTTTTTTTCTTTGAAAGATAACGTAAGGACAAAAACACCAAATAAACCATTATTGACTGAGATTACTATTCAAGATCTTTGTGACACGAAACTATTATTGTCTTTGACTGAATCAGAAGATGACCCTGTAACTATGAACTCTCTTTTTAGAGATCTTGAAATTAATCCTGGTCTAGCATCTCCGAGTGGGTTTAAAGACAAATCAAAATGGACACCACAACTGTCTTCTGGTAATGTTATTGATGCCTTTTACAAAGCAGTTACTCTGGATATAGACAATTTAATTAAAAGAGAAGGACAACGAAATAAGAAATTTCAACGTGACAATTTGAAAACAGATGAAAGGGAGGCACTACGTCAACTTACTGATCACCCTGAATTAATAATACGCAGTGCTGATAAGGGTGGCAACATTGTTGTTATGAATCGTATTGACTACAATAATGAAGTTTTGTCCCAACTTGGAAATGATAAATATTATGAGAAGGTAGCTGTTAACCCATTGGAAAGGATTAAAGGTACAATCAATACAAAATTGAAAGAGTGGTATGATAAAGGTCTTCTGGATAATGATGAATTCCAGTACCTTAAGATACAATCCCCTAGGGCCCCTTGTATGTATTGCCTACCCAAAATACATAAGGATAGACAGAAACCACCGGGCAGACCGATAATTTCGGGTATTGGGGGGCCTACGGAGAGATTATCTCAATTTGTTGATTCATATTTAATACCTTTTGTTAATAATTTACCGTCACACATAGAAGACACTAAACATGTCCTGAACATTATGAGTGATGTAGTGTGGGATGATGATATGATCCTAGTAACTTTGGATGTAGTATCTTTATACTCAAATATTGATCACGAACAGGGCATATTAGCAATTGAGAGTTTTCTGAACAAAAGACCAGCCGAATATTTAGATCACACCTCTATGTTAATAGAGATGACCAGAATGGTTTTGGCAAACAACTACTTTCTCTTTGAATCTTCCTGGTACAAGCAAAGGACTGGGACTGCGATGGGTTCTAAATTTGCTCCGTCCTTCGCGAACCTCTTCATGGGGAGGTTGGAGGCGGAGTGGATTTGGGGCCCAAGGGGCAGTCAATGGATAGACCATATATACTACTGGGGAAGGTTCATAGACGACTGTTTATTATTCTGGAGAGGCACTACTGATGAATTGAAGATGTTCTTGGAATTTCTTAATACAAATGACCTCAATATGTCATTTACCACACATTATGATAAAGTGAAGCTAACCTTCCTTGATATTGAATTATTTGTGGAGGGTAAGAAACTTAACAGTCGTATGTTTCGTAAAGAGACTAGTTGCAATTCTCTTTTACGAGCGGACAGCTGCCACCCTAAGAGCCAAATCAACTCTATCCCATATGGGGAAATGATTAGAGCAAGACGAAACTGCTCTAGTGATACTGATTTTGACAAAAACATTAGGGATATGAAGATGAGGTTTAAGAATAGAGGTTACTCGAATAGGGTTATTAATCAGGCTGTGAATAGGGTACATAAACTTGAACGATCAGTGACTCTTAAATCTAAAATTAAGAGGGATACGGTTACTGATAACCAGACTATCAGAATGATAACGAATTTTGGTGTGGGGAGTAATAAGATTTTTGGTATTATGAAAAAATACTGGCATATGCTCTATGCTGATAAAGATCTTAAACCTTACCTTAAAGATAATCCAAGTATTACCTTTAGAAAAGGAATGACGATTGCTAATATTGTCAGCCCGAGTTACCCTAAACCCAGTGTTCACCCAGGATACAGTGAATGGTTACGTGCTCGTCCTAAAGGCTTCCATTACTGTGGCAACTGTAGTTCATGTTGGTGGGCACGGAGGAAAGTTTTGACATTCGAATATAATGATACAGGTACTCATTACATAGATACTTTCATCAACTGTGACTCTAATTTTGTTATTTATGTCATTGCCTGTGCCTGCGGAAAAATTTATGTGGGGAGCACTGTAAGGAGGTTAAAAGATAGGATGGTGGAGCACTATCGGGCACTCAAGAATGGAGATACGAGATATCCGATAGCGTCACATTCTATACAAAACAGCAATGATAAGGAGAATCATAAATTCTCATTCCATGGTATTGAACAGGTGGTACTTGATAAACGTGGAGGAGATAGAACACTGAAATTAAGACGAAGAGAGGCACGCTGGATTATGGTCCTTCGGGCTGTAGAAGAAGGACTTAATATTGATACAGAACTACAATATTTCTTAGGAGATTAATCAAGCTTATTGTGTAACAGTACTTGATTTGGCTCTTGTCTGTTTACGTATGGTATTAATACAGTGTTACAACTGTAAATTTTATTACCTAATGGAACCTGGGTACTTCAAATGCATACGCCATGACCCCTTATGATTGATAATGTTTGAATTCTATCAGGTTTTAACATAGGAATGACACGGGACGCTCAACACTCTGTCACCACATAACCAATTAAGTTAATTTACAATTTGCGGAATTCAACATATATCAACTGAATTTGATGATACTTTCTAATTGTACAGATTCGTGACCCCTTTCTTAATTGAATTATAATACATAATGATTATGCAGTTAGTGATATGAATTTCGTTCCATAGAATAGTGATAACATTAACCATTCCAAGATGGCGGCGGAAATCTGACCTACGCGATCCACGTTACATTATTGTGATAATTCGGCATATCGATTATATAACTAATTTAGTTCATTTTCGCTTTGTGGGATACAATATAATTTCTGTATTGCACAGATTCGTGAACCCGATCTAGAATTAAATATAACTAGGTACTTTAGTACAATTCTGTGTTCTAAATTATCTTATCAACTGGTTGTTTAATAATAATTTTTTCAGAATAAGTAGTTAGTGATACGAATTTTGTAGATAGAGAATAGTGGCCTAGCGACCGTATACCTCTCTCTCGCAAACACTACCCGTTCCAAGATGGCGGTAGGAAACTGGCCACCGCGATCGAATATAATACATACTTGGGACATTTGATACATGGAGAAATAATGCCGTAATGCCTGTTGCAGTTATATCGATATATATTTATGCCTAAAGACAATGGAAAATAAATTATATTGTAATAGACTAACGTGTTTATCGAACACGCTTAAAGATGGTGGCTGCCATTTGTTAATTTAAGTTGGCCCGGTAGTACCTTACCTGGTACTACTTTAGCAAGATGGCGGCTATTACACACGCCGGTCGTTGATACACGAGGAGCCACCGCTAAATAAATCACGACAGAGGGATATAGGTAAGAGTTATCCTCTGTACCGCTATATATACTAAGAATGTTTACTGATAGGAGATTCATAATTAGTGGCCCTTCTTTGACAGACCCTGTATACCGGACTCATCTCGGAACGAGAGTGCGGGATGTCTAACGGGTGCAAGACTAGGTAAGAGAGAGTATGGCGAATTAGTATTACGGCTATTGTCTCTTACACACAGTAAGATAAATAATAGAGGCATGCTCTGATTTGTTTTGACAGACTAACTCACGTGAGATAATTTGTCGCTTCAGATATTGACGCGAGTGAGAACGGAGAGAGGTATACTTTGATATATATCGTTTTTTAGAAGTTGTGAATATATTCACTTGAGATACTGAGAATAGTTTTCCTATTATAATTTCCAATGGTCGTGCATGGCTTAACTGATGTACATGGACCGAAGTATTATGGTCCTTGATGATTGTGGTGACATTGCTTAGAGTCTCCCTATGTCATTCCAGGAATTGTTGTTTGCAGAGCCAAAATTAGAGCTCGAAACTGCTAGAGATTAAAGGACAAAAATTAATGGATGAAGGTAATAAAATTAGGTGGAATGAATTTGGCACAAGGACAGAATGTTTTTTCTGTGTTTTATGTTTTTACACTGGGATCCACTTAATGTACATAAGATATGTCACTATTAAGAGGGTGCTGGGTTTATGCTCTCACCTAGGTGGTGAATTTTTGTAACCTGACTTAACTTCTCTTAAATTGAACCTATTATTTGGAGTATATACTTGAGTTCATACTGTATTATTTTGGCTTGCAGCCCTGATGAAGTTGGTTGGCATTGATAATTGCCCAACGAAACACGTGTTGGCTGGTGCTGATGCACATTGGAAGTTGTGAATCTTGAAATTTTGATTTGAAATCTATTAACGTGGAACTTTGGAATTCCTCGAGTGAATAAAGAACTCGTGAGACAGAACAGAACTTTGGATTTTTCTACTTTACTTTGGATTGATGTACTTTGAATCTGGTGCATGAAAGCCCCTGTATGGACATTGATCCTGGTGCTTCAATACTTTACGAGTTGAGAAAGTGTTTATAATTTTTCAAACGTCTTTATAATTGTTTCGCTGTTGCTGAGATATGCAGCAATAGAATTTTGATTGCTCGACAGGAATCTGAATTCCGTATCTAAAATGGAACCCGAGGGTTCAGATGGAAAAAAAACGTAAAGGAGACGAACCCTTCTAAGTAGTGTAGCGTAAACGCATACACCTACTAATCTCGTCATTTACGGTTCATAGATACCAAACTCGTCCATATCCGAGAATGCCCAAAACGTCGTAATGATTCTCACGGAACCTCAGACGCTCCTTTTACCCTCAGGTAGGCAAGCACTAGTCGAAATCAGAATCAATTTCGATATTCATCAGATCATTCAGGTGTTGTTGAAACATCATCCTATCCATCAATGTCTCTTTGGTCACAGATGGCCTTCTTATACACGTTGTAGCACAAAGGCCACATAAGGCAGGACCACACTGCACACAAAGACAACACGTGAACAGAAACGCAACAACGACTCCTATGATCATCAGAAGCTTCCAACCCCAAGTCGACATCAGACCCCAAAACCATCCTAGAAGCGTCCAATCTCCCTCGTCCACGTGTATGGACTCCGAGATTTTATGCAACTTTGAGATGGCTTGATAAACAGTTGGAGCATTATCAGGGATGAAAATGCAGCAGCTCGAATGGATTACCTTGCACACACCACCTCTATCTGCAAGTACAACGTCTAGAACCATACGGTTCTGTAGTGTCATAAGTCTATCCGCTTGAAGCTCTGCTGTCAGGTTACCAAGGGCACTTGCAGTGATATTAGCAGTCAATTCCACCACACGAGTCAACTGTCTCAAGTTCCTACTATTAACCATAGGACCCCAAAACGCTAGGAAACCCTTAAAGAAGTCTCCTGCCTCTTGACTGGCAGTGTCCTCTTTACTAACGACGCCTCTCACAACTCTAGTCTTGTGATAGTTTGAGGCAACCGTAAAAGTTGGTGGTAAAAGATTCGCGATATAGCAGGTGCCTGAAAAGTCACGAGGCAACCACGTATAAGCACGATCGTAACACACAAAATAAGTACCCTTGGCAGTCAGGAAGACAGGGGAAGAGAGCATCGGTAAGACATACGTCTCAGTACAAGCACTCTTCCCAAGCTGAGCTCTTGGATTTCGACCAAGGCCTTGCAGACAGAAATGGCCGAGATGAGGTACGATCCAAATCGGAGATGAGCTTTTAAGCTGTCTATCACTTACTAACATACTATACTCAACCTCACTCAGATCCTTGTAAGCTTGCACCTCTTCCTCTGGGATAATTGTTGCATCAAAAATATCTTTATCTAAATCAGCAATCGCTATCGCCAAAGGCTTGTGGTACGGGCCGGGACTAAGGTCTGTGGAGCGAGGCTCTCGACGGGGGTAGGAATCTAGTGCACTACGGAACATAGTTTGGAATGCTCGAGCTGACCCCTGGGTGCTGTAAGGAAGAACCAAATACGGAATACCCTTATCCATAGTATGTGGCATTAACCCACACACCCAACAATTGGTAGTATTCATCACCAACTGATGCTGATGCAGGAGTTGGACAAAGGAATTGTTCATAAATTCCGCACGTCTGGCCTGTTCATGTTGAGGCAGAAGATGAAAGGAATGTGGTGAAATAGTGGAAACAGAATTTAGGTCAAGTGAGAAGGAAACGGGTGAAATGGAAGGCAATAATAATTGAATCCCAAAGTACACTCCACCCACTAGTAGCATAGAAACAGTCAAGAACAACATAAAAACCTGAAACAGAAAACATTTTGTTCGAAACATCTTATGCAATTTGGATCTTTGTACCACCATTTTGTCTATGTCCGACAGCTTAGAAAACTCCATCCTCTAAAAACCGTCCGTGACGTTCTTGACGCACTTCGTTCTGAGTAGCGATTATCAATTCCCAGGAGTTCCCAGAAATTGACAAAAGGCAATCGATCTAGTGTCAGAAACCTGCTAAACAGAAGGAGGTACCCGCACGGCCCTACGGTCAACCCAGATGGTAGGTCTAATCAATTTATCTTTTAATTAGCATAAGTCTCCTAGCTGCAAGGAAAAAAAAAAAGTACACACACAATATGCAAAATCATAACATTCATGGCAACTGTAAGGGGTAACGTGAATTCAAAAATAAACAAATGCATTAGTCTTTATTGCGCGATCAAAGAAAATATCGAGTTTTTCCAGGTTGAGTTTGCTCTTCAAATAACGGTTCTGATGGCAAAACAGTGTTCGATTGTTCAGGTAACAGTTCAGAACTTGAACTCTCCAATGCTGATGATAACGGTATCGTTTTCGATGATTCGACAGGGATATCTGATTGAACTAAATCGTTCCCTACAGGCTGGGCATCACTAAATGGTACATAGTACAAAGGGGTCTCTGTTTCAGTCGAGGCGACTCCTTTCTTCATCCATGTGTCTACTGGCAAAGGAAGCGGAACCTTCTTGGTGTGGGTGGCATGCACCCAGTGCTTTCTTCCTTCCAGTCGAACTGCAGTCCTCGTCGCCAGTAACACCTGGTGGGGTCCCACGAATCTTGGCTCAAGATCGCGTTTTCGTCCAAAATTTCGGTTAACGACCCAGTCGCCAGGTTGGAGCCGATGACCAGGACCTTCTGTTTGTGCCGGTAGAGCCTCGTAAACCTGTTGGTGAATCAAACTCAATTTAGCAGTCAGATCATGAAGATAGTCAATCAACATTGGATATTCAAGTCTGTTAAATTCCTTAGGCCTTGGGACTCCCCAAATGTTCGCAGGACGGCCGAACACAATCTCATATGGGCTAAGCCCTACTCGAGAGTGCACAGTCGCTCTGGTCGATAAGAGGGCTAGAGGCAAAGCATCTGGCCATGATAAACCAGTCGTGGCCTGGAATTTGGCAAGTTTCAGTTTCAGGGTACCATTGTATCCTTCCACTAAACCCGCCGACTGAGGATGATTAGCACTATGGTATTTTTGATGAATACCAAGGCCACTGCATACACTTTTCATCACATTCCGTTATCCGACCATACAATCCGTGGCATGCCATACCTAGGGAAATACTCTTTGAGCAACACTTTTGCTGTAGATAGGGCAGTATTATCTTTAAGGGGGTAAGCCTCAATCCATCTAGAGAATGCACAAACTACAACCAAGACATACTTCAGGTTGTTGCATCTCTCCATATGGATGAAATCCAACTGAATAATTTCAAAGGGACATGTAGGAGGGGCAAAATGACCAGGTGGAGTAGGAGTGCCCTTGCCAGGATTGTACATCAAACATATCATGTAATTCTTAACCACTCTCTCCGCACACTTAGTAATTCCCTCATTCTTCCATACTGGGGACAACAACTTACATATGCCTTTTGCGCTAATATGTGACGTGCCATGAGCCATGGTAACAACGGCAAGCACATATGCATCCGGTAACATCCATCTCTGCCTTTCTGACAAATCAACCCAACATCCATTCTCAACTAACTTCCCCGTGCTCTCTTTCCACTGAGTCTTTTCCATCGCGGTAGCCTCATTCTGTATCTCTTTCACACTCTCAACTGTGTCTTCACACATACCAGTCTCCGCTGGCCATCTTACTGAACTCGTAACGTACATTCGATTTGTCAGATCTCTAGCTGTCTCCTTAGCAATCTCATCCGCAAACGCATTACCGCGGCCAACATCATCTGTCACTTTCCGATGCGCACTGCATTTGATTATTGCCACCTGTTTAGGCAATGTAAGTGCATCCAAAAGGTCATTCACAAGTTGTCCATGCTGTATCTTCGTGCCATGCGACGTGAAAAACCCTCGTTCTCTCCACAATCGACCAAAACTGTGCGCTACGCCAAATGCATACTGACTATCGGTAAACACATTCACCCGCTTTCCTCTAGACAACACACACGCTCTCGTCAACGCGATCAATTCAGCTGCTTGGGCCGAATTCTGACTCAATCTCGCAGTTTCCACAACTGTACTCAACGTCACTACAGCATACGCAGTCGTCGTATCACCATTCGGCAACTTGAAGCACGAGCCATCAACATACAAAGTACCATCGAGATCTATCAATGGAGTGTTTTTCAGGTCAATGCGACCCTTCGTCTCTTCTTCAGTTCTCAAGTAACAATCATGTGGTGCTACATCATCTGATTCCATGTTGATCGGCAACAATGTTGCTGGGTTCAACACATTACAACGCTTTATCCGTATATGACTTGCCAAAAGTGTCAGCTCATACCTTGCGCTCGTCAGGTGTTGAGTTTTCGTTCGGTTCAGAAGAGTGTCAACTGCATGCGGAACCATCACCGTAAGCATATTATCCATGACCAAACCTGCGGACTGTCGAATGGACACCGCAGCTGCTGCTGTTGCTTTCAGACAACTCTGTAATGCTCTAGCTACTGGGTCTAAGGTTGAGGAAAAATACGCACATGGGCGTTGTTTGTCGCCAAATTGTTGCGTCAAGACACTCAACGCACAACCATCCCTCTCGTGAACGTACAGTGTGAACGGCTTACTGTAATCGGGAGTACCTAACACAGGAGCCGAACACAACGCATCACGTAATTCCGAAAAACTTTGCTGACACTCTTCAGTCCAAGGCAAAGGAGTCAAAACATCCTTGCACGTGAGAGCTAACAATGGCTTCGCTAATAATGAAAAATTTGGAATCCATTGTCTGCAGTATGACGTAATACCTAGAAAGGCACGCACATCTCTCTGAGTTTTTGGCACAGTCATTCGAGCAATCGCTACAATTCTTTCTGGGGTCAACCTTCTCCCTTCTTTTGACAATAAGTGACCCAAATAGGTTACTTCTTGACAACAATATTGCAGCTTAGAAGGTGACACCTTGTGATGTAAGTCACATAAATGCTGCAACAACGACACTGTAGTGGTTCTGCAAATAACCTCGGTATCAGCAGCCACTAATAAGTCATCAACGTACTGAATCAAAGCTGCACCCGTCGGTAATACAAATGCAGCCAGTTGACTTTTAAGGGCTTGACTGTAGATTGATGGACTCTCACAATAGCCCTGTGGTGCGCGTTTAAATCTAAAACTGCGACCACCTAGTGAGAATCCGAATAGATCTCTGCTTTCCTCAGCAATCGGAATGCTAAAGAAAGCATTCTTTAGGTCAATCACCGTGAACCAGGAGGCAGAAGCTGGAATTAAGGTCAACAAGGCCGTGATATCTGGCACCACAGGAAATTGTGGGACCACGATCTTATTCACCTCTCTTAAATCAATTACAAAACGGTACACAGGAGGTTTAGATGGATCAGTTCGTTTCAGGATGGGTAACACAGGACTATTACACACATTTCCCCAAGTTTCTTCAATGACATCCTTTTCGATCAGGTCATAAACGATCGCTAATAGCGCTCGCTCACCATCAAGAGAAATACGATACTGAGGTATACGTGGTAATCGCACATTTGATTTCAACTGAACCACATAAGGTGGAATGTCCAACAAACCCACATCATTGGGGCCCGTGGCCCATAGTGACGCAGGAAGGGAACTCAGTTCCGGTGGGAACTTATCGATCGATAAGTACATAGGAGAGATTTTCTCTGACCTAATGTAAGCTCCACTCCCGCAGGAGAGCAGTACAAAGTCGCATATAACCGTTTTAACAAATCCAAACCCAAAAGATTCTCGCCACAACCAGTGGAGAGAATCAAGGGAGCCTCCAGCTCACGAGGACCAATCGTAAGGGGCAAAGGGCTGGAGACAGGATTGCTAACAGGGGCGCCAGAGAATCCAACGGAAACATTCGCTAAGCCGGACAAAGGTGCGCCAGGGAGTTTTGAATGCATGATGGAACTTTTTGCTGCACCAGTGTCCAACAGAAAAGGCTCAACTACGCCAGATGTAGCAACTGCGACGTAAGGCCCTCTCTGATCAACCGGAACTGACACTACTCCCTCTCTTTGTCTGTGGCTGTCCTAGTAACGATCACCTGCCTCAATCTCATGTCCAATGTAATAATCGTCCACATGGTACTGTGCCGATCTATCAGACCTCGCATTCCGCTGATCAAAACAATTATTCGCATCCAACGAAGTAGGAGAGCGCTCATTCTGATTCTGAGAGTTACCACGACCTCTACCTCGAAATGCCTGTTGGGGACCACCACGTCCCCCTCGAGCCAAAACATGATTATAGCGATCACGTAAAGTGGGACAATTAAATTTGATATGTCCCTCCTCCCTACAATATGCACACTGATTATATCCAAGCATAGATCTAAAGTCAGAGGAGTCAGAGCGTGACTGCATCCTGGAAGACTGTGCCTGTGGCCGATACTGCTGTTGCGAATCATTTTGATTCGAACGCGGAGGATACGCTTGTTGCAACAAAACCTTCGTTTTAAGCTCCTTCGTTTTCTTATCTGAACGATCACTTTCTTCTTTTTCCCTATTTTCGTAGTATTGAGCCGTCGCTAGTATTTGAGCAGTGGTTGAAACGGCCCATGCACTTTCTGAATTTTTCAATTTGTTGCATAGTTCAGGCAACAAATTTAACACAAACTTATCAACAAATAACCGCTGTCCTCCCTCCGTACTCATGTCCTGACCACTATGATCAATGAATGCTTCCTCAAATCTAGTAAAGAAATCGGAGACACTTTCGTCTTTCTTTTGCTTACAAGCCGACAATTTGTCCCAATTCACCCTCATCGCTGGCATAAGCGTTTTCATGAGCGTAATGATTCTTTGGGGCAAATCCGTAATTAACTGCTCGGGCTTAGCCCCACCAATTTGTCGTCCATCAGCCGCTAATAGCGTAGCCCAATCACCACCCAACTCAGCCAAATGATTCTCTTGGCGGATTTTTGCCCAAATCGGTTGCGGTACAATATTACCAAACAACATGTCGATGTCAGCAAGGTTCATAATAGAAGCATCCACCAGTTGGGATAACTCCTTATAATAACCTGCCGGATTTTTGCGTGGATCAGGCAAGGATTGCTTCACCTGTAAGACTTCTGATCGCTTCCATGGGAGGTGTATCCAAACCCTTTGGAAATACGGCAGAACCACAGGATTAGCGTTCGGATCCCCTGGCATCCAAACTGGCGGAACCTCTCTCATAGGATACTGACCGGAGTTCGCTTTTGGAGTATCGGAATCGTCATCAAACGATACCCGAGAAGGCACTGTAGACCTAAAGGCTAATAATCGCTCTAATGCACGTCGTACATCTGCACCTACGATCATACCATTCAAAAAACGACTCTGAAGTTCGGTCATCTCGGGCGGTACATCATCTAAGTCATCATTATCCCACTCTTCCCTCAAGGAGTTGCACATTTCTTCAAACACAAATCTCTGTGTTGGCTCATTGAACTGAGAAAATGTATCGAAAACTATGCGTGAGGTGTATTTAGCAGGGTGTCTAATCCATCTACGCGCCATAGTTTCTAACGTCGCTCTCTCTCTTCCACCAGGGATTTGACTTCGTCTCTGGGGAGTTTCAGAGACATCGGATTGAAGTAACGATCCGGAAAGTGGGGAGTAGAGGGTAGCAACAGAGTTAGGGATACGATTACGAACGGAAGGAGAAGAGGAAAAAAGAACAGGAGCAACAGCATTAGAAGTGGTTGTAGGATCAGTGGGGGTAGCAGGAACAATAGACTGAGAAGGTACAGGCAAAGAAGCAGTAGGAAGAGGAACAGGTAGAGGAGCAAGAACAGGACCAACAACAGGCTGACCAGTAGCCGCCAAAACAACAGGAGGGGGAACAGGAGGAACTACAGGAGCCGTAGCACCCTGTGCATAAGGAGGTGGTGATTTCATTAAATACGCTAACAAAGGATCCTCTTTCGAGTCTTCTTCCTTTTTATCGAGATTTGACGATAACACCGGATAACATTTATCCGCCCACATGTGATGCAGTCTAACTGAAACTTCCGTTTCTTTATCTGCTTTATCTTGATGGTGACATTCTGCATCTTGCATTATCGTAATGATACTACTTTCTTTCTTTTTTTTCTTAAGCTGTTTGATTTCTTTCTGCCTGGCCTCTTTGCGCCATAACCGAAAGGAATCGAACATAGCCGGCCTAGATTTTCTTTTAAACAGTTTCGCTTCGAGATTATCTAAAATTTTAGTGTCGAAACTTCCATGTGATGGCCAACTAAGGTCACCGTCATTTTTCGTATAACGAATCCAATATTCATTATATATAATAGGGCCCACACCATGTCGACTATAGAGCTCATATATCGGAGTTCCAACTGGAGGTATCGGACACGAGTCCTCCAACAGGGAGTCCATACTGTGACATTTAAAGAAACCAAGGAAACCACTATGGCCAGGCATCTTGCACGCTAACCTAGTATCAAACTTCAAGGGTTATCGAAGTACAAAATCTTCGTGAAATACAAAACCCTCGGTTTTTGGCAATTGCAACTGTCAAATAACAACTAAGAACCAACAACTAAGAACCACAAATGCAATGGAACCATGCAAAACGACTAAGCACCAACAACAACCAAGGATACTGGGAGCGACCCACAAATACTTAACTGAGAGCTCAATGGCGTCACCAGGAAGGCCCGTCTGTCGTCTCGCCGTACAAAGGACTACGCCAGGCGCCAAAACAGGTCGACAGTCAGAGCATCGGTCCGTCACAACCGTCAGGAGGCGGGGATCTTCGCAGGAAAAGTCTTCGGACCACTTATTTCGACAACAGGATCGATGAAGCGGGGTGCACCTTTCCTCGGAGATTTCACACGAAGTTCCTCACGATCGTCAGGTTTTGGACCGGTACCGCTGATGTCGCCCCACGTTGGGCGCCAACTGAAGGACTGGGTTCTTTAAGGCCCAGCGGTGCCAGGGAACAACACCTGAAACCTTCGTGGGTTACCTGCTCTGGCGTACAAGTGACAGAGACACGGGACACTTCCTTCGGCGTCAAAGATCAGCGTTTATTACTGCAGGGATACAGAAATCGTAAGAAGTACAACATAGTGTAGGTTCTGAGAGTCTGCTTCAAATTGCAAAAGGGAATCGCTCCTTTTATACACATTTTCATCATTGCTCGACATAACGAACAAAAGGTTACAACTCAGTTCCCACAGTAAACTTCAAAAGGATTGCATTCATGTTTTCAGAAGCCCGGAACATGATTATAGTAACATTGCCGGTTCCCAACTGTAAAAGCACATCATCTCGCCATAAGGCACATTCCACTCTAGTTGTAAACAGGCGAAAGAAAGAGACAGGAACAGGTGTAAGAAAGACAGACAACCGTAACAGAAGAGTGTGGGGGCAATATCGGAAGCGTGATCACAGGATCAAAGGACTCAAACCTAACATGTGTAAAGCTGAAACAATAGACCAACACGGCAGAATAAGCCTCAAGCTGAGCCATCTGCCTTTGCCGTGTCATTCCCCCGGTCGTAAAGACGACCCCAAAGAATATTCATCTTCCGCCAGAGCTTGGGAATCCCAGGGTCACGAAGCGGACATTGTCCCTTCGCTGGCTACGTGAGGGCAAGAAACAAAAGGGATGCCGTATCTAAAATGGAACCCGAGGGTTCAGATGGAAAAAACCGTAAAGGAGACGAACCCTTCTAAGTAGTGTAGCGTAAACGCATACACCTACTAATCTCGTCATTTACGGTTCATAGATACCAAACTCGTCCATATCCGAGAATGCCCAAAACGTCGTAATGATTCTCACGGAACCTCAATTCAGGCACTCATAGTGATACTCAAAAAACCAACTAATAACCTATATACACACTCATATAGCTACTCACCAACCCATGCAGCCACTTATACACAAAGTGAGAGACTGATACAGATATTTACATATTTAAACATTACTCACTAACCCATGTATTCACTAAGATACAATTAATCAGTCAGTTATACAATCAATTTTACGCAAAAAAATCATCCGTTTAGACACTTATATACCCATTTATTCTTCCATCGACCTTGAGATATACATATATAAAAAATATTTAATTTTCAGAAAAACACATATTCACTGTATGATGTCGTCAGTGATGTCATCAGTGATATCAATTGAGACGTCCTCAGTGATATCATTTGAGATGTCATCAGTGATGTCATGAGTGATGTCACTGACCATGTCATAAGTGATGTAATATGTGACGTCATCAGCAGTGCATTGCGGGCGCGTGCGTTATAGTTAGCTGAACTAACTATAACGGGTGAATTTTCAAAGGTTTTGTATGAGTGAAATGTCCAGCTAACTATAACATGTGTGAAACCTATGTTTTTTTCAGTGAATTTCTAAGGTTTTTTAATACTAATTCCTAACTATAACGTGTGTGAAACCTATGTTTTTTTCAGATAATCTATATATATATATAGATATTTATATCTATATATTACCTACTGGCGATAGCCAGTAGGTATATATAGTTAGGATTTTTTTCCTATGGGATTTTTGAAAATTCTATGTCGAATAACTTTGGCGTTTGAGGACAGAATTGGCTGAAATTTTCAGGAAAATGGAACATTTTGTTTCTGAGCAGCCCCTGAAAATTTGGGGGGGTTTCGTCAAGGGGGGGCCGACAAAAAAGGGGGGTCCCAAAACGTGTTTTTCCCATGCAATTTTCCATAGGGCGGTTGGCCTCACTTTTAGCCCGAACGGCTGAATGGATTTACACCAAACTTGGCAAAATTGTAGGGACTGGTAGCCCAATGTGCCTTTGCTATGTCTCAAGATATAGGCTCCAGTGGTTTTTACGAAAATTAACTTTGAAAAATATATATTGGGCTACATTGGGCTATATATATGTTGGAGCCCAAATGTAGCCCAATGTAGCCCAATGTAGCCCAATGTAGCCCAAAGATGGCCACCAGAGACAAAAAAAAAACAAATGTAGCCCAAATATCAGCCAGATGTAGCCCAACTATAGCCCAATGACAGAATGTCCCAGAGTGTTCTAAAGAACAACTAGAGTGCTAACAGTCCTACTTATTACAAAGGTATGGCACACCTGAAGCCATCTTGATTGGAATAAAGTGGTAACTCTTAAAACATTTAATTTAAAAAGGAACAAAATGAGGGGGTTCATTTTGCCATAGAAAGTATGATTAGCGAATATATGACGAAATCCCGCATACCATCAGTCCGCAAAAAAAATCTTGCATGTACTATTAGGCCGCAAATTAAAATAACGAAAACTTTTAGAACGAATATGCCTTTAGCATACACTATACAACTAAACTACCCTAAAACACTACCCCCAGCATGACCCTACACTACACAAACAGTACAACACTACCCTAAACCCTAAAACACTACCCCCAGCATGACCCTACACTACACAAACACTACAACACTACCCTAAACCCTAAAACACTACCCCCAGCATGACCCTACACTACGCAAACACTACAACACTACCCAAAACCCTAAAACACTACACCCCAGCATGACCCTACACTACGCAAACACTACAACACTACCCTAAACCCTAAAACACTACCCCCAGCATGACCCTACACTACACAAACACTACAACACAACCCTAAACCCTAAAACACTACCCCAGCAGGACCCTACACTACACAAACACTACAACACTACCCTAAACCCTAAAACACTACCCCCAGCATGACCCTACACTACACAAACACTACAACACAACCCTAAACCCTAAAACACTACACCCCAGCATGACCCTACACTACGCAAACACTACAACACTACCCTAAACCCTAAAACACTACCCCCAGCATGACCCTACACTACGCAAACACTACAACACTACGCAAAACCCTAAAACACTACACCCCAGCATGACCCTACACTATGCAAACACTACAACACTACCCTAAACCCTAAAACACTACCCCCAGCATGACCCTACGCTACACAAACACTACAACACTACCCTAAACCCTAAAACACTACCCCCAGCATGACCCTACACTACGCAAACACTACAGCACTACCCTAAACCCTAAAACACTACCCCCAGCATGACCCTACACTACGCAAACACTACAACACTACCCAAAACCCTAAAACACTACACCCCAGCATGACCCTACACTACGCAAACACTACAACACTACCCTAAACCCTAAAACACTACCCCCAGCATGACCCTACACTACGCAAACATTACAACACTACCCTAAACCCTAAAACACTACCCCCAGCATGACCCTACACTACGCAAACACTACAACACTACCCAAAACCCTAAAACACTACACCCCAGCATGACCCTACACTACGCAAACACTACAACACTACCCTAAACCCTAAAACACTACCCCCAGCATGACCCTACACTACGCAAACACTACAACACTACCCTAAACCCTAAAACACTACCCCCAGCATGACCCTACACTACGCAAACACTACAACACTACCCTAAACCCTAAAACACTACCCCCAGCATGACCCTACACTACGCAAACACTACAACACTACCCAAAACCCTAAAACACTACACCCCAGCATGACCCTACACTACGCAAACACTACAACACTACCCTAAACCCTAAAACACTACCCCCAGCATGACCCTACACTACGCAAACACTACAACACTACCCTAAACCCTAAAACACTACCCCCAGCATGACCCTACACTACGCAAACACTACAACACTACCCTAAACCCTAAAACACTACCCCCAGCATGACCCTACACTACGCAAACACTACAACACTACCCTAAACCCTAAAACACTACACCCCAGCATGACCCTACACTACGCAAACACTACAACACTACCCTAAACCCTAAAACACTACCCCCAGCATGACCCTACACTACGCAAACACTACAACACTACCCTAAACCCTAAAACACTACACCCAGCATGACCCTACACTACGCAAACACTACAACACTACCCTAAACCCTAAAACACTACCCCCCAGCATGACCCTACACTACGCAAACACTACAACACTACCCTAAACCCTAAAACACTACCCCCAGCATGACCCTACACTACGCAAACACTACAACACTACCCTAAACCCTAAAACACTACCCCCAGCATGACCCTACACTACGCAAACAATACAACACTACCCTACACCCTAAAACACTACCCCCAGCATGACCCTACACTAAACAACCACCACAACTCTACACTACACTAACACAACACTACACTACACAACATTACACTACACAATCACTAACCCACGAAAAAATTAACACAAACCCACTTACCTCTCTCGTCATCGTGGTTTTCACAACGCAAATGCATTTACCATACATGCCTTTAAAACGTAATTCTTTGTAAAGGCATGCGCGATAAATGCACATGCGTTTTGAAAAAATGCGGGATAATGGTATGCGAGGTCAATGACCTTGCGGGATAATGGTATGCGGACTGAAAGTCTGCGGGATAAAAAATGCGGGAAAATGGCTGCAAACCATGATTAGCAGCAGACTTCCCTGGTGAGCACTAGCTTTACTACAGTGATCTAATGAGCAACTAGAGTGCTAACATTCAGAATTTATGGCAAATGTGTGACACATCTGAATGCCTTCTTGATAGAACCAAAGTAAACAAGCATTGAAAATGCAATAGATCTCGCCCTCGTTTAAGTTAAAGCCATTCTGTTTGTAATGAGGTGGCTTTTTAGCTTTGCTTTTATTAGTGTTTTTAAAACTTTCATGTAAATAACATGCATATGTATGCATATATGTATATGTATGCATGCATTTATATTTATATAGATATGCAGATTATATATGTTTATATATGTATATTACCTACTGGCGATAGCCAGTGGGTATATATAGTTAGGATTTTTTCTCTATGGGATTTCTGAAAATTCTATGTCTAATAACTTTGGCGTTTGTGGACGAAATTGAGAAAAAAGGGGGGTCCCAAAACGCGTTTTTCACATTCATTTTTCTATAGGGCGGTTGGACTCACTTTTAGCTCGAACGGCTGAATAGATTTACATGAAACTTGGCAAAATTGTAGATATGGTTTGCCCGACGTGCCTTTGCTATGTCTCAATATATGTGCTCCAGTGGATTTTGAGAAATTAACGTTTAAAAAAATATATATATCTGTGACAGCGCTCCGGTTAGCGCCCCGGTTCGCGTACCTGACGCGTAACGGAACTTCGCGAAGCTGATTGGCTCTCCGGTGTCTGTCAACATTCTAAACAGTCCGGAGCGGCCGCCATCTTGTCTCTCGGTAGGATCGAGAGACAAGATGTGGTGAAAAACGAAGGGGGAAATGAAGGAAAGGGGGCAAGGTAGACCCCTCCTGACCCCCTAGGATTGATGAGGGGGATATTAAAGTGCCCCGCGGGGCAAAAAATAAAATAAACATTTTTTTTTGCGATTTTACGCCGTTGAGGCGCGTCCCGGTACGCTCACCGGGCAGCTCACCGGGCAGCTAACCGGGCAGCTAACCGGCAGCGTAGCTGTCAACATTGTAAACAGTCCGGAGCGGCCGCCATCTTGTCTCTCGGTAGGTTCGAGAGACAAGATGTGGTGAAAAAAGAAGGGGGAAATGAAGGAAAGCGGGCAAGGTAAACCCCTCCTGACCCCCTAGGATTGATAAGGGGGATATTAAAGTCCCCCGCGATTTTTCGCGGTAGAGGCGCTTCCCGGTACGCGAACCGGGCAGCTAACCGGCAGCGTAACGGGAGTCCGCCATCTTGTGTTTTTGGAGCGTCCGGTTCGCGTACCGGGTAGCGTCCCGCTAAGCGTATCAAGGGGAAAACCAAGAGAAACAGTAAAAAAAAATGAAGGGAATAGATTTCCAGCAAACTTGGCAAAATTGTAGGGACTGTTTGTTTGATGTGCCTTTGCAAGGCCTCAAGATATGTGCACGTGTGGATTTTGTCTAATTAAGGTTAAAAAAAATATATATATCTGTAAGCGTGCTCCGGCACGCTTACGTTATGGGTTTTGTTTGCGCTGCAGAGCCGATACGTCACGGTTATGCGATGCGTCATGAGGCGTCTCACGTGGCTACGTGATACGTCACGTAATAAAGAATATATTTTACAGCTATAGATATTAGCTTTTAAAAAAACAATGAAATTCACTGAAAAAACCATAGGTTATAGACCATATATAGTTAGGAATTTGCATTTACAAAACCTTGAAAATTCACTGAAAAAAACCATAGGTTAGAGACCATATATAGTTAGCTGGACATTTTATTGACATAAAACCAATGAAATTCCATATATAGTTAGTTGCACTAACTATATATCGCGCACCCGCAATCCACTGCTGATGATGTCACATATTACATCATTCATGACATGGTCAGTGACATCACTGATGACATCACTGATGACATCTCAAATGACATCACTGATGACATCACTGATGACATCTCAAATGACATCACTGATGACATCATCTAGTGTCTGTGTGTTTTTGTAAAGTTTAAATATGTTTTACATATTGAAGAATGAGTGGATGTATGGAAGACTGAGTGTGTGTGTGGCTGGCTGGGAGGTGTGTGACTCTGTGCATATCAATGTGTACTTGTATCAGTGATTGTATAAGAGAGTAAGTATGTGTTAGTATATGTGTGAAAAAGTATGGTGTTCTGTGTTTAACTGTATAGATGAGGAAATCGAAGTGTGATTGATTCTTCACAGAACTGACTAGGTGTATGAGTGCATATGATAGTGTTGTAATAATGAGTGACTGTATGTATGAGTGATTGTATGGGTGAATGAGTGAATGTGTGTGTAGACGTAGGAATCAGTGAGTGCGTATGTAGTAACTGGTATTGGTGTGTCATGATGTCATCAGTGATGTCATTTGAGATGTCATCAGTGATGTCATTTGAGATGTCATCAGTGATGTCATCAGTGATGTCACTGAAGTATGGTGTTCTGTGTTTAACTGTATAGATGAGGAAATGGAAGTGTGATTCTTTACAGGACTGACTAGGTGTGTGAGTAACTCCATGGATGAGTGGCAGTGTGTGAGTGTCTGCATAGGTGTATGAGTGCATATGATAGTGTTGTAATAATGAGTGACTGTATGTATGAGTGATTGTATGGGTGAATGAGTGAATGTGTGTGTAGACGTAGGAATCAGTGAGTGCGTATGTAGTAACTGGTATTGGTGTGTCATGATGTCATCAGTGATGTCATTTGAGATGTCATCAGTGATGTCATTTGAGATGTCATCAGTGATGTCATCAGTGATGTCACTGACCATGTCATGAATGATGTAATATGTGACATCATCAGCAGTGGATTGCGGGTGCGCGATATATAGTTAGTGCAACTAACTATATATGGAATTTCATTGGTTTTATGTCAATAAAATGTCCAGCTAACTATATATGGTCTCTAACCTATGGTTTTTTTCAGTGAATTTTCAAGGTTTTGTAAATGCAAATTCCTAACTATATATGGTCTATAACCTATGGTTTTTTCAGTGAATATATATATATATATAGATATATATATATTACCTGAGAAAAAATACAGGTCAAAATGAAGTTATACATTACACGTGAGTAAGATTGTAAGATTTTAACTTATGTTAAAAAAACTTTACATGTTCACTGAAAAAATGCTGCTATTTAAAAACAAAAAACACATTGAAATTAGTCATTTATGTTTAACTGACACTGACCTAGATTTCAGATGTCATCAATGATGTAAAATGTGAGATTATAAATAGGGCTAGGCAATATAGTACGCTCCACCGGCGACATTAGCAAAACTTTGGCCACTTTATGTTACCTTTGTAAGGTAAAGTTCCGGCCAAATTCCGCCAACTGCCGCGTGATGGAGTTTTTTCTCGTGAACAGTAAGGCGGTGAGTGCAAGCAAGATTTGACATCGCCTACCACAATTTTCAGTCGCATGGAGGGCACCTGGCGATTTTTCTCCAAGAAGGGTGGTCGTGGGCTGTCGAGACCATTTGTGGTCAGAAAGCTGCTGCTCAGGTGCTGCTAATTGCCGGAATATGTGTAGTGTATTTTTACAAACTGCAGAGGGTTGTCCCTAGAGCCTGACTGTATATGTCTTGTCAGTAGCTAAGGCATAAATGTGAAGCTGTTGACTCAAAATTCTATGTGAGATGAGTCATTTAACACACACATCACAATTAACACGTAGATTTTCGCATCAGACATAGAAAACACCACTGGCTTCATCCTCCCTAATCTCTCTGCAGCTTTTGACACCATCTGGATTATGTCATTTGAGGTGCCATCAGTGATTTCATCAATAATGATATTTAAACGTCATGATGCAATTCATGTGTTCATAAGCAGGGCATGAAGTTAGCACTTAGCACTCTAAATTATAACAGGTACATTTCAGACTTTTCTTGCTTTTTAAATATTCGTTTTTTTGTTATTTCAATACCTAACTACAATGTCATTTTAACATTTGTTATTTACAGTGAATGTGTGAGGTTTGTATAACATTAGATAAGTTCTTAGTACTGCATCTAACTATAACGTCACTTCAACCTCTACCTCTGTGTTTTTATGTGTGTGTATATATATTTTCACTGGAAAAAACACAGGTTAAAATAACATTGTAATGAGGTGACATTTTCCGTGACAACATAATGTTTTAGACTAAAAAAAACACCTACATTCACCAGTTATAGTTATGTTAAAAAACTATAATGCATGCCCTAAAGTGACTATAACTTATGCCCCTACCATGCACAGTTTTGACATAAATTTAGTTTTTTCATATGTTGCAGTGATGTTATCAATGATGTCATAAACCATGTCATGATTAATGTCCCATGAGGACTAATTAGCAGTGAATGGTGAGGGAATGGTGAGGGAGTGAATTATAGTTAATTTATGGCACAAGTTTTAGTTACTTGACATAGCTATAACTAGTGAATGTAAGTGTTTTTGAGTTTAAAATGTTATGTTGTCACTGACATTTTCAACAAACTACAATGTTTTAAAAAAAAAATTTATAGTCCTCATTTATTTTCAATATGCGTTAAACTCAAGGAAAGGAGTCTTCCACCCATCACAATTGGCCAGGATGGTTTTGGTGGAATTCCGGTCACTCCACATGGGAGAGGTGGACACCAAGTATCCCCGGATTCACCTCTATGGCTTCTTTGAGATGAATCCAACCCCATTCTTGATTCTTTTATTGGAGCAGTGGCATCCCCACCAGTACGCTCCATTTATGGCATATTCTTAATCATTGGACCGAGAAAACAAAAATAAAAGGTAGAGAGGTATCAATGGGAAACCAAAATATTCATATGACAAGACTGTAATTCTACAAATCAAAAAAAAACAGGGAAAAGTGCCATTTTTAATTAGAGGGGCTCCTATACACCCAATTATCCGAAATTTCCCAAAATTTTGTTTTTTTTATTCTTTGTTCCAGATTGGTCCAAATTTGATATTCTCGTAACGGAATGCATCCATTCTTCTTCTGTAGGAGGGCAGGCTAAGATCCATTTAATGCACAGCTCTCTTCTAGCCAGAAGAATTAGAGTGAAAAACAATGCTCTATGTTTTTTTGTTAGAAGACCTCGAAAATACTGGGCAAGTATCTATGTCTTTTTATGGTCTTATGTAATGCTGCACCTTTAAAAAAGAACCACCTCTTCACAGTACACAAAGCCTACTGGACAAGTCGAGAGATTAAGAAGTGTCCAAAATGTGGAGAAGATAAGGCAAATGAGGTGCGCATGTTTTGGAGCTGCCCGGTATTACCTCCTTATTGGCCGAAAGTGGGTAAGACCATTTCAGATATTATGGGGTTTGAAATAAAACTAACAACAGTACCCATAATTTTTGGGGTACTTCCGAGGGATTTAGACGGAGGCTTCCTACAAAAAAAAAAAATCAAACTATAATGTTGCTTTAACCTTTGTTTCTTTCAGTGGATTTCTAGATTTCTTAATGTAAAATAATATTTGATTGCCATATGTACAGCCAACTGCATGGCCTTCAGCCATGTGCGGCAAGAGGATGACTGCAGGGACTGGCAATTGACGAGTGAGGTAAGACCACTGTGTACGAAGCAGCTCAACTTATAGTAAGCAATGAATATTATAGTATCCAATATCAAAACACTCCTCAAGGGGCAGGCTCTGGGGCTCAGCTGAGAGCTAATACTATAATATTCACTAAACTCTAGAATCTCGCCCCATAATGCTTTGCTGGGCCTTTGGTTGGCATTGTATTTTTGCCCATAACTTTGCTTGGGGTGGTCCTAGGACTATGGGACCACCACCGTATCGTTCAGCATGATATGTTCTTTGTTTTTAAGGCATCTGCTGGCCCTCCCCCTAGGTAAGGGGTGACCCCAAAATCATCATCTATCTCATTGCCTGATGTTTGTCAAAGTTCACTTTTGTGAATTGGTTATATGCTTTTTAGCATGTAAAGGAAAAGTTGATTTACCAAAGGGTTGTTGGTACAGTAGGTAACTCCATTGGATAGTGGAGTGGGAATTCTTGCATGAATTCTGTGTTTTCAATTAAATGCATAGTTACCAAATCTCTGCAACTACCGCTAGGGAGCAGAGTACATTGCCCAGAGTTAGTTTTAGCAGGGCAAAACAAATTTCTAATTGCATTTAAAAGAAGATCTGTTGCACACTCTGGCTGCCTTGATGTAATAGATGTAATATTTTATCAGTGGAAAAACTAAACTTGGCGTGCTTCGCTTCAACCGTCACTGTGTTCTTGGTCAGAGTGTGCAACTGATATTTTTTGGGACATATATATATCTATATATATTGAACCTCACGCTTGGATGTCGTACATTTGGAAAGCACTCAGGACATCAGTGTGTGTTCCAAGCAAAACACTTTTTTGATGCCGCAGGAGGACACCAGCTTGCTCCCTTCACGGTCCCCACCAAAAACGCTGATGCGTTTCGAGATAGTCCTCTTCTTCATGGGCAAATGGTGGGGGGCCCTAGAGGTCGATATTCATCTGCCTCTACTTGGGGGATATCAGCGAGGGATTGAGAAGGATTTTTCTTCTTGCCGGAGCCCGTCTGGGGGCTCTGTAAACAGCGGAACATTGGCATTTTATTCAAAAATGGCACTACATTACCCATAATGCCTTGCTGGGTGCTCACGTGGCAACCGATGAGCAGGTGTGCTACGGTGAGCGCTTTTAAGAGGGGAGTGACCGGAGGTGCCTTTTCCACCATTTGCCCATGAAGAAGAGAACTATCTCGAAACGCGTCGGCGTTTTTGGTGGGGACCGTGAAGGGAGCAAGCTGGTTTCCTCCTGCCGCATCAATAAAGTGTTTTGCTTGGAACACACACTGATGTCCTGAGTGCTTTCCAAATGTACGACATCCAAGCATGAGCTTCAATATCTCTCTATATATATATATATATATATATATATGAATATATATATACGTATAATGTCCCCAAAAAATCTATATCTTTATATTGATTGCAGAGTTGTGGTCACTTCCTTAGTAGTTATACTCACAACAGAATTTTTAGGGCTCGGCCTACGTCACCACGAAGTGGGGCGGAGCTCCGAGCTCCTATTGTTAAAGAAAAAAAAAAGTTTCTTTAGGGCTCGGGAAAGAAACATTCCTTAGTGCGCGAGCTTTTTTTTATTATCTGAATGGTGATTGGTCGTCGCGGTGCTGTTTTTGTAGTAGTCTTGATGCCATAGGGCATATGTAATGTTAGGCGGCCATGTTGGCATTTTCTGTGCAGTTACGCGCACGGCAGACTATTAATCTTAATTAGGAGCTGTCAGAGTGCCCGTGTAATGCAATCCAGATGGTCTGAGCGGTGAGCGCGTTCAATGTAAAATGATGAGAGGAGAGGCAGCAGGCGTGGCTCACAGAAGATGACTCGTACTTACAGAAAAGAGAAAAAAAACATGTTTACATTTTTTACCACATCGAAAGAATGGCCGTTTGCAATCATGCAAGCTGCAATGAATCAGTGTTATGGTATCAAACTGTTAAAAAATGGCCACCGGTAAACCACACTAAACAGGATCTGTCCAATGTTCGCCTTAATTGGGAGCTTGGGCCCTTCCTGTGTCAGCACACAGCCTGCTGTTTACAAACACTTCGCATTGTGCAGGCGATAGATAGGCCGGGCCAAGGTTCAAAGCAGGTTTCCCAACTTCAGCCGGAATGTGCTGCGGTTGCAGTTTCCCTTCTGTGTGCCCAGTGAGGTGAGTCACACAAACTGAACAACATCTGAGAGCTGCTATCAGGCGCGCGGGGGAGGGGAGGCTGTGGGACGCCAGCGGCATCTCCCAAACTCCCACTGACAATGTAGCTTGAACATGTTTAAATTTTTCTTTAATATAAAAGTGGGTAACTCGCTGTTTGGAGAAATGTTGCTAACTGGCGGGCCACCACGCACCTAGAGACAATTGCTATTTTAGTCAGCAATATGTAGGTTCTCTGACCATTTTTCAAACCATATATATTATTTCGTTAATCATAAAATGAATGAATCCGATATACTCCCCCCCCCCCCCCCCACCCCAAATACAGTCTGGTTTCCTAGATGTAACTTTTTCGCAGTTGCATGGGGATTGGGTGTCATACGCATCAAATGTAGTGTTTCCACTACTACTTTAAGGACAATGGAAAGTAGTGCTTAAGTGCTGTCTTGTGCTTTTTCTTGTTTTAAATATCGCTAATTCGACCCGGCGGTAATGAAACGGTTTATATGAGCTCCAATTACTTAACACAAAGTCACACACATTTTTTTTTTTAAGGCACGATGATATTAAGTGATTTGCCCAGGGTCATCACAGGATGTGGCGCTGACGCCGAAGTCAAGTTCCCCAAGTCCAAAGTCGGCAGCTCTGCCTGTAACGTCTCACCCTCTCCAAGATTCAGATGCATTATGAGAATGTGCCCTATGAACTTTTCTGCTTCATATAAGGCTGTATATTTTATTGAACAATTTGAGGAGTGCTCGCTCACGCACGTTGGAACCGTTTTGCTCGTCCGTTGAAAGTCTCGATAAATATTAGATGTACCATCAAGTAGCACCACTCCTCGCCTCCCTGGCATCATCTTTACTGTCGGAATCATGAGAGGGCCTTCAGACGGAATGTCTCTGCCAGAGCGATGCCATGTAGTGGAAGGCGCTGCGGCTCGGGTGGGGACATGACACAGACTATTTTTACAGTGGAATGTGCAAATAGCTGACTGTTCCACCGCCTCCAGGAGGGCAAGTGGCGATACTATTTTGTATTTGTAACTACGCTGTCTCACTGTTAAAAAAAAAAAAAAAAGAAAAATAGATGTGTGGTCTTAATGTCCCCCCAAGTCTGATTCTGTCTCTTTACTAAGTATTAGTTATAGAAGCCTGTGGCCTCGAATCTGTTTTTTTCATTCACTTTTAGTGGACTGGGTAGTAAAGTAAATAGAAGGGTAATCGAATGTAGCATGCTTGAAGGTCTAACAAGGTTACCAGTGGGCCCCATGCAAGGTGGGTATATTCAGGCAAACACGTTGCCTGCTGGAATCTGCGGGTCACTAAAATCACAAAGAGCCGCGCTGTAATAACTGACAATCCCGGGCAAGTTGTTGGTGTCGCACACCACACGGGTGATTTGGAAGGTGGGAGCTATTAGTCTTCTAGTGACGCCCGTCTGTTGTGTATTTTATTTGACAGAGTGTGTCAGATCGAGGCTGTCCTGTTGCTGGCATAACAATTTAATGTGTTTCCTTTGCATTCTGTGAAATATAGTCCTTCTAACAATGCTATGTATATCGGTGCTGAATTGGGCACTTTTTAATACCCCCTCAGTAATAGCATATTCAACTCTAGGTATCACTATATTCTACTCAGTGGAGTGGCACAGCTGCCATGGGCCCTAACACAAGCAGAGCAAACGCCCCAGCCACACCCCTGTATGGATCTTTAAAAAAACAGCAATTGGGGTACCCTCCTGCCCTGGTATGCCTGGTTCCCTGCTGCTAGCTAGCCACTGCTTCGCCTTCTCAAAGAAGAGGTAAAAGCTGCCGAGCGCCCAATACATGCTGGACACCTTCAACAGGTCTGAATTTATTGTCAATCACATTTGCATTCTGGTACTTGTAGTTTATTGAATGGGCGCCACGGTCTAATCGCGTTTGTGGATCACCTGACCTGCACCTATGGCGAGTGAAAAAGCTTCTTCAGAATAATCAAGACTGTACTTCGCTCAGACCATCACCAGTAATCGTAATCCAATTAGAGAGACGAGCATACGGCACAGTGAGCTTTAGCCGTGGTCACACACCACTCTGTCACTGTGAGGCCGGCACCTGAGGCAATGAAACAGTACCATGGCAGCCATCTAGCGCTGTGGCCTCAACAAAGAGTCCTTTCTGTGTGCCCACATCTGCCCACGTATTCAATCTAACCAGCATTGTGTGAAGGAAACCCGGGTACAATAGATTTTGTGGGTGAAGGGACGCCCATTTTAAAACTCAAGTTATAAAGACTTGCCTTACATGCAATGTAAATTGTCTGTTGTGATGTAAATGAGCGTGACGCGCCGCGAAACACGTTCAATGGTGCTAACAATAGTGGCTACTGAAAACAAATATGCTGACCGCCACACCTCAAAATATCTTCCAGCTGGCTGCTCGACTCCACCCGAGTGACTCAATTCTGTTTCCGAAGTGACGGCTTTCATAACACTCATGACTTTATTTTCCCAATTGATAATGGCGATCCAATTCTCAGCGCTGCTCAGTGAGCCGTTCAAGGCGCTATGCAGATACACGTATTTCACGTCCGAAGGATTATAACAACATTGAGCAAACCTTGGTGGGAAGGAGTCGGAATTTCTCGCTTGGCCTGCGTGTAAAGGTCACAACACGGTTTGCTTGTTTTCTTTTGGGTAAACAGTGACTATTTGTTTCTGCGCTGGCCTCAAATTAACCAAACCACAGCATATTCACAGCACTTCCAAAACAACACAGGATAGAGAAAACAATTTTCAAAACAACTCATGAAAGGTGTAGGAGCACTTTAACCACCACCCACGAGGAGGCTAAGCGTCTACCCCCCACCCCCCTGACTGAGACCTTCTTGCATGAGAACGTGCAATACAGAAGGTGGAAAGTCAGCGCGTGACCCTGTCACACGTGCCCCTAGTCAGGTCAGATTTCCTGTCTGCCCAATGAGAACGTGTGAACTAAGACAATAGAGTGCTGGGGCTTCGGAGTATGCAGTTGAGACAGAGGCAAGAACTGAAGAGGGAGGTGCGGGCAGTTGCAGTTTATTTTATTTATTTTAAAAGTTTTATATAGCCAGGGCTCGAATCGGGGGTACACGCGGGTGGACGGCGTCCCCCCACTCTTTCCACAGGGTGGACGCCGTCACTCCTGCCAAGAAGCTGGGCCCCACAGAAGTAAGCTGAACGTGTACCGGTGTAATCTGTAGACATCAGGACACGTTCTGCACGTGACGTCATGAGGTCATTTGCATATTGTCAGTCCCCCCACGTATTTTTATAGGACTTGTGCCCTTTATAGCGCTTGCTTGAACCGTAGGTGTCAGAGCGCTTTACATACACACTGTAAAAAACTGACGGAAATTGCATTACATAGTAGGCAGGCAGTAAGGAAGCAAACAAGAGATAAAAGCTAGCCATTGTTTCATTGGTCGTTGTACAAGCAAAGACATGTCCCCCCCCCCGAGATGTTTAAATTATAAAATACAGCAATAATAAGGGTTCAGTGGGTCCCACAGGCCTTTGGGCACCAGTCAGTGCTTTAAATGGGCCGGTACTGAGAACCAACACCTTTTTATTCTGAGAGGGAGAGTACCTGCACTTCTCAAAAGTGACATAATACTTTTAATTGGAGAATACCGGCACTTCTCAGAAACAAGCAGGTCTTCTGGTACAAGGTACCTGCACTTCTATATTTCCATTTCTAGCACTGGCTCCAGTGCCACTGCACCCGTTTCACCAATGGAAGCCATGCCCCTGAGCAGGTGAACATTTATGTTACTACCAGTAGCTGAACATTATAACTAGTGTAAGGAAATGGGCCAACAGGAGAGGGGTTGGCCTAACGGCTAGGGCGCTCGACCTCGGACCTGGGGATCTGGGTTCGAGTCTCGGTAACGACGCCAAAAACCTCCTGTGATTCTGGGCAAATCACTTAATCTCCCCACGCCTAAAATGAATGCGTGTCCTCATGTAACGTACCTGGTGCTATGTAAAGCGCTCTGATACCTGATTCAGTTCGGGTCTAGTTCGCGCTATATAAAACTCTGCAAAAAAAAAAAACATGTACCTCGTTAACAATGTACTGTGAAGAGAACTGGTCAGTAGCATTTTTTTGTGTGCAGATTTATATAGCGCAAACTCGACCCGAAGGTATTGGAGCGCTTTACATGAGCACCAGTTACGTTACACAAGGACAGATTAATTTTATTTTTTTGGTAGGCACGGGGAGATTAAGTGATTTGCCCAGAATCACAGGATGTGGAGTCGACCAAAGGCTCGAACCTTGGTTTCCCAGCTCCAAAGTCGGCAGTCTAGCCGTGAGCCCACATTCCTCTCTCCATTGAGCATTGAGCACTTTACTGGTTATTTTAAATGCTGGTATAGGCTGGGAAGTTGAGGAGCATATATTTGCAGAGTATTTAGTAGCCTTGTGGGATGCAAAGAGTTGTCTTTTTTTATCAGCCACACAGCCCCTACAACATACACCACCATAGTTCACAGACTAAATGTATCAGTGTCATGCCTCACAGTGACATTGAAATGCATGACTAAGTTTGCATTTCCATTGAAATCATTGGACTGACTGAATATTATGGATGTCAATAGCAAGCAACATTTTATTTTGTTGAATTAATAATGTGGATTGGACCAGACAAGTCTGTGAAGGGCCACTCTACACAGCACCTCCAGCCGAATATATAGAGGATACAGAATGGCTACCAATGTAAAATGATCCAATATTGCCATTGAGGGGGTTCTGGTTACATCAACAATGAGGCTGTAGGCCAAGTTTTTTCTAAAGGTCACCAGAACCCAGAGATGGCAATGTAGAGCCATATTACACATAGTACCCATTAGGTATTTGTTTATAAGGCATTTTTAGGGCTCGGCCTACGTCACCACGAAGTGGGGCGGAGCTCCGAGCTCCTATTGTTAAAGAAAAAAAAAAAGTTTCTTTAGGGCTCTGGAAAGAAACATTCCTTAGTGCGCAAGCTTTTTTTTATTATCTGAATGGTGATTGGTCGTCGCGGTGCTGTTTTTGTAGTAGTCTTGATGCCATAGGGCATATGTAATGTTAGGCGGCCATGTTGGCATTTTCTGTGCGGTTACGCGCACGGCCAACTATTAATCTTAATTAGGAGCTGTCAGAGTGCCCGTGTAATGCAATCCAGATGGTCTGAGCGGTGAGCGCGTTCAATGTAAAATGACGAGAGGAGAGGCAGCAGGCGAGGCTCACAGAAGATGACTCGTACGTGCTCGTCTACACTGTAGTTCTTGTGTTTCCTGAATACTCTCATTTTGGTGCTTTATTTTGCTCTCTTTCAAATACTCTCACAATAATGTCAGTGCTAACCAGATGGCAAAAAGTCTAGCGCGTCTTAGCATGACCACAAAATAATGTCTATTTAGTGAAAATCGTTTAAGCACTGTGCAATTGACAGCTTTTTCGAATGCTTATTAACACTCGCAACTACTTAAGGGAGGCCATTTCACCCAGTTGTGTTCGTACAAGAATAGCTGCCTGAACAGCTCGAACCACCTCTGCTTCACAAAAACGGCATTTCAAGAAAGCCACCCCTCTAGCACACCGACCCTACTCCCCCCCTCATTAAATCTGTCCATTATAGAAATTACCGGGTGTCATTGTCTTTCATTAGTTCTTATTGAGAATCTTTTGCAGTTTGCAAAGTTATTTGAGTAGCCTTGGGCAATGTGTCCCACAGTGTGGATAACATCTAAAGTTAAAAACATTGTACGCGAGATGTTATGATACATGGCTTACTGTTGCAGGTATTGTTTCATTTCCTATTACACAAAAAGTTTGAAGGGACTTATGTGTTAGAGAGTATGCTGTTTTTTTTGTAACTTATTTTAATCCTTGCCTTAGTGGGAGAACAAAGCATCCAATCTATTGGGCCCCTCTCTTTCAAGGCATGAGGCCACAGGGAAGCGTAGGAATGTAACACTACTGTGACAAGATTAGATAAGAAGTGCATAGGGAGTGCATAGGGAGCGCAGAGTGCATAGGGAGCGCAGAGTGCATAGGGAGTGCAGAGTGCATAGGGAGTGCATAGGGAGTGCAGAGTGCATAGGGAGTGCAGAGTGCATAGGGAGTGCAGAGTGCATAGGGAGTGCAGAGTGCATAGGGAGTGCAGAGTGCATAGGGAGTGCAGAGTGCATAGGGAGTGCAGAGTGCATAGGGAGTGCAGAGTGCATAGGGAGTGAAGAGTGCACAGTGCATAGGGGGTGAAGAGTGCACAGTGCATAGGGAGTGCAGAGTGCAGAGTGCATAGGGCGTGCAGAGTGCATAGGGCGTGCAGAGTACATAGGGAGTGCAGAGTGCATAGGGAGTGCAGAGTGCATAGGGAGTGCAGAGTGCATAGGGAGTGCAGAGTGCATAGGGAGTGCAGAGTGTATAGGGAGTGCAGAGTGTATAGGGAGTGCAGAGTGTATAGGGAGTGCAGAGTGCATAGGGAGTGCAGAGTGCATAGGGAGTGCAGAGTGCATAGGGAGTGCAGAGTGCATAGGGAGTGCAGAGTGCATAGGGAGTGCAGAGTGCATAGGGAGTGCAGAGTGCATAGGGAGTGCAGAGTGCAGAGTACATAGGGAGTGCAGAGTACATAGGGAGTGCAGAGTGCATAGGGAGTGCAGAGTGCATAGGGAGTGCAGAGTGCATAGGGAGTGCAGAGTGCATAGGGAGTGCAGAGTGCATAGGGAGTGTAGAGTGCATAGGGAGTGCAGAGTTCAGAGTGCATAGAGAGTGCAGAGTGCATAGGGAGTGCAGAGTGCATAGGGAGTGCAGAGTGCATAGGGAGTGCAGAGTGCATAGGGAGTGCAGAGTGCATAGGGAGTGCAGAGTGCATAGGAAGTGCAGAGTGCATAGGGAGTGCAGAGTGCATAGGGAGTGCAGAGTGCATAGGGAGTGCAGAGTGCATAGGGAGTGCATAGGGAGGGCAGAGTGCATAGGGAGTGCAGAGTGCATAGGGAGTGCAGAGTGCAGAGTGCATAGGGAGTGCAGAGTGCATAGGGAGTGCAGAGTGCATAGGGAGTGCAGAGTGCATAGGGAGTGCAGAGTGCATAGGGAGTGCAGAGTGCAGAGTGCATAGGGAGTGCAGAGTGCATGGGGAGTGCAGAGTGCATGGGGAGTGCAGAGTGCATGGGGAGTGCAGAGTGCATGGGGAGTGCAGAGTGCATGGGGAGTGCAGAGTGCATAGGGAGTGCAGAGTGCATAGGGAGTGCAGAGTGCATAGGGAGTGCAGAGTGCATAGGGAGTGCAGAGTGCATAGGGAGTGCATAGGGAGGGCAGAGTGCATAGGGAGTGCATAGGGAGTGCAGAGTGCATAGGGAGTGCAGAGTGCAGAGTGCATAGGGAGTGCAGAGTGCATAGGGAGTGCAGAGTGCATAGGGAGTGCAGAGTGCATAGGGAGTGCATAGGGAGGGCAGAGTGCATAGGGAGTGCATAGGGAGTGCAGAGTGCATAGGGAGTGCATAGGGAGTGCAGAGTGCATAGGGAGTGCAGAGTGCATAGGGAGTGCAGAGTGCATAGGGAGTGCAGAGTGCATAGGGAGTGCAGAGTGCAGAGTGCATAGGGAGTGCAGAGTGCATAGGGAGTGCAGAGTGCATAGGGAGTGCAGAGTGCAGAGTGCATAGGGAGTGCAGAGTGCAGAGTGCATAGGGAGTGCAGAGTGCAGAGTGCATAGGGAGTGCAGAGTGCAGAGTGCATAGGGAGTGCAGAGTGCATAGGGAGTGCAGAGTACATAGGGAGTGCAGAGTACATAGGGAGTACAGAGTGCATAGGGAGTACAGAGTGCATAGGGAGTGCAGAGTGCATAGGGAGTGCAGAGTGCATAGGGAGTGCAGAGTGCATAGGGAGTGCACTAGGCACACACACCTCCAGGCACCAGTGCACTCTTCCACCAAACACACACACCAACAGCCATCAGTGCATGCATCAATTGTTAACGCATCCACAATTCACTTTTGTACCAATCGCAGTATGATACACTTTACTTTTTTTTTTTTTATAAACTTTTATTTAGCTTTTCAACAAATCATACATCACCAAGTACATCAAGAATTAATTGATCAGGTATACAGTAGGTCGGTTCCGGATTTTTCCGTACATTGTAATTACAACACTCATGGCTATCCTCGTATCTACGTATACTGTTTGTGTCTCCCTGCTTTACCTACGGGATGTGGTCATTCTCTCATGGCTATGCCTTCCTACCCATTAGTCCTTACGCCTTACTTTCTTTGTTTCAGACCCCATTAATACGATAGTGCCTCCCCCTCCCTCCCCCCAGCAACAATGTAAAATCTAAACCTTCGTAGTACGCTGCGTCCACTGCCACTCCCTTATGGACTAGTTTCTGGGTCCAACAGGTCCGGTGGGGGTTCACATATCTGTCCTCGATGTTCGTTCCATTTACCCCAGATCTTGGACCATTTCTTGGGGCAACCTCTATGTACATAAACGGCCCTTTCAGCCACCATAGCTGTGTCCATGTCCTTTTCCCATTGTGCACATGAGGGAACCACTCCAGAACCCCACTTTCTAGCGATATTGCGCTTCGCCAATGCTAGACCCAATGTAGCCCACGTTTGTAATCCCCGGTTCATATCAGTCGGCGACCACATATTTAACAAACATCATCTTGGTTCCCTGCATAGTTCTACCCCGGCTGCCTCGGAGATTTCTGCTAGTATGTGGTCCCAGTATCTCTCTATCTTTGGACAGTCCCACAAGATGTGATAGAATGTGCCAGGGGAGCCACACCCACGCATGCAACTTGGGTCTTGGGCGCGGCCTATTCTATATAGAAGTGTACGAGAATAGTAAACTCTATGCACTACTTTCAATTGTACCAGTTTAAGCCTTGACGGTATGGAGGCCTCCCTGGCCGATGCTAGGGCATGTAGCCAGTCTTCGTCCTCGATGTCTCCCAGTTCTATCTCCCATTTGCTACGAAGTACTACTGTAGGATCCGGGAGATTGTTGATCAGTTTCTGGTAAGTAAGTGATATTGCTTTCTTGTCTATTTGGTCCGTAAGGAGTCTGTGTTCTAGGGGGGACGATTCTGCAAGTGTCGTACCTGTCGGGATGGCGCTCTGTAGTGCATGTGCGATTTGCATATATCTATATTTCTCTGTGTCTGCCATTCCGTATTACTCTTGAAGGGCGGGGAAAGGGACAACCGCCCCCCTTTTCCACAGGTCCCCTATCTTAGAAATGCTAATAAGGTCCCACTGGCGGAACCCCTTAGTGTTCTCTAGGGTACCGAGACGGCGCGTGTCCCAAAGGGGCGTGGCCAACGTGAGGACTCCGTCCCATCCCAGGGCCCTCTGCGCTGCATGCCATATTTTGACCGTGTGGGCTGTTGGGCCTGTCAGTGTGTGACGTCTTTTGTTGGAATATAGTGCCTTCAGTAGTTGTTCTGGGGGCAGGACAGCTCTGTCCAGGCGAAAGGCTGGGTCCTGTTGCGGGGCATGTAGCCATCGGTTTATTACCATCAACTGCGCTGCCCAATAGTATAGTTTCGTATGTGGTAGGGCGATACCTCCGTCATACCAAGAACGGGACAGTTTGGAGTGTGATATGCGAGGAGGTTTACCGTCCCACAGAAGTGTTGAGACCTCCGCGTCTATCGATTTGAAATATTTCAGTGGGACCGAGAATGGTGTGTTCTGCAGAATATATAGGAATCTGGGGAGCGCCAGCATCTTAAAGAGCGCAGCCCTTCCCAGTAGTGTCAGCGGTAGAGATCGCCAATGTGAAACATCAGCCTTCAGCCTCAGTAGAGGTTTCAGCAGGTTTTCTTCCATAAAAATGGATTCTTGAGGTGTAATGTATATCCCCAGGTATCTGAACCCTCTGGTGACCGTTTTTATCGCGCAGTCAGGGGGTAGTACGGGTGGGTCACCCAGTAGGACATATAGCAGTGATTTTGACCAGTTAATGGTGTAGCCTGACACTTCACCGCAGGATTGGAGTATGGCCATCAGGGCGGCCAGGGATGCGGAAGGGGATGTTAGGTAGATTAAAACGTCATCCGCATACAAGGAGATGCGGTCCTCCCAACCCGCCTCCCAGGCTATCCCCCTGATGTGAGTGTCAAGCCGGATTTTTACCGCTAGTGGTTCGAGAAGCAGCGCAAAGAGGAGTGGGGAGAGCGGGCATCCCTGTCGTGATCCACGCCCCAATGTTATTACACGCGACGTGTGGCCATTTGCAACCACCTGTGCCTGGGGGCCAGTCTAGAGGAGTCTGACCCATCCACAGAACCTCGGACCAAACCCCAATTTCCTTAGCACTGCAAAGAGGAATGGCCACTCTACAAGGTCGAAAGCCATTGTTGCGTCAAGGGAGAGAACGGCTGCATCTTCCCGCAACAGTGGTATACGATGCATGACCCCATGGATACGCCTCAGGTTAAGGGACTTGTTTCTTCCCGGCATAAAGCCGGATTGGTCCGGGTGGACTAAATGCGTGAGATGGGGCTGCAGGCGGAGGGCTAGGATCTTTGCAAGGACTTTCGTATCTACATTCATCAGGGAGATTGGTCTATAGGAGGATGGTCGGTCAGGTGGTTTGCCCGGTTTGTGCACCGAGATGATGGTAGCTAGTCTCTGGTCCGGTGTGAGTGTACCCCGTTCCAGACATTCATTATACATGGCCGGCATGTGTGGAGTGAGCTGTTTTGACAGTGTTTTATAAAGTTCAACTGGTAGCCCGTTTGGACCTAGGGCCTTTCCTGTGTGCAGTGCTGCTAGGGCTTTCCCCAATTCCTCCCCGGTTAAGTCCTTCTCTAGATCCTGCGCGTCTTCTGGAGCTAATGTGGTCATGGGAATGTCTCGGAGGAATGTCATGCCGTCCTCCTCTGTCACCTCACTACGCGCAGTGTACACAGTTTCATAGTGGGAAGCTAATGCGTCCACTATATGTGCGGGTGAAGTAGTGTGTGTGCCGTCTGGGAGTTCCATCATCGCTATCCACCTATTGGCTCTGTCCTTGCGTTCGAGCCATGCGAGCATTCTCCCAGTTTTGTCCCCCCAGTTCGTACACTCTATGTAGTGTGTCGGTCAGTCTCGTTTTGGTCATATCTTCTGCGTATGCCCTGTATTCGTGCTTCGCTAGCTCAAGGGAGTGAGTTGTGTCGTCTGTGGTGGCCATGGCGTGTGCCCTTTCAGCAGTGTGTAAGGCAGTTTCTAAGGCTTCTATGGTTCCCCTTTGTTCTCTCTTGTGGTTAGTGATAGAGGAGATGGCCTGCCCTCTTATCACCGATTTGTATGCCTCCCATAAGGTGGAGGGGGAGTCCACCGAGTCTGTGTTCTCAGCAACGTAGTGAGTGGTGGAGGTCGTAATGGTCTTCAATATCGGTCTATTTTTTAGATATCCCGGATAGATCGGGAATATTCTCTGCCGCCTAGATGGGTGCGCCGTGTAGCTGAACTGTATGGGGGAATGGTCCGAGATCCCTCGGGGGAGGTGCTCTATGACAGACACCCTCTCCGGGGGGACTGTCTGAGTCAACATGTAGTCTATCCTAGAGAGACTATTATGTGCTCCCGAGTGGAAGGTGTATTGGCGGTCATAGGGATGTTTCAGTCTCCACATGTCCACCAGTCCCAGGGCCTCCAGGAAATCTTTAAATAATTGATGGGATCTAGTGGGCTCACGCGGGGGATGTCGGTCAGCTACAGTGTCTAAGACTGTATTGAAATCGCCCCCTAAGATCAGTTCCCCTTCTGGAAGTTCGAGCAGCAGTTTCCCCAGGTCCTGAAGAGTGTCCTGGTGTAGTGTTGGGGGACTATATATCGATAGAATATTGTAGGGTTTGCCCTCCCATTGACCATTAATTGCTACGAAGTGTCCCCTGTCATCAGCCCAAGTGTGTTTAATGAGAAACGGGGCGTTTTTTTGAACAAGGATTCCCACTCCGCGGGAGCCAGAGGAGAATTCTGCATGGGCGACCATTCTAAAGCCCCACCGATTAAGCGCCTTGCAGGCAGTCCCCACTAAGTGCGTTTCCTGCAGCAGCGCCAGAGTGGGCGCTTTCTTCTTCAAATATTGTAAAACTAATCCCCTTTTAATTTTATGCCCCAGTCCGTTAACATTCCACGAGATCATCGTCAGCTGAGGGGAAGTTAGTGTTGGTGGATGCGGGTCTATTGTTAAAGTGTCAGGATCCGCCATACTCTCCATCAAAAGAGCAACTCTGTTCCGACTGGGCCATGGCTCGGGTCGGGGCCTGGTCGTCGGCTATGGTAAGAGGACCTCCTAGGGCCTGCTGCGAGGGAAAGATCTGGTATGATCTAGGACGACCCCCCCCTGACCATTCGTACATGTGTAATAGTCCTCGTCGGTGGTGTGCGTCCGCGTGTGTGTCATGGAATTCTAGTGTACATGGCGCGTGCTCAGGAAAAGCCAAACCTTGCAGTAACAAAAAACTAAATCTAAAACTAAGTAAACTCAAAACGTAGTGAACCCCAGCCCCCCACCCTGCCTCCCTGCCCGGCGGACCATGAACCTTCCACCTCCCCAACTGAGCAGAGTGCTTGTAGTCCCAACTAGTGAACATTGTTCTCGGGGGTGAGACTTCTGTGTCCGTTGTCGAGCCCCCCCTCTAGGAGCGATCATGCAGTGCCTTGTTTAACTAGATGTCCTACCTGCATAGCGTTGCCCGCAGGTGACCAGCATCTTACCATCAACCGCCAGCCTTAGGTGTTGTCCAGCTGTCCCATCTCCCCCTCGCTTGTCTAGGAAGTCCCATCTTCGGTCGGGAGGAGTGGCAAATTCGTGGTGAAAGGCAGCAGTTACAAAAGATGTATCCAAACCGCAGTGTCTATATCTCATCATCGTGGCCATGTTCTGCGTCGTCCTGCATCCGTGGGCTTCCGTTGTCGCGATGACGCTGTCTTTCGCGGTGCTTGGGTCCCTTCGCCGGTCTCCATCCCTCCAGCCAGTCCTGGGTTGCCTGCGGCGTGTCAAAAAACCATACTTTGTCCTCAGCCTCTACGCGCAGCTTCGCAGGAAATATCATAGAGTACTTGAGCTCTCTGGCACGGAGTTCTTTCTTCACCTCTGTAAAGCCTCTTCTTTGCTGGGCTACAGCCGCCATGTAGTCCGGATAGAGGTGGATCTCTGTATTCTCAATTTTGATCGGTGGTTTCGTGCGAGCAGCTTGTAAAATCGCGTCCCGGTCTCTAAAATTGAAGATGCGGGCCAGTATGGGGCGAGGTGAGGCCCCGGGTTTTGGCTGACCCCCAGGCACGCGGTGGGCGCGTTCCACTGAAAAATAGTTCGACAGACCTTTGGGCTGTAGCTGTTTGTAGATGAGGTCCTCCACGTAGAGGTCCAGGGCCGGCCCGCGCACCGATTCAGGCACACCAATCAGGCGGATATTATTGCGTCTTGAGCGGCCTTCCTGATCGTCCAGCTTCGCCCTGAGCACGAGGTTATCGTCATCCAGCTTTTGGACTCTCCGCTGTAGATCAGACGTGTCCCCCACAAGGTCGGTAGTTGTTTTTTCAACCTCAAGTACGCGGTCCGACATTTTGGCGAAGTCAGCCCTAATCAGTGATACCTCCGTAGAGATCGTACCCATTGATGCTTTCATCGTCTTCAGGGCCGCCATGACATCATGTAGTGTGACTCTGTCCGTGGCGTTTGCGTCCCCTGCCGGGTGCGGCGGTGTTCGGGCCAGGTCCCCCTTCGCCGCGTCTGGTGGGTCCTTTTGATAGGCGAATTTGTCCAGTTTTGAGGTCTGATGGCCTCTGGTCCCCCTGCCACTCATCACGGCTGGTGTGGTGTTTAGAGAGCCTTGAGACGCGTTAACCGCCACCTGCTGTGCGGGTCGCTTCTTCTGTGGCCACCTAGTATGACGGATTTATGCGTTCGCCGTTGCAGGCTGCTTCAGTGACGGCCTTGCGTGGTAACAATGGGCCCTCGGCCCAGATCGTGTGGAGCTGTGCCTCTGGTGGTCGGCGCGCAGGGGGGGAGCCGGTGAGAGATCTCTCAGTCCGTGTGTTGGCGCTTTTCCTCCCTCGCAATGCCTCTCAGCCCTCAGTGTTGTAAATAGCGCATGGGAGGTACACATGGGCTGGGAAGCGGCGTCTGTGGTTTGGGGCTTACCGCAGTTGTCAGTCAGGCCTTTATCCCTGGCGCCTTCGTGGTAGGCCAGTGCCAAACAGTGTTTCCCGCCGTTATTGGGGACCCACTTCTTGGCAGACAACGGTTTTGGTGGGCCAGTAGCAGGTATTCACTCGTGTAGACCTAGAGTGAGCAGTCCTCCCAGGCGCCTTTGTTCCTTTCAGTACCTCACTCCGGGGATCAGGCGTCCGCTGTGACGCCGGCGTCACGCTTCAGATCCCGGAGCCGGCTGTGTTGTCTCTCCCGGCGTGGCACGTCGGTGGTTGCTGGTGGCCGCCCAGCGTAGAGCGTCTTGAACGCCGTCGGCAAAAGGGGCGCCCCCCCCGGTTTGCCGCTTGGGAACCGGAGACAGTGCTTGCTGCGGCGGTGGTGCGTCGCCGGGGGCTCTCTGTACTCGAGTCCCCGGCTTCAATCTCGGCTTAGGCCCCACTGGTGTGCACGGCGTAACTCCGTGAGGGAGGCTCGTAGGGAGGCGCCGTTGACCGCCGGGTGTACCGGATCGGATCGCGCTTCAGGGCGGACCTTTCAGGCAGTGCTCAGAGTCCGGATTAATGAACGGATTGTTAGAGGGAGGCTCGTTACTTACAGAGCTCGCTCAGTGTGCGGCCATCTTGGCTGTTGGCTAGCCACGCCCCCCGATACACTTTACTTTTAAACATATTCATGTAAAGCACAGCATGACACCATTGGTAAAATTACAATACAACTCACATAATACCACTACACACCACATGCACACACTCCATCACACATGACGAAAAGACATTGCCATTTACAATACCATTAGCTCAAAATCAAATAAATCCGAGCCCGATTGCATTTCTAATGCTTGTTTGTTTTGCTAATAACATCAGCGATGCTCAGCGAATCTGTACAAACCTTTACAAAACATTAATCACTCATTTTGGCTCCTACATTGAAAGTTTTGCGCTCGTAGCTCAGGTACGGGACAATAAAGGATACGCCCTCTTAATGTCAACTAGAAAAATAAAAATTTTCGGGGGTGCCAGTACCACCTTATCAGGCCCATGGTACCCAGAACTGCACCCTCGGTAACACTGTGGTACGGGCACAGGTACCATGGTATCAAAAAGACATAGATCAGACACTATGGCCAACCTACACTGTGCAGGCCTTGAACCATGTGCTTTAGGGGTTGGCCAACAGCAGTAGTTTGGGCACAGGGCCAATCCACAACTGTACACTGTAGATGGCTCTGCACAGTGGAGGATTTGGGCAACTGTCAGAGTTCGGGTGTCTGAAGTAAGGCTTTGCACACAACCATCTGTTCTGTTGTGCACGTCCAAAGGCTGTGCGGATCTTGGTGTGACTGCTTGCAGGGGGTGTGAAGACAAGGGCTTGGCCAGTGGCTACACCCTGCAACCAACCCACTGCTGCGCATATCTGAAGGCCCTCCACTTTCAGCCGTGGTCCGTGCAGGCAACAGCGGTGGGGTGGTGGGGCCGGATAAGGGGGTATTTCAAGGGACGATGCAGAGGGAAAATTAAATCAATCATACATTTTCCCTCTGCATCGTTCCTCAACATCACCCCTTACCCAGCCCCACCGCTGTTGCCTGCATGGACCGCGGCTGTCCACTTTACCCCAGGCTTTGGCTGTGCGCAGCATGGATTTGGCTACCAGTGTGCTGGGGATTAGGTGTACAGCATCACTTCAGGCCAGGCCCTACAGCCATCCTCCCATTGAGGACAGCAAAAGGCATGGCTGAAGGTTGCCTGAGGAGTTGGATGTATGCTCAAGTTTAAATATGATAAAACACAGAAATTCACTGAAACAAACGCAGGTTAAAGTGACAATATAGCTAGGTATGTTAACAGGATCTTTTACATTTAGAAAACTGAAATTCACTGAAACAAAATGATTGTAGTGATGTTATAGGTGTTTAAATGAGATAAAACGAACATTTTAAAGCCAAAAAACACTGCAATTCACAAATTTGGTACTACAGAAAAGATTGCAGTGTCTTGAACAGCTCCTTTCTATAACATGGACAGCACTAATGCAAATAATGTGATGGTGGAATCACAAAGGGAACCTCCTCATTTGAAGGAGGGCATGACCCAATGCAAATAAGAGCATGCCTTTACCCTAGTGCCAAATTGCAAAGCAGGTTCGGGAGGCAGTGAAGCTGTCGCGAGGCATACAGATTGCACCACATATGAGATGTAGCAGAGTTAGTGTTCACCGCAAGAACACCCTTTGAGAAGAGGGTACAGGGTTGCAGGAATCCCCTAGGAATCCCTCCAAGGGGGATCATCTACACAGTGCATCCACCTGCAAGGGCTATCCCTGCATCTTCCTCACTGTCTTGCTGCTGATCTTTCTGCACGGAAGGGCAATCAGGAGGTTTCAAACTGCCTTCCTGACTTTCAATGCTGCAATCGCTCCACTGCAGGGGAAAGTTTGGCCCTGCAAAGGCAACTGCATATTGTTTATAAAAGGGTGCACAATCAGCACCCAGCAAACTCTCATGCAAGTGCACAAGGCACAGACCTAGACAATGTGACATTTAAAACAATACAATCTCAGGTGTACAAGTGTTTTGACCATTTTGTTGATTGGCACTAAAAATGGGGACTACCACAAAGTTCCAGATTTTGTTTCCATTTTATTTCCAATATTAGTTAATTTTGCTTTGATGATCATGATTTTAATGCCATCTAAATATGGTGGTGAACCAATTCCAAAATATGAGTGAGTGTATTGCGATTAGCTAACACCCTACTTAAAACAGTTTGCACTTGTTTTAGAGGTCCATTGACTTGTACATAATACAGTCCTAGGTGTGGAGATGTTTTGACAAATTTATTGATTACCATTAAAATTGCAAAACTGCAGATGCTGTGGCCATTTTGTATACAATATGTGTTCATTTTACTTTTTGGGCCTTGAATTTACCACCTGCAGAAAGATGGTGATGGCCAGTCCCAAAGCATGAGTGAGTGCATTGCGATTAGCTATCTCCCACGTAAAGCAGTCTCCACTTACTTTTAGAGGTACGTCGACTTCTACATAATACAGCCCCAGGTGTGTTGACCATTTAATTGATTGGCACAAAAAATTTGAACTATGACAAAACTTCAGACTTTATGGCCATTGTTTATGCAATATTGTTTAAAGTTGCGTTTATGATTTACTGGCATCCTTTGGCGTGCTTTCTCCCGACTTTTTACCTTCTGATCCTGTTTTGACTGTGTGCTGAACTTCGTTTTTGCTGGCTTTAGGACTCTGTGCTCTTTTTCACTGCTGACTATTGCTAAAGTGCATGTGTTCTGTGTCTAAAATGTGATGGCATTTTGTTTCTCCATGATTGGCATGTTAGGTTTACTGATAAGTCCCTAATAAACTGCACTCCATGTGCCCAGTGCCTGTAAATCAAATGCTACTGGTTGGCCTACAGCATTGATTGCCCCTCCCACATGAGTAGCCCTTCAAACATGTCTCAGGCCTGCCACTGCAGAGCCTGTGTGTGTAGTTTTGAACTGCAATTTCAACCCGGCAAGTTTACTTACTTGCCAGACCACAACCTTCCCTTTATTACAAATACATCTTCCTATGATAGGTCATAGGTAGCCCCATAGGCAGGGTTCAGTGTATTTATAAGGTAGAACATGAACTTTGGAAATTTACATGTCAAGGTAGTGAAAAAAATGCTAAATTCATTTTTCACTACAGCAAGGCCTATCTCCTGGAGCAGCCTTGTAACACTTTACAAGTGTAACTTCCAATTGAGAAGAGATAGGAAGAGTAAGTTTGGTGTCTCCGGGCGCACAATTTATTAGCATATCTTTTAGTGAAGTTGGTTTTTCAATTGCAGGTGTGAAAAGGCAACTTTTAGAAAGTTGGCATTTTCTTACTTTAATCATTCTGTGCCTCTGCCTGTCTCTGGAATACACATCAAAGTTGGGTGACAGCTGGGCTTTGTGATTTCCCTCTAGACAGTCACACAGATAGGTAGCTGAGGTGTGCCATGTATATCCTGATGGTCCATCACAAGGCTTATGGGTCTTCCTGAGCAGGAGTGGTGGGGAGGGGCTGACGCTTGCACCTAAAGAGGGCTGTGCCTGTTCCCACACAAAGAGTTGCATACCCCCTGTAGTGTGTTTGGAGGCAGGGAAGGACTAAAAGACCTTTCTTTGAAGTCTCTTTACTTCAAAGGTTAAAATGGGTTTAAGTACTGGATCTCTAACACCATATAATCAGAACACTTCTGGAACTGAAGACATTCTTCCAGGAAAAAGAACTGTTGTACTGCTGGGGGGGGGGGGACTGCCACTTTGCTACTTGCTCTGCTGTGTTGGCCTGTTGCCTGCTGCTTCTTGCCTGGGAGTGGGAGGACTAGACTTGACTCTCTAATTCCTGCATCTGTAAGGGTTCTCCAAGGGCTCGTTGGGCTGGCCTCCTGTTTCTAAAGTCTCAGGGATATTAAAGGCTTCACCCTCATTTTGCTACCAGCACCTGGGCTCCTCTGCTGTGAGTCCTGCTCTGCCAAGTGGTACCATATCCAGTCCTGGGCAATTGGTAGTGTGTGTTTGGTACTGCAACCCAAGAAACCAGCGCATCGACACTAAAGTTGTGTTTGGAACTGGGGAATTCTCAGCGATATCGACGTATTGCCGCTGCCTGCACTGAAAGTGTGCACACCGCTCACCGACTGCATGACATGAGAAGCTTGACTTACAGCGCAGCTTCGACTTTGCTGACAGAGCACCTATGAATCACCACTGCTGCATAAGTCTCGGAAACTGCATCGAAGAAGTCTGTGATGCACAGTTCCCATCGCAGTCCTGGCCCTCTGCGGCTACGCATCCAACACATCGCCTACAGGCCAGCAGTTCAACCTCATCGCCTCTGAACTGGCGCCCAACGCTCTTGACATCGACACATAAAACATGTTGTCCCACTTCGGAACCGACACAACGTCTTTGACAGCGACGCATCCCCTCTGTTTTTCAATGCATCGTCCCTGAGCTTCAACACATCCAAGGTACATTCAGCATGTCTGCATGACTCCTGTATCGGGACCGCGCTCCATTGCATTCGGATTGAACTTTTGGATTTTTCCCGGTCAAGCACGACCAGATAGCCCCAATTGGAGTTATTGATTTCTAAGCACTGCATTTTAATTTAATAATGCAAAATTCATATCTTGACTTGTGCATGTTGGATTTTTGTTGTTTTTGTCTTGCTTTACTCCGATAAATATTGGCTATTTTCCAATCTGCTGTGGAGTACTTGTGAAGTGTTTTCATTGTGTTACTGTGTGTGTGCACACATACTTTACACATTGCCTTTTTAGTTTAGCCTCACTGCTCTTTGCCAAACTACCAAAGGGTGATCACAGGTAAATTTTCAGAGTGTGCTACACTTACCCTAGCTAGGATTCTGGTTTCTGCCTGGACAGGGTGCATACCTCTGCCAACCAGAACCCTATTTCAAGCAATGGCCTTGGTTGTACTGCCAGCAGAAAGATGGTGGTGAAGCAATCCTAAAACATGAGTGAGTGCATTGCAATTAGCTAGCACCCCACTTAAAAACAGTTTGCACCTATTTTTTAAGGTCAATTGACTTCTAGAGTGTATCTATAGTGCCATCACACAGTATACTTTGCAATGTATATTATGCAGCCATATTCCACTGTACACAAACTTGGTGTGCAGTAGATGACACGGTGGACTACCCCGTCACATGGAGGGGCCAGACTAGCACTCCTTTACGTAATATGGGGTAGGCAACAAATTCCCCTCCGACGGTGGAGTTCGCGGATTTTTACCCTGGCCCCATAGAGCACAGTGTTCTGAAAAACTCTGCTAAGTAGAGCAGAGTTTTTCCTCTCATGCGACTCACCAACAGTAAGTTGGCAAGTGCGAGCGAGGAAATGCTAGACCACTACCTGGCAAGATTTCTCAATTCAGGTGGTCGTTGCAGGTCGCTACCGCTTGCATTGAGAAACCTGCCACTCATGTTGAGGACGTTACCGCTCGAGTTGAACATCTACTAGAGTGACAGAAAGAATGTGCTGCACGTGGTGGAGTTCACTCTGATTTTACAACACGGAACAAACTCCTAGCGCTAAATATCAGTGCAAGCAGCGCTACTTACCGCACTCTGCCGCTTGCGGAACACTGCGATCTGCGGCGGAATTGTTTTGGCACTTTGCAGAGTTCCGTGTAGCAGAACTCCACGAACTTAGCCAAGGCCTCTGACCTAATATCCATTGATCACCATGGCTACTGTGCATGAGATGAAGTGGCCCAGTTAGCAGACTGCTGCTGTTCTGGTGGGTTGCTAACGCTACCGGTTCATCTGAAACCCAAACACACTGGTGTTTGACTTTAAAAGAAGGAAAACTTCAGTCTTCATTGGTTCCTGTGAAGTCACATAACAGGCATCTTTCTTTTCCTCAATCCCACTAAGCATACAACAGACAGGCGATTATTTACATTATTGGGAATATTTGTATTCTACATACATAACCCCAAACGGAGATTTTGGGACACCAATTACTTTAAAAAAAATAAGATTATCCACGGTGAATTTCGGCATTTTCTTTTTACGTAAAGTTGTCAATTTGCACAGGTCTGGCACTGAGATCCACAATGCTGCACCTACTTTGGTTTCTAGCGTGTATTTCAGGCAGAACGAAACTAATTTAATAAATCGACTTGCATACCTATTGTTGTGTCAGACTAAGAGAGAGGGGTGGAGAAAAACAGTCAGCTACGTTATCCCTCAATGGAGAGTTTTAAAACTTTTACCAGCCCCCAACCCTTGCTTTTTCTGCACCTGACTTTTTGTTCAACTTTTTCAAATCAAAAGACTTCTCACGACGTCTGCAAGGATGCGTCTAGAGATACCGTGGCTGACATCACAACACACCGCACAAGCCTTGTTATCTGACGCGCGCCAACGCCAAGCGCACTTCATATTCACTGCGGTTTGATGTGCGAGGGTAGCGGTCAGAAGCGCGGTCCCTCGGCTCTCTGTCTGCTTGCCAGGCTGTACAGTCAAGTCGGGGAGAGCACATTTCAAAAATGTTCAAAGGACGCTTTCTGTTCTCCCACCAGAGTTAGAGAATGCACGTAGACATGTAGCCGCAGAGTTCATTTCTACTGTTTCCTTTCAGACTCTGCTAGCTGCGAGCTACAGAAACCCCACTATAAAATTCATGCGGATAAGAAGGCTGAACATCTTTTACAAGCAGACCTGAGACAAGATGTTAAATAAGAAATATCATTGTTTTCAGCAATTGCCTTTAAAGCGAAAACTCGTTTCCAGTTAAGGATGCATGGGAATAATCTTGGACATTGCTATAAGCAGTATTGATCTGGCTCTGGAAAAAAAGTTGTGTTCTTCCACACTGACTTTCATTTCGAAGCCAAAAAAGCATAGATATTAAATAGATTATAACAAATATTCTACTATTCTTTGTCCCCATACTTATCCTGATTGAAAATGTACCACAGTGGAGTGTGGCTAATCACTTGCGTCAGGAAACGCTCCCAAATGCTACATGGCGATATCAAGATTTTTCTTGAAATTATATATGCCCCATAGTCTTTCGCATGAGGTTGATAACTGCGATATTTTGGCCCAAGGTCAGCAAGCAAACCTACCATCCTCAGATATCACTGAGAACTGGACAGCCTATCGGTCCAGATTGGTTAGGCTTATGTTGACCTCACTACTTTCTCTTAGCCAGACGATCCACTAAAACATTAAACTTTGGCTACAATGACAGAATTTTCTCAGTAATCGGCAGAAAATCACCAAAGTCCTACCACGCAGCATCAGGGCCGGACTGGGAACCAAAATCGGCCCTGGCAAGTGCTTGGCCAGCCCCCCCCCCCACTCGGGGGGTTGGAGGTGCCGCCGAGCGCTTTGCTAGGGCCGGTTTTTGGCCGATTTTGTTGCAGGGCCGATTTTGCAGCTATGATGCAAAAACGGCCCTGTAACAAAATCGGCCCCCAGGGGCTCATAACCGGACCCCACCCTAGCGGCGCACCGGGGGATTGCCTGGTGCCCGCTATGGCCAGTCCGGGCCTGCGCAGCATTCACACACTTCTCACTGTGGCCCAATTACCCACAACAGGAATGGATGAAAAATGTGACCATGCAAAGACAATGAACTTACAATGTGTTCTTTGCATTGTCGTTGCTTTGGTCCGTTGTTTTTCAGGCAATAGGCCCACTCTTACATTTGGGGCATGGTTTTCATCATGATAAGTACAGAAAGGCAACTTGGTAAGGCTTTTGCCATATGTTCCTCTCACATCAATCTGGGTAATTTAAATTTCGTACCCAAATGTTGACATTTGCAGCTCAATCTGGATTTGAAAATATGCATGGATCTATACAAGGTGCACCCAGGAATCCTCTGAATGTATAGTTTTCAGAATATGTTTGGGTTGGTAGATTTCTCTGGGGGCCGGATACCCCTGTGCCAATATATTCCTGCCTCACCCTAGATTGAGTCATCATTGATTTCACTTAGGTCCAATGTCAAATCTTTCCTCCCCCATACAAAAAGCATATACATACATGCCGGGTATAATTGTATTTGGGAGAAGTGTGAGAAGGATGAATGGTGTAAAAAAAAAATTGACAGGCATCATGAGACTACAGCACAGATACCCATATTCTACTAGTAATGTACTCATTACATTTCTCCACGTCATTGCTGTGTGTTGTTTTATTCTCTTGAATATGTGATAGCAGCTCTTTAGGAAGGTAAATCCTCACCCCCGCAGAGCGGCATTTTTAATCAAAGGATCCTTCCATTTAGCACTGAATTTTGTTTTCTGTAGCACTTAGGGCCATATGTATCAACAAACTCTTTTGCGATTCCTAAATAGCGATTTTTAAGGAATCGCTATTTAGGAATCGCAAAATGGTATGTATGAAGAAATTCCCTATTTTTTAGCGATTCCTTAATCTTCCTTATTTGCGAATTTGCGAATTCGCAATTTGCGAATCGCAATTTGAGAATTATTTCAAGGGTGCAGGGGTGTCTCAAAGACACCCTACTGCACCCCTAAATGTACATGTGTGTGCATATGGCGCACATACATGCCCTATGGGCATGTGTGTGCATCACATGCCACCTTAAAAAATGCCAAAATGTGCATTTTTTGAAGAATTTGCAAGTTACCATCAACTACAAGTTGGTGGTAATTTGCGAATTCTTAACCAAAATTCGCTACCCAAAAATGCTACATACATAGCATTTAAGGAATCGCAAAATTGCGATTCCTTAAATGCTATGGCAAAATAAGGAATCGCTAAACTTTGCGATTCCTTATTTTGCGAATATTTCATACATCCCAAAACATGGAAAAAGGCCGTTTGCGATTCGCAAAGGCCGAAATTCTGCGAATTTCGGCCTTTGCGATTCGCAAAAGGCGTGATACATATGGCCCCACATTACTAAAAGGTGTCCTGGTGCTAGGATGTAGAAAGGTAACAGAGAACATGCCTATGGAGCAGAACCTAAAAAGAAAAATGCCAGATTTTCACGCATTGTGAAATGAATGTAGCTAGTCCTTAGCCCACAGATGGTTAGGTAATAGATTTAATTGTTTGGTTGTCAGAACAGAAAAGGCTTGACTGCCCATGTGAAACTGAGTCATGCATTTGATGATCTAAGAGTACAACCTGTGTTTGAAGTGAAATAGCTTTTATTGGATATTGGTTGTTGATGACAAGCTTTGAGTACAAACATATAGGTTTGAAAATACTTTGTTTGACAATTGTAAACCAGTGACAACTTTTGAAAAAAGCAAAAGTGGAAGAGTGATTGGTTAGAATGAGCACCAAATGAGCAGTGCATTCTCCATACTTGGAAGCTTCTGAGTCAGAAAGGCACTAGAACCTAAAAAATAGATTTGAAGTAGTCTAGGCACATGAGAAAAGTAACCTGCCCTGCCAGCTGATACGATTCATAGGGCGGATGACGTTACATTTTGGAAAGTAATTTCAAGGCAAAGAAAACAGATACATGAGAGTTTGCTGGCCCAGGTAAAAAGCCGATATTGCTAACAGAGGAATCCGCAACTGGCTAAAAGCCCGACTGCCTTGGCCAGAAGTCAGAAAGAAAAGCTTGAAAAGTATTCTGACCAGATACAATTAGGATCTCAATCTTTTCTGCATTGAGCATAAGAGAATTCCAGCCCTTCCATTTGACAACCTTTAGCATACAGTTATGATAAGTACTGGAACCTTGAGACTGATTTTTATGTTTACATTTGTTTTATTGTTGTTGCAACCAAAGCAGAAGGTACATAATAAGCAACAGCTGTAGGAGCGTCAACATTCAGCCCCCGTCGGTAATCATAGCAACTTTTAGAAATTAAAAACAGAAGTGTACCCTCCTCCCCCTCCAGTCCCCTGCCCTCACTTGGGTTCCAGTGCCAGCTACGGTGTCCAGTGAGGTCAAATCGCCCATGTCTCTTTTGAGGGAGCATTGGTGGATCACTCTGTTGGTGTTGTCAATCTTCGGAGATTTAGGTATCTCAGATAGGTTAGCTCTGTGAACTCTTGTGCCAACAATGCGATGAACAGTTGCCAAATCTCACTATATGTGTTGCTTTGTTGTCCAAGTGTCAGTGATAGCCTTTCCAACCCAGCAGATGCCATAGACAATGTAGCCAGTTCAATCTTGTTGGAACCTTGTCAGTGCCCCAAAATGCAAGAATGTATTGGTGCGCTGCCAATAGGGCTAATGCAATAGGCCTGCCTCTTCTAGATTTCAATGGGGAAGTCTGTGAGTTGGGAAGGCCCAACACAACGTATGAAGGGAATCAGGGCAATTGAGTGCTAAAATGCATGTCTATGTCTGTCAGGACCTCCCCCCAGAACTGTGCTAGCTTAGGGCATTCCCACAAAATGTACGCCAGTGTCCCCGGGGAATTACAACCTCTCCAACACCTATCTCCCTTATCCATATTCTCCGTGTTTAATCGGAGCGGGGAAGATACCAGTACGTGGCAATTTTTGTTGCTGTTTCTATACAGGAGGAGTTAGATGCTATACGTCTCATTAGATAGTATATATCTCTCCATTCCTCTGGGAAAAATTGCCGGCCTAGCTCCCTCTTCCACTGTAATTGTGCAGGATTCTCTAAATCGGGTATCTCCTGGGAGAGCAGCATTAACCGTTTGGAGACAAGGCGTCTATCGGAATCTTTGGCAAGGAGCCATCTCTCAAACTTTGTCAGGCGTCGCTGCACCGCCCCCCTCACTGCTGGTTGCATCACCCAGTGTCTTATCTGCGTGTACCGGAATCGTTCGGTTTCTGGTATTGCATACTTGTTATGTTATGTTATGTTATGTTATGTTATGCACATTTGTATTGCGCACAGCTGCCCCAGCTAAGGGGCGTCCTGGCGCATGGCAGGCAATGTGCAACAGTTAGCAGAAACACAACACAGATAAAAGAGAATTTATTTAAAAAGGAAAGTTTTCAATGCTTTGCGGAAGGCCAAAAGGTCATCCAATAGCCGCAAGTCCACTGGGAGGGAATTCCAAAGTTCAGCCGCCCTAACCCGAAAAGAGCGACCACCAACCCGACACAACCTGTATCGGGGGACCACAGCGAGCGCTTGACTTCCCGATCTCAGAGCGCTGGAAGGAACATACCACGACAGGAGATCAGCAAGAATTGGCGGACCTACTCCCCTCAAGATCTTAAACGCCAAGCACAACACCTTAAACTGGATGCGTGATTTGATGGGGAGCCAATGCAAAGATCTCAAGACTCCCGAGACAGAACTCGTTCGAGGTAAGCCAACAATGGCTCTCGCCGCGGCATTCTGCACGCGTTGGAGGCGGGTGGTCTCAGCCACATTGGTCCCTGCCAAAAGCGAGCTAGCATAGTCCAGGCGAGATAATACCGTGGCCTGGACTATCAGCTGCCTGGTACCATGGTCAAAGAACTTAAGAATGGGCCTCAGCGACCGCAAGATACCAAAACAGCTGGCCGCGATTTTCTTCGAATGGCCCTCATAACTAAGAGCAGGGTCCATCCAAACTCCCAAATTCTTAAGTTCAGTGACCGGGAGAGGGACTGGCCCCAGTTCAACGGGCCACCACTTGTCCCCCCACAGTTCCGCCCTCCTGCCGACGATCATGATCTCGGTTTTCTTCGCGTTGAGCTGGAGACAGTTGTTCTTCATCCAGCTTGCCACCGCCCTAAGTCCACTCTGAAACCTGGGGGCATCCCGGTCCGCATCCCCGCTGATAGTAACCGCTAGCTGAGTATCGTCAGCATACGAGACCATAGTCATGTCCCACTGCTTGACGATCTCAGCCAGCGGTCTCGCGTACAGATTGAACAACGTGGGACTCAGCGAGGAGCCTTGCGGGACCCCCTGTCTCAGAGGAAGGAATTGGGACTGGAACGGTGGCAGGGCAACGCTAAAGAAACGATCGTTCAGGAAGGAGCGAAACCACTGGAGGGCAGAACCACCCAGCCCGATCTCCTCCAGGCGATGCAACAGGATAGGATGGGACACGGTATCGAACGCGGCGCTCAGATCTAATAAAACGAGCGCCGCTGTCTGCCCCGCATCCATCACTGTGCGCAGGTGTTCAGCCATGGAGAGAAGGGCGGTCTCCGTGCTGTGACCAGCACGGAAGCCGTTTTGGGTGGGATCCAAGATGTTAACCTGGGTAAGGTGGGCCGAGAGAACTTTGTTGACATGGGCCTCCATTACTTTGGTAGGCCAGGGAAGCAAAGAGATAGGCCGATAGTTTTCGGGCTTATCTGGGTCTAATGAGGGTTTCTTTAGAATGGGAGAAACCACCGCCCGCTTCCAGCTAAGGGGGACCGTGCCCGACTCCAGCGAGATGTTGATCAAGGAGTGTACTTGGTCCGCAAAATACTAAATAGGATGGGACCCACCTCATCAAAAAAGATCTACATCCTGATCTTTGCCACTCAATAAAAGAGGCATTGTCCAGTCTGGTGAGAAGTCCCGGTACTCAACCACTAAAGTGAGTAGAGAGGGGAATGCTGAAACGCCCACACGAGTCGCCACCATATCCCAGACCCTCAACACGGGTGCGGTGATCGCTGCTAGATAGAGATTGACAGGGTGATGAGACGGGTCCAGGAATGTGATCTTCCACAAGGCCGATTCTGTGAGGGCCCTGTCCATGAGCAGCCAACCCCTTTCAGATTCCATGCAAACCCACTCTACAATGTGTTTAAGTTGCGCAGCTTGGAAATAACGTAAGATGCACAATATACCTAGGCCGCCATCCACCAGAGTCCGCCAGCTTTGGTCTTGTTTCATTTGGGGTTGGCGGCCTGCCCAGCTAAAACTCTGGACACCTTTCTGCAGGTTCTGGAGTGTCCCTATTGGGGACCACAAAGGCAGTGTCTGGAAAACATATAAGGGCATATGTATGAAATAGCCATTTTGCGAGTCCTTAATAGTGATTTTTAGCAAATCGCTACTATGGACTTACAAACTGCTATGTATATAAGAATACCAATAATAAGTGTGACTCCCACATATTCCTTAATTGCAAATCGCAAATTGCGATTCGCAATTAAGGAATACCTTCACATTCATTCTTATCAGCCTAGAGGTCCATAGGAATGAATGCGAAGACATTCGCATTTTGTGAGTACCCATTAGGCACTCGCAAATTACGAATGCAATTTCAAGGGTGCAAGGGTGTCAAAAGAACACCCTGTAGCATGCCTGAAATATGTATGTGTGCACACATGGCGCACATACATTCCCTAAGGGCATGTATGTGTGCCACAAGGCACTTTGAAAAATGCAAAAAAGTTATTTTTTTCAAAGAAATCGCAGATTACCACTAACCTGAAGTTGGTGGTAATTTGCGATTTCTTAAGTCAAAATCGCACAAGTTGGATGCTTCCTACATTGCATTTAAGGAATCGCAATTTGTGATTCCTTAAATGCATTTGCAAAATAGGGAATCACAAATTTTGTGATTCCCTATTTTGCGAGGGCCTTTTGGGATGATACATCCCAAAAGGCTTGTTCCCGTGTGCGAACAGGAAAAGGGCTATATACATATGCCCCATAGTATCTGGGGGTCAACTGTCATCTTGAGAGCGGCTAACCGACCCATCCACGAAACCAAATGCTTCTGCCATTGTGAGAGATCTGATCGCACGAGTGCGACAAGACTGTGATAGTTAACAGAGACCACCTCTGCTATTGTCAGAGATAATTGAATACCCAGGTATGTGATGGAGCTCAATGCCCATTGGATGGAGAGAATTTTGGTAAGATATTCTCGTGTGTCTTGGTAGACTGTGAGGCTCAATGCCTGTGATTTAGCTAGGTAATCTGGAACCCAGCACCGTCCCAAACAATCTCACCTCTTCTAAAAAGCTAGGGAGGGCCTCACTAGTGTTATCGAGAGAAGTGATGTCGTTGTCTGCTTACAGCGTTTAAGGTGCTCCTCGCCCCCAAAGTGAATCCCTGTGATCCTAGGGTTGTCTCGAATCCTCTGAGCAAATGGCTGTATATAAAGCGCAAATAATATGGGGGACAGTAGGCACCCCTGCCTAGTGCCACGTTGAATGGGGAAGCAGAGAGAGCTTCTGCCATTGACTCAGACAGAGACCCTCGGATCTTCATATCCACTTAGAACCCATGCGCTGAACTGCTCCCCGGGCCAAAGTGTTTCAACACTGCTGCTAAGTAGGGCCAGTGAATGCGATCAAATGCTTTCTCTGCATCTATGGAGAATAGCATAGGCTCGCGTTGAAAGCAGGCAGCCTTGTCAATAAGGTGTAAGATCCGCTTAGTGTCATGTGGACACTGCCTATTAGGGATAAAGACCGCCTGATTGAATCTACCAGCCTCAGCAAAAAGGGAGTGAGGCGCTCTCTAGAATCCCAGTGAACAACATTGATTTTTAAAATATGGGTCTTTAAGATCCACACAGTCTCTTATCCTTCCCTTGTTTTGTTATAACCACGACCGATGCCTATGTCATGGAAGGGGGAGCGTTGCTGGGCCAGTGATTGAATTGAAAATTCTAGTAAGGAATGATGCCAGTGAGTTACAAAAATCCTTATAATATGACGCTGGGAAGCTGTCTGGGCCAGGCGATTTATGAGGTTTTATTCTAGCTATAGCAGCTATGACTTCATCTATTCTAATCAGGTTGTCCAAGCCTGCTGCTTGATCCCCGGTCAAACATGTGACATTCTCCCCTTGCAGGTATGTTAAGATGACGTGGGAAGGGAGATCTTGTGCGGAGTATATATTTTTGTAGAACACCACGAATCGTGCTGCCACCGCCTCATCTCCTTTAATTACGGGCCCTTCATCTGACATAAGGGCCTCAAGCACTTTGGCCTGGCCCTGTCCGGCTTTGAGCTTATTCGTGAACATTCTCCAATATTTGTTGCCCCCAATGTAGAAGGCATATTTAAGATGAAGTAATGAGTACTCAGCAATGTCCCAATCTAGCCCCGCCAGCTGTTTCCTAGTAGTTTCCAGCTGTCGCCATTCCCTAGGAGCACCGGTACGGTGATGTACGTGTTAGAGGTCCCATACTTGCTGCTGTAATTGCGTACACTTCCCATGACTAGCTTTGTTGTGTGCTGCAGAGTAAGCAATGAACTCACCCCTAATTGCTGCCTTCAGGGCATCCCAAACCATTGCAATAGATGTCTCAGCTGTATCGTTAATCTCCAGGTAGTTTCTGATTACCTTGTCTATCTGTTTGGTGACTTTTGGTCTGCGGAGTAGTGTTTCCTGCAAATGCAATGAGCGAGAGGTCTGGTCCTGAGTTGGGATGGCTATGTCCAATAGGACAGCCGACATATCCGACACGGAGCATGGTTCTATCTCGACAGCACAAGTCACTACCTGTACCTCTTGGGAGCCTAGGAAATGATCCAACCTAGCATTGGATTTGTTCGCATGAGAGTAGAATGTATATCCCATGGCCTTTGGATGGGCAACCCACCATATGTCTTTCAATCCCAGCTTGTGCTACCATCAAGCCCCTCCTGGGCCAAGAGCTCCCCCTGTATCTCGTCTCTGGGTCAATCGATCTTGCTCATTATGAAATACTAGGTTTAGAGCCCCACCCATGACCACCCACTGAGTGGACATGATCTCCGCCACTGCTCCCTATAGAAATTGCTCTTGGCCCTAGTTGGGTGCATATATAGATCCTATTGTAATTGAGAGTGGGCCCAAGTGAATATGATACTTCGGGAGTCATCCTTTATTCTCAGCAACCTTTGTCCGTATTTTCCCTTGAAATGTGGTTGAGAAAAGTAACGCCACCCCAGCCGATTTATGGAACAATGATGAGAAGAACTGCTGAGGAAAGGCTCGTGTTTGAAGTCTGGGCCAGTCTTTATGTAATATATGTGTCTCCTGTAGACAACAGATATCTGCCTGTGATTGTTCTTGGTAAGATAGAATTGCCCTCCTTTTGACAGGGTTGTTCAAGCCTTTCATTGAGGGTCATCACCCTCAATTGCTTCATTCTGGTTGTCATACCAAGCGACTAACACTTTTTGACGAGCTTTCGGGATCCCTACTCACACCGCCTCTCTGGTGTATCTGGACATGGTATAAAAATAGACATGAACTTTGGCTTAGTTGCTGGCACCCCATGCAAAATCCCCAAACATGAACAATGAGTATCAAAAGTCCCTGTAGCAGGGAAACATATAGGTAGTTTGTTCCCCTACCAATGGTGGAGTCTTTAACTGGGACAGCTGTCAAGTCCATTAGGCTGCCCGTGCCCCCACCTCCCCGACCTCCTAGCCCCCCTCAGAACACCCCACTCAACCTGCAGTCCCTCAGGCAGGGTCATTGGATGCTGTGTCATCTAACAGCTTATCCAAGAGGGCATTCCTTTCTGATGCCATGGTCACCAGATCAGGCTCTGTGCTCTTGTGTCCCGTCGGGATCAAACGCCATCTCGGGCGGCCCTCTACCTTGCACATTTCATTGTGGTATTTACATTTCTGTTGGCATTGCGGTCATTCATATCGGTGATCTGCACACCATTATCAATATAGTGATTCCGAGTAAATTAAAAAAATAATGCTATTAAACAGCTGAATAAGTTATATGTTAAAAAGGTAAATGAGGTAGTTGCACAACATCCATTTTTAAGTAGAGGGCAATTGCCAAATGAGTCAATAGATACATTCGTCAATGATTTGAGGTTTTTAGCTGCTAAATGCAATTATTCCTCATTTCATGACCGAATGATTCAGGATCTGATGGTGCAGAAAGTGGCAGATGCTAAGCTACAAAAGAAATTTTTATCTGCAGATGATTTTACTCTTATGAGAGCTATTGACATTGCACATCATTTTGAAGATTTGAAATTCGGCATAAAAGAGTTATCTGAAAAAAGCAGCAGAAATTTACTTGGTCAAAAAAATCAGTAACAGTGAATATCTGAGTGGTAAATGTAAAAGTAAAATTTCTCCTTTCCAGGATATGGAAAAAAAAGAGTATATCTGTTTTAAGTGTGGAATACCTGGTCATTTGGCCAATGACAAAAGGTGTCCTGCTGTTGGTCAAGTGTGTAGATATTGTAAAATAAAAGGGCATTATGCAAGAATGTTCCAAAACAGAAACAAGTTTAGAAATATGGAAGTTAGAAATCAAAATACCGGCCACATAAAAGAAGTTGATTGTGATATTGAGGAAGGAGAATTTCTTATAAGTGTGTGTGAGATCAATGACAATGTCAAGGATGCCCCATTCTGAATAATAAAGATAGACATAGAGAGATAAAAATCATGGCTGATTTAGGTTTAAGAAAAAAGGGGTGGTGATGGACAGAGTTTCTGAATGATGCAGAATACTCTTACCAAGTCAAGAGATCATGGTGTTAATCCATCACCTGTTTTTTAGCTCATTGCACCATCCCAGCTCAGAACCTGGCTATATGCAAATTAGTCTGTTCCTGTCCCAGTGCATGATGGGAACAGGGCAAACCAAACTACCAAGCCAATTCTTATACTGGGAAGGAAACAAGCTCCCGGGGACCGGTTTCTGGCATCACTGCCTTCGTCGGCCCGGTTTGCTTGAATCCTGATGGTGCAATGAGCAAGGGACTCACGTCTGAGTATACCCTCCCACACATAGTGTGGATAAAATCGATTTTGGAAAAAAGGGGTGGTGATGGACAGAGTTTCTGAATGATGCAGAATACTCTTACCAAGTCAAGAGATCATGGTGTTAATCCATCACCTGTTTTTTAGCTCATTGCACTATCCCAGCCCAGAACCTGGCTATATGCAAATTAGTCTGTTCCTGTCCCAGTGCATGATGGGAACAGGGCAAACCAAACTACCAAGCCAATTCTTATACTGGGAAGGAAACAAGCTCCCGGGGACCGGTTTCTGGCATCACAGCCTTCGTCGGCCCGGTTTGCTTGAATCCTGATGGTGCAATGAGCAAGGGACTCACGTCTGAGTATACCCTCCCACACATAGTGTGGATAAAATCGATTTTGGAAAAAAGGGGTGGTGATGGACAGAGTTTCTGAATGATGCAGAATACTCTTACCAAGTCAAGAGATCATGGTGTTAATCCATCACCTGTTTTTTAGCTCATTGCACCATCCCAGCTCAGAACCTGGCTATATGCAAATTAGTCTGTTCCTGTCCCAGTGCATGATGGGAACAGGGCAAACCAAACTACCAAGCCAATTCTTATACTGGGAAGGAAACAAGCTCCCGGGGACCGGTTTCTGGCATCACAGCCTTCGTCGGCCCGGTTTGCTTGAATCCTGATGGTGCAATGAGCAAGGGACTCACGTCTGAGTATACCCCCCCACACATAGTGTGGATAAAATCGATTTTGGAAAAAAGGGGTGGTGATGGACAGAGTTTCTGAATGATGCAGAATACTCTTACCAAGTCAAGAGATCATGGTGTTAATCCATCACCTGTTTTTTAGCTCATTGCACCATCCCAGCTCAGAACCTGGCTATATGCAAATTAGTCTGTTCCTGTCCCAGTGCATGATGGGAACAGGGCAAACCAAACTACCAAGCCAATTCTTATACTGGGAAGGAAACAAGCTCCCGGGGACCGGTTTCTGGCATCACAGCCTTCGTCGGCCCGGTTTGCTTGAATCCTGATGGTGCAATGAGCAAGGGACTCACGTCTGAGTATACCCTCCCACACATAGTGTGGATAAAAGGTTTAAGACATACTCTGATAGGAGATGAGTGGTTAAAATAGTTTCCGGGGGTAGTGCTATTTCTTCCTGACATAAAGCTTGTGGAGTATGGGAAAAAAACTCATTGAAGTACTAGGATACTTCACTTCCAATTTGAGCTTTAAAGGTAAAACTATCACAGCAAAGGTTACGTGGCCCAAGAACGGTCCTGCCTTTTGGGTTGGCCTGAACAAAGGGATCTTATGATCACTCTTGATCCCAATCATCCGGATCAGGTTGTGATTTATTCGGATTTAGTTTTACAAGTTGGTAGCACTGTAGTAACAGAGTGGGAGAAGGTGTTTCCCAAGGTATTTTCTTCACAATTGGGCTTATTAAAAATTTTGTGCACAATATCTTTAAAAAAAATAATGTTCCCAAAGTGCACAACGTTAGGAATATTCCTTTGGTTTTGAGAGGGGAACTAAAAGAACATAATTGTAGAGGTTATGTTAACAAGATATCATAGAGGAGATTGAATTCTCTGAATGGTTGTTACCCGTGGTTGTTGCACACAAACCCAATGGTAAGGTCAGGTTATGTGTGGATTTAAGAGATTTAAATGGCAGTGTGTGGGTGGACAGGCACCCTCTACCTAATATTGGAGAGATGTTTGCCAAACTCAAAGGGGCTACATTATTTTTGACTTTGGATTTGTCAAATGCATACCATCAAATAGCTTTGCATGATGATAGTAAGAAGTACACTTCATTTATTACTTTGGAAGGTGCCTTCAGGTATAAAAGGATGCCTTTGGGCTAATTTCAGCATTCTCTGTGTTCCAAAGGGTCATGTACAAGTTATTCAAAGACATGAGCAACGTCTTGTATTTACAAGACGATATATTAGTCTTTGGGTGCGGGGTACAAGAACATATGGAAACATTACACAAAGTTGTATGTATCTTACAAGACAATGGTTTGACTCTAACAAAAGAGAAAAGTAAATTTGGGGTGCAGTTTGTGGATTATCTTGGTCATTCCGTCAGTAAAGATGGTATCTCTCCCAAACAAAGTTTAATCAAGGCTTTTAGAAGAGGCTCCTGAACCTCAGAATAAGGACCAAATGAGGTCTTTTTTAGAACTGGCAGAATATTACGCAAAATTCATCCCTGTTTTTTCTGACAGAACCATCCACATGAGGAATTTAATGAAGAAAAATCAATCACTTGTATGGGATGATAATTGTGCTAATAAATTTAAGCATTTAAAAAATATATAATTTCTTCCCCGGCACTGGACACCTTTGACACAACTTGTGATTCTGTTATTGTGTTGGATGCCAGTAATGCTGGTATTGGTGCGGTACTAATGCAAAATCAGGAGGGACGTTTGGTCACCATTGCGTTTGCATCTAGACCATTGAGAGGTGCTGAAGAAAAATATTCAACATTAGAAAAAGAAATGCTTGCTTGTTGGTGGGGCATCGAGTATTTGCAGAAGTATGCTTATGGTACAGTCTTCAGAGAAAGGACTGATCACCGTTCGGTTGTGGATTTATTTACGACAATGGGTTGTGGCGAAGCAACTCCCAGGATTGCCAGGTGGCAATACAAACTACAAGGCTTTCATTTTAAAGTTGAGTACATTCCTGGGATAAAAAAATGTTTTTGCAGAATGTTTATCAAGGTTACCTGTGAAGGATGAAAGTGTTGAGTTTGATGACTATGATTTAGAAAGAGTGGTATCCATCTGTGAAGTTTCTAATGAATGTCTCAAAGAGGAACAGTGGAGAATAGCGTGTGATAAAGACGAAAACCTAAAAAAGGTGCTTAGTTATGCCGTCATTTTGGCCAAGGAAAAATTGAGTTGGCTCAAGACCTTTTACCTTACTTTCAGGTGGCACAAGAATTGTCAGTACAGGATGACATTTTATTGAGAGTTCAGCAATTGATAGTACCAGAGGATCTCAGACAACTATTTTACACATGGCTCATGAGGGACATCCAGGTATGAGTAGTATGAAGAGGAGAATTAGAAGTGAATTTTGTTGGCCTGCGATGGACAGATGTATTGAAAGGAAGGTCAGATTTTGTGTTGAGAGCAGTATTAGCGATAAGTCCCAGAAAACAGTGGTGTACAAACGGTTACCTTTTTCAAGGCCATCTCGAGTTTGGGGGAAGGTGTTGGACATAGCTGGACACATGCGTATAGAATATAATCCTGTGTATGCCATAGTTCTGATTGATCAACTATCTCAGTGGCCTAAGGCTAAGTTGGTACCACAGATTACATTAAGATTTGTGATTCAGTTTATATATGAAATATTTGAAAGGGAAAGTTTTCCGGAATTGCTTCTTAAGGACAATGGTGTGCAATTGGTGTCTAATGAGATGGAGGCGTTTCTTGAGAATCATGTTATTGCACAGAAGTGCTCCTCAGTCTATTATCCACGGAGCAATGGAATTGTGGAGAGGTGGATTAAACTGTTAAAGAAAGGCATACAACTAGCCATTAGCAATGGTAAATATTGTCATCAAGCAATTGGATATATACTTTTGAGCTATAGGAAAAGGCCTAGGAGCGATGAAGACATTTCTCCCTTTGAAAAAATGATAGGAAGGAAAAGCATATATAATTTGAGTCAGAGATGGATGATGGATTTAGTTACAAGAGTAAATGATCAAAAAAAATTGTGGACAGCAAAATTGATACTAGGATTTTACAAGATTACAAACTGCTGCTGCCCTTGAGAGTGAGTGACTGGGTGTGAGTGAAGAAAGGGAGGATGGTGAGATCTGGTGAGTCTAGGTTCTCAGTTCCAATTAAAGTTTTTAGGGTTGGAAAACAAGTGGTTGAATTATCTGATGGCAATGTGTGGAGTATGTCCAAAGTTGTGAAAGTTCCACAATGGTTATGTCCAGACAATGTCAACCAAGGTCAAAGCTTGTGAGAGACAATATAAACTAGAGGAAAGAGATCGGTCTTCAACGAGGGGATGTACAAGTGCTCTGTGATATGAGACAGAGACAGAGACCGACTTGGTTCAAGGATTATCATATGGAACATTAACTTGTCCACTTCAGAGCTTATGGCCTCAACATGTGCGGAAACTTGTTTATGTGTATATAGTTTAATTTGTGCATGTTCTGTGGTTGAAATGCCTATGTAACTCTACTTGTTAATGAAGGGGGATGTGTGGTATCCTACTGGTCTTGAGTGGAAACTGGAACATGGAATGTGGGGACCAGATTACACACAAGGACGGTTGGCCCAGGGTAAATGGAGAAGCTAGTTGTTCACCTCTTTGTTGAATAAACTTACCTTGATAAATCTTCTTGTTGCTGTGATCCATCAGAGATAACATAAGACATACTTTTGTGTGTAAGTGACTTAAACCCAATCCCACATACCCATTCCCTGATTGCTAATGTAGAAGATGCGTCCAGTAGGATGTATACTACATTTCCCCCAAGTAATTCTCAGGCTGTATACATACCCAGTGGAACTACCACATAACATATAAAGCTTGATGCAGTACCAAGTTGTCTTGATTGGTATATATTCCCTGAAGAGCAGCCGCTCTTTTTAAAGGGTCAAACACTGTGTTGATTATGTTATTCTTCCTTGGAGTATTAATAACAAAACTCTTGGCAGCGAAATGTTCCACAAAAGACCACATTCTGAACAATCTGCCTTGGCATGGCTGGATCTAATGTAGGTATTTAAAAGGCAACGCTGACTAACGATCACGGCTAGCATTGCTTGTGTCCTCTTAGGAAGGATCATGGCCGGTATTTGGGGTGGCAATGGTCTGGTAAAAGCTGATCTGTAACGGTTGAAGCCAAAAGACAACTATTTACAACTGTGTCAGCATTAGCTGCTGAATTGTTCTTGAGGCAAAACACTTTGAAGACCTCCACGCGCATATTGCCAATATTGTGCATAACCTTTTGTACTTCCGTGATCTTTGTATCCACTTTGGCACCTCACATTTTTTGTGGTGAACACTTCATTGAAGCACTTTTTGTCCTCTCTGCCTCTTCTTTTCTCTAAGGAGATGACCCAAACTCTGCACTACCTGTAAGTACAGGGACCCGTATTTTTATTTCAGGCAGACATGTAACCTCGAGCATTTCTTTGTATTTTTAGAATGTTGAGGTAAAATGAATTGGTCAAATAGGGATTGAAAATACACACATTTCCAAAAGCGATTTTTCTCTTTCCTCGCACTTTTCGTCTTAGATCGCAAACCGTCACAAAAATCTCTTTGGGTGTACAAACAATACGTCATTCATAGGAGAACAGTTCATATTCGAGTCCGCGTGCTTGTGACAGAAGGCCGGATTTCAATTACGGACAGAAGTGACCCCTGTGAGACAATACGGTTTTGTTCATCCAACCATCAAGACTGGCTCTGCATCTCGGCAGCCAGCGCAGCGAACAATGGCGACATCACAATCTACTTTAGTGGCCTCGGCAAGAGATTCATCCATGCTGGCACAGGTAACACGTCTGAGAGGCGTCGAGAGCCTGCCTTCATTGTGGAATGGTTCTTCTAGGACCTAAGGACCTCGCATATTTTTTCGCAGCCATTCATGACTAAGTAGCTGGAAAGATTTTAAGTGCCTCAAACGAGACTTGTATCAAAACAGGTGTCAATAAGAGATGCTGAAAGTGCTAGCCCATCCCACACACGCCTTTCCACTTGTTGCTCTCAACAAAACATTGTTCTAGCGCAGCGAGTGCCCCTGAACCTGCCACTAAATTTGTTTTCATGCATTTTAATTTATTGGGCCGGCGCTGCGCCCCAGAGGGTAATCGCCCTCCATGAAAGAGGTAGGCAATAATTTGTTAAAGACAATTAGCGCTCCCCAACCCGAAGCCCTTTGCAGTGTGTATGAGAAACTGTACAAATGGCTCGTAACCAAACACAATGCTTGGAATATGAAGCACCTTCTTAAAGTGATTCGACTGTCTCAGTTCTACACAACAAGAACATTTTTCCGCTGAGAAAGACAAAGCTGTCCAAAGGAGCCGGCGTAGGCTCACACTTAACGCCAGAAAATTGGGTCACCTGAAGGGATACACAAGCATTATTCCTCAGAGATCTGAAAAATGCAATTACTTCTTTCCAACATTCTTTTAAATAACCTTCGGTTTTTTCATTCTCTGGAAACGTAGGAAAGAGGTGTTTACATCAAAATGGCTTTTTTCTTCAATCTCGGCGTCCTTGGCCAGCACAATTATTGTAAACTTCGCTTTTTTGTTCCATTCTCTCCCCATCTCCCATCTCTGCCACCTACCACTCGGTCGCCCCCGCCCCTCCAGCCGTCACGAAGAGGAAAGGGGGCTGGATCGGAATTCGCTGTACGCAGCCCCCTCTAAATACGTAGACGTGGACCCATATTTCCCATCAGCTTCCATTGTTTGAGTTGTCAGTAATGACACTCGAGCTGAAATTGTACAAGCGTCCGGCTAATTTAGTAATTATTGACACGCGCAGGCCAAGAAATGATAGCAAACACAGGGAACTCTTGAGAAAGGGAGAAAGCACAGCTCTGCCGGGCCTCGTTGAATAATGGCTCGGATCATCATGTGTTCAGACCAGGCCCAGTGCGCCCCTTTTCTATTTCCCTGGCACATTTATAATTAATGCCCTGTAATGATTCCAAATAATTTTCGGATGGACCTCGGAGTTTCACAAGCCACGGCCAGCACGGAGCCCTGGCCTGCAGCACTGTGATATTTCAGCCAGATCTCTCTTTGTCTCTATTTCAGCTTTCTTTTCCTCTAAATTTATAATGGCGATGCAGTTAATAAATCGTATTTCAGTTGTTTTCATTGGCATCCTATATTTCTGCCACTGGGTAGATAAGAGGTCAGGATGATTATTTGTATCAGAATGTGTGCCACACTAAGGATGCAAAGAGTGAAAGGGGGGCACACTGAGCATAAATCAGTAGGGGTGGGGATAACTGAGGATAAGCAAATAAGGGGCATATGTAGGTAATCACTTTTTACAGATTTTTAAATACCGAATTTTACCGATTCAGTATTTGAAAATCTTTAAATAGTATGTAGGTAATAATTCGGTAAATTTTACTGAATCGGTAATATTCGGTATTACCTATTCAGTATTTACCGATTCGGTAATTCCCATTCATTCCAATGGGCCTGGAGGCCCATAGGAATGAATGGGAAGCCATTCACTATTACGGATTCGGTAAATACCGAATCGGTAATAGGGGGAACATATCCAAGGGTGGCAGGGTGTCACATTGACACCCTGTTGCACCCCTGAATCGTGCATGTGTGCACATGTGGCACACATACATGCATGTATGTCTGCCACATGGCACTGACAAAAAAGGAAAAAACTGTTTTTTTAAAGGTATTCAGTATTTACCACCAACTTATAGTTGGTGGTAAATAACGAATCCTGAATGCAAAAATGTTCTCACTTGAGTGCCTCCTACATAGGTTTCAGGATTCGGTAATTACAGATTCTGAATTTTTAGAACTCGGTAATTTACCGATTCCTTAAATTACCGATTCGGTAAATTACTGAATCCTTGAAACCTGCCTCCTACATCTCAAATCCCTAAATACCGGTCGGTAACGGTGAAATTTACCAAATTTCACCGTTACTGACCAGTATTGCCTCACCTACATATGGCCCTAAGATCCCAGGAGGCACCCGAAGAAAAGAACCTTTTCCAGTGAGGGTGCACTGGAATCCCACGAGCAATGAAGGAGCACATTTCCATGGACTGAAATCCTCCCACTGTTGTCATCATTTTAGCTAAGATGGATTCCCACATTAAAGGATCGATGTCGTTCGGAAAGCATTCCGACCGAATCGGTTTTGGAATGGTGTCTGACCGAATCATATTCTGGGAGTAAGTCCGACAGATTATGATGGTCCCGAACACCATTTGGTCGGACTCCCGTTGACTTCAAAGGGAGCCTGTGTTCCAACCGAATACACAGGCTCCCATTGAGGAAAGGGTTGGTGGGGGAAAACCTTTCACCCTGTGGTGGGCACCCCACAGTGCCTGCTATACTGTGCATGATTGGAAAGGGGGAATCCATGGGTACTCTCACAGGCCCGATTTAGAGGTCCCCGGTGAAGGGGGCTTGCTACAGACCCCCAAAGTCAGTTTATGACTGCCATTTCTTGTCAGAACAACCAAATCGGAAAGGCTGTGCGAATCTGACATCCTTATCGCTCAGTCAGAAACTCGATCCATAGACCTGTAAGAGTCGTCCCCAAAAAGTCCGAACGGTTTCTGAACATCGTAAACAGTAGTTAGGAAGTGTTTAAGAGTCGGTCAGAAACAAGGCTTCTGAATAGGATTTGGATAATCTGAATCCCTTCTGAGCCTTTCCGAATGACATCATAAACGACCCCTAAGGGTGCAGGATGTATCGGTCTGGGAGCATTTCCTGTTGAAATAAAGAAAGTCAGTGATTAGACTCTCCCCAGCCCTAATCTATGAAGCATAAATGAGCAATGAACGTAAAGAGAGTACCTGCAAACTTTTCAAGGAAACTAATATACATTGGATTTCCAAGATACAGTTGGCTGGCAGTTCAGAAATTTTATTTCCAGTCTCTAACCACAAAGGGGAATATGTGCAACAGAATGATGGAGCGTGGCATTAAGCGAAACTTTCTAAAGCCACGCTCTGCCATTCTGAAAACCCAGGGATGTACCGCATTTATAAAGACACTGTGCACCCCTGGGTTTCCCCTCGCACTTGCGCTAAATTAAGCTGCCTAGCGCCCACGCAGGTTCCCTTGCACCACAGTGCAAGCGTTCTTGCGTTGGGGGGAATGATTGTTTATGTTCAGGAAGATGTCTCTTCTTGCACCCAATCATTCATAGAGTTGTACTGTTTCTATGTGCACTGCATTGAACGCTAAGTATAGTGTGAAAGAGTGCCTTATTTACAAGGCAGCGTTAAGCCACATTACGTGGCTTAACGCCACCTTGTAAATAATGTAAATCCCCTATAGCCACAGGAACGTCGTAAAAAGTGACGTTCCTGTGGCAATAGAGGCATGTGCATAGGCCACGAAGTGCTCCTCAGTCATCATTGGTTTGAATGTATAATTTCAAGAATAGGCCTTCCATTTTGTACATGATGATCTGAAAGTGTATCTCAATACAACAATGAACAGATTATTTAGCACGCTCCAGATGTGAAGACTCTGTGGGCTTGGGGCCATATGTATCAAGCCTTTTTCCCATTTGCAAATGGACAGATTCTCAGAATCTGCCCGTTTGTGAATGGGAAAAAGCCTTTTGGGATGTATCACCCCAAAAGGCCGTCGCAAAATAGAGAATCGCAAAATTTGCGATTCTCTATTTTGCAAATGCAATTAAGGAATTGCAAATTGGGATTCCTTAAGTGCAATTCTGGAAGCACCAGAAATTTGCTATTTCACCTTAAGGAATTGCAAATTACCACCAACTTCAAGTTGGTGGTAATTTGCGATTTTCTTTAAAAAAGCACTTTTTGAGTTTTTCTAAAGTGCCATAATGTCGCACATAAATTCCCTTAGGGCATGTACGTGCGCAAAATGTGCACAAATGCATATTTCAGGGGTGCAACAGGGTGTCCTTTTGGGACCCTTGCAACCTTGAAATTGCATTTTCCATTTGCATTTATCTAATTGGTTTTCGCAAATTGAGAATGTCATCCCATTCATTCCTATGATCCTCCCAGCCCGTAGAACTGAATGGGAAGGTATTCCTTATTTGCGAATCTCAATTTGCGATTCACAAATAAGCAATATGTAGGATTCGCAAAATTTTTTGCAAATCCTACATACATTGCATTTTGCGATTCTCTAATTGCGATTCGTTAAAAATCGCAATTTGAGAATCGCAAAACTCTTTTTGGTACATATGGCCCTTGATCTTTTAAAGAAGACGTGACCAATGTATTTTGAAATGGCTGGAAGAATTATTAATTGCTTACTGGTTCATTCTACATGCTTGAAGAAGATGTGAGCTTTTCCAGTTAACCTTGTGCCTACCTTCACACGAAAGGTGCCTTATAGAATCAGAAAAAAAGGGGGAAAAAGCCAAAGACAAAAAACAAATCTTCACCAGAATCAACAGTGTTTGACAAATATGAAGAACAAAGCTGGATATGGAGCAAAGAACCAACAGGAACCAGATCGGAAGAAGACTGAATAATCAAGAAAATCTGGAAAATGGGAATACTAATACAGATAAATAGTTAGGGACAATAATAGTGAGGGGTTTATGAATGGATCAAAAAATACTCCAGGAACAGTTTCCTTAATCATTTTACTGCTGGTGTTTACCCCCCTGCCGCTGTCCCCTCTTTTGGATACATTCAAACTTAAGTCTTTGTAGCTTTTTCCACAAAAGGTATGTAGGCCAAATTGTCCATTTTTGTTTTCCACATCTTGGGGATTCTACAGGTACACAGAATTTTGTGGATCTCCCTGGAGGAATCCGAGAAAAATAGCTAGAATTGACTGTTTTTTTGTTTAAAAAAAAAAAAAATGAACAAAAAGAGAGGTGCAAGAAAGAATATTTTCTATCTGTTGCCATCAACAAAAGGCTTGCTGTGATAAGATGTAACATATATATATATATATATATATATATATATATATATATATATATATATATATATATATATATATATATTCACTGAAAAAACCATAGGTTATAGACCATATATAGTTAGGAATTAGCATTTACAAAACCTTGAAAATTCACTGAAAAAACCATAGGTTATAGACCATATATAGTTAGGAATTAGCATTTAAAAAACCTTATTTTACTCACACAAAACCATTGAAATTCCATATATAGTTAGTTGCACTAACTATATATTGCGCACCCGCAATCCACTGCTGATGATGTCACATATTACATCATTCATGACATGGTCAGTGACATCACTGATGACATCACTGATGACATCTCAAATGACATCACTGATGACATCACTGATGACAACATCCAGTGACTATGTTTCTGTAAAGTTAAAATATGTCTTACATATTGAAGAATGAGTGGATGTATAAGTGTCTGGACGAAGGATTTAGTAGGTGCATGACTGAATGTATGAGTGAGTGATTAAATGTGTCTCACTGAGTGCATGGGTTAGTGACTAAAGTGTCTTAATTTGTGCATCATTATGTCTGTTGTTCTGTAAACTGCTGCATGTGTTGATCAGTAGCTATATGAGTAACTATATGGGTTATTGATTGATTGCCCAAGTATTTGCATGGGAGACTGAGTGTGTGTGTGGCTGGCTGGGAGGTGTGTGACTCTGTACAGATCAATGTGTACTTGTATCAATGATTGTATAAGAGAGTAAGTATGTGTTAGTATATGGTTGAAAACGTAAGGTGCTCTATGTTTAACTGTATAGAGTAGAAAATGGAAGTGTGATTGATTCTTTACCGGACTGACTAGGTGTGTGAGTAACTCCATGGATGAGTGGCAGAGTGTGAGTGTCTGTATAGGTGTATGAGTGCATATGATAGTGTTGTAAACATGAGTGATTGTATGTATGAATGATTGTATGGGTGAATGAGTGAATGTGTGTGTAGACGTAGGAATCAGTGAGTACGTATGTAGTAACTAGTATTGGTGTGTCAATGGTTTCAAAAATTATACTCTGTTTTTAACACTGGGTGAAACAGAGGTTATATTAAAATGTGAGGAGATGCATTGTATTGTCACTTGAATGATATCATCAGTGATGTGGTCATTGATGTCAAATGAGATGTCATCAGTGATGTCATCAGTGATGTCATTTGAGATGTCATCAGTGATGTCATCAGTGATGTCACTGACCATGTCATGAATGATGTAATATGTGACATCATCAGCAGTGGATTGCGGGTGCGCAATATATAGTTAGTGCAACTAACTATATATGGAATTTCAATGGTTTTGTGTGAGTAAAATAAGGTTTTTTAAATGCTAATTCCTAACTATATATGGTCTATAACCTATGGTTTTTTCAGTGAATTTTCAAGGTTTTGTAAATGCTAATTCCTAACTATATATGGTCTATAACCTATGGTTTTTTCAGTGAATTTCAATGTTTTTTTAATAGCAAATATCATAAGCTGTCGAATGTCAAGTACGTGGTAAGTGAAAACATTTTCGTGTTTATGCACACTGATCTGCTTTGAATGGTGCCCCCCCCCCTCATTTCTATTAGGAGTACTCTCTCTTTGCAGATAGTGAAAGGTAGTTAACGCAGGCCTTTGCCCCCGTTGTAATCCGTCGTGCCTGCTTCTCTCTCCATTTGATTGATTGTTATCCAAGTATTTACTGTTTTAGAATTAGTTCTCTTTGGTTCATTCTCTATTTACAAACAAACACAGAGTCGCAATACTCTGTTTAGTCTTTGCAGATAACGAAAAATCGTGTAAAAAAAAAGAAAAGGAATCGAGTAAAATCAGTAGGCCACTAATGGGATCTCTTTTTGACCTCGCTAAAATAGAAACATTAGGAACATCCCCTCATGACAAATACAAAACTAGTAAGATGAACTGAACTCCACACAATGATGGCTGCAAAACAGCTCGGCTCCACCACCCACCCCGGCCAAAATAACGATAAAGAGCGGCTGCCATGATTGGTTGCGGAATGGCCACAACGGAGCTACGAAATGGTGGTGCTCTCATGCTAACCCCAGCTTCAGTCTGAAACATCCAGAAACACTGTAGACTAGCAATTCGATCAGTTCCGGTAGCGCCCCAATGTAACCCGGTAGAGAAGACCTAGCCCTCCCCTCTTTGACTGATGGTTCTTGTTGCCTGTCCCTTCTGTTGTCATTTAACAGAACTATTTAGCCTGCTGAAAGGGGTTGTGTTTCGACCGCTGGTTGGTGGAGACATTTTGACTATATTCTGGACCTGCGTTGTCGCGTAATGCGTCATATGACGCGCCGCGTTAGCGCATCCGGAAGTCATCCGGGGCGCGCAGCGCGTAACGTAAGCATAACAAGTCATGTGACTTGTTAATAAAACTTTTCATTGGTTCATTTTACTTTTCTTATTCTAATGATGAAAGCCTTGGTCATATCACCTAAAAATTACGCTTTTAATTACTTCCGAACATTATTTTTTCTTAAATATATGTTATAATGTTCCAGGCTAATGTACTTTCCCGGAAATTTTACAACTGTCCTGCAAGTAAAATATATTCTTTTTTCGAGAAAAAGAGCGTTTCTTCGTCCCATGACGGAGCCGTTGAGCAAAAGAGGGTCGACCTGCTGTCTTAGTCGCCGATACGCCTGAATATGAGATTCTTATCGATCACTTTATGTTGCAGGAATAGAAAACACAACAGCCCTTGACCATTTATCTTTACTGCGTTCCTTCGTATTATACCTTTTACCCTTCATGTAATTGGTCTGCTTTATTTCACTTGCCTTTTAATGATTCTAAAACAGTGACTATTATTAAAAACTTTACCAATGTATATACTACTACCATGTTTTCTTTTAAAAACCTTTATTGTGAAAATTTCATTATACAAATACGAGCCTATAACCACGTGGGCCTGCCACGGAGCAAACTGTAATCGTATATGATGAATAGACATTTACACTGTAGAGGAACGTAACGGGCGGGCCATTAGGTTGCAAGAACTAAGGTGTCTAACAGTTACGGAATCGGTGGACGTACATTTTATAATTAAAATACGACAGGGCCAGTTACAATAAAATTATCTAGATATACATTTGCGGGCAAGTACCATGGGTGACGTTAATTCGAATTTTCAACAGCACAGTAATCAATAACACATCAGAACTTAATATCAATAGGGATGTCGAAATATTCAATCAATTCTCGTCCCCGCCCGCCATGTGCTTCAAAACTGCATACGTATCTCGTGATTTCAAGGTTCTGCAACCAGTACACAACAAGGAGTTACGAGTCCCATTTATTCCGGCGCCATTTTGGGCGAGGACGGGCAGGTCCAGAATATACTCAAAATGTCTCTACCAACCATCGACTATGATGATGTTCATATGCTGTATTTATTAGAGTAACACTCATCTGTCCACATGAAATTAATTTACCACAATCTAAACATGTCATTTTAATCTTTCCAAAGTTCTTCTAAATATTTGGGACCGTTTCCCTTGCCTCTGAAGCTCTCAGTGCCACTTCTTTGATGAATGTACTAGCAGGTCAGGGGTTCTCCTCCAAATCTCTCTTTTATGCAGCACTATAATTAATTGGTGCCACCTCTCCATATGACGATGCATGGTATAGTTACCACAACTATATTTTTTTTCGGTTCCTCTGGAGAGTTCATCGTGGCAGATGAAGCGTGTAACGTACCGGGCATTTACCTTTTTTTGCATGTACAGGAAAGGAAAAAAAATCGAGCGTCCGAGTTCTAAGGTGTACCAGGGCCATTTTAGTGGACCAGGCCCAAATACAAAGAACAGGCCGCCATTTTGAGAGTCCTCTTGCAGCCGCCTGTCGCTGTAGCATCAAGAGCAGCCGAAACTCAGCTGAATGGCAACTGAAACGGTAAATGGGCGCCCCACTACATTTCAGCATTGTAGGATGACCACACCAGTACAGCAACTTGCTAGACATCACCTCGGTGCCATCCGGATCTCGGCGCCCCACTGCAGATGAAGTGCCTCTCAACTATGAAACCACCACGGTGACATCCGGATCTTGCCGCGTTGTGCTGCCTTCGGCCTATTCGCACATCGGTCCGCTACTGACGCCATCTCACAGGCTAATGGGGTGACCCACGCCGAGTTTCAGCATTGTAGGATGACCACACCAACTTGCTAGACATCACCTCGGTGCCATCCGAATCTTGGCATCTCAACGCCTAGTGGTATCTTCCATACAGAAAATCTTGTTACGCTGCCTTTGGCCCCATTCGCACATCAGTCCGCAGCTTAGACATCACCTCGGTGCCATCCGGATCTTGGCATCTCAGCGCCTTGTGGTGTCAGTCAGAAAATATTGTTGCGCTGCCTTTGGCCCCATTCGCACATCAGTCCGCTACTGACACCATCTCACAGGCCAATAGGGCGCCCCACGCCGACTTTTACCATTGTACGATGGCCACACCAGTGGCACAACTTGCTAGACATCACCTCGGTGCCATCCGAATCTTGGCATCTCAACGCCTAGTGGTATCTTCCATACAGAAAATCTTGTTACGCTACCTTTGGCCCCATTCGCACATCGGTCCGCAACTTAGACATCACCTCGGTGCCATCCGGATCTTGGCATCTCAGCGCCTTGTGGTGTCTTCTACTCCGAAAATATAGTAGAAAATATTGTTGCGCTGCCTTTGGCCCCATTCACACATCAGTCCGCTACTGACACCATCTCACAGGCCAACAGGGCGCCCCACGCCGACTTTTACCATTGTACGATGGCCACACCAGTGCCACAACTTGCTAGACACCACCTCGGTGCCATCCGGATCTTGGCATCTCAGCGCCTTGTGGTGTCTTCAAATCAGAAAATATTGTTGCGCTGCCTTTGGCCCCATTCGCACATCGGTCCGCTACTGACGCCATCTCACAGGCCAACGGGGCGCCCCACGCCGACTTTCAACATTGTAGGATGGCCACAGAAGTGCGACAACTTACTAGACACCACCTCGGTGCCATCCGGATCTTGGCGCGTTGTGCTGCCTTCGGCCTATTCGCACATCGGTCCGCTACTGACGCAAACTCACAGGCCAACGGGGCGCCCCACGCCGACTTACAGCATTGTAGGATGGCCACACCAGTGCGGCAACTTGCTACACACCACCTCGGTGCCATCCGGATCTTGGCATCTCAGCGCCTAGTGGTGTCTTCTATTCCGAAAATATTGTTGCGCTGCCTTCGGCCCCATTCACACATCGGTCCGCTACTGACGCCATCTCACAGGCCAACGGGGCGCCCCACGCCGACTTTCAGCATTGTAGGATGGCCACACCAGTGCGGCAACTTACTAGACACCACCTCGGTGCCATCCGGATCTTGGCGCGTTGTGCTGCCTTCGGCCTATTCGCACATCGGTCCGCTACTGACGCAAACTCACAGGCCAACGGGGCGCCCCACGCCGACTTACAGCATTGTTGGATGGCCACACCAGTGCGGCAACTTACTAGACACCACCTCGGTGCCATCCGGATCTTGGCGCGTTGTGCTGCCTTCGGCCTATTCGCACATCGGTCCGCTACTGACGCAAACTCACAGGCCAACGGGGCGCCCCACGCCGACTTTCAGCATTGTAGGATGGCCACACCAGTGCTGCAACTTGCTGGACACCACCTCGGTGCCATCGGATCTTGGCGCGTTGTATTGCCTTCGGCCTATTCGCACATCGGTCCGCTACTGACGCCGCCTCACGTACCAACGTATTTTCTCCGCATTTTACACCCTATGCCGCATAACAGGTCATGTGACTTGTTTATAAAACTTTTCATTGGTTCATTTTACTTTTGGTTTCCTAATGATGGAAGGCTTGATCATGTGACCTAAAAACAACACTTTTCATTGGATTTAAACTTTTTTTTTTTCCCAAACGATGAAAGCCGCACCTTGTTTCTGGATGTTTCAGACTGAAGCTGGCGTCAGCATGAGAGCACCACCATCTCGTAGCTCAGTCGTGGTCATTCCGCGAGCAATCATGGCAGCCGCTCCCCACCAGAAGCCTGCAGGAGTCGGAGCCCCCAAAACTTTTGATGAATTCTCAAGGCGGAGGGGACGCTTTCGAGAATGGGGTCCAAGACCTAGCAGACAAGCGTCCGATTTCCAAGGTGTCCCAGGGCCATTTCAGTGGACCAGGCCCAAAAAGGAAAGAGCCTGCCGCCATTTTGAGACTCCTGTGACAGCCGCCTATCGCTGCACCGCAAGAGTGGGCGCAACTCAGCTGAATTGCGGCATTTGACACAGTGGACCAAAAACGGACGGAATGGCAACTGAAACGGTAAAGGGGCGCCCCACTACAACAGATGACACTCCACCTGGAGAGGCCCGTTCACACCGCCTCCCCCGGGGCGCCCCACGCCGTTATTCGGAGCAGCATTGTAGGATACCAAAACCAGTGCGGCAACTTACTGGACATCACCTTGGTGCCATCGTTCTGCTGCCTTGGAACTATTCGCGCAACAGTTTGCTACTGATGACCCACCCCCCGCGACGCCCCATGCCGTTATTTGCTGGGTGGCAACTTACTAGACATCACTTTCGTGTCATCTAGATTTCGGCGCGTTCTGCTGCCTTGGAACTATTCGCACAACAGTTTGCTACTGATGACCCACCCCCCGCGACGCCCCACGCCGGAAATCTGGACGTTGTGCTGCATTGGGACTATTCGCACAGCCGACCGCTACTTCGTTGTTTTTCCCTAAAAATGTTTATATGTTATTACTATTTTTGTTTTCTTGTATATATTTATAAATTATTAAAGTTTTATAATCTTACTACTTTGTCGGAGTGCTATATATATTTAATGTGACACATAATTGTAAAAACTTTGATGTACAAAGAGTCATCCCTGGAATCTTCCGCTTCAGGCTCGGTCCCCTCCCCAATCACAATACAGGATGCTTTTCAGATAATAGCAACGCTTCTGCTGTGCCGGATCTCATCGAGTGTGGGCCTTGATCTACTATAACTCCTTTCAAGAGGGGTGATTCTTTACAGCTGTGGCCATAAACTACATCTGCAGGGCTAGCTGATACCCTAGGACCAGCCTGGACAATCGGACACAGAGGAAAAGGAGTGTCAGAGGGTGCGGTAGTGAATAGGGCGAAAGGGAGGTGTCGGGCGGGCACATGGTGTGATTCTCAGGGAAGAGCAGCGCAGATGGGGGGAGGTTTATTACCCATGCATAAGACAGAGAGCGGGGGTGACCACTGCCTGGGGGAGATGCTTGCGAGGGTGGGGAGCCATGCTAAGGATCGACAGCGTGCACAGAGTGGGTCTGGTCAAGGCATCTAAAATGGCTGCCGTGCACGACAAAGTGTGGCATTTGAAAAAAGACAAGATGGCGCAGACAATGTTTTTCAACACTTCCTGATTTCCTACGAATCGAACGTTAACAGACGTTGGGGCATATTACCAAAGTTAAGCGATATTTATCCCTAACGATGCTTAGCAACGATTTTTTTACCGTCAGAAATTATCGCAGATAAACCTTGCTATTATCAAGGTTTATCGGAAATACGATAAAAAACGACCGCAATGCATTAATATCGCTGAAAACTCAGCGATATTCATGCATTACCGAGCTAATGCTCTTAGCCATGTTATCCACCTCCCATTGGATAACATGGCTAAGAACTGCTCAGGGCAGGTGGTAGCTTTTGGAGATATTCGCGCTTATCTCGAATATTTCCAAAAGTTGATAATAGGAGATAGCGATGTTAGCGACTGTTTACAGTCACTAACATCTTGGCATGCCCACTTTCCATGTCATTAGTGATAAATATCACTCACATGCAAAGTGGGGCCCAAGATGGTCGCTATCTTCTACTAGCCGTCGCTAACTGGTGTTAGCAACAGCTAGGTAATACACATATAATTTTATCTCCGCGAAGCGGAGCGCTGTTACAGATATATATCTTGTTTTTGAACGTTAATTTCTCAAAATGCACTGAAGCACATATATTGAGACCTAGCAAAGGCACATCGGGCTACCAGTCCCTACAATTTTGCCAAGTTTCGTGCAAATCCATTCAGCTGTTCGATCCTACCGAGAGACAAGATGGCGGCCGCTACGGACTGTTTGGAATGTTTGCAGACACCGGAGAGCCAATCAGCTTCGCTTCGCAAAGCTCCGTAACGCGAAAAGTACGCGAAGCGGTGCGGTGTTACAGATATATATCTTTTTTTGAACGTTAATTTCTCAAAATCCACTGGAGCACATATATTGAGACCTAGCAAAGGCACATCGGGCTACCAGTCCCTAATATTTTACCAAGTTTCGTGCAAATCCATTCAGCCGTTCGATTATTATTATTTTTTTTTTTTTTTGCCCCGCGGGGCCCTTTTAAAACCTCCACATCAAACCTAGGGGGTCAGCGAGGATCTACTATTCCCCCTTATGGTCATTTGCCCCTTCGCTTTCGCCTCCTCTTGTCTCTCGATCCTACCGAGAGACAAGATGGCGGCCGCTACGGACTGTTTGGTTCTCCGGCGTCTGTCAACATTCCAATCAGCTTCGCTTCACAAAGCTCCGTTGCGCGAAAAGTACGCGTCCTGGGCCGCTGCCCAGTCCGCTGTTACAGATATATATCTTTTTTTAAACGTTAATTTCTCAAAATCCACTGGAGCACATATATTGAGACCTACAAAAGGCACATCGGGCTACCAGTCCCTACAATTTTGCCAAGTTTCGTGCAAATCCATTCAGCCGTTCGCGCTAAAAGTGAGGCCAACCGCCCTATGGAAATTAACATGGGAAAAACGCGTTTTGGGACCCCCCTTTTTTCTCGGCCCCCCCTTGACGAACCCCCCCAAAATTTTCAGGGGCTGCTCAGAAACAAAATGTTCCATTTTCCTGAAAATTTCAGCCAATTCCGTCCACAAACGCCAAAGTTATTAGACATAGAATTTTCAAAAAACCCATAGAGAAAAAATCCTAACTATATATACCTACTGGCGACCGGCAGTAGGTAATATATATATATATATATATATATATATATATATATATATATATATATATATATTCACTGAAAAAACCATAGGTTATAGACCATATATAGTTAGGAATTAGCATTTACAAAACCTTGAAAATTCACTGAAAAAACCATAGGTTATAGACCATATATAGTTAGGAATTAGCATTTACAAAACCTTGAAAATTCACTGAAAAAACCATAGGTTAGAGACCATATATAGTTAGCTGGACATTTTATTGACATAAAACCAATGAAATTCCATATATAGTTAGTTGCACTAACTATATATCGCGCACCCGCAATCCACTGCTGATGATGTCACATATTACATCATTCATGACATGGTCAGTGACATCACTGATGACATCACTGATGACATCTCAAATGACATCACTGATGACATCACTGATAACAACATCCAGTGATTTTTTGTTTCTGTAAAGTTTAAATATGTCTTACATATTGAAGAATGAGTGGATGTGTAAGTGTCTGGACGAAGGATTTAGTAGGTGCATGACTGACTGTATGAGTGAGTGATTAAATGTGTCTCACTGAGTGCATGGGTTAGTGACTAAACTGTCTTAATTTGTGCATCATTATGTCTGTTGTTCTGTAAACTGCTGCATGTGTTGATCAGTAGCTATATGAGTAACTATATGGGTTATTGATTGATTGCCCAAGTATTTGTATGGGAGACTGAGTGTGTGTGTGGCTAGCTGGGAGGTGTGTGACTCTGTGCAGATCAATGTGTACTTGTATCAATGATTGTATAAGAAGGTAAGTATGTGTTAGTATATGTTTGAAAATGTAAGGTGCTCTATGTTTAACTGTATAGACAAGAAAATGGAAGTGTCATTGATTCTTTACAGGACTGACTAGGTGTGTGAGTAACTCCATGGATGAGTGGCAGACTGTGAGTGTCTGTATAGGTGTATGAGTGCATATGATAGTGTTGTAAAGATGAGTGATTGTATGTATGAATGATTGTATGGGTGAATGAGTGAAGGTGTGTGTAGACGTAGCAATCAGTGAGTGCGTATGTAGTAACTAGTATTGGTGTGTCAATGTTTTCAAAAATTATACTCTGTATTTAACACTGGGTGAAACAGAGGTTATATTAAAATGTGAGGAGATGCATTGTATTGTCACATGAATGATATCATCAGTGATGTGGTCATTGATGTCAAATGAGATGTCATCAGTGATGTCATCAGTGATGTCATTTGAGATGTCATCAGTGATGTCATCAGTGATGTCACTGACCATGTCATGAATGATGTAATATGTGACATCATCAGCAGTGGATTGCGGGTGCGCGATATATAGTTAGTGCAACTAACTATATATGGAATTTCATTGGTTTTATGTCAATAAAATGTCCAGCTAACTATATATGGTCTCTAACCTATGGTTTTTTCAGTGAATTTTCAAGGTTTTGTAAATGCTAATTCCTAACTATATATGGTCTATAACCTATGGTTTTTTTCAGTGAATTTCAATGGTTTTTTAATAGCAAATATCATAAGCTGTCGAATGTCAAGTACGTGGTAAGTAAAAACATTTTCGTGTTTATGCACACTGATCTGCTTTGAATGCTGCCCCCCACCCCTCATTTCTATTAGGAGTACTCTCTCTTTGCAGATAGTGAAGGGTAGTTAACGCAGGCCTTTGCCCCCGTTGTAATCCGTCGTGCCTGCTTCTCTCTCCATTTGATTGATTGTTCTCTTTGGTTCATTCTCTATTTACAAACAAGCACAGAGTCGCAATACTCTGTTTAGTCTTTGCAGATAGCGAAAAATCGTGTAAAAAAACAAAAGGAATCGAGCAAAATCAGTAGGCCACTAATGGGATCTCTTTTTGACCTCGCTAAAATAGAAACATTAGGAACAACCTGTTGAAAATAGCAATGTGTATGTACATAAGCGGCGTTCATTTGTGTTCACAGTACCCCTTGTTGATTGTTTGAATCGAGCATTGAATTGTTCGAAGTTGGTTCTCTTAAGGATCTTCTCTGCCTGCAAACGAGGAAGAATAGGAATATTCTCTCTCCCTTTGCAGATAGTGAAGGGTAGGTAACGCAAGCCTTTAACACGTCGTACCTATTTCATTCCTCATTGATTGATTGATTGTCCGAACATTGACTGTTTGGGAATTAGTTCTTTTTGGAGGTATTCCCTGTTTGCAAATAAACGTAGGAAAATCTTTGCAAGTAGTGAAAGGGTAGGTAATGCGGACCTTTCTCCCCCGTTGTAATCTGTCATGCCTATCTACTCCCCACTGATTGATGCACCTGTTTCACCCGGACCATTTACTAGAGATAGGTCATCTGGCCCAACAAGAGAGCACCCCTAGTGAAAAGGACATATGCAATAATAACGAAGTGATCACTGTATCCTGTTAACAGAAACTTTAGCATGAAACAACCTGGAAAGAAAAGAATAGGAAAACGAAAATCAGTAGGCCACTGATGAACTTTTTATTAAATAACAAACAAAGAAACGATAACAATACGTAATGATAAAACCTATTATTGTCCTAGAAACAAGAAACGTTAGAAGTAAGCCCGTAATAAGAAACCTGAAAACATCGCCCCTCACTGCCCCAAAACGTGTCTGTCCCACCGCCTGCCACGGCCAAATAACGGCAAACTGGGAAAGATAGAAGTCAGCAGACATCCGCCCCATTCTAGAAACTTCCAAAGGGCAACAGGTTTTCGGCTACGCCCAGCCGGAAGCAACACATATAAGGCGGGTCCTGCTGCCACGCCTCGGAGATCATCACGTAGGGTGTAGCCGGAGGAGAGGGAGAGGCCGAGGCCAGCGGGACCCGGCCAGGGGGATTGACAACGCTGGAGAGTTGCAGGGGGGGAATGTCCGTGTCCTCGACCCTCCCCTCTCTCTCCCAGTCCGGCCGCGGTGGCCCTTGACAGTTTCAGGTAGTCCCGCCACATTCTCTACCGGTCCGGCCACCAACGGCCGGGGCCGATGGGATCCGGCTGCAGCCGATAAACCAAGGAACCCGTTCATGGGGCCAGAGCAAGGGGCGTCCGGCCGACATCCACCGGAAGCCCGGCCCGAAGACGGACAGGACACTTCTTCTTTCTTGAATAATGGCTTTGACAACACTGGGGGGGATGTCTTGCACATGCCTCCAACCCCCACCCCCCTCGTCCACATCGCCTGGTCCGGCCATAACAAATCTCAAGCGAGACGCCGTGGGGTGCACTGGGAGGGAGAGATGGTGCGAACAGTCCTCTCCCGCCTCCCCAGGTGGAGGCTTCCCAGCTGCACCCTCAGCGCTCCAGGCTCCCGGGAAAGGGTTCTTCCACTGTGGCGATGCTGCAACGTCTCGCCCGGCAGGGTGGAGCCCGTCCGCTCATTTGACCCCGCGATCGCCAGTAGCTACCGAACTCTCAAAATGGCGATCGACCTGGCAAGAGCGGGCCCAGCATAAAGAAATGGCCCGGTCACTGGTTGACTCCACCACCGTAGTCCTCCACGACCTTGAAGATTCTAGAGGAGCCGCGGGAGTCCCCGTCCCCCGCAGACACCCCCGATGGGGAATGACTGCCATGATCGCCCGTGGAGTGACGAAACTGTAGCCGCGGGACGTCGGCGCTCCAATGCTGGCGCCAGCCTCAGTTTGAATGACTAGAATCCTGCAAACCTCAGTTCCGGTGAAAGCACACTGTGACCCGGTAGGAAAAATTGTTGCACCCCCTCCCCTTTTTGACTGATAGTTCAAACCACCGATCCTTTCCTTTGCCCTTTTACCAGAACTTTGGACTGCCTCCCCCTCTTTTACATTTTCTAGAGAAAACAAAACATTAACCACTACATTAGCATAGCAGTTGACACCAGAACTGTTTTCAAATTGAAAACCAACAACATCTTCAACAGAATCCTTTTTGTTTCTGCTGTGACCCTGCTACAGCACAGGCATTGTCCCCAGCAGTAATTCTGCAATGCCGGTAAGAATAGCTGTGGTGCCTACTGGACTCACTCACCCCCGCGGCGCCCCACGCCGTTATTTGCTGGGCGGCAACTTACTAGACATCACCTTCGTGCCATCTAGATTTCAGCGCGTTCTGCTGCCTTGGAACTATTCGCACAACAGACTGCTACTGACGACCCACCCACAGGCAACATCTTCTGAATTTTCATAATTTGAAAGAACTAGTAACATGTCCTCATCAGGAATTTCCTCATGAAAAGTCTGCAATGATGATTCTTGTAACTCTATGGTCTCCAAACATTCGATAAATTCGCCATCAAGAGATTGATAAAAAAAATCATTCAAGTCATCTCCTCCTTGTGAGAATATTTCATTATTGGTGCTGTCAATTTCAATAAATGTATTGGATAATTCAAAACAAATTGCCACGGTCTCTTCGTTGTTTAAATGTTTTTACTGTTTTTGTTTTGTTGTATATATTTATAAGTTATTAAAGTTTTATAATCCTACTACTTTGTTGGAGTGCTATATATTTTTAATGTGACACATAAATGTAAAAACTTTGATGTACAAAGAGTCATCCCTGGAATCTTCCGCTTCAGGCTCGGTCCCCTCCCCAATCACAATACAGGATGGTTTTCAGATAGTAGGAACACGTGTGGTGTGACTGATCTCATCGGGTATGGGCCTTGATCTACTATAACTCCTTTGAAGAGGGGTGATTCTTTACAGCTGGGGCCATAAACTACATCTGCAGGGCTAGCTGATAGCCTGGACAATCGGACACAGAGGAAGAGGAGTGTCAGAGGGTGCGGTAGTGAATAGGGCGAAAGGGAGGTGTCGGGCGGGCACAGAGTGTGATTCTCAGGGAAGAGCAGCGCAGATGGGGAGAGGTTTATTGCCCATGCATAACACAGAGAGCGGGGGTGACCAGTGCCTGGGGAAGATGCTTGCGAGGGTGGGGAGCCATGCTACGAATCGACAGCGTGCAGAGAGTGGGTCTGGTCAAGGCATCTAAAATGGCTGCCGTGCACGACAAAAGTGTGGCATTTCAAAAAAGGCAAGATGGCGCAAACAATGTTTTTCAACACTTCCTCATTTCCTTCGAATCGAACGTTAACAGACGTTGGTGCATATTACCAAAGTTAAGCAATATTTATCGCTAACGATGCTTAGCAACGATTTTTTTACCGCTAAGCATCGTCAGAAATTATCGAAGATAAACCTTGCTATTATCAAGGTTTATCGCAAATGCGATAAAAAACGACCGCAATGCATTAATATCGCTGAAAACTCAGCGATATTCATGCATTACCGAGCTAATGCTCTTAGCCATGTTATCCACCTCCCATTGGATAACATGGCTAAGAACTGCTCAGGGCAGGTGTTAGTTTTTGGAGATATTCGCGCTTAGCGCGAATATCTCCAAAAGTTGGTAATAGGAGATATATATCTTGCATGTTGTAATGCAAATTATTGTGGTATATGGAACTCATACCATAATCTCTCAGGAAAGCAGAAACTGATCCTTTTGGGACCGCCTGAGAAGGCCTAGGGGGTGAGGGGTACTCTACTTTGCCCCCTTTTCACGTTCCGAACTATTTTATTTTACTCTCTTCTGTAATTACACAAAATAGCAGCGATAAGATGCATCAGAGACACACAGTGAGAGAAAGGAGGCCGGAGATGAAGAAGAGATGTCAAATACACATTGGAGATAATATAGTGGGAGAAGGGAAGTAAATATGAGTAAACTTACCATGTAACATAAAAATGTTGCACTCTATACTATAAGTCTCATTTTATACTACAATCACTTCGCTACAACCTCATAAATTAAAAATAAAAATGAATAATGTCTCAAACAATTTTTGATTTCTAAATATAAATTTATTCTTCTGAATTTTCTAAATTTGAAAGAACTACTAACATGTCCTCATCAGAAATTTCCTCTTCAATCATCTCATCTGGAATCTCCTCATTAAAAGTCTGCAATGATGATTCTTGTAACTCTATGGTCTCCAAACATTCGATAAATTCGCCATCAACAGATTGATCAAAAAAATCATTCAAGTCATCTCCTCCTTGTGACAATATTTCATTATTGGTGCTGTCAATTTCAATCAATGTAGTGGAATCATTCAAGTCATCTCCTCCTTGTGACAATATTTCATTATTGGTGCTGTCAATTTCAATCAATGTAGTGGACAATTCAAAAGAAATTGCCACGGTCTCTTCATTGTCAGCCATTTTATTTTGAAATTGCTTGCTGTAAATTGCAGAAAAAAATAATCACTTTCATTTATCGTTTTTAGTAATACATAATATAAAACTAACTTTATCAAGTATTTAGTATAACAGAAGGACTGCAAATAAATAACAGAAAACATTTTTCAAATTATCTTCAAGTGTACAACATAGCTCCCCTTACAAATTAACAACTCACCTTTTTAAAAGTAGAAGTGTTAGTACTGTGTAAATCAAACACCAGAAATTCACCACCAAAAATTCCTCACAAATGTACCTCAGACAGTAGTATCACAAAATGGCTGTGGTTTCCTCTCATTTGAGATATATACATAACCAATTAACTTTCATCACACACAAATACAAAACCAAAGTAACATTTTAATTGGTTCTAAATTTCAACACTTTCAAATGTGTTTTCCCCATGCAATTTTCCATAGGACATTTACATACGTCTACAGCCTGAATGGCTGAACGGAATTACACCAAACTTGGCAAAATGGTACATCAAACCTAAGAGGTCAGGAAGGATCTACTATGCCCCCTTATGGTCATTTGCCCCTTCGCTTTGGCCTCCTCTTGTCTCTCGATCCTACCGAGAGACAAGATGGCGGCCGCTACGGACTGTTTGGAATGTTTACAGACGCCGGAGAACCAATCAGCTTCGCAAAGCTCCGTAACGCGAAAAGTACGCGAAGCGGAGCGCTGTTACAGATATATATCTTTTTCTGAACATTAATTTCTCAAAATCCACTGGAGCACATATATTGAGACCTAGCAAAGGCACATCGGGCTACCAGTCCCTAATATTTTGCCAAGTTTCGTGCAAATCCATTCAGCCGTTCGATTATTATTATTATTTTTTTTTTGCCCCGCGGGGCCCTTTTAAAACCTCCACATCAAACCTAGGGGGTCAGCGAGAATCTACTATGCCCCCTTATGGTCATTTGCCCCTTCGCTTTGGCCTCCTCTTGTCTCTCGATCCTACCGAGAGACAAGATGGCGGCCGCTATGGACTGTTTGGAATGTTCACAGACGCCGGAGAACCAATCAGCTTCGCTTCACAAAGCTCCGTACCGCGAAAAGTCCGCGAACCGGAGCGCTGCCCGGTCCGCTGTTACAGATATATATCTTTTTTTGAACGTTAATTTCTCAAAATCCACTGAAGCACATATATTGAGACCTAGCAAAGGCACATCGTGCTACCAGTCCCTACAATTTTGCCAAGTTTCGTGCAAATCCATTCAGCCGTTCGGGCTAAAAGTGAGGCCAACCGCCCTATGGGAAACTCAATGTTAAAAACACGTTTTGGGACCCCCCTTTTTTCTCGGCCCCCCCTTGACGAAACCCCCCCAAATTATTAGGGGCTGCTCAGAAACAAAATGTTCCATTTTCCTGAAAATGTCAGCCAATTCCGTCCACAAACGCCAAATTTTTTAGACATAGAATTTTCAAAAATCCCATAGAGAAAAAATCCTAACTATATATACCTACTGGCGACCGCCAGTAGGTAATATATATATATATATATATATATATATATATATATATATATACACATATATATATATATGTGCAATCATTTCCCTGCAATGCTACAAGATGTGTATATATATATATATATATATATATACTGCCTTGTGTAGTGTAGTTCCTATTATCCCAATAGGCTCTGCGCATTGGAATAATATCTTCAATAGTATAGACGTAGGACAGAGGTTAACTAGGTCTTCTACTGTCGATATTAGACTTAAAGTTTAGTGTTTGCCAGCTAGCTCAGAGTTCACTAGAAACTTTCTCGAATAGACAAGGAGGAGTTTAACCTCCCTGGATAGACAAGAAGGGATTTAGTTTCTGACAGCCATAGAACATGACAACTTTGCTCTCCCCTAATCAAGAGTGTATCTCTAGAGTCGTGTGAAAACAAAAGACAACTTATTTTACTCAGTCAGTTCAGTGCATTGTTAGTTTCACCAGATTGTAGAGAAAAGGAAGAGACGGGCGTGTTCAATAAAAAGATGTTATTTATTGATCAGTCTCTTTTCTCATACAAGAGAAATGAATCGCTATTATTGCAATACTTATAGTTAAGTAAAGTGCATACAGTAATAACAGAATTATAAAATAATACTGTAAAAGCATTGATATGGTTTCTTAGCCATATGATACTTAAAATGGATAAAATAGATACATACATATATACATTGACTAATCGTACTCAACTGGTGCTTCTAACTACGCCTACCCCAATGTACCTGACCTAAGCCTAATACGTGGGCGGGAGTAGATAAGTAGCAGTTTAAGTTAAGTTTGCTTTGCCAAGGTTCTGCTTCAAGAATTCTCTGCAAGGGGTTATTCAGTTCAGTACCTGGGATTTAGAAGGCTGGAGGGCTGGTATCTCTATCTCAGGTCTTGATATCCCAGCTGCCTGCAAGGGCGGCTGGAAGCGCCGGAGCTGGATTTCTCGGCAGGAGAAAAGGCAGCGTCTCTCTCTCAGCGCGTCAGAAAGGAGGGGCAGCGTCTGTGGGCTTCGCTGTCAGCTGGGCTCCTCGGCAAGTCTCGCTGCTCCAATCTTGTCACCACCTCGTGTGTTTGCTTAAGGCAATGTCGGTATTATTTATACCTGAAAGGTGCCGAGATTGACGTAAGGATGGACATAAATACGTCAATAAGGATGTCATACGAACTGGTCGTTCGCACATTCTTTACTGAAGTTCTCGGTTAAATCAAAACAATGGCTGCGGGGATTTCCCAGGTTGTGGTAGGTTTGATTTGTTTTGAGAACACCGTAGCCTATTAGGGGGCTGGAGAAATAGTGCTTGCCTAATGAGATGACATGCGCTATGACCTAATCAGATAACGGGTTTCTGTGCCGTTGTATGGCTAATCAGATAACGGGTTTTTGTGCAGTTGAATGGCTGGTAGTTAATTATTAACCAGACAAGGGTCAGAAATAGGGGGATCGATACAGTACCCATAGTAAATACATCACACCCACTCCACGTAATCTATGTCCATATTTACAAATCTAGGCATAGTAAACAAAACTAGTAGTGCATGTGTATACCGAACCACCCCAAAATACAATCAAATGCATTTTGAAAATTGGAAATGCGAAATACACGAAAAGATGAGTATAGTTACTATATGCACTTCAAGCAGTATAATAATGCTAAATCTAAACGCATATTTTGAAATCAGTATGAACGAAATGCGGAAATTACACATGAAATGGCTCTTAATACAGAAGAAAAAATTCGAGACCATCCCATCACAAAATCATAAATACTTGTGAACATGCTAGAGGGTAGCTAATGTCTCTAGAGTAGCTAAAAATAGAAACTTTGTTCTCTAAGAATAGTTTTACTTTAAGCAGAAGATAAGTGTCCCAAAAAATCGTAAATATTTGGAAATGGAAGGGGAAAAAAAATATATTTCTCGCTCTCCGTAAAAACTGGTGAGAACATTTCTTATTGCTTTATTTTCAAAGTTGAAGGCCAAATTCAGGGTGTAGGGAACGCCGTGTGCTAGTTTGCTCAAAGTCATTCTTTCTGTTCTGGTGAAAACATCATATTGTTGAGACTTTTGAAAAAACTGTCAACTGCTTCTTGCGAAAGTTCCACTAACTCGGAAAAATTTTGTAACATGCATTCATGAGCATGATTGCCTTCATTGATGTTTCGATCAGCATAGCTGACAGAAGGTCGTACCTGATCGATGCTGCTTTCATCTTGTACTTCACTACTCTTCAATCGTAGTGGTGAAGTCTCCACGAATGCCGTCATCAGGATTGGTAGCCGCTGGGGACAGTACAATGCATGAGCCGTTACCGGACCCAACAAAGTCTCTGCGTCCATTGGCACATCCGATTGTAGTGTCAGACAGGTGTCCAACACGCATTCTTCGCCGCATAGCAAGCACCTTAATACAGGCATAACACAACTTTGCCACATCGGTCTAAATGAAAGAAACCAAGTCATGTTCAGGTCTCTAAGCCGGGCTATTCCAAGGACTTTAGTTATGCGGTCCCTGGAGCGTATGGCTAGGATCGTTTCTTCCATTGTCACTGGTGTCTTGTCTGTGACGTGGTTTGCCATAGCGAAGTAACAGGATCAAAAATAGGATGCCTGCCACTAGTCCCAGAAGGAGAGGAAGTCCGCCAAAGATGGAATGGACAAAATCAGGAAAAATACCCAGGATGGCTTTGAATGGGGTTAAAGCTCCCGAAAACACTGTCTTAAATACACTCGAGATTCCACTTGTATCAGAAATATTTAAGATTTCGCTCAGTATTACTGTGAAATGTATGGGGGAATTGGTTGATAACAGTGAATGAATCTCAGCAGTTGTCCTTGCAACTTGGAGATCATACGTTTCTTTTGATGACGTTAACTGGGTTGGCGTCTGTAGGAGCACAGTCTTCATTCTGCTTAAAGTATCAATTCGAATAGAAGAAATTTTCAAACTGGGCCATAACCTTGCCTCCCTGTCTCGAGCATCGTTTGGGAACAATACCCGTTCACAGCACATGACCTTCGTAGTCACGGTTATGAGATAAGGTTTTCCGGGCAGCAGACTGCAACATCTGCGATCTACAATTAGAATGTAACTCCCGTTCGAGAGTCTCTTAAACAATGGTTCTATTTGTGTTGCAGGTGTGCCTAGCTGGTGACATGAAAGGTTATTTGTAGTCCCTTCACAGGCTCCATGCAAATTACTACCCTGACACAGAAGTGTACCGCTTAGCGACCTTGCCCAATTATTGCCACTAAGAAACACATTCTGGCCTTTATTACTAACACATGTGTGTGTATAGGGCAGGTTCCATGTTGACTTAATGTACCCTTTACACAACCTTTCATACTGGCCTGCCTGTATATATTTTTGGCAGTATTGAAACCGGAAAGTTGTTATCGGAATATTTATTATCCCATGTATTATCCATTCAATGACAGGTCGTTCTGACATTGTCAATGGTAATCTCTCAAGTTTTTCAATGCTCAGAATTGTATAGTCAGCACCCTTCTGTGCCAAACTGATTTGTTTATCAGTAAGGTTAAAGATATTAAATAGTGACGTTGTGTTAATTAAACGCCAAGGCACATAGCCTGAACGCAGATTTTGTAACGTCCAGCCAAGTTGTACAATAGAACGCAATTGGGACTGACCGTGTTGTAACATCAGTAAGTCTTGCTCTATTATATCGATTGCTGAAGACACAATACTGTCCAGTGAATATATTCTGGAGGACAGAGTCATTAACCCATTGTCCATGACAGAAAGTGATTTTTCCAAATTAATACGGTCAATTTCCCGTATTTTTTCGGCTGTCTCAATTTGAGTTACTTTCCAAGCTTCATTGTAAGCTGCATATATAGAGGCCGCTATGAAACGTTGTTGACGCTGTTTGCGTGGTCCCATAATGAAATCACGCAAGTCAGCACCTTCTTGAAGTAAAGTTAGGTGTTGCTTAATTTCTGCCAGTGTGGATGTTTGTAGCCATTGAAGGCAGAGCTTGCCCACACTGTAAGTAGTTACTATCCCTGGATGTTGTCTTTGGGAATATCTAGGGTCTGGCCTGGTCAATTTGAACCCCTGTATTTTGTTCATGAATCTGTCTTGACAGTTATTTGTGTCTGTGGGCCAGATCAACCATTGTTTCCAATCAGGATGTGTTCTGTTTTGGTTTAAAATATGGTTTACGTCTATCTCAACATCTATAGAGCTATTACTGTTCGTTGTTGGCTTTGGAATAGACGGTTTGATTAAGTCTTTGATTTTGGCTAAGCCAAGACAGGTAGTTTGTTGAATAGTGTCATTCAAAAATATAATTTGTTCTGGGATCATGCAGGTTCTGAACAATGATTCTATACCTTGTACTTGCCAATCTTTCGTACCCCAAACAGTTTTTGTTTCAATGTTGTTGTTCCAGAAATCAAAACCAAATGTATTCATTTGCTCAAAAAATGAATCTGAATATATCAATTTCGTGTTTGTAAGCATGGTCTTCATACCTGTCTTATTTGACAATTTGAAATAAAATGTTTCTGCATTACTTGTGTTAAACCCTGAAAAATATGAATATTTATCATAAAATGTTTTAGAACTACCCTTTGGAGGAGTAGCACAATGTTCCCATTGGATATAATTTAAAATATTTCTAGGTTGTGCAGATTTATGGAGATAATGGTTACCATAGTGGTTGTAGCAGAACATTTGATCATAATTAGACGAACCCTGCAAATAATCATGTTCTGTAAATTTAGCAGACATTACTAGGTCAGACATCATATCATTAATACTTTCAAAGTCCCAATCATCAGCAAATGTGCTTGGTTTTACAAAGTCACTTAACAAGATCTTAAATTGATGTGGATACTTCAGGATTTCAACTGGGCCATAGATTTCATAATCAGTATTGTCCCATGCTATACCGCCTGGTATAGGATTGGCTGTGAAGTTTACTGAAGAAAGTTCTCTTTTCTTGACGTGTGAAGATGTGTGTGGTTTAAGGACCAAGTTGATTTTCTGGCTTGCTGTGTCCATTTTAGCATATTTTCCCTCAATGAAATGTCCCAAGCATAGTACCATGATGAGCCAAAGTATGAGGACAAATGCACCTAATGTCACCCAAATTTCAATCCATGGAGAAGTCAGATAGGTTCCCTTTAGTTGATGAAAAAGTTTTTTTGCTTTGTCTTTAAAAGTTTTGGTTGATGGCTGTACTTCGGTTCACTTGGATGTTCAGAAAAATCATCGAAGTTGATGAAGTAGCCGGATGCCGTTCTGTCAATTGTTCCAATTGCTTCTGGATTACTTTTTGCTTTTTGATTTTGCTTTGTTTCATTAGAAAACTCTGTAATTACATCATCGTAGGTCGGTGTTTCTTGATGAAAAGCTTTGATTTGGGTTTTAAGAGGTTTAAGTTCCATTGCTTCATTGCATAGTCCTTGTTGTTTCACTGTAGATTGTTCAAATGTGATCAGTCTTTCAGTTTGAACCTCTGTTGATGTAGCAAACTTTGGTGTTCTGCTACTTCTTGGGAGTCCACTTGGCCTACTATTTGTTACCGGCCACATGATTGTGGTTTAACCAGGTCGATGGATATGACTCGGTTCTCCTTTTTGCCAGCAAGGGGCGGTAGTACTACTGATCTTGTCCCGTTGATAGACAAGACAGGAACTGCTTTTCTGTAAGAAGGCCCAAATTCCTTCTTTACCGCGATCTTCTCTCTGACCAAATCCCCGACTTTTGGAATCCAGACAGGCCTTGATGGGACAGGTGGTTTTTCTTCAGTGGTTGTTGGCTGCTGTTTCAACTTTATGTTGCTCAGGTCTTTTCTTGTTTCATTTAAGTCCTGTAAAATAGCCTTACATATCTGATATCAAAGCATTTTTCTTTAACCACTGAAGTCTGACTATCTAAGTCCTGGATTAACATTCTAGTCCCAAACAATAGTTCGTACGGACTGAGTCCTTTCAGAGAATTTCTTGGCAGGTTATTTAGACTACGTTGGACACTTATTAAATGTTTGACCCACCCAGCTCCCGAACCTAATACCTTTGCTGTTATAGATTGCTTTATGTCACGGTTTTTTCTTTCTACGATTCCGTTTCCCTCAGGATGAAATGGACAAGAGTACCGCAATGCAATGCCCATGCTGGTCATGGCCTCCCTATAAGCTCGAGAGCTAAAAGCAGGACCCTGGTCAGAATGTAGCATGCCAATTGCGTATATGCCGATAAAGACTCGCAAATCTTTTATAACAGTTCTGGCGTCGCCGATCGCTGGGGCCACATCCATATGAATCTCGTGCATGAATCCACTGCGACCAAGATATATTTATAGTTACCGTCCCTTTGTAAGGGACCACAGTGGTCCAGGTAAACACAGGCTAATGGTTTATCTGAGATTAGAAGGGGCGTCTGTGCTGGTCGTTTCACTGTTGATACTTTAATTCTTTGACATATTTCACATTCTAGAACATAGTTCCTTGTCTGTCGTCTCATTTGTGGCCACCAGTATCTCTGTTTTAATAATGATACTGTGGCTGAAACGCCAGCATGTACAGAAGCAAGCCCTTCGTGTGCCGCTATGATGAGTCCTAACCTATGTTCCATGTTTGGAATTGCCCTATCCCCCACTCCAGGGATTCGAGCAAACGGAACATTATTTGCATCAGTTATGTATGAGTACTTTACTGGAAAGCCTTTCGGGAGTGTTTCTATCGCATTTTTTACTGTAGTGCTGACAGCCTGTAATATTTCACTGTCTATTTTTGTTTTTGACCGAGTGATGGCAGCTACGGAAGCCGTTTGCACAGCTGCCTTCGCGGCCTCATCAGCCAATGAATTCCCTGCAACGTGAACGCCATCACGTTGATGACTCAGTGTATGTATCACGTGAGTCTTTTGTAGTTCCTTTTGCAAAAGAACTACTTGTTCCCAAAGCATTTTATGCTTGATTGTGCCACCTTTTGCATCTTTAAAACCGTTCTGAACCCAGATCTGCAAGTATTCATTGTAAGATTGGACGCAGTAATATGAATCGCACACTATGAGTGTGGGGAATTCTCGATCGGTATTTTCAAGCGCCATCTTGAATGCCAGTAGTTCTGCTCGCTGAGCTGTACAGTCTCCTAGAGATTGCGTTTTAGTGACCACTGGTTTAAATTTTCCTTCGTGCCAGCGACCTTTAACAATCGCGCACGCAGCACTGTAAGCTTGCTTACCCCCCACTGCGGGTTGTGCTGATCCGTCTGTATATATTATACAGCCGTAATGTTCTAGAGGTAGAATTTCGGTCGGCAGAGGACATTCGAATTCATATTGGAGAAACTCTTGTGTTTTTAAGTTGGGATCAAATTCGTATGCCACGTCTGTTGCAGCAAGAGAATTAGCCCATTGTATCCATCTCGGATGGAGTGCTTTAGCATTCGGAATGCTTGCCTTTGTTACCGCCTCCAGGGCTGGTATCGGTGTCACGATGATTATTCGTTTACCTTGTGCTAGGGCTCGTTCTTTTGCTACTGCAGTCTCTACCGCGGTTAGAATTTTTTCCGTTGGGCTAAATTTCATTTCAGCTTTTGTGTACAAATGTGATTTGTATGCAATTGGTACCTTCTCTCCTTCATTAGAGGTCAGGTATGTGAATCCGCATCTTCCTGGGATGACTCGAATCACAAGGTTGCGTGTGTTATCACGTGTTTGTAATTTTGTTTTAACTAACATATCTGTTTGTAAAGATCTCAACATTTCTGTGTGATTTTGAGTCCAATTGATTCTTTTAAAATCTGGTTTTATAAGATCATAGAGAGGTTTAACTCTCTCTGCATAATTTATAATGTAAGTTCTTCCGAAATTTAGGAAACCTAGAATTGATTGTAAGTTTTTTAGTGTTCTAGGTGCTTGGATTACAGCACATTTCTCTAGGAAATTGTCAGCCAGGCTTTTGCCTTCACTTGATAGTTCATATCCTAAAAACAGGACAGTTAGATGGGCAATTCTTGACTTTTTAAAGTTGAATTTGTAACCCTCTGCTGCGAACCCAAGTATTATGGTGTTCACTCTCTTCAAGTGAGTATCCAAGTCATCATCTGTTAGATAGATGTCATCGACATAAGATAATGCCTCATCATCATATATTTGTAGTAACTCTGTTACTCTTGCTGAGAATAATCCTGGGCTATTCTTGAACCCCTGGGGCAAACGACAGAAAAAAAATGTGCGCGCCATTTATTGAGAACGCGGTCAAATATCTGCTCTCTGGTGCTATATTTTGACAGAAGAATCCATTAGAGATGTCTAATGTTGTTTTGTATTTTTTGCGCACTATGTTATTCATTAGTGCAGCACTATGCGAATTTTGTACTGCAAAAGTTTTGCAACACAAGTGTCTGTAGTCCAAAACAAGACGATATGAATTGTCTGGTTTGGAGACAGGAAACAAAGGATTATTCATTTGTGAGGTGCAAGTTTCAATCACCCCCTGGTATTCAAGTTGATCTAGGATCTCTTTTACCCGTTTCCTAGCTTCTTGCTTAATTGGGTACTGCCTCTGTGCAGTAGGTTGTGATTTTAACTGGATTTTGTGAGGAGGAGAGTCCTCATCCCATCCCACATGGTTTTTATATAATGCAGGAGCTTGGGCTACTGCCCACTTTCTTGCAAGTGTATATTTTTTATGAATTGGAATATGATTTGAGAAGGCAGGCATAATTATTTCTTCGCCATGAGGGCACTCCCTGACAAACTCTGGTGGCCAGTCTCTTTCAGCTAGAAGGATGTCATAGCCCTTGGAGAGATTATCCCAAAAGAGACCCCTTATTTTCCTAGTCGTATCCCCCTCTATACGCAATGTTATTTCATATATTTTATGAGGTTTGCTAACTCTGGTATCTGCAGTTTCCACCTGAATGTATTCATTCGTGTCCACTGTCTCCAGATGATTCATAAGGATCCTGCGAGCTATGCTCACTTCTGCTGCGCTGTCTAGCATTGTCTGAGCCCATTCTCCGTTTTTCAGCTGTGTCCTCAGTATTCTCGGCATGGTTGATTACTTTAATACTGGCTACCTTCTTTTTTGGAAACTGTAATTTTTTATTTTGATGAGCAGGTTCCTTGTCTTTGGACTTGACGTGCTCTTCCCTGTGTTCTGACCGTCCTCTTCTTTCCGATTTCTGCAAGGAAGTCTGAAAAGATTGAGAGGGACGTGTATCAATATCTTGATATCTATCAGGTTTTTTTTATATTATCCCTATTTCTAAGGTTGTATTTTTTCTCAGAGGGCTCCCTCTGGGGAGACTTGTGTCCTTGCTCCAGAGAACTTTCTCTCCGCCGAGGAGACCTTCCTCTGGACTGGAATCTTTTTTCTTTGGGAGTGGATTGTTTATTTCCAGCCCAGCTCTTTTTTTGAGTGTTTAGATTATTTTTAATAAATACCTTTTCAGGTTTTTCTATTAGTTGGGGTTTCACTGGTTTCCCACCCAAACTATCTCTTCCTAGTTCTTCATAGGATTTTTCTATGATTCTGGCAATTTCAAATGGTTGGTCTGCTATATCTGTCTCTTTCAACCTCTGGCGGATCGCCACATTTGCTGCTTCTCCCTTTATATTGGCTAATAATATTGCCGAGGCCTGCTTGAAGTCTTTTAGTAATTTCATACCAAGAGTTAAAGCAGGTTCTGGACCGTATTCATCTTGAATTTGTTTTAGCACATCTGGTATTACTGACATGGATGGAACACCATGTGTTTTTGTGTAAATGGAAGCAAAGACTGTACCCCAAGTGTCACAGTCCTCCACATGTGGTGCGATTCCCATTGGAAGACAGATAGTCAGAATTCTGTGTTTCTCAACCGGGGTGGTATCTGGAAATACCGCCTCTATTTGAGTGATTTTTTGTGCTAACCAGAATGGAATTTGTTTCCGTTTTGCGGGTACTTTACCGAGACAGGACTGTATGTTCTGTGGTGTAATTTTATTTGTGTTCCCCTGATGAGGGATCAGCTGCGGAATTTTAATAGCTGGTTGGACTGTTGAAGTCCGCATTACATATTGGACTAATTGTCTATGTATTTTAATTAATTGTTTTAGCTGTGCTAAAAGTTCTGGTGCAGACATTTCTTCAATGTCTGGATGTGGTGTGTATCCGGATAGGACCGGCCACGTTGCTCCTGGTCTACCTAGTGGACCGAGCCTGGTGATGTGATTATTATGTTTTAGGGCGCCATTAAACCAGAGCAGGTGCTCTTGGTATTTGAGTGGTATTTCCACCTCCTCGAAAGGAGTGTACTCATTAGGAGGTTCCTCTATTTTGTAATAGTGGAAGCCCTTTGTTACAGCGTTTGCTGCTGGAAAGTTTATCCATGAATAGAATACCTCTGTCTGCCGATATTCGTGTGCCTCAATTACGAATATGACTGTACCACCTCTCGGTGTCAGCCCATTTTCTATAAGTTTTAAAGTTATAGATTTTCTTATGTTGACCGGGATGAGTATTGCATCCGGGTCTTGCTGTAGGAGACTATTGTCAGCCGCTAGCAGTTGAGCTGCTATTCTAGCTGTCTCCCTTTCTTCTTCAGCTTCTGACATTCTACTGTCAAGAAAGTTATTTTGTTTATTTGCAGATCAGGTTTCTATGGAAACAAAGATTAGATGCACAATATTTTGGAACAGTGTATCCTTCAACGTTGAATAAACCAAGAACCATACATAGGAGTCTCCTCCTACTAAGTTTGGCGGATATAACCTTTCACCCACTCCAGACGTCTTTGGAGTATTATGGGGAAAAAGGGGTCTGTGTGAAAAAGCACGACTGAGTTACTCTAATGTCTTACGTTAGATTTATCGCCTATCCAAACCGTTGGGCGCCATGTAGTGTAGTTCCTATTATCCCAATAGGCTCTGCGCATTGGAATAATATCTTCAATAGTATAGACGTAGGACAGAGGTTAACTAGGTCTTCTACTGTCGATATTAGACTTAAAGTTTAGTGTTTGCCAGCTAGCTCAGAGTTCACTAGAAACTTTCTCGAATAGACAAGGAGGAGTTTAACCTCCCTGGATAGACAAGAAGGGATTTAGTTTCTGACAACCATAGAACATGACAACTTTGCTCTCCCCTAATCAAGAGTGTATCTCTAGAGTCGTGTGAAAACAAAAGACAACTTATTTACTCAGTCAGTTCAGTGCATTCTTAGTTTCACCAGATTGTAGAGAAAAGGAAGAGACGGGCGTGTTCAATAAAAAGATGTTATTTATTGATCAGTCTCTTTTCTCATACAAGAGAAATGAATCGCTATTATTGCAATACTTATAGTTAAGTAAAGTGCATACAGTAATAACAGAATCATAAAATAATACTGTAAAAGCATTGATATGGTTTCTTAGCCATATGATACTTAAAATGGATAAAATAGATACATACATATATACATTGACTAATCGTACTCAACTGGTGCTTCTAACTATGCCTACCCCAATGTACCTGACCTAAGCCTAATACGTGGGCGGGAGTAGATAAGTAGCAGTTTAAGTTAAGTTTGCTTTGCCAAGGGTCTGCTTCAAGAATTCTCTGCAAGGGGTTATTCAGTTCAGTACCTGGGATTTAGAAGGCTGGAGGGCTGGTATCTCTATCTCAGGTCTTGATATCCCAGCTGCCTGCAAGGGCGGCTGGAAGCGCCAGAGCTGGATTTCTCGGCAGGAGAAAAGGCAGCGTCTCTCTCTCTCAGCGCGTCAGAAAGGAGGGGCAGTGTCTGTGGGCTTCGCTGTCAGCTGGGCTCCTCGGCAAGTCTCGCTGCTCCAATCTTGTCACCACCTCGTGTGTTTGCTTAAGGCAATGTCGGTATTATTTATACCTGAAAGGTGCCGAGATTGACGTAAGGATGGACATAAATACGTCAATAAGGATGTCATACGAACTGGTCGTTCGCACATTCTTTACTGAAGTTCTCGGTTAAATCAAAACAATGGCTGCGGGGATTTTCCAGGTCGTGGAAGGTTTGATTTGTTTTGAGAACACCGTATGCCTATTAGGGGGCTGGAGAAATAGTGCTTGCCTAATGAGATGGCATGCGCTATGACCTAATCAGATAACGGGTTTCTGTGCCGTTGTATGGCTAATCAGATAACGGGTTTTTGTGCAGTTGAATGGCTGCTAGTTAATTATTAACCAGACAAGGGTCAGAAATAGGGGGATCGATACAGTACCCATAGTAAATACATCACACTTGTACCCATGAACAGTCTACTAGCATTAGCATAAAATTAAAGATACTTAAAATATTTCCCAAAACAGAAGCTGCCCATGACAACATCAATTACCCCTCAAAATTACTGTTAAAAGTGGGGGGAAAAAATCACAAACACATAAATTCTGTTTATTGCCACACTTTTTGAATTTTTCTAGCTGATAGTCCAATTTTCCTTTTTTTGCATGGTTGCAGTTTGTGGTGAAAACAGGCGTAAAGCTTATAGAACCTGGAAATACATTACATTTCTGAAGACTCGTAATTAGGCCCTAAATGCTTTACATACCGGTCTTTTAAGTTAAGACATGTGACATTACAAATGTGACATCCCGTTATGTCAGTCAGACCCTTCTGGTCACATGGATATATAATGTTTATTGGTGTCCAATAACAAGCAATACCCGAGCCAACAACTGAGCTGCAGCCTATAAAAACGTTTCAGTGTTTTGTGACCAAACAACAATTCATATGGTAAAATTTAATGAATGAGAAATGTGTATGAAAAAAACCTATGTGTAGGAAGGTGGGTTATTAGTAGGTGCAGATGCGTACCTACAGCTAGTAATAACACCACAATCACTAATAAGGCCCAGTCAAGTCTCAATAAATTAATCCTTGATTGGCCTTGCTTGACCCTTTGTAGCGTGGCAGATGAGTAGTCTGACTTAACTTAGAAGACAGGTATGTAAAGCATTTAGGGCCTAATTACGAGTCTGAGGACCACAAAACTTGTGCTGGTGCTGCAGCGGAGGTCCAACCACTACCGCACCAGCAGTCTGACAGCCCTGGGATCGCTGCAGCCACCAAAGAACCACTGTTCCCTAGCGGTGGTGACGTGGTTGTGAGGTCGCAATATGCTTGCCTAGACTGCAGCGGTCCCGCCAAGCATATTACGAGTTTCCTCTCTGCCATGGTTTTCATTGCGTTTCTGCCAACATGAAAACTGGGGCAGAGAGGAAACAAAGGGAGCCCTACAGGTGGGCATAACATGTGCCACCCTGTGTGCATGCACACCAGGTCCTGCACAGGATGGACTTTAGAGTCCATGCTGTGCAGGAACCTTATGTGATGCTCCCATTGCACCACCTCATTTGAAAGAAGCAAAGCCGCGGGACCGCCAAGCCACCCATCTGCCAGACCATTTTTAAGTCATAATCTGGCAGACGGCATTGAGTCTTGGCAGTGCGGAAACATGGCGGTGGCGGCACGCTCACCCGCTCCTGCAACACTGAAACTCATAATTAGGCCCTTAATAACATCAAAACAGTTAATAAGTGAAAGACACAGCCCAATAAAAATCCAACACCAAATTAAAAAAGTAGAGAATATGTTTATGTTTAAAATGACATCAAACCACCAAAAATCCAATGTAGGAAACTACAGATATGAATTTTGAAAGTTCAACAAAAAATTTGCTTTCTAGGACCAAAAACTGTAAAGAACCAACTGCCGCTATCTAGTCGCACAGGACCAGGAAAAGTAAAAGTTTCAGGCCAACCTGGATGGAGCGCGGGTCAGATACGATGAGAGGTTGGACCCGGTCAAGGTTTTATCCTCTGGCGTAGTCACTTTTTAAAATCTTTTTCTCTCGACATCTAGAGATCTGGGGGCATATTACCAACAACTAGCGATAATTATCGCTATTTTGGCTTAGCGGCAATAATTTTATCCCCGTGTTGCGGCGATTTTTATCGCTTAGGAGCCTTGCTATTATCAAGGTTTATCTCCTAAGCGATAAAAATCGGGCGAAATGCATGAATATCGCTGTAAAGTCAGGGATATTCATGCATTACCGAGCTAATGCTCTTAGCCATGTTATCCACCTCCCATTGGATAACATGGCTAAGAGCTGCTCAGGGCAGGTGTAAGCTTTTGGAGATATTCGCGCTTAGCGCGAATATCTCCAAAAGTTGGTAATAGGAGATAGCGATGTTAGCGACTGTTTCCAGTCGCTAACATCTTGGCACGCCCACTTTGCATGTCATTAGTGATAAATATCTCTGACATGCAAAGCGGGGCCCAAGATGGTCGCTATCTACTACTAGCTGTCGCTAACTGGTGTTAGCGACAGCTAGGTAATAGGGAGATCATTTTATCTCCGCTTTCTTGGATTTTAAAGCCAAAAAAGCGGAGATAAATCCCTTGATAATATGCCCCACGTCTTTGAAGCCAGGTTTTGCGTTGATGATAGCGACCTGCTGCACCATGACACCTCAGTGAGCCCTGGAGGTCTTTGCCTTTGTCTTCGACGGCGAGGAGTTAAGGAGTGTTCAGCAGGACAAACCAGTGCAATCAGGCAGAGTCGCAGTTTGACGCCATTGGCTTGACTGTCGTCGGCGATGCTGTTCTTCTTCAGGAGCTTTTTCACAAAACCTGGCAAAAAGGTACCAAACTATCAGATCTTCTTCTGAAATGTTCATTGAGAAACAGGAAGGGTCCAACAGCATCAGCCAAAGGTTCAGATACCATGGTTTGCCCCTTGAGGCCTGGGACCCCAACTCTCACAATGCACCTGGCCACATCAGTAAAATCCAGGTGATGCTGGTCAGCTGGAGTTGTCCTTTCAGTGAATGTTGTTGGTGATTTCTTCCAGCACTTATCTACCTGTTGCTGCTCAGGGAGTCCACTCCTTATCCTTTAAGATAGGCACAGTTCTTATTGTTTGGAGCCTTTAGGATGCAGCAGGTGCAGCTCTTCTGAGTGCAGTTGTTTGTTGTGCAGTCCAAGTGTCCAGTAGAACAATCTTTCTTTTCCAGATGTTTCAGGCAGGGATCCGAGAGGCTCTTTCAGACCTCTCGCATTTATTCCCCATTCTGGGCTGGTAAAAGGGAGTGGGGGGCAATCAACCATTGGGGTTCAAGTTGCCACTCTCATGACAACGTCCTGGGAAATGTGGCATATTTTTGACCCAGAATGCACATTTCTACAAAAATCTAAATGGAGAAATTCACTCCTTGCAGTGCAGGTCTGGCTAACCCAACCCACAGGTGTGGCTACTCTTCTGTTTTATCAGTGGCCACTACAGTCATACAGTCTCTAAATGTGTTCATTGTTTAGGGGGGTTTGTTAGAGACGGGTAGTGCAAGTTTCATGTTGTCAGCATGGGAGAGAATGTTGATGTCGTGGAGGCGGATTGTGTCAGTCCACAGGGTCAAGTAGGTGTAGAAGAGGGTGGGGCTGAATGAAAAGCCTTGAGGTTCTCTGCAGATGGGTTCTCGGCCTTCGGAGGAGTAAGGCAGCAGGTTGACTATTTAAGTTCTTCTGGTTAAGAAGGTGCAGATCCATTGGAGAGCAGGTCCCTGAATGCCAGCACAGTGCAGTCATCTGATCAGGATGAAGCAGTGGGAGACTGCGTCGAATGCAGCCGAGAGATTAAGTATGATGAGGGCCATAGTTTCTCTTCTGTCTAGAGTCATCCAGGGGTTGTCTGTTGCTGCAAAGAGAGCTGTCTCTGTATTGTGGTTGTATCTGATTCCTAACTACACTGTGTTGAAGACTTGGTAGTTGACAAGGTGTTTGGTGAGATGTTTGCTGATGGCCTTCTCCAGGACCACACCTGGGTGAGGCAGGAGGTAGATTGGTTGGTAGTTTGCAAGCTTAGCCAGGTCTGATAAAGGCTTCTAGACAGGCATTGATAGCTGTACGCATCCAGGAATGTAGATCTGTCAATGGAGGTGTTGAAGTTGCAGGCAAGGACTTTTCTGATGGGGATGAGTCCTTTCCTTAGCGTGTGGTTGGGGCAAGGATCTGATGTGCCCCAGCGTGGATGAACTTAACAACTGTAGTGGTTTCATCTGGGGCGATGGTGTTCCATGCAGTCATGTTGTGTGCGTCATCCGAGATTGGCAGACTGTCTGCAAGGTTTCCGAGGTCAGGTTGAGGGTCAAAATTGTCATTTATGACTGTGATTCTTTTGCAAAAAAAGTCAGAGAGGTCATTGAATAGTACTTGAGATAGGGTGATGCTGCTGGCAGTAAATATGGGTGTGATGAAGTCCTTGATAATGGAGAAGATTTCTTTACTGCTATTGGAGCTGGTGCTGATGCAATCTTCTAGGGTCTTCGGCATGGTGTTCTGGATTTGCTGGTGGTTGTGCCACAAGGCAAAATTTAAGGTGTCCCTATCTGTACCTTCTTGGCTCCACCTGCATTCCAGTTGCTTACAGTGTCACTTGGTTATCTGGAGTTCTTCTGTGCACCAGTTGGCCTGAGAGCATGTTCCTGTTCTTTGGCTTTGTTTGTGAGGGGCCAGGATGTCAGTGCAGGTGGTGCTCTAGTCATTCAAATTCTTGATGTCTACTGGTAGGTTGCCTGTATGTTTCAGATGGTTTTTGGACAGAGCAGAAGCCCAATTATTGCCGACTACTTGGTAGGTGTGGCCTGTGGTGGTAGATATTCTGTGGTGCAGGATGTTAATTTTAAAACTGAGTGCATGGTCTGTCTAGGTGATAAGTGTTGGTTTGTTGATTGTGATATTGGTCAATGAGGTGAATATTCAGTCGCAACAGGAGGAGCAGGTGAAAGCTCCTTCCATGTTTTTTGGTGAGGCACGGCAGCAGCGCAGCAAGTGGCAGTCCTTGTTGAGGACATTGAGAAACCTTATGGGGTAGCAGTGGGTTCCTGACCCTGGGTGATGTCCAGGTGCGGATGGACACAGACGGTTTGCTTTTGGTCTGGCCTTAGCGTGCCCACAGAGCATCCGTGCTGTGGCTGGTATGAAGTAGGGAGGAGTGCAGTGGGTGCTTGGAAGGACTGGTAGGGTCAGAGGATAGCAGAAAGAGCAGGAAAGTGTGAGTGGTGGTGCTCGGAGCAGCTAAGGAGTGGTGGAGAGGAGGGAAGGGATCAGAAAAGCATGGGAAAGGGATAAGGAAGCAAAAGACAACAGTTACAAAAAAGCAAACAGTGACAAAAATAAAGGACATAGAAAAGAAAAAGGACGGCAGAAACAAAGGACACAGAAGAGAAAACAGTGGGAAAAACAAGGTGTCCAAAAAGAAGAACAGTGGACAAACAGAGGGCACAGAAGAGAAACAGTGGCTACAGCAAGGGCACACAAGACAAAAACAGTGGCAAGAATAAAAGGCACAGAAAAGATAAAATGGCAAGCACAAGGGCACAAAAGAAAGAGCAATGGCAAGAGAGAGCGAGAGTGAGAAAGAGTGATAGAGCCAGAGGGAGCAAGTCTTTGGGAGCGGTGTCCGGAAGGGCCTTGCAAGGTCCAGGACCAGACTGAGGTAAATCCGACGGGGTTAGGGCTGGACGCCTGATTAATAGTCAGATCATATAAGAGGAAAATTAAATTAGCGATCTTGAAAATAACTCAGGGTCCACACCTGGTCCCCATAGGCACAGATTAGATGCCATGAAGAAGCATGCTGTGCTGGTGGACAGACTAAGTATGGTTCACTCTAAAGAATATTTGGCCAGACAGCACTGTGAGGGAGATAGAGCCAGCTATTTACTGGCATGTGTACTACATGTTGAAGCCAACATGAAGCAGATATGTGCTATTTGATCTAACGTAGGAACTCTAGTACACACATGGTGGGAAATAAATGACATATTCATGTAATATTATGAATCATTATCTGCTGCACAAATTGGCCACAGTGAGCAGGGGATGATATCTTACTTGAAGAATGTCACTTTTTGATATACATTGGGTAGTGCAGGAATGACCTGTACCCATACAAGAGATTAAGGAGACCAATGAACTGTTACCCAAAGGCACAACACCAGGGACTGATGGTTTGCCAATGAGGGGTTATTCCTTGTGTAAGAGATTGATGTATTGTTTGTGGATGGTGTAGGCCCTTCTCAAGAAGCAGCCACAATCCTTGTCAGGATGAGCCACAAAAGTTGCTAAATTAAACTGTGCTTAACCCTCTGGTGGCTTGGCACCAATACAGTCAGGCTTAACTTTGAGGCAATTTGTAAAGAATTTTTGCAGCACACAAACAGTAATAAAGTGAAAACACAACACAAGAAAAATCCCAAACTAAATTAGAAAAATAGAGTAGCCTTTAATATATTATTTTACATAAAAAAGACAAGAATCTGATCATTAGAACTGGATATATTCAAAGACTTAGGTAAGTATAGTGCCTAAAAGCACAAAGAGCCACTCGCAGTTATCTGGGAGTGCTAGGCCAGGGGAAAGTCACAAGTGCAGGTTGATCACGATAGAGGGTGCGGCGGATACAGGGACCAGTACCGCAAAAAAAGTTACCTTCTCAAAGTCCAACGCAAAGAGTCCAGTTTGCAGTGGAGGAGGCTATGAAAAGCAGGGAGAGTGTTGTGGATGGTTGTCACTGTAACGAGAAGATCCTATCGGGCGTTGCATACAGTCATGGGTGAAGATTTTCATTTGTGGTCACCACTTGCTACCGATGCTGTAGTGCGAAGTGCAGATATCACGTTGCCAGTCATCATTGGTGTGGAGTGAAGTGTCAGTTCCACCTGAGCTTCACATTGATAAGTCATTGTGGGCAGCAAGATCTCAACTTGTACAGGTGTGTTCGTAGTCTTGCACAGCCTGAAACTTTGAAGGGGAACTCAACTGATACGAAACACTAAACTGTAGGAAGGGTCGGAGGCCAAAATTTATAGGGGCAGATTTACAATAACTGGCACATCCCCAGGGATGCGCCAGTAATTGTGAGCCGCAGCTCCGCCACCCATGGTGCGCCGTATTTACAATGCGGCGCACCATGGGCCAAAACGGCACAGATGCGTGACGCATCTGTGTTGTAAAAGTGACGCATTGCTGGAGTTGCGTCGCAAGCGCAACGCAGCTCCAGCAATGCTCTTGGGGGCCCTATCTATCCAATGCTACGTCAAGCCTTACGCCTGCTTCAAGCAGGCGCAGGGTTTTGACGCAGCATGGGCCTGAAAGTGACTGAGTGAAATCTTATAGATTTCACTCAGCCACTTTTGCGAGGCGCACCTGCCCCGGATCGCCCACCCTGCGCCGGAACGCCCACATGTGGCGCAGGGCTTTACAACGTGACGCATCTGCCTAGATGCGTCACGTTGTAAATGGGTCGCAGGGATGGGCCACGTTTACACCACCGTTGCGTGACGCAACAGCGGCGTAAACATGGCGCAAGTCCGACATAAATCTGCCCAATAGACTCTACAGGGCACACAGCCAATACTAATTATTCATAACACACACATACCCCGGAGTCTCAATCCAACAAAGACAAAGGAAGACTGAATAATGCCAAGAGAAGTGTGGCTCACTGGTTAGAGGAGGCAGACCTGGAAGCAGAGGTCAGCCCGGGACCAGGGTTCAATTACCGGCTCGGCGGGGTCTTGAGTCCTAAAAATGTCCATGGACTCGATAATTCTCTCTCCGGTGCCTACTCGATTCACGGGTTCACACTCTGCGACTCTGGGCAATAGCTTGCTCAATCTCCACAATGGCCCCTCGCGGCGGGATGCCTGGCTTTCACCTTGCAGATACCCTGCCGGGGTTATCTCACAGGGGAATACCAGGACGGGTTCCCTAAGCAAGCGCTTAGAAACCGCTTGGTGATTTGCGCTATATAAATTCCTGTACATTTACATTTACATGTTAATGCATCGAGTGTATGGGAAAAAAGAATGTGCAGTGCAAAAAAAGTGTAATGTGAATATTAAAATTGTTGCGTAATATGACTACAACTTTATTCTTTGACTATTACGAACAAATATTAAAAACAGTGCAATTGGATGGTTTCAATAAATAGCCGTCCTCCAGTATGTATTGGTCAGCATGTTTCAGCACCTGTGAGGGCAAAAATGTACCCAGTGCTTTTGTCAGGACCTCTAAAAAATTAATTGCTACTGAAAAAGTGAACAAAGCAATGTGAATTACAAGAAAAGGATACACTGTGAATCAATTCTCTCACAGTTGCCAATCTTCTCACCCTTTGGATAAATCTATAAGAGAGATAAGAAGTTCATATGGTAGTTTTGGATTACAGAATTGTGTGTCTTTGGGGAAGCTATGTGGCTAGAAATAGCCCTCAGGCCAGCCTTGTCAATAGGCAAAATAAACTCCATCAAATCTTACCTCAAAGGTATGGAGAAACCGCCTCACCCCACCTGGCAACAGCTCAGGGTAAAAGAGGCACCGCTCTATGAAAAACCAGAAACCCCAAACCTTGATTCGAAGGGTGTGCCGTTTCTTCACAACATTAAAAACACAAGTATGGTACTCCACACAACATTAGAGAACTCTCACCGCTCAAAAACTCACATATCTGCTGTTTAGAGCATTTCAAACATTATTATAACTTGTAGGTTGCACCTAGCAATTGGTCGCCATGCCAGGTGACAAAAACAAAAACATTGTTCCTTACGTGTTTACACCAAGGGCTTGCAGTGAAAGGGACCTTTTGTAGGTTCATAAGTATAAACACTGAGCCCGCATCGCTTGTAATACACAGTTTGGAAACACACCTATAGGCATAGGAACTGCCACACCGAGTTAATAGCGCTAGTCAACAGTGTAGCTACTCCTCACCCTCAAGGCGCCAGGCAAGACATACGCGCAGATACTGAGCATCGTATTCCCGCAAATCTTACAGTCCATTGCTGAAGGACTAACATAAGGTCTGAAGATTACCACTCAGAGGTTGAGACATTATTGATGAATCACTCCTAGGGATACTGCTATCTCAGCAAGCCATACCTCGCTCGCCAGAAATTTAAACAGAGATCACAGTAAGACAACACAAGGCTCCCTACCTCTCCATCGATACCTCTGGCAATCTTCTAAGCCGTCTGGGAGGTGACGGCCCTTGTTAGAAATGTATCTTTATGTCCCCGGGATGTGTCTCATTCGTCCCAAGCTTGCATCCCGATTCTCACGAGATCTCACTCAGATCGCGCGTGATAACGCGAGGAACTACAGTACTCCTGCTGAATCATGGGATACGTGGTTTCCTAGTGCTTCAATCAGAAAAGTCTAGAGCTCGTTAGGATTCACTAGTCCTCCATGATGCCAAAAAGAGTACATAGATGGTCTTTCGCAAAGTAGTCTGGCATTGGACCCAAAAAATAGTATCAAACCCCGTAATCCCATGAGGAACCAATAAAACGACAATGACTCCCCAAGGATCATGGGATATGTAGTTTGAACTATTTTGTAAAGGGAATGTGATGTCATCGCGATTTGTGCACAGGCCATAATGAAACTCACGGGAGTTATTGAATGAAGATCACGTTGTTCCAAAAGTGTGTTAACTGTATCTAATGTCTCATCCTGTGGAATAGACGTGTAAAGCGACTCCACGTCGAAAGAGACAAGGAGATCCGTCTCGTGATTGTACTCTATCGCAGGTAGCAGCCTGAGTACGTCTCTTGTATCTTGGAGGAACGTGGGCATTTCTTTGACCATCGGGTTGAGAAAGATGTTTGAGTGTGTGGAGTACCATACTTGTATGTATGTATGTATGTATTGCATTCTTATATAGCGCAACACTGTCACCCAAAGGGTATCCTGGCGCTTTGACTGAACATAGCTGACACACACTCACAGGGATCACACTACTCTTGGAAATAAATAGGTCTTCAAACTTCTCTTAAAGGATGGAAATTCGCCCTGGCTCCTCAATGGTAGCGGGAGAGAATTCCAGAGTTTAGCAGCGGAAAAGCTGAAGGAGCGGCCTCCCATCCTTGACCTATGAAACCTGGGAACCGTTACCAGGCATGCAGAGAAAGAGCGCAGGGTTCAAGGAGTAGAATACCAAGAGAAAAGGTTCTGCAGCAGAGCAGGTCCCTGTCCATGCAAGGCTTTAAAAACCAAACACAATGCCTTAAAAAAAATCCGTTGCTGGACAGGCAGCCAATGAAGATCAAGCAGCGCTGAGGTAGAGGAGGCAGTGCGCGGACCAGAGAGTGCCAGCTTGGCTGCCATATTTTGTATGCGTTGCAACTTACCAACCAGAGTTTTAGGCGCTCCCAGAAGCAGTGCGTTGCAGTAATCCAACCTGCTTAAAATAATCCCCCGCACGACCTCAGGTCTAGCCTGTACTGGGAGCATAGGAAGGACTTTGCGTAGCATACGAAGCAGCATAATACATGTAGCTACGGTCTTATTGGCAAAGGCATCCAGTTGTAAATTGGGGCCAAACATGACCCCCAAGTTGCGGGCAGACTCCGCTGCCGTCACTGCCCCCGAGAAGGAGGAGGGCCAAAAGCCCTCTGGCAGGGAGCATGGGACGTGGTCGTTAGAGCAGTACAACACCTCCGTTTTAGACCCATCAAACTGGAGTGAATTGGAGCACAGCCAGTCCGCTGTTGCTGTCATGCAGCGGTGAAAGGTCTCTAGAGAAACGGCCTGTTTACCTTCCAAAGAGAAGACTAATTGAGTATCATCGGCATAATTAAATACCGAGATACCAAAGGAACTTATCAATTGGATTAGGGGGCGGAGGTACAGATTGAATAGTATTGGGCTGATGGCCGAGCCCTGGGGCACACCCTGCCCTACTTTCCGAACACCTGATCTAAAAGGCGGCAATGCCACCACCTGCTGCCTATTGTGAAGGTACGATACTAACCAGTCCCGTGCCAACCCTGTTACCCCAGCCTCCTCCAGTCTCCTAATGAGGGCCGAGTGGCTGACCGTGTCAAACGCTGATCTCTTGACTGGGTGAGAGTACTCTGCTTAATTCAGAGACTCTGTCCATCACCACCCCTTGTTGTAAATAATTTTGTCCACCCTAAGCGTGGAAGGGTATACTCAGATGTGAGTCCCTTGCTCATTGCACCATCAGGATTCAAGCAAGCCGGGCCGAAGACGCCTGAAATGGCAGAAACCGGTCCCCGGAAGCTTGTTTCCTTCCCAGTGTAAGAATTGGCTTTTGTAGTCTGGTCTGCCCTGTTCCCATGATGCACTGGGCCAGGGACAGACTAATTTGCATACAGCCAGGTTCTGAAACTGGGATGGTGCAATGAGCTAAAAAACGGTGTTGGATCTAGCCCTGATCTCTTGACTGGGTGAGAGTACTCTGCTTAATTCAGAGACTCTGTCCATCACCACCCCTTGTTGTAAATAATTTTGTCCACCCTAAGCGTGGAAGGGTATACTCAGATGTGAGTCCCTTGCTCATTGCACCATCAGGATTCAAGCAAGCCGGGCCGAAGACGCCTGAAATGGCAGAAACCGGTCCCCGGAAGCTTGTTTCCTTCCCAGTGTAAGAATTGGCTTTTGTAGTCTGGTCTGCCCTGTTCCCATGATGCACTGGGCCAGGGACAGACTAATTTGCATACAGCCAGGTTCTGAAACTGGGATGGTGCAATGAGCTAAAAAACGGTGTTGGATCTAGCCCTGATCTCTTGACTGGGTGAGAGTACTCTGCTTAATTCAGAGACTCTGTCCATCACCACCCATTGTTGTAAATAATTTTGTCCACCCTAAGCGTGGAAGGGTATACTCAGATGTGAGTCCCTTGCTCATTGCACCATCAGGATTCAAGCAAGCCGGGCCGAAGACGCCTGAAATGGCAGAAACCGGTCCCCGGAAGCTTGTTTCCTTCCCAGTGTAAGAATTGGCTTTTGTAGTCTGGTCTGCCCTGTTCCCATGATGCACTGGGCCAGGGACAGACTAATTTGCATACAGCCAGGTTCTGAAACTGGGATGGTGCAATGAGCTAAAAAACGGTGTTGGATCTAGCCCTGATCTCTTGACTGGGTGAGAGTACTCTGCTTAATTCAGAGACTCTGTCCATCACCACCCCTTGTTGTAAATAATTTTGTCCACCCTAAGCCTGGAAGGGTATACTCAGATGTGAGTCCCTTGCTCATTGAACCATCAGGATTCAAGCAAGCCGGGCCGAAGACGCCTGAAATGGCAGAAACCGGTCCCCGGAAGCTTGTTTCCTTCCCAGTGTAAGAATTGGCTTTTGTAGTCTGGTCTGCCCTGTTCCCATGATGCACTGGGCCAGGGACAGACTAATTTGCATACAGCCAGGTTCTGAAACTGGGATGGTGCAATGAGCTAAAAAACGGTGTTGGATCTAGCCCTGATCTCTTGACTGGGTGAGAGTACTCTGCTTAATTCAGAGACTCTGTCCATCACCACCCCTTGTTGTAAATAATTTTGTCCACCCTAAGCGTGGAAGGGTATACTCAGATGTGAGTCCCTTGCTCATTGCACCATCAGGATTCAAGCAAGCCGGGCCGAAGACGCCTGAAATGGCAGAAACCGGTCCCCGGAAGCTTGTTTCCTTCCCAGTGTAAGAATTGGCTTTTGTAGTCTGGTCTGCCCTGTTCCCATGATGCACTTGGGCCAGGGACAGACTAATTTGCATACAGCCAGGTTCTGAAACTGGGATGGTGCAATGAGCTAAAAAACGGTGTTGGATCTAGCCCTGATCTCTTGACTGGGTGAGAGTACTCTGCTTAATTCAGAGACTCTGTCCATCACCACCCCTTGTTGTAAATAATTTTGTCCACCCTAAGCGTGGAAGGGTATACTCAGATGTGAGTCCCTTGCTCATTGCACCATCAGGATTCAAGCAAGCCGGGCCGAAGACGCCTGAAATGGCAGAAACCGGTCCCCGGAAGCTTGTTTCCTTCCCAGTGTAAGAATTGGCTTTTGTAGTCTGGTCTGCCCTGTTCCCATGATGCACTGGGCCAGGGACAGACTAATTTGCATACAGCCAGGTTCTGAAACTGGGATGGTGCAATGAGCTAAAAAACGGTGTTGGATCTAGCCCTGATCTCTTGACTGGGTGAGAGTACTCTGCTTAATTCAGAGACTCTGTCCATCACCACCCATTGTTGTAAATAATTTTGTCCACCCTAAGCGTGGAAGGGTATACTCAGATGTGAGTCCCTTGCTCATTGCACCATCAGGATTCAAGCAAGCCGGGCCGAAGACGCCTGAAATGGCAGAAACCGGTCCCCGGAAGCTTGTTTCCTTCCCAGTGTAAGAATTGGCTTTTGTAGTCTGGTCTGCCCTGTTCCCATGATGCACTGGGCCAGGGACAGACTAATTTGCATACAGCCAGGTTCTGAAACTGGGATGGTGCAATGAGCTAAAAAACGGTGTTGGATCTAGCCCTGATCTCTTGACTGGGTGAGAGTACTCTGCTTAATTCAGAGACTCTGTCCATCACCACCCCTTGTTGTAAATAATTTTGTCCACCCTAAGCGTGGAAGGGTATACTCAGATGTGAGTCCCTTGCTCATTGAACCATCAGGATTCAAGCAAGCCGGGCCGAAGACGCCTGAAATGGCAGAAACCGGTCCCCGGAAGCTTGTTTCCTTCCCAGTGTAAGAATTGGCTTTTGTAGTCTGGTCTGCCCTGTTCCCATGATGCACTGGGCCAGGGACAGACTAATTTGCATACAGCCAGGTTCTGAAACTGGGATGGTGCAATGAGCTAAAAAACGGTGTTGGATCTAGCCCTGATCTCTTGACTGGGTGAGAGTACTCTGCTTAATTCAGAGACTCTGTCCATCACCACCCCTTGTTGTAAATAATTTTGTCCACCCTAAGCGTGGAAGGGTATACTCAGATGTGAGTCCCTTGCTCATTGCACCATCAGGATTCAAGCAAGCCGGGCCGAAGACGCCTGAAATGGCAGAAACCGGTCCCCGGAAGCTTGTTTCCTTCCCAGTGTAAGAATTGGCTTTTGTAGTCTGGTCTGCCCTGTTCCCATGATGCACTGGGCCAGGGACAGACTAATTTGCATACAGCCAGGTTCTGAAACTGGGATGGTGCAATGAGCTAAAAAACGGTGTTGGATCTAGCCCTGATCTCTTGACTGGGTGAGAGTACTCTGCTTAATTCAGAGACTCTGTCCATCACCACCCCTTGTTGTAAATAAATTTGTCCACCCTAAGCGTGGAAGGGTATACTCAGATGTGAGTCCCTTGCTCATTGCACCATCAGGATTCAAGTAAGCCGGGCCGAAGACGCCTGAAATGGCAGAAACCGGTCCCCGGAAGCTTGTTTCCTTCCCAGTGTAAGAATTGGCTTTTGTAGTCTGGTCTGCCCTGTTCCCATGATGCACTGGGCCAGGGACAGACTAATTTGCATACAGCCAGGTTCTGAAACTGGGATGGTGCAATGAGCTAAAAAAACGGTGTTGGATCTAGCCCTGATCTCTCTACTGGGTGAGAGTACTCTGCTTAATTCAGAGACTCTGTCCATCACCACCCCTTGTTGTAAATAATTTTGTCCACCCTAAGCGTGGAAGGGTATACTCAGATGTGAGTCCCTTGCTCATTGCACCATCAGGATTCAAGCAAGCCGGGCCGAAGACGCCTGAAATGGCAGAAACCGGTCCCCGGAAGCTTGTTTCCTTCCCAGTGTAAGAATTGGCTTTTGTAGTCTGGTCTGCCCTGTTCCCATGATGCACTGGGCCAGGGACAGACTAATTTGCATACAGCCAGGTTCTGAAACTGGGATGGTGCAATGAGCTAAAAAACGGTGTTGGATCTAGCCCTGATCTCTTGACTGGGTGAGAGTACTCTGCCTAATTCAGAGACTCTGTCCATCACCACCCCTTGTTGTAAATAAATTTGTCCACCCTAAGCGTGGAAGGGTATACTCAGATGTGAGTCCCTTGCTCATTGCACCATCAGGATTCAAGTAAGCCGGGCCGAAGACGCCTGAAATGGCAGAAACCGGTCCCCGGAAGCTTGTTTCCTTCCCAGTGTAAGAATTGGCTTTTGTAGTCTGGTCTGCCCTGTTCCCATGATGCACTGGGCCAGGGACAGACTAATTTGCATACAGCCAGGTTCTGAAACTGGGATGGTGCAATGAGCTAAAAAAACGGTGTTGGATCTAGCCCTGATCTCTCTACTGGGTGAGAGTACTCTGCTTAATTCAGAGACTCTGTCCATCACCACCCCTTGTTGTAAATAATTTTGTCCACCCTAAGCGTGGAAGGGTATACTCAGATGTGAGTCCCTTGCTCATTGCACCATCAGGATTCAAGCAAGCCGGGCCGAAGACGCCTGAAATGGCAGAAACCGGTCCCCGGAAGCTTGTTTCCTTCCCAGTGTAAGAATTGGCTTTTGTAGTCTGGTCTGCCCTGTTCCCATGATGCACTGGGCCAGGGACAGACTAATTTGCATACAGCCAGGTTCTGAAACTGGGATGGTGCAATGAGCTAAAAAACGGTGTTGGATCTAGCCCTGATCTCTTGACTGGGTGAGAGTACTCTGCTTAATTCAGAGACTCTGTCCATCACCACCCCTTGTTGTAAATAATTTTGTCCACCCTAAGCGTGGAAGGGTATACTCAGATGTGAGTCCCTTGCTCATTGCACCATCAGGATTCAAGCAAGCCGGGCCGAAGACGCCTGAAATGGCAGAAACCGGTCCCCGGAAGCTTGTTTCCTTCCCAGTGTAAGAATTGGCTTTTGTAGTCTGGTCTGCCCTGTTCCCATGATGCACTGGGCCAGGGACAGACTAATTTGCATACAGCCAGGTTCTGAAACTGGGATGGTGCAATGAGCTAAAAAACGGTGTTGGATCTAGCCCTGATCTCTTGACTGGGTGAGAGTACTCTGCTTAATTCAGAGACTCTGTCCATCACCACCCCTTGTTGTAAATAATTTTGTCCACCCTAAGCGTGGAAGGGTATACTCAGATGTGAGTCCCTTGCTCATTGCACCATCAGGATTCAAGCAAGCCGGGCCGAAGACGCCTGAAATGGCAGAAACCGGTCCCCGGAAGCTTGTTTCCTTCCCAGTGTAAGAATTGGCTTTTGTAGTCTGGTCTGCCCTGTTCCCATGATGCACTGGGCCAGGGACAGACTAATTTGCATACAGCCAGGTTCTGAAACTGGGATGGTGCAATGAGCTAAAAAACGGTGTTGGATCTAGCCCTGATCTCTTGACTGGGTGAGAGTACTCTGCTTAATTCAGAGACTCTGTCCATCACCACCCCTTGTTGTAAATAATTTTGTCCACCCTAAGCGTGGAAGGGTATACTCAGATGTGAGTCCCTTGCTCATTGCACCATCAGGATTCAAGCAAGCCGGGCCGAAGACGCCTGAAATGGCAGAAACCGGTCCCCGGAAGCTTGTTTCCTTCCCAGTGTAAGAATTGGCTTTTGTAGTCTGGTCTGCCCTGTTCCCATGATGCACTGGGCCAGGGACAGACTAATTTGCATACAGCCAGGTTCTGAAACTGGGATGGTGCAATGAGCTAAAAAACGGTGTTGGATCTAGCCCTGATCTCTTGACTGGGTGAGAGTACTCTGCTTAATTCAGAGACTCTGTCCATCACCACCCCTTGTTGTAAATAAATTTGTCCACCCTAAGCGTGGAAGGGTATACTCAGATGTGAGTCCCTTGCTCATTGCACCATCAGGATTCAAGTAAGCCGGGCCGAAGACGCCTGAAATGGCAGAAACCGGTCCCCGGAAGCTTGTTTCCTTCCCAGTGTAAGAATTGGCTTTTGTAGTCTGGTCTGCCCTGTTCCCATGATGCACTGGGCCAGGGACAGACTAATTTGCATACAGCCAGGTTCTGAAACTGGGATGGTGCAATGAGCTAAAAAAACGGTGTTGGATCTAGCCCTGATCTCTTGACTGGGTGAGAGTACTCTGCTTAATTCAGAGACTCTGCCCATCACCACCCCTTGTTGTAAATAATTTTGTCCACCCTAAGCGTGGAAGGGTATACTCAGATGTGAGTCCCTTGCTCATTGCACCATCAGGATTCAAGCAAGCCGGGCCGAAGACGCCTGAAATGGCAGAAACCGGTCCCCGGAAGCTTGTTTCCTTCCCAGTGTAAGAATTGGCTTTTGTAGTCTGGTCTGCCCTGTTCCCATGATGCACTGGGCCAGGGACAGACTAATTTGCATACAGCCAGGTTCTGAAACTGGGATGGTGCAATGAGCTAAAAAACGGTGTTGGATCTAGCCCTGATCTCTTGACTGGGTGAGAGTACTCTGCTTAATTCAGAGACTCTGTCCATCACCACCCCTTGTTGTAAATAATTTTGTCCACCCTAAGCGTGGAAGGGTATACTCAGATGTGAGTCCCTTGCTCATTGCACCATCAGGATTCAAGCAAGCCGGGCCGAAGACGCCTGAAATGGCAGAAACCGGTCCCCGGAAGCTTGTTTCCTTCCCAGTGTAAGAATTGGCTTTTGTAGTCTGGTCTGCCCTGTTCCCATGATGCACTGGGCCAGGGACAGACTAATTTGCATACAGCCAGGTTCTGAAACTGGGATGGTGCAATGAGCTAAAAAACGGTGTTGGATCTAGCCCTGATCTCTTGACTGGGTGAGAGTACTCTGCTTAATTCAGAGACTCTGTCCATCACCACCCCTTGTTGTAAATAATTTTGTCCACCCTAAGCGTGGAAGGGTATACTCAGATGTGAGTCCCTTGCTCATTGCACCATCAGGATTCAAGCAAGCCGGGCCGAAGACGCCTGAAATGGCAGAAACCGGTCCCCGGAAGCTTGTTTCCTTCCCAGTGTAAGAATTGGCTTTTGTAGTCTGGTCTGCCCTGTTCCCATGATGCACTGGGCCAGGGACAGACTAATTTGCATACAGCCAGGTTCTGAAACTGGGATGGTGCAATGAGCTAAAAAACGGTGTTGGATCTAGCCCTGATCTCTTGACTGGGTGAGAGTACTCTGCTTAATTCAGAGACTCTGTCCATCACCACCCCTTGTTGTAAATAATTTTGTCCACCCTAAGCGTGGAAGGGTATACTCAGATGTGAGTCCCTTGCTCATTGCACCATCAGGATTCAAGCAAGCCGGGCCGAAGACGCCTGAAATGGCAGAAACCGGTCCCTGGAAGCTTGTTTCCTTCCCAGTGTAAGAATTGGCTTTTGTAGTCTGGTCTGCCCTGTTCCCATGATGCACTGGGCCAGGGACAGACTAATTTGCATACAGCCAGGTTCTGAAACTGGGATGGTGCAATGAGCTAAAAAACGGTGTTGGATCTAGCCCTGATCTCTTGACTGGGTGAGAGTACTCTGCTTAATTCAGAGACTCTGTCCATCACCACCCCTTGTTGTAAATAATTTTGTCCACCCTAAGCGTGGAAGGGTATACTCAGATGTGAGTCCCTTGCTCATTGCACCATCAGGATTCAAGCAAGCCGGGCCGAAGACGCCTGAAATGGCAGAAACCGGTCCCCGGAAGCTTGTTTCCTTCCCAGTGTAAGAATTGGCTTTTGTAGTCTGGTCTGCCCTGTTCCCATGATGCACTGGGCCAGGGACAGACTAATTTGCATACAGCCAGGTTCTGAAACTGGGATGGTGCAATGAGCTAAAAAACGGTGTTGGATCTAGCCCTGATCTCTTGACTGGGTGAGAGTACTCTGCTTAATTCAGAGACTCTGTCCATCACCACCCCTTGTTGTAAATAATTTTGTCCACCCTAAGCGTGGAAGGGTATACTCAGATGTGAGTCCCTTGCTCATTGCACCATCAGGATTCAAGCAAGCCGGGCCGAAGACGCCTGAAATGGCAGAAACCGGTCCCCGGAAGCTTGTTTCCTTCCCAGTGTAAGAATTGGCTTTTGTAGTCTGGTCTGCCCTGTTCCCATGATGCACTGGGCCAGGGACAGACTAATTTGCATACAGCCAGGTTCTGAAACTAGGAAGGTGCAATGAGCTAAAAAACGGTGTTGGATCTAGCCCTGATCTCTTGACTGGGTGAGAGTACTCTGCTTAATTCAGAGACTCTGTCCATCACCACCCCTTGTTGTAAAAAATTTTGTCCACCCTAAGCGTGGAAGGGTATACTCAGATGTGAGTCCCTTGCTCATTGCACCATCAGGATTCAAGCAAGCCGGGCCGAAGACGCCTGAAATGGCAGAAACCGGTCCCCGGAAACTTGTTTCCTTCCCAGTGTAAGAATTGGCTTTTGTAGTCTGGTCTGCCCTGTTCCCATGATGCACTTGGCCAGGGACAGACTAATTTGCATACAGCCAGGTTCTGAAACTGGGATGGTGCAATGAGCTAAAAAACGGTGTTGGATCTAGCCCTGATCTCTTGACTGGGTGAGAGTACTCTGCTTAATTCAGAGACTCTGTCCATCACCACCCCTTGTTGTAAATAATTTTGTCCACCCTAAGCGTGGAAGGGTATACTCAGATGTGAGTCCCTTGCTCATTGCACCATCAGGATTCAAGCAAGCCGGGCCGAAGACGCCTGAAATGGCAGAAACCGGTCCCCGGAAGCTTGTTTCCTTCCCAGTGTAAGAATTGGCTTTTGTAGTCTGGTCTGCCCTGTTCCCATGATGCACTGGGCAAGGGACAGACTAATTTGCATACAGCCAGGTTCTGAAACTGGGATGGTGCAATGAGCTAAAAAACGGTGTTGGATCTAGCCCTGATCTCTTGACTGGGTGAGAGTACTCTGCTTAATTCAGAGACTCTGTCCATCACCACCCCTTGTTGTAAATAATTTTGTCCACCCTAAGCGTGGAAGGGTATACTCAGATGTGAGTCCCTTGCTCATTGCACCATCAGGATTCAAGCAAGCCGGGCCGAAGACGCCTGAAATGGCAGAAACCGGTCCCCGGTAGCTTGTTTCCTTCCCAGTGTAAGAATTGGCTTTTGTAGTCTGGTCTGCCCTGTTCCCATGATGCACTGGGCCAGGGACAGACTAATTTGCATACAGCCAGGTTCTGAAACTGGGATGGTGCAATGAGCTAAAAAACGGTGTTGGATCTAGCCCTGATCTCTTGACTGGGTGAGAGTACTCTGATTAATTCAGAGACTCTGTCCATCACCACCCCTTGTTGTAAATAATTTTGTCCACCCTAAGCGTGGAAGGGTATACTCAGATGTGATTCCCTTGCTCATTGCACCAACAGGATTCAAGCAAGCCGGGCCGAAGACGCCTGAAATGGCAGAAACCGGTCCCCGGAAGCTTGTTTCCTTCCCAGTGTATGCATAGGCTTTTGTAGTCTGGTCTGCCCTGTTCCCATGATGCACTGGGCCAGGGACAGACTAATTTGCATACAGCCAGGTTCTGAAACTGGGATGGTGCAATGAGCTAAAAAACGGTGTTGGATCTAGCCCTGATCTCTTGACTGGGTGAGAGTACTCTGCTTAATTCAGAGACTCTGTCCATCACCACCCCTTGTTGTAAATAATTTTGTCCACCCTAAGCGTGGAAGGGTATACTCAGATGTGAGTCCCTTGCTCATTGCACCATCAGGATTCAAGCAAGCCGGGCCGAAGACGCCTGAAATGGCAGAAACCGGTCCCCGGAAGCTTGTTTCCTTCCCAGTGTAAGAATTGGCTTTTGTAGTCTGGTCTGCCCTGTTCCCATGATGCACTGGGCCAGGGACAGACTAATTTGCATACAGCCAGGTTCTGAAACTGGGATGGTGCAATGAGCTAAAAAACGGTGTTGGATCTTGCCCTGATCTCTTGACTGGGTGAGAGTACTCTGCTTAATTCAGAGACTCTGTCCATCACCACCCCTTGTTGTAAATAATTTTGTCCACCCTAAGCGTGGAAGGGTATACTCAGATGTGAGTCCCTTGCTCATTGCACCATCAGGATTCAAGCAAGCCGGGCCGAAGACGCCTGAAATGGCAGAAACCGGTCCCCGGAAGCTTGTTTCCTTCCCAGTGTAAGAATTGGCTTTTTTAGTCTGGTCTGCCCTGTTCCCATGATGCACTGGGCCAGGGACAGACCAATTTGCATACAGCCAGGTTCTGAAACTGGGATGGTGCAATGAGCTAAAAAACGGTGTTGGATCTAGCCCTGATCTCTTGACTGGGTGAGAGTACTCTGCTTAATTCAGAGACTCTGTCCATCACCACCCCTTGTTGTAAATAATTTTGTCCACCCTAAGCGTGGAAGGGTATACTCAGATGTGAGTCCCTTGCTCATTGCACCATCAGGATTCAAGCAAGCCGGGCCGAAGACGCCTGAAATGGCAGAAACCGGTCCCTGGAAGCTTGTTTCCTTCCCAGTGTAAGAATTGGCTTTTGTAGTCTGGTCTGCCCTGTTCCCATGATGCACTGGGCCAGGGACAGACTAATTTGCATACAGCCAGTTTCTGAAACTGGGATGGTGCAATGAGCTAAAAACGGTGTTGGATCTAGCCCTGATCTCTTGACTGGGTGAGAGTACTCTGCTTAATTCAGAGACTCTGTCCATCACCACCCCTTGTTGTAAATAATTTTGTCCACCCTAAGCGTGGAAGGGTATACTCAGATGTGAGTCCCTTGCTCATTGCACCATCAGGATTCAAGCAAGCCGGGCCGAAGACGCCTGAAATGGCAGAAACCGGTCCCCGGAAGCTTGTTTCCTTCCCAGTGTAAGAATTGGCTTTTGTAGTCTGGTCTGCCCTGTTCCCATGATGCACTGGGCCAGGGACAGACTAATTTGCATACAGCCAGGTTCTGAAACTGGGATGGTGCAATGAGCTAAAAAACGGTGTTGGATCTAGCCCTGATCTCTTGACTGGTTGAGAGTACTCTGCTTAATTCAGAGACTGTCCATCACCACCCCTTGTTGTAAATAATTTTGTCCACCCTAAGCGTGGAAGGGTATACTCAGATGTGAGTCCCTTGCTCATTGCACCATCAGGATTCAAGCAAGCCGGGCCGAAGACGCCTGAAATGGCAGAAACCGGTCCCCGGAAGCTTGTTTCCTTCCCAGTGTAAGAATTGGCTTTTGTAGTCTGGTCTGCCCTGTTCCCATGATGCACTGGGCCAGGGACAGACTAATTTGCATACAGCCAGGTTCTGAAACTGGGATGGTGCAATGAGCTAAAAAACGGTGTTGGATCTAGCCCTGATCTCTTGACTGGGTGAGAGTACTCTGCTTAATTCAGAGACTCTGTCCATCACCACCCCTTGTTGTAAATAATTTTGTCCACCCTAAGCGTGGAAGGGTATACTCAGATGTGAGTCCCTTGCTCATTGCACCATCAGGATTCAAGCAAGCCGGGCCGAAGACACCTGAAATGGCAGAAACCGGTCCCCGGAAGCTTGTTTCCTTCCCAGTGTAAGAATTGGCTTTTGTAGTCTGGTCTGCCCTGTTCCCATGATGCACTGGGCCAGGGACAGACTAATTTGCATACTGCCAGGTTCTGAAACTGGGATGGTGCAATGAGCTAAAAAACGGTGTTGGATCTAGCCCTGATCTCTTGACTGGGTGAGAGTACTCTGCTTAATTCAGAGACTCTGTCCATCACCACCCCTTGTTGTAAATAATTTTGTCCACCCTAAGCGTGGAAGGGTATACTCAGATGTGAGTCCCTTGCTCATTGCACCATCAGGATTCAAGCAAGCCGGGCCGAAGACGCCTGAAATGGCAGAAACCGGTCCCCGGAAGCTTGTTTCCTTCCCAGTGTAAGAATTGGCTTTTGTAGTCTGGTCTGCCCTGTTCCCATGATGCACTGGGCCAGGGACAGACTAATTTGCATACAGCCAGGTTCTGAAACTGGGATGGTGCAATGAGCTAAAAAACGGTGTTGGATCTAGCCCTGATCTCTTGACTGGGTGAGAGTACTCTGCTTAATTCAGAGACTCTGTCCATCACCACCCCTTGTTGTAAATAATTTTGTCCACCCTAAGCGTGGAAGGGTATACTCAGATGTGAGTCCCTTGCTCATTGCACCATCAGGATTCAAGCAAGCCGGGCCGAAGACGCCTGAAATGGCAGAAACCGGTCCCCGGAAGCTTGTTTCCTTCCCAGTGTAAGAATTGGCTTTTGTAGTCTGGTCTGCCCTGTTCCCATGATGCACTGGGCCAGGGACAGACTAATTTGCATACAGCCAGGTTCTGAAACTGGGATGGTGCAATGAGCTAAAAAACGGTGTTGGATCTAGCCCTGATCTCTTGACTGGGTGAGAGTACTCTGCTTAATTTAGAGACTCTGTCCATCACCACCCCTTGTTGTAAATAATTTTGTCCACCCTAAGCGTGGAAGGGTATACTCAGATGTGAGTCCCTTGCTCATTGCACCATCAGGATTCAAGCAAGCCGGGCCGAAGACGCCTGAAATGGCAGAAACCGGTCCCCGGAAGCTTGTTTCCTTCCCAGTGTAAGAATTGGCTTTTGTAGTCTGGTCTGCCCTGTTCCCATGATGCACTGGGCCAGGGACAGACTAATTTGCATACAGCCAGGTTCTGAAACTGGGAGGGTGCAATGAGCTAAAAAACGGTGTTGGATCTAGCCCTGATCTCTTGACTGGGTGAGAGTACTCTGCTTAATTCAGAGACTCTGTCCATCACCACCCCTTGTTGTAAATAATTTTGTCCACCCTAAGCGTGGAAGGGTATACTCAGATGTGAGTCCCTTGCTCATTGCACCATCAGGATTCAAGCAAGCCGGGCCGAAGACGCCTGAAATGGCAGAAACCGGTCCCCGGAAGCTTGTTTCCTTCCCAGTGTAAGAATTGGCTTTTGTAGTCTGGTCTGCCCTGTTCCCATGATGCACTGGGCCAGGGACAGAATAATATGCATACAGCCAGGTTCTGAAACTGGGATGGTGCAATGAGCTAAAAAACGGTGTTGGATCTAGCCCTGATCTCTTGACTGGGTGAGAGTACTCTGCTTAATTCAGAGACTCTGTCCATCACCACCCCTTGTTGTAAATAATTTTGTCCACCCTAAGCGTGGAAGGGTATACTCAGATGTGAGTCCCTTGCTCATTGCACCATCAGGATTCAAGCAAGCCGGGCCGAAGACGCCTGAAATGGCAGAAACCGGTCCCCGGAAGCTTGTTTCCTTCCCAGTGTAAGAATTGGCTTTTGTAGTCTGGTCTGCCCTGTTCCCATGATGCACTGGGCCAGGGACAGACTAATTTGCATACAGCCAGGTTCTGAAACTGGGATGGTGCAATGAGCTAAAAAACGGTGTTGGATCTAGCCCTGATCTCTTGACTGGGTGAGAGTACTCTGATTAATTCAGAGACTCTGTCCATCACCACCCCTTGTTGTAAATAATTTTGTCCACCCTAAGCGTGGAAGGGTATACTCAGATGTGAGTCCCTTGCTCATTGCACCAACAGGATTCAAGCAAGCCGGGCCGAAGACGCCTGAAATGGCAGAAACCGGTCCCCGGAAGCTTGTTTCCTTCCCAGTGTATGCATTGGCTTTTGTAGTCTGGTCTGCCCTGTTCCCATGATGCACTGGGCCAGGGACAGACTAATTTGCATACAGCCAGGTTCTGAAACTGGGATGGTGCAATGAGCTAAAAAACGGTGTTGGATCTAGCCCTGATCTCTTGACTGGGTGAGAGTACTCTGCTTAATTCAGAGACTCTGTCCATCACCACCCCTTGTTGTAAATAATTTTGTCCACCCTAAGCGTGGAAGGGTATACTCAGATGTGAGTCCCTTGCTCATTGCACCATCAGGATTCAAGCAAGCCGGGCCGAAGACGCCTGAAATGGCAGAAACCGGTCCCCGGAAGCTTGTTTCCTTCCCAGTGTAAGAATTGGCTTTTGTAGTCTGGTCTGCCCTGTTCCCATGATGCACTGGGCCAGGGACAGACTAATTTGCATACAGCCAGGTTCTGAAACTGGGATGGTGCAATGAGCTAAAAAACGGTGTTGGATCTTGCCCTGATCTCTTGACTGGGTGAGAGTACTCTGCTTAATTCAGAGACTCTGTCCATCACCACCCCTTGTTGTAAATAATTTTGTCCACCCTAAGCGTGGAAGGGTATACTCAGATGTGAGTCCCTTGCTCATTGCACCATCAGGATTCAAGCAAGCTGGGCCGAAGACGCCTGAAATGGCAGAAACCGGTCCCCGGAAGCTTGTTTCCTTCCCAGTGTAAGAATTGGCTTTTGTAGTCTGGTCTGCCCTGTTCCCATGATGCACTGGGCCAGGGACAGACCAATTTGCATACAGCCAGGTTCTGAAACTGGGATGGTGCAATGAGCTAAAAAACGGTGTTGGATCTAGCCCTGATCTCTTGACTGGGTGAGAGTACTCTGCTTAATTCAGAGACTCTGTCCATCACCACCCCTTGTGGTAAATAATTTTGTCCACCCTAAGCGTGGAAGGGTATACTCAGATGTGAGTCCCTTGCTCATTGCACCATCAGGATTCAAGCAAGCCGGGCCGAAGACGCCTGAAATGGCAGAAACCGGTCCCCGGAAGCTTGTTTCCTTCCCAGTGTAAGAATTGGCTTTTGTAGTCTGGTCTGCCCTGTTCCCATGATGCACTGGGCCAGGGACAGACTAATTTGCATACAGCCAGGTTCTGAAACTGGGATGGTGCAATGAGCTAAAAAACGGTGTTGGATCTAGCCCTGATCTCTTGACTGGGTGAGAGTACTCTGCTTAATTCAGAGACTCTGTCCATCACCACCCCTTGTTGTAAATAATTTTGTCCACCCTAAGCGTGGAAGGGTATACTCAGATGTGAGTCCCTTGCTCATTGCACCATCAGGATTCAAGCAAGCCGGGCCGAAGACGCCTGAAATGGCAGAAACCGGTCCCCGGAAGCTTGTTTCCTTCCCAGTGTAAGAATTGGCTTTTGTAGTCTGGTCTGCCCTGTTCCCATGATGCACTGGGCCAGGGACAGACTAATTTGCATACAGCCAGGTTCTGAAACTGGGATGGTGCAATGAGCTAAAAAACGGCGTTGGATCTAGCCCTGATCTCTTGACTGGGTGAGAGTACTCTGCTTAATTCAGAGACTCTGTCCATCACCACCCCTTGTTGTAAATAATTTTGTCCACCCTAAGCGTGGAAGGGTATACTCAGATGTGAGTCCCTTGCTCATTGCACCATCAGGATTCAAGCAAGCCGGGCCGAAGACGCCTGAAATGGCAGAAACCGGTCCCCGGAAGCTTGTTTCCTTCCCAGTGTAAGAATTGGCTTTTGTAGTCTGGTCTGCCCTGTTCCCATGATGCACTGGGCCAGGGACAGACTAATTTGCATACAGCCAGGTTCTGAAACTGGGATGGTGCAATGAGCTAAAAAACGGTGTTGGATCTAGCCCTGATCTCTTGACTGGGTGAGAGTACTCTGCTTAATTCAGAGACTCTGTCCATCACCACCCCTTGTTGTAAATAGACATGTCGAGCAGCACTAAAAAGGCTGCCCGACCAGTGTCGACCCGCGAGCGAAGTTTGTCCAGCACGACCACCAGTGCGGACTCCGTACCATGCGCTGGCCGGAAACCGAACTGGGCCACATCCAAACAGGTGTTATCTTCCAGAAATCTGGACAGAGACTGGGTAACCAACTTCTCCATGATCTTGACCGGAAAAGAGAGCAGTGAAATAGGCCTGTAGTTCGCCGAGAAGGTGGGATCTAGTGTAGACTTCTTCAGGAGGGGGGACACCACCGCCAGCTTCCAACACTCGGGAACCATAGCGGTGTAAAAGGACTGGAGACAGATGGAATACAGTGGGCGAAAAAGTTCCTCCTGGAAAAGTTTCCAGAATTTGTGAGGAAGAGGGGCCATTGGGGAACCCGAAGACACAGTCTGTGCCAGTCTACAGAAATCATCAAAATGTGGGACGGAAAAGCAGCACAGCTGAGGCCGGTCAGACAGATCTTCCGGGCCACCCGGAGTAGATGTAAAGGCCGGAGGCACCAAGGATTGAGAGTCCGGCATAGAAAGTCCTCTCAAGATGGTAGCGATATTGTCTTCAATTGCTGCTGCCAGAGAGTCACATAGAGCCTGAGAGGCTGGGATGTTATTCATGGCGCATGCAGGTCGAGAGAGGTCGCTAACAATCCTGAACAGAGTCTGTGACTTGTTTGTCGCCTGATTCAGCGTTTCCTCGAGATAGGTAACCTTTGCACACATAATCTGTGCTTTATATTCCGTCAGAGCGAGCTTAAAAATGACTTTTGCCGGGTCTAAATAATGCTTCCTCCAAGCCGTTTCTGCCCGCTTGCATCGCTGCTTCAGCTGCAGAAGATCGTTAGAGTACCAGGGCTTAGCTCGTTTCTGTCTGTCCCTTGACCTGCAAAATGGAGCCATCTTGTCCAAAGAATTCGAGATTTGCTGACACAAACTGGCATAGCTTTCTTCAGCATTAGCCCCCAACACATACCCGCCGGGAAGTAGAGTTGGCAGAGCCGGGGTTTTTAAAAGTTTAGACCATGGTCTACCCACTTTGGTAGGCCTCGACCCTGCAACACTCAAAAAGTCCACCGGTAGGTAGAGAGAGAGAAAGAGACAAGTGCATGGTCCGTCCAACACTGGGGGATTATATCATTCACCGTCACCTGCATAGTATCCGCAAAGACTAGATCCAAAATATGGCCCCTCAGATGGGTCGTGGAGAGTACCAACTGCTGCAGCTGAATATTGCTGCAGGCCTGGCATAAATCGCTATAGGCAGTATGTAAAGGCCCATTCGGCCACAGATTAAAGTCTCCCAAAACTAATAACCTGGTATGGGAATTAGAGAGATCATAGATGAGATCAATCAATTCAGACAGAGTCGATACTGTATTACCCGGTGGTCTATAACAAAGAACCCCAGATTGTAATACTCCTTTCTGTCCTTTGAAGGAAAAACCCATCAGTTCAAAGCCCTGCACCTCCTTAATCTCCAACTGAGTAAGGGCTAAAGTCTCTCTAAAAATTAATCCTATTCCTCCACCTCTGTTCTTCAGGCGGGGAGTATGCCTAATTTTGTAGCCCGATGGACACGCCAGTCCCAGTTCTACATCACTATCTGCCCGCGACCAAGTCTCCGTAAGGAAGAGCACATCCAGCCCGAGAGACTCAATAAGAAAAGCGATCTCGGTGTGATGCTTACAAAGGGACCGCACGTTAAGTAGGCCACAGGCAAGCACCTCCGGCTTACGGATAGCAATGTCCTGCTGTCCACAGAGCGATTGGTCCGGCCTAAGCTGCATAAGTTCTAGACTGGAATAGACAAAGCGATGGGAGGCAAGAAAGGGAGCAGAACCGGCCCTAGGCTCGCAAACGGGCTTACCTCTGGCGCACCTCCAGCGCGCCTACGATGCGCCCGCTGCGCGCCAACGCTGCGCGCTTGGGAGGCGTCCATCTTAAATACCGTAGATCGCGAGAGTCCTGTGAGGGCAAGCCACTGGCCCCTCACCCAAGATGGCGCCTAGGAATTATCACCACCTAGATGCCCAACCCAATATGGCAGCCAAAAACGGCGCAAAGCGTTCCCAGTGAGCCCCCGGTGTCCCTCCGTCCCGCAAAGTGCAGGTGCCAAACTATTACAGTGCAGGTAAGCTCTGCCTAATATTCCCCAATGAAACTACAAGAGCTAAGGCGCCTGTGTCCTGTACTCGCGCAGCGCGAAATTTGTAAATGCTATTATGTTTATAAAAAGTTAAAATCAAGGCAATCAGATAAAAGCAGTAGCAGTAGCAGTAGCAGTACCGGGTCACGTAGCGCGCAGCCAGCAAGTAAGTCTACCTGGCTAGTGGAAGGATTCCTTCTTATGTAGGCTCCTCCTTCGAATGTGAGAGTGTTGTGAGGGCAAGCTGCTGGCCCGTCACCCAAGATGGCACCTAGGAATTATCACCACCTAGATGCCCAACCCAATATGGCGGCCAAAAATGCGCGAAGCGTTCCCAGTGATCCCCCGGTGTCCCTCTGTCCCGCAAAGTGCGGGTGCCAAACTATTACAGTGCAGGTAAGCTCTGCCTAATATTCCCCAATGAAACTACAAAAGCTAAGGCGCCTGCGTCCTGTACTCGCGCAGCGCGAAATTTGTAAATGCTATTATGTTTATAAAAAGTTAAAATCAAGGCAATCAGATAAAAGCAGTAGCAGCAAACTTGTGTTTTTAATGTTGTGAAGAAACGGCACACCCTTCAAATCACGGTTTGGGGTTTCTGTTTTTTCGTAGAGCGTTGCCTCTTTTACCCTGAGCTGTTGCCAGGTGGGGTGAGGCGGTTTCTCCATACCTTTGAGGTAAGATTTGATGGAGTTTATTTTGCCTATTGACAAGGCTGGCCTAAGGTCTATTTCTAGCCACATAGCTTCCCCAAAGACACACAATTCTGTAATCCAAAACTACCATATGAACTTCTTATCTCTCCTATAGATTTATCCACAGGGCGAGAAGATTGGCAACTGTGAGAGAATTGATTCACAGTGTATCATTTTCTTGTAATTCACATTGCTTTGTTCACTTTTGCAGTAGCAATTCGTTTTTTAGAAGTCCTGACGAAAGCACTGGGTACATTTTAGCCCTCACAGGTGCTGAAACATGTTGACCAATACATACTGGAGGACGGCTATTTATTGAAACCATCCAATTGCACTGTTTTTAATATTTGTTCGTAATAGTCAAAGAATAAAGTTGTTGTCATATTACGCAACAATTTTAATATTCACATTACACTTTTTTTGCACTGCACATTCTTTTTTCCCATACACTCGATGCATTAACATCTTGCTCACATCTGTTTTGTTGTATACTTTTAAAACATCCTTGGGCTCCTCCATCATTAGGGTGGAGAGCTAGCCATGTTAAAGGAGACCCAGATGATGAAGCATGTCACCAGGACTGGTGAGTGATGGGAATCCGTACAAATGTTGTATATTTTGGGTAGTTTTGGCATAATTCAGTCTTCCTTTGTCTTTGTTGGATTGACACTCCGGGGTATGTGTGTGTTATGAATAATTAGTACTGGGGCTGTATGCCCTGGGGAGTCTATAAATGTTGGCCTCCGACCCATCCTACAGTTTAGTGTTTCGTGTCTTTGAGCAGCTTCGGCTGTCGGTCATTGTTCTCTGGGTCCTGCTTTTCTACAGGACTGTTGAAGTCACGCACGAGGTGTTTCTTCCCGCTCCATATCTTCACAGTTTGTGTTCCTCCTACACATAGTAGAGACTCTCCCTTCCTTCTTCTCTCACTTATCATGGCAGAGAATTTGGGTTTGGCGTATGATGAGAATGAACTACAATCTATCCTATCCCCTAACCCCAGCATCTTAGATAGCCTTCCAACAACCTCAGTAAGTAATGAGGATGAATGGTTTAAGTTCCTAGGTCTTAAAAAATCTCATTCAAGAACAATTGTCCTTGGTTTATCCATGGCGGAATACTTTTGAGGGAACTGTGCCCTTCAGGATTAATAGTGACCAACGCTCCTAGGTTGTTCCTGAAGGATAAGCAATTCTTGAAGGATTGGTCTATGATCGCATGGCGCTGCATGTGTGATTGGCTCATATTATTCATCAAAACTGCCAAACGCGTGGCAGACACCATCCTGATCGAGATACAGGTGCTGGAGGCACAAATTAAAGCTACCATAAGCACATCCTTTAAGAAAAACCAAGATGAGTCAAACAAAACCAACAGAGAATTCAAAGACCATATTCTCTTTACAAAAGTTGAGAAATTAAAAAAAATCTCGCTAAATTTTCATTTGAGAAAGTGTATCCTTACACAAGCGATAGCTGTGTCCCCCCAGAGTACAACAACATAGTACATAAACTGGGATCGACATATGGTTCATCCTCCTCAGATGAGAACATCTGTACAGGGTGGGCAGCAAGGCAAATGGAGAGGTAGGGGCTATCAACAAAGGTGGTGTGGAGGGGTACCTAACCAATACCCCCCATGGTGGCAGCCTAATCCATGGCAACCCCCTTTTCCTCCAGGCCCCATGGGACCTATGGGCCCAATGGGTCACTTTCAACCTAACCACCCAGGCAACTTCCAAAATCAACCTTTTTTAGGATTTGGCCAAGGAAACGCAAGGGGCAGACGCAAGAATCGCAGGGCACTAGTCCATTGGAGCCCGCCGGCTTCGCCCCGGAACCTTCGGAGCTCGAAGAAGAACCAAGTGGGGCAGGCAGGACCCAGCACAAAGTCGGATTAGTAATTAATCTAAGTTCCAAGATACTGAATACAGAAGAGGAGCAGGTACTCAATAGAGGACTTGGATTTGTTCCAACCACGGCTGGTGACCCCTTCGGGATTAATTGGGACATGCAAAACTTTTTTCGGAAAGTGAGATTGCACTTCCTTTTTAAAGACAAGAATTAAGCTATTGACCTTACAGACACCAACACAGGGCTCAGACAGAAATCCACCTTCTATCCACCGACTCACCTGGTCTCACCTCAGGTTCTCACCTTTGAGAAAGCAGTGAGTAAGGATATCTCAGTTGTCTTGGAAAAATAACCAAAGAAATTTCCCAACTTACCAAAAAAAGAAAAATTGGCGTTGCAAGGCCTGATGTCTGACCCGGACATTACCATCAAACCGTCTGACAAGGGCGGCGCCATAGATTTTCTTGATACCGAGACTTACCGAGAGGAGTGCTTGAGACAATTGGGAATGAGGAATGCATACCGCCCACTCAAGGAAGACCTTACGGAAAGAATAAAAAACAACATTTCCACCATAGTGGAAGAAGCTCTTAGTGAGGGCTGGATTACCCCACAAGAAGGGGCGTTTTTACAAACAAAACATCCAGTGATGCCTTACTTTTACGTCCTCCATAAGGTGCATAAACCCACTAGACCACCAGTGGGTAGGAATATCACATTAGGGATTGGGTCCCTTCTCGAGCCATTGTCTTCGTTTGTGGACTTCTTTCTCAACCCGATGGTCAAAGAAATGCCCACGTTCCTCCAAGATACAAGAGACGTACTCAGGCTGCTACCTGCGATAGAGTACAATCACGAGACGATCTCCTTGTCTCTTTCGACGTGGAGTCACTTTACACGTCTATTCCACAGGATGAGACATTAGATACAGTTAACACACTTTTGGAACAACGTGATCTTCATTCAATAACTCCAGTGAGTTTTATCATGGCCTGTGTACAAATCGCGATGAAGGATAACTTCTTCAGATTTGAGGACACTATCTATCTCCAGACGTATGGTACGAGTATGGGGAGCATTTTTGCTCCCAGCTTGGCTAATCTTTATGTTCATGGCTTTGAACAGGAGCATGTGTTGAGCGACAGCAATCCCTATCGAGACTCGATGCGGTTCTGGAAGCGTTACATCGACGACATTCTTGTTATCTGGCGCGGCGACGTGACCAGCGTGAACAACTTCCTGATCTGGCTCAACAGTCGGAACAACTTCCTGAAGTTTACTATAGAAGTAGACAAACAACAGTTATCCTTTCTAGATCTTCTAATTGTTGCCTCCCCGAGTGGGCTGGAGACAGAGCTATATACTAAACCCATGGCGAGGAATTCCTTGCTGAGTTTCAAAAGCCACCATCCGGCAGCTCTGAAAGAAAATGTGCCCTATGGCCAATTTTTGCGGCTAAGAAGGAATTGTTCTACAACAGAGAATTTCAAGAAACATGCTACAACATTGAAAACTCACCTAGTGGATAGACACTATCCACCTAGGCTGGTACAGCGTGCGGCTAAACGTGCCGGCAACAACAATCGTGAGAGCCTTTTGGAATCTAGTGCCAAGGAAGAGACTCCATTCAGATTAACGTTTGTGAGTACTTTTAGTACAGCGTCCAACGAGGTAAAGAAAGCTGTACGCCGACACTGGAAAATACTGAATGTTGGGGGTTAGAATCTACCAGAACCTCGGTTTGCCTTTAAGAGGAATAGCAACTTGCGAGATAAACTGGTACACACAAGACCCCTTAACCCAGCTACAAAGAACCAAGACACCATATGGGGTCTACCAGCTGTACAGGGTCATTTTCCTTGTGGGTCTTGTAAAGTTTGCCCTCTAACAAAGAAATCGAAGACAGTCGACATTGGGACAGACCACCCATGGGTCCAAAAACACTTCACTAATTGTAACAGTGAGTAGGTGGTTTATTTAATTATCTGTCCTTGCGGTCTCAAATATGTAGGGATGACCTCACGGAAAATAAAACTAAGAATCATGGAACACATGAGTACTGTAAGATGCAAAAAGCAATCGACACGCTTGACTTCGTATTATTTGGAACTGAACCACCAACCAGAAGATATGGCATGGACCATATTAGAGAAACCATTCATCCCACAACATATCACTGATACATCCAAGTTCCTTTTATTGAGGGAACAAAAGTGGGTATTTAGACTTAAAAGTGATACTGAGGGACTCAATGATTCCATCCCATGGTCCACCCTATGAATATTGGGGGATTGATGTTACGGTATACACCACATTGCAGCTGAATCTGAGAATAATATTTTGTATCTATCATAGTGGATAGTGTGTTATATGTGAATTTAGGGGCAAACTTCCGCATGAAAATGTAGGCAGTCTGCTCCCTAGCTGGTGGTCTACACCTTAACACTAGCTATTTAGTCATTTTAGGTTTTTATCGCCACTTTGGGTCAATAACCAGGGTGGTTAAGTCTGTTGATTCCCTTCGCAGACATCACATTCCCTTTACAAAATAGTTCAAACTATATATCCCATGATTCTTGGGAGTCATTGTAGTTTTATTGGTTCCTCGTGGGATTACGGGGTTTGATACTATTTTTTGGGTCCAATGCCAGACTACTTTGCGAAAGACCATCTATGTACTCTTTTTGGCATCATGGAGGACTAGTGAATCATAACGAGCTCTTGACTTTTCTGATTGAAGCACTAGGAAACCACGTATCCCATGATTCAGCAGGAGTACTGTAGTTCCTCGCGTGATCTGAGTGAGATCTCGTGAGAATCGGGATGCAAGCTTGGGACGAATGAGACACATCCCGGGGACATAAAGATACATTTCTAACAAGGGCCGTCACCTCCCCAACGGCTTAGAAGATTGCCGGAGGTATCGACAGAGAGGTAGGGAGCCTTGTGTTGTCTTACTGTGATCGCTGTTTATATTTCTGGCGAGCGAGGTATGGCTTGCTGAGATGGCGGTATCCCTAGGAGTGATTCATCAATAATGTCTCAACCTGTGAGTGGTAATCTTCAGTCCTTATGTTAGTCCTTCAGCAATGGACTGTAAGATTTGCGGGAATACGATGCTCAGTATCTGCGCGTATGTCTTGCCTGGCGCCTTGAGGGTGAGGAGTAGCTACACTGTTGACTAGCGCTATTAACTCGGTGTGGCAGTTCCTATGCCTATAGGCATGTTTCCAAACTGTGTAGTGCAAGCGATGCGGGGCTCAGTGTTTATACTTATGAACCTACAAAAAGTGCCTTTAACTGCAAGACCTTGGTGTAAACAGGTAAGGAACAATGTTTTTTGTTTTTTGTCACCTGGAATGGCGACCAATTGCTAGGTGCAACCTACAAGTCATAATAATGTTTGAAATGCTCTAAACAGCAGATATGTGAGTTTTTGAGCGGTGAGAGTTCTCTAATATTATGTGGAGTACCGCAAAATTTGTAAATGCTATTATGTTTATAAAAAGTTAAAATCAAGGCAATCAGATAAAAGCAGTAGCAGCACACTTGTGTTTTTAATGTTGTGAAGAAACGGCACACCCTTCGAATCAAGGTTTGGTGTTTCTGTTTTTTCGTAGAGTGGTGCCTCTTTTACCCTGAGCTGTTGCCAGGTGGGGTGAGGCGGTTTCTCCATACCTTTGAGGTACGATTTGATGGAGTTTATTTTGCCTATTGACAAGGCTGGTCTGAGGGCTATTTCTAGCCACATAGCTTCCCCAAAGACACACAATTCTGTAATCCAAAACTACCATATGAACTTCTTATCTCTCCTATAGATTTATCCAAAGGGCGAGAAGATTGGCAACTGTGAGAGAATTGATTCACAGTGTATCCTTTTCTTGTAATTCACATTGCTTTGTTCACTTTTGCAGTAGCAATTAATTTTTTAGAGGTCCTGACGAAAGCACTGGGTACATTTTTGCCCTCACAGGTGCTGAAACATGTTGACCAATACATACTGGAGGACGGCTATTTATTGAAACCGTTCAATTGCACTGTTTTTAATATTTGTTCGTAATAGTCAAAGAATAAAGTTGTAGTCATATTACGCAACAATTTTAATATTCACATTACACTTTTTTTGCACTGCACATTCTTTTTTTCCCATACACTCTATACATTAACATCTTGCTCACATCTGTTTTGTTGTATACTTTGAAAACATCCTTGGGCTCCTCCATCATTAGGGTGGAGAGCTAGCCCTGTTAAAGGAGACCCAGATGATGAAGCATGACACCGGAACTGGTGAGTGAAAGGGAATCCGTACAACTTTTGTATATTTTGGGTAGTTTTGGCATAATTCAGTCTTCCTTTGTCTTTGTTGGATTGAGACTCTGGGGTATGTGTGTGTTATGGGGAACTCAACTGATGCCAAACCAAGGGTCCAATACCTGGGAGGCAACTCTTGGGGAGCAGGAACTCACTCAAGCAGAGGCCAGCAGAACTCAGACATATCTAGTTGCAGGTCAAGGCAGGTCCAGTGCTGCAGGTCACCTGGGCAGCTGTAGAGAGGCCTCTGGAGCTTGCTATGTTCCGGTAACTCTGAATAGGAAGTCAGTCAGCAGACCCTTCAAGTCAGTTCATGTAGGTTGGAATGAAGGGAGCAGGTGCAGTCTTCCTTTTCAGACAGCAAGACACACATCAAACAGTAGAGCGGTCTTTCTTCTTAAGTATCCACAGGTCCAGGAGTGTACTAATGAGTTGGTCTTAGGTCGAAAGATGTATAACCGGTACCAGCTTTGAAGTGGGAGAATGTTCTAGACTTCCCTCCCCATCTGGTTCTGGAATTTCCTTCCTGCCTACCTGAGTCCCAAGATGTCTGGAGTCACAAAAGGCTAGTGTGAAGATCTTTGTGTGAGTTTAGAGGCAGATCCTTTTATAGTGCAAGTGTGGTACATGACTGCTCTGCTCCTCATATGAAGTCAGTAATCAGGATGGGCCCATCCTGTCAACACCCAGTTCCCCTTCATGACACTGTGTAGGAGGAATGCACAGAGGCCAACTACACCTAGTCATGGGACTTAGGATACAGACTGCAGGTCCCAAATGGCTACTACAAAAAATGCCTATTTTCTAAAAGTGGAATTTTCAGAATTGTGTCTTAATATCTGACTTTACCATTAAAGATGATTTCAAATTACAATTCTCTAGAGACAAAAAAATTCATTTCCATATGTTCCCAAACGCATGTTATCACTTATTAAATAGAATAAGGTAACCTACTATTCTCCTATGGGACAGGCAGGCTTCACAGTAATGAAAAATTAATTTGTGATTTTTTCTCTACTAGGACATGATAAAGGTAAAAGTTGAATTTCAACTTCTTAAATACATTGCATCCTGCCCTATGACACATATATTGAAAAGGGAGTTTTAGGCTTGGCAAAAGGTTTATTTGCCAAATCGAATTGACAGTTTAAAACTACACTCAGGCTCCATTGAGAGGCCTAGGACAAGTTTAACAAGGCTACTTAAGCAGGTGGCACAATATGTGCTGCAAGCCCACCAGTAGCATTTTATTGACAGGCTCAGGGTACCTGTAATATCGCTTCACTCAGGACGTATAAGTACATTAAATGTGGTAATCATGTGTAAGCCAATTTTACCATGTTTTAAGGAGAGAGCACAAGCACTTTAGCACTGGTTAGCAGAGTCCTAAATGCCAACAAAAACAGGTTCCGAAAACAGGGGGGTGAAGGCAACAAGTGTGGGGGTGACCCTGCACAATGTATGAGAACAAATTAACCCCTACTTGCTGATTTGTTCTTTTGTGGTCACAAAGTGACGCAACTAGGCGGATGCATCACCTTGTAAACCCCTGCGCCACATTATACCTGTGTCAGGTATAATGCATTCAGGGTGGGCGATCCCACACCAGAAAGCCTCGTAGAAGTGACGCAGTGAAATCTTCAAGATTTCACTCCCCCAGTGCTAGGATGCCACTGCATCAAAACCTAATGCCTGCTTGGAGCAGGCATAAGGAGTGACGCAGTACAATAAGAATAGGACTCCCCCATGCATTGTTGGAGTTGCATCAGGCTTACGACACAACTCCAGCAATACATGAGTTTTGCGCAGACAGATAATCCTTGAACCATATTGGCGCAGAGGACACTAGCACATCGTTGCTTTAACTCAACAATGCATAATTTTCTTGGAAATAAGCCCCCATAGGTGTTTGGCTGTGCCTCAATTTGTCTAATTAATTTACATTAAATATTTTATGAATTAATAGTTCAGAACGGGAGACAGTGCTCATAATGACCAGGAGTGAAGTTGATCATCCTAATGACACATTCATTTTCATTGAATGTTTCCCCCAAAAATGCCCAAGAGTGAAATACATAAAAATCATAAAAGTAATTGTAGGTAACCGCACTGTCTTACAAAATAAACTTCAAATACCCCAAGTAAACCAAACTGGCAAAACCATGATATATCCAAAATAGTCAGGGGGGTGCCTATAAATTCTTTATGCAATGACTAAAACGATCAGAAAAAAATCCACCAAGATGATGATCAGTAATCCTTTTAATAAGGCTTAGGAGACGCATTCAGCAAATCTCTTGTCCATCTGAATACCTTTCATTCTCCTAAATTTTTATTTAACCCCTTCGATGCTGATGACGGAGCGGTTCCGTCATCAGCATCGGTTGGGCTGTGCTGATGACGGAACCGCTCCGTCATCAGTACAGCCCTCGGGGGGAGCGCTGTCGCTCCCCCCCTGGGGCTCCGATCGTGTTTGTTTTTTGGGGGGTGGCAGCAGAAGACTTCGCGCTGCTCCCCCTGCCGCCCCCCGCACTTCCTGGTGACCTCAGCGCGCTGTCGCGCACGCCGACGTCATCAGGAAGTGCTGGACGCGCTGGAAGCCATTTCTTTCCAGCGCGTCCAGCTACAAGGTAGGTTTTTGGTCTCCGGTGGGGCGGGGGGGCCATTTCTCGGTGCCTTGAGGCATCGGGGGGGAGGAAACACTGTTTCCTCTCCCCTGATGTCCCAATGCAGGGCATTCCTGGTTCAGGATCGCGCACAGCGTCGCGATCCTGCACCAGTAATGCCCCCACTAGACACCAGGGATGTTTTTGTTTGAAAAGGAAGCGACCCCTTGGACAAGGGTCGCTTCCAGGGGCTAAATCTTTGAAAGTTAGACTTTTCTGCCCCCCCCTGGGTCGACATCGCTCGTTTTAGCGAGCGATCTCGACCCAGGGGGGGCAGAAAAGCCCACTAGACACCAGGGATGTTTATTTTCATAAAAGGAAGCGGCCCCTTGGGCAAGGGTCGCTTCCTAGGGCCATAATTTTTGTAATTCAGACTTTTCTGCCCCCCCCCCCCCCCTGGGTCGAGATCGCTCGTTTTAGCGAGCGATCTCGACCCAGGGGGGGGCAGAAAAGCCCACTAGACACCAGGGATGTTTTTTATCATAAAAGGAAGCGACCCCTTGGGCAAGGGTCGCTTCCTAGGGCCATAATTTTGCAATCCAGACTTTTCTGCCCCCCCTGGGGGCAGATCGCCCATGTTAGCGCGTGATCTGGATCCAGGGGGGGGCAGAAAAGCCCACTAGACACCAGGGATTTATTTATAATTGTAAAGGAAGCGACCCCTTGGGGAAGGGTCGCTTCCTAGTGGCCCATAATTTTTTTTAGACTTGTCTGCCCCCCCCTGAGGGCAGATCAGCCGTTTTTTGGGCCACATCTGGACCCAGGGGGGGTAGAAGAGCCCACTAGACACCAGGGATTTTAGTATATTTATAAAGGAAGCGACCCCTTGGGCAAGGGTCGCTTCCAGGGGTCAATATAAATATTGTAGACTATTCTGCCCCCCCCCCCCCTGGGGGCAGAGTGGCTGTTTTTTTTACAGTTTCTGGTCCCAGGGGGGGGGATAGAAAAGCCCACTATACTCCAGGTTTTTGTTTTTTATAGGGAGCGACCCCTTGGCCAAGGGTTGCTTCCTTGGGCCCATTTGTTTTCTGTATGTTCTGCCGTGTCTTTATTTGGCCTCTCTGCCCTCCGTAGGGTTGCTTCCAGGGGGCCCACGTTTATAATGATTTATAATCTTCCCCCCTTGGGGACAGACACCCCATTTGTGACATACCCTGTGACATAGCCTGTTGTAATGTGTGTTGTTTGTGTTTCTTCTAATGTGTATTGTTTTTTTTTCTCTTTAGATTGTTGCAGTGTGCGGTTCTGTTACTGGTGGTTCTATTGTTCTGCTGTTTCTGTAGTTGCATGTGTTTGGTAAGAGACCTTTTTTTGTTCAATTGTAATGTAATTGTTTATTTTGCAAAGTGTGTAGTAATACGAGTATGTTTTGTTTCTGTTTGTTGTGATTGTAAAACATGTTTTGCATTTGTTTTTGATGTGTCCTTCTGTAGATGTAAGTTTATTTTTCTTCTTTCTAGTGGGATATCGTTGCCTATTTGCTGTGTCTTTGCAGAGTAGGTGCTGGTGAGTGTAGTTGTGTCTTGTAAGTGAATTGTATATTTTTTCTAAATATAGTTTTTTGTGAAAAAGTCTTACATTTTTTATCTTACTTTGCGCAGTGTTGGGGTTGTTGAGTTGTTTGTGCAGACTCCTTTATTTGTAAGGATAATGGCTAGCCGCCGGATTACTGCTCAGCAAGTTGTTGGAATGCTTTTTGATTCTTCCTCTGACCATGGTCCTGAGTCTGACTCTGATTCTGAGCCAGAGGTGGGAGGTGAAGATTCAGGTAGTGAGTTTTCTCTACACATGGCTTCATCTGATGATGAAGACACCTTGAGTGCTGATGAAGCTACTTTTGGTGTGGATGATGTGCCTGTGGTTGGGGAGGACATTGCTGTGGTTACGGTTTGGGAGGACATTGTTGTGCCTGTGGTTGCGGAGGACATTGATGTGCCAATAGTGCGGCAAGAGACATCTGGGCTGCAGCCTGGGGCTGCTAGACTTCCAGTTGGTGTAGTGAGACAAGAGGCAGCTGGGCGGCGGCCTGCGGTTGCAAGACTTGACGATGAAAGTTCTGACCTCTGGGTTGCACCAGGCATGGTGCAGCCGGCATTGCCTGAATTTACTGGTGTTCCAGGGTGTAGGGTGAACACTGAAAACTTTTTGCCTATTGATTTTTTCAAGTTGTTTATGGATGATGTGTTTTTGGCAGAGATTGTAGAGCAGACTAATTTGTATGCTGAAAATTTTTTGAGGGTGAACAGTGCCAGCCTTAAGCCCCACGCTAGAGCTACCCGGTGGACTCCCACAAATTTGGAGGAGATGAAAAAGTTTTTGGGTTTAACTTTTTTGATGGGCTTGCTTAGGAAACTATCAATGGCTTCATATTGGTCTACTAGTCCCTTGATGGCAACAGCTATATTTCCGGCAGTCATGAGTCGTGATAGGTATTTGCTTCTGCTGCGGATGATGCATTTTGTTGACAATAGTCTTGCTTTGCCACGAGATCACCATGATTGTGACCGTCTTTTAAAGATTCGGCCTGTCATTGATCATTTGGTTGATCGATTTTCTGAGATCTTTTATCCTGGGAAAGAAATTGCAGTGGATGAGTCTTTGCTGTTGTTCAAGGGCCGCTTGGTATTTCGGCAATACATTCCTAGTAAGAGGGCACGCTATGGAATCAAACTGTATATGCTGTGTGACAGTGAGACTGGATATGTCTCTAATTTCAGGGTGTACACTGGTAAGGAATCCAGGATTAACCCCCCTGGTTGTCCATCGACTTTTGGAGTGACTGAGAAAATTGTGTGGGAACTTGGTCGTGGATTGTTTAACAAAGGCCATCATTTGTATGTCGATAACTTCTACACTGGTGTGCGGTTGTTCAGGGAATTGGCCAAAGTGGACACTGTTGCTTGTGGCACAATCCGCTCAAACCGTAAAGGTTTCCCAAAAGAACTTGTTTGTCGAAAGCTTGCTCGGGGACAGTGCAGTGCATTGCGTTGTGAGGAGCTTCTAGCTGTGAAGTTTACAGACAGGAGAGATGTCTACATGTTGACTACAATACATGATGAAAGCACTGAACCGCGGACTGTTTGGGGTCAGGTTGCAGAAGTGCGCAAACCTGTGTGCATACTGGACTACAATAAGTACATGGGTGGTGTTGACAGAGTTGATCAGAGGTTGGAACCGTATGCTGCTCTTCGTAAGGCTTACATTTGGTACAAGAAGTTGGCTATACATCTTTTCCACTTGGCAACCTTTAATGCTTTTATTGTGTTCCAGAAATCTTGTCCCCAGTCAAAGTTGTCTTTTGTAAAGTTTCAGGAGTCTGTAATAGGCAGCCTTGTTTTAGTGGAACAGGCAAGTGTTCCTAGAGTTGGAGTGGTGGAGGATGTTGCCAGATTGAAAGATCGCCACTTTCCTGATACAATTCCTCCTACAACCTCAAAAGACTTTCCCAGTCGGAGATGTAGAGTCTGTTGGCGAAGAGGTTTGCGGAAGGAGGTTCCCCGACTGCCCTTCAAACCCCGGGCTGTGTGTACCTGCTTGTTTTAGATTGTACCACACGCAAAATAATTTTTGGGAGTATCAATGAGTGGTAAAGTGAACTGGTTGGTCTTTATTCTGTAAAACTTATTGTTCAGTTTCAAAGTTTGTATTTGTGTAGTCTTTTTAGATTTAGTTGTCGAGTTAGTAGATTTGTATCAATTTGCAATTTGTTTTTGTTTCTCTTATTTAAAAAAAAAAACTAAAGTATGATGTTGGTTTGCGTGTAGTGTCCATTGTCTGACTGTGTGCATGGTTTGGCGCTTGGCTGCCGGTGTCTGTGGACTGGTGCTTGTCTGGCGGTGTCTGCGGACTGGTGCTTGACTGGCGGTGTGCGTGGTCTGGTGTTTGGTTGGCGGTGTACATGCTCTTGCGCTTGCCTGGTGTTGTGTTTGGATTTGTCTTTGGCTGGTGGTGTTCGTGGAGTGGTGCTTGGCTGGCGGTGTGTGTGGAGTTGTGCTTGGCTGGTGGTGTGTGTTGAGTGGTGCTTGACTGGTCGTGTGTGTGGAGTGGTGCTTGGCTGGTGGTGTGTGTGGAGTGGTACTTGGCTGTCTGTGCACGGAGTGGTGCTTGGCTGGTGTTGTGTTTGTGGAGTGGCGCTTGGCTGGTGGTGTGTGTGGAGGGGCGCTTGGCTGGTGGTGTGCATGGAGTGGTACTTGGCTGTCTGTGCACGGAGTGGTGCTTGGCTGGCGGTGTGTGTGGAGTGGTGCTTGGCTGGCGGTGTGTGTGGAGTGGCGCTTGGCTGGACGGTGTGCGTGGAGTGGTACTTGGCTGTCTGTGCACGGAGTGGTGCTTAGCTGGTGTTGTGTTTGTGGAGTGGCGCTTGGCTGGTGTTGTGTTTGTGGAGTGGCGCTTGGCTGGTGGTGTGCGTGGAGTGATGCTTGGCTGGTGGTGTGTGTGGAGTGGTACTTGGCTGTCGGTGTGCGCTGAGTGGTGTTTGGCTGGCGCTGTGCATGCTCTGGTGGTTGGATGGTGGTGTGGGTGGACTGGCGCTCGGCAGGCGGTGTGTGAGTAGTTACTTTCTGTTGGTCACTACACACACTGCTAGTTGAGTGACACTCCACACAGTCCATCATTTTGTGTAGTTGCAGTGTCAGAAATGTGGGCGTGTGAAAGTGATGGGCCCTTGAATGGCGCTGTTTGCTGGTGTGAGTGTTGAAATGTGATGGGTCCGCGGCTGGCGGTGTGAATGTTTTGTATGTGTCACGCGTACGAAAGGTGTATGAATGGCCTGTAAAGAGGTTGGTGCCTTGACGTAGCTTTACAGCTCACGAGCAGTGAGTCAGTGGTTCAGTTTATCATACTTTCAATTATACACAGTGTTTTTCATTTTTGTGAAATTACTTGCGTATACAATTGTATGTACTGAATCATCACTCACCCTCGTGCCAAATCCAACCAGTATGTGTGTGTGCTTGCAGATTAGATGGATGTGCAGTAATAATTGTTTTTTTTCTCTTTCTGCAGTAGGGTGTACCTTGTCCCTTATTGTGATTGTTGTTATGTGTTGCTTTTCCATTCGGATGGTGTCAATGGTCTGGTTTGTATCAGGTATGAAAGGTGCGTGAATGGCCTGTAAAACGGTTGGTGCCTTGTCGTGGCTTTACAGCTCACGAGTTGCGAGTCACTGGTTCAGTTTTTATGCATTTATTTATTGACAGAGCATTTCATTTTTTTGAAATATCTTGTTAATAAAATTTTATGTACTGAACCATCACTCGCCCTCGTGCCAAATCCAACCTGTATGTGTGTGTCTTTGAGGAATAGATAGCCGTGCTTGAATGTTTTACTTTTGAGTAACTCTGTTAAGGTGTGGTATCATTTTACTCGGGAGAACAAGGGGAACGCTGGGTGGTAGGACATTTTTGCCGGCACGGCGATCCCACGCCAAAAAGTTTTGAAAAGTGCAATTTTTACCTAATTTTAAGGTTTGCAAGGAGTTCTGGGTAGGAAAACATTGGGGGACCCACGCATGCCATACCTCCCTGGACTCTCCTGGGTGTCTAGTTTTCAGAACTGTTTGGGTTTGCTACTTTCCAAAGAATACCACCCAGCCCCGGGCCAAAAACTCAGGTGCCCCCCCCCCCCCAAAAATCAAAGTTATATTGCTTCAGGGTATTTTGAATTCACCACCGTACGATTTGGACCTTTTCCTGTTGCAGCCACTATAGCTACCCACGCAAGTGAGGTACCGTTTTTATCGGGAGACCTGGGGGCACGCTGGGTGGGAGGTGATTTGTGTGAGCCCAGTGATGCCACACTTTCCCACACTAAAACGTGTGAAAAAAATTATTTTTTACAGCTAAAAATGAGGTTTGCAAGGGATTCTGGGTAAAGGAACGTTGGAGGATCCACGCAAGCCATACCTCCTTGGAAGCCCCCGGGTGTCTACTTTTCAGAAATGTGTGGGTTTAGTAGGTTTCCCTAGATGGATGTCTCGCACGGGGCCAAAAACCCAGGTAACCCCTCTTGCAAAAGTTAGTGGACTTGACCTTGTCACCATTGTCAAATTCACCAGCTTTTGCAAGAGGGGTTATCTGGGTTTCTGGCCCCGTACGAGACAGCCATCTAGGGAAACCTACCAAACCCACACATTTCTGAAAAGTAGACACCCGGGGGCTTACAAGGAGGTATGGCTTGCGTGGATCCTCCAACGTTCCTTTACCCAGAATCCCTTGAAAACCTCATTTTTAGCTGGAAAAAATCAATGTTTTCACACGTTTTAGTGTGGCATCACTGGGCTCACACAAATTACTTCCCACCCACCGTTCCCCAAGGTTTCCCGATAAAAATTGTACCTCACTTGCGTGGGTAGGCATAGTGGCTGCTTTAGGAAAAGGCCCAATTCTTACTGTGGAGACCAAAAAATTTCCTTTAGCCAAACAATCTTATTTTTTGAGGGGGTCACCTGAGCTTTTGGCCCGGGGCTTGGCGGGCATCTTTGCAAACTACCAAACCCAAACAGTTCTGAGAACTAGACACCCGGGGGAGTCCAGGGCGGTATGGCATGCGGTGGTCCCCCAATGTTTTCCTACCCAGAAACCCCTGCAAACCTTACATTTTGGTCAAAAAACCCACTTTTCCGTACTTTTTTGGGTGGGATCTCGCTGCCGGCACAAATGTCCTACCACCCAGCGTTTCCCTTGTTCTCCTGAGTAAAATGATACCTCACTTGGTTGGGTGGGCCCAAGGCATGTGACTTAGGCTGGGGGGCTTAATTTGTAAAACTTAAATACTACTAAATACTACTTTTTTCAAAATTCATTTTTGGTGTGTTCAGCTTTGGGGCACCCACACAAGTGAGGTATCCTTTTACTCGGGAGAACAAGGGGAACGCTGGGTGGTAGGACATTTTTGCCGGCACAGCGATCCCACGCCAAAAAGTTTGGAAAAGTGCAATTTTAACCTAATTTTAAGGTTTGCAAGGAGTTCTGGGTAGGAAAACATTGGGGGACCCACGCATGCCATACCTCCCTGGACTCTCCCGGGTGTCTAGTTTTCAGAACTGTTTGGGTTTGCTTCTTTCCAAAGAATACCACCCAGCCCCGGGCCAAAAACTCAGGTGCCCCCCCCCAAAAAATCAAAGTTATATTGCTTCAGGGTATTTTGAATTCACCACCGTACGATTTGGACCTTTTCCTGTTGCAGCCACTATGGCTACCCACGCAAGTGAGGTACCGTTTTTATCGGGAGACCTGGGGGCACGCTGGGTGGGAGGTAATTTGTGTGAGCCCAGTGATGCCATGCTTTCCCACACTAAAACGTGTGAAAAAATTGATTTTTTCCAGCTAAAAATGAGGTTTGCAAGGGATTCTGGGTAAAGGAACGTTGGAGGATCCACGCAAGCCATACCTCCTTGGAAGCCCCCGGGTGTCTACTTTTCAGAAATGTGTGGGTTTAGTAGGTTTCCCTAGATGGATGTCTCGCACGGGGCCAAAAACCCAGGTAACCCCTCTTGCAAAAGCTAGTGGACTTGACATTGTCACCATTGTCAAATTCACCAGCTTTTGCAAGAGGGGTTATCTGGGTTTCTGGGCCCGTACGAGACAGCCATCTAGGGAAACCTACCAAACCCACATATTTCTGAAAAGTAGACACCCGGGGGCTTACAAGGAGGTATGGCTTGCGTGGATCCTCCAACGTTCCTTTACCCAGAATCCCTTGAAAACCTCATTTTTAGCTGGAAAAAATCAATGTTTTCACACGTTTTAGTGTGGGAAAGCGTGGCATCACTGGGCTCACACAAATTACCTCCCACCCACCGTTCCCCAAGGTCTCCCGATAAAAATGGTACCTCACTTGCGTGGGTAGGCATAGTGGCTGCTTTAGGAAAAGGCCCAATTCTTACTGTGGAGACCAAAAAATTTCCTTTAGCCAAACAATCTTATTTTTTGAGGGGGTCACCTGAGCTTTTGGCCCGGGGCTTGGCGGGCATCTTTGCAAACTACCAAACCCAAACAGTTCTGAGAACTAGACACTCGGGGGAGTCCAGGGCGGTATGGCATGCGGTGGTCCCCCAATGTTTTCCTACCCAGAAACCCCTGCAAACCTTACATTTTGGTCAAAAAACCCACTTTTCCGTACTTTTTTGGGTGGGATCTCGCTGCCGGCACAAATGTCCTACCACCCAGCGTTTCCCTTGTTCTCCTGAGTAAAATGATACCTCACTTGGTTGGGTGGGCCCAAGGCATGTGACTTAGGCTGGGGGGCTTAATTTGTAAAACTTAAATACTACTAAATACTACTTTTTTCAAAATTCATTTTTGGTGTGTTCAGCTTTGGGGCACCCACACAAGTGAGGTATCCTTTTACTCGGGAGAACAAGGGGAACGCTGGGTGGTAGGACATTTTTGCCGGCACAGCGATCCCACGCCAAAAAGTTTGGAAAAGTGCAATTTTAACCTAATTTTAAGGTTTGCAAGGAGTTCTGGGTAGGAAAACATTGGGGGACCCACGCATGCCATACCTCCTTGGACTCTCCCGGGTGTCTAGTTTTCAGAACTGTTTGGGTTTGCTACTTTGCAAAGAATACCACCGAGCCCCGGGCCACAAACTCAGATGCCCCCCCCCCAAAATCAAGGTAGTTTTGCAATAGGGTAATGTAAATTCACCACCCTACGATTTGAACCGTTTCCTGTTGCAGCCACTATGTCTATCCACGCAAGTGAGGTACCATTTTTTTCAGGAGACCTAGGGGAACGCTGGGTGGGTGGAATTTTGTGGATCCACGCAGATTCCAGAACTTTCCACCACAGAAATGTGACAAAAATGCGTTTTTTTGGTCAAATTTTTCGGTTTGCAAGGGATTCTGGGTAACAGAACCTGGTGGGAGGCAGTCGAGTCACCCCATCCTGAATTCCCCATGGTATCTAGTTTTCAAAAATGTATAGGTTTGCTAGGTTTCCCTAGGTTCTGGCAGAGCTACGGCGCAAAAACAAAAGGTAGTCTTTTTGGCCAAAACGTGCTAGATTTCACTGGGAAATTGAGGTGCAGCCATGTTGTGTATTGCGCTGTTTCATGTCGCAGCCACTATGCCTACCCACGCAAGTGAGGTACCATTTATTTTGGGAGACCTGGGGGAACGCTGGGTGGGTGAAAATTTGTTGATCCACGCAGATTCCAGAACTTTCCACCACAGAAATGTGAAGAAAATGTGTCATTTTTTGTCAAATGTTTAGGTTTGCAAGGGATTCTGGGTAACAAAACCTGGGGGTAGGCAGACCAGTCACCCCATCCTGAATTTCCCTGGGTGTCTAGTTTTCAAAAATGTATAGGTTTGCTAGGTTTCCCTAGGTGCTGGCAGAGCTACGGCGCAAAAACAAAAGGTAGTCTTTTTGTCCAAAATGTGGCGAATTTCACTGGGAAATTGAGGTGTGACCATGCTGCGTTTTGCGCTGTTTCATGTCGCAGCCACTATGCCTACCCACGCAAGTGAGGTACCATTTTTTTGGGGAGACCTGGGGGCACGCTGGGTGGGTGGACATTTGTTGATCCACGTAGATTCCAGAACTTTCCACCACAGAAATGTGAGGAAAATGTGTTTTTTTGGTCAAATTTTTATGTTTGCAAGGGATTCTGGGTAACAAAACCTGGGGGTAGGCAGACGAGTCACCCCATCCTGAATTTCCCTGCGTGTCTAGTTTTAAAAAATGTATAGGTTTGCTAGGTTTCCCTAGGTGCTGGCAGAGCTACGGCGCAAAAACAAAAGGTAGTCTTTTTGTCCAAAACGTGCTACATTTCACTGGGAAATTGAGGTGCGACCATGCTGAGTTTTGCGCTGTTTCATGTCGCAGCCACTATGCCTATCCACGCAAGTGAGGTACCATTTTTTTTGGGAGACCTTGGGGCACGCTGGGTGGGTGGAAATTTGTTGATCCACGCAGATTCCAGAACTTTCCACCACAGAAATGTGAGGAAAATGTGTTTTTTTTGGTCACATTTTTAGGTTTGCAAGGGATTCTGGGTAACAAAACCTGGGGGTAGGCAGACGAGTCACCCCATCCTGAATTCCCCTGGGTGTCTAGTTTTCAAAAATGTATAGGTTTGCTAGGTTTCCCTAGGTGATGGCAGAGCTACGGCGCAAAAACAAAAGGTAGTCTTTTTGTCCAAAACATGCTAAATTTGACTGGGAAATTGAGGTGCGACCATGTTGCGTTTTGCGCTGTTTCGTGTCGCAGCCACTATGCCTACCCACGCAAGTGAGGTACCGTTTTTATCGGGTAGACCTGGGGGAACGATGGGTGGGTGGAAATTTGTTGATCCACGCAGATTCCAGAACTTTCCACCACAGAAATGTGAGGAAAATGTGTTTTTTTGGTCAAATTCTTCGCTTTGCACGGGATTCTGGGTAACAAAACCTGGTGATAGGCAGTCGAGTCACCCCATCCTGAATTCCCCTGGTTGTCTACTTTTCAAAAATATATAGGTTTGCTAGGTTTCCCTAGGTGCCGGCTGAGCTAGGGCTCAAAAACAAAAGGAAGTCTCTTTGTCCAAAGAGCGCAAGATTTCACTGGGAAATTGAGGTGCGACCACGTTGCATTTTGTGCCGTTTCCTGTCATAGGCACAAGGCCGACCCACACAAGTGAGGTACCATTTTTATCGGGAGACCTGGGGGAATGCTGGGTGGGGAAATGTGTTTTTTTTGGTCAAAATCTTAGCTTTGCAAGGGATTCTGGGTAACAAAACCTGGTGGTAGGCAGTCGTGTCACCTCATCCTGAATACCCCTGGGTGTCTACTTTTCAAAAATTTATAGCTTTGCTAGGTTTCCCTAGGTGCCGGCAGAGCTAGGGTGCAAAACTGCAGGTAGGCACTTTGCCAAAAAAGGGTCAATTTGTAACTGCAAAATTTAGGTGTGACCACGTTGTATTTTGCGTCGTTTCCTGTCGCAGGCACAAGGCCGACACACACAAGTGAGGTACCATTTGTATCGGGACACTAGGGGTAATTCAGATTTGTAAATCAACTGTTATTGCCAATTGAGCTTTCATGCATTTCTCCCTTTCAATGAAAGACATTGTGTAAAAAAAAAAAATCTTTTTGAAAAATGACCAATAATTCTCATGCTAGTATGAGTATTCCCAATTTTGAAAATGTGCAATTATATACTGTTTCTGAACTCTATAATTTGTACCCAATTCAGAAATACATAGGTATCTTTCATACAGATTATTCCATGTATACATTTTCCAAGACAAAGTGCTCTATACCCGGTAAATGAAAAAATACCATTGCAAGTTGCTGCTCAGTTTTTGGATCTGGGTTCGTCGGGTTCTTGGTGAAACTACAAGTCCTATATATCCCCACAACCAGGAAGGTCTAACGGATGTAACGGTATATTGCTTTCCAACAGCTGTCAAAATTAGAAAAAGTTATAGGTGAAAATGTTGAGACAAAAGGCTGTTTTTTTCAACAAATTTTCAATTATTCCAATATCTAACTGTTAGTTTCTATAACGAAACCTTCATGGATTTAGACAAATGACCCCTTTCTGAATTCAGACTTTTGTCTACTTTTCGAAAATGTAAGGCCTTCCAGGATCCATTATTGCTTTCAAACTCATTTCTACCATTAACTGGAAGGAGGTGGAAAGCTCTAAAAATAGCAAAAATAGGCTATGTCCCAGAAAAATGCCAAAACTGAGTGAAACATTTCGGTTCTCTGACAAAAGACTGTCATTCCCTAAAAGCTGAGAAAATTGAGATTTCAGCCCCACAAACCCTTTTTTTGATACCATTTTCAGGGAAAAACCCAGAGGCCTTCATTTGCAGCCCGTTTTTCCAATTTTTCTGAAAAAAACAAAAAAATTACTATATTTTGGTTAATTTTAATTTCTGGGACCCCTCCAAGGGAATCCACAAACCCTGGGCGCCTTTAGAATCCACATGACGTTGGAAGAAAAGGACGCAAATTTGGAGTGGATACCTTATGTGGTCAAAAAGTTACAAGGGCCTAAGCGCGCACTACTCCAAAACGCCAAAAAAAGCCTTAGCACAGGAGGGGAAAAGGCCTAGCAGCGAAGGGGTTAAAAAGAAATTGTATTCAACAGGTGCATCCACTACCTAGTATCTCATGTAAAATGCAATTAGACCCTCTCCAGTGGGAGTACTGCACTATACACTTTAATGAGAATGCCCTACCAATCTGCTTCCAACTTCATCACTTCAGTGCCACACAACTGTCTTCCACTCTTGTGTACCTGCTGCTTTCAATACTAAGCACTAGTAGATCTTGCTCAAGGCACTCTCAATAGTTGATATTGTAACAACTGTTGTTGAGTTGTGTACCTCCTACCTCTCTAGCCATTCATTCTCAGTGTGCTTTCATATTACTCTAATAACTCCGCAACTATAGTCTCCATTTTTATTTGTGTTATATTCCCATTTTAAATCTCCTTCATGGATGGTGTTATCTCTTCTTCTCTTCTTTCTATTACTTAGAACCTAAAAGGGTTTCCTTTCCCTTCCTTTTCTCTCCTCAAATCCACATTTCTAACTGCCTGCGAGACGTCCATGAATGGACCGTGCTGCACTCCCTCAGGCTCAATGCCTGCAAACATTGTAATTGCCTTACTCCAGCAACCTCAATGAACAGGGCTCCTGCTTTGATTCACAACAGCAAAAAAACTCATAGACATCAAACTTGACTACATCAATCACTTACTTTTGAGTCTTCCTTAGCGTGCCTTAGCTCCCATCAACAGCCTATCACATGTCCAACCCACGTCCTTTTCTACCTTCCACACCATGAACCTGTTTCCATTACTGCCTGAAAGTTGTCTGACTCTGAGCCAGAAGCAGAAGCCAGTTTAAGCCTCTTGTCCTGGCTACTTAAACAATCCAAAGCCTGTTCCCTTGTAACCTTGGCAAATCTCTCTTCTGCCACATCACGTCTAGATTTCTGTAATATTTGTAGTAGGGCGCACTGTCCCTGTTTGTACCCAGTGCACCTGTCAAAACATGTTTAAAGGTGTGCCGTGGCACCAACAGTGTCAGTGTGCTTTGTCTATGCATGGGCTTAGGGCAACTTCCATCTTACCTGCCTTCAAAATCATCTTAAAACCAACCGTGTTGCAAGGCCTACTAATTACATCTCTCTGACCCCTCTGCTCTCTCTTATCGTATGATAACAAAAGTCATACCTGCCAATTTGAACAAAAATCTCCCAGTGTGAGTGGAGGGGTGGGGCCTCAGGCGATAAGTACTTAACAGGCACTTTTGCCCCTACCTCAACCCCAAGCCTCCTCCTCCACAAAAAAGGTGGTTCATTGAGTGAAAAGGGACAGAGCAGAAATTCTCCAAATTTACAAAGATATAGAGCATTTCTGCACTCTCCTTGTGCTGGTGCACTTTGTACAGTCTAGTGCCAACACAGGCACCCTTGCACTATCTGCGTTACAGGTAGGATTATTTTTGTGTAGGAAGTGATACTGTCCTGCACAAAAACAATCCTCAAAGGCATCTTCTTCTTTCGATGTGTGCTGCCGAATCCAGTGCATGTGAAAAGAGGAAATAACAAAGAGAAATACATATATTTCGCCTTGCTACTCCTCACTTAGGAAGGCATAGCATTTTGACGCATTCTCAGGATTTCAAGTCTGTTCAAATCTGGGAATGCATCAAACTCCATGGGTGGGTGTTTGGAAACACCCATGCTCCACCCATGGATGCCTCCCAAGTAGAAATGTAACATAATGCAGCACAAGCAGCTGCCTTATGTTACATTTCTTTACAAAGTCACACAAGGCCATGCAGATCATGCAGATCAGGCCTTGCGTGGCCTTGAAAATATTACTGAAGCCCTTACGCTGCACTTGCATCATCTTGTGTGACGCAAGGATAATGCAGAGCCTCCATATATATCGGCCCCAGTCTCTTGATAGCACTATGACGCACTATATAAATGATTCTAATAAAATATACCTTGTGTTGCTACATGACGTCATTTTTATGAATGTGATTTTCAGTTCATTTTAATGAATAATAAAAATTAAGTAAACTAAGAAATAAAGAGAAACGAAAGAAAGACCCGCAGAAAGGCAGGTGGCAAGACTCACTTATACATGAATTTCAGCTGTGCTTAGATGAAACCTCCAACATCTAGGATATTTGCCTCTCCCTGCAATCTGCGGCGTAGCCCCTTCACCATGTATTATCTTTCTTCCTCATACAATGCACAATACATTTATAAGCAGCTTCTTGCTTGGAGCAAGTGGTTTGTGGTCTTGGCTGCTGTGAGGGAATTTCTCCTGGATTGTTTAGCTCCATCCATCCCCGAAGGTTTCATCAGTCAACATACTGTAACTTAAAAGCAGTTTAGAGAGAAAGGCTGAAACGTTCCTCAAGGGGAACTCAGAGAGGAGCTCAAGGCGAACCGGCAAAAATAATGATGCTGATAGGACGCACATGCTCCGAGGTCTAACAAATGTGGCTTCTTTCTGCTTCACTTGAGGTGTAGCAGGAACACGCCGCCCTGTCTAAGTGTATTCAGATGAGAACAGCATTTTAGAAATTGGTTTCATTGCATGATATTCATGGTTGGTGAAAAAGTTATTGTTAGAAAAAATATACTGCATCCTCAAACGATCAAGTGGGCGAACGATCTGGTTAATAAAGCATTACAACAACTAAAATAGTTTTTTTTAAACTTCTGCCTTAAGTGATCTGCAAGTTAATAAATACCGATGCTTATTTGTGTTCATTGACTTATGGCGTGCTATCTTGGAGGCACAGGTGTGAAGCGATGCGCTGATCTCCGAGACAAAGGAGGTAGCATGGAGTTGACCAGCGAGTCTAATCCACAGTAGGTGTCTGAACATTGGAACAAACTGAACATTGATGAGGTTTGGCAGATAAGTCTATTGTCACTCATGTCCAGTCAAATAAGTTTTTTATGAGTAGATGAATGAATGAGCCTACACTATAGTGTCATCCAGCTCAACCAAGTCAGAATGCTAAGATACAAAGCACGCAGCCTTTATTCACTTGGATAATAGGCCCAAAAGTCACATTTTTAGCAGTCTAAGAAAAAAAGAAATGGTACCCTGAATTATGGATTCTGGTGGATGGATGTAGCATAGGTTTGCCACCTCAAAAATCAAAAAGTATTGACGTGAAGGAAACGTTTGCCACACTAATTCATCCAGGAATATTTTGTGATTGCGTAATTGTTGAAGAGAAATATTCCTCACCCCTGGGCCTATAACTTGAAGCAGCGTATCTCCTAGTGTACGTCTGTTTGCACTGTGCACCAGATATGAATCCAAGAGACGGGGGTTTAAGGCAGCATACTATTCAAATCCTTTTTGCAAGTATAGAGGGCAAACCTGATACAGAGAACTGAATAGGATGGCCAGAGCTTTAAATATAATTCTCACCCCAATGGGAATGGAGTGCAGTATTCCCATCATGCTTTAAAATGTGGTTGTTGCAAGCTACCACTGCTACATTTTGGCTGCATGATTTTTCATTCTATGCAGGTTTCTGGTGGCCAATGGGTTGCCCCAACAAACAAGTTATCGCAATAATCTAAAAGGAGGTTGGAGCTGACCAAGATTGATGAGACTGAGCAAGTTGAGGAATGACTTGTAAGTAGCTAAGAGAGGTTGACCGAGATATGGGGTGATGCTCACTTTAAACTACTTCCATGGCTAGTAGTTTGTAGTCAGTCTTTTGAACGGTTGACAGACACCTTACTAGCTAATATTGTAATGTCATAACATATGGCATTCAGGAAAGTTAGAGGAGGACGCAGAACTGATCCATGAAGAATGCCAAGTGAGCTGAAGGTGGAATTAGGGAGTGATAAGGATCAGGAAACCTAGAGTGAGTAGTTCCACAAGTAGGATGAGAAACACGTGAATGCCATGATGCCAATATTCAAGGAACCAAGTATTGCAGTTACAGCTGTATGGAAGCGATGTGATGAACAATGAAGAGAGTTCTGGGAGTATGTTCCAAATGTGTTTGTGGTGGGCAGAACTTTAGATGTTCGTGTTGCCCAGCTCTGTAAGAAAAGGTCTTCAAAAACTAGATTAGAGTGGGCAGAGCAGATCAAATGAGGACAGACGAACATTGATTTCGATAACAGCAGTTACCCAATGTGTTAAAAAAGAAAGCAAGCTGAGATACAGATAATGGCTGGATAGACTTGGAAACTGAGACATTGCTGTTTGACAGTGGTAGGAAGAAAAGAGAGTTAAAACAAATTGTGTAAATACCGGAGAGGAGAGAGTGAATGAATGTAATGCCCTACTCTCGGAGAAAAGCTATTTATTGATATGACAACTGGCTGAACTGTATGAATACCATGATCTGCTGACTGCTTAGGAGATGGAGGTTCATCTCAACAAGGAAAGAGGTGGAACAGGAGTTAAATTGGACAGATGGTAGACGAGCTATATAGAAATTCATAAAATAAATAAATAAATGTGAAAGAAAGAATCGAAAGTAATTATGAACTTTTCATTGAATTTACATTATTTTCTTATTAATCGACGTCGAGCACAAACAAGGGCAAAGACTCTCTTTCACTATTAACATTTTCTGTGTGGACTAATTGGAGACTCCTAATTAGGAAAGTCATTTGTTCAGTGATTCTGTCATGGTAGTATATTGGTAGACAAAGTTAGACTTAAAAGATACCTAGCTAACAGATCTAATGCGCTATCTTCAGGATTTCATCAATTTACTAAGAGCAGAGAGACACTGGAGGTCCCTTCCATCTTCAGCTCCCAGGTGCCTAACAAAACTAATCAAATATTTAGTAAAAGTTCTCAGAGCAAGAGATGCGTGAATTATTGTGCATTTACATGGTCATTTTTAATGTTATTTTTATGTTCTTAATGCTTGTTATGTCTCAGTATGAAATAACAATGTATCTTTTGGTTCTAAATTTCACTTCCAGGTTCCAGAATTCACTCAAGACCATATACGTCATGTTATTGGCTTTTGTATAACACACTCTGCCATTAGAATGATATGATGTGACATTATTTTATTTATTTTTTCTTTTAATGTTCGGATTTCCCCACGTTTAGGCCCTCAGGATTAGTGAAAAGAACACTACTGGAAATAATTTAGCAACTGTCAGAACTATTGCTCCCTTCCTCAGATTACTTCACAATCTTAGATTTCAAGCGAGCTGTGTTTTGCACTTAACAGTTTATCAAGTCTTGGCCGAAAAAGATAGAATGTACTTTAAACGGCTAAGAGTCTATCCACAATGCTGTGTTCCAAACAGCATTTAGACCAATACATACCAATACGGCATGGAGTCACAAACCATTCATCCTCTCTCCCTACTCAGCCCTAAGCAGAACATTCTAGTCAATTTAATAATTCATAAAAACGCTAGTGCAGTGTTTTACCATCAATAGATAAATTAATTAAATCTTTATGCATACATGATATTCATTTGTGAGCCCTCCCCAGTGCTTTGAGAGACTGCGCACCGCTTCAGAATAGCATTAACTTTCAAACATTGAGAAGAGAGAGCATGAAGCCTCATATAGAAATAAAAAAACAACCATATTTTTTATTATTTCATGGCACAGCTCTCCTGGTAGTAGGTTTTGCCGGACACTTATTTCATTTTTTAAAGTGCTTTATGTTTGCTACAGAGGGCCAGGTAGAAAGGACTATCTGGCAGGCAATCCCCCCAGGCTGTCAGGGAGGTGAATGTCATGCCTCCGCACACATTGAAGCAGACTGCCCAGCCTATTTTGAGCTGACTGTCACAGCATCAATCTACTTCTAAAGAAAGGAATGCCTAGTGGGCACCATATCTATTTTTCAGGTAGGCATTCTCTTTTCACAGGTTCTTAAAGCATGATTTCTTTTTTTTTAGAAAAAGCAAAAAAGAAATTGCTCTGCATGTTGCTCAGTTGTTTCTTTTCCCTGCCTGGGTTTGCCATGTCTCACATGTCGGCCATGGGCTAGGAAAGTGGACACTGGAAGGAGTGACCCAAAAAGGGCATTCCTTCCTATCCACGGCTCTGGCCATGTGGGGATAGGTATGTCTCTTCAATTACTACTGCAGTCTACATTAGTAGTCAAATAGCAGTTCCCCCACCTATAAATGAAGTGGGAAACACACAAGATTGTTGGGGGTGGGAAAGCCATTGATTTACATTTGTTCTCTGGTAGTACCGAGTTCTAAAGGACTTCCTAAGAATTCGCCATAATAGCATTATCAAACTTCTCAAATTTGTAGACCCAGAAAGAGTGCAATAAGAACTGCCAAATTAGCAAATTATTAGCAAGTTAAGTGGTAGAATGCAGTACATTATAGGTTTAAGTTGAAGACCCAATTGCCTTAATCAGCAACTGAAAGATGTCCATGTAACCTTAGCAAATGTTTTACCATGTTCACTATGCACAGATGGTACATAGCTTGGCCACATGCCCCCCTCCCGAAAATTATCTAAAGGGCTCAACGCCCGGGCTCTGGCCCAGCCCAAGTTTTTAAAATTCAAAAATACCTGAGCCAGCCCTTTTTCTATTTGGAGAGGCCTCCACAGATCTGCTTCACTGTAAAAAAAAAATAATGCTTTTGGACCTAAGAAGTTCCCCCCAACACCAGGTCAAGGGGGTTAGTGTATCACCACACTTCCCACCTTTATGTTTTATCACCATTTTCCAGGGACAGGGAACTAAGTTCCTAAGTCCTAAAATGACTGCTGCCAAATCTTTGTTGATGTAGTGGCAGTCAGATCGGATCTCATCTGTTGGGTCTGCATCTCCTCCATACAAACATTTTGAACCTTACTTTCTCCAAAACTACTGAATGGATTTACTCAAAATCACAAAAACAACACTTTCTGAATCAAGGTCTAGCATTCTGCCAAACTTGGTGTACTTCTGGTCACCCATTTTGGCTGTCACTGTATTTAATGTTCCTATGGTAAAATATACAGGGACAAACGGTTTTGGATCTGCCCTTTTTCTTGGCCCACACTTGAGGGATCAACAGGAAGAAGCTGAGGTGGATGAGACTTTTTGGGGAAAGTTTTATGAAGATTTGTCCAACGGTGCAATAGTCATAAGCAAACTAAAAGCCATTTCCTATGCAATCGTGGTACTATACACATATATATATATATATATATATATATATATATATATATATATATATATATATATATATATATATATATATATATATATATATATATATATATTCACTGAAAAAACCATAGGTTATAGACCATATATAGTTAGGAATTAGCATTTAAAAAACCTTATTTTACTCACACAAATCCATTGAAATTCCATATATAGTTAGTTGTACTAACTATATATCGCGCACCCGCAATCCACTGCTGATGATGTCACATATTACATCATTCATGACATGGTCAGTGACATCACTGATGACATCACTGATGACATCTCAAATGACATCACTGATGACATCACTGATGACATCTCAAATGACATCACTGATGACATCACTGATGACATCTCAAATGACATCACTGATGACATCACTGATGACATCTCATTTGATATTACTGATCACATCACTGATGACATCATTCATGTGATAATACGATGAACCTCTTCAGACTCTAATATAACCTTAGATACACTCAGTGTAAACAGACACTCATAGACTGTCACTCATCCATGGAGTTACTCAGACACTTAGTCAGTCATGCAAAGAATCAATCACACCTCCATTTCCTCAACTATACAGTTATACACACCTTACTTATTCAAACATATACTAAAACATATTTACTGACTTATACAATCCTGGATACAAGTTCACAATGATCCATACAGCCACTCACACATTCACTGGCTCTTATGCACAGTTATTTATATATGTCAACTCTCACATGTACTGTATTTTACATATGTACTTACTTTAACATGTAGCACTGAGATATCCATTCACTCACCAATACACTCATGCACACAGTCAACCGCCCATACAGCTGTTTCCACATGCACTTTTGAACCCATACATCTAGTCAATCAACTGCTCACACATCTATGCAAAGAGTCATACACCTCCCAGCCACCCACACACACACTCAGTCTCCCATACAAATGCTTGGGCAACCAATCAATAACCCATACAGTTAATCATATAGCTACTGATCAACACATGCAGCAGTTTACAGAACAACAGACATAATGATGCACAAATTAAGACAGTTTAGTCACTAACCCATGCACTCAGTGAGACACATTTAATCAGTCACTCATACAGTCAGTCATGCCCCTACTAAATCCTTCATCAAGACACTTATACATCCACTCATTCTTCAATATGTAAGACATATTTTAACTTTACAGAATTATACAGTCACTGAATGTAGTCATCAGTGATGTCATCAGTGATGTCATTTGAGATGTCATCAGTGATGTCATCAGTGATGTCATTTGAGATGCCATCAGTGATGTCATCAGTGATGTCACTGACCATGTCATGAATGATGTAATATGTGACATCATCAGTAGTGGATTGCGGGTGCGCGATATATAGTTAGTACAACTAACTATATATGGAATTTCAATGGTTTTGTGTGAGTAAAATAAGGTTTTTTAAATGCTAATTCCTAACTATATATGGTCTATAACCTATGGTTTTTTCAGTGAATTTTCAAGGTTTTGTAAATGCTAATTCCTAACTATATATGGTCTATAACCTATGGTTTTTTCAGTGAATTTCATTGGTTTTTTAAAAGCTAATATCTGTAGCTGTAAAATGTATTCTTCTTTAAATCCAAAAATATATTTTATATGTTTATTAATAATTTTTTATAAAACTTTTTTTTTGTTCGCTCCCGGTTCGCGAACCGGGAAGCTTCCCGTTAGCTCATCTTGATGCCGCGACCCAGTCCGCGAACCGGTAAACGTTCCGTTAGCGCAACTGCCGCGTTAGAAATCAACATCGTGACGCGTCGCGGAAGCGCGACGTATCACGTTGTCGCGTAATGCGTCTTATGACGCGCTGCGTTAGCGCACCCGGAAGTGCTCCGGTACACGAACTGAGACGCGAAGCGCAGCTCCCCGGAAGCGATCCGCGGCGCGTCGCGAAAGCGCAACATATCGCGTTGCCGCGTAATGCGTCTTATGACGCGCCGCGTTAGCGCACCCGGAAGCGCTCCGGAGCGCGAACCGAGGCGCGAAGCGCAGCGACCCGGAAGCGATCCGGGGCGCGTTCCGCAGCGCGTAACTTAAGCGTAAGAGGTCATGTGACTTGTTGATAAAACTTTTCATTGGTTCATTTCACTTTTGGTTTCATAATGATGTAAGGCTAGGTCAGGTGACCTAAAAATAACACTTTTCATTGGTTTAGAACTATTGTTTATCCCAAATGATGAAAACCCCTCCTTCTTTCCTCACTCTGACTTTCATCTTTGTGAGAGGAAGACCATTTTTGATAGTTGAGCAATGGCTTCAATAGTTGCTTCAGCTGGTGCACCCCCACCACCACCTCCACCTCCTCATGGGAAGAGAGGACCACCTCCCCAGTTTATCAGCCAGACAGAGGAGGAAGAGGATGAACTAGAGGAAGAGGAGACCGAAGGACCACAGTTCTTACAGGAGGTGCCCCGGGTTTCCCGTCGGAAAGCCAGCTTTATTTGGCAGTTTTTTTCACTCCCTCGAGGGCAAAAAAAAGTAAATGCTAGGTATGTCACCTGCCTGATTTGTAAAGACCGGTTATCTAGAGGCACTGATAAAAAATATAGCTACGGAAACTATACAATGCATCGTCACATGACCAGGTGGCATCCATTGAACTACAGCCAGGCGGAGATACGTGACATGCAAGATAACCCAACAACAACTCCTGTGGCCAGGTCAACATCACTAATATCGTTGACAGGAGCAGAGGCATGGGAAACCGTGCCAAACATTCAAGAGAATTTTGCACATATGAAATGTACTTGTATGTACTGCGGTGCATTGCTGTCTTGTGGTAACATGAGCATTAATTTAATTAACCTAGCTTATAACAATCACAATTGCCCTAACCGCCCCAGACAGTAATTTTTTTTTTGCTCCTGTTGAGCCCTTTTCAATGCCTGTTTTTTGTTGTTTCCCCTCCATCAAAAACCAAAAAAAATATAAAACCGTTCAGAAAATACAAAAAAAGTAAAAAAATGTTCAGAAAAATAATAAAAAAAATATAAAACAACAAAAACAATTAAAAAAAAAAGTTCTTTTCAGAACTACCTCCCCGTTATAAAAAAATTGGTAGAATATTTGGAACTCTGCCAACCTCTATTTCTCTTGGTTCGCTTCCCGGTTCGCTCGCCGGTACGCGAACCGGGAGCGAACCAACATTTTTTTTTTTTTAAAAAGAACAGTAAGTATAAGGGAAGGAAACAGACAGTTATGTTAAAAGAAAGACAGCTATAGGGGAGTAAACTAGAGATACTGTTACCCGCATTCCACTACTGATGATGTCACATATTACATCATTCATGACATGGTCAGTGACATCATCAGCAGAGGATTGCGGGTAACAGTATCCCTAGTTTACTCCCTATAGCTGTCTTTCTTTTAACATAACTGTCTGTTTCCTTCCCTTATCCTTACTGTTCTTTTTTTTTTTTTAAAAATTTGATCAGTCAGAAACAGTGACAGTAATAGAGACAGAGTGAGTGACCAAGAGTGAAGAAGTATGAGAAGAGAGGGACTAAGAAAAATAGTGGAAGGAGTAGAGTAATTAAGTAATAGAGAAAGGAATGAGGGAAGTAGCAAAGGCAGGAAAGTGATGCTTAAAGAAATAAAGCAATGGAACTAATAGAAGTTAAATGTGATAGAAATATAACGAAAAGAGTACAAAACATTTACCTTATAATTGTCGTTAAGTTAGTCATTTGTTATTTTTATATTTTCAATCTGTGAAAGAGAGAACAAACATTTGAAAAATATTAAAACATGTTTTTAATAAATTAGAAAAGACAAGGGAAAAAATAGAAGGACAAACAGTTTTTGAACAACTTTGACACTTACAGAAGCCTCTGCTTCTCCATGCCTCTACACAGTCCTAAAAATATACATTTTAAACTAACAGTATCTTGATGCAGATGAAGTGAGTCCTATCTTGCAACATGGTGCATCTTTTGCATGACTGCTGCATCGGTTTCATGTGGCATTGTTTTTTTAGAGCATGACACATCTGCCTAGATGCATCATTTTATAATTTTGTCGCCTCATAGCAAATCTTTTCAACCGCCACTGCGTCACAAAAGTGACGCACAGTGGCGCAAAAGAGGCACACACCTATCATAAATCTGTCCCTAACATGTTAAATGATTGATTCAGGATGACAATAAGGTGTGGCCTATCCAGAGGTTTGTTTAAGGTGAGGCCTACTCAGGGTTACAGATCAAATGTACACTTGTTGAACAATACAGAGGAGATAATACATGTGAAGGCCTACTAATGAAGTAAGTCATGTCCACTTCACTCTTGAACAAAGGCCAGACCTCTTCTGTGTCCGTGGACAGACCTAAACTTCATCTGCACAATGTCATTCGTAAAATTAGGAAACACAGGTGATGTAATTGAAAAATGTGGAGTTTATTTTCCTCATTTCACAATCACATCACCTGTGTTGCCTTTGCTTAGGTATCTCATAGTGCAGATGGAGTCTAGCATATCAAACAGTACACAGAAGTTGAGCAGTGTATACAACAATTTTGACACTTAGAAAAGCTTCAGCTTCTGCATGCCCCCTACACAGTGCTAATTATATACATTTTAAACTGATGGTATCTTGCTGGAGATGAACTGAAACCTATCTTGCAACATGGTGCATCTTTTACACAAAAGTGACCCACAGCAGAGCAACAGAGGCGCACAGCCATCATAAATCTGACCCTAACATTTTAAATCATTGTTTCAAGATGCCGATAAGCTGTAACCTATTCACAGATTTGTTTCAGGTAAGTCCTACTCAGAGTTGCAGATGAAATTTAGGTTTGTTGAAGAATACAGAGGAGAAAATACATGTGCAGGCCTACCAACCAAGTGTGTCATGTCCACTGCACTCTTGAACAAATGTCAGACCTCCTCTGTCTCCAGGAACAGGCCTAAACCTCATCTACACAATGTGATGTGTAATGTTAGGAAACACAGGTAATATAATTGAAAAACGTGCAATTTTTTTTGCTCATTCCACAATCATATCACCTGTGTTTCCTTTGCTTAGGTATCTCATTGTGGAAATGTAGTCTATCATATGAAAGACTACGTAGAATATGAGCACTGTATGCAACAACTTTGACACTTACAGAAGCCTCACCTTCTCCATGCCTCCTACACAGTTCTACATGTACATCATAAATGCAAACAGTACAGAATTAATTATACATGTTAAATGGTTTATTTTTGCTGTTCTCAGAATGTATCAAATTTCACTAAAAACAGTGACTTGAAGGTATTCATCATATAACAGCGGGGAAAAAAAACACAATCAAAATGATTGTGTTTAAAAAAACCCTACAACATAACAAATCAGAATTCAGAACTCCTTAAAGTTAACTTACTTTCCATGACGTCGAAAGATGTCCTATGAACAGCTTACACTCTGTTGTGCTGTTATTACTTTCAGCCCGCCACTTTCTGAAAGAAAACCTCCATCGTTTTGAAAAATATGTTACATACAATAAATGACTTCTCGCTCTCTACCACACGTTTCCACAAGGCCAAATCGTGTCAGAGCCATTTATAACTCTTGGAATTCTTGTAAGCCAATCCCGTCATGTTGTATTTCCGCAACTTTCAGAATTAAAATGTTGAAGATCATTTTCACAATCCTGGATTACTAATATCTTCCCCTTCTTGCTCAGTCATGTTCTACATTTCCTATGACACTGATACTGCTTACTATGAAGCAGACTTACACTACCTCTATGACTACTACAATTATTTAATTCTCTACATCACTTTTAATCACAAAGCAATGTAAAACAGTAGACAGCATTGCAGACTTACATTCCCTCTACTCCATGTTTTGATTGGCTGCTTCAATTAGCTTATAAAAAGAAACAGTTTTTCTGAACTCATTCAAAGTGCACTTATTTCTCCATGACGTCCAGTGTTATGGTAAGAAGTTATGTCTCTGTACTACACTTATCCTCAAGGCCAAATCGTGTAGGAGCCATTAGAACTTCTTGAAATTCCTCAGAGCACATCCCGAGATTCTTTCCCTAAAATTTTGGTTTTAAAAACACCAGGTAAGAGTTTTTAAGGTCATACGGCAATTTTTTTTTGAAAATTAAAACAGAATCGTTGCAGAATGACCAGCCATTTCTAGACTTTAAATAAGCTGTGTAATGTCCTGATGTTATTAAAGGACCGTCATGATATATAATTGCTGCAGTTACAAAAGTCCTTCCTGATATTGACAACTGTGAAGCCACAAAATTTTTAATTAAAGTTGTCAATTTTGTTCCATCAGGCCTACATCGTTGGAACATTAAAATAACATACTGGCCATATGTTCGTATAAATAATGTGGACATCATTTCAGATTTACATTGGCTACACTCCATGTTGTGATCAGCTGCTTTTACTAGTTTATTAAAAGAGACTGATTTACTGTCTGGCAAAGTTAAATATATAAATCTTTCTGAGTCTACACTAGTAGTACTTGATACCCTACAGTTCTCGTAGTCATGCTGCCATTGATAAGAAAGCCCAAACAGGTGATCTACATCTACACCTTCAGCATGCAATACATCAAGCATATAAATTAAAAACTCCTGACAATCTTGCTGAATATTTTGAGAGAATTGTGTTTGGCCTGAACATCTGTCTAACAGATTTCGAATTTCAGACACACTTTCTATTTTTGTTCTATCAGTGCTACATTTCTCTAACACAGAATTTAACAAACTGCAAAATCTTTGATCAGAATTGACCACAATCTCTTCTTTTACATTTTCTAGAGAAAACAAAACATTAACCACTACATTAGCATAGCAGTTGACACCAGAACTGTTTTCAAATTGAAAACCAACAACATCTTCAACAGAATCCTTTTTGTTTCTGCTTATGATTTCAGGTTCATCGACTTTTCGTCTTTTTGCTACAACCTCCCCAGTATTGGTCACATTTCTTCGTTTCCGGCCTACCACACGTTTCTCAAACAAAGGATATTGAGGCAAATGTGGCGCATACTCTCTTCTTAACCTATTGTATTCCTTAACACAATCTAGATCCGCACAAATGTTTGTGACATCACACTCAATCAAGTACAATCCCGATAAAGTTCTAACTCGTGACAATGCCACATATGCCATACCCTCCTTGAACACAGAACTGCCAATATTCACCAATGCACTGTCTACACTTAAACCTTGTGATTTATGGATTGTCACCGCATATGCCAAGCAAACAGGAAACTGCTTACGGCGAACATATAAGTCTTTTACAAGCAAAAATCTAGCAGAACAACGACCAATTAGCTGTACTTCCTCAATGCCATCAAATTTAATTTTTTAAAATTCAATTCCATCTCTATTTCTGTATTTCACAAAATCAAGAACATTACCCATTGATCCATTTACCAGACCTCTTTCAACATGTAAATTCCTTCTTAAAATTATACGGCAGTTCAAGCACACATTCAGAGTCTTTTCAAAACCTGCAGTTTTAGATATAGTCTTCTCTAATGAATCCAATTTTGTTTTCAAATTCTCAGACAAAATAATTGTTGATCCCATATGCTCTACTCTGTCAATAGCTTCCAGTTTCACAATCTCTTGCTTTTCTAAATGCAACATTTTGTTGTTGAATTTGGCACATTCTGCAAGAGTTGGCATCAAACATATTCCAGATTTCTTCTCAGTAATTTTCTGAAAAATATTCTCAGGCACAACATCTTGTTCTGGATATAAATCTGACAGTAATCGTGCATGTAAAGCTTCTTTCCCATGCTCGGTCACTTTTCCAATTCTAACATCTTGTAGAATAGTCTTGTAAACTTCATCCTTCGCCTGACGCATATTTTCATGCAGTTCAGCATAATTGAAGTTTAACCATATATTGACGTTGCCAATGCTCCCTAGGCACTTCCTGGTATCTTCATGCGTGAGCATTTTGAACACAGGTTGCCCTTTCACTGGTGTCAGCTGCAGAAGATCTCCGAAAACAATGATGTGTTTGCCACCAAATAACACATCATACTCTGTTTTGAGAACTTCTTGCATTCTCAAATGCACAAAGGCAAGCATGACATTGGAAACCATGCATACTTCGTCAATGATAAGAAGTTTCATTTTCCTCAAGATTCTTGAAACTTCACAACAAGCATCTCCAGATAGCTTGTGATATTGTAATTTGTTGTCATGCTCCACTGGCAGCATCAGTAAACGATGTAAAGTAATCCCTTTAATGTTATGTGCTGCCAGTCCAGTTGGAGCAGTGACAACACAAGACAGCGATGACTCTGTCCTTTCCTGCAAATAATATGAAATTGCTTTAATAAGGAAACTTTTTCCAGTTCCCGCTTCTCCGCTCACGTACAGTCGGACAGGCTTCAATGACGTACATGAGCACTCTTTCTTGTCATGACTTAATCCATGATCAATTTGCATGGTAACTTCGTCATATATTTTCCTCTGCTCAACGTTGAGTTGTCTTTCCAACTCTTCTAAGTTAACCGCATCCTCATGAGCATGTGCCATGGCTCTTTCCACTTCATTCATAGCAGTGGCAGCTTCATTTTCGATAACAGGTCCTCCTAGTGGATCCTGACTCAATGAAGCAGAACTCTGACTGTCCTGAGAACTGTCTCTGGCAATCTCGGCTGCAATCGTTGCTTCCTGCTCAATTTCCGCATTCAACATTTCTACATATTTGGGAAAAACAGGACATTCTATGGTCTCCTTGGCAGCATTGAAAGAGTCTTCGTAACAGAGGAAATCTCCAAGCAGTTCCTCTTCTGCACGCCAAGGCTTAAAAAGTTGCAAAAGTGCTAAATAGAAAAACTCCTTTTTTTCAGGAGATTCGCCACTCAATTTTCAATGGTTTACCAAGTGGCATTTTCTTTGCTTGACCAGACATCCCTCACTTCCTATTACAGCATACACTCCTTTCTCAGTATCTTCTTTGATGTTCCTCTTGAATATGTAATTTTGAAGAACCTCATACAGACAAACATTCTCGAGGTGACTGCTTCGATTTGGATAATATGTATCCAACATGTTGGTCTTCAAAATGTCGGTACTGTTTGGCTCCTTTTCCGCCAAATACTCAATTTCCCGCACAGGTTTGAGAACTCGATTACGCGTTGCAGCAAGACCAAGACTCGCCCAAACGATACTCCTGGACTTGGCATAGAGACTTGCTGAAGACAACCGGTCAGAACATTCGTAAGCTCCGATTTCTCGATGCGACAACATCTTCAGACTGAAACTGTACAACTTCTTGCTGAGGCTCTTTTCATGGGAAATGTCCTCCCACATATCCTTCAATTATGTCTTCTCTTTTTTGGTGATGTAAGATGTCACATACCGAGCCACAGCCATACAGTTATCAGCCACAAACTGTATATCCATGTTAGCATTCCACATGGACAAAATCACCGGGTTGTAGTCGTTGATGTACTTGGACTCTTCGTTCCTCTTCAAATTGTATGTGTTTTTAGGTGATTTCTTCATCACATTATGTCGCAGCGAAGACATCAAACTGTTTACTCTTCCTTTAGAAATCACCGGTCGTGGAAAGCCGAAACGACATTTGGTGTAGAACTTGTCTTTGTTTCGGAATTTACGACGACAGTACTTTCCACATCGATGGCTTTGGAAACGTAGAACTTTTTCTCTTAGGCTTTTCTTCTCCTTTGCGTTTGGAACAGCACACGTAGAATACTGTTGTATGAAACTCATCACTGAGTCTTCTGGATCCGTTCCAAATTTAGGTGCATCCTTGATCCACAGCAACATATGTATATGAGGAGCACCTCTTGCTTGGTACTCCTTTCTCCAGAAGACATCCAACACCTCTCCAAGAGGTGGATTCTTCTTATTCATGATGAAAGACATCATAGCTTCAAATCTATGATTGAAGTACCTACATACATTGACTGGATCCAAAGAGCACAGTTCTCCGGGTGTCTTGAATTCGATGTTTTCGATGTTTCTATTTGCCTCTCGTAGAAATTCAAGTAAGTCTTCCCAGCCATACTCGGCACAGCTCAGAGTGAGGAACCATGTGGGAGTTCCTAAGTTCCTCAGCATACATTTTAAATCACCATGACGACGGTACCAGTACTCATTAGTACCACGCTGACACGCCATGAGATTAATCAGGTGAGAATCCAAAATACTGTCTTGGACATTGACTTTATCCATAAAGTCACTTGCCGAGATGTTTTGCATGTGTATACCACTTTTCAAGATGTGGTTCACTGCATATGACAGTCCAGACAGATCGCTTTCAAACAGGAGATGAAACAAATAGGGAATGCATTGTCGAAACCTAGCATCTCCTGCATACAATCGCAAAGTCCGGTATTCAGAAGCAGGAATTTGATGAGGTCGCTCATCATATCTTCCTCCCTGACCTGTTGGAAAAAGCTGTGGGAAACACCGAGCTTCCAAACTTTCCTCCCAAACACTAATGGGACTCCCTTTGGCTTGTTTCATTTGAAACAACTCAATAGCATTCCCCATGACTTCCTTGGAATGCAAAGGATGAACACTATAATGTTCATATATTTCTTCACTAGTAGAGGGTTCTACTTTCTCAATTTGACCAGCAGACAAATCGCTATCCTCTTCCTCACTTACTTCCTCTTCTGCAACATATACATTCTTATAGTATTTTTTTTTTTTTCAAATACAATGTTGCCTTTTTAACTTTCCTAACATCCACTAAATCTTGCCATATTTTCTTATTCTTTGTCGGAACCCCATTAACTAAGATAACCAGAGGTTCCTCTTCCACTTTTTCTACTCCAATTGTGTTAATGTTTTTCTTCAAATCTAGAGGCAAATAAACAACTCTTCCCTTTAATCCTCTCTGTAAATCTGATGGAGGCAATTTCCCTGTCTTTGGCTCCATTCTTACAATAGCCTGAAAGGGATGGATACTTTGAATCAAAATAGATTCATAAGTATTTAAATCCTTCAATTCAGAAGGAATCTCAACCAATTCCAGATTATTATGAACTGCTCTAGCAGGCATCTGGTTTTGATTTAATTTGTTACAACAATAAGTACACACACGTTGATCCAATCCCAAATCAAAACAATTTTCTACCATCAAGTATGTTGTGAAATCCTTCCATTCACTATTATTTTCCCTTGCACTTTTTGCATATAAATCCACTAACTTAGTCTGATTCTTATAATAAGTGCGTCGACAACACACACAAGTGAAATTTGGCCTCTCACTTGATTTCACCTGAAACGTCGCAATTTCCCTCTGGAAATTATCTGTACTGGAAACCTGTACACTATCTTCCACATTACCCGCTTCTTCTTGGTCAATTTCAACATTCTCCTCTTTACTTCCAAAGTAACAAAACTCAATTTCTTCACATATATTCTTCACATCTATTTCAGAACCATGCAAAAGAGCAGCGCATAATTGTTTAAGCATAATTGCTGGACTCTTAGCATAATACAACATTCTAACTAATTTCCTCACTTTATTATGATGCACTGCTAGCATCCTGAAATAATGAAAAACACTCTGGCATACTCTCCTGGAAAGACAAGCCAGTGAATGACCATGCAAACCTGTCACTTCTCTCAATCTGCAAGGATCTAATTCTTGCAACAACTTCATTTTCTGCTTCAAAATTTTCTTATTAAATGACCGTACAAAATCACAAAGCAAATTGATGGAATCCTGTCGCACACTGCAAATACTACTACACTTCCAGGTATACACAGGACCCTTAGGACGTCTTCCTAAAACCTCATTACCTAACACCTCTTCTGCCTCTGTTGTCACAAGTTTTTCTTTTTCAACTGGACAACCATCTTTCACTTCATAAGCTCGACCACTGGTGTCAACTGCATGCACCAAATCATTATCCTGGAAATAACTCTCCTCATTAAAAAATGCCTCACAGCTTGAACTATGCATCCATTCTCCAGAAAAAACTTCACAAAAATTACTACGATTAACTATTCTCTTCCATCTACTATTTCTTTTGAAATCATAAATTGCCTTGTTTAGCTTCCTAATTATATTGATTATCAAAATAAATAACTTACGTTTAATTTCAAATGCCTGATCAATAACTTTCTCAACTATTTTTTTTCTCTCATAAAAAACCACTTTCTGTTGACCTTTCTTAATATTTTTTAACAAATTGCCAATTATCCTGTTGCGGAACATTCGTTTACGAATGTCCCTAAACTGTTGTTTCCTTCTACTATCATGCACAGAGTTATCTCTTGCTCTAGCAGTAACATTTTTCATTGGCCTTTCCTTTCCGTTTGAATTGCTTCTCTTTTTCTGGACCGAAACATTTTCTGTAGTAATATTTTTTTTACTACAGATATTTCTTATGAATGTTTTTGTACTCTTACCCGGTGCTTTCTTGGTGACTTGACAAATCTTTTTGTTAGAGGACTGCTGCTTTTTTTCATTGACCTGCTGTCTTTGACGTTTTGCAGCCTTTCTCAGTCTTTCTTTGGTTGGCATGCTGAAATCTTGAAATGATCTGCAGTTGAATCTGTGGTAAAATATATTAAAAAATGTTATTAACCATTATTACCCAACAGTAAATCAATAACAGTAATCAAAAACTTAAAACACCACTTGACATTTTTACATAGAAGATTTTTTAGTGCTTGGCAATTTAGAATACAGAAATAGCAGAAAAGAAATGGAATTTATATTCATTCTCCTGTGCTGTTTTATATGTGAATCTGATCTAATTTTATGAGCATATTTTAATATTTTATTGAAGACACTAAAGTCTAAAGCCCGGTGGCAGAGGGCTGAGGGCTTCGCGCTGAGCGTGGGGATTTGATTTCTGTTTTTAAAGACTATTTTACTCGTGCTGCTGATTGCTAGCTGCCTCGCTTCACTGCTCTTCCTACCACCGGCCCGCTGATTACAAGCGGGGACCGGCTACCTGTGTGTTTTTTTAAAATTCTTACGTCGTCCACCCCGCCCTCCTGACCCCTCCCCCTACCTGTCCTCGTCCATTTAGCCTTCTCTCTCCCCCTCGCGCGCTGTCTAAAGCCCGGTGGCAGAGGGCTGAGGGCTTCGCGCTGAGCATGGGGATTTGATTTCTGTTTTTAAAGACTATTTTACTCGTGCTGCTGACTGCTAGCTGCCTCGCTTCACTGCTCTTCCTACCACCGGCCCGCTGATTACAAGCGGGGACCGGCTACCTGTGTGTTTTTTTTAAATTCTTACGTCGTCCACCCCGCCCTCCTGACCCCTCCCCCTACGCGCCACCACCTATATAGCCGCCCAATATGTGTCAGCGCAGCGGACGAGCGCAGCGGGCGCGACGTAGGCGCGCCTGAGTTGCGCCAGAGTTAAGCCCGTCTGCGCCCGTCTGCGGCAGACCGGGGCCAGGGGCCACTACCCCTGGCTCTCACTTCCAGTACTCTGCCGCGACTTTGCTCCGACTGCGGGGTCATTGGCCCCTCGATCCCTGCACTATTCAGCAGATTGCTTTGCTGGGCTGTAACTCTCGCTGTCACGCCTGTCCATCTGGTTGCCCGCCCCCTCATGTATCATCGCCCTCTCCCGCCCCACTCATTACCGGTGATTCTTATCCTTCCTCATTATCCATCATCCTACTCAACACTAGATCTGCTGTCAAACATCACCTTGAACTTTTCACTCTTTTAGATACTGTTAAACCTGACCTTCTACTGCTTACAGAAACATGGTTTACTGAAGCCTCCCTCCCTTCCCTTCTGGCTACCCTTCCTTTGACTTATTATGCCATCCGCGCCGACCGCCCCGGCGGGAAAACGGGTGGAGGCGTTGCTCTTATCGCCCGCTCAGATCTCCTGTTTCAAGTCCTTCCTTCCCCCCCCTGGCCGGAATCGACTATTTGGTGGTCCGCTCTTCCTCCCTTTCCCCCCACCTAGCTATAGTGCTTGTTTATCGTCCTCCTCAATTGACTCCCTCTTTTCTCCCGGCCTTTCAAGACCTACTTGGCACCCTGTCGGTCAACTATGCCTCGGTTTTAGTCCTCGGGGATTTTAATTACTGGCCTTCGGACCCTAAGGAGTGCGTGTCATCCAAGGAATTTTCAGAAACCCTCCTTTCCCTTAACTTTGTTTCTTTTGTCCACTCTCCTACTCACATTCACGGGCACATCCTCGACCAGGTCTGGTCTCTTAACTGCACCCTCTCCACGCTGGTTGTTGCCCCCTGTACCTGGTCCGATCACTTTATCATTTCATTTGCCTTTAGTCTTTTAGTAACCAAGTCCCCTGTGCACATTAAAAACTCTTGGGCCCGCAACTGGGGCAAGGTCGACCTGCCCGAGCTTTCGGCCACACTCCTGGCCTCTCTTCCCCCCCTATCAGGACTTGATTCCGCAGCCCAAGCCTCAGCCATTGACTCGTGGCTCACGGAGGGAAGCGATCGTCTAGCTCCCCTCCGGCGCACCTCGATTAGGCGCCCTAAAGACGCCAACCGGTGGTTTAACACCGAGCTGAAGGAATTGAAGCTCACCGTCCGAAGGGCTGAACGCAAGTGGAGACTGGATTATTCCCCGAATACCAGGACCCACTACGTTCACCTCCTGGGGACCTATAAACAAAAAATCATTGAGGCCAAGAAAGCGTATTTCTCGGCGAAAATCTTAGCGGCCGAGAACCAACCAAAGGAGATTTTTACCATCACTCATGATTTGGCGTTCTCGGACCGGACCACACTTAAGCCCCCCCCCTCCCAGAAACTCTGCGATTCATTGAACCGGTATTTTGTCGACAAAATCGCGACAATTAAATCTAATATCCCTCCCCCTTCTCCCTCTTATGTTGACCCCACTCTTCACCCGTCCCCAGCCACTTTCAATTCCTTTCCTCCACTCTCCGAGGAACTTTTTCTGTCCCTCCTTCCGAAAATCAAGTCCGGCTCCCCATCTGACATATGTCCGGCTCATATTCTACGGCAGATTTACACGGTCTGCCCGTCGCCTCCCGTGAGCTTCCTTAACGATTCGCTAGCCCGAGGGGTTGTTACCCCATCGTTAAAAGCCGCTTCCATTGTTCCCATCCTGAAGAAGCCGGGAGCTGACCCCTCTGTGATGGCTAACTATCGCCCCATCTCCCTTCTCCCTTTCTTGGCGAAGGTGCAGGAGCGGCATGTGACATCTGCACTCAGCGCCTTCGCCGAGGAGAATGGGAGGTTGGCCCCTTGCCAGGCGGGTTTTCGGCCAAGGCACTCGACTGAGTCAGTGGTGGTGTCAGTATCAGACACCCTCAGAGAGGGCATGGACTCCGGTAGATCTCAGGCGCTGGTCCTTCTTGATTTGTCCGCCGCCTTTGACACGGTGGACCATTCCATCTTGCTCTCCCGTGTCAGGGCGGCGGGCATAGGAGGATCAGCCCTCATCTGGCTCTCGTCCTTTCTGAGGGACCGGACCCAGGCAGTCCATCTTGGGGAGTTTTCAGCTACCCCCTGCCAGGTCCAGTGCGGTGTTCCCCAGGGTTCCTCTCTCTCTCCTTTACTTTTTAATCTTTACATTGCTCCGCTCATCTTTTCTCTACAGCACCTGGAGGTCTCGGTATTTAATTATGCCGATGACCTCCAGCTTATCTTTAATCTCTCTTCCACACCTGATTCTATCTCTAATTTCCAATCTACTCTATCTTTCATCAGGGACTGGATGAACCTCAACCACCTGAAACTCAATCCTGATAAAACTGAACTTGTGGTGACGGGTGGTTGTTCCAGTCCCTGGAATTCACTTTTCTGGCCCCCCTCGTTTGGTCCTTCTCCTACCCCGGTTTCCTCTGTCAAGACTCTTGGTATTAAGCTCAATAATCAACTCACTATGCACTCCCAGATTGGTTCCGTGGTTTCGTCCTGCTTTCTCACTCTTCGCACTATTCGTTCTATCTCTCGCTTCTTCTCCTTTCCGGCACTCAAGTTAATTATGTCCGCACTGGTCCTGTCCCGCCTGGACTACGGGAACATTCTGTATAATGGCATCCCTCAGTACAGCCTCCGTAAATTGCAATTAGTGCAAAACCAGGCTGCTCGCCTTGCCTTTGGTCTTCCTAAATTCCATCACTCCTCCCCCCTCCTAAGAACTCTTCACTGGCTCCTGGTGCGGGAACGTGCCTTGTTTAAACTAGGCTGCATGGTGTTCCAGGCCAGGACTGGCCTGGCCCCCCTGTTTATATCATCGGCCATCAAGGCTTATGTCCCTGGCAGAGACCTCCGTTCCTCAACCCAACTTCTCCTAGCGGTGCCCCGCTATCGGAGAAAGAAACAGGGTGGCTCTAAATTTTCCACTCTTGCCCCCTTGTTTTGGAACTCGCTCCCTTTTTACCTTAGGTCCCTCACTGATTATTCCGCCTTCCGTAAAGCTTTGAAGACCTTTTTATTTCCTCAGGCTCTTCCTTAGGTTACTGCTTAGCTTCCAGCCATTGCTTCAGTGACTGTCCCCGCTCAGTGGGTTGTTCCCCTACTCTAGCGCCAAGAAACCGTCTAGGTGTATGTCGCGCTCAATAAATATTTTAAACTTAAACTTAAACTTAAACCTGTTTTTGAAGGTGTCTTTATTTTTAAATTAAACGGTTTACATTTTTACTTTTTATTTATTATAAATTTTTAAAATAAATGTTTATAGTTCCATAGGCTCAAGCACGTCAGCTTCCCATCCTATGTCATACAATTCTGACAAATCTGCATCCTCATCACGTTCTTCTTCATCCTCAGGATTTAAATCATCCAAGGGATCAACATCCACTGATGTTTCGATTACGAGTTCAATGATGAGGTCGAAATCAACTGATTGCTGATTGTCGCTCATGTTGATGTTGTCTTTATCTTTAAAGAAAGATAACAACAATGAGATGTTGCAGAGTAAGAGACAAATCTCAGAGATTATAATAGTAAAATTGTTTAACAAGAGTAACATTTTGCAGCTATTATTTAGCCATGTCCAGCGATGCTGAGGAGGTGAAGCCTATGTCCAATTTTTCAGTGAACAGGACTCATCTCTTCTTAACCTTGGATAAGCCTCACCGACTCTGTGTCCCCTGCACATACTTAAATGTAAAGGGGCAGATTTATGTTAACTGGCACATCCCCAGGGATGCACCAGTTAACGTGCACCGCTGCTCTGCCACCAATGGTGTGCCGCATTTACAATCAGATAGGACAAAGCTGCGTCAAAACCCTGCGCCTGCTTGAAGCAGGCATAGGTCTTGACGCAGCATTGTGGAGATGGAGCACCCCTGAGCCTTGCTGGAGCTGCATCGCACTTGCAATACAACTCCAGCAATGCGCCACCTTTACGGCACAGATGCGTCACGCATCTGTGCCGTTTTTGCCCCATGGTGCGCCGCATTGTAAATGCAGCACACCATGGGTGGCGGAACAGCGGCGCAGGATGACTGGCACATCCCTAGTGATGCGCCAGTCATCATAAATCTATCCCTAAGCTTCTTATCTTGTTAGAGATGAACAGCCATATGTATCATCAAACTATTTTGCATTTCCTAAATAGCGAATTTTAAGGAATAAATAGCGATTCTTTACCATTCCTAATTTGCGATGAGCAAATTGCTAATTACAAATTACCCATTCATTTCCATGGGCCAGGAGGCCCATAGGAATGAAGGTGCAATTTGCGATTAGCAACTAGCTCATCGCAAATTAGGAATTTTTCCAAGGGTGCAGGGGTGTCTCAAGAATACCCTGCTGCACCCCTGAAAAAGAAATTTGGGGGCATATGGCGCACATACATGCCCTAAGGGCATGTATGGGCGTCATATGGCACCTTTTGTTTTTTGGAAAAAAAGCTTTTTGAAAAGAATTCGCAAATTACCACCAACTAGAAGTTGGTGGTAATTTGCACATCTTTAATGGCATTTTTTGCATATTTTTTGTTTGATACATTGCATTTAAGAAATCGCAAAATTTGCAAATCCTTCAGTGCAATCGCAAAATAAGGAATAGCAAATTTTGCTATTCCTTATTTTGCATCAAACTTGTTTGATACATACCATTTGTCTAATTAGCATTCGCAAAGGCCGAAATTCGCAGAATTTCGGCCTTTGCGAATGCTAATTAGCTTGATACATATGGCCCCAAGTGAGGCCTGTCTTGCAACATGGTGCATCTTTTGCATCACTGCTGCATCGGTTTCATGTGGCACGTTTTTTTTACACCATGACACATCTGCCTAAATGCATCAATTTGTAATTTTGTCGCCTCATAGCAAATCTTTTGCACCGCCGCTGTATCACAATAGTGACGCACAGTGGCGCAAAAGAGGCATACACCTATCATAAATCTGTCCCTAGCATTTTAAATGATTAATTCAGGATGACGATAAGGTGTGGCCTATCCATAGGTTTGTTTAAGGTGAGGCCTACTCAGGATTGCAGATCAAAGTTACGCTTGATGAAGAATACAGAGGAGATAATACATGTAAAGGCCTACCAATGAAGTAAGTGATGTCCACTTCATTGCGCCAGTCATCATAAATGTATCCCTAAGCTTCTTATCTTGTTAGAGATGAACCGCCATATGTATCATCAAACTATTTTGCATTTCCTAAATAGCGAATTTTAAGGAATAAATAGCGATTCTTTACCATTCCTAATTTGCGATGAGCAAATTGCTAATTGCAAATTACCCATTCATTTCCATGGGCCAGGAGGCCCATAGGAATTAAGGTGCAATTTGCGATTAGCAATTAGCTCATCGCAAATTAGGAATTTTTCCAAGGGTGCAGGGGTGTCTCAAGAATACCCTGCTGCACCCCTGAAAAAGAAATTTGGGGGCATATGGCGCACATACATGCCCTAAGGGCATGTATGGGCGTCATATGGCACCTTTTGTTTTTTGGAAAAAAAGCTTTTTGAAAAGAATTCGCAAATTACCACCAACTAGAAGTTGGTGGTAATTTGCAAATCCTTAATGGCATTTTTTGCATATTTTTTGTTTGATACATTGCATTTAAGAAATCGCAAAATTTGCAAATCCTTCAGTGCAATCGCAAAATAAGGAATAGCAAATTTTGCTATTCCTTATTTTGCATCAAACTTGTTTGATACATACCATTTGTCTAATTAGCATTCGCAAAGGCCGAAATTCGCAGAATTTCGGCCTTTGCGAATGCTAATTAGCTTGATACATATGGCCCCAAGTGAGGCCTGTCTTGCAACATGGTGCATCTTTTGCATCACTGCTGCATCGGTTTCATGTGGCACGGTGTTTTTTACACCATGACACATCTGCCTAAATGCATCAATTTGTAATTTTGTCGCCTCATAGCAAATCTTTTGCACCGCCGCTGCATCACAAAAGTGACGCACAGTGGCGCAAAAGAGGCATACACCTATCATAAATCTGTCCCTAGCATTTTAAATGATTAATTCAGGATGACGATAAGGTGTGGCCTATCCAGAGGTTTGTTTAAGGTGAGGCCTACTCAGGATTACAGATCAAAGTTACGCTTGATGAAGAATACAGAGGAGATAATACATGTAAAGGTCTACCAATGAAGTAAGTGATGTCCACTTCATTGCGCCAGTCATCACAAATGTATCCCTAAGCTTCTTATCTTGTTAGAGATGAACCGCCATATGTATCATCAAACTATTTTGCATTTCCTAAATAGCGAATTTTAAGGAATAAATAGCGATTCTTTACCAATCCTAATTTGCGATGAGCAAATTGCTAATTGCAAATTACCCATTCATTTCCATGGGCCAGGAGGCCCATAGGAATGAAGGTGCAATTTGCGATTAGCAATTAGCTCATCGCAAATTAGGAATTTTTCCAAAGGTGCAGGGGTGTCTCAAGAACACCCTGCTGCACCCCTGAAAAAGAAATTTGGGGGCATATGGCGCACATAAATTTAAAAAACATTCCTTTACCTCAAAAACGATTTTCAAGTCATAATTTGAAAACACTGCCCACAGGGAAATGACTTAAAATGTCCTTAAGACACATGAAAGTGTTTTTTTAAAGCCTTTGCAACTTTTTTGGGTCACTTTTAACATGGCTATGTAACTCAAACAGTCAAAATCTAAATTTACCATGCACAGGTGGGAGCATATTTACAAGGAATTTGCTCCACGGGGAAAGGTCTTTTAATTTAATATGGGAAAAATAACATCAGAGACACTGAAATGCCTTATAAAGAAGCATACACCATTATGTCCTTGTCATAAATTTTAAAACCATTCCTTTTCCCCAAAAACGATTTTCAAATCATAATTTGAAAACACTCCACATGGGGAAATGACTTAAAATGTCCTTAAGACACATGAAAGCGTTTTTTGATTGCCTTTGCAGCATGTTTGGGTCACTTTTAACATGGCTATGTAACGCAAACATTCAAAATCTAAATTTGCCATGCACAGGTGGGAGCATATTTACAAGCAATTTGCTCCACAGGGAAAGGTCTTACATTAAAATGGGAAAAATAACATCAGAGACACTCAATTGCCTTATAAAGAAGCATACACCATTATGTCCTTGTCATATATTTTAAAACCATTCCTTTTCCCCAAAAACGATTTTCAAATGATAATTTGAAAACACTCCACATGGGGAAATGACTTAAAATGTCCTTAAGACACATGAAAGCGTTTTTTGATTACCTTTGCAGCATGTTTGGGTCACTTTTAACATGGCTATGTAACGCAAACATTCAAAATCTAAATTTGCCATGCACAGGTGGGAGCATATTTACAAGCAATTTGCTCCACAGGGAAAGGTCTTACATTAAAATGGGAAAAATAACATCAGAGACACTCAATTGCCTTATAAAGAAGCATACACCATTATGTCCTTGTCATAAATTTTAAAACCATTCCTTTTCCTCAAAAACGATTTTCAAGTCATAATTTGAAAACACTCCACAGCTCCAATGCACATGAAAACCCTGTCAGTACTAATACTTCACATGTTCTCCAATTACAATTTCTCAAAGAAACAAAATCTATTTGTAAAACACTTGAGACAAAGCAACATTTGAAAAACACAACTTTCTTCATAATTTTCTCCTTAAAGCACACTATTCTCTATCTAAATTAAAGAAATCTTTTCTCACCTTAGCAAATACTTTGAGTTTCAAAACAGTCTCAGAAACACACCAATTTGTCTTCAGCAGAGCAAAAGGTATGCACTCCAGAGTCTGCAGCTATCAAAAGCACAGAAATGCTGTAATTCTTCACACATATCTCTCATGTCACCCAATCAAAACTCTTCCCTCACTTTTTTTCAAATCAAAACCCTTCCCCCCTCTGCCCTCTCTGCTTTTTTTGCATAGCAACCACCTCTTGGAAGACCTCTGGTGTTTGCAAGTTCACACAACAATGTTGCAATTGAACTCTGAACTCTCAGTGCACCTGCATATCCAGTGCATTCTTTCATTTAATGATTTTTTCTTGACCACTCAAAATACATCTTTCAAAGAACTCATCCATGCACCCTAACTTTCTGTTTTCAGCAATCAAAATCCACCAATCACTGTTACTGCTTCATTAACACAGAAACTCCACAGTTTTTTTCATTTTAAACTCTTATTTTTTCAACTGCCATTTCATTGCCACACTTCATCTGACTGCAGGAGAACCTTCTCTCACCATGTTTTCTGTCTGGATTGTTGAACATAGTTACATCTATTGGGCTCAGAGGTATGCTGAGAACAGAAATTTACCTAACCTCAATTTACAAAATGTGGAAATTAAGTGGTTTGGCCACAGAGGATTAAAATGTCACCAATTGATACCATTGGTGAAAACCTTTATGCATTTGCCAAAACCTGACCTGTTAATTGTGCACTGTGGAGGTAATGATTTGGGCACTTTGACTGGGGTAGGTCTGGAAATGCTTTTAAAGGACACCTTTGAGCAATTAATGGCACTTTTTCCTCAGACTGCCTTGGTATATTCAAATATATGCCAAAGACAGAAATGGAGGTGGTCAAACCAATTTTGTCCACAAATTGAGAAGTCGAGGAAGCATGTAAACAAATCTGTTTCAGCTTACATGAGAGACCATGGAATGGGCTCCGTGTACAACAATAACTTGCGTTACTACATGCAAGATATCTACAGAGGAGATGAAGTTCACTTCTCAGATGAAGGCAACAGAGTTTTCATTCTGAATTTAAGACTGTGCATTGGTACCTACTTATAAGTACCTAAATGTACCATAAACCCAAAAGCTCTTCTCAGAGCTACCCTACATCTGATCACTCACAATTATTATTTTTCTCTAACTTTTTTCACTAATTTTCAACAAAGTACGCTCCCCGGGGCGCTACCCGGTACGCGAACCGGAAGCTAACCTCGCGAAATTTTTTAAAAAAATGTTTTTTTTCGCACATATAAGCCTCCTCAGCCACCCTCAGAAAACCTAGGGGGTCAAGATAAGTCTACCGTGCCCCCTTCTACCCATTCTGAACATTATTTACCCTCCATCTTGTATCTTAAGTCGACCGAAACACAAAATGGTGGACTCCCGTAACGCTTAAGGTTCGCGTACCGGGGCGCTCGCCAGTTCGCGTACCGGGGCGCTCCCCGGGAAGCGCACCATCAAAAAAGGTGGGAAAGTAATTTACAGAAAAACGACTGGAGACACTCTCACAAAATATAGATTAGCTCATACTACATACCAATCCCTATCATTTTCACAAATTTGATTCTAATTCCATTTAGCCATTTAGCCTGTAGACCTCTCTAAATACCGTGAGGTAAATTACTTCTCAAAACACATCTGAAGTGTTGGAATTGACATCCAATGAAAATGTTACTTTCATTATCAACTTTTATTACCTGACATTTGATTGGTTATATACCTGAATATATATAAAGGAAGAGAAGGAAACACAGCCATTTTGACTACTACTTCTCGTTGTACATTTCAATTGGATTTTCACTAATCACTTCAACTTCTTTGTAAAGGTAAGTTGTTATTTTTAAAACTGAAGTAAATTGTGCACCAAAAGTTAATATGGTAAACTTTTTCTGATAGTTATATACTATCCCTCTGTAGTAGTTATAGATTTAGATAGACTTCTCTGTTATAGTTATGGATGGAGTTAGGTTTCTCTTGTATAATTATGAAATTACTTACGTTAAATCACATACACTTTTTTATATTCCTACTTCCACTCTGATACTATACACTGCCCAAAGATAAATTCACTGATAAAAACTGCCTATCTAAAATTAATCCCAACAGTGCCCTATCTCTACTAATATATATATTTTTTTAGCCAAATTTCAGGCAACATGGAAGGCGAACAGAAAGTTTCATTTCAAATTGTCCTGCAAGAGAGCAGCCAAGAATTAATTGATCCAAATGATATAGAATTTATGGATGAAACTTGGGACCAAGAACTACTGCAATGTGTGCAAGCAGTAGATGACCTCCTTCAAAATGAGGACATTTTACACCCTCAGAGATTACAAACTATGTTCATGGAAAATGACGACATTTCAGACAGTGAAATGTTAGAAATGTTATTAAATTTTGAAACACAATCACAATAATAAATAATTGCTTAAAAAATAAAGAAATTTAAAAATAATCAACCAAACCAACAATCAATTAACATACAGTATTTGAAAAGTCTATCATTCTTTTTTCCTTATAGTACGCTCCCCAGTACGCTTCCCGGTTCGCGTACCGGGCGCTCCCCATGCAAAAAAAAACTTTTGTTTTTTTTTGCCCTGCGGGGCCCTTTTAAAGCCTCCACATCAAACCTAGGGGGTCAGGGAGGATCTACTATGCCCCCTTATGGTCATTTCCCCCTTTGTTTTGGCCTCCTCTTGTCTCTCGATCCTACCGAGAGACAAGATGGCGGCCGCTCCGGACTGTTTAGAATGTTGACACTGACAGACACCGGAGAGCCAATCAGCTTCGCTTCGCGAAGTTCTGTTACGCGTAAAGTACGCGAACCGGAGCGCTGCCCAGAGCGCGCTTACAGATATATATCTTTTTTTAAACGTTAATTTCTCAAAATCCACTGGAGCACATATATTGAGACCTAGCAAAGGCACATCGGGCTAACAGTCCCTACAATTTTGCCAAGTTTCGTGCAAATCCATTCAGCCATTCGGGCTAAAAGTGAGGCCAACCGCCCTATGGAAATTAACATTGGAAAAACACGTTTTGGGACCCCCCTTTTTTCTCAGCTCCCCCTTGACGAACCCCCCCCCAAATTTTCAGGGGCTGCTCGGAAACAAAATGTTCCATTTTCCTGAAAATTTCAGCCAATTCCGTCCACAAACGCCAAAGTTATTAGACATAGAATTTTCAAAAATCCCATAGGGAAAAAATCCTAACTATATATACCTACTGGGGACCGCCAGTAGGTAATATATATATATATATATATATATATATATATATATATATATATATATATATATATATATATATATATATATATATATATATATGTATATATATATATATATGTATATATATATATATGTATATATATATATTCACCGAAAAAACCATAGGTTATAGACCATATATAGTTAGGAATTAGCATTTAAAAAACCTTTTTTTACTCACACAAAACCATTGAAATTCCATATATAGTTAGTTGTACTAACTATATATCGCGCACCCGCAATCCACTGCTGATCAGGTTTTTTAAATGCTAATTCCTAACTATATATGGTCTATAACCTATGGTTTTTTCAGTGAATTTCAATGGTTTTTTAATAGCAAATAACAAAAGCTTTAAAATGTATTTTTCTTTAAATCAAAAAATATATTTTACATGTTTTTAATACTTTTTTTTTTTAATTATATTTTTTGTTTCGCTCCCGGTACGCGAACCGGTTAGCTTCCCGTTAGCGCAATTTGGTGCCGCGACCCGGTCCGCGAACCGGTAAATGTTCCGTTTGCGCAACTGCTGCGTTAGAAAACAACATCGTGACGCGTCGCGTCAGCGTGACGTATCGCGTTGTCGCGTAATACGTCATATGACGCGGCAAGGTAGCGTACCCGGAAGCGAACTGGTACGCGAACCGAGGCGCGAAGCGCTGCTTCCCGGAAGCGATCCGGGACGCGGCCCAAAGCGCGTAACGTAAACACAACAAGTCATGTGACTCGGTAATAACACTTTTCATTGGTTCATTTCACTTTTGGTTTCCTAATGATGTAAGACTAGGTCATGTGACCTAAAAGTAACACTTTTCATTGGTTTAGAACTATTGTTTTTCCCAAATGATGAAAACCCTTCCTTCTTTCCTCACTCTGACTTTCATCTTTGTGAGAGAAAGACCCTTTGTTATTAGTGAGCAATGGCTTCATTAGTAGCTTCAGCTGGTACTTCCCCACCACCTCCACCACATCCAAAGAAGAGAGGACCACCTGCTGAAGTTATTATTCAGCAAGAGGAGGAGGAAGAAGAGGAAGAAAAAGAAGAGCAGCAAGAGAGGCAATTTTTGCGTGAGGAGCCCAGGAGGTCTCATGTGAAAGTAAATTATATTTGGCAATTTTTTAGTTATCCCCAGGGCCAAAAAAAAGTCAATGCACGGTACGTAACTTGCCTTATATGCAAAGAAAGCCTGTCCAGAGGCACCGAGAAGAAGTACAGTTACGGCAATTACACGATGCATCGCCATATGAGTAGGTGGCATCCTAACTACAGTGCTGCGCAGTTACGTGACCAGCAAGATAATCCTCCTTCTATTGCCAGAAGATCAGTTGTGCCGGAAGTGACGGGACCAGAGGCGAGGGAGTTGGTCCCAAATATTCAGATGAAATTCGGGGAAGTGAAACAAGTGTGCGTGCATTGCAATGGGTTCATTTGCTACAGAGAAAGTAGCATCACTCTGATCAACAGAGCTATCGACAATCATGATTGTCCGAAACGCCCCAGACAATAAATTCTTTTTTTTTTGTTGCTCCTGTTGAGCCCTTTACAATGAATCGTTTTCGTTTCCCCCCCCAAAAAACCCCCAAAAAATATAAAACTGTTCAGAAAATACAAAAAAAGTTAAAAAAAGTTCAGAAAAATAATAAAAAAAATATAAAACAACAAAAACAATTTAAAAAAAGTTCTTTTCAGAACTACCTCCCTGTTATAAAAAAATTGGTAGAATATTTGGAACTCTGCCAACCTCTATTTCTTTTAGTTCGCTTCCCCGTTCGCTCTCCGGTACGCGAACCGGGAGCGAACCAAAATTTTTTTTTTTTTAAAAAGAAGAGTAATTATAAGGGAAGGAAACAGACAGTTATGTTAAAAGAAAGACAGCTATAGGGAGTAAAGTAGAGATACAGTTTAATAGATCTATTTACTGAAGAAAAGATTTAAGAGAGTATCATTGTGAAAAACAAAATAGATAAGTAAGTGAGAAAAAAAAGAGAGTAGAAGAATAACAAACAAGAGTTTCTTAGAGAATGTGAATGAATAATCAAATTAAGATTAAACATCGGAATAACAGAGAGAAAAAACACAATGCAGAAAAGAAGAAGTAACAGAAAAGGAATGATTGAAACAGCAAAGAAATGTAAATAACATAGGGGCATATTATCAACATAGGCGATAAAAATTTTGCTGCTTTTATCAGCCAAAATCTGACACTAAAGATGCTTTTGCGGCAGTTTTCTGCCAATAATTACTGCTTTTATCGGTAGAAAACTGCCACTAAAGCCGCTTTTCCGGAAGAAAACTGCTGCTAAAGCCACTTTTCTGCCGATAAAAACACTGATAAATTTATTGCCTGTGTTGATAATATGCCCCTTACTGTGCTTGAACTACAGAGAGAAAGCATAATGAACAAGTAGTGAAAGAGTGATCAGTCAGAAAAAGTGAGAGTAATAGACACAGAGTGAGTGAACAAGAGTGACGAAGTATGAGAAGAGAGGGACTGACAAAAATAGTGGAAGGAGTAGAGTAAGTAAGTAATAGAGAAAGGATTGAGGGAAGTAGCAAAGGCAGGAAAGTGAGGGTTAAAGAAATGAAGTAGTGAAACTAATACAAGTTAAATGTGATAGAAATGTAACGAAAAGAGTACAAAACATTTACCTTATAATTGTCGTTAACTTAGTCACTTGTAATTTTTATACTTTCAATCTGTGAGAGAGAGAACAAACATTTGAAAAATATTAAAACATGTATTTAAAAATTAGAAAAGACAAGGGAAAAGATTGAAGGACAAACAGTTTTTCAATAACTTTGAAACTTACAGAAACCTCTGCTTCTCCATGCCCCTACACAGTCCTAAAAATATACATTTTAAACTAACAGTATCTTGATGCAGATGAAGTGAGGCCTATCTTGCAATATGGTGCATCTTTTGCACTGCTGCTGTCTCACAACAGTGATGCAATGGCAGCGCAAAAGAGGTGCAAAGCCATCATAAAATTGCCCTTAACATTTTAAATTATTGTTTCAGGATGCCAATAAGATGTGTCCTATCCAGAGGTTTGTTTCAGGTGAGGCCTACTCAGGGTTCCAAATGAAACTTCGAGTTGTTGAAGAGTACAGAGGAGATAATACATGTGAAGGCCTACCAATGAAGTAAGTCATGTACACTTCACTCTTGAACAAAGGCCAGACCTCTTTTGTGTCTGTGGACAGACCTAAACTTAATCTGCACAATGTCATTCGTAAACTTAGGAAACACAGGTGATATAATTGAAAAATGTGGAGTTTCTTTTCCTCATTTCACAATCACATCACCTGTGTTGCCTTTGCTTAGGTATCTCATAGTGCAGATGTAATCCAGCATATGAAACAGTACCCAGAAATGCACACTGCATGCAAGAACTTTGACACTTACAAAAGCTTCAGCTTCTGCATGCCCCCTACACAGTGCTAATTATATACATTTTAAACTGATGGTATCTTGCTGGAGATGAACTGAAACCTATCTTGCAACATGGTGCATCTTTTACACAAAAGTGACCCACAGCGGAGCAAAAGAGGCGCACGGCCATCATAAATCTGACCCTAACATTTTAAATCATTGTTTCAAGATGCCGATAAGGTGTAACCTATCCACAGATTTGTTTCAGGTAAGTCCTACTCAGAGTTGCAGATGAAATTTAGGTTTGTTGAAGAATACAGAGGAGATAATACATGTGCAGGCCTACCAACGAAGTGTGTCATGTCCACTGCACTCTTGAACAAATGTCAGACCTCCTCTGTCTCCAGGAACAGGCCTAAACCTCATCTACACAATGTGATGTGTAATGTTAGGAAACACAGGTAATATAATTGAAAAACGTGCAATTTTTTTTGCTCATTCCACAATCATATCACCTGTGTTTCCTTTGCTTAGGTATCTCATTGTGGAAATGTAGTCTATCATATGAAAGACTACGTAGAATATGAGCACTGTATGCAACAACTTTGACACTTACAGAAGCCTCACCTTCTCCATGCCTCCTACACAGTTCTACATGTACATCATAAATGCAAACAGTACAGAATTAATTATACATGTTAAATGGTTTATTTTTGATGTTCTCAGAATGTATCAAATTTCACTAAAAACAGTGACTTGAAGGTATTCATCATATAACAGCGGGGGGAAAAAAACACAATCAAAATGATTGTGTTTAAAAAAAAACATACAACATAACAAATCAGTATTCAGAACTCCTTAAAGTTAACTTACTTTCCATGACGTCGAAGGATGTCCTATGAACAGCTTACACTCTGTTGTGCTGTTATTACTTTCAGCCCGCCACTTTCTGAAAGAAAACCTCCATCGTTTTGAAAAATATGTTACATACAATAAATGACTTCTCGCTCTCTACCACACGTTTCCACAAGGCCAAATCGTGTCAGAGCCATTTATAACTCTTGGAATTCTTGTAAGCCAATCCCGCCATGTTGTATTTCCGCAACTTTCAGAATTAAAATGTTGAAGATCATTTTCACAATCCTGGACTACTAATATCTTACCCTTCTTGCTCACTCATGTTCTACATTTCCTATGACACTGATACTGCTTACTATGAAGCAGACTTACACTACCTCTATGACTACTACAATTATTTAATTCTCTACATCACTTTTAATCACAAAGCAATATAAAACAGTAGACAGCATTGCAGACTTACATTCCCTCTACTCCATGTTTTGATTGGCTGCTTGAATTAGCTTATAAAAAGAAATAGTTTTTCTGAACTCATTCAAAGTGCACTTATTTTTCCAGGACGTCCAGTGTTATGGTAAGAAGTTATGTCTCTGTACTACACTTATCCTCAAGGCCAAATCGTGTAGGAGCCATTAGAACTTCTTGAAATTCCTCAGAGCACATCCCGAGATTCTTTCCCTAAAATTTTGGTTTTAAAAACACCAGGTAAGAATTTTTAAGGTCATACGGCAATTTTTTTTTGAAAATTAAAACAGCATCGTTGCAGAATGACCAGCCATTTCTAGACTTTAAATAAGCTGTGTAATGTCCTGATGTTATTGAAGGACCGTCATGATATATAATTGCTACAGTTACAAAAGTCCTTCCTGATATTGACAACTGTGAAGCCACAACATTTTTTATTAAAGTTGTCAATTTTGTTCCATCAGGCCTACATCGTTGGAACATTAAAATGACATACTGGCCATATGTTCGTATAAATAATGTTGACATCATTTCAGATTTACATTGGCTACATTCCATGTTGTGATCAGCTGCTTTTACTACCTTATTAAAGGAGACTGATTTACTGTCTGGCAAAGTTAAATATATAAATCTTTCTGAGTCTACACTAGTAGTACTTGATACCCTACAGTTCTCGCAGTCATGCTGCCATTGATAAGAAAGCCCAAACAGGTGATCTACATCTACACCTTCAGCATGCAATACATCAAGCATATACATTAAAAACTCCTGACAATCTTGCTGAATATTTTGAGAGAATTGTGTTTGGCCTGAACATCTGTCTAACAGATTTCGAATTTCAGACACACTTTCTATTTTTGTTCTATCAGTGCTACATTTCTCTAACACAGAATTTAACAAACTGCATAATCTTTGATCAGAATTGACCACAATCTCTTCTTTTACATTTTCTAGAGAAAACAAAACATTAACCACTACATTAGCATAGCAGTTGACACCAGAAGTGTTTTCAAATTGAAAACCAACACCATCTTCAACAGAATCCTTTTTGTTTCTGCTTATAATTTCAGGTTCATCGACTTTTCGTCTTTTTGCTACAACCTCCCCAGTATTGGTCACATTTCTTCGTTTCCGGCCTACCACACGTTTCTCAAACAAAGGATATTGAGGCAAATGTGGCGCATACTCTCTTCTCAACCTATTGTGTTCCTTAACACAATCTAGATCCGCACAAATGTTTGTGACATCACACTCAATCAAGTACAATCCCGATAAAGTTCTAACTCTTGACAATGCCACATATGCCATACCCTCCTTGAACACAGAACTGCCAATATTCACCAATGCACTGTCTACACTTAAACCTTGCGATTTATGGATTGTCACCGCATATGCCAAGCAAACAGAAAACTGCTTACGGCGAACATAAAAGTCTTTTACAAGCAAAAATCTAGCAGAACAACGACCAATTAGCTGTACTTCCTCAATGCCATCAAATTTAATTTTTAAAAATTCAATTCCATCTCTATTTCTGTATTTCACAAAATCAACAACATTACCCATTGATCCATTTACCAGACCTCTTTCAACATGTAAATTCCTTCTTAAAATTATACGGCAGTTCAAGCACACATTCAGAGTCTTTTCAAAACCTGCAGTTTTAGATATAGTCTTCTCTAATGAATCCAATTTTGTTTTCAAATTCTCAGACAAAATAATTGTTGATCCCATATGCTCTACTCTGTCAATAGCTTCCAGTTTCACAATCTCTTGCTTTTCTAAATTCAACATTTTGTTGTTGAAGATGGCACATTCTGCAAGAGTTGGCATCAAACATATTCCAGATTTCTTCTCAGTAATTTTCTGAAAAATATTCTCAGGCACAACATCTTGTTCCTGATATAAATTTGACAGTAATCGTGCATGTAAAGCTTCTTTCCCATGCTCGGTCACTTTTCCTATTCTAACATCTTGTAGAATATTCTTGTAAACTTCATCCTTCGCCTGACGCATATTTTCATGCAGTTCAGCATAATTGAAGTTTAACCATATATTGACGTTGCCAATGCTCCCTAGGCACTTCCTGGTATCTTCATGCGTGAGCATTTTGAACACAGGTTGCCCTTTCACTGGTGTCAGCTGCAGAAGATCTCCGAAAACAATGATGTGTTTGCCACCAAATAACACATCATACTCTGTTTTGAGAACTTCTTGCATTCTCAAATGCACAAAGGCAAGCATGACATTGGAAACCATGCTTACTTCGTCAATGATAAGAAGTTTCATTTTCCTCAAGATTCTTGAAACTTCACAACAAGCATCTCCAGATAGCTTGTGATATTGTAATTTGTTGTCATGCTCCACTGGCAGCATCAGTAAACGATGTAAAGTAATCCCTTTAATGTTATGTGCTGCCAGTCCAGTTGGAGCGGTGACAACACAAGACAGCGATGACTCAGTCCTTTCCTGCAAATAACATGAAATTGCTTTAATAAGGAAACTTTTTCCAGTTCCCGCTTCTCCACTCACGTACAGTCGGACAGGCTTCAACGATGTACATGAGCACTCTTTCTTCTCATGACTTAATCCATGATCAATTTGCATGGTAACTTCGTCATATATTTTCCTCTGCTCAACGTTGAGTTGTCTTTCCAACTCTTCTAAGTTAACCGCATCCTCCTGAGCATGTGCCATGGCTCTTTCCACTTCATTCATAGCAGTGGCAGCTTCATTTTCAATAACAGGTCCTCCTAGTGGATCCTGACTCAATGAAGCAGAACTCTGACTGTCCTGAGAACTGTCTCTGGCAATCTCGGCTGCAATCGTTGCTTCCTACTCGATTTCCGCATTCAACATTTCTACATATTTGGGAAAAGCAGAACATTCTATGGTCTCCTTGGCGGCAGTGAAATAGTCTTCGTAACAGAGGAAATCTCCAAGCAGTTCCTCTTCTGCACGCCAAGGCTTGAAAAGTTGCAAAAGTGCTAAATAGAAAAACTCCTTTTTTTCAGGAGATTCGCCACTCAATTTTCAATGGTTTACCAAGTGGCATTTTCTTTGCTTGACCAGACATCCCTCACTTCCAATTACAGCATACACTCCTTTCTCAGTATCTTCTTTGATGTTCCTCTTGAATATGTAATTTTGTAGAACCTCATACAGACAAACATTCTCGAGGTGACTACTTCGATTTGGATAATATGTATCCAACATGTTGGTCTTCAAAATGTCGGTACTGTTTGGCTCCTTTTCCGCCAAATACTCAATTTCCCGCACAGGTTTCAGAACTCGATTACGTGTTGCAGCAAGACCAAGACTCGCCCAAACGATACTCCTAGATTTGGCATAGAGACTTGCTGAAGACAACCGGTCAGAACATTCGTAAGCTCCGATTTCTCGATGCGACAACATCTTCAGACTGAAACTGTACAACTTCTTACTGAGGCTCTTTTCATGGGAAATGTCCTCCCACATATCCTTCAATTCTGTCTTCTCTTTTTTGGTGATGTAAGATGTCACATACCGAGCCACAGCCATACAGTTATCAGCCACAAACTGTATATCCATGTTAGCATTCCACATGGACAAAATCACCGGGTTGTAGTCGTTGATGTACTTGGACTCTTCGTTCCTCTTCAAATTGTATGTGTTTTTAGGTGATTTCTTCATCACATTATGTCGCAGCGAAGACATCAAACTGTTTACTCTTCCTTTAGAAATCACCGGTCGTGGAAAGCCGAAACGACATTTGGTGTAGAACTTGTCCTTGTTTCGGAATTTACGACGACAGTACTTTCCACAACGATGGCTTTGGAAACGTAGAACTTTTTCTCTTAGGCTTTTCTTCTCCTTTGCATTTGGAACAGCACACGTAGAATACTGTTGTATGAAACTCATCACTGAGTCTTCTGGATCTGTTCCAAATTTAGGTGCATCCTTGATCCACAACAGCATATGTATGTGAGGAGCACCTCTTGCTTGGTACTCCTTTCTCCAGAAGAAATCCAACACCTCTCCAAGAGGTGGATTCTTCTTATTCATGATGAAAGACATCATAGCTTCAAATCTATGATTGAAGTACCGGCATACATTGACTGGATCCAAAGAGCACAGTTCTCCGGGTGTCTTGAATTTGATGTTTTCGATGTTTCCATTTGCCTCTCGTAGAAATTCAAGTAAGTCTTCCCAGCCATACTCGGCATAGCTCAGAGTGAGGAACCATGTGGGAGTTCCTAAGTTCCTCAGCATACATTTTAAATCACCATGACGACGGTACCAGCACTCATTAGTACCACGCTGACACGCCATGAGATTAATCAGGTGAGAATCTAAAATACTGTCTTGGACATTGACTTTATCCATAAAGTCACTTGCTGACATGTTTTGCATGTGTATACCACTTTTCAAGATGTGGTTCACTGCATATGACAGTCCAGACAGATCGCTTTCAAACAGGAGATGAAACAAATAGGGAATACATTGTCGAAACCTAGCATCTCCTGCATACAATCGCAAAGTCCGGTATTCAGAAGCAGGAATTTGATGAGGTCGCTCATCATATCTTCCTCCCTGACCTGTTGGAAAAAGCTGTGGGAAACACCGAACTTCCAAACTTTCCTCCCAAACACTAATGGGACTCCCTTTGGCTTGTTTCATTTGAAACAACTCAATAGCATTCCCCATGACTTCCTTGGAATGCAAAGGATGAACACTATAATGTTCATATATTTCTTCACTAGTAGAGGGTTCTACTTTCTCAATTTGACCAGCACACAAATCGCTATCCTCTTCCTCACTTACTTCCTCTTCTGCAACATGAACATTCATATAGTACTTATTATTTTTTTTCAAATACAATGTTGCCTTTTTGACTTTCCTAACATCCACTAAATCTTGCCATATTTTCTTATTCTTTGTCGGAACCCCATTAACTAAGATAACCAGAGGTTCCTCTTCCACTTTTTCTACTCCAATTGTGTTAATGTTTTTCTTCAAATCTAGAGGCAAATAAACAACTCTTCCCTTTAATCCTCTCTGTAAATCTGATGGAGGCAATTTCCCTGTCTTTGGCTCCATTCTTACAATAGCCTGAAAGGGATGGATACTTTGAATCAAAATAGATTCATAAGTATTTAAATCCTTCAATTCAGAAGGAATCTCAACCAATTCCAGATTATTATGAACTGCTCTAGCAGGCATCTGGTTTTGATTTAATTTGCTACAACAATAAGTACACACACGTTGATCCGATCCCAAATCAAACCAATTTTCTACCATCAAGTATGTTGTGAAATCCTTCAATTCACTATTATTTTCCCTTCCACTTTTTGCATATAAATCCACTAACTTAGTCTGATTCTTATAATAAGTGCGTCGACAACACACACAAGTGAAATTAGGCCTCTCACTTGATTTCACCTGAAACGTCGCAATTTCCCTCTGAAAATTATCTGTACTGGAAACTTGTACTCTATCTTCCACATTACCCTCTTCTTCTTGGTCAATTTCAACATTCTCCTCTTTACTTCCAAAGTAACCAAACTCAATTTCTGCACAAATATTCTTCACATCTACTTCTGAACCATGCAAAAGAGCAGCGCATAATTGTTTAAGCATGATTGCTGGACTCTTAGCATAATACAACATTCTAACTAATTTCCTCACTTTATTATGATGCACTGCTAGCATCCTGAAATGATGAAAAACACTCTGGCATACTCTCCTGGAAAGACAAGCCAGTGAATGACCATGCAAACCTGTCACTTCTCTCACTCTGCAAGGATCTAATTCTTGCAACAACTTCATTTTCTGCTTCAAACTTTTCTTATTAAATGTCCGTACAAAATCACAAAGCAAATTGATGGAATCCTGTCGCACACTGCAAATACTACTACACTTCCAGGTGTACACAGGACCCTTAGGACGTCTTCCTAAAACCTCATTACCTAACACCTCTTCTGTCTCTGTTGTCACAAGTTTTTCTTTTTCAACTGGACAACCATCTTTCACTTCATAAGCTCGACCACTGGTGTCAACTGCATGCACCAAATCATTATCCTGGAAATAACTCTCCTCATTAAAAAATGCCTCACAACTTGAACTATGCATCCATTCTCCGGAAAAAACTTCACAAAAATTACTACGATTAACTATTCTCTTCCATCTACTATTTCTTTTGAAATCATAAATTGCCTTGTTTAGCTTCCTAATTCTATTGATTATCAAAATAAATAACTTACGTTTAATTTCAAATGCCTGATCAATAACTTTCTCAACTTTTTTTTTCTCTTATAAAAAACCACTTTCTGTTGACCTTTCTTAATATTTTTTAACAAATTGCCAATTATCCTGTTGCGGAACATTCGTTTACGAATGTCCCTAAACTGTTGTTTCCTTCTACTATCATGCACAGAGTTATCTCTTGCTCTAGCAGTAACATTTTTGATTGGCCTTTCCTTTCCGTTTAAAATGCTTCTCTTTTTCTGGACTGAAACATTTTCTGTAGTAATATTTTTTTTACTACAAATATTTCTTATAAATGTTTTTGTGCTCTTACCCGGTGCTTTCTTGGTGACTTGACAAGTTTTTTTCTTAGAGGACTGCTGCATTATATCATTTACCTGCTGTCTTTGACGTTTTGCAGCCTTTCTAAGTCTTTCTTTAGTTGGCATGCTGAAATCTTGAAATGATCTGCAGTTTAATCTGTGGTAAAATATAATAAAAAATGTTATTAACCACTATTACCAAACAGTAAATCAATAACAGTCATCAAAAACTTAACACACTACTTGACATTTTTAGTGCTTGGCAAATTTAGAATACAGAAATAGCAGAAAAGAAATGGAATTCATATTCATTTTACCTGTGCTGTTTTATATGTGAATCTGATCTAATTTTATGAGCATATTTTAATATTTTATTGAAGACACTACACATAACCTGTTTTTGAAGGTGTCTTTATTTTTAAATGAAACGGTTTACATTTTTACTTTTCATTTATTATACATTTTTAAAAATAAATGTTTATAGTTCCATAGGCTCAAGCACGTCAGCTTCCCACCCTATGTCATACAATTCTGACAAATCTGCATCCTCATCATGTTCTTCTTCATCCACAGGATTTAAATCATCCAAGGGATCTACTTCCACTGATGTTTCAATTACGAGTTCAATTATGAGGTCGAGATCAACTGATTGCTGATTGTCGCTCATGTTGATGTTGTCGTTATCTTTAAAGAAATAGAACAACAATGAGATGTTGCAGAGTAAGGCACAAATCTCAGAGACTATAATAGTAAAATTGTTTAACAAGAGTAACATTTTGCAGCTATTATTTAGCCATGACCAGCGATGCTGAGGAGGTAAGGCCTATGTCCAAGTTTTCAGTGAACAGGACTCATCTCTTCTTAACCTTGGATAAGCCTCACCAACTCTGTGTCCCCTGCTCATACTTAAATGTAAAGTGGCAGATTTATGTTAACTGATGCATTCCCAGGGATGCACCAGTTAATGTGCACCGCTGCTCTGCCACCCATGGTGTGCCGCATTTACAATGTGGAGCACCATTGAGTGAAAACATCACAGATGCGTCACACATCTGTGCCGCAAAAGCAGCACATTGCAGGAATCACGTCGTAAGCGCAACATGTCTACTGCAATGCACAGGAGCAAGCCACACATTGCATGGTGCATCACTCCTTATGCCTGTTTCAAACAGGCGTAATGATTTGATTCAGCAATGCTATAAAGCTGAGTCAGTGAAATCTTCTAAATTTCACTGTGTTAGTTTTACAGGGCTTTCTTGCAAATTAATGCATACCTTGCAACAAAACACCTATATGAAAACTGACGCAGGTTTCATGTGGCACAGGACTTTACAGCATGACACATCTGCCTAGATGCATCAATTTTTAAATATGTCGCCACATAGCAAATCTTTTGCACTGCCGCTGCGTCACAAAAGTGACGCACAGCGGCACAAAAGAGGCACACGGCTATCATAAATCTGTCCCTAACATGTTAAATGATTGATTCAGGATGACGATAAGGTGTGGCCTATCCAGAGGTTTGTTTAAGGTGAGGCCTACTCAGGGTTGCAGGTTAAATGGAGATGGGGCACCCCTGAGCCTTGCTGGAGCTGCATGGCACTTGCGATGCAGCTCCAGCAATGCGCCACCTTTACGGCACAGATGCGTCACGCATCTGTGCTGGTTTTGCCCCATGGTGCGCCGCATTGTAAATGCAGCGCACCATGGGTGGCGGAACAGCGGCGCAGGATGACTGGCACATCCCTGGGGATGCACCAGTCATCATAAATCTATCCCTAAGCTTCTTATCTTGTTGGAGATGAAGTGAGGCCTGTCTTGCAACATGGTGCATCTTTTGCATCACTGCTGCATCCGTTTCATGTGGCACGTTTTTTTTACAGCATGACACATCTGCCTAGATGCATCAATTTGTAATTTTGTCGCCACATAGCAAATCTTTTGCAGCGCCACTGCGTCACAAAAGTGACGCACAGTGGCGCAAAAGAGGCATACACCTATCATAAATCTGTCCCTAGCATTTTAAATGTGGAGCACCATTGAGTGAAAACAGCACAGATGCGTCTCGCATCTGTGCCGCAAAAGCAGCACATTGCAGGAATCACGTCGTAAGCGCAACATGTCTACTGCAATGCACAGGAGCAAGCCACACATTGCATGGTGCATCACTCCTTATGCCTGTTTCAAACAGGCGTAATGATTTGATTCAGCAATGCTATAAAGCTGAGTCAGTGAAATCTTCTAAATTTCACTGTGTTAGTTTTACAGGGCTTTCTTGCAAATTAATGCATACCTTGCAACAAAACACCTATATGAAAACTGACACAGGTTTCATGTGGCACAGGACTTTACAGCATGACACATCTGCCTAGATGCATCAATTTTTAAATATGTCGCCACATAGCAAATCTTTTGCACTGCCGCTGCGTCACAAAAGTGACGCACAGTGGCACAAAAGAGGCACACGGCTATCATAAATCTGTCCCTAACATGTTAAATGATTGATTCAGGATGACGATAAGGTGTGGCCTATCCAGAGGTTTGTTTAAGGTGAGGCCTACTCAGGGTTGCAGGTTAAATGGAGATGGGGCACCCCTGAGCCTTGCTGGAGCTGCATGGCACTTGCGATGCAGCTCCAGCAATGCGCCACCTTTACGGCACAGATGCGTCACGCATCTGTGCTGGTTTTGCCCCATGGTGCGCCGCATTGTAAATGCAGCGCACCATGGGTGGCGGAACAGCGGCGCAGGATGACTGGCACATCCCTGGGGATGCACCAGTCATCATAAATCTATCCCTAAGCTTCTTATCTTGTTGGAGATGAAGTGAGGCCTGTCTTGCAACATGGTCCATCTTTTGCATCACTGCTGCATCGGTTTCATGTGGCACGTTTTTTTTACAGCATGACACATCTGCCTAGATGCATCAATTTGTAATTTTGTCGCCACATAGCAAATCTTTTGCACCGCCACTGCGTCACAAAAGTGACGCACAGTGGCGCAAAAGAGGCATACACCTATCATAAATCTGTCCCTAGCATTTTAAATGATTAATTCAGGATGACGATAAGGTGTGGCCTATCCAGAGGTTTGTTTAAGGTGAGGCCTACCTACATTCATGGGGAAATGAATTAAAATGTCCTTAAGACATATGAAAGCGTTTTTTTAAAGCCTTTGCAGCATTTTTGGGTCACTTTTAACATGGCTATGTAACTTAAACAATCAAAATCTAAATTTGCCAAGCACAGGTGGGAGCATATTTACATGGAATTTGCACCACGGGGAAAGGTCTTACATTAAAATGGAAAAACAACATCAGAGACACTCAAATGCCTTATAAAGAAGCATACACCATTATGTCCTAGTCATAAATGTTAAAAGCATTCCTTTTCCTCAAAAACGATTTTCAAGTCTTAATTTGAAAACACTGCACATGGGGAAATGACTTAAAATGTCCTTAAGACACATGGAAGCGTTTTTTGATTGCCTTTGCAGCATTTTAGGGTCACTTTTAACATGGCTATGTAACTCAAACATTCAAAATCTAAATTTGCCAAGCACAGGTGGGAGCATATTTACAAGGAATTTGCACCACGGGGAAAGGTCTTACATTAAAATGGGAAAAATAACATCAGAGACACTCCAATGCCTTATAAAGAAGCAGACACCATTATGTCCTTCTCATAAATGTTAAAAGCATTCCTTTACCTCAAAAACGATTTTCAAGTCATAATTTGAAAACACTGCACATGGGGAAATGACTTAAAATGTCCTTAAGACACATGGAAGCATTTTTTGATTGCCTTTGCAGCATTTTAGGGTCACTTTTAACATGGCTATGTAACTCAAACATTCAAAATCTAAATTTGCCAAGCACAGGTGGGAGCATATTTACAAGGAATTTGCACCACGGGGAAAGGTCTTACATTAAAATGGGAAAAATAACATCAGAGACACTCCAATGCCTTATAAAGAAGCAGACACCATTATGTCCTTCTCATAAATGTTAAAAGCATTCCTTTACCTCAAAAACGATTTTCAAGTCATAATTTGAAAACACTGCACATGGGGAAATGACTTAAAATGTCCTTAAGACACATGGAAGCGTTTTTTGATTGCCTTTGCAGCATTTTTGGGTCACTTTTAACATGGCTATGTAACTCAAACTATCAAAATGTAAATTTGCCAAGCACAGGTGGGAGCATATTTACAAGGAATTTGCACCACGGGGAAAGGTCTTACATTAAAATGGGAAAAATAACATCAGAGACACTCCAATGCCTTATAAAGAAGCAGACACCATTATGTCCTTCTCATAAATGTTAAAAGCATTCCTTTTCCTCAAAAACGATTTTCAAGTCATAATTTGAAAACACTGCACAGCTCCTATGCACAAAAACACCCTGTCAGTACTAATACTTCACATTTTCTCCAATTACAATTTCTCAAAGAAACAAAATCTATTTGTAAAACACTTGAGGCAAAGCAACATTTTAAAAACACAACTTTCTTCATAATTTTCTCCTTAAAGCACACTATTCTCTATCTAAATTAAATAAATCTTTTCTCACCTTAGCAAATACTTTATGAGTTTCAAAACAGTCTCAGAAACACACCACTTTGTCTTTAGCAGAGCAAAAGGTATGCACTCCAGAGTCTGCAGCTATCAAAAGCAGAGAAATGCTGTAATTCTTCACACATATCTCTCATGTCACCCAATCAAAACTCTTCCCTCACTTTTTTCAAATCAAAACCCTTCCCCCCTCTGCCCTCTGCCTTTTTTGCATAGCAACCACCTCTTGGAAGACCTCTGGTGTTTGCAAGTTCACACAACAATGTTTCAATTGAACTCTGAACTCTCAGTGCACCTGCATATCCAGTGCAATCTTTCATTTAATGATTTTTTCTTGACCATTCAAAATACATCTTTCAAAGAACTCATCCATGCACCCTAACTTTCTGTTTTCAGCAATCAAAATCCACCAATCACTGTTACTGCTTCATTAACACAGAAACTCCACAGTTTTTTTCATTTTAAACTCTTATTTTTTCAACTGCCATTTCATTGCCACACTTCATCTGACTGCAGCAGAACCTTCTCTCACCATGTTTTCTGTCTGGATTGTTGGACATAGTTACATCTACTGGGCTCAGAGGTATGCTGATAACAGAAATTTACCTAACCTCAATTTACAAGATGTGGAAATTAAGTGGTTTGGCCACAGAGGATTAAAATGTCACCAATTGATACCATTGGTGAAAACCTTTATGCATTTGCCAAAACCTGACCTGTTAATTGTGCACTGTGCAGGTAATGACTTGGGCACTTTGACTGGGGTAGGTCTGGAAATGCTTTTAAAGGACACCTTTGAGCAATTAATGGCACTTTTTCCTCAGACTGCCTTGGTATATTCAAATATATGCCAAAGACAGAAATGGAGGTGGTCGAACCAATTTTGTCCACAAATTGAGAAGTCGAGGAAGCATGTAAACAAATCTGTTTCAGCTTACATGAGAGACCATGGAATGGGCTCCGTGTACAAGAATAACTTGCGTTACTACATGCAAGATATCTACAGAGGAGATGGAGTTCACTTCTCAGATGAGGGCAACAGAATTTTCATTCTGAATTTAAGACTGTGCATTGGTACCTACTTATAAGTACCTAAATGTACCATAAACCCAAAAGCTCTTCTCAGAGCTACCCTACATCTGATCACTCACAATTATTATTTTACTCTAACTTTTTTCACTAATTTTCAACAAAGTACGCTCCCCGGGGCGCTACCCGGTACGCAGACCGGAAGCTAACCTCGCGAAATTTTTAAAAAAAATGTTTTTTTTCCGCACATATGGGCCTCCTCAGCCACCCTCAGAAAACCTAGGGGGTCAAGATAAGTCTACCGTGCCCCCTTCTACCCATTCTGAACATTAGTTGCCCTCCATCTTGTATCTTAATTCAACCGAAACTTAAAATGGTGGACTCCCGTAACGCTTCAGGTTCGCGTACCGGGGCGCTCGCCAGTTCGCGTACCGGGGCGCTCCCCGGGAAGCGCTCCATCAAAAAAGGTGGGAAAGTAATTTACAGAAAAACGACTGGAGACACTTTCACCAAATATAGATTAGCTCATACTACATACCAATCCCTATCATTTTCACAAATTTGATTGAAATTCCATTTAGCCATTTAGCCTGTAGACCTCTCTAAATACCGTGAGGTAAATTACTTCACAAAACACATCTGAAGTGTTGGAATTGACAACCAATGAAAATGTTACTTTCATTTTCTACTTTTTTTACCTGACATTTGATTGGTTATATACCTGAATATATATAAAGGAAGAGAAGGAAACACAGCCATTTTGACTACTACTTCCTGGCGTACATTTCAATTGGATTTTCACTAATCACTTCAACTTCTTTGTAAAGGTAAGTTGTTATTTTAAAAACTGAAGTATATTGTGCACTATCATTTAATATGGTAAACTTTTTCTGATAGTTATATACTATCCCTCTGTAGTAGTTATAGATTTAGATAGACTTCTCTGTTATAGTTATGGATAGAGTTAGGTTTCTCTTGTATAATTATGAATTTACTTACGTTAAATCACATACACTTTTTTATATTCCTACTTCCACTCTGATACTATACACTGCCCAAAGATAAATTCACTGATAAAAACTGCCTATCTAAAATTAATCCCAACAGTACCCTATCTCTACTAATATATATTTTTTTTATCCAAATTTCAAGCAACATGGAAAGCGAACAGAAAGTTTCATTTCAAATTGTCCTGCAAGAGAGCAGCCAAGAATTAATTGATCCAAATTATATAGAATTTATGGATGAAACTTGGGACCAAGAACTACTGCAATGTGTGCAAGCAGTAGATGACCTCCTTCAAAATGAGGACATTTTACACACTCAGAGATTACAAGCTATGTTCAATGAAAATGACGACATTTCAGACAGTGAAATGTTAGAAATGTTATTACATTTTGAAACACAATCACAATAATAAATAATTGCTTAAAAAATAAAGAAATTAAAAAATAATCAACAAAACCAACAATCAATTACCATACAGTATTTGAAAAGTCTATCATTCTTTTTTCCTTATAGTACGCTCCCTAGAACGCTTCCCGGTTCGTGGAGCGGGCGCTCCCCACGCAAAAAAACAAAAAAAGTTTTTGGTTTTTTTTTGCACTGCGGGGCCCTTTTAAAGCCTCCACATTAAACCTAGGGGGTCAGGGAGGATCTACTATGCCCCCTTATGGTCATTTCCCCCTTTGTTTTGGCCTCCTCTTGTCTCTCGATCCTACCGAGAGACAAGATGGCGGCCGCTCCGGACTGTTTAGAATGTTGACAGACACCGGAGAGCCAATCAGCTTCGCTACGCGAAGTTCCGTTACGCGTCAGGTACGCGAACCGGAGCGCTGCCTGGAGCGCGCTTACAGATATATATCTTTTTTTGAACGTTAATTTCTCAAAATCCACTGGAGCACATATATTGAGACCTAGCAAAGGCACATCGGGCAAACAGTCCCTACAATTTTGCCAAGTTTCGTGCAAATCCATTCAGCCGTTCGGCCTAAAAGTGAGGCCAACCGCCCTATGGAAATTAACATGGGAAAAACACGTTTTGGGACCCCCCTTTTTTCTCGGCCACCCCTTGACGAACCCCCCCCCAAATTTCCAGGGGCTGCTCAGAAACAAAATCTTCAATTTTCCTGAAAATTTCAGCCAATTCCGTCCACAAACGCCAAAGTTATTAGACATAGAATTTTCAAAAATCCCATAGGGAAAAAATCCTAACTATATATACCTACTGGCGACCGCCAGTAGGTAATATATATATATGTGTGTGTGTGTGTGTGTGTGTGTGTATGCTTGCGTGTTTCTGCATGTATGTGTGTTTGTGTACACATCAGGTTTTCCCACAAAAGGATTGTTGGCCACAAATGCAGGGTTAGGACATAGCGTTATCCCACTGCCGACCCTTATGTTATGTTGGATGCAGGATCTGTTGTGACACCAGACCTTGAAGACAACCTCCAATGTGTACATCCGAAGTATGAGCATAGTATAGGTTGGCCACTTGTGAAGGGGTGAGTAAAGGCCGGGCCACAAGTTAAGCCCTGGTTCAAATGTGTCCTTCATATGGCTCAAAAGTACCAAAAAGGATGTGTGAAAGAAAATGTAGCTTGATTTCCCTTGTTTTGTCTAATATGCATGTTTTAGACTTCAAGTACTCATAGAAAAAACAAGGAAGATAGTGGTATCACAGCAAACAGAGACAGGGCATCGCCTCTCCAAGCAGTGGAGCATCCAATGATAGCTTCTCCCAAAATTCCCCCGACCTTTTTTATTAATCTCAGATCGTTTTTAATGAATTTTCAAGAAAAGAATAAGTAAATGATAAACACAGTGATAAATAATAATGATCACAAGAATACAGACAAAGTATTTTTTTAAAACAAGGAAAAATGAAAAAATGAGTAGAAATGCAGCAAGTTATTCAAGTGTGTTACAGTTGGAGTTGCAGTTATGTAAGAAAGATATACAGGTGGTCTATAAATATCACAATCTTAATATGTGCTTTATGAAACATACGTACAGGCGTACCATAGAGAACATAGCAGTTTATATGCAATGCATTATAGGAAATCGAGAAACAAATCCTATAGGAAACAATCCTAAAGTGGGGGTGGGGGGTGGACAATTGGAAAGCCACCAATTTAGAGGACGAGATCCCAAGGACATGTGCAAGTATGAAGGCAATCAATGAGATAAGTTTCATGATGGGTCATATGTAAAGGAAAAGGCATCAAGGGACCTCCATAGCATCCTATGTGTTTTACGCCAGGGAGAGGAATGTAGAGAGATGTTGTCAGCCCCTCTGAGGAAGGCCAACCATTCTTGCCACATCCTAACGGAGACTTCTTTGGATTTTTTCCACTTATTGAGTACTATTTCGCAGGCCAGAGTGAGCACAAGATCTAACACATAACGATCATTCTCATCTGGGAACATTGGATCCAGAAACCTTGTAGGATATAGGAGAATTTCCTTGGGGGTCAATATTAAATGTTTTGCTTATACATTCGTACATTTTCTCCCAATAGGTTTGTAAGATGGGGCATTGGAATAGCATGTGGGCAAGGTTACCAACATGAGTATTACAATTCCAGCATGTAGGGCTCTGGCTGAGGTTAAGCTTAAAGATCCTTTTGGGGGTCCAGTATGTCCTGTTTATTAGCATAAGCTTTGTTTGGGATAATATTGGTGAGATTTTATTTGAGAAGGGAGTAATATGTATCTTGTCCCAGTCAAATGGGATTTCTCTGGAGTTAGAATCGGAATCCCGTTTTACCTCACACCTCATGTGAGTTTCGTCGAGGCTTCTATGAAAAAGCTTAAATTTTCCAAAGAAAAAGGAGGTTTGAGTCTTCCAAACTTTAGAAACTATAAAAATTCCCTCCAACTTTAATAAATTTTCATCACATAGGCAGTAGAAGGAGGACACATGTAACAGAAACCAAAACTGTAGCCAATGGTACTAATAGGTGCATGGCTTTCTTGCGAGAAGAGTACAAAAGACCTTGAGCATGAAGAAAGAAAGCAATGTGCATGTTAGAAGTAAGACTACTCAAACCTGGAGTAGTTCAGCTCACTAACGATACCTTGTGCCCTCATCTTGTATTGCTTATGATCTCACAAATTACATCACTCATGACATGTTAAATGACATAATTGATTACATTACTGATGACATCTCAAATGCCATCAATAAACCTAAATATATGTTTCTAACATTAAAACCCATGGCTCACAGTTTGGACCCAACCATATGCAAATCAGTCTTGACCTCATCCCTATAGGAAGAAACAGTCCAGCCCAAACTGCCAGGCCAGGTCCTCCTTAAACCAGAACACAAGCAACCTCAGATCGGTTTTGCCCAGAGTGGAGCTCCGCAGTCAGCTGTAGCTTGTTTCCAGTGGCACAGTGAGCAAGAGACTCATCTCTGAGCATACCCTTGCCACTTAGGGCAGTGCATCAAACATGCAAAGGGTGATGGGAGAAATGCTTGCAATAAGTCAAACCACTGGCAATCGTTTCGGCAGCAGTCTGACCTATTGTTCTTTTGCCCACATGCCCCCTCAATTTGGACCCAGCCTTATGTAAATTAGTGTTCATCCTGCTCCAATAGGAAAAGACCAGCCTGAACAGCCCGGTCCTCCCTGAACCTAAATACTAGCAACCAAATGCCAGTTTCACTCTGAGTGGGGCTCATCAGTCATGTGTAGTTTGGGGTAGCATAAACATAAATGTAATTAACATTATTGTAATTTAGAAAAATGTACAATATACACAAACAAAAAATAATATATACAAAACATTATTAAAGAAAAATAATTCTTTAAAATACATGTAACTTTAAAATAAATGTATCAATTAATATAAATTAAATTAAAATAAACGTGATATGAAAATGAACATAATGTGCAAATAAATAAGAGTATTTTTAATTTATATCATATAATTACACTTATCATAAGCATTTTTAAATATTCATAATTTGTATGAGCACTTAAAAGCAAATACATTTAATAAATATGCGCCCAACACCAATAATTCTAAACGCTAAATGACATAACAAACAATAGGTAAAATGTAACAGAAAGAAAACAATAAAAATAATTGAAGGAAATGTAATCATTTTAAAGACATATACTTTCAAATAAAATATCTTATAAAAATCTAGAATGAGGTAAAAGTAGTAACCTAATGGCAATCTAAAAACAGGAGAAAAAAATCAAATATAAAATTTGTGTGTGGTTGAGATTTAATATTCTAACTCAAATCTAACAAAAGTTGGGTAAAAGTCATACATTGAGGGAAGGAAGTTGGATTTACTATTGCAACTTTAGTTTAGGAAACTTTGGAGAAAGTGCATACATTGGGTGATCAAATTTAGTCATCTACCTGTATTGAGAAAGTCTGATATACTATTCTAACTCTAGTCTGACAAACACTGAGAAAAATGAATGCATTGGAAAGGAGGTCAGAATTACAAATCTAAGTCCGGTGCAGCAAACGTTGGGTAGGGTACCTAAGTGGGGTGGGAAGCCCAATTTACTATTCTAACGCCAGCAGAAAAAAGATTGTTAAAGTGTATGATTGGGGTCACGGGGCTGATTTACTATTTTAACTCCAGTCCAACAAACACTGGACAGAGTCTCACTGTGGATATTTACCACTCTAGCTCTAATTAACAGACATTTGGGAAAGTACATCCATTGGGAGAGGACAGATTTACTATTATATTGCCTGTTAAATAAAAATTGGGGAAAGTGCACGCATGGTGGGGGGGTCGAATCTACTTTTCTAACTCCGGTCTAACAAACAGTGGGTTAAGATTGTATGTTTGGATGAGTCAAATTCCCCACACTCAAACAACATATGTGTGTAGTAAAATGTATTTAATGAATTAAGCTTAAAAATACAAAATACCAACACTACAAATACACAGAACAAAGCAACACACTAATTATAGCACAGTGACAACACAACTTTTTCTCACAAGAACCAAAATATAATGCAATCACAACACAGTAGTAGGCTAGCACATTACAACAAAATAACACATTTACAACATTAAAAAATAACACAACAAGCCAACATAATGCACAAAATAACAACAAAGCAACAATCAACAGAAAACACAACAGTTCAACAAGGTAACTGCGCTGTATTTTTGCATTGTGTTGTTTTGTTAGGCTGTGCTGTGGTTTTGTGCTGTCTTCTTTTTTGTTGTGTGTTGTTTTAGCATGTGCTTTATTATAGCTGTGTTTATGGTTTGCCTTGTGTGTTCTAGTGGTGTGTTGGTACTGGGATGTGTCCTTGTACTGTTGTGTTTTGTACTATCGTACTGTATTATTTTTCCAATGTGGTATGTTGTTACGATGCGTTTGTATTGTATTATTCATTGTGTTGTATTGTCCTGATGGAAATGTTGTGTTGTGTTCTTAGGTTATTGTTGAGTCGTTTCCGGTACTGCATTTTTGTGTTGGATTATTATGATAGTTTTATGAGTTGCTTTGTTATTATTTACTTTTGTGGAGTATTAGTTGTGTTGGGATATGTGTTGTTATCGTCTTGTACTGTTATGTTTTCATGATATTATTGATGTGTTGTATTCCATTGTAAATTTAGTTGTGCTCAGCTGTGTACTGTTATATTTTTTTGTGTTGGTTCATTGTGTCATAGTGTTATTTTGTGTGATGCAATTATTTTTGAGGCTTCAACAAATGCTGATAATGTACAGTCAAAAACTGGATATTTAGTTAAAGCAACAATGAGAAACGGTAATTTAATGATTTCAATTTGTGATCACAGCACCACGACTCCAACACAACCCGGCATAATGCCAATCTCTCGAGAATTACATTGTAGACAGTGGCTAAAAACAGTCCTAGTCATGCTAATTTTATGTTATGTGACTCCTGACTTCCTAACTGCAGGACTGAGACACTCACCAAAATGCAAAAGTGTTTATTGCCCCTGATGTGAGAAAGAAAGAGACAGCCCTACGTGCTTCATTCACATGCAACCTTGATACCTGAGGTTAGAACATTTCTGTATGGATTCTCAACACAGTAGGTCCTGTTGTAGCGCTTTAAATAAACAAGCAAAGCTTCTATGGGTAAAATGTAATTGCAAAAAGCTTTATTTGTCACAAGACTTTTAAACATCGTACCGTGAATCCAAATCCTGGCCCCTAAAATAAGTTAGCTAAAATAAATGCACATTCATTTCCTCTTCTTTTTAAATCATAATTTTCAGTGGTTGCTACGCCAATTAAATCCCAACGCGTCGCCTTTTTCAAACAGTTCTGCTGCTTCTTCTCAATGTCTTTAAAGGACAGCTGTTTTTGACAGCTCCCCCTGATTTGCCAGAGCTGTGTCATCTGTCATAGCATGAGGACCCGCTCTGTATTCCACCGCCGCGGGCCGAGGGGATATGCAAATAGGCAGATGAATCAGTTGTCACCGGTGCAGACACGGTGCGACGGAGACGATCAGAATGTACTGGGAGTTCATCCGGCTGAGAGTGAACACGGAATGAGAAAAAACACATACAACTTCAAGTTCTTGAAGGAATATTTTATTTCAAGTCGTTGCAGTTTGTGTTTTTTCCTTCAGCTTTGTTATGCTTGCTCGGTTTAGTCCAGGAAAGTGCAATCTGTTCGCGCATCACATATCTTGAGGCTGGCGGTTTAAGAACCAGAGGAAGGCTCTGGGTAAACATTGTTTGAGCTTGCCAATGGCAAACAGAATTTTTTATTGCGAAAACTTGTCGAACCTACTTTTTTATTAGTATTTTACCGGGAAGTCGAACTTTCCTCATTCTATAATTTGAAAATAGCTGTTGGGAGAGCCGTTTTTTTTTAAATTCTTTTCATTGGCATTTTCAAACCAATGCAACAAACATTGCAAAACAGTTAGCCAGTGTATAATCCAGACACATATATCTACATCACCGCATATGGTGTCTCTAACAAATATTATTTCCCACGTGCTCGATCCTTTTTACCATGCAGGAGAAAGTTAGATTTGTTTTATTACAAATGAATACAAACAATAGCAGAAGTCAAAGTGCCAGCTTAGCAAGAAATCAATATCATCACCCCCTAGGTTATGCATACCAAGTTGGATCCCTGTACATAAAAACTGCATCTTTTTCCCTCAGCTTTTGCCACCGCTGGTGTTCATCCACCCTTCTGGTCTACGATCCCTCCCAGGCGGCCCACCCTTAATCACAGATCCATGGAGGTAGTCGGCACATCTCTGTCGTCTTCTCTACGCTCACGAGCCCATGTAACAAATGGTTCCCATATGTCTCTTGGTCGGGATGTTCAAGGCATTAATTCCCAAAAGGTGAATAGTTGTGAGTGTCTGTATGTGACGTCTGGGATCCACTCATTAAGTGAAGGGATCCCTTTCCACCACCAATGTATTGCAAATTGGCGTTTTGCAAATAGAAGGAGCATCGCATGTAATTTACGGACCTTAACCGGAGTGTCCCTCACGTAGCCCAGCAGGCACAGCAGGGGGTTAGGATCTGCAGGCATGTCGATTATTTTGTTAATAACAGTAAATATATTGGACCAAAATGACGCCAGCCATGGACAACTCCATGCCATATGTAAAAATGTTGCTGTAGTTAAACCGCACCTCCAACAGCTGTCATCATCTTTCAGTTCCATGCGGTGTAGACCTACTGGTGTCTGGTAAAATCTGTGTAAGAACTTAAAATGTTTTAAACGAAGTTTATAATTAGGGGACAGCGCTGTGAGCTGACAACAGCAAAAGGCCCACTGGTCCTCCGCGAGTGGAATTGGAAGCACTTCATTCCATAGCAAGAATGCTCATGGCTGTGTCACAGGGGCGAGGTTTGCATGTGATTATAGATCCGTGTGATCAGTCTGCGTGATGTAGCCATTTTGAGCACATCGTCTAATGCAAGCAAGGTTTGGGGGGGGGGGGGGGCTCGGAAAAGTGTCATGTAAAAACCGGCATGAGGTCCGGAGTTTATAATACACAAATAGTTCGGAGAATGGCACTGTCTGACCCTCCACAGGGGCCGGGGGCGGCCGGAAAGACTCCCGGGATACAAGTCTGCAAAAGTTTGCAAGCTCAATTTGTGCGCTGCTGTCTTGCTTATATTGTTTCCAACGTTGGGTAACATAGGATTGTGCACCAGGGATTTGGAGGGGGGGCATACAGTAGGGTGACCAGGAGTCCCAGTTTTGCCAGGACGGTCCCCGTTTTTAACTAGCTGTCCCAGCAAATTTCAAGAAATGTAGCTCATGTCCCGGTTTTCAGAGAGGGTCGACTGAAAACGGTGTTTTGTTATGTTTTACAAAGCAGGGAACGTTAGCAGTTGTTTCAAGAAAGCAATTTAATTAACAGGCAAGTTACTGGGTTTAAAAATTACATTTTATGTATGTTCTTACTGCCTGTTCTGTAATTCTCTGCCGAGGAGTGCTCTCATCTCTTGAAGTACAATTGTAGTCCTTCTTCTATTTTTGTGAAATGTCCCGGTTTTTGGATTTAAAATTCTGGTCACCCTAGCATACAGTATAGGAGCTCCGGCTCTTTTTCTTAACTCATTCCACGCCCACCGCAGGGTCTCTAGTGTGTCTATGCCATCCTTGGAACGTTTGTAGGGTTGACATAACGCCTGTTGCCTAGGGACAGGCGATGCTGCATCTGTTTCAACAGCCACATGGAGCTGAAACTGAGTCGGGTGCACCCAGTGATGGAGAAACTGAGCCTGAGCGCTACATGCATACAATTGCATATCTGGGGCTCCCAGTCCACCCTGTGGCAGTGGAAGCGTCAGCAGGTCCCACGAGACACGTGCCTGTCCACCCGCCCAGACCAGTGAAACCAGCAAGGATCTGAGAGATTTAAAAAAGGCTTGTGTAAGGGGAATGGGAATGTTGGCGAATAAATAAAGAAATTTCGACAGCACCACCATCTTGACTAGTGCAATTTTCCCGGCTAGGGAGAGGGGGAGCTTGGCCCGCGCTATGACTTTCTCTTCCAGCCATGTTATGGCACAGCCGTAATTCATGTCCCATAGTTCTTGCAAATTTCTACTGAGCCAAATGCCCAGATACTTTACAGGTTCATCTGCCCATTTTAGAGGGAACTCGGATGGGGCCGGGATAGTAGTGTCAGTTAAGGGAAAAATAACTCATTTAGCCTAGTTAATGGAAATGCCAGAGAGTCCACCAAATGTAATAAATTCATGAAGTATTGTATCGAGGTCCGACGCCGGGTCGACAACGGACAGGGTGACGCTGTCTGCGTACAAGGAAATCAGAAGACTCCTGGTACTAAATCCAATCCCCCTGGCGGTGTGATGTTGCCTAATGCGTGCTGCCAACGGCTCCATCGCTATCACGAACAGCAATAAGGACAGTGTGCATCCCTGCCTTGTATCACATGAGATACTGAATGGTGTCGATATGAGGCCGTTCACTCAGAGCCAAGCCGTTGGCCGTGTATAGAGCGGTCAAATTAGATTGATAAATAGCGGGCTAAACCCCGTGCGACTCAGAATGGCAAATAGATATGAGCATTCAAGCATACCAAACGGTTTTGTAGAGTCAAGGAAGACAGCAGCAGCTTGCACATCTGGATGGAGATTGTGCAATACTGAACACACAGTCCTGAGATTGTGGGAGGTCGATCTCCCCGGGATGAATCCCGATTGGTCTGGGCTGGCGACTAAAAGGAGCAGTGGTTGCAATCTATTTGCGATCAGCTTCGCCAGAATTTTCACATACACGTTTATTAACAAGAGCGGCCTATGTGAGTTCAATTCATTTTCAGGCTTCCCGGGTTTCAACATGGTTATTATTATTGCTTTGCGCATGGACGGCGGCAGCATGCCTGAAGTTTGGGCCTCTTCGAAGAGCGCTAGTAAGTGCAGAGCCAGCTCCTCTACTTAAGTCTTATAGAAGGCAGTGGTCAAACTGTCCGACCCTGGAGCTTTGTCCAGCTGCAAGCTCTTGATTACCTGAGTGAAGTCCTCCACCGAAAAGGGGAAGTCCAGATAGTCTCTATGTCTCTTACTCAGCAAGAGCAATTCCAGGGAATCTAGAAAGGGCAACAGACCCTCTGGGGTTGACTCCTGGGTGGCAGTGTAGAGCTCGGATCTAAAGTGAACATCCGTGGAGCGGAGTCAGGGAGCACCAGTCGCAAAAGTCAAGGTGCGTGGTCCAATAGGGATCTGGGAAGGTGTGTAACCTCATCGGTCCAGCTGGCCACATCCCGGGACACTAACCAGAAATCTAATTTTGACCACGCTCTATGGTACTCAGATATGCATGTCCCCTCTTTAGTCGTTGGCTGATTACTTCTCCAAATATCCACGAAATTACTGTCTGAGATAATGGCATGTAACGCAGCACTGGTGGAGGGGTGTAACATATGTGCCTTTCCTATTTAATGTATAATTTAGTATTGCATTAAAGTCCCTGCCCCAGATAATGGTGTCACAATTCAACGCCTTAACTCTGGCCCAGATATCTTGTAAAAAGCTAGGAGAATCAACATTGGGGCCATATATGGCCACAATCGCAACTGGGATCCCACCCAGAGTACCCACAACAATGACGAATCTGCCCTACGAGTCAGTGTACGATTCCCCTTCCCTCCAATCAAGGTCCCGTCTGATCAACACGGCAACTCCTCTGGAGTAATTTGAATAAATGGATGAGTACACCCTTTCCTACCTACTGTGTTTCAGCCTGGGAGAAGGTACAACTTTGAGATGAATTTCCTGTGATCTACAGACGTCTACTTGATGCCTTAGCAGGTATGCATGAACAAGCCTGGACTTCCTACCATTATTTAACTCACAGATGTTCCATGTTAAGATATTCAAACTGGTGACCGCTCAGCCCTCCACAGGGCTTGGTCGCCCCACTCACTGCTGCCGCTCCTGCCTGCCTTTGCCGCCTCCTGCCTGCAGATTCCTTCGCTCGCTGCCCGCTGCTCCTGGGAATTTCCCGCTGCTCCTGGGAATTTCCCGCTGCTCCTGGAAATTTCCCGCTGCCCGCTGCTTCTTGGAATTTCCCGCCGCTTCCTCCCTGCGGCCCCGCCCCCCTGTGATTTCATTCGCCGCCACGCTCCCGCCACCCAGCTGCTCCTCCCTCCCGGCTCCTTACTTATGACGCCCCCAGAGCGACCGCGCAGCGGACGCGCGCAGCGGGAGCGCCGAAGGTGCGCCAAAGGTAAGCCCGTCTGCGCCCGTCCGCGCCTGGCCCGCGCCCAGCGCCAGGATCCCTGGCCCTCCCCGCCGAGGCAAGATGACCCGACTGACCTACGACGCCGCCACTCTCAACGCACTCAATGCCGGCCGGACCCACGCCTGCTGCCAAGCCACCCCGAGACGCACCCACGGACCCTTCACCTGCTGCACCTGCAAGTTCTCCTGCCTCCGAACCTGCCCCGCACCCGCCAAGACAAACACCAGCAGCAACCACCTCAAGTGCATCCTAATCAACACCCGCTCCGTCCACAGACACGCCGTGGAACTCTGGAACCTCCTCGACGCTACATCACCGGACGTCGCCTACCTCACGGAAACCTGGATGAACGCCTCCTCTGCACCCGACGTCGCCATCGCCATCCCGGACGGGTACAAGATCATCAGGAGGGACCGCATCAACCAGACCGGAGGTGGCATCGCCATCGTCCACAGGAACACCATCCGCATCACGACCGACGCCAACGACTCCTTCGCCGCAGCCGAACATCTCCACTTCCAGATTCACACCAACCCTAAGACGACCCTCAGAGGCACCCTCGTCTACAGACCCCCGGGACCACGCACACAATTCAGCGAAGACATCACAGACTTCATCAGCCCGCACGCCCTCCCCTCCACCGACTACATCCTCCTCGGGGACCTCAACTTCCACCTGGAGAACAACAAGGACCGCAACACCACTGCCCTGCTGGAAAACCTCGGACTCAAGCAACTGGTCAACACCCCCACCCACTACGCCGGCCACACGCTTGATCCCGTCTTCTCTTCCAGCAAGTACATCACCTTCAGCCACGCCACCGGACTCCACTGGACCGACCACAGCTGCATCCACTACAGCTTCAAAAGATCCACGACTCACCACCACCCGCAATAGGTACCTCACAGGAATTGGAGCAAGATCACCACAGACCAGTTCACCACCTCCCTCAGCCAGAACCCACCCACCAGCGCAACGGACCCCAACGAAGCAGCCTGCAACTTCACGCAGTGGCTGACCGCCTGCGCCGACGACCTCGCACCACTGAAGAACCCTCCCAGCAGACCCAGAAGCAAGAAGGCATCCTGGTTCACCGACGACCTCAAGGACTCCAAGAAGACCTGCCGCACCCTCGAGAAAGCCTGGCTCCTCGACCGGACCACCGACAACATGACCGCCCTCAAACACGCTACCCGCAAGCATCACCAGCTCATCCGCACCACCAAGAAGAAATCCCTGAAGGAACGACTGGACAACAACGCCCACGACAGCAAAGAGCTCTTCACTATCATCAAGGAGTTCTCCAACCCCAGCACCGGCACCAACGACATCACTCCATCACAAGACCTCTGCGACTCCCTCGCCTCGTTCTTCCACCGCAAGATCGCCGACATCCACAACAGCTTCGGCGCCCCACCCACGCACCCAACCGTCGAACCAACGACCCCCACCTCCACCCTTCGCACCTGGACCACGGTGACCACCGAAGACACAGCCCGCACGATGAACACCATCCACTCCGGATCACCGACCGACCCCTGCCCACACCACGTCTTCAACAAGGCCGACTCCACCATCGCACACCAACTCCGGAACTTCATCAATGCCTCCTTCAACACCGCCACCTTCCCGGAGAGCTGGAAGCACGCCGAGATCAGCGCCCTCCTGAAGAAACCTACAGCGGACCCCACCGATCTCAAAAACTTCCGCCCCATCTCGCTCCTCCCTTTTCCTGCTAAAGTCATCGAGAAGATCGTCAACAGACAGCTGACTGCCTTCCTCGAGACGAACGGATCCCTCGACCCCTCGCAGTCCGGCTTCAGAGCCAACCACAGCACCGAGACCGCCCTCATCGCAGCCACCGATGACATCCGGACCCTGCTCGACAAGGGGGAAACAGTGTCCCTCATCCTCCTGGACCTCTCCGCTGCGTTCGACACGGTCTGCCACCGCACCCTAGTCCAGCGCCTCAGCAACATCGGTATCCAAGAGAAGGCACTGGAGTGGATCATCTCGTTCCTCGCCGGAAGAACACAAAGAGTCCGCCTCCCCCCGTTTCGCTCCGAGGCCACCGAAGTCATCTGCGGCGTCCCGCAAGGATCTTCACTCAGCCCCACCCTCTTCAACATCTACATGAAACCTCTCGCAGCCATCGCACGCCAGCACAACCTCAACATCATCTTTTACGCCGACGACACCCAGCTGATCCTCTCCCTCACCAGAGACCCCGACACCGCCAGAACCTGCCTACACGAAGGGATGAAAGACGTCGCCGAGTGGATGAAGGACAGCCGCCTGAAACTGAACTCGGACAAGACGGAAGCCCTCATCCTGGGATCTTCGACCCTCCGCCTGGGACGACTCCTGGTGGCCCCCAGCCCTGGGCACCGCACCCAAGCCAACCGACCACGCACGCAACCTGGGCTTCATCCTGGACCCCTCCCTCTCGATGACCAGACAAGTCAACGCCGTCTCCTCATCGTGCTTCAACACCCTGCGTATGCTTCGCAAGATCTTCCGCTGGATCCCGACCGAGACCAGGAAGACTGTCACCCAGGCACTCGTCACCAGCCGACTGGACTACGGAAATGCCCTCTACGCCGGAACCACAGCCAAGCTGCAGAAAAGACTCCAGCGCATCCAGAACGCCTCCGCCCGACTCATCCTGGATGTCCCCCGACGCAGCCACATCTCCAGCCACCTGAGGAACCTGCACTGGCTCCCCGTCGACAAGAGGATCACGTTCCGGCTCCTCACCCACGCACACAAGTCTCTCCACGACCTGGGCCCCAAGTACCTCAACGACCGCCTGACCTTCTACACGCCCACCCGCCAGCTACGGTCCACCAGCCTCGCCCTCGCAGCCGTACCACGCATCCGAAGAGCCACCGCCGGAGGAAGATCCTTCTCTTACCTGGCTGCCAAGACTTGGAACTCCCTCCCCATCCACCTTCGGCTGACCCAGGACCATCTCACCTTCAGGAAACAACTCAAGACCTGGCTGTTCGAGCAGTAGCATACCCCTCCCCCCAAGCGCCTTGAGACCCTCCCGGGTGAGTAGTGCGCTATACAAATGGCATGATTGATTGATTGATTGACATATACTGACAAACAGAATATAATGTAAAAGTGCATTAGAATCGAAGCAACGCATCACAATCCATGACACCCATTTGCGGACATTGGAGCAGCTGTGCTGGTGTGTTGAGGCTGAGAGGGCCTTAGCCAAGGAAAAACGGGACATTGAGGCAAAACAAAATAAGGATGAAGCTTGTAAAGCCTTGGAAGAGAGACATATCTTGTTGGCTCATGAACTGAGTTTAAAGGAGTTGGACTTGAAGGCCAAACAGCTGTTAGAGTCCAGCAGGAACGTTGGCAGCAAAACTTAGAGTGGCCAGTGCTGAAGGAAGGGTTCACATAACCAGGGACTTGGTTCCTGACTTTGAGGGGGGGGATGACATAGACAGGAGGTTTGAGACATATGAAGTAGCTCTAGAGATGAACAGGATCACTTAGGAGGATTAGGGAGCTGGCCTATGGAGGCATATACCTGGTGATCAGGGCGACCCCCAACTTGCCATAGAAAAGGGGTAGAAGAACAGGTCCCCCCCATGAAGGAGACCCTTGTCAAGAGATATGGGTTTACCCCAGAAGAGTACAGGTTGAGGGACAATCAGAAATTGTCTGACCAGCCCAAGGGGGGTAAGGGAAGGTGGTTGTGGGCCATTTCTGTAAGGCACAGGATAGTTGTGTGAAGGGTAGTGAGGTAAACATCTATGAGAGGCTTTACAATCTGAATATGCTGTGTCCTGCCTCCACACAAAGAGCTGCATACCCCCTGTAGTTGGTCTGGCGCATGGGAAAAGAAGGCAGGATGCCCGAGGACTTCAAAGGAAAACCTCTAGATGCTTCTCCCCCACGTCAAAGGCACAACTGGGTATAAATACTGTATCTCAGATACAAACTCTTCAGTACACTTCTGGAACTAAGGATACTCTGCCAGGAGAGGGAATTCTGTGCTGCTACAAGGGTTGACACTCTGCTGGAATGCTGCTGTAAGGGACCTGCTGCCCTGCTGCCTGCTGCGCTCTTGCCTGGGAAATAAAAAATAGACTTGCAACTTCATCTTGAATCAAAGATCCCAGAGTGACTCCAAGGGCTAGTCTGCTGGCCTCTTGAGCTGAACCTCAGGGATATGTTCCCCAACCAGCTGCTAGACCCAGCTGAAGCGAGTTTTTGACCTCCAAGTGGCGCCCCCCAAGTGGCTCCCCTCAGGTTCGGGACCTTTGGTGTGGCTCAGCGAGCTTAAATCAAGCTTTTGGACTCTTCATGAATGGGCCCGTTCACATCAAGACTGCACCACTCACACCAAAAACCAGCAGGAGCCACAGCCCGCCCATCTCTTCACATAGCAGCATTGACTACCCACAGGGGACCACCAACGTGAATCTCCAGGCCACCTATCCTCTATGCCTGCACTTCACGCCCTGCTGACAGCCTCCGGTGATGCTTTCCATGCTCCTTGTGGCCCTCAACAACACAAATGGGAATCTTGGCACAAAACTTAAGAAGATAAACCTTCAGCTGGACTAATTTGGGACTGTAGCCCCTCCATTTCGGTCACCCTGACCTTTGGCTGTAACCCAGTCCAGTTCAACTCTATAGCTGAGATTGCCGCTTTGTGATTTTAGGTGATATTTTACACTTGATTCTTTAAAAATCCTTAATTCCAGGTCTGGTTTTCAAGGGTATCAACAGTTTATCTCCCAAATACTGCTCCAAAATATTCACTTGCTACATCCCGGCACACAACCTAGATGCCACCAATCTCCGTCTCGATGACAAGAAAAGCTACCATCTTCTACACCCAGATTTGACCCTTTTAACAAATGCAAATAAACTACTTTAAATCACTTCTGGGCAATTGTCAAAACTTGACTTCCATATAAAACACCTATTATAGGTGAATGTGGTAGCTCAACTCCAAATAACCCTTAACCACTGTGTTACTGAGAGAATTACCAAGTTCTTGTCTACTAATGTATGACCATTTGATACTGAGGTGGTTTGCCAGAATGCCACAAGATTATAAATACTTCCATAACAAGGTTGCTTTTTCAACCTGACCAATGTGAGTACTGATCAAGAAATGTCCTTCTACACACATTTGTGCAGTGACCTGGATGATGTGGGGTACTGGTCTAAATAATTCTGACTGGGTAATACTAAATTAGTATAAAATAACATTTTGGGCTTTATACTGAGTTTGGTGGATAAGTTACTCATTAACAAATGTGACAGATGTTACGTCAGGATTATTACAAGGGTTAAAAAAATAATAATCTTCTAATACGGCAGATGGAATATCCATCCCATTTGTGATCGGAGTAACCTGTCCACCAAACTGTAAATCAGGCACTTTGCCTCTCCATTTCCCTGTTAACTAATCAGTGTTTGACTCAGATTCAGCTCTACCACCCGTTTCATGGCTGTATCATATACTTCCTGCAGATACTGTATTTTGCAAAGCATTTTGTAGTTTTGCAAAGATAGAATGTTGTATTATTCATAAGGTTAAGGTGCTTCAAATATACCTTTTGTGGTCATCCCAGAAACCCTGGAGTGAAATTGGCAGTGTTCTGAACAATGCAACCTCCATGTGTCCCAAATGCAAAATTCAGTTCTCACTGGACCAGGAGCAAATTGGCCCTACCAGCTTGGCAACCTTAACTGTAGGCTTTCTTAGCAACAGGACATCCTGAAGAACTGTGCAATCAGGGTCTTCCTGTTGTTGTGTTTGAAGAGAGAGTTTAACTGGACTATGTGGCCGGTCTGAACACAATCGTGGCAGAATAATCTATAGAATGACATACATCTGAGTCTATTGTGCCTGATGTGAGGATATCCAGAATGCCTCGTCAGACTCATCCTGAACATCCCCCGCTGCAGCCACATTCACTGCTCCCAATCAACAAAAGAATCTCATTCAAGCTCCTCATGCATGCCTACAAAGCACCCCACAATGCCGGACATCCATATCTGAACCACCGCCTCTCCTTCTACACACCCACCAGACATCTCTGCTCTCCCCAACTAGCCATGTCCACCATCCCACAGATCTGCAAGACCTCGGCCGGAGGAAGATACTTCTCCTACCTCACTGTAAAGACCTGAAACTCCTTGCCTCTACATCTCAGGCAATCACCGTCAACTCCTCAATTCAGGAAGGACCTCAAGACCCAACTATTTGACTTAACCGCAGATCCTCCCCTGCCCCCACAGCGCATTGAGACCCTAACAGCTGAGTATTTGCGCTTTACAAGAACCTGATTGATTGATTGATCAGTGTCATGCTGTCTTTGCCCCAAAAGTTACTACATTATTGAATTCATAGGCTAGTATGTTCCCATGGGGCAAGAGAATATCAACAAATCATTCCTCTACATGTACAAAAAGCTAAATGAATAAAGTGTAAGTAACACTGTGTTCATGCTAGCTTTCATTATAATAATGTACAACAAGGGGTGGTGATGGACAGAGTCTCTGAATTAAGCAGAGTACTCTCACCCAGTCAAGAGATCAGGGCTAGATCCAACACCGTTTTTTAGCTCATTGCACCATCCCAGTTTCAGAACCTGGCTGTATGCAAATTAGTCTGTCCCTGGCCCAGTGCATCATGGGAACAGGGCAGACCAGACTACAAAAGCCAATTCTTACACTGGGAAGGAAACAAGCTTCCGGGGACCGGTTTCTGCCATTTCAGGCGTCTTCGGCCCGGCTTGCTTGAATCCTGATGGTGCAATGAGCAAGGGACTCACATCTGAGTATACCCTTCCACGCTTAGGGTGGACAAAATTATGTACAACAAGGGGTGGTGATGGACAGAGTCTCTGAATTAAGCAGAGTACTCTCACCCAGTCAAGAGATCAGGGCTAGATCCAACACCGTTTTTTAGCTCATTGCACCATCCCAGTTTCAGAACCTGGCTGTATGCAAATTAGTCTGTCCCTGGCCCAGTGCATCATGGGAACAGGGCAGACCAGACTACAAAAGCCAATTCTTACACTGGGAAGGAAACAAGCTTCCGGGGACCGGTTTCTGCCATTTCAGGCGTCTTCGGCCCAGCTTGCTTGAATCCTGATGGTGCAATGAGCAAGGGACTCACATCTGAGTATACCCTTCCACGCTTAGGGTGGACAAAATTATGTACAACAAGGGGTGGTGATGGACAGAGTCTCTGAATTAAGCAGAGTACTCTCACCCAGTCAAGAGATCAGGGCTAGATCCAACACCGTTTTTTAGCTCATTGCACCATCCCAGTTTCAGAACCTGGCTGTATGCAAATTAGTCTGTCCCTGGCCCAGTGCATCATGGGAACAGGGCAGACCAGACTACAAAAGCCAATTCTTACACTGGGAAGGAAACAAGCTTCCGGGGACCGGTTTCTGCCATTTCAGGCGTCTTCGGCCCGGCTTGCTTGAATCCTGATGGTGCAATGAGCAAGGGACTCACATCTGAGTATACCCTTCCACGCTTAGGGTGGACAAAATTATGTACAACAAGGGGTGGTGATGGACAGAGTCTCTGAATTAAGCAGAGTACTCTCACCCAGTCAAGAGATCAGGGCTAGATCCAACACCGTTTTTTAGCTCATTGCACCATCCCAGTTTCAGAACCTGGCTGTATGCAAATTAGTCTGTCCCTGGCCCAGTGCATCATGGGAACAGGGCAGACCAGACTACAAAAGCCAATTCTTACACTGGGAAGGAAACAAGCTTCCGGGGACCGGTTTCTGCCATTTCAGGCGTCTTCGGCCCGGCTTGCTTGAATCCTGATGGTGCAATGAGCAAGGGACTCACATCTGAGTATACCCTTCCACGCTTAGGGTGGACAAAATTATGTACAACAAGGGGTGGTGATGGACTGGGATGGTGCAATGAGCTAAAAAACGGTGTTGGATCTAGCCCTGATCTTTTGACTGGGTGAGAGTATTCTGCTTAATTCAGAGACTCTGTCCCTCACCACCCCTTTGTTGTAAATAATTTTGTCCACCCTAAGCGTGGAAGGGTATACTCAGACATGAGTCCCTTGCTCATTGCACCATCAGGATTCAAGCAAGCCGGGCCGAAGACGGCTGTAATGCCAGAAACCGGTCCCCGGAAGCTTGTTTCCTTCCCAGTGTAAGAATTGGCTTTTGTAGTTTGGTTTGCCCTGTTCCCATCATGCACTGGGACAGGAACAGACTAATTTGCATACAGCCAGGTTCTGAAACTGGGATGGTGCAATGAGCTAAAAAACGGTGTTGGATCTAGCCCTGATCTTTTGACTGGGTGAGAGTATTCTGCTTAATTCAGAGACTCTGTCCCTCACCACCCCTTTGTTGTAAATATTTTTGTCCCCCCTAAGCGTGGAAGGGTATACTCAGACATGAGTCCCTTGCTCATTGCACCATCAGGATTCAAGCAAGCCGGGCCGAAGACGGCTGTAATGCCAGAAACCGGTCCCCGGAAGCTTGTTTCCTTCCCAGTGTAAGAATTGGCTTTTGTAGTTTGCTTTGCCCTGTTCCCATCATGCACTGGGACAGGAACAGACTAATTTGCATACAGCCAGGTTCTGAAACTGGGATGGTGCAATGAGCTAAAAAACGGTGTTGGATCTAGCCCTGATCTTTTGACTGGGTGAGAGTATTCTGCTTAATTCAGAGACTCTGTCCCTCACCACCCCTTTGTTGTAAATATTTTTGTCCACCCTAAGCGTGGAAGGGTATACTCAGACATGAGTCCCTTGCTCATTGCACCATCAGGATTCAAGCAAGCCGGGCCGAAGACGGCTGTAATGCCAGAAACCGGTCCCCGGAAGCTTGTTTCCTTCCCAGTGTAAGAATTGGCTTTTGTAGTTTGGTTTGCCCTGTTCCCATCATGCACTGGGACAGGAACAGACTAATTTGCATACAGCCAGGTTCTGAAACTGGGATGGTGCAATGAGCTAAAAAACGGTGTTGGATCTAGCCCTGATCTTTTGACTGGGTGAGAGTATTCTGCTTAATTCAGAGACTCTGTCCCTCACCACCCCTTTGTTGTAAATATTTTTGTCCACCCTAAGCGTGGAAGGGTATACTCAGACATGAGTCCCTTGCTCATTGCACCATCAGGATTCAAGCAAGCCGGGCCGAAGACGGCTGTAATGCCAGAAACCGGTCCCCGGAAGCTTGTTTCCTTCCCAGTGTAAGAATTGGCTTTTGTAGTTTGGTTTGCCCTGTTCCCATCATGCACTGGGACAGGAACAGACTAATTTGCATACAGCCAGGTTCTGAAACTGGGATGGTGCAATGAGCTAAAAACGGTGTTGGATCTAGCCCTGATCTTTTGACTGGGTGAGAGTATTCTGCTTAATTCAGAGACTCTGTCCCTCACCACCCCTTTGTTGTAAATATTCATTATAATAAAGCATTTAAAAGAACAAACTATATTTGGATATTTGTACTAAACGTTTGTGAGCTTAATTCAATAAGACTTAACTAATGATAGAGTTTTCTAGTTAGTTTAGCAAGCTAAAATACTTGCTCTGATATCGGTTGTGAAGTGCAGGTCAGAGTTTTGAACTCTAATAGGACCAGCTCAGCATTTCATTTTAATGAAGTTGATAAAATGATCAGCATTAATTCAGCTAATGACAGCATCTATTATTCACAGCATCTACGAGTGGTAAAAACTGCGACATGAGTGCTATCTTAAAAAAACGAATAATTATCTTTTCCAAGCGATATGTACATAATGTTATTTGTGTATGTCTGGAGGGTGTAATACACGTTTGATAAATGTTACATTTATTAATGCTATTTCATTAATTAAAAGATTATATTTATACAATGAAGGGTCTATTTTAGTCTATGATTGTCACTTGAGGGGTATGTAACTCTCTTGTTAAATCTTTCTCTAGATATGCTAGGAATGTGTGACATTGACAACCCATTAATCACTATGGTCATCTGGCTTAAACTAACTGCACTGATTTCATGTGTAATAGGCTATTAGGGCTAGGGTGGTTGGGTGCTACAGCTTTCCCTGAATGACTGTTTGGAATGTGATATATAGAATGTTCCGAAATGTCTGGTTTTAGGTAGGTCTTAGATCACTGATCATTTCAGTGTAATCCAACAACAAGACCACTAGTAGCCTGAAAAAGGTGTCATGAATTTGTGTTTTAGCAAATGGAGAGACTGTAGTACTGAGCTGCTGAGGTCTGGCGTATGTGAATTAATGGAAAAACGAAAACTGAGAAACCACATTGGAGGAATACAAATTATAGAAAACCAATTTTAAGGAAATACAGTTTTAAAGAAATATAAATAAATTGAAAATTAAAGGAAACATTTTAAAGGAAAGACAATTTTAAGTAAAAGTCCAAAATGATATTAAACTTTGGTGGGATGTAGGACTAGTGATGTTTTTTGGGGGGTTGGGGATCGAGAATGTTTAGGGGTGATGAAGGGACAATGGGGTCAGGAAGGGTGGAGTTCAGACATAGAAATGGGTTTTTAGGGGTCAGCGATGGGTAGAGCTCAGAGGTGATGAGGGTATTTTTAGGTGTCATGAATGGGTGGAGTTCAGAAATGTTGTGGGATTTTTAGGGTTCGCGGCTGAGCAGAGTTAAGTGATGTGGTGTGTTTTAGAGTTTAGGAATGAGTGGAATGTACCAGTGTTGAGGGGTTTTGGGTTTGTGGCTGGGAAAAGCTTAGGACTGGTAAGGGCTTTTAGAATTCTGTGATGTGTAGAGGTTGGGGGTTGTGAAGAGCTTTTAGCATAGAGGGCTTTGTGGGGTTTAGGTCCTCTAATAAGGCACAAATTAAGAAACCAAGTCGTTGAAAAAGGAACATTTGAAACATAAACCAGCACAAATTTACATCTATTAGCAACCACATATTAACCCCACAGGAAGACATGTCTGATGTTAAAGTCCTTACTGATCATTACAGTAATTCAGTGTAAAACATTGTAGACTATATGGCACCCCACCAACTAAAAAGAGTGTCTACCAAAGACTCCAAGCTTTGGTACAATGGCAGCCTAAAAATGGCGAGATGCAATCTCAGACTAGCTGAACATTCATGGGGAGTCTTCCCCACTCTAGATCACCTCGAGCACCTAAGATCTCTGAGACATATTTACAACAAAAGCATTTGAAGCACAAAAGCTAACTTCCTTAGGAAGCAGCTGCAGAAAACCAGGAACTGACCTAAAAATCTGTTTGAACTTGTGAAATCGCAATCTAACAGACCACCCAACCCTCAATCTAGGTCTAATATGCAACATAACTGCAAAGAGCTTGCCACCTTCTTCCTTGGAAAGTGGAAAGACTGTAAAGATTGACAGTGACCTAAGGTCTGCAATAAAGCTACTCCCAGTGATTCCAACCTCCGCACCCCCACCCTTAGAGCAGGAGGGTCCAGCTTTCACCACCCCAAATAACGCCTCGTGGAGTTCATTCAAATCCGATGATGAAACAACCATTCTATAAAATAAAAATCCTATCAACAGTGAAACCTTCTAACCACTGCAACGACCCGCCTCCTGTGAATGTCTTCAAGGAAATTAAAATCTCCTTTCTCCCACTTTGGACAAAAATAGTAAATGCTTCATTACTTCAAGGCACTATACCAGACTGCCTCAAATCTGGATAGATAACCCCACTCTTAAAAAACCCACGGCATATCACACAGACCTAAATAATTTCCACCCTATCACCAACATCCCGGATCTCTCAAAGCTCCTTGAGAAATGTGTCCATACCCAGATATACCAACCTGGCTTCCGTCAGGGCCACAGCACTGAATCGGCCATCACTCACATAGTTGATGGCGTGTTGGAAATGATTTATCATAATGAATCCTGCGTTCTAATCCTCCTCGACCTCTCATCAGCATTCGATATGGTCAAACATGACAGCTTCTTTGAAGTATTGGAACACAGGTTGGGACTCTCTGGCCCTGTCCTAGACTAGTTCATCTCTTTCCTTCACAGCAGAACTCAAAGAATAAAGCTTAATAATTCTCTATCTAACCCCACGCTCCACATTAAGTGTTCTGCAGGGTTCCACGCTATTACCTACTCTATTCAACCTGTTCATGCAACCGTTAACTGAAATTCTGAAATCATCAAACATCAATTATCACATGTACACTGATGACACCCAACTTTACCCAAAAATCTCCTCCCCTGAAGATATTAGATCACTTAACGAACTCTACAAAAAACTCAAAATTGGTTGACCTGCAACCACCTTACTTGAAGCACTCTCAAAACCTGTTAATTGCACCCCCGAAAAATTCACTCGACATTGCGGAATGGTTGAAACATTTAACAGCCCTCAATTGCACTCCACATGTTATTGACTGGATTAAATCATTGTGAATAATGCATGACAAGAACTTGAAAATGCAGGAACACATCAGTTCAGCCACCAGAGGAGCTAACTTCCAAATGAGCATCTTAAGAAAAAGTAAACCCTTACTCCCCTTCAATGACTTCAAGTCAGTTGTTCTAGCCCTAGTAGTCTCCAGGTTGGACTATGGAAATGTTACCTTTTCGGGTCTTCCAAGATCTAAGTTTGCCTCCCTTGGAATCTCTCTTCACTCCGGTTCTAAACACTATAACCACATCACACCGGTTCTAGATTCACTAAACTGACTCCCTCTTGAGGAAAGAATTCAATAAAAAATTGCCTGCATGACACGCAAAGCCTTACATTCCAACATCCCGTGGTGCATTGCACAAAAACTGGAGCTATCTGGTGGCACTAGATCCTCAAGAAGCACTTCATCCTTACTACTGAAACCACAGAAATTTAAGAAGAAATCTAAGAAGAAACTTACAATCGGGCATTCTTTGGCATTGCCCAAAGCATCTGGAATTTCCTACCTTCTGAAATCTGAGTTAATCCTTCATTGCCGTCTTTCAAAAACAAGTGAAGTTGTTATTAATGAACAAATACCTGCTCAAGTTTACAGGAACCATACTTCTCAGCATTGAGAATTCACATTGGGTACACTTGTCATCTGTTGCTCAACGCTATAGCCTATTTTGTTTCTTTATGTGGGATTAGAGGTTGTTCTGCACCCTGCCCTCGTACCACGACTTCCTGTACTGTTATTTTTACTGTTATTATTGCTTATCAATGTCTGCTTTGCTTGTTTTCTCTCACCCTGTTCATCTGTAAAGCACACTAATCCCCTCATGGGTCATGTTCACTCTACATAAAACTCCAAATAAATAAATATATAGGTAGGTGAGGGGTCTTAAGGATTCAGGATAGGGTGGAGTTTAGATGTAGAAAGGCGATTTTAGGGTTCAGAGATAGGTTGAGTTTAGGGGTAGTGCGGGGATGTTAGGGGTCATCGATAGGTGGTGTTTAGGGTTGATGAGCGTTTTATGGTGGTTCGGAAAAGGGTGAAGTTTATATGTGGTACGGGTCTTTAACCCTTTCAATGCATCGGATGGCTCCCGGACGTCCGACGTCACAGTGGGCATTCAAGGGGTTAAGGAGCCAGGGATGGATGGGGTTTATGTGTAGAAAGAGGTTTTTAGGATTTAGAAATGGGTGGTGTTATATTATATCTTCTAAATTGAGGGCTGTACCCTCTATCTAATATTATTTACACTGACTGCACTTAGAAACGTAATTGCTGCATATTGTCCTTATTAGTAGACTGACATGTTTCAACTCCCTAAATTGGAATACCGTTAACATTGTGTCTAATGTTCTTGAGTGAGAGCCTAAGGCAAGAAGGTACAGGTTCTGATCGGTAGTGAGTGCAGTGCATGATATAAATTAGCTGCATATAACTATTTATTTATTTATTAAAAATAGTTATATAGTGTGGACCTAGCCATGTGAGTAACAGAACACTTTAGTAGAAAATACAATTAATTATTCAGGAAATAAGCTTATACTCATTTGAGTAAAGTCCGCATCAAGAGAGAAATTATATAAGCAGGTAGAGACATTGAACAAAGATATCAAGTGAAGCGAGAGTTTATATGCCTGTGAAGCATACTAACTGGCATATCCGCCCAGGTAAAATGATAATAGATACATGATATAATCTGAATATAGCATTTCCAAATTTCAAGATAAATATGTGAAGTCATTTTGGATACCTCTAAGCACACTCTGAGTCAGTGACCAAAAAGTTTAGAGTATTTTACAGAAGAAAATACATTCAGAAAAATGTGGGAAAGAGTAGACAAAATGGTATTTGGATGAGCAGTGAGAACTACTTATAAATAAATCAGAGCATCAAATGAAAAGAACAGCACCATGTTGTAAACTCACCCATCTGTCTCTGAGTCATACCGAGTGAGAACTGTCACAGTAACATCATCTTTTAACTATTCTATAGCAATTCCTAAGGTAAAGTTGCCCTATGAAGTCCTGTTCATGGGAAAACCTAAACTGCATAGCAAGGCATCAGATGATTACCCAGGAGGCTGGAAAGGTGGGGAAAGCCTTTTTTTTTACTGGGGGCCAGGTTATCAGCAGTTTTAAGAGCACTTCAGAGTTCCTTTTATATACAACAGGTTTCAGGCAACAATAAAAGTGCCATGACAACTCTGGTGATTAATGAACCTGTTGCAGAAAATTCTGAGTTTTGTTAAGTGGCAGTTTTGATTCGTCTAAGGTAGTGCAGAGGTTTAAGTTGCCTACCGCAACGAGTGTGTACTATGCAGATCACATAACAGTATTTTATGTGCATAGCTCAGTTGGTTACTGCTTTTGTCACAGAGATCCTTTTGTTACTGTGCAATTTGTTAGTTACATTCGCAACCTAGGTTAGAGCTATCTTTTTCCTCAGTTTTTCATTATCCTAATTTTGCTAAAAAGGGTTTTTTTTTGCGTAGAAATAGTTTCTTATTAGTAAAGTCAACCCTAACCACTGTGTTACATTCTGAATCCTGAGTTTGTGCTTTCCAAGACCAAGTTCTCTTTAAATATGCCTACTGTAGAAATGTAGGATCTGACGACATAGTTACCCCACTTTTTGCCTGGTTTTTACTTGTTTCTGACTAGTCTGACTAGGATCCTGCTAATTTCTACCAACAATTGTTATGCATGTACTTTGGTACACTCCAGAGTGTATACTGGGGTACCTTTATAAGTCCCTAGTATATGCCACAGATGTACCCAGTGCATAAGTACCCCAGAGGCCTCTCATGGGCTGAAGCATGTATTATGGCACCCATGAGAGGTCATGCAAAATGGAATTACAGGTCACCCATATAGCAGGCCTTATCAATCCTGAAGGCAGGGTGCTTGGTTTTACATGAGAGGGTGCCCCTGCATGAGCAGAGCCCTTCTGCAACCTTCAGAGACCATTCTCCTGGGTTGTCTGTGACTCAGCCAGACATATAGGTAGAGGTGCATTATAACCTCGCGGTAAATGCTATTTAAAAAACGGCTGAAACAAAACATGTCATGTTTGGTATCAAACACCTTGGAATCATACCTCTATTGATAACCGGTGTGAGAGGTATGATTCCACCCTTCTGAAGCCAGCTTCATGGGGTTACTGATCTATCCAGTGCTAGCCTTCTCGACCCGGTCAGCACAAAATGGATGCTGTCGACCAGAGACACATTTCTGCCCTCCTGCTGCTGAGCCATACTCAAGCAGAGGAAAGCAGCACAATAGGCATCCTGTCACAGGAAGGTGGGACCACCTCCCATACAGTATTTAGTGTATTGGGACTGACCCTTTCCTAGGAGGGTCCCCTGAATCTGTCAAACCCTCTCCTGTGGGTACAAAAGGGCTTACCTGACTATAGCTCTTTAGATTTTATGTGGACAATATTCTACAAAAAGAAACTACTGACCTTCAATCGTCTGGACACTCTGGACATCGCTAGGCTATGACTGGGCTCGACTTTGCCTCCCTCTATGAGCTTTGTCTGTGCCCTTGCTCCATACAGGCCCTGTTGCAGGACCCCAAGTAATATTTCCACCAAAGAACTCCAGCCTCCTTGCACCGAGTGCTCTGTAGGCTGGTACTTTGTGATCTTGCTTGAGGTCGCGACTCCTGGTCATTCGGCCTGTGGGTCCTCCTGAGGGTCATCTTGATTTCTCTTGAGCTTTCCTGCTTGCTACAGATGTGCCCTGACTCTCCATTGCTTGGAGAGTCCCCAGGACCTAGCTGATCCTCACCTTAACCTGCTTGACCTTCCTACCTGGGTTGCTTTTGCCAAGGCTTGTTGGTGTGCTAGCCGGACACCGACCCCTCAGCACTCAAACTCCTTTGTGGGACAGCTTGCATCTGGCCTCTGGTCATCATCGACATCTCCTGGTCCTCCTGGCTGCAAAGTCAAGCATCCCTTCTTCGAACCTGAAGCACCCGACATCGGTGAGCATTCGTCTCCCGAGCCCCTGGTCACTCTGAAGTGACCCAGACTCTGTCCCCTCAGCTTTCAGGTTCCTTGCTTCAAGAATCCACCCTTGGATTCCACCAGATCATTTTCACCTTCACGGCAGCAGCACTTCTTCGAAGCAGTCCATAGAGAACGATGGCGGTTTCTGACACCACTTAAACCCTATGAACCCGGCTTCTCTGGGATAGGTAACTCTGGTACTTCTGTATCCACAGGTGCGGTGGCTCTCCAAACTCTTAAGTTCTGAAGGGTTTCCTCGAAGTCCTCCTAGAAGGATCCATAAACTGTAAAATTGCAACTGCAACTTCACCATAGAATTGTACAGGGCCCACGGTTGTGTTAGCACACTGCACCCGTCCTCCGTGGGGTCCCTATCTACTCACCTTGGGTGGTTCCTTGGGGTCCCAATGATTCTACGTGCTCCAGACCTTGTCTTGATCCAAGTCGTGGTTGTTATACCACTATTTTAGTGTATGGTTTGGTCTCCCCCTGGAGCCCACTGTGTATTGTGCTACTTGCAACTGTTCTATTGATATTGTATTGTGTTCTTTGTGTTCTATCCTTGGGTAGAGGATACTACAGTGTTATATTAATAAATACACATTTTTATATAACTACTGGGTATTTCTCCTTTCATTTAATTAATTCAAGAGGTGATATTCAGGTAAAACAAGCTGCTTTACTTTACTTCAAAATTAAGCCTTAATGCTGCTCTCCACAGCTACCACTAGGATAGCTTTCTAAAGGTTATCTTTGACCTCATACATCTTAAAGGTAATTTGGACTGGTGCAAGGTGCCCACTTTAATTAGCGGACAGCATATACCAGGCCAACTTCTCACACCTACCAGTATGCATGACAGGTGAATCCTACAACTTGTACTCCCCTTTGTCTTATGCTATATTTTCTATACACTTATTTGCACACATATGATTCATTGTCTCTGTATGTGTGTGTGATGTAAAATGCTCTGACACCCTACACTGATATGAGAGGCTCTATAAAGAAAATGAGATACATGTGAGAGAGGGGCTATAGAGAGATGAGAGGCACTGTTGAAGGGTGATAGTGAGGGAATCATTGAAGAACAATAAATACAAAGAATGCTGAGCTGTTCCTCAGAGGGAGGATGTCCGCGTCACACTAATGTCTGGATACTGTTGGTCTCATCAAGACCTACAGTTGGGCATCCATTTTGTTGGATGTAATGCCCTCACACACCCTTTCAGGTGTTATGCTTCATCATCTGGGCTGCTCCTCGTTGGGTCGGCGGTGCAATACCCAGCGGGCTCACCTCAAAGAGGGGCACTTTACCGGAGATCTTTTATCCAACAGCCATTTTGTGAAGTGCGTGTATGGGGCCAAAGGTGTGTAGACATGATAGTGAGTTTAAAATAAAGCTAGGAGTACCAGTATCAAGTTTTATTCTGGGGCTCACCTTCTATAGTTAAAATTTGGAAGCTAACCGGTACTCAATGGAATTCAATGTTTCCTACTTGAGTCTCAGTTAGTGTGTGATTGTGTTGGTTGACATGTTTCTCGCGTTTCTGTTCAATAACTCGCGATTCTTCAGGACCTTGTAAAAATATATTTTTTATTATGGAAACTGTCTACCCTAAAGGATCTGCATAAGTATTCAGTTAGCTAGTCTAAATGTCACAAAAAGAAAGCGTGCTTTATGTGTCAATGTACCTGTGTTGAGCTGGATCTACCTATAAAAGGAGACATGAGGGCATGTAAAAACAGGTACAGTTTATAGACAATAGTGATGGTGACTTTGTACATTCGTTGAAACATGCAAGTCAGTGTGCGACTGGGGTCTTGATTAAAAACCATTTTAAAACCAATGTGAAAATATATCCTCAGTGAACAAAGGTGGACAACATGCCCCTGTGGATAAAAAAGCAATAAAACTGGTGGTTGTTGTTAATTGCAGGAATCACCTATTATGTCTAGTTCCCAGGCATCAACAGTACCCGGCGGTCTGCACAACAGGTTGTGACTTCCATAAAGTATGGCTATACATGGAAGGATAGTTTAAATCATTTGATAGGTGCTGCAGTCATGGCACTCTCTTTCTTTATACTTTATTGGTGGTGGTGGAGTCATTGCCCTCTCTTTCATTGTCTTTTTTTCCAAATTAGAACCAGTTTTGGGCCATGGCTTGCAATGTTATAAAGCACTCCTGGCATGTGAATGCAGGTCACCAATTCGTCTTTCTGAGCTTGATAAATTGTGCAACATTACCTTTGGAAATGTGAATAACTATTATGTAAGGGCCTAGCAACATTCTAATGTGTGGTTTACATTCTGTAATTAAGTATTATTATTATTATAGAGGTACTAGTAGTAGTAATAGTATAATAACAAATAAGCAACCCATACATTTTCAACTACCATGCAATACAAAAGGAAGCCAGAGTAATTCTGTTGACTAGGGATTCTCACAAAGTGATACAAATAGTAGACAACATCAGTGAGTCAGGAGGATACTTCTGCCAAAAAATGGTAATTATGTACATTACTTTTTTGGTGAGTACTTGAAGACACCTGGTCTCCCAGGTTCCATAGCATTGCTATACTCCTGCCTAGTTAGACTTGGAAACAGAAGCTATTGATCAATGACCAGTAATTCGAGGCAAGAAAGCTTTAATATTTATCTTCCATCGTGAAAAAAATTACAATCCAAAGAGGAACATTTGATTTTCATTCCCTTGGAGGTGTGGTCTGGTGATTAAAGGCCTCATTCTAAGGTGCGACGTAATGGAACGCTCTCGTGAGAACGTGGGTGTGCCTACTGCCTGCTCTGCCCTACCGCACCTCCTCAGCTCCTACTTCAGGAACTCCCAGTTTGCCGACTTGATGCTGGAGTCATTTCTTAGGGACTGTCTTGTAAACCCTGGTTGTGTCCGAGAGAAAAGCTCTTGAAATATCCTCCAGGCACTCTAGAAAACTCAAAGAGTATGCGGCATTAACCATCTTTTTATGGAAATGTGCCCAGACCTTGGTGCTCAATCTCCAGGACAAATAAACAGAACTACACATCCGATGAGCTGACACGGCGGACCTGCCAGAATAGATTATTTCCTCCTCACAGTGGCCCCTGCCAGGTACGTGGAAGCAATTTCATCGGGAAAGTGCTACACAACAGTTGTGTAAATGTTTAAATTAGCTGCTTAGTTTTAAAAGTTGCTTAGATCAGCAGCAAACTGGATGTGTATATTTATGATGCACTTACAGGAACACATACACACAATGCTTAACACTGGGCTTTGAACGTTACATAGCTTATCTGTTTTTGTGGAAAACGTTTTATCCCCTACAAATAATTGTACATCACTTACATTTCCATATACCTGGCTGTTGTGGGAATCCTCGGCATTAAACCAGGATTGGCTAAATTTCAGACCTCTTCACACTTCTGCCCTGATCAATGACTAGTCAATACTATGGACTGTACGATTGATTCTTCGTCAGACCTCTTGTCTTCTTGTTAGACACTGAGTTAGATCTTAATTGTGCTGTTCAGCAAATACAAGGTTAAGATGCATTGTACTGAGCGAAAAAGAGTCAGCTTACTTTGTCAGTCAGGGACAGGTTTATAAACCAAGGATTATGTGTTTACGACCATGTATACACCTTCATATTATTTTTACTAAAGCTCTGTCATTCTGTCAGGGGATGACTTCTTCATGAGTCCTGTGGCCGCACAAAAGAAGACATGAATAGCAATAGTCTTCCGCCCATGTCTAATAGGGCGAGACAGTAAATGACTGTCATATAAATGACTGGAAACTGCAACTACCTTCTAATATTATACATATTTCTCCTTCGGCCAATAACATTCATTGCACAGTTTGATTAGGTCAAAATTGATGCATGCCACCACAGCCCTTTACATTCGTAAAATGCAGAACCTAGTAGCTAATTCAGATATCGGAAGTGGAACAACGCAATCTGTGCAGCCCAGCTCCTAGACTAGTATTGCATCAAGCAAGGAGCATGGTATTGACCCGAGGATTTGCCCAGTCGTTATCAATCTGAAAACCATTACGGAAGTTCTTGAAAGATGAGGTTAAGAGACCCTTCATTGCTCGGCATCACCTGTTTGCACATTTTGCTCTGAAGCTATTTAAGTGCCGCCTGGAGCTCTTACCAGGTGAACAACATACATCAAGGTAAACTTTTGCACTCCAGGAGGTAGACCTATACATTGATGTGTATATACCTTTAACTTCCAGATGCACATCCTTGTGTGCCGCTGATCCCCCTACGGCACAGTACTATCTCTCTTCTGTCCTCTAATTGTCTTCTGTACAATTAAATACTCTTTTGTTTCACTTGCAGTGTAAATAGTAATTTCACAGCACAAATGGACAACACAAATACTTAAAAAACCTTCCAAATAGTCCATTGGTCCATTTAGTCTAGTACTGCATTGGCTGATATTCAACCTCTCACCCAGCTGCCCATTACTATTATGTGAAATGTGGGTTACACATTGAGCTATCGTTCATACCAATGAATTGTTATTGTGGTAAAAGGTCTTCCTTGCTGAACCAATGACGGGTGTCTGCCCCATTTTGCAGCTGAGCTAGAAACCCACAAATCGAGAGTAAGACCGCATACATAAGCTACTTCTCACGCCCAGGAATAAAGTCAGTTAGCACCTTTGTTGGAACTCAGGGCTACCACAATCTCCTTTACATACTCTACAATTCCAAATGTATGATACTTCCAAAAATCCTCATTGCATTGAGCCTCCACCACCACAAGCTCTCCATTTCGAAAACTACTTTACTCTGGTGTGCAATCTCAATTTTATTAATGGACAATTAGAGGAAACATCAATTGTTGCGCTTAGGGAAAAGCAATGCAGTGATGCTCTAATACGTTGGTGTTCTACTGCATAACTAAGTTTTAAATATACTGTCCTGCCAAAATATTCTGGCCGGAATATTGACTATATTATAAGACTGTGCTTAATTTGTAAAAAATAACTGCCAGGGCCCAATGTGTTCACAGGAAACAACTGCAACCTGAACCATCCCCTGTCATTGGCAGCACAGCCAAAATACCAGTGCCCCTATTCTAAATTAACAATCAATGTGGTCTATTCTGTGTAGCCCAAAAGCTCTAAGAAATGTCTGGATGAGGTATTATTACTTGAATTTTAAGGTGCATTGGTATATTGTTTTTTCTAAACACTGTGCTGTTTTGCTGTACTTACAAATTGAAAGATAGTGCCACCATGTGGTGGGCTGTCAAAATACAATGTTTAAGTTGAAAAATAAGTGCCTATGCTAAGCAGGAGCAGACACCAGCACAAATTAAGCACTGCTACCACATGAAGGTATATCTGTGTAGGTAAGCATAGACTCAACATCTACGTATACCTCAGTAATGACTCCACATGTAAGTATTTTGAAGAAATATATATATATATATCTTCATTGAAGATCTGTTTGCTTCTAAATATATATGTATATATGTATATATTCCACCCCGTTTCTTTGCGAAGCAAACCCCCAGCCACTAGCAGCGGCGGACCAGGACGGGGTCGCGACTCCCAGCAATTCACCAACAACCGTTTTCACGTCGCCAAACAAACAAATGATGTCCAAGCCACTTTGCATATTATCAGCGTGTATTTATTTTAGTAAAGCTCACTATATATATATATATATATATATATATATATTTATATCTATATCTATATATATATAGATATATATATATATATATCTATTCACAGAAAAAAACCATAGGTTATAGACCATATATAGTTAGGAATTAGCATTTACAAAACCTTGAAAATTCACTGAAAAAACCATAGGTTATAGACCATATATAGTTAGGAATTAGCATTTAGAAAACCTTATTTTACTCACACAAAACCATTGAAATTCCATATATAGTTAGTTGCACTAACTATATATCGCGCACCCGCAATCCACTGCTGATGATGTCACATATTACATCATTCATGACATGGTCAGTGACATCACTGATAACAACATCCAGTGATTTTTTGTTTCTATAAAGTTTAAATATGTCTTACATATTGAAGAATGAGTGGATGTGTAAGTGTCTGGACGAAGGATTTAGTAGGTGCATGACTGACTGTATGAGTGAGTGATTAAATGTGTCTCACTGACTGCATGGGTTAGTGACTAAACTGTCTTAATTTGTGCATCATTATGTCTGTTGTTCTGTAAACTGCTGCATGTGTTCATCAGTAGCTATATGAGTAACTATATGGGTTATTGATTGATTGCCCAAGTATTTGTATGGGAGACTGAGTGTGTGTGTGGCTAGCTGGGAGGTGTGTGACTCTGTGCAGATCAATCTGTACTTGTATCAATGATTGTATAAGAAGGTAAGTATGTGTTAGTATATGTTTGAAAATGTAAGGTGCTCTATGTTTAACTGTATAGACAAGAAAATGGAAGTGTCATTGATTCTTTACAGGACTGACTAGGTGTGTGAGTAACTCCATGCATGAGTGGCAGACTGTGAGTGTCTGTATAGGTGTATGAGTGCATATGATAGTGTTGTAAAGATGAGTGATTGTATGTATGAATGATTGTATGGGTGAATGAGTGAAGGTGTGTGTAGACGTAGCAATCAGTGAGTGCGTATGTAGTAACTAGTATTGGTGTGTCAATGGTTTCAAAAATTATACTCTCTTTTTAACACTGGGTGAAACAGAGGTTATATTAAAATGTGAGGAGATGCATTGTATTGTCACATGAATGATATCATCAGTGATGTGGTCATTGATGTCAAATGAGATGTCATCAGTGATGTCATCAGTGATGTCATTTGAGATGTCATCAGTGATGTCATCAGTGATGTCACTGACCATGTCATGAATGATGTAATATGTGACATCATCAGCAGTGGATTGCGGGTGCGCGATATATAGTTAGTGCAACTAACTATATATGGAATTTCAATGGTTTTGTGTGAGTAAAATAAGGTTTTCTAAATGCTAATTCCTAACTATATATGGTCTATAACCTATGGTTTTTTCAGTGAATTTTCAAGGTTTTGTAAATGCTAATTCCTAACTATATATGGTCTATAACCTATGGTTTTTTCTGTGAATTTCATTGGTTTTTTAACAGCTAATATCTGTAGCTGTAAAATGTATTCTTCTTTAAATCCAAAAATATATTTTATATGTTTATGAATAATTTTTTTTTTTTATATTTTTTTTTCTTCGTTCCCGCTTCGCGAATCGGGAAGCTTCCCGTTAGCTGACCTTGATGCCGCGAAATAGACCGCGAGCCGGTAAACGTTTCTTTACCGCAAGTGCCGCGTTAGAAAACAACATCGTGACGCCTCCCGTCCGCATGACGTTTCACGTTGTCGCGTGATACGTCATATGACGTGCTACGTTAGCGAACTGGTACGCGAAGCGAGTCGCAAAGCGCAGGTTTCTGGAAGCAAACCGGGAGGCCCTGCAAAGCGCTTAACGTAAACACAGCAAGTCATGTGACTTGGTAATAACACTTTTCATTGGTTCATTTCACTTTTGGTTTCCTAATGATGTAAGACTAGGTCATATAATCTAAAATGAACACTTTTGATTGGTTGAGAACTCTTGTTTTTCCCAAATGATGAAAATCCCTCCTTCTCTCCTCACTCTGACTTTCATCATTGTGAGAGAAAGACCCTTTGTGATCACTGAGCAATGGCTTCTTTAGTAGCTTCAGCTGGTGCTTCCCCACCACCTCCACCACATCCAAGGAAGAGTGGACCACCTGCTCAAGTTATAATTCAACAAGAAGAAGAAGAAGAGGAACAGGACGACGAGCACGAAGAGAGGCAGTTTTTGCCTGAGCAGCCCAGGACGTCTCACCGGAAAGAAAACTTCATTTGGCAATTTTTTAAAATTCCCAAAGGTCAGAAAAAAGTAAATGCAAGATACGTAACTTGCCTTATATGTCAAGATAGACTGTCCAGAGGAACCGAGAAAAAATACAGTTTCGGAAACTACACAATGCATCGCCATATGACTAGGTGGCATCCTAACAACTACAGTGCTGCACAGTTTCGGAACGACCTAGATAATCTCCCTATTATGGCCAGAAGATCTGTTGTACCGGAAGTAACGGGACCAGAGGGCAGGGAGATGGTGCCAAATATACAAATGAAATTTGGTGAAGTAAAACACACCTGCGTATTTTGCGATGGATTCATTTCCTACGGAGAAAAAAGCATCACTCTGATCAACAGAGCTATTGACTATCATATGCAAGTTTGTACGAAACGCCCAAAATAATAAATACTTCTTTTTTTGTTTTGTTGCTCCTGTTGAGCCCTTTACAATGAATCGTTTTCATTGCCCCCTCCAAGAAAAACCCCCAAAAATATAAAACTTCAGAAAAATTAAAAAAAAGTAAAAAAATGTTCAGAAAAATAATAAAAAAAATATAAAACAACAAAAACAATAAAAAAAAAAGTTCTTTTCAGAACTACCTCCCCGTTATTAAAAAATTGGTACAATATTTGGAACTGTGCCAACCTCTATTTCTCTTAGTTCGCTTCCCAGTTCGCTCGCCGGTACGCGAACTAGAAGCGAACCAAAAACAGTAAGTATAAGGGAAGGAAACAGACACTTATGTTAAAAGAAAGACAGCTATAGGGGAGTAAACTAGAGATACTATTACCCGTAATCCACTGCTGATGATGTCACATATTACATCATTCATGACATGCTCAGTGACATCATCAGCAGAGGATTGCGGGTTTTTTGGCAACGTGCCTTATCCACGGTTTAATAACGCTGCCTTTTGCTTTATATAAGTTTTCAAATTGTATGAAATATATACCAATAGGTCGTTATGAACCTTTAGGTAGTGCTTTTCTTCATGAGGTCTGGTCGCTTCCATACACATACAGATGTTTCAAAGATGATCAAGAAGTTTATCTGAATGGAGAGGAATGCACTGAGACGCCAGATCATTCACTAATGTGTAGGCACATACAGTTACACGGTTCATGCAACAAACACCGACCAAATATGGCTTGCGTGTTGCAAGGCACGCCAGTTCCTGCTATCATCCCCACGTTCAAGTTGTTGGAAAATGGTAGTTATTTGATGCTCAATAATGAAGATTGTTCTGAGTTAATTGAAAAGGGTCTGCACCTCTGTACGGGTGTTCGCTATGTAAAGCACGAAAGTTTCACGGGCCGAACTCAAGGCCACCTCTCTCTGAGACAAAAGAGCTCTTATTCTTGCCATGCCGTTGAAATCTGTCCCAAGGTTGGTATTTGTGGCCAGATTGAAAACTCCCTATGTTCATGTGTGGGAGGAAATAGAACATTTCTGCAGCAAATAACCCGTTCACTTACTGTTACGATAAAAGGAATACTTTTAATTCAGATTTGCCTTTCAATTTCAGCAAGATGGTTCCGACTATCTTTAACGCATCCTCCACAAAGACCCTGGCGCACTTTTTTAAAGTTGTTACCAGTGGTCTCGTGACTTCATTTGAGAAAATCTTTGGAGTCATCCCTGCTTCCTTTCATTCTATTTTCTCCACTCTGGTTCGTGGATTGGCATTTTTACTTGCATTACCAGCGGACGCTCTTGTGCTTTTTTACATTTTTAAATATGGATGTCCCTCCTATGCAACCTCCCACCCTGCAGCTGCTGACACTGTTCCGCAATCGCATGCTAGAATATTATGGCACAATGCCGTTGGCGATATTAAGCACGGCATATGGATTATCTTTTCGATTCTCCTACTTCACCTGTGTCCAGCCTGTATTTCACTGCCTGACCTGTGATTTCGATTGGGCCATTGATTTGTGTCTCTGCGGACCGGTTTCTCCTGACGTCGACTTTAATCAGCTGATGACTCCTATCATTACTCACGAGTTGGTTTGTCCTGGCGAAAGGATTATGGCTGTGGCATTGATGCATGGACTACTTGGTCCCTGGAATTTACTGGCGGCAGCACAGTCTTTCTTGGAACAGAGCTTTCTTGAAAACCCACCGAGCTGTCCTCTGATGGTGATAGAGGATCCGGTGCTGGGAGAGCACGTATGTTCTTTTCCGCTTTTAAATTGGATGGCTAAACTGTTTTAGGATGAAGACGGTGACTTCCTATTGGAGGCTGTTGCAGCTTATTTTGCATACACAGTTATGTCATAGACCTTTTTCATGTTTGATATGCTGAGTACTAGCATTTCATTGACAATTCATTGACTTATTTGTCAAGTTTTTATTATTTACCTTGCCTATTGGCTTAAGACTCGATAAAGTACTTGGCTGTTTTATTTTTCTTTAGCATTAAATTTTCCTAGTTTTTAATGCTTTACCTTGCGGACCGTCCACATATAAACTTGCAATCTGCTCTCATGAGATGGCACTTCTATTATCTTATTCAGTTCGTTTCCGGATCATGGGGAGGTGTCATCTAGGTCCTGGATATCTTTACACCGTGTTAAGTTAGCATGGGCTCATTACCGGTTTAAACGCCATTTTTCCTTTTTTGCAACTTCTGCACACGACACTTAGTTGTTGCTTTAGCTTTCCACCTAGTAGTTCATCGTGGTTTACATGAGAATAATATGTTATTGCTCTACTATCTGCTTTGCTTGTTAAACTATATCTGTACAGCGAGTGCTAAAGTTTCAAGAACAACACGATACAGAATTGTTATGAGGTCTGATCTCCACGACTTCATACTCATAACATAAGTGCAACTTCTGCCAATTCTGGGCATGAGGCGGGTTTTATATTGCTTTGCCGAACACACATACACAACAGTTGATGCGGTTCACATGAAGAGAGAGCTGGTGTATGCTGATGTGATTCCTTCAAATCTAAGACACTAAAGTATGGGCACGCCCTAAACCAACACAAAGAGACCTTCTTAGCAAATAATATAATATGTGTATTAGGGAGGGTGAGATATAAGCAGCCGCGGGCCGTGGAGGGAGTTACGGTGAGGCAGGGAGGCGGGGAGGGGGAGAAGCAGGGTGGAGCCCTCTCTACCTTGCCCCTCCCCCTCCCCGCCTCCCTGCCCCACCGTAACTCCCTCCACGGCCCGCGGCTGCTTATAAGTGTTGCTAACTCTTATTCATTTACAGCATGTTAACATACTGTCACCATTCGCTTTTTATGTACTAGTAACTATGCTGGTAATTTTGCTACTGATAATATGTGTACTTGTATTCTCCACCCTGCTTCTCCCCCTCCCCGCCTCCCTGCCTCACCGTAACTCCCTCCACGGCCCGCGGCTGCTTATAAGTGTTGCTAACTCTTATTCATTTACAGCATGTTAACATACTATCACCATTCGCTTTTTATGTACTAGTAACTATGCTGGTAATTTTGCTACTGATAATATGTGTACTTCTATTATCTAAGATACTACGCCTGAGAAGACGGCATTAGTAAATAAACATTTCAAATACACATGTGTTCTTCTTAACTCCATGTTCTGGTTTCTAAGAAATATATAACGACCGACTGTTCATGAGTTCCACGTATCCTGAGGTACTATAAGTTCATATTCTGGATTGTCTAAACATTGAGAGTTTGTTATATCCAATGTGACACTGTACCTAGCTTGCTAAGGAGTTTTTGATTACTAACGTGAGTTTTGGGACACCCTAATTCGCCGAGGTTCCAATCCTCTGTCCACAGTTCTGTGTGAGAACAGAAACCCTGCGACAGGGGCACCCCCGACCCTTGCTGGAGCTTCATCACACTTGCGATACAACTCCAGCAATGCGCCACCTTTACGGCACAGATACATCACGCATCTGTGCTGTTTTTGCCCCATGATGCGCCGCATTGTAAATGCAGCACACCATAGGTGACGGAACAGCGGCACAGAATGACTAACACATCCCTGGTGATGCGCCAGTCATCATAAATGTATCCCTATGCTTCTTATCTTGTTAGAGATGAACCGCCATATGTATCATCAAAGTTTTTTGCATTTCCTAAATAGAGAACTTTAAGGAATAAATAGCGATTCTTTACCATTCCTAGTTTGCGATGAGCTATTTGCTAATTACAAATTACCCATTCATTTCCTTCATTTCCATAGGGCGGTTGGACTCACTTTTAGCTCGAACGGCTGAATAGATTTCCACGAAACTTGGCAAAATTGTAGGGACTGGTAGCCCGATGTGCCTTTGCTATGTCTCAAGATATATGCTCCAGTGGTTTTTACGAAAATTAACTTTGAAAAATATATATTGGGCTACATTGGCCTATATATATGTTGGAGCCCAAATGTAGCCCAATGTAGCCCAATGAAGCCCAATGTAGCCCAATGTAGCCCAAAGATGGCCGCCAGACACACAAAAAAACAAATGTAGCCCAAATATCAGCCAGATGTAGCCCAACTATAGCCCAGTGACAGAATGACCAATCAGCTTCGCAAACCTCCGTTACGCGAAGCGGAGCGCTGTTACAGATATATATCTTTTTTTGAACGTTAATTTCTCAAAATCCACTGGAGCACATATATTGAGACCTAGCAAAGGCACATCGGGCTACCAGTCCCTAATATTTTGCCAAGTTTCGTGCAAATCCATTCAGCCGTTCGATTATTATTATTATTTTTTTTTTTTGCCCCGCGGGGCCCTTTTAAAACCTCCACATCAAACCTAGGGGGTCAGCGAGGATCTACTATGCCCCCTTATAGTTATTTCCCCCTTTGTTTTGACCTCCTCTTGTCTCTCGATCCTACCGAGAGACAAGATGGCGGCCGCTACGGACTTTTTGGAATGTTGACAGACGCCGGAGAACCAATCAGCTTCGCTTCACAAAGCTCCGTTGCGCGTAAAGTACGCGTCCTGGGACGCTGCCAGGTCCGCTGTTACAGATATATATCTTTTTTTAAACGTTAATTTCTCAAAATCCACTGGAGCACATATATTGAGACCTACAAAAGGCACATCGGGCTACCAGTCCCTACAATTTTGCCAAGTTTCGTGCAAATCCATTCAGCCGTTCGGGCTAAAAGTGAGGCCAACCGCCCTATGGAAAACTCAATGTTAAAAACACGTTTTGGGACCCCCCTTTTTTCTCGGCCCCCCCTTGACGAACCCCCCCCCAAATTTTCAAGGGCTGCTCAGAAACAAAATGTGCCATTTTCCTGAAAATTTCAGCCAATTCCGTCCACAAACGCCAAAGTTATTAGACATAGAATTTTCAAAAATCCCATAGAGAAAAAATCCTAACTATATATACCTACTGGCGACCGCCAGTAGGTAATATAGATATATATGTATATTACCTACTGGCGGTCGCCAGTAGGTATATATAGTTAGAATTTTCAAAAATCCCATAGGGAAAAAATCCTATGTCTAATAACTTTGGCGTTTCTGAAATGTCGTCATTTTCATTGAACATAGCTTGTAATCTCTGAGTGTGTAAAATGTCCTCATTTTGAAGGAGGTCATCTACTGCTTGCACACATTGCAGTAGTTCTTGGTCCCAAGTTTCATCCATAAATTCTATATAATTTGGATCAATTAATTCTTGGCTGCTCTCTTGCAGGACAATTTGAAATGAAACTTTCTGTTCGCCTTCCATGTTGCCTGAAATTTGGAATAAAAAAATATATATTAGTAGAGATAGGGCACTGTTGGGATTAATTTTAGATAGGCAGTTTTTATCAGTGAATTTATCTTTGGGCAGTGTATAGTATCAGAGTGGAAGTAGGAATATAAAAAAGTGTATGTGATTTAACGTAAGTAAATTCATAATTATACAAGAGAAACCTAAATCCATCCATAACTATAACAGAGAAGTCTATCTAAATCTATAACTACTACAGAGGGATAGTATATAACTATCAGAAAAAGTTTACCATATTAACTGATAGTGCACAATATACTTCAGTTTTTAAAATAACAACTTACCTTTACAAAGAAGTTGAAGTGATTAGTGAAAATCCAATTGAAATGTACACCAGGAAGTAGTAGTCAAAATGGCTGTGTTTCCTTCTCTTCCTTTATATATATTTAGGTATATAACCAATCAAATGTCAGGTAAAAAAGGTAGAAAATGAAAGTAACATTTTCATTGGTTGTCAATTCCAACACTTCAGATGTGTTTTGTGAAGTAATTTACCTCACGGTATTTAGAGAGGTCTACAGGCTAAATGGCTAAATGGAATTTCAATCAAATTTGTGAAAATGATAGGGATTGGTATGTAGTATGAGCTAATCTATATTTGGTGAAAGTGTCTCCAGTCATTTTTCTGTAAATTACTTTCCCACCTTTTTTGATGGAGCGCTTCCCGGGGAGCGCCCCGGTACGCGAACTGGCGAGCGCCCCGTTACGCGAACCTGAAGCGTTACGGGAGTCCACCATTTTGTGTTTCGATACAAGATGGAGGGCAACTAATGTTCAGAATGGGTAGAAGGGGGCACTGTAGACTTATCTTGACCCCCTAGGTTTTCTGAGGGTGGCTGAGGAGGCCCATATGTGCGGCAAAAAAAAATAATTACAATTTCGCGAGGTTAGCTTCCGGTCCGCATACCGGGTAGCGCCCCGGGGAGCGTACTTTGTTGAAAATTTGTGAAAAAAGTTAGAGTAAAATAATAATTGTGAGTGATGAGATGTAGGGTAGCTCTGAGAAGAGCTTTTGGGTTTATGGTACATTTAGGTACTTATAAGTAGGTACCAATGCACAGTCTTAAATTCAGAATGAAAATTCTGTTGCCCTCATCTGAGAAGTGAACTCCATCTCCTCTGTAGATATCTTGCATGTAGTAACGCAAGTTATTGTTGTACACGGAGCCCATTCCATGGTCTCTCATGTAAGCTGAAACAGATTTGTTTACATGCTTCCTCGACTTCTCAATTTGTGGACAAAATTGGTTCGACCACCTCCATTTCTGTCTTTGGCATATATTTGAATATACGAAGGCAGTCCGAGGAAAAAGTGCCATTAATTGCTCAAAGGTATCCTTTAAAAGCATTTCCAGACCTACCCCAGTCAAAGTGCCCAAGTCATTACCTCCACAGTGCACAATTAACAGGTCAGGTTTTGGCAAATGCATAAAGGTTTTCACCAATGGTATCAATTGGTGACATTTTAATCCTCTGTGGCCAAACCACTTAATTTCCACATCTTGTAAATTGAGGTTAGGTAAATTTCTGTTATCAGCATACCTCTGAGCCCAGTAGATGTAACCATGTCCAACAATCCAGACAGAAAACATGGTGAGAGAAGGTTCTGCTGCAGTCAGATGAAGTGTGGCAATGAAATGGCAGTTGAAAAAATAAGAGTTTAAAATGAAAAAAACTGTGGAGTTTCTGTGTTAATGAAGCAGTAACAGTGATTGGTGGATTTTGATTGCTGAAAACAGAAAGTTAGGGTGCGTGGATGAGTTCTTTGAAAGATGTATTTTGAATGGTCAAGAAAAAATCATTAAATGAAAGATTGCACTGGATATGCAGGTGCACTGAGAGTTCAGAGTTCAATTGAAACATTGTTGTGTGAACTTGCAAACACCAGAGGTCTTCCAAGAGGTGGTTGCTATGCAAAAAAGGCAGAGAGGGCAGAGGGGGGAAGGGTTTTGATTTGAAAAAAGTGAGGGAAGAGTTTTGATTGGGTGACATGAGAGATATGTGTGATGAATTACAGCATTTCTGTGCTTTTGATAGCTGCAGACTCTGGAGTGCATACCTTTTGCTCTGCTAAAGACAAAGTGGTATGTTTCTGAGACTGTTTTGAAACTCATAAAGTATTTGCTAAGGTGAGAAAAGATTTATTTAATTTAGATAGAGAATAGTGTGCTTTAAGGAGAAAATTATGAAGAAAGTTGTGTTTTTAAAATGTTGCTTTGCCTCAAGTGTTTTACAAATAGATTTTGTTTCTTTGAGAAATTGTAATTGGAGAAAATGTGAAGTATTTGTACTGACAGGGTGTTTTTGCGCATAGGAGCTGTGCAGTGTTTTCAAATTATGACTTGAAAATCGTTTTTGAGGAAAAGGAATGCTTTTAACATTTATGACAAGGACATAATGGTGTATGCTTCTTTATAAGGCATTTGAGTGTCTCTGATGTTATTTTTCCCATTTTAATGTAAGACCTTTCCCCGTGGTGCAAATTCCTTGTAAATATGCTCCCACCTGTGCTTGGCAAATTTACATTTTGATAGTTTGAGTTACATAGCCATGTTAAAAGTGACCCAAAAATGCTGCAAAGGCAATCAAAAAACGCTTTCATGTGTCTTAAGGACATTTTAAGTCATTTCCCCATGTGCAGTGTTTTCAAATTAAGACTTGAAAATCGTTTTTGAGGAAAAGGAATGCTTTTAACATTTATGACAAGGACATAATGGTGTATGCTTCTTGATAAGGCATTTGAGTGTCTCTGATGTTGTTTTTCCATTTTAATGTAAGACCTTTCCCCGTGGTGCAAATTCCTTGTAAATATGCTCCCACCTGTGCTTGGCAAATTTTAATTTTGATAGTTTGAGTTACATAGCCATGTTAAAAGTGACCCAAAAATGCTGCAAAGGCAATCAAAAAACGCTTTCATGTGTCTTAAGGACATTTTAAGTCATTTCCCCATGTGCAGTGTTTTCAAATTAAGACTTGAAAATCGTTTTTGAGGAAAAGGAATGCTTTTAACATTTATGACAAGGACATAATGGTGTATGCTTCTTTATAAGGCATTTGAGTGTCTCTGATGTCATTTTTCCATTTTAATGTAAGACCTTTACCCGTGGTGCAAATTCCTTGTAAATATGCTCCCACCTGTGCTTGGCAAATTTAGATTTTGATTGTTTAAGTTACATAGCCATGTTAAAAGTGACCCAAAAATGCTGCAAAGGCTTTAAAAAAACGCTTTCATGTGTCTTAAGGACATTTTAATTCATTTCCCCATGAATGTAGGTAGGCCTCACCTTAAAGAAACCTCTGGATAGGCCACACCTTATCGTCATCCTGAATTAATCATTTAAAATGCTAGGGACAGATTTATGATAGGTGTATGCCTCTTTTGCGCCACTGTGCGTCACTTTTGTGACGCAGTGGCGGTGCAAAAGATTTGCTATGTGGCGACAAAATTACAAATTGATGCATCTAGGCAGATGTGTCATGCTGTAAAAAAACCGTGCCACATGAAACGGATGCAGCAGTGATGCAAAAGATGCACCATGTTGCAAGACAGGCCTCACTTCATCTCCAACAAGATAAGAAGCTTAGGGATAGATTTATGATGACTGGTGCATCCCCAGGGATGTGCCAGTCATCCTGCGCCGCTGTTCCGCCACCCATGGTGCGCTGCATTTACAATGCGGCGCACCATGGGGCCAAAACAGCACAGATGTGCGACGCATCTGTGCCGTAAAGGTGGCACATTGCTGGAGCTGCATCGCAAGTGCCATGCAGCTCCAGCAAGGCTCAGGGGTGCCCCATCTCCATTTAATCTGCAACCCTGAGTAGGCCTCACCTTAAACAAACCTCTGGATAGGCCACACCTTATCGTCATCCTGAATCAATCATTTAACATGTTAGGGACAGATTTATGATAGCCGTGTGCCTCTTTTGTGCCGCTGTGCGTCACTTTTGTGACGCAGCGGCGGTGCAAAAGATTTGCTATGTGGCGACATATTTAAAAATTGATGCATCTAGGCAGATGTGTCATGCTGTAAAGTCCTGTGCCACATGAAACCTGCGTCAGTTTTCATATAGGTGTTTTGTTGCAAGGTATGCATTAATTTGCAAGAAAGCCCTGTACAACTAACACAGTGAAATTTAGAAGATTTCACTGACTCAGCTTTATAGCATTGCTGAATCAAATCATTACGCCTGTTTGAAACAGGCATAAGGAGTGATGCACCATGAAATGTGTGGCTTGCTCCTGTGCATTGCAGTAGACATGTTGCGCTTACGACGTGATTCCTGCAATGTGCTGCTTTTGCGGCACAGATGCGTGACGCATCTGTGCTGTTTTCACTCAATGGTGCTCCACATTGTAAATGCGGCACACCATGGGTGGCAGAGCAGCGGTGCACATTAACTGGTGCATCCCTGGGAATGCGTCAGTTAACATAAATCTGCCACTTTACATTTAAGTATGAGCAGGGGACACAGAGTTGGTGAGGCTTATCCAAGGTTAAGAAGAGATGAGTCCTGTTCACTGAAAACTTGGACATAGGCCTTACCTCCTCAGCATCGCTGGTCATGGCTAAATAATAGCTGCAAAATGTTACTCTTGTTAAACAATTTTACTATTATAGTCTCTGAGATTTGTGCCTTACTCTGCAACATCTCATTGTTGTTCTCTTTCTTTAAAGATAACGACAACATCAACATGAGCGACAATCAGCAATCAGTTGATCTCGACCTCATAATTGAACTCGTAATTGAAACATCAGTGGAAGTAGATCCCTTGGATGATTTAAATCCTGAGGATGAAGAAGAACATGATGAGGATGCAGATTTGTCAGAATTGTATGACATAGGGTGGGAAGCTGACATGCTTGAGCCTATGGAACTATAAACATTTATTTTTAAAAATTTATAATAAATGAAAAGTAAAAATGTAAACCGTTTCATTTAAAAATAAAGACACCTTCAAAAACAGGTTATGTGTAGTGTCTTCAATAAAATATTAAAATATGCTCATAAAATTAGATCAGATTCACATATAAAACAGCACAGGTAAAATGAATATGAATTCCATTTCTTTTCTGCTATTTCTGTATTCTAAATTTGCCAAGCACTAAAAATGTCAAGTAGTGTGTTAAGTTTTTGATGACTGTTATTGATTTACTGTTTGGTAATAGTGGTTAATAACATTTTTTATTATATTTTACCACAGATTCAACTGCAGATCATTTCAAGATTTCAGCATGCCAACTAAAGAAAGACTTAGAAAGGCTGCAAAACGTCAAAGACAGCAGGTACATGATATAATGCAGCAGTCCTCTAACAAAAAAACGTGTCAAGTCACCAAGAAAGCACCGGGTAAGAGCACAAAAACATTTATAAGAAATATTTGTAGTAAAAAAAATATTACTACAGAAAATGTTTCAGTCCAGAAAAAGAGAAGCATTTTAAACGGAAAGGAAAGGCCAATCAAAAATGTTACTGCTAGAGCAAGAGATAACTCTGTGCATGATAGTAGAAGGAAACAACAGTTTAGGGACATTCGTAAACGAATGTTCCGCAACAGGATAATTGGCAATCTGTAAAAAAATATTAAGAAAGGTCAACAGAAAGTGGTTTTTTATAAGAGAAAAAAAAAAGTTGAGAAAGTTATTGATCAGGCATTTGAAATTAAACGTAAGTTATTTATTTTGATAATCAATAGAATTAGGAAGCTAAACAAGGCAATTTATGATTTCAAAAGAAATAGTAGATGGAAGAGAATAGTTAATCGTAGTAATTTTTGTGAAGTTTTTTCCGGAGAATGGATGCATAGTTCAAGTTGTGAGGCATTATTTAATGAGGAGAGTTATTTCCAGGATAATGATTTGGTGCATGCAGTTGACACCAGTGGTCGAGCTTATGAAGTGAAAGATGGTTGTCCAGTTGAAAAAGAAAAACTTGTGACAACAGAGACAGAAGAGGTGTTAGGTAATGAGGTTTTAGGAAGACGTCCTAAGGGTCCTGTGTACACCTGGAAGTGTAGTAGTATTTGCAGTGTGCGACAGGATTCCATCAATTTGCTTTGTGATTTTGTACGGACATTTAATAAGAAAAGTTTGAAGCAGAAAATGAAGTTGTTGCAAGAATTAGATCCTTGCAGAGTGAGAGAAGTGACAGGTTTGCATGGTCATTCACTGGCTTGTCTTTCCAGGAGAGTATGCCAGAGTGTTTTTCATCATTTCAGGATGCTAGCAGTGCATCATAATAAAGTGAGGAAATTAGTTAGAATGTTGTATTATGCTAAGAGTCCAGCAATTATGCTTAAACAATTATGCGCTGCTCTTTTGCATGGGTTCTGAAATAGATGTGAAGAATATTTGTGCAGAAATTGAGTTTTGTTACTTTGGAAGTAAAGAGGAGAATGTTGAAATTGACCAAGAAGAAGAGGGTAATGTGGAAAATAGTGTACAGGTTTCCAGTACAGATAATTTTCAGAGGGAAATTGCGACGTTTCAGGTGAAATCAAGTGAGAGGCCTAATTTCACTTGTGTGTGTTGTCGACGCACTTATTATAAGAATCAGACTAAGTTAGTGGATTTATATGCAAAAAGTGAAAGGGAAAATAATAGTGAATGGAAGGATTTCACAACATATTTGATGGTAGAAAATTGTTTTGATTTGGGATCGGATCAACGTGTGTGTACTTATTGTTGTAGCAAATTAAATCAAAACCAGATGCCTGCTAGAGCAGTTCATAATAATCTGGAAATGGTTGAGATTCCTTCTGAATTGAAGGATTTAAATACTTATGAATCTATTTTGATTCAAAGTATCCATCCCTTTCAGGCTATTGTAAGAATGGAGCCAAAGACAGGGAAATTGCCTCCATCAGATTTACAGAGAGGATTAAAGGGAAGAGTTGTTTATTTGCCTCTAGATTTGAAGAAAAACATTAACACAATTGGAGTAGAAAAAGTGGAAGAGGACCCTCTGGTTATCTTAGTTAATGGGGTTCCGACAAAGAATAAGAAAATATGGCAAGATTTAGTGAATGTTAGGAAAGTCAAAAAGGCAACATTGTACTTGAAAAAAAATAATAAGTACTATAAGAATATATATGTTGCAGAAGAGGAAGTAAGTGAGGAAGAGGATAGCGATTTGTGTGCTGGTCAAATTGAGAAAGTAGAACCCTCTACTAGTGAAGAAATATATGAACATTATAGTGTTCATCCTTTGCATTCCAAGGAAGTCATGGGGAATGCTATTGAGTTGTTTCAAATGAAACAAGCCAAAGGGAGTCCCATTAGTGTTTGGGAGGAAAGTTTGGAAGCTCAGTGTTTCCCACAGCTTTTTCCAACAGGTCAGGGAGGAAGATATGATGAGCGACCTCATCAAATTCCTGCTTCTGAATACCGGACTTTGCGATTGTATGCAGGAGATGCTAGGTTTCGACAATTTATTCCCTATTTGTTTCATCTCCTGTTTGAAAGCGATCTGTCTGGACTGTCATATGCAGTGAACCACATCTTGAAAAGTGGTATACACATGCAAAACATCTCGGCAAGTGACTTTATGGATAAAGTTAATGTCCAAGACAGTATTTTGGATTCTCACCTGATCAATCTCATGGTGTGTCAGCGTGGTACTAATGAGTACTGGTACTGTCGTCATGGTGATTTAAAATGTATGCTGAGGAACTTAGGAACTCCCACATGGTTCCTTACTCTGAGCTGTGCCGAGTATGGCTGGGAAGACTTACTTGAATTTCTACGAGAGGCAAATGGAAACATCGAAAACATCGAATTCAAGACACCCGGAGAACTGTGCTCTTTGGATCCAGTCAATGTATGCCGGTACTTCAATCATAGATTTGAAGCTATGATGTCTTTCATCATGAATAAGAAGAATCCACCTCTTGGAGAGGTGTTGGATTTCTTCTGGAGAAAGGAGTACCAAGCAAGAGGTGCTCCTCACATACATATGCTGTTGTGGATCAAGGATGCACCTAAATTTGGAACAGATCCAGAAGACTCAGTGATGAGTTTCATACAACAGTATTCTACGTGTGCTGTTCCAAACGCAAAGGAGAAGAAAAGCCTAAGAGAAAAAGTTCTACGTTTCCAAAGCCATCGTTGTGGAAAGTACTGTCGTCGTAAATTCCGAAACAAGGACAAGTTCTACACCAAATGTCGTTTCGGCTTTCCACGACCGGTGATTTCTAAAGGAAGAGTAAACAGTTTGATGTCTTCGCTGCGACATAATGTGATGAAGAAATCACCTAAAAACACAAACAATTTGAAGAGGAACGAAGAGTCCAAGTACATCAACGACTACAACCCGGTGATTTTGTCCATGTGGAATGCTAACATGGATATACAGTTTGTGGCTGATAACTGTATGGCTGTGGCTCGGTATGTGACATCTTACATCACCAAAAAAGAGAAGACAGAATTGAAGGATATGTGGGAGGACATTTCCCATGAAAAGAGCCTCAGTAAGAAGTTGTACAGTTTCAGTCTGAAGATGTTGTCGCATCGAGAAATCGGAGCTTACGAATGTTCTGACCGGTTGTCTTCAGCAAGTCTCTATGCCAAATCTAGGAGTATCGTTTGGGCGAGTCTTGGTCTTGCTGCAACGCGTAATCGAGTTCTGAAACCTGTGCGGGAAATTGAGTATTTGGCGGAAAAGGAGCCAAACAGTACCGACATTTTGAAGAGCAACATGTTGGATACATATTATCCAAATCGAAGCAGTCACCTCGAGAATGTTTGTCTGTATGAGGTTCTTCAAAATTACATATTCAAGAGGAACATCAAAGAAGATACTGAGAAAGGAGTGTATGCTGTAATTGGAAGTGAGGGATGTCTGGTCAAGCAAAGAAAATGCCACTTGGTAAACCATCGAAAATTGAGTGGCGAATCTCCTGAAAAAAAGGAGTTTTTCTATTTAGCACTTTTGCAACTTTTCAAGCCTTGGCGCGCAGAAGAGGAACTGCTTGGAGATTTCCTCTGTTACGAAGACTCTTTCAATGCCGCCAAGGAGACCATAGAATGTCCTGCTTTTCCCAAATATGTAGAAATGTTGAATGTGGAAATCGAGCAGGAAGCAACGATTGCAGCCGAGATTGCCAGAGACAGTTCTCAGGACAGTCAGAGTTCTGCTTCATTGAGTCAGGATCCACTAGGAGGACCTGTTATCGAAAATGAAGCTGCCACTGCTATGAATGAAGTGGAAAGAGCCATGGCACATGCTCAGGAGGATGCGGTTAACTTAGAAGAGTTGGAAAGACAACTCAACGTTGAGCAGAGGAAAATATATGACGAAGTTACCATGCAAATTGATCATGGATTAAGTCATGAGAAGAAAGAGTGCTCATGTACGTTGTTGAATCCTGTCCGACTCTACGTGAGTGGAGAAGCGGGAACTGGAAAAAGTTTCCTTATTAAAGCAATTTCATGTTATTTGCAGGAAAGGACTGAGTCATCGCTGTCTTGTGTTGTCACCGCTCCAACTGGACTGGCAGCACATAACATTAAAGGGATTACTTTACATCGTTTACTGATGCTGCGAGTGGAGCATGACAACAAATTACAATATCACAAGCTATCTGGAGATGCTTGTTGTGAAGTTTCAAG